>NC_042616.1:413676009-414876009 GCF_901001135.1 Rhinatrema bivittatum | reverse complement strand
AGTTTTGTTAAATAACATGTCCAGTGAATTTGGTTTTCTTCTCTTGACAAAGCTATTTCTATGTGCTGATCCAAACGAAAGTGGAACTATGCAACCAGTTTTGTAGTTGCTTGATTCTACATTTAACTACCAGTGCTCCCTTAGGTTCTGCTGGTTAAGTTACATGCTAACTGCCCCATGTTTCCCCTGCAGGTCGCTGTGCTCCTATGAAAAGTATCTCCAGCAGCTTGAAAGAAACCATGAATCCCCATGACATTGTCCAGGATGCTATCCACAACTTCTCTCCAGCTTACCAGCAATACACCCAGCAGTCCACACTAGAACATGGTACACCTTGGCGCAATGGTCACATCATCTCTCGCACACACAGCTGTTCCAGCACCCGCGATAATGAGAAGACTCTATTACTTAGCTCAGATGACGAGTTCTAAAACAGAGCAGTGGGAAGAAGACAGCTTGGGAGTGCAATTCTAACCTTTATTCTGTTTAATTTATTGAAAAGAAACAGACTGAAAATAGCATCAGTGTCGTACTGCTTCCCTTGGTGGCATTCAGCAGCATCCATTTTTTGTTCATATAGTTTATGTGGAAGAGAAGAAGATTCCCCCCCCCCCCCCCACCCCCATAATGATTTTTACACTAAATGAACGTCTTGTTTTTTTGTTTCCTAAATATACTTTACTGAAGAGGTACCAACTTTGCTGGGAGAGAAAACTAGTGGATTTTATTTTTCACGCAAACAAGTTATGAGAACGGTCCAGTCATATATTGTCACATAGCAAGCTGTGTGAAATGTGATTGATTGCAAACTTTTTAAAGTGGTAAATTCAACATTTCAGGGATATGTCTTGGCCAAATGTTTTTTGCTGAATGAACTATATTTTTTTTTTTTGTGTGTCTCCGTGCTTCTTTCTCCCATTAGATTGTCAGTGAGAGCTTTTAGTTGCCCTTCTGTGACCCTTAAGAGAATTCTCTATGCTCATTTTCCCTGCTTTCATCAGTTCCTTATAGGCAAGCTTCTGTTTTCTTAATATCCAATCGGTGTAGTATTTATAGAGAGCTGCCTTTTACTCCATCTGTAACTAAGTAGTAATGGAAAACTATATCAACAGTGCTACACAGCCAAATTCTATATTTTGCATTATGTAGATCATATGACATGGAGAGTCGACACTGACATTTTATTTAGATTTCAACCTATTTACTGTTTTACTAATCAATCATTTTGCTTGTCAACCAAATTACTTTTTGTCAATATGATTGGTTAAGTACTGTTACTGCAGTGTGTTTTCAATCAAGTCAATTGTTTCTATTCTTTATTAGTTATTTTACTTTAGAGAGAAGAATACAGCCAGAGTAAAAGGCAATTCTTTTTTATTATGCTTTTTTTCCTCTGTGTTTTACCTCTCACTTTGCTATGCTAGGAGCTAGGCATATTGCTCTTTATCAAAACAGATGATGGGAAGCCTAATATGCTGACACTCATGTTTATAGCATTTTACTTTGGGTCCTGAAGCATTTTGGCTCCTGAGAGGAAAAAATGAAATGGTGAATTTTTTCTTACTTTAATGCCCTCTTCTTTCCTAATGGTATCGTGGCTTTTGATCGGTTTGCTATCTATTTCATTGAAACAAATTACACAGTAGGCAGGCACTTTCAGATTGGAGCTGCTACCCTGGGAAAGTAGGATGCAGATACTGCTTTAAGAGGCCATTTTCTCTTTGGCATAGAATATAATTGTAAAAAATTTAAACTGCTTTTTTATAAAATAATATCCTGTAGCCATAGATGGTGCCATTAGATATAGACTCTATCCAAGCTCTTTCTGTTTGGGAGAAAATATTACACTCATAATTCATTTTCAATGGTACAACCCTAACAACACAGTAAAATAGTTATATAGATGCTGATACAGGCATTTGGGTGCCAATATTGTTTGCTGTCTGTTATCAGAATTATTCTTATCTTGAAAGAATGTGCAAGACTAACATAAGAGGATCTTTCACATGTCAGTTAATCATTCTACAGGATCATTATCACTAGATACTCTTTGTGAGAGGAAAGCAAGAGCAAGGATTTTGAGAGAATTTCTGGATCTTCCAGTCACCAGCTAGCAGAACTGTATGTCTGTTTTACTTGGGCAAGGAAATACTATCATGTTCCCTTTTGAAAAAAAAGAAAAAAACAGGCCTGCCATTGCTGTAGAATTATGCATTTTTGTAACTTTAAGATTTTTAATGAAAGTAAATATATCTCCTTTCTTAGAGCTTTGTTCTCAGTTGCTGTATTATATTTTCTTTCCTGGTTCATTATTGGACAATTTTACCCTAATATCTTTACCTGAGAGGAGGTGGCCCTTGAGTATCAGATTACAAAGTTTGGAAGGAGGAGGAAACTGTCCTACAGACTGGTTATGCACCTAAGTTTGGTCTCTTTTTTAACTGATAATGCCTCTTTATTATTTTGTCTGTCAGTAAGCATTACCATAGTTGAATTATGTAGAAGTTTATAACTTTAAAAAAAAATCCACAATATTTACTGAAAGATTTGGCAGAATTTACCCATAATGAGCAGGTTATATCCCACATGGGGATATTGTGCTCTGTCGATTCATGATTTTTTTTTTTAATATATATATGCCCTTTATAGCTACTGTTTTCCTTATCCATGCCAGAACAGTCCAGATGAGTATTCTGTCCCTACAGTTGGAGACGGAGGACAAAAAGCTCAAAGCTGCCTTCACTTTCTTTGTAGGAGGTCTGGTGCAATCTTCATCTCTTCAGTATTTGTCTCCAGCAGATGGTACACCATGGAGGGCAGACCCTTGTGCATTTCATTCAATTCGCATATCTATCAGGGTGATATTAATAGTGATTCAAGGCTACTTTCCTTCTCTAGGGAGATTAGAAGGAGCTTTTTGTAGTTTTCTCCTGCAGGGAATAGATTTGGAGTCTCCTTCATGGTTATTTCATACCATACAGGTTGGGAGGGAAGTTATGATCTAGGGCAGCTGAAGCAGGGACAGGAATCCTAGTGGAAAACCAGTGGGTCCAAGTCTGGGCTGAGGGCCAGAGCCAGTCCTCAGTTCTAAAATCCTTGCCTCTAGCTCGGAAGAAGGCAGCTCGGATGACAGCTATCAATATAAAGCCAGTACCTGATGTGAATAAGCTGAGGGAATCTAGTAGCCCTCAGGGTCACTGGTAAGTGAGTCAATTTTGGTCTGGGATGGAGTTCCCCTGCAGGACCTAGCAGCAGCTTACATGGCTGACACAATCATATAGGCAAATGTTTTGAGCAGACATTCTTGAGATCCTGAGGTATAAGGACTTGCAGAAACAGCTTGTGCCCTACTAGCTGTCAGGAGGGGTACCTCCATGATGGGATTTCAGATCAGCTTGACGTAGCTCCAAGACGGGCAAGCTTTTTGGCCAAAGTAAGGAAAGCAGGAGCCCACAAAGTTTGGATAGATGGTTTGGATGTTCCCTGGACAGAGTTCTGAAGGGTACAAACAGGAATGCTCCTTCACCTTTTCCTCAAGTCAGGGGATTCTTCCCTAGAAATCTCCTTACATTTGCTTTTACAGCCTTGTCTCTTCAGAAAAACAGGTTACATTGTAAAGATATTTAGTGGCATGAAAGCAGACCACATAGCAGACCTGGGTTAGACGTTTGAGCCTCTGAGCTAAGTTTACAGAGGAGAGATTTTCCTTTGAGGGATCTATTCTTTCAATTTTATCCTTCTGCCAGAGGAGATTGGAATGAAGGCATAACCCACACTTCTTGTGGAGAGCAGAGACTTGCTCTGGCTTGCTACAAGGGACACGGTCAGGGAAGCTCCCTTTGCTGCCTTCTCAGATCGGATACTTCTGGGAAGTAAAACACACATGTCCTCCACTGCAGGAGGTTGCCTTAACTCTGAGCTTAGTATTGAAAGGATCTAGCCTCCTTTCCTCTCAAACCTGTAAAGTAGCATCTCTTTAAGTCCTGGGGTTGAAGTTGGTCTCCTTAGTGACCTATGACAATCTAACAGGAAAGGGTATCTCTGCGCCCAGTACTCTCCTGAGGGTAGTATTTCACTTCTTTCGGAATCAGGCTTTCTCACTTATTGTGAAAAAGTCAGGCGATAGGCCAGAGCAGAGACTGCCATTCTTAAGTCCGATATAGGTCATCTTTGAGATGTTTTTAGGTAAACAGTTCTTTCTCATGTTCAGATCTTTGGTCTATTGATGTGTTCTGTTAAAGCACAGTAATTTAAGGAGAAATCAAGGAGATGAGCACTTTGGCCCGCTCCAGGAAGAGTTTGCCTACAAGAACTCCTTTACCCTTGCTGAATGGGTTCTGGGTCCTGCAGTCAGAATCACTTTCCAGAAGATAATGGCAGGGCAGCACCCTTGCCTCCATGCATCCCTGCTCCAAGTATCTCAGGGTGGGTGTGCAGGCCAGGAAAGGCTATAACTTGGGATGCAGGATTCCTGAGAACTATTATTTTCCTCCTGTTTGGTCTGGGTGGAACTGGAGTATGTTTCACTCATCTAGACTGGTCTAGCATGGACGATAAGGTGAAATTTAAACTTACCTGTTAATTTCCTTTCCTTTATTCCTGCCAGACCAGACTAGAACCCACCTAGGGAAGCTAACCACAAGTAAGTACATTGATGCCCAGTCTGAAGATAATTGGTCTAATCATGCCGTTGGAATAAGGATTATTTTATTTCTGGGTTAATGCCCATGGAGTGAAGTTTCATGGCTGCATCAGGTTTTGATTGTGGTGGTGTTTTGGAAAACAAAACAAAATAATTGCCTTTGGTTGTCTTAGTTTTGACATAGGATACTGAATTGCTGAAGCCTGAACCAGACCCCTATAGAGGAAGCAGTCTGCTTTGGGCTTTTTTTTTCCTCTCTCCATCTGTTGGCAGGGGTGACAATAACCCATATGTGTCTGGACTGGTCATTAGGACTAAAGGAAAGGAAATTAACAGATTAAGTTTAAATTTCACTTTATCATTTCCTCTCACATATTTCCCCTTAAGCTTTATACTGCAGATTTGGCAAGTTTGTTTCGGGGAAAGGGGTTAAATGGAGATCCTATTACCTTTTCAATGGAATGGACTTATTCATGAAGTTTTGCTTTGTAGATTTTTAGTGCAAGACACAAAATACTTAACTAATTTCTCTAGCCTACCAACATTCCATGCTTTATAGTAGTGGTTCCCAACCTGGGGGTCCACAAGACCATCCTAGGGGGGGTCCTCCAGAAAGCATGTAAGAAAGTTTTTAGCTAGGAAGAAAGAGTGGGCTGCTGCTACCTGTTAGCTCAGCTGCTGCCGTAGAACAGGAGATTGAGTGTGAGACCTATTATGGCTCCAGAAACTTCATCCCACATTGCTGCATATCAGGAGCTGGAAGAACAGAGAGGGGCCATTCACACCCACTAGAAGCCTCAAACTGCAATGCTGAATGTTCAGTGAAGGTAAAAAAGAGAGGCTGAATGTAGCTGTCTGTCTTTGCAGCCTGTGCTGCGCGCTGAGGAAAACTGGGTTATCACAGTGGTGAGAAACATTTCCCACTACTGCCATGGGCTCTGCCACTGGCCTGACAGAGAGGAGAGTGAGTAGAATGGCTCAAAGGAAGAAAGGAGGAAATGGGATTGGAGTTGACAATATAAGGAGAAAGACAGAAATGGAGGATAAAGAAGGGGGAACAGGAATCCATGATTGACCTGGTTAAGGGGAATGAGCGTGGATGGCAGCCTATTAAGGGAGAGGAGAGAGGGCCCCCAGGAATTATGCTGGACAGATATATAGAGAGAGGGAGGGATAGAATACCACCATGATCCAGGAGGGAAGAAGGGAAAAGAGTACTAGGGATCAAGGAGAGAGAGAATGAGACAATAGCCAGGTTTGGATATGATTTTAAACACAGACATGGAGATCTCATAAGCCTTCTTCCCTATGGTCATACCAAGTTGCCAACCAGGAACGTTTTTGAACTTGCTGCCTTTTCCCCATTGCAGCTGGTTTGGAAGGTGGAATGGCTTCAACCTTCAATTATGAGGGCAATTTTAAAATGGCTTTGGAAATTCTCCTCCCTAGAAATTCACTTTAGATCAGAGCTTTATACATTATGAATGATTCTGGAGTGCATATCTATTTTGTTATGGCATGAAAAAAATGAAAAGTGTGGGAGATTTGTGAAACTTTGTGAAGCTGAAAAGGAGTCAGTAATCCCTGAAAGGTTGGGAACCCCTGCTTTATAGTACAAGTGTAATTTATCTTACTAAAAGACCATGTAGAGCCTTTTTAATGCCTAGCAGTTTCTTCCAGCTCCTTTGGGCTTCCAACTCAATCAGAACCCACCCAATCTAGGGCTAAAGCACCATGTGCCTTCATTCACAACTACCTGAGTTTTTCCCCCAAGTTGTAAATCCCTAACCTACCTAGCCCAGCCATTGTAGTGACAGTACTGAACCTAGACCACAGACATTGGCTCCTTCTGTATCCAGTATGGGGTGGGTGTGTGTGGAGGAGGAGGTCGCTGATGGCGCTAAGAAGCAGTTATTAAAAATGTTGACTATATCTTTGGGAACAAGATGGTGACAGTTCCACAGCATTTACATGTTAACACTACTGAGTAACCTGCTGGCTATATTAGCAAGCTGCTAACAGAGTTACTTCATTAAGCTAATGAGATTACAACTTCTCTGAATTTCTTAGCAATGGCCAGCAGTTAAGTTTGGTGTTTTATTGTCCCTGTCAATGTTGAAAGAAACCGGTAAAATGCTGGCTGTATTATCACAGGTAAGATATTGCCAGTGCTATTTGATTAAGCCACTGAAATTGTAACTTTTCAGTTTTCTAGCAATGGCCAGCAGATAATGTTTGTCAGGTTAGATATGCTACTGGTGAAAGAAATACAAGCATTCTTTTTTGGTTCTTCAGTGACAGATAGGTTTGGCATTTTGTATAACACTGTCAATGCAGGTATAACACTAGCAGTAGTATACTATTGGTGTTCTAGAATTACTTATTTCTTCATGTCAGCAGATACAGTTTGGCATTTCTATCATTTTGCTGTATCCCCCTGATGAAGCTGTACCAGATGTGAAACAGAAGCTGCCGCTTTTAGAGGTTTTATTTTTCTCTCCAGATATTTTAGCTGGACTTTTAGGTTTTCATTTAAACATTTGTCAGCTAATAGAAGTCCTTTAAACTGAATGTGTTCTTCCACAAAGGCATACAAAAGGTCAGCTAACTTGTGCCTTATTTTTTTCATCTTATTATTAGCTGAATATATAATTAAACCTGGTTTGGTTTTTAATGGGGACAGTGAGTATTTGCTTTTTGATGTATGGTTTGTTTGTTTTTTGGTTTGTTTTTTTTAACAAATATAGTGTTCACATACATTTTGGGCAAGAGTAATATAACAGCTAACCATGCATGCCACACTTACTAGTGTTTTGATTTTACACCAGTAGTTACAATAATTGCATGTATAGCAGTGTCGCAGAATGATATAATTGTAAGATGGCTACTGCAGTAGCAATATGAACTAGCTTTGTCATCTTGTTCCCAAAGATGTAGCCAACATTTTTTATTATATGTATTTTCTTAAAAAAAAAAATATTGATTATCATGTTTACATTATTTGGAGGTTCTCTATTTTCTGGTGTTTATATAGAGAGGTATATTACCATGTATACAATTCATACATGTATATAACCTGAGTCTGAGAAATGACTGGGATTCCCTCTCAAAACCCAGGGCTGGGGAATTAATCTTGGATCCTCTTACATGGCATACCACGCTGACAAATAGCTGCCCCTTTATTAGAGAGTTTGTTTTTTGTTTTGGTTTTTTTTTTTTTTGACCCAATAATTCCTCCCCTCTCTTTTTTTTTTCTAGCTCAGTCACAACCTGCTGGAATTCTATCACTGAGCCTTCATTCGCAACTACCTGGGAATTTTTCCCCTATTTTTTTTTTTTTTAATAGTCCGTCTCCTGCTGTTCCTAAAGACCCTGAGGTTGGGACTCCTGCATCATGGCTCTTTAAGAACTCTGTATCATGGGCTGTAAATCTGGTCATCAGGTTTTGCTTTACTGATGACCATAACCTCCACAGCATCCCCCGCCCTAGTCAACCCATGGACCTGATCTGGGAATTGAGCAGCACTACTACTGCGTCATCAAGCCCGACCTATTAAACAATTTAATTACATAGGTATAAAGTATTTTACCATTGTAAATAAGCTTTCTGAAAATTACCCACCCTCAATGTGGCTAAAAGTCCATGCATTTCACAATTCGTGAATGTTTATCTGCATTGAGAGGAGGCGTACCCAGATGTATGATTTAGGTTGGAGAGTATATTATTTACATTCATTGCATTTTCAAATCTATATCTCAAGGAAAATTCTGCTTGCAGAAAAAGCAAGTGCAAGTGATTAGACATATTCTGTATTTACAGCAGTTTTCAAAGTAAAAGTTCTTTTGAAATTTCTGTTTGAAAACTGATGCAAAGACCATGGGTAAAAATAATACCCAGACTTTACACTAATGCAGGCAGTTTAAAAATTGACCTCTGAATGTATGGAAAGGTAAAATATAATTGATGAGAGAACTGTAATTAGTTTATAAACCTGTGCAAACTAATATTTACAGAAGTTTGGTTTTAATCTAGGATAACTGTAGATTGTATGTGTAGGCATACAGTTGCATAAACTTTCAAGAATTATTATTTTACCGTCATTTGGGTTAGAACTTTGAACCTTCCTTTCAATTTGAATACTGGAATGCAAGTAGACAGTTGATTTAGCCAGCCAGATGTGATTGAGAGCTTTCTGCTTTCATAGTGGTCGATGTCACAAAAAGTACACTTGATAGTACTTAGCTAAATGAAAACTGCATTAGCAGTTCAATTCTATTTAGGGACCTTTGTGTGGCACCTCTTCAATGATACTCAAGCTTGAGGCATATATTTTTACAAAACACAAAATAAAATTGAATTAAATACTTAAATATTTTGATTCAAAGAAGATAATAGAAAATGGCTCTTTGGAGTCGACCTGGTGGCTCAGTGACAAGTGCAGTGGATCTGGGTTAAATTCTCTGGCCTAGTTTCTGCTCCTTAAACCAATCACACGAGCCGATAAAGTACAGTGCGCTCTGGAGCTCCGACGGAGCGCACTGTTAGCCGGCATTTGGACGCGCTAGCTTTACCCCTTATTCAGTAAGGGGTAATAGCGCATCCAAAACGTGCGTCCAGCCCCCCCCTCGAACCTAATAGCGCCCGCAACATGCAAATGCATGTTGATGGCCCTATTAGGTATTCCCGCGCAATTCAGAAAGCAAAATGTGCAGCCAAGCCGCACATTTTGCTTTCAGAAATTAGCGCCTACCTTTGGGTAGGCGCTAATTTCTCCGGGCACCGGGAAAGTGCACAGAAAACCAGTAAAAACTGCTTTTTTGTGCACTCTCCAACTTAATATCATGGCGATATTGTCGGTGGTCCCGAAAGTTTTAAAAAGTAAAAAAAAAATAATAATTTTAAATGGGCCTGCGGCTGGAGTCCGGTATCCGAACCCGTGGCTGTCAGCGGGCTCGAGAACCGACGCCGGCAAAATTGAGCGGCAGCTGACAGCTTCTGTCAAAAAAGAGGCGCTAGGGATGCGGTAGTGTCTCTAGCGCCTCTTTTTACCGCCGGGCCTAATTTTAATAAATTAAAATACTGAATCGCGCGCACAGGAGAGTGGCCTGTGCGCGCGCCCGTGTTTTTACTGTATCTGCTCGACAGTTGGGAATGTTACATGGTGGTAGTGATCACAACCCCTGAGAAAAATGTCTCAACTGTTGCTCAGTGGTGATGCAGTGAAGCTGATATTCAGCACAATTTAACTGGATAAATTCACTTACCTGGCTAAGTGACTGATAGTTTCGATATTCAGCTATTTTCAGTGACTGCCACTTAGCCAGATAACTTTGTATCAAGCTAAAACGTTATCCAGATAAGTGAGGGGTGAAACAGGGAGTTTCTGGGCAGATAGGTTAACTGAATAAATAGTTCCTGCTATTCAGCTGATCTAAAATTAGCTATATAAACTTATCTGGCTAACTGTTAGATAGCAAAGCATATTCAGTGGTGAGTCTGCAGCTGAATATCTTTGCAAAATTAGCTAGATATGTTTATCCAGCTAACTTGCTCAGCTGAATAGCAGCTGAATATGGACCCCCCTAGTACAGGGGTAGCCAAGTCTGGTCCTCGAGCCACAAATATTTTGGATTTCAGGATAACCACAATTAATATGCATGAGAGAATTGCATAGAGGCAGTGAGTGCATGCAAATCTTTTATTTATTGTATTTATAGTCCACCTTTCAGCCACTTCAAAGCGGATTACATTCAGGTGCTATAGTTTTTTTTTTTCCCTGTCCCCAGAGGGTTCACAATCTGAGTTTGTTCCTGAGGCAATGGAGGGTGAAGTGACTTGCCCAACATCATAAGGAACGGCAGAGGCATCTGAAACTGGCTTCTCAATCATATTTATTGTGGATATTCTGAAAACTTGGTTTGTTTGTGGCTCTTTAGAACTGGAGTCGGCTACCCTGTCATAGTGGTTAAACTTAAGATTCACATTAGCAGGCTTCAGAGGGAGCTGTGGCATCTGCCAAAGGACAGTCACTACAATGGCTGGGCAGAATAAAGAGAGGGATATAGAACAGGAAAATCCC
This sequence comes from Rhinatrema bivittatum, assembly GCF_901001135.1. Classification (NCBI taxonomy): domain Eukaryota; kingdom Metazoa; phylum Chordata; class Amphibia; order Gymnophiona; family Rhinatrematidae; genus Rhinatrema; species Rhinatrema bivittatum. The sequence goes on along the minus strand of NC_042616.1, from coordinate 414,865,287 downwards.
CAGGTAGTTTTGGATGACAGCTCATGATGCCAGATCTAATTAAACTGTAAGCTCCAAAAGAAAAGAAAACTGTGCAGGGGGGGTCAAATGCGAATCTCCATATATTTCTGTGTGTACATGCCTTTTTGCCATTGTGTGTGTGTATATATAATTGTGCGTATGTATGGATAACTGTCCTTATTTTCAGGGAAAAAAACATTTTGGAATAGGAAGGTAAATATAAGGCATTTTTTTATGAATGTTAGAAAATAGCTGAAATTTTATAAAGAGTTGTCTTTATTAGCTTTGCCTCAGTTTTTTCTGCCTTCTCCTCCTTTGAACTTCAACTCAACTGAAACTTACCCAGTTGGGACAGTAACACCAGAAGCCACTTATCTCACCCAGCCATTCCCAGCCATTGCAGCGCCAAACCTCAGGCTGAGTGGCATGAGCCTGGTACATGTGATATTCAGCCAGCCATCCATGTTCTTGAATGACGACGGAGGCACCTTCCTATGCCTCTTCAGCTTCCCCAACCTCTGCTAATCCAAGGAGTAAGAGTGAGAAACAAATTATTTATTTTACCTAAATGCTGATTGATTATCTATTTTGGAAACTGGCATAAAATATTTTTAGTGATATGGAATTCTTCTAGATAAGCAAAATGGCCCTTAATCTGTACTTTCTCAGAAGTATAATCACAAAAATATTTTAATTAAATGGATCCCTTTTAAAAAGCAACTTATTTTATTTTCTTAGTACTTTGTAACTTTTTCATACTCAAGGTAACATGTTACAACTCTTGTCAAACTATCTGAATAACTGAAGAGGTTGTAAGATATTTTTGATATGACTACAAAGGTTTTGTTAGTCCTATTGTAGTGTCTAATATAAAAGATCATACTTTAAAATTATATGTATATTTTAAATATTTCTATTCCACCAAATTCAGAATTAATGTCCTAGGCTGATTACAAAATCATAACAAAGAACATAAAGTACATAAAATAAGACTTAAATGACACCATGAAAAATATAATACTTTAAATCAAAACAGATAAAATCTCATATTTGCATTTCAAAATACTGTAATTATGCAGTAGGAAGAAAAACTTACTCAAATAACATTTTTCACCTTTTTCTGAAAGTAAAAGATTATTCTCTCCCCTGGCAGTTAATGGGAATGAATTCCAGCTCAAAGGACCAATGCCAGAGAAATCAGTTATATGTTATCTGCAAGAGACAGTTACTGAAAGAAGGAAGAACCAGAACTAATTTATCAGATGATCAAAGTGTCAGGGTAGGAGTATAGGCTTATAGGCTTCTCATTGCTGTGAAAATCAACACAAGTTAAATGTCACCCAAAAGGCAAAAAGTAGCCAATGGAGATCAATTTAGGAGGAATATAATTTGTATGACCACAGCCAGTTACCAAACAAGCTGCTGAGTTCTGAATCATTTGCGAAACTCATAGTTTGTTCTTAGGAAGGCCAAGATAAATGGAGTTGCAATAATCCAACACATTTATGGCCATAGCCTGTACAATGGTTCAAAAGTCAGACTAAGTATTTAAGATGTCTAATTATAGAAAGGGGTGGCCAACTCTGGTTATCGAGAGCCGCAAACTGGCCAGATTTTCAGGATAGCCATAATAAATATGCATGAAATCTATTTGCATATAATGGAGGCAGTTCATGCAAATAAAATCATGCATATTCATTGTGGCTATCCTGAAAATCTGACCTGTTTGTGGCTTTTGAAGACCAAAATTGGCCATCCCTATTATAGGAGGTCTATTTTAACACAAATTTTTTCTGAGAATTAAATGTGAGGAAAGCATCAATAATGCCGACATAAGACAGCTGAATTGAATTAAACTGTAGACTGTAAGATCTAGGAATTATAGGGTTACAACTTATCCAACGTACTTCATTTTTTTGAGATTGAAGTCTAATTTGTTCTGAAACAGCTAACAATTGCTTGAATGCATTTAGACAGTAAAACCAAGGTGGTCTGAAGAGGACCCAACTGGTAAATGTACCTCTATTATAAATTTTGCAATTAATTCCAAAGGATGTAATGAGCTCCTCCATCAGTTATAGATATTGAATAATGCTGCAGATATAGCTGAGACCTATGAGACACCAGACTGTTTTACCTGAGAAGGTTGGCTGTCCAACCTAATCTGTTGGAAGCAACCAGACAAAAATGATCAAAACCAGCTTAATATATCACCTCACATACCAGTAGATGCTAGTTAATTAAGCAACATATCATTGGCAAAGGATGTCAAAAGCCCTGGAAATGTCAAGAAACAGAAGGTCCACAGAACCATCTTATCTAGCACAGAGTAAGAAGTCAAGCAATGACATCAAAAGAGCTTTGGGGCAGTGTTCTCTAAAACTACACTGGTGAACACTGAGAATGTCCTAAACATCAATCAAAAATTAGACCTGAATCTCAAAAAATTGAAGTACTTTAGGTAAGTCGTAACCTTATACTACCCAGATCTTACAGTCCATAGTTCAATTCACATGTCCAGTACTTTGACCTACACCTCAGTGATTTTTCCTAATAACTGAAGGTTAAGTGATAAATTAATTTGCATTAGCATGGAGCTTTAAATCTGTTAATTAAATGGACCTTCATGCTATTTGTATAAGTTAGTCAATTTGACTTAATATTTTGAGTCACATATAATCATGGATTTTAAATTACTTCCCTTTTACTTTTGCATTCAGAAGCTCAGAAAACCCAACATATCATGTTTTGCCATGTTGCAGCTTCAGGGGCGCATAGGTCAAACTGTCAGTCTTTTTCCAATTATCTGAAGAACCCAGAGATGGAAGAAAGCTTTAATTCCCATATTTTTAAAATAGAATTACCTCCAATATCCTTCACTTCTTTCTACAGAGAATGTATCTTTTTGTCTTGAGAGTCCTTTAAGCTGCCATTTTTAAATCACCAACTGAATCCCCAAGCATATACCTTCACATAGGCTAATGTCAGTATACATGCAAATGAGTAAAAATTGTACTCTCAAACATAACTTATTAAATATGAAAAAATGGTTATTTTATTAAAATACATGCCGCTTGATTTCTGAGTTTAACCCTCCAGAGTGTGAGTACATGCAATAAACCACTTTTGTTCTCTTCGCCCCAATATTTTCACCCTATTCCCTCCCCATCAGTCTGCATGTATGTGGTCCACTTTGTCCTCAGATCAATTTTCCAATTGTATAAAATCTGGAACTAATGGAATTTCCTGTCTAGATGTATTTAAACAGAGTTTATGTTATATTAGTCTAGTCCAGCGCTTCTCAACCGGTGTGTCGCGACACACTAGTGTGTCGCCAAACACCGCCAGGTGTGTCGCGTCTCCCGGTGTCCCACTACCCCGTTCTACTTTCCTTTTGCCTTTTTCCAGCACACGCGGGCCAATTGGAAGCCTTCGTTCTTCCTACCCCCATTACACAATGGGAAGCCTCCTTCATTCTGCCTGCCCCCGCGCAGGCCAACCGTAAGCCTCCTCCCTACCAGTGGGAGTAGGAAGAAGGGAGGAAGCCTTTGATTGGCCGGTGAGGCAGGCAGGGAGGAATTTTGAACTCTGACGAAGCAAGATCGCGCAATGAAGAGGAAACCCGACCCCCGACGAAGCAAAGTCGCCATGGGAGCCCATTCCCATGGCGGCGAAGAGGAGAACTGACCCCGACAAAGCAAGGCCGCCACAGCCTGTGGCGGCGAAGAGGAAACCCGACCGAGGCCACCACGGGAGCCCATTCCCGTGGTGGCGAAAAAAGAAGGCCCGCCGGAGTAAAGCCGCGGCGGAACTGGAGCCCATCCCTGCAGCGAAGGAAGAAGAAGTTTTTGGTGAGAGCGGGTGCGTCTGTGCGTGGATGAGTGCCTGGGTGAGAGCGGGTGCGTCTGTGTGTGTGAATGAGTGCCTGGGTGAGAGCGGGTGCGTCTGTGCGTGGATGAGTGCCTGGGTGAGAGCGGGTGCGTCTGTGTGTGTGAATGAGTGCCTGGGTGAGAGCCGGTGCGTCTGTGTGTGAATGAGTGCCTGGCTGAAAGCTGGTGTGAATGGGTGCCTGGGTGAGAGGTGGTGTGTGTGGGTGTGAATGGGTGCCTGGGTGAGAGGTGGTGTGTGTGGGTGTGAATGGGTGCCTGGGTGAGAGCTGGTGTGTCTGTGTGTGAATGGGTGCCTGGTTGAGAACTGATGTGTCTGTGTGTGAATGGGTGCCTGGGTGAGAGCTGGTGTGTCTGTGTATGAATGAGTGCCTGGTTGAGAACTGGTGTGAATGGAAGCCTGGGTGAGAACTGGTGTAAATGGGAGCCTGGGTGAGAACTGGTGTGAATGGGTGCCTGGGTGAGAACTGGTGTGAATGGGTGCCTGGGTGAGAACTGGTGTGAATGGGTGCCTGGGTGAGAACTGGTGTCTCTGTGTGTGAATGGGTGCCTGAGTGAGAGCTGGTGTGTCTGTGTGTGAATGGGTGCCTGGTTGAGAGCTGGTGTGAATGGAAGCCTGGGTGAGAACTGGTGTGAATGGGTGCCTGGGTGAGAGCTGGTGTGTCTGTGTGTGAATGAGTGCCTGGGTGAGAGCTGGGGTGTCTGTGTGTGAATGAGTGCCTGGGTGAGAGCTGGGGTGTCTGTGTGTGAATGAGAGCCTGGGTGAGAGCTGGTGTGTGTGGGTGTGAATGGGTGCTTGGGTGAGAGGTGGTGTGTGTGGGTGTGAATGGGTGCTTGGGTGAGAGCTGGTGTGTGTGGGTGTGAATGGAAGCCTGGGTGAGAGCTGGTGTGGGTGTGAGAGCATTTGTGTGTGATTGAGAGCTTGTATATAAGAGACCATGAGTGATTGAGAGAGAGACTGGTCAGGGAGGTGAGAGAGACCGAGACTGTTCGTGGGGTCTAATTGGAGTTATGTGTGTGAGTGACTGGTTGTGGGCGCTAAGGAAGAGGACTGTGAGGACAGAGCTTCAGCAGCCCTTGCTGCTTCCTGTGAGTGCTATTGGCCTGGAAGGGAAAGGAGTAGGAGAGTTGCTGGAGAGGGTAAGAAAAGGTGGCTTTTTAAATTTATTTTTCTTGATTGCCATTTTAATTATTGGGTATTATGCGATGTCTGCTGTTTTGAAATATTTTATTGATATTTGGACATGTTTTAATAATTTTTATGAGTTTTTAATTGTTGGATATTCTGTTCAGCAGCTGTTTTGTAACATTTTTAGTAAAGCTTTACAATTATTTCTGTGTGGGGCGCTATAGCAGCTTGGCTTATTCTGTTTTCCCAATAGGAAATGTATTAGTGTTTAGGGCCTGGTTTAATAGTTGTATTCCTTAGATAGGGTTGTTACTGTTTGTGTGTTCCATAATACAGGTGTATCTTTGTGCGGGTTAGTTTGTGTGCATTATTGCAGATCCTGGGACTATGTTAGGTGCTATATTTCTCTTTCCATTTCTCTAGGTTTGCACTGCATGCAGAGTGGCTTTTTTGGTTTTCCATTCCAGTTTCTGTCTCCATATTTATAATGTGTGGTCTTTCTGTACTTGGTGAAGGTCAGTTCTGGGTGTGTGACAGAGGTGAGATATTTTACTAGCATGTAGGCTTTTGTATCAATCCTATTTGTTGTGTTTTCTCAATAGGATATGCATTAGTGGTAAATTACTGTCTTTTCATAAGAAGGGCTATTGTGCCTGGTAGTAAAGGGAGTTTGTTTTGCTTTTACTGAGATGTCATCAGAACCAGAATATCTTTTTTTGTATGGCGAGTTGTACAGGGTAATGCCCTAGATCTGCTCTGCACTCATTGCGGGGGGTTGAGGGGATTCCTGTGGATGCAGAGTGCATGTTTACATTTAGCCCCGTGACGGTCACATGCTCAGTGTGTCACGCATGTGAGAACCATCTGTCAGGTGTGTCCCGGCCAAAAAAAGGTTGAGAACCACTGGTCTAGTCCATATTTTATAAATTGCATGGGCATATAATAGGATAAACCACAAAAATGACTTTACAATTCATCATATTGGATAGTGATAGTCTGACCCAAAGAAGCCATCTAGATCATTCCTCAATTTCAGTGAACATATAAAACAACTTGATGCATAATCCTCTTCAACCAACAGTGACATGATTAAGAGAAGACCGAATTATTCTTTTTGATGATCCTGCCTCTTGAAAAGACAAGTAGGCAAATTACCTAAGTTCAGGTGACTACTTAAAATCGACCAGTCTTTCTTAATGCTGGCATAAATCTGAGCAGACAAGGTGGAGTGTTTCAGAACACACCTGCCAATTCGATTCCTCTCTACGAGCCTGTCATCAATAAATCCCAATTAGCATGCAGGCCTCAACGATATGCATGTTTTACACATGTGAATGGATATGACTCTCTCCAAGAACTGTTGAGCCATATACTGTCTGACATTTAAAGTCCTCAATATCTGAACAGAAATGTCTTAATCTCAAATTGCCCCACTGGGAGATTCATTTTCAAATAAATAGGATGAAAACTATTAGCCATAAATTCCTTTCATTTGCCTTTCTGTATAACTTGTTATAAACAGATCCTGATCTTTTCTAATTTTTTATCCAAATAGATTTCAGAATGAAAATTCAAAGTGAACCACAGTGAGGTATCCTGATGATTTAACCATTGATGAAACTCATGTAAGGATGATTTTGGGTCCTGCCATAAGGTGAAAATATCTATTTCTCTTCCAACAAAAAATATACTCCCACCATTTACTTGCATATACATTTTTCCTCAAAAAAAAAAAAAAAAAGTGAAAAAGTTTGCCATATCCTGGGCGATAGCCATCCCCATGACCATACCTTGTATTTATAAAAAAAATATTCATCCTAAAAAGCAAAATTATTCTTATTTAATACCAAACACTTCAAAGTAGGCAGTCATTTAGTTTGAGGACATTGAGAAAGAACTCGCTTTATGGCCTCCAAAGCCTGGTCTTGTGGGATGACGGTAAAACAGCTCAATGTCTAGCATGACCAGAATAATATCAGAATTTACTTGCATTAGATCCAATATCTTGAGCATATGTATGCTATCTTTGACATAAGATTTTGCCTGTGGAACATATCTTAAAATATGATCCAAAAAGATGGAAATTGGTTCTAAAATGGACCCCTTCGCTGAAACAATTGGTCACCCAGGAGGGGAATTCAATGATTCGTGTACTTTAGCTATCAAATACAATATAGGCTTTTTTGTTCCCTAATTAAAATGTTTTTCTCTTTTTCTTTAATACTCTTTATTTAACGGACAATGCACACCATGAATTCAATACAGACAATGTCAGCTGAACAGCCAATAACTCATCTGCCCAAATATTATGGGCAATACTAGACATGTAATACTGTAAAACATCTTTTTCACTTTAATTGCTACTCTCATTCCCTTCTCTACCCTTAGATCCTAAACTCATTGCTTCAAATATTCCCAATATTTTTTCCTAATTTTATTATACTTATCCAATTTTCCTCATATCGAATATGTGATCTTTTCTATTAAAGCAATTTCAGTCAATTGTGCCTGCCATTGATATGCTAGGTGCCTCCTTCCAACCCAATGCAGTAGTATGCCGTGCTGCATGAATCAATGCGCTGTCCAAACCATTCACATTTACCTCCACACCTTGCCAGTAGCCCAATAGCTGCAGACCCGGTGGTGTTTAAACTTGTTTTACTAATCAGCCGAACCTCCTGCTCCACATCTCCCCAGAAGGCCAGTACATAGGGGCATGTCCACCAAACATATAAGTATGTACCATCTAGCCCACAACCTCGCCAACAGCGGGAAGGCTTAGAGAGAAAAGGCAATAAAGAAAGTCAGGTAATGATATACTCTATGTAACAATTTAACTATAAGGTCAAGCCTTTTGGCACACATTACTAACCACTTTAACTTCCATCTGTATTTGCTCTGTAGGTTCCCCGGTGAATAATGTAGCTATCTTTGCACCTCAGCAATATGTTCTCTGCTATGCACCACAATCCCACCATCCTTGTAGTGGGTTTTATTATATCATTCCTTGCTCTAAGTTGTTTGGCGGTCATTTCATTCTGCATGATGTTAAAGTATTGTTTACTCAGATTCTGCTACAGACGCTCCACATCCTTCAGGACCATCTGCTGAATCGTATAGATGAATGGATCCATAGGTCCAGGAGGGCACCAATTGGAATTAGCTTTAACTAAAGATAAATCCAAAATAAGATGGACACCTGACAAAAAAGCTTTGCATGGTAACTGACGAATGAATCTATGAAAATCTTATCAAAACAGAATAAAGCTTTATGTACTTGAGTAGGGGCAAATGATAGACCCTTATTGAAAACATTTTCTTGAGTGGTTTTTAAAATGTTTATAACTGCTGACTGATTCATAAGCTGTAGACCCTATTTACATCCTTGAATTAGAAGATGGATTATCATGGGTCTCGCTCACAGTCTTATTGAAAATATCTGTAGCGATGCTCATGTTCAAGTGTGCATCCACTCGGTACTGTAATTCTGATTAACTCTAATCAACCTCGTTCATGCTTCCCCTTCAGGTCTGCCGACCAAAAAAAAAAAAAGTTTCCAGAGACACTTCCTCTTTGCTAACCCACTACCACCTGAGGGGCAATATTGTAAACAAATTGACAAATCCTCATGACCAGTCTTCACATTCTTGGATCAAAAGGAAATGAATAATGAGATATGAGAGAAATTTATAAATTAAAATTACTCTTCTGCTGTGTCATAACTACAACCAAGAGAGCAGAGTTGATGCAGAATCAAAAAAATTGGAATCTAAACACTGATTTAGTAATACATAGGAAATTTAAATTTAAATCAAGCAGCAAATTAAAAATGATGGATCTTGACACCTGAGGAGGAAATTGCATCAATTGGGCTAACACACAGGGGCATCTTAAAACTGCTTGTTCTCAGGAATGGGATGTAGTGACCTCGCCAGCAGTACCAGGTATTTCAGAACTAGTGCACATGGCCATGTAAGTAAACAACAATCCCGTGACCATTACTGAGGCCACCGGAGGCAGCACTGAGGGAGCTCACCCCTTAGGAACGAGGAGAGAGAGTAGGAAGTCGCCGGCGCTGTGTTGGCAGCCCACCCACCATTTGCCTACCACCACCTCCAGTGCAGCAGCAATGCCAAAGAGGGCACAAGGCTTACCTGGCCATCAACATGATCCAGTAACGATCACCAAGGACACTCTAGAGGCAGCACTGACGGAGCTCCCCCCCCCCCCCCCCCCCCTTAGGAGCGAGAAGGAAGTTGCTGGTGCCATGTCTGCAACCTGCCTACCACCACCTCCACTTCAGTGCAGTGGTGACATCGTAGAAGGAGCATGACAAAGGAACCTGCCCCTTTGTGCGTCCCTTCATGAGCGCCTGGAGTGCAAGCCCGAAGTACTTATACCACTATATACTAGCCTCCTGGCCGATGTGACTACACTAATGGATCAAATATGCTTTATTGAACCCATACTTGAACGGGATCTATATGGAGAGCTAAGAAGGAAAGCACTAAAAAAAAAAAAAGGGAACACAAAGCTGATCTTCCCCACAATAAGCAAAAACTCTTCACTCTTTCTGCTTCGTTCACTCTGCTCCTATTGAATGTTCAATCTATATATAAAAAAAAAAAGTCCCTCTAACAATCTGATAGAGGACTTAAATCCCTCTATTTGTTGCATAACTGAAAGCTGAAAGACAAAGATAATATGCTATTAAACCAAATATTGAATGGATACCTATGATTTATTTCACTTTCCAAGACCCAAGCAAAAACTGAGGGATTATTAATTTAAAAAAAAAACCTCCAAGCTAGTACCATACAAGGTAGAGATTAACCTGCCATATGAGGTTGCAATTCTAAAATCTCCTCAAACATAGGATTAGTCTACTGTCCCACAGGCATACTACAAAAAGACTGCTCACCAATGATTGGATTATTCACTAAGGTGTTTCCTTTACCAGAATCTACATTAATTGTAGGAAACTTTTACCTCAATGTAGTCAAAACACTGAGGACCTTAGACGGAGAAATGTTTTTAGAAGCAATGGAAGCCCTGGGATGGTCACAATATGTCTCGAAAGCCACTCATAGAGCGGGCTGCATTCTAGACCTAATATTTGCTAATGCCAGCAATTGCCTAATCAATACTTCGCACATGATATTGCCCTGGTCTGAATACCGTTTTAAAAAGGCAGAAATAGCCTTCACCAACCAAATCCATAATAGTCTAGATAATAAGCCTTCTTTTACCTTCAGGAAAAAAATAGTTGGAAATACTTGCTGAAGCAATAGAAAATGTCCATAAACTAAATCAAACCAATTCCACATCAGCATTTGATTCCTGGGGTAAGATAGTCAATGATATAGCTGAAAACCTTAGTCCTGTCGTGACGAAAACTATTAACCTGGTTAGGAATAACTCCAAACAGAAGAAGCCCTCGTACAATGATGAATTAAGAAGCACTAAACAGAGCCTGAGAAAACTAAAGAAACAATGGTGGAAATGCTCATCAGCTGAATCCCTAGGAAAATATAAATCTTTCCTTACAAAATACCGTACACTAACCAATAAAGCAAAAAAGATTACTATGCTAAACAGATACATATTTAATTCTAAATTGCTTTTTGATGTTAAACATTTAATTAAAGACTCAAAATCTTCCAACTCAAACTACAACTTCTCGAAGGCCACTTGCAATGAATATGCCACCGCATATTCGGCTGAGGGGGGGGGATATGATATAGGTGTTTAAAATCATGAGCGGTCTAGAACGGGTAGATGTGAATCGGTTACTTAGTCTTTCAGATAATAGAAAAACTAGGGGGCACTCCATGAAGTTAGCATGTGGCACATTTAAAACTAATCGGAGAAAGTTCTTCTTCACTCAACGCACAATTAAATTCTGGACTTTGTTGCCAGAGGACGTGGTTAGTTCAGTTAATATAGCTGTGTTTAAAAAAGAAATTGGATAAGTTCTTGGAGGAGAAGTCCATTACCTGCCTTTAATTAAGTTGACTTAGAAAATAGCCACTGCTATTACTAGCAACGGTAACATGAAACAGACTTAGTTTTTGGGTACTTGCCAGGTTCTTATGGCCTGGATTGGCCACTGTTGGAAACAGGATGCTGGGCTTGATGGACCCTTGGTCTGACCCAGTATGGCATGTTCCTAGGGAATTGTGTTTTCAACTTAACATATCTGTTCTATGTCAAAAGCACCTGAAGATTCAAATGGCATGATTAAGTAGTCCACGTTCGATAGAGTATCAAAACTGGAAATAAACACATTACTAAAATTAATCCTGCCATTCACTCACGTGACCCAGTTCCTTGAAACAAGTACATGGGGTCATCACTCAGAAAATCACATTAATTAACTTGTCTCTCTCAGAAGCAACTGTTCCAAGTGTGTTAAAACAAGTTGTGATAAAGCTGATCATAAGTCTGGTAGAACTGACAATTGAGACAACTATTGTCCAATATCCAACCTGTTTTTTTTCACAATAATTTTGAGAAAGTAGTGTTATCCCAGCTTGTAAATCACCTGGAAGACATTACTCTCATTAATGGACTCTGTTTACGAGGGCTTGAAGCAGATGAATCTTACTGTCTTATGCTAATTGACTTAACAGCCGCCTTTGATACTGTGGACCATAACCTGTTATGCCATCAGATGAGTAGCATTGGGATTGATGGCAGGGTTCTCAGATGGTTCTCTTCATTTCTGTCTAACAGAATATTCAAAGTAAAACTGGGCAGCCATATATCTGACACTTTTCAGTGTGATATAGGTGTCCTTCAAGGCTCTGCCTCCTCAGCAACACTATTCAATATTTATATGCTCCCGCCATGTAAATTGACAAATCTAGGAATAACTTTCTTCTTGTATGCTGACGACATAGTTTTACATTCCACTCTCTAGATCAAAAGAAAATACAGCTTCGATACTTTTTACCTATATGAAAGCAATACAAGAACTTTTGCAACTTTAACATTAAATCCTAAAAAGACTGAAATCATTTGGATGAGTAGAAACTCATAGATAGTTAAACCACCTGCCCTAGACCTACATAATTTTCAAATTAATCCCTCAAATCAATTTTCCATACTCTTTTGTCTTATGTAACCATTCATTGTTTTTGTTGAGTTATGACTATGAATGCCATGTTGTAGACCATTGTGATCTATACATGAAATGACAGTATATAAATACACAACTAAATTAAGTGAACCCCTCACATACAATAAAACAAGATCTAGACAAAATGGAGGCGAGGTCTATAAACTATTAATCAAGTTGACTTTGGGAATAGCCACTACTATTGGTGGCATGGGATCTATTTAATGATTGGGTATTTGCCAGGTACTTGTAGCCTGCATTGGCCACTGTTGGAAATGGGATGCTGGGCTTGATGGACCCTTGGTCTGACCCAGTATGACAACTTCTTATGATGTTAACACAAGACTGAACTCATAGTGAATAATAAGCCAAAATTACTTGGTGAAATGCGGACTGCCTCTTTCTAGAGTAATCCTGGCAGAACTTAAATACATTATTATTATATATACACGCAATATTATATTCCATTATTTGACGATGATCAATATAACCTCCCCACATGAAACAATCCATAAATCCTGCCATTCTCCTGAGAGCAAACGCATATCAATATCGTAAGTTCTGGAAACTATTACACACAATAGATCTTACCAGTTTAATTACAGAACTGAGCCATGCTGCATGAGTATATGGACATGGCAACTGCTGCACATGTGCAGAGGGATCCTCAAAATATTCCCAGAAAGCTCTGGAAACATGTTCTATTTGCCGTTGGATGACTTAAAGTCATGTGTGACTGGTGAATTGCTGGCTTGAAAGGACCTGTAAGGAAGCAACATCGCTTTCCTCTTACCCATCCGTGAATAAAGCAAAAAAAAAAAAAGCAGGATCCAAGCACTAGCACCATCAAAACTGCTTGGAATCAAAGCTTCTGCAGATTTACCACCATCTTGGTTAGCTATATCTGGTGCCACAACACCACTGAAGCTGAAAGCTAAATTTGTAACAGCGCTGATAGCTGGAAGCTTGATTTGTAAAAAATAACACTCAAAAGCAACATAATACTCAGATCAATGGATGGCTGTTGAGTTGCATAAAAAAAAAATAACAGGTGGAACACAATTTGTATTGCTTGTAAAAATTCCATTATGATCTATAGGGCCTCCCTTTGTAGAATGCTGATACATAAGGCTTCAGTATCTACATTGATATATCATTAAAATCCAAAGCTTCTTGATCATCTCTGATGAATTTACTGTGTAAGATTATATCTGAAATAAATGATTTAAAAGAGGGAAAGAGCAGAGCAGGAGCCACAATATTGAGCTCACTGCAGGAATCACCAGAGCATCTATGGGTTTTTGGGGCCCTCAAAGCTGGTTGGAGAGGTTGGAAGAACTTCCACTATTGATCTCGGCAGTTGTTTCAGCTGGAAGGAGAGTAGAAATTTCTGAAGAAACTGGAATATACTTACAGAAGCCTCTAAAAACTGTTACTTCCTTTCAGTTTGTTCTGGTGTATCCTATTTATTTCTTACATTTATAACCCGTTAGAGCCAAAAATAAGATTCATGGTGGTTCACAAGCAAAACTAAAATACAGGTTGACACAATAATTCCACCTGTACAATACTATCTTGAGACTAAATAGGAGGCTATTAAAAATCTTAGTAAATTTCTCCCAGGTTAAATACAGAATATGATCACTAAGGTGCAAGATGTCATAAAGTACAAATTCAAAAGTCAGATTATTGGCTATTAAAACCTATTTAGGTATATAAATATATCTATATATAAATATATGATAAAATGGCAAAAGTTCAGAATATTGAAACTTCCATTATTAGAGTGCTATGTTTCGGAAAAAGGTTGAGGCCTTAAAGCATGAGGTAAGGTGGTATCATTTATGCCTTATCAACTGTCCAAGGCTTTCCTTAATTTCGGGAATAGATATGTTGAGAAATATCTAATTTGAAGTTCTGAAGGTTCTATCTTGATTTGATTCCACCGGTTTCAAGGGTATATTTACCATCTTTTAAAAAAGAGAGTCAAATGAACAAACATAATTTTTCCCAGAATAAGGACTTGTTAGATCAAACTGGTTTACTGGAAAAATCAGATTATAAAATTGTTCCAGCTACCTTATTAGTTTGTCTGAAATGTGACCAAGACTGATGCATATATTTAATAATTGTAATGTTTTCTTTCTCATTTGTAAAGTAAGGATGTTTCCTGATATAGCCAAGAACATCCAAAGGAAGAAAAGGTAGTTTCTTTTATTAAGACCAGGGGTACTACAGATTGAGGCCACCTTCTTTCCTTGTAAATTCATTGTAAAATAGTATTTTAAACATATTTTCTAGGTGTCTCAACTGACCACCATTTTGAGTGATAAAAAGATGGCAAAAACCCCTTTTGCCGAATGAATCATCTTTTGTATTACCACTAAAATCTTGAGACCTGCTAGTTAATACTAGATGTTTTGGGGATAACCTGCAACACTTTAATTTTCTTCTTTTTTATATTTAGAATTTCTTATCCATTTGGATTCCTACACAAATATCGTGGACTTGGATAGAGTAGGATATTGTCCTGCTGGCTTTTCTTTGTTGCTTTTGTTTTCTCTGACCTATGCTTAATTTCTGTTTGTGTGTTACTTGGAATTGTAGTTTGAAAATGTTATATATAAAATTAAAAACTAAGCATTGATTCAATGGTCATCAAGATTTGAGGTATCCACAAAGACTTATTACAGCCAAAGAAAAATCCTTAAAATTTACAGCCAAAGAAAATATCCTTAAAATGAAATTACTTTTGGGGAAAATCTAATTGTTTTATACATGTCAGCTTGAGAGAAGAAAGAGTTGTATAACATTGTAACAAAAGTCTATCCTTTCTGTGATCTATTGATCTGGCTCTGGAAGCTGCTCTTTATTTATTGATTACTGCTGATCCTTGAGTCATCTCAAAAAAAAAAATATAGCAAACTTGAAAATATACAGAGGAGGACAACAAAAATGATGAAGTGATGGATTGACTCGCTTTTGAAAAAGGGCTGAACAAGGGATATGACAGAGGTTTATAAAATTGAGTGAGATGGAACAAATAAATGGGGAACAGCTATTTACCCTTTCAGATAGGACTAGGAGACGCTCAAATTTAACTGGTAGCAGATTCAAAACAAATTGGAGAGAGTATTTATTTTTCACTCGCTAGTCCAGGGAGTAGGAGCTGGGCCTGGCAATCAAACCAAGGTCTTCTGTGTACCGCTAGCTCAGGGTTAAGAGGAAATTGTCAAAACATAGTTCCATGTGGGGTGTTTTGACACATGGTGTGTTAAGAATATAGTTTTAAGGCTAAAACATTTTAAAGTGTCTTTTGGATTTGACAGTTGAGCACAGATCTGTTGATGGTGATTTTTGTGCAGTATGAGAGCCCTTTAATATTTTTTGAGTATTGTTGCTTTTTGTATGTTGCATATTTACGATAACATGGACATGTACCAATTAGACTTATTACATCTCACAAACCTGAAAGAGAACATCTGGCATAGGTAGTAGATCTTGCTAATGAGGGCTTGTTTGTGATTACAGAGTATAACAGAAATGTTAATTGCATTATTTTGACTGTCAAATTTTATTTAAACCATTTCATTATCAAGATTCAATGATCTTCCAGTTTCATTATCAAAATTCAATGAGCTTCCACTGTTAGATGATGCCTTTTGGATCTTGTTGATTGGCTGACAGATTCCATTTTATAATTTACAATAGCAGATAAAACTTGTGCAATATTATAAAGCTGTCTGGGACGGGTTAGTTGTCTCCTAATAACTTGTTTAAAATTGGATTTTATAGGACTATGCTGGCTGTATATTTTCAAGTAGTATAACATTTGCATTTCTCTGCAAGAGAGAAGGGGTTTAAAGGTTGACCACCTTCTACTTTAAGAATATTAGGTGTTAATGACCCCTATGGAAATAGCATCTGTTATAAATCGGTCTTTTCTCAATTAAGTATATGTATATATTTAAGTTCATTTTTATTTTTAATTGTTGCTTATTTCACTGATGTTACAATGGTGGGAAACTGACTTTTAATGTCATTGCCGAAATGCAGCATCATATGCAGAATCTAGTGATGTTCGTGCAGAAGTTATAAGTGGGTAATTTTAAAAGCCAAGTCTCACTATCTCAGTACTACATTCAAAGTTTAAAGGCTTTAGGGGGGGTAAACAAATGCTGCTTCCATAATCAGAACCTCCCTAAGGTAAGTGATTAGTGTTCATTTACAGTAACATGAAAAAGTGTGGGAATCCTAGACACCCAATTCCTGCACAGCTGTAACCTTCTAGACAAATTCACATTATTTAAATGTGCATACTTAAATTGATGAGCGATAAAATATTTATTAAACCAGTTAAATGCAGAACTGGTCTATTTTATCATCATAAGTTCATTATATTCATATTAATGATTTTATGTTGCTTGACTTTTTACCTTTTCCAGCGTTTTGTAATAGATATTTCCCCATTTAATTAAACCAGGGGCTCCCTTCAGTGTGTCCTGCTATGCAATATATATAGATAGATTTTGTAGGAACAGAAATCATTTTGCAAACAGAATATTTATTGCTGTGGATTTTAAAAACTGAAGTATATTTTTTTTACATGGCTTTGAGCCATGACTAACATATTTAAAAATACATTTGGTTAACCCCTTCCCCATCAAATTAGTTGGGAAGAGAGAGAATATTTTTATAATGCTACCATATATTAAGGCCTATGCATAAAGTTAGGCATGTTGAGGTGGTGAAGCACGTAGATCTTAAGGGGCAGAAGGCGCAGTTGTGCACAAAAGCCGGAACTCCTGCTAGCAAAGATGTTAATATAAGAGCAAACTTGCTTTCTAGCACATGGCCAGTTAGGGGTTCACTGTTTACCTTTATGCATCTGTCAAAGGAGGGAAGAGGTAGAAAAAAAATATGGCATTCATATTCCAAACAATCTTTTACTTATCCTTTACCAACAGTATTTCTATGGATTTTTACACTTGGCCAATGTCTCACGCTTTATAATATACATTCCATATAAGTTGCCTTGCAAATATCAGCATTATCTGTGTTATACTTGGGGATAGTGTAACATGGAAAAGATAAGCGTGCAAAAAAAAATCTGATTGACATTGGACCTTGGATAATTTTTAGAAACTGCCCTTAAACCACAATTTTCAATGTTAATGATAAAAGAGAATTAGGAAGAGCTTTACATGTCACTTACTTTGAGCCCCACAAACAACTGAAAGGCATAGCATTTTATTCCTTTGCCATTCCCATCCCTCCCTTTCATAACTTAAACCTTTTCACATGGAATCAAATAAGATTAAAAGCAGCTTGTGTATGTAGGGTCTGTCATCTTACATCTCCACAGTGTACTCTTTAGGTGCACATAATTGCATTCTCTCCTCCCTTTTCTTAGAATCATGGTTGAGTAGAACTTGTCCTGGTAAATTCTGCTTTCTCATGATTCCAGTTCATTTCCAGTGGTGGGATAGGAGATGAGATGAGTTAGAGCCTTGGAAGGAGAGGTTGTTGTCTCTCTGGACAGCAAGTTTGATTATGGTGATTGTTTATGCACTGCCTCATTAAGTTCAAAGGGGGTGGAAGGGAAGTACATTATTGGTGATATTTGTTTTTTTAAAAGGAAGGCCTTTAGGATGTGTACCTACATCTTATATAGTTATTAGTGACGTGCAGGGGAAAAATTTGGATTTGTTTTCGGGAAGCATTTTCCCGCAAATTTCATTTTGTGGATTGTTTTTGTTTGGGTTTTTTTTTTTTTTCTCACGAATGAAACAAAAAAACCAGAATGGCCAAAAAATGAAAATGAAGCCTCCAAAGGCCTCCCGTCTGCCTGCCCGGAAAAATGCCGGGGCTAAGATACCCACTTACCCGATCCGATGGCAATCCGCCAGTGAGACCTAGGCCCAAGCCGAAGCCTTGTGTAAGCCAAGGGAGCAGTATGTTGCTGTGATCGTGGCCCCTAGTTTGGGCCTAGCAAGGCCTCTGCTTCAGGCTTAGGCTTAGACCGAGGCGCTGGTGTCATGCTTGGGTGTAGGCCATGGCCCTAGCTTTGGGCATTGGCCTAGCTTTAGGCCCGATCCATTCTTTTCACATAAATGCAACGAATAAGGTTAGTTTCAATCAGGAAACCCCTAATTCATTTTGGGGTCCCCCCGAATGAAACAAAATGCCTTTGTTATGTTTTTGAAATGCGTTTGAAACAAACGCACATACCTAATAATTACCAGCTCTTGTTTGCTTATTTTTGCTAGTTTTAAATATTTGTTAGTCATGGCTCAAACAATGACTTATAGTAATTTGTTTTATATAGCATCTTGTATCTAAGCAAGACTTCAAAGTACTGTACATTCCTAGCAGTCTCAATATTGTGGTTATTACCCAATTCCAGTTTGGTGAATATGGATATGAAAGTTGCCCAAGATCACATGGGAAGTCTGTGAAAGATCTGTCATTAAGTTCAGAGATCAGTTCTCTGTTCCTTGGCCTGGGGCTTGGTTGCTATGGAATCAGCACTCACAGCTTCTAGGGGGAGGGAGTCCCAGGTTTTTACAACTGACATCTAGTAGCCAGACCTAGGGCTCACAATTGCATGGTTAGAGAGGGATCCTGGTGGGTGACCCTAGGTCAAGGTTTGTCACTGAAATGGCTAGTCTAAGTGAGTTGGGAGGGGAGTATAAAATATGGGTAGATGGCTCATGGTGTCATAGCCCAGGAGAGGCTGGTTCCAAGTGAGTTGAAAACCTCAAGAGACAGGAAGAAACAATCAGGCCAAAAATAGGAGTTTTGATACTGTCACATTCAGATCACACTACCCTCGCTTGTGATTTATGGAAGTCCAGCTGTATGCTGTTCTGCATGTGACAGCATCTGCCAGCTGTCCTACAAATCAAGAAATACCATTTTTTGGTTCGAGCTGTTTTTATCCTAAGGTTTTTTTCCTACCTTGTTTACAGATTTTCTTTTGGGATATGCATGACTAGTTCTGATGGTTCTTTGTATCTGTATAACTGCATATTTCCTTTGCCAGTAGAAATACTTATGTTTGTGAGGTACTTTCCATATCTAATTAGTTTCCTCAGCTTCTACCTTGGAGAGAGAATTTTGTTAGCGCTTAGAAGAAAAAGTCATGCATAGTTCTTTTTGGGAGGGACACGGGTAGAGAAGGGTTTTCTTTTGTTGTGATTTTTTTGTTTGTTTTTTTAAAGTAGGTCTGTCCCCTTATTGTGGTGGGTTTTTTTTTTTCTTGTTTTCATTGTCTGTGACCTATTTCACCATTCCCCATACTCTTTTTTTTTTTTTTTTTTTTTTTTTTTTTTTTTTTCAGTTTACTTTTGACTGTAGTTGTTGAATAAGTCTTGTGGATTGTATGTTATTATTTGGTTCTATTTATTACCTTCCATCCAAATAGGATATTAACATGCTTTACAATATAGCTCTTGAGAAACATACATGCAACAATCTCTGGTGAATGGTCTAGCAGCACATTTCTACCACTCTGACTACTGCCTCTAAGGGTATTTCTGGTTTGATGGGGGAGACTCTATATTGTATGTGTCTTGTTTTGAGAGTCCTTCATTTATTGCCTACATTCATACTTGAGACTTTCAAAATTAACATCTGCCACTGAGAGCTATGGAATGTTATTAGGCAATAGGCTGCTTTGAATTATGTGACCATGTGCAGTCCACTACACATCTCTGAACTTTAGTTTTAACCGTGCAGCATAACCAATTGTTTACCTACTATTATTGAGTTACTAATATGTAAATACTGAAATAATTGTATGATAATGAACAGAAGACAGATGCACCTAGTTTTGTACTAAACAGTCCCAGTTTTTCTCTTGTTTTATTTTCTCTTCAGTGTGTGAACTTTCATGATCTCGGAGATAATGCTTCTATTTTGGTCTTTGTGACGTTACAATGTGCTAAGAAAAAAATTTGAAAAATTAGCTAAATAAAAAAATCAATTATTTTTTAATGCTCAGTTTGTTGGTATTTATTTCTGTGGCAGTTGGATAATATATATGAGCCAGGAACCTTGGCCTGTTCATTTATGACTGAATTCCTACTTCTAATCCCTTGTTTAGTATGCAATGCCAATAAATAACCATTAAACTACAAAGTGTAAAAATAAATGTAATATTGCTCTTAAAATCTTAAGTGGGGATTCATTGGCTTTCTAACTATCAAGCTTCCTTAGGGTTTCTGTAGTTGCCCAAAAGTATTTTCTATTGATTAAAAACCATGCTTCTCCGAGGACAAACAGGATTGTTATCCTCACACATGGGTGACATGGATGGAGCCCTGGTCCAGAACTTTAACCTCAAAGATTCTAGAACTTTCAAACATGCCTTACTTAGCACATGCAGCTATAGTTATCACCACACTGCCCTCTAGGCAGAGTCCCTCAGTTTGTTTGTTTTTTGTTTTTTTTTGCAGAGCCATGTGTGTCAAGGTATTCAGCTTTGCTCTCTGTTTTTGTAAGTTATTTTTTCTAGAGCTGCAGCTGTTTTCTTTTTTCTTTTCCTTTTTTCCTCTTCTTTTCACTGTCTGCCAGCTGCATGGAGGCCTTAGTCTCTGTGCAGCCTGGCAGAGTCTAATGCTATCTCTTATTAAATAAATACTGCACCTGCAGTTTGATATGTGTCCTTTCCTTGCTCTGTCTTTTTTGTACCTTTGTCAGGTGCTGGCAGGACTGACAGAATGAGCTTGGGGACTCACTTTGAGTTCTACCTGGGCAGGAGTGCCATGTCGTTTCACCAGTCGATTGGAGGTTCAAACAGTGAAGAGATCTAGGACCACACCGTTACTGTTGGGGGGAGAACATAAGAACATGCCATACTGGGTCAGACATGCCATACTGGGTCAGGCCTGGAATGGCCACTGTTTCCAACAGTGGCCATTCCAGGCCATAAGAACCTGGCAAGTACCCAAAAACTAAGTCTATCCCATGCTACTGTTGCTAATAATAGCAGTGGCTATTCTCTACAGGCTGATACAGTACAGTGCGCTCCGGTGGAGCGCACTGTTAATCCGCGATTGGATGCGCATTTTGGACGCGCTAGCTTTACTCCTTATTCAGTAAGGGGTAATAGTGCGTCCAAAACGCGCGTCCAACCCCCTGAACCTAATAGCACCCGCAACATGAAAATGCATGTTGATGGCCCTATTAGGTATTCCCACACGATACAGTAAGTAAAATGTGCAGCAAAGCCGCACATTTTACTTTAAGAAATTAGCGCCTACCCAAAAGTAGGCGCTAATTTCTGCTGGCACCGGGAAAGTGCACAGAAAAGCAGTAAAAACTGCTTTTCTGTGCACCCTCCGAATTAATATCATGGCGATATTAAGTTGGAGGTCCCGAAAGTTTTAAAAAAAAAAAAAGAAAAAAAAATTTTGAAATAGGCCCACGGCTCGTGGGTTGAAAATCGGATGCTCAATTTTGCTGGCGTCCGGTTTCTGAACCCATGGTTGTCAGCGGGCTCGAGAACAGACGCCGGCAAAATTGAGCGTCAGCTGTCAAACCCGCTGATAGCCGCCGCTCCTGTCTGAAAAGAGGCGCTAGGGACGCGCTAGTGTCCCTAGCACCTCTTTGTACCACCGGGCCTAATTTAAATAAATTAGATTACTGTATTGTGTGCACAGGAGAGCGGGCGCTCGCCCGCGATTTTACTGTATCGGCCCGCTAGTCAACTTAATAGCAGGTAATTGTCTTCTCCTCCAAGAACTTATCCAATCCTTTTTTAAACACAGCTACACTAACTACACTAACCACATCCTCTGGCCACAAATTCCAGAGTTTAATTGTACGTTGAGTAAAAAAGAACTTTCTCCGATTTTAAATGTGCTAACTTCAAGGAGTGCTCCCTAGTCTGGAGCCTTTTTTAAATATGGCTCATCCTCCCCACATTCAAAGGAACTAGTCTCCACAGGCAGGAGCCCTGGGAGACACAGCCTCTCATGCTTGCCTGCGATGGCAGAGCAGTCTCCTTGTGAGAGAGGGTGAGCAGGAGCCTGGGCAAGCAACTGGTTGCTGCAACTTGAGTGCCATGCCCAGTAACAGTTGCCTCTGCACATCTGTGACAAGTGCACTGAACTGAAACAATGTCAGGACTGCATCGAGGACCAGGACTGCCATTGAACACAATGGTCACCCTTGACCCTGTTGAGGTGCCAGGGTGCTCTCAATGCCATTGAGGTGCATGACTGCCCTCAATGCTGTAAGGGCCTTCTGTGCCGTAGGCATCTGTGGATCAATGCACTGGAGTCATCAAGCGCCTTGGGCCTCAATGTGGCAAAGTATTGGCAACAACCTCTGATGTCAGAGACCAGGACTACCATTAAGCGCCATGGTCCCTTGCACACCATTGGAGCTGCCCTCGATGCCTCAGGGCCATCGACACCCTCAATCCCATAGAGGTGTGGGGCCTCGATGCCACGCCGCCATGGAGGCCACTGGCTAGCGATGACATTCGTTGCTGCTCTCAACGTTTTGAGCACCATCAACAAGGCACTAGAATTGCCTTTGAATGCCCTAGTCACCCTCGAAGCCATCAGCTTCCGGGGTCTGAGAGTCCTCAAGTGCTATTGAACTATTCAGACAGGGCTTTTGGCTTGGACAGACCTGATGCTGTCAAGTGCTGGGGTCACCATCTACTCAAGGCATCCTGGACCGTCGAGACATCCAGGTGCAGTATCCCAGTGCCCTTGAGATCCCTTTGCAGTAACCAGATGGGGCACCAAGGGGCATCGGGCTGTCCCATCACTAGCCTGCGGCTATCAGTCACTATGGATGCTGATGATCTCGGGGGCTCTGAGCCGCTAGGATCGGGGAGCATCAGAGGCTCCACCTAGCTTCATGCACCATTGTTGCTAATGAGTGCTAGCAGGGCTATCATTAGCCATACCAACTAGCAAGAGATGCCATCGAGCTTGCAGCATCAACGCTCTCTGATGTATAGATATGCTGATGGGAACCATCTGGTGCCGGCAGTCATTGGTTCCCTCGGGCACTGATGAGGCATGTTGGGGCTGTAGAACCTCTGTAGGTGCTCCTAGCATCATCGGTACCACCAGTTCATCGATGCCTTTGGGCACCAGGTCCTCTATCAGTGCCGCCAGGCTGTTGACATCCGCAGGCGCCTGAGGCGCCGGGGATGGCGCTATATACCATCAAACTGATCAAATCATGGTCAAGTGCCATCAAAGCTCTGGGTGCAGCATTTGGTGCCGTTGATGTAACCCATCATCGGGGAGCATGAGAGCGCTATAGGTCCTATGGGCGTCATCACCATGGTGGGCACCAGTAGACGCAGTCAGATGCTGCAGGACACAACCACAGAGCACCAGGGGCACCCTTGGTCGCTGTGTAATTCACTGCTGCTGTTTCATGAGGGAAACGGTGGTGAGCCATTCCAGACACAATTTCAAGGGCTGTGTCCAGCCTCTTGGAGCGGTGTACCATGGGGGCAACGCCATAGAATGCCACCCACCATCATGCCATAATCGGAGCCCCAGTGGTTCTGGGGAGTCATCACACTGTTCCTATCCACTCCATTGGGAGTTAGTGTACAGTGGAGCACATGTGCATTGGGTATGGCAGGACATTAACTCCAGGTGCTGGCAGGCGGCATTCTCTGTCTGTGCAGTACACAGCTATGCCAGTGTACTGCCATTGTCGCATCAAGGTATCAGCTGCCACCTCTGTTCTGCAACTGACGAGGTAGGCACCATCACACACTCCAATTACTTTTGGCAGCACACTTCCACCAAATAGGTGGATTCTGCCCATAAGCATGGCGAGTGGGCTCATAGGTGTGGTAACTGGTTAAAAGACAGGAAATAGAAAGGTAGGATTAAATGGTCGATTTTCCAAATAGAGAAAAGTTTTAGACAATAAACAAAATTGTAGCTAAAATAAAATTAAAACAACAAAACAACAAAACTTAATAGCATAATAAAACTACAAAAAGCTACCTGAAATAATAAAGCCTTCAGCTTTATATCAATTTACTTTTATATCTTTTTGGATAGTAGAAAGACTAGGAGGCACTCCATGAAGTTAGCATGGGGCACATTTAAAACTAATCGGAGAAAGTTCTTTTTTACTCAACGCACAATTAAACTCTGGAATTTGTTGCCAGAGGATGTGGTTAGTGCAGTTAGTATAGCTGTGTTTAAAAAAGGATTGGATAAGTTCTTGGAGGTGAAGTCCATTACCTGCTATTAAGTTCACTTAGAGAATAGCCACTGCCATTAGCAATGGTAACATGGAATAGACTTAGTTTTTGGGTACTTGCCAGGTTCTTATGGCCTGGATTGGCCACTGTTGGAAACAGGATGCTGGGCTTGATGAACCCTTGGTCTGACCCAGTATGGCATTTTCTTATGTTCTTATATCAATTTACAGATAAGAAATTATTCAAAGTTGTTAAAACAGCAGTGGATTGTGAGGAACTACAGAAGAACCTTGAGACTAGGGGACTCTTACGTCCAGCACTGTCCGACTAACTTAGCCGGATAGCGGAACTGTGCCCCGGAATGCTCCCCACATTGCCCCCGGGTTAGCTGGATGATTTTTTAACCAGATAAAAAGTCATTTGGCTAAGGCGGAACAGCTCAGAGGGTGGCTTTTGAATGGCTGATGAAATTTAATGTGGAAAAATGCATGTAGGGGAAAAATAATTCCATCTACAGGTACATAATGCTGGGTTGTATATTGGGAGTCACCATCCAGAAAAAGGACGTTGGAGTTCTTGAAATTCTCAGCTCAGTGTGTGGTGGTTTTCAAAAAAGCAAATAGAATATTAGGAATGATCTGAAAAAGAACAGAGAATAAAACAGAAAATATATTGCTTCTGTATCAAGCCATGGTGCAACCATACCTTGAGTATTGTGTGCAGTTCTGGTTGCCCCATCTCTTAAAAAAAAAAAAAAAATAGAACTAGAAAAGGTGCAGAGCAAGAGACAAAAATTAAAAGGGAATGGAACAGCTCTCCCCTTTGAGAGGGCACATGGGTCTCTTCAGCTTTGAAAAGACATCTGAGGAAGGACATGAGAAACTTATAAAATCATGAATGGAATGGAACAGGTAAATAAAGGATGGCTATTTACTCTTTTAAATAATAAATCATGGGAATATTCCTTGAAACCAACCACCAGCAGATTTAAAACAAATCGTAGAAAGTACTTTTTTTTTTTTTTTTTTTTTTTTAAACTTAACACACAATAAAACTATAGAATCTGTTGCCAGGAGGACAAGTCATGGCAACTAGCATAGTGGGGTTTAAAAGAGGTTTGGACAGGTTCTTGGAGGAAAAGTCCACACAACATTATTAGCCAGGTAGACTAAAAAACAAACAAACAACTTTTGCTGTCCCATGGAGCTAGTTACAGGAAAAATAGGTCTACTTCATGGGATCTGCTGGGTACTTGTGACCTGGACTGGCCATTTTCTGAGATGGGATGATGAACTTGATAGAACTTGGTCTGACCCAGCATGGTATTTCTTATACTTTACATCTTTCTAATAGTTATAGACCCATTTCTAATCTTTCTACTTTAAGGAAGTGTTGTTGGAAAACATTTATTTGCAGCTTGATGAATGTTTAACTTCACATAGTATTTTGCATAGTTTGCAGTGTGGGTTTCTGAGGAAAAAAAAAGTACAGAAACAGTGGCTTTGTTACTGATTTTATATTGTGGAATTTTGATAGTGAGTTGTTATTGCAGTTTTTCTAGATGTAACCGCAGCATTTGACACTCATATAATCTTATTACATTAACTGCATATCATTGGGATACATGGTATTTTTCTATGTATTTATATTCTGGTTTTTGGCACTTCAAAACAGATTCAGGTACTGTAGGAATTTTTTTTTATCCCCAAAGGGTTTACACTCTAAGGGCCTCATTTACTAAGCATTTTTTCCCTAAGACATAGAATGGGGAAAAAACCACCTTAGTAACTCAGGCCCTAAGTTTGTACCTTGCCCAAGGTCACAAGCAGCAGCAGTGGAATTTGAACCCTGGTTTCCCTGGTTCATAGCCTGCTACTTTAACCACTAGGCGGCTGCTCCTTGGAGGAGCAAGGTCATCTGGTCAGAGTATTACCTTTATGTGGCAGGAAGTGATCTTGTTGCAAGGATCTGCTCTGCAGGTAATGCATTATCCTCTGACACCAAGAATGAGTCTCCAAGAGCTAATATCCAGGAGGGAAGAGTTAAGTCGGCCATCATAGGCCAATGTATTAGGCATGTAGGTAGATGAGTGGCTGGTGGATGTGAGGATCGCTTGGTAATTTGGCTGCCTGGTGTGAAAGTGGTGGACGACATGCTTCACCTAGATAGGATTTGGACCACACTAGGAGGGATCAGGCTGTAATGGTACATGTGGGCCCTAAAGATATAGGAAAAGGTGAGGAGGAAGCTGTAGAAGCCAAATTTAGGCTCTTAGGTAGAAAGTTGAAATCCAGAACCTCCAGGGTTGCATTCTCTGAAATGCTCCCTGTTCTACACACAGGACCCCAGAGGCAGGCAGAGTTCCAGAGTCTCAATGCGAGGATGAGACTATGGTGCAGGGAAGAGGGCACTGGTTTTGTTAGGAACTGTGCAACATTTTGGGAAAGGGGGAGCCTATTCTAAAAGGATGAGCTCCATCTTAAACACGGTGAAACCAGGTTGCTGGCACTAACCTTTTAAAAAGGAGATAGAGCAGCTTTTAAACTAGAACAGAAGAGAAAGCAGGCAGTCGCTTAGCAATGCATGGTTTGGACAGAGAGGTATCTTTTGAAGGATACTAAAGAATCAGTGGAGTTAGAGCATCCTGATAGAGAGATTCCATTAAAAAAAAAAGCAAAAATAGCCCATGTACCTATAAGTAAAGAAAATGAGTTAGATTCCAAATTACCCATGTCAACTGATAAGCAGGTTGTTAATATTAATAAAAAGCATACTCTGAAATGTCTGTATGCTAATACTAGAAGTCTAAAAAGTAAGATTGGGAGAGTTAAAATGAATAGCGCTGAATGAAGAAGTATACATAATTTGTACCTCAGAGAACTTTTGAAAGGATAACCAGTGGGACAGTGCTATAGCAGGATACAAACTATATTGCAATGATAGCAAAGATCAACTTGGTGATGATGGGGGGGGAGGAGTGCACTTTGTTAGGGATAACATTTATTTTATTTTATTTATTTTAAGTTTTTCTATACCGGCATTTGCAATAGATATCGCATCATGTCGGTTTACAATTAACAAGTAGATAGGTAACAAAAAAGGTAAGAAACATTTATCTTAATAATAATAATAATCGTTGTAGTAATAATAATAATAAAACATTAAACAAGAGAAGGTTAAGGTATGCAGTTACAATAAAACAAGGGAGTGATACAACTTGGAGCATAGAAAAGAAGCTGGGGATTAAATAGAGAGAACATAAATGCCAGTCAATGTGCTTAAAGCATTAATGAATTGTCCTTGTGAGGTAGGGATATTAATTATGCGGTAGGGATATTAATTACCGTGAATGAGGCAATGTCTGGGCGCCTAGTTAATAATGGGATAGATTCAGTTTAGTTCAGGAAAGGCTTTCATGAATAGCCACGTTTTGAGTCTTTTCCTGAATGTGGGCAGGCAGGGTTCCAGTCGCAAATCTGGTGGGATTGAGTTCCACAGTGTTGGTCCTGCAGTGGAGAAAGCCCTGTCTCTGGTGGTTATGTGCCTCATGGATTTGGAGTGTGGTACTTGTAGTGTTTCTCTATAGGACTCTCGGATTGGTCTGTTGGATGTAAATTTTTTGAGAGGAATTTGAAGGTTGAGTTGAGAGTGTTGATGTATAGCTTTGAAAATAGTGGTTATGGACTTATAAATGATTCTGTAGTGAATTGGCAGCCAGTGCAGGTCTTTGAGGATTGGTGATATGTGGTCTCTTCTCCGTGTGTTAGTTAATATTCTCGCAGCCGTGTTTTGAACCATCTGAAGGGGTTTCGTGTGAGATGAAGGGAGACCTAATAGCAAAGAGTTACAGTAATCTAGTTTAGAAAATACTATTGATTGCAGAATAGTTCTGTAGACATGAAAGTGGAAGAGAGGTCTTATTCTTTTTAAGACTTGGAGTTTATAGAAGCAGTCCTTAGTAGTCTGATTTATGAATGCTTTTAGGTTTAACCTGTTATCAATGATAGCTCCCAGGTTTCTTACTTGAGGAGTTTGTAAATTGGGTGGAGGATTTGAGTCGGTGTTACTGTTTTCAGAAGAAATTAGGAGGAGTTCGCTTTTTGAAGAGTTTAGTATTAGATTAAGGTTGGAGAGGAGTCCATCAATTTTTTTCAGACAAGTTTCCCAGAATTCTAGGGTTTTGCTGTAGGATTCTTTGACGGGGATGACTATCTGGACGTCATCTGCATAAAGAAAGTGTTTAAGGTTTAAATTAGTTAGCAGTTGGCAAAGAGGGAGCAAGTAGATATTAAAGAGTGTTGGTGAAAGGGAGGAGCCCTGTGGAACTCCCGTAGATGAAGGGTAGTGTTGAGATTCTTTGTTGTGAATTTTGACTTTGTATTTTCTGTTCCCTAAGAACGATTTGAACCACGATAGTGCTGTTCGTGTTATTCCGATGTTTGCTAATTGAGTTAGTAGGGAGGAATGGTTAACCGTATCAAAGGCAGCTGAGAGGTCCAGGAGGATCAGTAAATAAGTGTGACCTTTATCCAGGCCCATGATGAGGTAGTCGGTCAGGGAAATTAGCAGTGATTCAGTATTTAAAGCTTTTCTGAAGCCATATTGGGATGGGAACAGAATGTTATGTTCCTCGAGGTAGTCTGAGAGTCTGGAGTTGACTAATTTTTCCGTTACCTTAGCTATGAATGGGAGATTGGATATAGGACGGAAATTGGTGGGATCATTAGGATTTAAGTTGGGTTTTTTCAAGAGCGGTTTGATGGATGCAATCTTCAGGTCGTCAGGGTAGATTCCTTGTGCTAGGGAGCAGTTAATAATGTCTGTCAGAGCATTGGAGATTGTGTCTGGTATTAGCAGGAGAAGTTTGGAAGGGATGTGGTCTAATGGGTGAGATGAAGGTTTCATTTTCTTTAATGTAGAAAGTAACATAAGAGTCCAACAGGATTAAGATCCTGCAGGAAACTAAATGCACAGTAGAATCTTTATAGGTGGAAATTCCTTGTGTGATGGGGAAGCGTATCATGTTGGGGGGGAGGCGGGTTATACTACTGTCTGCTTGGCCAAAATGAACAAATAGATGAAATTAGGGATGCTAACACAGTAATGGGAGATTTCAATTATCCCAATATAACATCAGGACATGCCAGAGAGATTAAAATTTTAGATTAAATAAATGACTGCTTCATGGAGCAACTGGTCAAGGAACAGACATGAGGGGGAGCCATTTTAGACCTAATTCTTGTGGTATGTAGATTTGGTATGAAAGGTAACTATGGTGGGGCTGCTCAGTAAGAGTAATCATAATGCAATCAGATTTGACTTAATGACTGGAAGGCTGATATTAAGTAAATCTACAGCTCAAGCATTAAACTTTCAAAAGGGAGACTATGATAAAATGAGGAAAATTGAAAAAAAAAATGAAAGATGCAGCTGCAAAAGTTATTAGGTGTGGATATTGTTTAAAAATAGCATTTTGGAAGCCCAGATCAGATGCATTCCATGCATTAAAAAAGGTGAAAGTAAGGAAAAACGACTGTAGGCATGGTTAAAAGGTGAGGAAAGAGGCTATTTTAGTGAAAAGACTTCTTTAAAAAATTGGAAAATGGATCCATCTGAATAAAATAGGAATAAGCATTGGCAACTTAGATGTAAAATATTGATAAGGCAAGCTAAGAGAATTTGAAAATAAGCTGGCCACAGAGGCAAAAACTCACAATGGGAAATATTTTTATCAATATAAATAGGAATCATGCCTGCACACATCTTTTTCTAAAGCACAATGGAATACGTTTTGGAAAAATACATGCAATATTTCTATTTGTACCCCATGTATTGCCACCCAGTAGAGGATTTTATACCAGTTTTACCTCACTCCTGCTGTTTAAATAAATTTTGGCTGGATACTCCCATAACTGTCCGGATGGACATTTAAACATATTTGAAGAAAGTGTGAGGAGACTGAGATACAGGAGATTAGTAGTAACGTAAATTAACAAATTTATGGAGGCTGAGCAGAGGTGAGGACTTGCCTGGAAGCAGGAGAAATATCTGCCCCTGAAGTGGTATTTGTGCTTGCTTTCGGAGCCTGCCCGCGACCAGAGAAGGGACCAGAGCCCCGCCCCCCGACGCTCGTGACGTTAGCGGAAGGAACACCGGCGCCCATAAAATCGGCGCTGGAGCGGCGCACCACCGCCGCCGGCGCACCACCAAAGCCGCGCGCCCTAAGGGGCGCGCCGGCTTGTACCGGCTTAGTCCGGAGAAGGACAGGAGGAAGGGGACCCCTCCTCACGGATTATGCCAGCTCGCCATAGGGAGTGACGGACTTAAACAGTACTTGTCAGGGCGTATCGTCGTGAGTTCCTGATTCCAGTTTCTACTATACATTATTTATATTATTAAAATGCCTCATAAAAGGAAAGGCAAAGTTCGAGTCTATCCACCAGACCCGAGCCTAGCTATCGGGCAACGATTGATTTCAGATTTCGCCCTGCAACCACAAGAACCAAGGGCTTCAGTCCCCGTTGGTGAACAGGCGGGAGGAGAGCTTTATTCACCTGGGGAACTTTCACTGAGCCCCCCCGAATGTAGAACACCACTGAGAACTTTGCCTCAAAAAACCGACCAAGGAGTTGTGCTGCTTGCTGAAAATACCATCAGCCAGAGCCTACTGGGTGGCCCAGACGTCGGTCAAATGAGTGGAGAGGAGGGAGCCTCTTCCAATCCCCAAAGACTGGAATTATCAAGAGGGGAAGGAAGGAGTAGATGTATATCCCCCAAGACACCAACTGAAGCTGATGAAAGCTTCACTTATGGGGTAAGGAACCCTCCTCAGCAATTGAATAAACCTGCAGTGATAACCCTAGAGAACATCTGGGAACTTGTAGCAGGAATGTCCCTTAAACTAGATATCCAGACCCAAAAGCTGGACGAGATAGCGGCTAAGGTCAGGGTCCTCGAAACGGACACAAAAACTAAATTTACTGAACAAGGTAACTCTATTAAAAGATAAATGAAGAAATAGAAAGCCTGCAGAATGCAAACGCTGTAATAGTCTCAGAAAAAATATCATCCTTGAGAAGGCTTGAGTCTATTGAAAATTATATGAGACATTTAAATTTGCGTTTACTTAATTTTCCCGTTATTGCTGGGGAAATACCTCTTTTGTCCTTTAAGAAATATGCAATCGAGGCATTAAAAATTCCAAATGACATGATACCACCAATAAAAAAAACTTTTCTTCTTGCCAAAAAGAACTAGTACACCCTTAACATTACCTCTACAGTCAGATTTTCAGAATCTGACAGACTATCTGGAAAATTCTAATGTTGAAATATTGGATAGGGCGGTCCTGTTCGTTACTTTTTTTGACGAAATGGCGGTATCATTGATAATGAAGAGCTACTTTAAGAATATGAATGTTTCCTATTTAGGTGGTCAAATTCGAGTGTACCCTGACCTAGCAAAACCTACGCAGCAGCGTAGGAAAGAGTTCCTATTAATGAGAACCGAGGTCCTAGCATTAGGGGGTAGTTTTAAGTTAAGATACCCCTGTAAATGCATAATTCAACTGGCCAGGAATACCTATGTTTTCTTTGTACCTGATCAGCTGAGGGCCTTTATTTCTGGGAGGAGGCCTCCTGAAGCAACATAAGGGTATAGAATAGATTATAAATTGTGGTTAAAGTACCTTTCTTAAAATGCTTGCAGTATTATAATATCTCCTCGTGGATTACCTATTCTACCAAAGATGGGTCGAGATAACAGCGGACATGTGGGTTCTAACCATCATTCGAGAGGGATATTATCTGGACTTCCACAACATCCCTCCAGACAAGTTCATGAAATCTCCTTGCCATGCACCCTCCAAGAGGATGGCAGTGGAAACCACACTGGCCAAATTGCTTGCCCTAAAGGCCATAACGCCGGTGCCCACACAACAACAAAATACTGGGCACTATTCCATCTATTTTAATGTCCCCAAGAAAGAGGGAGCGTTCCGGCCCATCCTGGACCTCAAGTCTGTCAACCGCTACCTGAGGGTACCACACTTCCGCATGGAAACCCTGCGCTCGGTCATAAGGGCGATACAGCCGGGAGAATTCCTTACATCCTTGGACCTGTCAGAAGCATACCTGCACATCCTGGTCCATCACGAGCATCAGAGCTTCCTGCGCTTTGCGATCCTGGATCACCACCACCAGTTCCGAGTGCTGCCATTTGGGCTCACTACAGCCCCTCGGACATTCACCAAAATTATGGTGGTAGTAGCGGTGACACTAAGGAAAGAGGGAATCCTTGTACACCCATATCTGGACGATTGGCTGATCAGGGCAAAGTCTCCAGAGGAAAGCCATCAGGCGACCCCCAGAGTCAAGGCTCTACTGGAGAACCTCGGGTGGGTTGTCAACACAAACAAGAGCTGCCTACAGCAATCCCAATCTCTAGAATATCTGGGAGTCCGGTTCAACACCAGACAAGACAAGGTCATTCTTCCCCCTACGAGGAGAAGAAAACTGACGAACCAATTGCGAAACCTGCTAACAAGTTTTCGCCCCAAAGTATGGGACTACCTCCAAGTCCTTGGCCTCATGACATCAACCCTGGAAGTGGTCCCATGGGCAAGAGCGCACATGCGACCGCTAAAGCGCTCCCTACTGTCACGGTGGAAACAGATGTCCCAGGACTACTACATTCGCCTGCAGCTCCGGGAGGAGGTGAGGAACCAACTCCAATGGTGGCTACAAGAAGACCATCTGAGCAAGGGAGTAAGGCTATCCCCACCGACCTGGATCTTGCTCACCACGGACGCGAGCCTACAAGGGTGGGGAGCCCACTGCCAGGAACTGATGGCCCAGGGGCAATGGGACAAGGAAGAGTCGGGCTGGAACATCAACCGACTGGAAGCTCGGGCGATCAGACTAGCCTGCATATGGTTCAGTCACAGACTCCGGGGCAAATCTGTCAGTCATGTCAGACAACGCCACGACAGTTGCCTACATCAACCACCAGGGAGGAACCAGAAGCCAAAAGGTGTCCCTGGAAATAGATCCCCTACTGGCATGGGCGGAAGCAAACCTACAAGGGACCTCAGCGCCCACATCGCGGGAAAAGACAATGTCACTGCGGACTACCTCAGCAGAGAAAGTCTAGACCCAGGGGAATGGAAGCTGTCGACCACAGCCTTCCAGTTGATAGTAAACTGCTGGGGAACCCCAACCATGGATCTCCTGGCAACCCGGTCCAATGCCCAAGTTCCCAAATTCTTCAGTCGCAGACAAGAACCACAATCCCAAGGGATCCGATGCCCTCAACCAGACTTGGCCACAGGAAGACCTGCTATACGCCTTCCCCTGTGGCCACTACTGGGTGGGATCATCCACAAGATAGAGCACCACAGGGGGCTAGTACTTCTAGTGGCCCCAGATTGGCCAAGAAGGCTGAGGTACGCAGACATGCGAAGACTCGTGACAGGGAGCCCTCTTCCTCTTCCTCCACACAGGAATCTGCTCCAGCAAGGCTCGATCCTCCACGAAGACCCAACTCTATTCTTTCTTATGGTCTGGCCATTGAGAGGACACGCCTGAAGAAGTGGATACTCAAGGGCGGTGATTGACACCTTGCTCCGAGCACGCAAGTTCTCCACATCACTGACCTACATACAAATATGGAGAATATTCGAAGTTTGGTGTGAAGACCATGACATTCTTCCACGGACAGTCAAAATTCCCACGATCCTGGAATTTCTGCAGGACGGATTACAGAAGGGGGTTGTCTCTCAATTCCATCAAGGTTCGGAGCCAAAGTGGAAGGTACAAGCCTAGTATCTCATCCGGACGTCTCCTGCTTCCTGAGAGGGGTCAAGCAGATTTGACCACCCCTAAAGTGGCCGGTACCCCTATGGAACATCAATCTAATACTAGACTTCCTAGCAGGAGCCTCCTTCAGACCTATCTGAGGTCTGCATCTACGACTCCTAACCTTGAAGACGGCATTCCTAGTGACAATATGTTTGGCTCGTCACAACTCCGAACTTCAAGCACTATCCTGCCGAGAACTGTTCCTCAGGTTCACACCGGGATCCATACAGCTATGCACGGTCCCCTCCTTCCTCCCAAAAGTGGTTTCTCGCTTCCATCTAAACCAAATCATCTTGCTGCCATCTCCAGATGAGCATAAGGACTTGGAAGAATCTCGCCGCCTTCACCATCTTAACGTCGGCAGACTCCTAGTCCGATACCTAGAAAGCTCGGAATCCGTACCAAAGACGGACCACCTATTCGTCCTTCACAGCAGGAAGAAACAAGGGGAAGCGGCCTCGCGGGCAACCATAGCCCGCTGGATCAAAGAAGTAATCAAGGCGGCCTACATAGAGGCAGGCAAGCCTCCACCTCTACAAGTCAAGGCCCATTTCACTAGAGCCAGGCAGTGTCCTGGGCGGAAACCAAGATGCTGTCACCCACCGAGATCTGTCGGGCGGCGACATGGTCCTCCATTCACACCTCCTCTAGGTTCTACTGACTGATTGTTGAGGCTCGGGAGGACATAGCATTCGCAAGGGCAGTACTAAGTGGGCCACGGGCAGCCTCCCACCCGGTTCGGGAGTAGCTATTGTACATCCCATTGGTCCTGAGTCCATCTGCTACACGCTAGGAAATGGAGAAATTACTTACCTGATAATTTTGTTTACCTTAGTGTAGACAGATGGGCTCAGCATCCTGCCTACGGCTGCTGCCAAACACGGAACCTCGGGTGACAATCCCCAAGAGTGAGATAAGTACGGGTAAGCCATGCTTTACTCTAGTTAAAGACACCCATAGTTAACGGATGTCGGCGTTTCTGGGTTGAGTGCACTGGCGGTCTCCAGCTTTAGCCCACATCAACAAGTTCAAGTTAATCACATTAATCAAGTTATTCAAGTTAATCAAAGTTAACCAAGTTAATCAAATTATCCAGACACACATATATCCACAATTGCTTTTCGAAGAGGATACTGAAGAGCAAAGCTTCCTGCAGGGGTATATGTACTGCTGGTGACGTCAGATTGAAATCTGACTCCATCTCCAACTGCTATCAGGAGCACACTATACCCATTGGTCCCGAGTCCATCTGTCTACACTAAGGAAAACGAAATTATCAAGTAAATAATTTCTCCATTGAAAAATTATTTTCTTTAGAAGATAAAACATTTTTTGATATTACACCTAAGTTTAATAAAATTTCAATATGGGTTATTACTTTAAAACAAGAATTACAATTAGCTAATTTAAATAAATTAACTTTTTATGGGGAAGGGATTTAAGAATAGTAGTTACTGAAAAATTATTTTGGCATTTTCTTTGATCTATAAGTATTTAATGATAGCTAATTTAAGAGAAATTCAGTTTAAAATTATTCATAGAAGCTATATTACTAGAACGGGCTTTCATATGAAATTGTGGAATTTGTTTAAAATGTAAAATACAAAATGGTACTTTTTGTATTATGTTTACAGGATGTTCTAAATTACAAATTTATTGGAGTAAAGTACAATGTTTATTAGAAAAAATTTTAAATACCAACATAGAATGGTCAGGTAAATTATTATATTTACACTTATTTGAAAAAATAAGTACAATGTCCAGTGGAGAAAAACAATTTTTGTGTTTATCACTTTTATTGGCTAAAAAATATATTATTATCGTGGAAGGAAGAAGAAGCACCATTATATGAAACATGGATCAGATTAATGCATCAAACAGCATTATATGAGATTGAAAGAAGAAAAGATATTCAAAATCCTCATCAAAAATTAAAACTTAAAAAATATTTACAATTATGGAAAGATATTATATTATATATTACTTAAAAATATTTAAAGGAGAATGTTTAAAATAGTAAATTACATTGATATTATTTGTTTAAAATCAACTCTTTATTATAAATATAGGGAAAATTAGTTGGGATTAGTAGCTGGGGAAATTAATTGTTATTTTTATTTAATTTTTATGTTATGAAAAATTTCAATAAAAAATATTAACACCCCCCCCCCCCCAAAAAAATGCCTATTTGGTATCAGTAACTTCAGTAAGGGTATGGTGCGATTGCATCTAAGAGTATTGTGTGCAGTTCTGGTTGCCATAGCTCAAAAAAGATATAGCAGAATTGGAAAAGGTACAGAGAAGGGTGACCAAAATAAAGGTGATAGAATGATTCCCCTATGTGGAAAGGCTAAAGAGATTAGGACTCTTCAGCTTGGAGAAGACAGCTGAGGGGGAGGGGGGATATGATAGAGGTCTATAAAATGAGTGGGGTGAATACAAATCAGTTTATTCTTTAAAAATAAAATAGACC
This sequence comes from Rhinatrema bivittatum, assembly GCF_901001135.1. Taxonomy (NCBI): domain Eukaryota; kingdom Metazoa; phylum Chordata; class Amphibia; order Gymnophiona; family Rhinatrematidae; genus Rhinatrema; species Rhinatrema bivittatum. The sequence goes on along the minus strand of NC_042616.1, from coordinate 414,828,622 downwards.
AAAAGACACTTCATGAAGTTGCTAAGTAGCACATTTAAAACAAACCAGAGAAAATACTTTTTCACTCAATGCAGAATTAAGCTCTGGAATTCAATTGTCTTAGGATGTGGTAAAGGCAGTCAATGTAGCTGGGTTTAAAAAAGATTTGGACAAGTTCCTGGAGAAAAAGTTCTTAAACCATTATTAACCAAGTAAACTAGAGGAAAGCCATTGCTTATCCTTGGGCATAAACAATATGGAATATCTCCTCTATTGGGATCCTACCAGGTATTTGTGACCTGGATTGGCCACTGTTGGAAACAGATGCTGGGCTTGATGAACCTTTGTTCTGATCCAGTATGACAGTTCTTATGTTCTTGGGCAGTAGGATTACTCTAAGCATTCTCTTGTAGGAAAAAATGTTTAGTATTTTTCCAAGGATAAAGTTGAGTTGAGGACAATGTAATCATTTTGTTCCAAAAGAGATATCATGTTTTTATTAGTGAGCACTGTATGCTGCCACCTTTGTCAAAATCTAGTATCATTTAAAGAATAAAAATCAAATACATTAGAGAGTATTACAAATATTTAACAAAATGGAACATTTTAGTTTTTCTGATAAATCTGTGTTCAAAGGGGAAAAAAAGCTTAGTGGTTTCTAAAGCTGCTGTTTTAAGGTAGTGGAGTCGAGCACTAAACTGGGCATACTTAAATGCTAGGATTGTTGGTTTCCAAAGGTTATTACAACTCATTTCAATATGTTCACTGGCAATTTTGTGGATGGATAAGGGTATCTATTTCCTCAGAGGAAATCTGTAGGGTAGTTGGGCTTCCAAACATAGCCTTTTGTTAAGCATTATAGGCTAGACTTGGAAGCATTGAGAGGTGCTGCCTTTGGGTCAGATTCAGTAAGGCTTTTCTCCCATTCTGTGTTTATGGGAAAAACCCTTAGGGCCGGATTTTAAAAGGGTTACATGCATAAGTTATGCGCGTAACCCTCTTAAAAGGCCCCTGCGTGCGCTGAGCCTATTTTGCATAGGCTCTGCGGCGCGTGCAAGCCCCGGGACGCGCGTATGTCCCGGGGCTTTGCAAAGGGGGCGTGTCGGGTGGGCGGCGCAAATTTTGGGGCGGGGCGGGAGGCGTGTTGGGGGCGTGATGCTGGCCCGGGGGCGTGGTCGAGGCCTCCGGACCAGCCCCCGGGTTGGGTATTGACGCGCCAGCAGCCCGCTGGAGCGCGCAGATTTACACCTGCCAACAAAGGTGGGGGGGAGGGTTAGGGAGGGGAAGGGAGGCGAAAGGAAAGTTCCCTCCGAGGCCACTCCGATTTCGGAGCGGCCTAGGAGGGAACAGGCAGCGCGCGCCGGGCTCAGCGTGCGCAGGTTGCACAAATGTGCACCCCCTTACGCGTGCCGACCCCGGATTTTATAAGATACGCGCATATCTTATAAAATCCAGTGTACTTTTGTTCGCGCGCGCTGTTTTTTAAAATGTACCCCTTACTGAATCAGGTACTTCGGGAGAAGAGTTTTTTGGGTTTTTTGTTAGTGTGGTTGAAGGCACTAGTAATTAATCTTCCCTGTGCATAACAGAACCATGGGATGTGTCTCATGAACTAGACAAAAAAAAGACAAAGGCCAAAATAGAAAGAGAAGATGTATTTAATAGGTGACGTTTTTACAATAGAATGGATATTAGTGTTTTAATTTGTTCTGAGTGTGGGTTAGGTGGTAATTTCTTTTCTTTTTTTTTTTTTCAAACTAGACATATATTGAAGCTGGGCAGGGGAGCTGCAGTGGCTATTTATAAGAAGACACTTCCCCTGCCTTTGACATTTTGATTCTGACCTCATCTGGTTGGGAAGGAGTTCTCATGATTTGAATTGGTCTGAGGGAGCTATGAGAAACCTACTTGCCAGGTAGGAAAACTTGCCCTTATTGTACTTAAAACAAAGAATGATGACAAAACTAGATAGCAACAATTACAGTGCATAAAAAATTCTTTATTAAACCCTTTTAAAACCTGCATTTTTTGAACTACTGGTATCCATTTGTTTTGCTGGAGCACAAAAGAGCTAAGAAAATTGGTTAATGTTTTCAATATCAACTTCAATGGCTTTTTTTTTTTTTTTAATATATCTTTATTGAATTTCAGTATATACTGTTTTCACAATCCAACATCTAACCTGACCCCACAAGGGAAGATGAACAATCCAACAAACCACCCCTAACAACAACAGTGGCAATAATAATAGCTTTTTTTTTTTTTAAACTTACTATTAAACATCACAGCAGGATTACAAAAAAATGTTATCTACATTACAAAATCAATCAAAATATGTGTAAATTTAACAAAGAACAGAATCAAGGTGCTTCTCTAAACCAAAAAAGAGCAACAGTGATGCATCCTTTAGTAATATACCTTTAATACTCTCCCCAAATTTCCCTCCCTATCACCTTCCCCTAGTCATCTTCCACCATCCCACCAGCCCATAACTTTAAACATAACCCCCCACCCCCAATCATGAAAATACATTTCTCCCATATATAAAACTAGCCGTTAAGCCCGTAACAACGGGCAACATTTAAAAAAAAAATTTCGGTCCATTTCCTTCCCAGATGCTCCCTCTCACCTCCCCCCTCTAGTCTCCCTCCCCTCACCTCACTGTCTCCTCCCTCTATTCTCCCTCCCTCTCACCTTCCCCCCTCCGCTCACCCTGTCCTCCCACCCCCCTCCGCTCACCCTCTCCTCCCTCACTCTCTCCCACTCCCTCCCCCTCACTCTTTCCTCCGCTCACTCTCTCCCCCTCACTCTCTCCTCCCCTCAGCTCTGCTCACTCTCTCCTCCCTCCCCCTCTTTCAATCCCCTCCCCTTTCAGCTCATCCATAACCGGCAGACGTGGGGTGTCCCTCCCTCGCGCGCGTCGCCGCCGCTGCTCCCGCTCCCACTCCTGCTTGTCGCCGCCGGTACTGCTCCTCCCGCTCTTGCTCCTCGCTGCCGCCGTTCCTGCTCGTCGTCGTCGCCGCCGCTCCTGCTCCTGGACCCAGCGCCATTTTTTTTTTTTTTTTGGACACACTGTTTTTGGACACGCTGACCGACGTGTTCGCATGCGCGGTAGAGCTGCTCTCTACTGCACATTTGCGGCACGTCGGTCAGGGCTCCCTTATCTAGTAGATATGCCTTGTTCTTGGACGTTCTAATAATTTTTTTTAGCCTGTTCCCATTTCTTTTGTACCAATGGGAACTTCTCCCTGCATTTAGGTGAAAGTAATTCCATCTCCATCCATCAACTTAACTCCTCCAATCAGTTGGCAATGGATGGAGGGAGTACCACACTGTCGCAAGATTACTCTTCTCCCCACTGCAATGATATTTTTAAAAACATTTCATTTCTTTCCCCAACCATTCAACTACTCTGGCTCATAAAGTACAAATCTTGGATCTTCAAGAATGTCTAGTCCAACTTACTCTGTATGTAACTTTTAATTACTGAACAAGAGAACAGCACATGTCATATCCCCTTTACTACCACACTTTCTCCAACATTCATCTGATCTCTATTTATCAATAGCTTTTAAACTAGTTTGCGTAAAATAAGTGCTCAGCAAATCTGGTATTGCTGCTCCACTAGTTCCAATGATCTGGAGTATTTCTAAATACCTTCTAGTACCTGGTCCCAATAATCCTGTGGTATTTGCAGGCCTAATACTTTATCCCAGGCTTCCCATAGTCCTAGTGATTTTTAAGTCCTTAGCCCACTGTATCATTTTTTATATTTTCCTAATTCACCCCCTTTATTCTAAAAAAAAAAATAATAATAATTTTATCTAGCATTTTGAAGCCCTGGATAAATTTGTCCCAACCAGTGCTCATGGCTACAAGCTGAAAAAAAGCAAATAAGTTTGAACTTGCAGAATCCTTTTATCTTAAAATCTGACCATTTACAAAAAGTTCCTTTTATTAATTAAAGAGCTGGGAAAAAGTTCTCCACTTGGTCTGTTCTATCATATTTTTTTTTACATTCTGATCCCAAAGCTTGCACATCTCATGGCAACCCAATATGGGCGATACTTCTAGGATATACCTACCCATCCCCTTTTTCCAGAAAAGCCCAACATATATTCGTAGCTATAGGAGAACCAAAGGGGTTTTTGTTTGACAAATCCTCATGGATACCAACCCCTACTATTTTCTAATCCTCTCTTCTTGATTTCTATCCAGTGTTGACTGAGAGAAGGGATTCTCTGCTAGACAAAAGATTGAATAGCGATGCCAAACAGTATTCATAGAAATTAGGTAAGTTTTTACCCCCATCTATTTTTGGTCTCTGTAAAGTTTTTTAAAATTAATTCTTGGGGCTTTATTGGGCCCCAGCAAATCTATTAGCCGCTTATTTAAGGATCAGAAAAAAGGCAGCAAAGTTTAATGGCATCATAAGAAACAAAGATAAAGGTCTGGGCAATCAGTTCATTCTGATGGCAATAGCTTCACCCAACCAGCAAACATGCAACCTTTTCCATTTATAGATATCCTTGCTTAAGCGTTTTAAAAGGGGGGGGGGGCATAATTCAGCTGATATAATTCCAAGTTTGCAGAAATTCTTATCCCTAAATATTTCATACTCTTGTTATATTCCATTTAAATGAGCATGAAATGCTTCTCTACAGGTAATCAACCTTTTCTTTACATAGTGGAATAATTTCAGATTTATTAACAAATTACACAGTGACATAGTAAATGACGGCAGATAAAGACCAAACATCCGTCCAATCTGCCCAGCAAGTTGCTTTTGAAAGTAACTGCCACTCTGTGGAGGTTACTCCGATGTAGGGATCCAGCAGTCTCAACTGCATATCCTTCCTAGCAGCCCCCTGGGAGAGGACTCCAGAGGTCACAACAAGCAATCCAGGCTTCAAACTCCACAGCCCCAGCATCTAGAGGCCCCATACCCCTTGCAGCAGAAGAGGACTGGAAGGCTCATCTGCTAACCATTCCCGGAAGCCCCTGGGAGAGGACTCCAGAGGTGACCACGAATGATCCAGGCTTCGAACGCCACAGCCCCTCTCTGCAGTGCCTTCTCCCATATCGATTTCTTTAGTTCCACTTTTCCTGTTCCCTTCCATGGAGGTTAAATCACAGCAAGAGATCATGTTCTTACAAGCTCCTGAGTCCTTGTTCAGTGCCAGGGAACCAGATCTTCTCTCCACTTTTCTCCCACCACTCTTACTCACATTAGGACACTGAGGTTCCACATGAGTAAGATTTCAAGGATCCATTTATCTCACCCGAAGATCCATTGCAGCTATTCAGAAACATTTGTGCATCCTCGGGCAAGTAAAATACACACTAGTCACCATTTATCTTTACAAATAGCTTTGCAGGGCAAAACAAATATGTTAGAGTTTTTTTTTATCGTGCATCAATTTCTTTACTTCTGCATAAACCACTCTTTTTTACACTTTCAAAGCTATAATCTGGGAACATCAAAATGCAGGAGTTCTTATATTTCAAATGCTCCAACAATTTTGCTCTCCATTAAACCTACTCTTTGGTTTGGTAATGTGAAATCTTATTAGAAATGCACGAGCTTTACTGCCTCTCTGCCTTGGCTCTCCCGGTGATCTATAAATTCGATCCATGATAAAACTCCAGGACAAAATCAGTGGGCCTCAGCAGTTCGGTCAGAAGTTACCTCATAAAGACAAAGCTATTGTCAGTTCCTACATCTTCAGGAATCCCCAGAATTCTTTCATTGTTTCAGGGTGATCTGTCTTCTAAATCTACTACTTTGCCTTGCAACACTGCGATTTTTTTTTTTTTTTTTTTTATGAAGCTCTGACAGTGCGTTAGCTACTCCAGTTTCCCCAGTCCTCCAAATCAGACACTCTCCATTCCAATTCCTCCACCCTCGAGGCTAATTTTTATAATGTATCGTTCATCTTTGCCATCAAGTCTATAATTATTTGTAGATCCTTATTAATGTCCTTTCTTATCTCCTGTATTTCTTGTAGGATCCAGTCATTCTGCAAAGCAGAATCTCCTGCCACCTGTTTGCAGCCACATGTTCAGCACATGAGGAGGACTGCTCACCTACCTATCCCAGCTTCCTGTAATAATCTGTTCGGTTTAATACAAATTCCTAGGTCTTCTAGTCCCCCAGCTTTTCTGCACTCTTTATGCATTGCTTTAGAAAAGTAGAGGTCCATGGGCTGCCCCGATTACTGGAATTATTGCTGAGGCTGCAACCAGAGCTCTAGCAACAAGTTTCCAACCTTATCAGCGCTCTAGTGCCCCCAGTGGCTGCTTTATTTTTTTTTAAACTGGCATTAAATTTTGCAGTTAAACGTATTAGCTGATGTAAGAACTTACCCCAACTCCATGCTCAGATGTGTAACATTCATTATGTGCACTTTGAAGTTCAATTCACCCAAGATCCTATTGGCCTCTGAAAAGCGAATCTCGGTGGAGGGACTGGGGGGAACACAAAGTAACTGCCAATAAAGCAGATGTTAGCAAAACGAAATATTCAGAAGGACGAAAGAAGGAACCACCATGGATGCTCCATTAATGCCCTCTGCTCGGCTGCAGCTATCCATTTACTCAAAGGTGGAGAGAAGGCAAAAAACGAGAATTTAAGAGAGCATGAGAGATCCTTGGTTGTGGGAAAATGAGGGTAAAGCCGTAGATCAAATAAAGTTTACAGTATTGCAACAAAAATAGGAAAATAGGCAGAGCGAGAACCCTTTATCATTATTTATCATATTTTCTAGTTTTACATTTATTGCAGAATTTTGAATACATGAATTTTCTAGACCTCTTTGCTTAAGTGTCTTCACCCCCCCCCCCCCCCCCAGCCCCCCATGTTATGCTCATAGCTGTTCTCCTTGTCTGTAGCTGTTGATCTTGACTCTTGCTAAAAATGTTGCCCTTTAAATCTGAGTTGCATTTGGAGCATGGCATGCTTATCTTGCCGTGTCTCCAGTACTTGTATGTGTTCTTCCTTAGAAGCTTTACAGCCTGTTCAGGTGTTCATAAGACAGGTCAATTGTAACTTGTTGATTGGCTCCAGTTTTGGGAATTCTTTTTCAGACGTTTACATCTTCAGCTTTCCTGATGCATTGCATTACCCTCTACTCGTCATTTTTCTTGTCACACTGAGGTGCCATAGTAGCTTTACTTATTCCAACAAGTATAGGATTTCTTTAATTTATTTTAATATGCTTATATTCTGCAAGCTCCATGAGCCATGTCCAATGTGGTTTACAATTTTACATACATAAAAGGCAGATAAAACACACAAAAATATTAAGACAGGAATAGACCTACCTTAGATTCCTGGATCAAGCCTTTCACTCTCCACTGATGTTGCAGAGGCATCCCAGAGCCCTGGCTTATGGTCTCCAGCTGAGGACTGTCATGACAGCCGATACAGTACCCACGCGTACAAAAAAGTGCGGCAGTGTTGGGCGTCCGCGCGTTTGACGCTCGCACATTTTGGTTCTCAATCTGCTCGATTCAGTATTCAAATTAGACGCAAATCCAAGTGGTGCCAAAGGAGCGCCTATGAAGCGCTAGGCGTTCGCAATCGATTTTACTGTATAGAGCGGTATACAGCACCTATATAGTATCCAGGGTGCGCTGGCGCCATACCTGTCATTTCAAATGTCATTTTCAGCAGGTAAGTGGATGGTTCTTTTCAACAGACCCTGCATGGACACCGGGGCCGCTGCCCTGAGCATCCGGACGTCCTTGATCGGAGGCCCCCTACCTTGCACATCCAGGCGCTCAAGGCAGTGGCCATGGACGTTGTAAGGCAGCGGGGCCTCCGCTCATGGACGTCTGGAAAGAGGCAGGAACGTCGGCCCCTACCTTCCACGTCCGGGCGCATGTGAAGGCCTGGAAAGGCGCCCAAGGCAGCCCTGACGTCCGGAAATAGCTGCCTTCCAATGTCCATGGCTGCTGCCTTGAGCGCCTTGAGGCCCCTACCTTGCCCAGACGTGCAAGGTAGGGGCCTCCGATCATGGATGTTCCCGCCTCTTTCCGGATGTCCATGATCGGAGGCCCCGCTGCCTTACAATGTCCATGGCCGCTGCCTTGAGCACCCAGACGTGCAAGGTAGGAGCCTCTGATCATGGCGCTCAAGGCAGCGGCCATGGATGTCTTTATTTCATGTTCTGCATGTGCTCCTATTCTGTTTTGTAGATTTTTCCCTTTGTATTCAATCTTTATTGTATGCTCTGCATGTGCTCCTCTTCTGTTTTGTAGATTTTCCCTTTGTATTCAATCTGTATTGTATGCTCTGCATGTGCTCCATTAAACAATAAATTTTAAATAAAAAATTTTTTCCATAAACTGATGTTTCTTTTTTATGTGCCATGCCACTCCCGACAACACACAGAAGTTTCATGCAATAAATTGTTGAAATCAAACTCGCACCAATTTTAAATTCAAAAAAAAGATATTTTTAAACTATTTACAAATTTTTTTTTGAAAATAAAATAAAATAATTTTTTTGGGAGGGTATGGGGAAGGAAAGGAGAGGGACCATACCATGGGGGAAGAGGAGGATCATCGTCATTGACGTTGATCAGACAGTGCCCGTCCTGCAGGAGCCCGCGCCATAATGAGTAGGGACTGAGCTCCTGCAATTGTGCGCAGGAGCTCAATTATCTCCCTCTGGCCATGGCGCAGGTCATGCAGGATGGTCACCGCCTGCACTGCCATTCCCTCCTCTATCTCCAGGCTGCGGATCAACTGTGCCTGGAGGACCAGCACAGCATCCAGGCGCCCCTCAAGGGCTAAGAGCCCTTCCCCAGCTGGGTCGTCGGCCTCTGGCCGTCGACCCACCTCTGGAAGCCCAGGAGAGACAGGGTTCACAACGTCAATGACTATGTCCTCCTCGTCTCCCATGGCAGGGGGGCAGGAGGGGGGGGGGCTCAATAGCTGGGGGCACAATAATGGGGAGGGTCTCAATAACTGGTGGGGGTGCCATGTTGGGTGGCGGTGCATCTTCCCCTTCTTCCTCTGCCGATGTGTCTGAAAAGAGAAAAAGCGAAAGCATTACTGCTGTCACACATGCAAACATCCAGAATGGTGGGAAGTAGAACTTATCGACATTTTAAATAGGACCCTAACCTCAAGCATTACAGCGAGCATGACATTTAACAATGCTAATGTGTGATCGGCGTGCCACACAGCATTAAACATCCACATACTTTTACTATGCTGATGCTATTAAAGGCTAACCTTGCTGTTCTGGAGGAGCTGATCTGGCGGTCGATGACCCCTCCATGGTGATCTCTGAAAAAAAAAATAGCAAAAGTGTCACAGATGCGCATGCAAAGATCCAGAATTGCACAAATACAACAGAAATAGGAAACACAAGTTGATATTAAACTTTTACTTAGCTTATGAGGCAAAAAACAATTCAAACAAGTCAAGTGTAAATTTTTTTTTTATCACCCACAGCGATACTAAACAATCCCAAAATAAAATAAAATGTTATTTAACTTGGATTTTTCCCTGAGAGCTAGAAGTATGAGCTGTGTCATTGTTACAAGCAACATTTGCCAACCACAACATAGGCCAATGAACTTACCTCCCTCGGGTATGAAGCCTAGGCGTTGTATCGGGCCCTGAGCACCCGCCATGCCTCGTCGGCCCTGTCCTGGTCCCACGGACGCCCAGGGCTGAAGTACAGGTTCTGCTCGTCGGCCACTATCATTGTGGCCAAGAGCCGGACATCCCCGTCAGCAAAGTTGGGAAGCCTCCCACGCGGCATCCTTGCCCTTGCTGTAAAGCATAAACAAAATGGCCGTCCAGGCGTGCCGTTCCACGTGCAAGCGTCCTGCCACCTGCTCCCGGCATCTGTACAGGTGATGGACCCGCAGAGCCGCAGGGATACCTAATTGTGGATGCCAGAAAATGGCCTGGTGCAGCGCCTTCACCCGACGTCCATACAGGTGTCCATGTCCACGATGGACCCACGGAGCCTCAGGGACGCATAATTGTAGACGCCCAGACAGAAAATGCTACCATTAGATATTAAAAAATGCTACCCTTAGATATAAAAAAAAACAACACATATACATACCTCCTCGCAGAGGAGTTCTTAAAAGCGGGAACATCCATGTTCGCCTACCAACTTTTTTGGGTGCTCAAGGCAGCGGCCCCTCCGCCGCAGGTCATGTATGTTGGAAGGTTACATGGCTGGTGAACATGGACGTTCCCACCTTTTCCTGGCCACCGTCCATGGGCTGGACATCCATGGTCACAGGCCCGGCTAGCTTCCAACGTCTATGGGCTCTTGAGCCCCTGGAAAGTCGGGTACCCTAGAATTAGGCATCCCTTTGGTTCCGCCATGTCCATACTGCTACCAACTTTTCTGGGCACTCAAGGCTCAAGCCTAGAATTAGGTGTCCCTTTGGTTCCGCCATGTCCGTACTGCTACCAACTTTTCTGGGCACTCAAGGCTCAAGCCTAGAATTAGGTGTCCCTTTGGTTCCGCCATGTCCGTACTGCTACCAACTTTTCTGGGCACTCAAGGCTCAAGCCTAGAATTAGGTGTCCCTTTGGTTCCGCCATGTCCGTACTGCTACCAACTTTTCTGGGTGCTCAAGGCAGCAGCCCCTCTGCCGCAGGCCATGGACATTGGAAAGGTTACATGGCCAGTGAACATGGACGTTCCCGCCTTTTTCTCGTGGATGTCCATGGCCTGGACATCCATGGTCGCAGGCTCACCTAGCTTCCAACGTCCATAGGCTCTTGAGCGGCCGGAAAGTTGGGTAACTGTACCGACATGTCATTACAATTGAACTGGAGTTGTCATTTCGAAAATGTAACGAATTCCAAGGTTTTCATCTATCTGCAAAATTGTCCCATGTTTCCCCTTTGTGACATCATCGCTGCGTTATAATCCTACCTTGGATGTGTATATCAGTCGCATCTCCGAGTGAAAAAGTCCCTTTATATTTGGTTTTGGCCTAGGACAGACCGGGTATAACTGTTCCATTGGATATCTATCGGGAGCTTGGCAATGCTTTCAGCAGGTAGGCATACCAATGCATGCTTCTTTCTTTCCAACAGGTACCGCATGGACCCCAGGAGCCATGGATGCTGAGGCCACACTAGCTACCTTCGAATGTTCAACCTTTTCGGGTGCTCAAGGCAGCGTATCTTCCAACCTCCGTGGCCTATTGATCGTCCAGAAAGGTTGGTAGCTTTTTTTTTTTTTTTTTTGTTATCTATTTATTATCACTTCTTAATTGTTAACATTATTATTTATATTTCCCTGTTATTTGGATTAACCATGTTCATTGTAAGCCTCTAACTTGAAGCGATATTTACTGTTCATTGTAAACCGGGGTGATATGTATATTATACAGGAACCTCCGGTATATAAATCCGTTAAATAAAATAAATAAATAAATCATGTACGTACAGCTACCAACTGTTCTGGGCGCTCAAGGCAGCGGCCCCTCCGCCGCAGGTCATGGACGTTGGAAGGTTACATGGCCGGCGAACATGCACTTTCTTGCCACCGTCCATGGCCTGGACCCCATCCATGGTCGCAGGTCTGTTTTTCATTTTCTTGATTTCAATATATGTTGCCCTCTTCTTTCAGGGTAATTCTGTTTTTGATGTTCATGATTTTCACTGTGACTCTTTGCTGTATATGTGCCCCTCTTCTTTCAGGGTCATTTCTGTTTTTCAATTTCATGATTTTGACTCTTTGCTGTATATGTGCCACTCTTCTTTCAGGGTTTTGACTCTTCGCTGCATGCTCTCCATGTGCCCCTGTTCCTTTGTGGTCATTCTTTTCTTAATTTTCTCTACATTCATTAAACCCTTTCCTCCTTGTTTTTTTCTCCTATTCAGACAATGATGCCAGGAAAACATTGCATTGCACGGGTAGAGGCGGAGTCCAAAGATCGGCAACCACTGGAAGGCACTTCAAGCTTTTGCTTGAAGCTGTCCATGGGCCTCTCTAGTTTCTGGGTCACTATATTTCATTTATACAGCTTTTGTCAATTTCTGTCATGCTGTCTCTCCATTCATTAATCACCATTCTTTTTTTTTTACCATTCAGGTATTAATATGCCTGGAAAACGTACAATTGTGGAAGTCGAGGAACAGTCCATTGATCATCAACAATAGGAAGGCAGTACTTCTAGCCAGCCATCCAAAAAGCGAACCCGTAATGCTCGCTTCACAGATGAAGAAAAGGAGTTACTGTGCTGTGCTGTCTCTGACAAATATAAAGTTCTATTCCAGTCCAAGGTTTCGTGCTCCACGAAGAAACGGATTTGGGAAAAGATCGCACAAGATGTGAGCTCCCTTTCGGTCACGCCCAGGGACGTTAAACAGGTACAGCACTGGTGGTGCGACACCAGAAAAGAGGTGAAAGAAGGTCTCAAAAATTGATGCATCGGCAAAGAGGACTGCAAAATGGCGCCGGTGACCTTTAGCCCCTACCATGTGACAGGGGCTGATGGCCACCGGCGCCATTTTGCTTAGTGGCAGCCGAGGCCCCGGGAGTGGCAGATTGCTCCCGGGCCCTCTGCTGGACCTCCAGGGGGGGCGTCGGAAGGGTGGCACTGGGGGGGAGGCAGGGAGAGTCGGGGGCTGGCTGCCTGCCACGGCGCCCCTTGTCTCGGCGGCTGGTCTCCAGCTGCACCGATCTTCCTTTCTTTGGCCACGTGATCAGCTAGACCGGCTGCGCCAATCTTCTTTCTGTGTGTATGTGAGATGTGGTGTGTATGTGGTGAGTGTGTGAGAAAGGAATAGTGCTTCTCTGTGTGTGTGTGTGTGTGTGTGTGTGTGTGTGTGTGTGTGTATGTATGTGAGAAAGGAATCTGCCAGTTAAAAAAATGAAGTGTGATAATACATATACCTCAACTTTTGTGCTGATTTTGTTGAAAATTTGGATGAAAGATGAAATTACTGAATTTTAAGAATCCCTCTGCTAGAAAATAAAATTTAACAAAGTGGTTAGAGACAAATACTAAAGTAAAAAAAAATTAAAGTATTTAAAATGTTCATCTCAGCAAAATCACAAATTTAAGATACTGATTACAGGTGGGGTGTTTTTTTTTTTTAAGCATAATATAAGCATGAAGACTAGAATAGTTTCAATCTGAAACAGTTTTGCTTTTTTTATTTTTTTTTATTTTTTTAAGCCTTTAGAAAATGTATATTTTTAAATGACCAAGACTGGAGTCTTCCCATTTAAAAGGGAAGTTGACTAAGGATGTCTTTCTGTTCCATATCTCCCACATGAATAATGATAGTTTGAAGAAAGACACTTGCTTTATTGCCTGAAAGTGAAAAACAAGAGAAGCTGTACGGTGTAGGTGGCTGTCCCTTGGGAGGACAGAACCTGAAGGAAGGGTGTCATTTCGCCTTCTGATAGGAATGTGGTTTTCTTATTTAATGGTTGGGAGCATCACTTTCACTTTTAGTAAAGGTGAAAAATGCTGTAAGTCTGAAAGCAAGGTGCTTCTGTGAGTGTAATGTGTATGTGAGTCAGTGAGAGTGCTTGTGTGTGTCAGTGTGTGTGTGCGAGATAGATGGAGCATGGTTTTGGATGGCTTGTGGCTGTGAGAGAGGGCATGTGTGTGATTGAGCCTGTAAGTGAGATAGAACGTGTGTGATTGAGAGCTTGTGTGTAAGTGAAATAAAGAGAGCATGTGTGTGATTGAAAGCCTGTGTGTAAGTAAGAGAGAGCAAGAGCATTGTGTGACTGAGAGACTGGCCAGAGAGGTGACTGGTATGTGTGTGTGTGAGAGAGAGAGAGAGAGACTGGTTGGGGAGATGATTGATGTGTGAGAGACAGAAACTGGTCCTGAGGGTGTGACTTGTGTGTGTGTGTGTGTGTGTGAGAGAGAGAGAGAGAGAGAGAGAAGAGACTGGTTGTGGTCCCTAAGGAAGAGGAATGTGAGGACAGCTTCAGCAGCTACTGCTGCTTCTGGTATGGCCTGCAAGGGAAAGGAGGAGGAGAACTGCTGGAGAGGGTAAGTAAAGGTGGCTTTTTAAGTTCATTTTTCTTGATTGACTACCATTTTAATTATTGGGTAGTATGTGATGTGTATGCTGTTTGAAATATTTTATTGGTGTTTGGTAAAGCTTTCAAAATTTGCATTAATCTTTAATTATTGGGTATTCTATTCATCAGCTGTTTTGAAATTATTTTATTTGTATGGTTTTATAATTATGATTAATGATTTATATATCTTTATATTATTGATTTGTTTCACAAGGAATGGTGAAATTTTTGTTTTTCCATTGTTACACTGTATAGAGTCTAGCGTGATGCATTTTACAGTTCAGTTTTTGTCTGCACGTTTCTGTTTATACTTTATGTGGCTTTATTCTGTATTTGATGAGGGTCTGTCTCTGCTCTGTATGTGTGACCACGATGAGAGATTCTGCTTGCATATAGTGTCTGTATAGGGATCATTAGCAATCGGGTTTGTTTTGTTTCCTCAGTAGGTGGTGTATTGGTATTATAGGACCCAGTGTAATATTTACCCTTGCTTTTTCACAGGTAGGGTTATTGTTGTTTGAATCCTTGGTGTTATTACTGTTATGTTACGATGGGATTGTAGTATAGATTTTGAGTGTCTTTTTTGCGGGGTTTTGTGTTAGTTCACAATGTGCCTGGCAGTGGAAGGTGTTTGTGCTGCTGTTACTGTGAGGTGACACCAGAATTTGAAAATATCTTTTAGTATGAAGAGCTGTAAGGGAAACATCCAAGCTCCATTGTTTGGGGGAATTTCAGTGGATGCACAGTTACAGAACTGGAGGTGCAGGATTTATATTGACATTCTATCCCTTCCTATATATTCCTGACTTCACTCTCATAGCCATATAGTCATAAACCTCCCCCTCCTCATGTCTTCCCGATTCCCCTGGGCCCACCACGCCACGCCCTCTGTTCCCCGCCATCTCATAACAACATATATTAGATGTCTTAATTTATGTATCGCTGTTCATCACTGCTTATACTGCTTCATCATACCAGTCAATTGTTATTTGCTTCTAGACGACATCATTCTTGTCAACTGTTAATTGTTTATAGACATGTTTATTTTATTCTATTTATTATTTTTAATTTTAACTGTTAGTTATAACAGTTACAGTGATGTACTTGAATCACTTACTTATAATTACTTACTGATAATTTATCTACTTCCACCTGTTATCTAATGTTTTTTAAATGTTTTTAAGGTTTTTATGTTTTTGACGACCTGTTCTATGTAACGCCACAACTGCGATTGTTATGTTCATTGTAAACCGATATGATTTGATATTTTTATCAAGAATGCCGGTATATAAAAATTCTAAATAAATAAATAAATATATAGAATTAGTTGAATGAGGCTATCAAATAATTTTATAGTGTGAAACTGGCCAGCTTTTTAAAATTACCCAGAAGAGCCTTTGGACTTTTTTATTAACACTTTTTTTTTAATAACCAATTTTAAAGCAGAATCCATGCTATAGAGGTGGGTGTGATGAAGAAATGTCATTTTGGCTCCCCCCCCCCCCCCCCCCTAACGACACCACTGATTTTCTGTGACCTTAAGCATTAGTACAAGAAGGATTAAGGGGACAATGCTGGAGAGGCACACAAATGCATTAGCCCCCGGGCGCTGGAGACCCTAGGTGCACCACTGGGTGCGAGCCATATGGGGCCGCAAGCGGTGGCAAAGAGGAGTGGAGATTTGGCGGGCCGCAAGCAGTGCCCAACCTGCTCGTGACCGGAAAACCACACAGTTAGCGGGCGTGATCGAGAATGAGGTAGGAATCGGGGCCGAGACCGGGGGGGGGGGGGGGGTGGGGGCGCAACGGGGGGGGGGGGGGGCACAAGGGAGAAGGCTCGCCTAGGGCGCCAAATCCCCTTGCACCGGCCCTGATTGAAAGGATTAATATCTCAAATTTAGCAGAGCTATGTACTACAATTAAAGCGCCACATCAGTATGGGACCCTGGAGACAGGAGTGCCACAAGACACAAGAAGATCAGTATGGAGAAATTAATGTATAACAGTTAAGAACTTACAAGAGAAATAAGTTTTGATGATCCTTCGTCAGACATCATGCCCCCATGCAGTGTTGTCCGCTTCAGCTGCCAGTTCCACAGGCGGATCTGGTGGCAAGTTTTCTGCTACCTCTGTATCCACACCAAATCTCAGACAAATGTTGTGTAGCATGCAGCAGGCAACAATTATGCTCACCACCTTTTCTGCACTGTACTACAGGGCTCCCCCAGAGCGATCCAGACATCGGAAACGTCCCTTCAGAACTCCAAACGTCCGCTCGATCACGTTTCTGGTGCTGCCATGAGCCTCATTATAGCGGTTTTTGGCCGCAGTACGTGGGGACTGGAGTGGAGTTAGCACCCAGGGTTTACAGCCATAGCCGCCATCACCTATAGGCGGAATAATCTGGAATGCATCAAAAACAACTTCACAGCGCTTAACATCATAAACATAATTGTATACCTAACATCCCTAACATCCCAGACTTGCATACACATGACAGAATCACAGGCAGTAGCCATTGTCACTTACCAAGTAGCCAGCCTTCACCGTATTTCCCCTCAGGGAAATGGGTCCCCAGAGATGAATGTGCCAGAATATAGGTGTCATGGCAGCTCTGGAAATGCTTGCGATTCCAGAACGAACTCTCTTCCTCTGACCTGGGGGTTAACGCAATATGGGTGCAGTCGATAGCACCCAACACGTTCGGCATCCCTGCAATACCCATGAACCCACTGCGGATCTGTTGCAGCTCCGCTGGATCCATAGGATAGACTATGTACTTCCTCATCCGCTTCATCATGGCCTTCAAGACCTGTGCCAGATGCCGTGAAATGGAGGCCTGTGTCATACCTGCAATGACACTCACGGGGTTTTGAAAACTTCCGGTACCAAAATAATTTAAGGCACCAAGAAGTTTCGTCAACCCTGGCACAGCATGGTGGCGATTGGCCAGGGGGTCAAGGTCGAAGCGCAGGTCTTCATAGAGGAACAGGATTGCCCGTGAGCTCAGCCAGTAGGTTCGGACAATATCTCGCTCACACATGCCAAAGAGAGTTGTCCGTGTGCGAATGATATGTCCTGGTCTGCCGACGGCCCAGTCCTGTGCCTGCATACAAAACAACAGAGGCAAACACAAGAAAATCCAATTAATAGCAGATCAGGACATATAAATAGTTTCACAGTACATACATGGATATGATACACTGTGGATTTTCTGGTGTACATAGTTTAAAGTTTGTATTCTCAGATGAGCAATGCGTTCTCATTTAAGCTTTTACTACAATCAGTAGCCTCAGGGATGCCTAATTCTAGATGCTGGAGGAATGCGTTCGTAGAGGCGTCCATGTCTCCACTGGACATGCAGAACCTCAGGACGCCTAGACGCCGGAGGAAGGCCTGGCGCGGCTTCCTTCTCTCTGGTGTCCATAGAGGCATCCATGTCTCCGCTGGACCCGCGGAACCTCAGGACGCCTAGATGCCAGAGGAAGGC
Source organism: Rhinatrema bivittatum (assembly GCF_901001135.1). Taxonomy (NCBI): domain Eukaryota; kingdom Metazoa; phylum Chordata; class Amphibia; order Gymnophiona; family Rhinatrematidae; genus Rhinatrema; species Rhinatrema bivittatum. Next base: position 414,811,113 of record NC_042616.1, on the reverse strand, counting down.
CTAGCGCGGCTTCCTTCTCTCCAGCATCCGTAGAGGCGCCCATGTCTCCGCTGGAGCCTCAGAGACGCCCAGAGATGGATAGTACCGTTGAATACTCACAAAAAAGAACACATACCTCCTCCGGTCTTGCTGCTGGGTTCTCCTGTTGGCTGGGTTCTCCTTGCTGCTGGGTTCTCCTATTGGGTTATCCAATCAGCCGTCTAGAATTCGCTTGCCGAGCATTTCTTATTCTGCTTCTCAACCGAATGAAAAAGATCGCCAAAGCAAATTTATACATGTTGTCCATGACGCTGTCCGGTCCGAAGCTGACTGAACACCACACTAACGCCGGGGTCAGGGTAGGTGGTAAATATAGAAGTTAAAGACGCGTAAATATGCTGGTTAAAGACGCGATACTTTGGGTGCGCGTTACTGTATCGAGGGGAATAGCTAATCCGATCATTAACATACCATATACATGCGGTGGGCGCAAATGGCTACGTGTCTTTTGGCACGCGCTAAGGACGCGTAAAAGCAGATACTGAATTGCATGTCCGGATTACGTGCTTAAAACGTGTGTCTAATGCGGGTTAAAAAACGAGCAACCGCGGCCGCGTTTTACTGTATTGGCCTGAATGTCTGGGCTAGGTGATTTGGAAGGGGGCTGTAAATAAAGGGAAAATTCCTAAGAAGTTGTGAATGAAGGTTCATGGCACTCTGATCCCAGCCATGGTTCCAATTGAAGGTGGAAGCCCAAAGGAGTAGAAGGAAGCCACGTCAGTGCTTTTTTCATATGCAAGCATGCAAAGAATCTACAATGAAGTGCAGTTCTAAACTGTCCATTATCCATTTAATGTCAAATTTACTTTTACTCCTGTTCGGCTGGCTGCTTGTGGTCTTATGCTTCATTTTGCCCAAAAGAAGGCTAGGAGCGTGCAGCCACCCATAACGTGGATTGGCATAAGAGCACAATAGTAAGGAACATGTGCAGTCTGCCGCAAATTCTTTTCCTTTTTACAGCTTCTTCCAAAAACTGCGATTCTAAAGAGCTTGAGGCTGAAGGTGTAAAGAACTGGCACCCCTACTGTGAAGCAGAGCTAAGTTTAGTTTCCACCCTTGGATTTTATTCCTAAGGAATGGAAGGGTTGAACCTCAGGTATGGTAAAGTGTATTGTGAGAGAGACTTCTATGGAAACACTTGCTGTGGAGGAGAGATCAGGATAGCTGGGAATGTGAAAGGCAATAAATCAGGTCATTGACCTTCATGAAACTTTGATCAGTTTTTAGACCCCCTCGCTTTCAGATTTATTACTTGAATCTGCGATATACAATTTGGGGCCTTTCTTCAAGGATTTAAGCAAAGCCAGATCCAGCTGTTGGAATGTCATAGACTAGATGAGGTGAAGAGTTTGGCAAAATATTTTGGGACCACATAGCCTCTGAGCCCTGAGCCATTTGCTGGAGAAGTTAGCATATTCAGAACCTGCTTGCCAGCACTGCATTTCTTAAAAGCGAAAAACTGCTGCTGTGGGAAGGAAAAGGTGGAGGTGAGATCCTACTGTAAGATCTGCTTCTAAAAATACCTTAAGTATGTAGTGTCATTAGCAGATAATTGCTTCCTGATAAGGTTAGTTGCAGTGAGAGGCTCTGGGGTGTGTTGAGTCAGAGATAAACCACACCCTTAGCAATGAAAGGCCTGCTGAACAGCCAGGCAGCCAATTTTCCTGGCTTGGGCTGTGTGGCTTCTTAAGCCAGACTTTCAACCTGGTTGTAGTTCTGGCCTGCCAGACTACATCGAATTCAGTGAAATAGTTCAAACCAGGTAGCTTTTAAATATATACACACAGACACATTTTTAAGCTCCCTGATTTTGGTTGAGGACGAGGGGAGACAAGACAAAGGTAATGTTTCTCGACAAGACTGTTGCATAATTTCTTCAGGAGCTGTGCAAGGTTTGACATCTGATTTCACAGGGGATGTGGGAACCATAGTGAATGAAAATGATACTGATCTGATTCACCAGAAACTTCACTTGTTAAGGAAAGTATGGGATTGAGAGACAGGACTCCTTCCTCTTCTGAAGTTTTGGGGAAAACCCACTATCAGAATGAACTGGAATTGAAAATAGCGTGGTGGTAACTATGGGTAGATCATGACAACAGCAAACCTCAAGGTTATGGAGGTGTAGGATTCTTTCCTTCCTAGAATGCTGAATATTCTACTTTGCTGTCTTGAGAGAGTCAGAACTCAGTGATGGTGAAAACTGGCAATAGTACAAGGATGCATGGATCAAAGAAATCCTTTTCTCCCAAGGTTCAGAGTTTGCCTATATGCAGATTTGGTGTTAGTGTTCCTCTTATTTATAGTCCCAGGCACGCGTCCTTTACTCTTTCTGCTGCCACCTCCCTTGGAATGTGAAGAATGCTGATGAAGAATTCCTCTCCTGAAAGACCTTCTGACCTATAGGTAAACATTTCTAGAATTCCAGATCAGAGCACTTATCTGTCCAGCCACCCACTGCCCTGATCCTCACTAAAGGTCTCGCTTTGCCTTTACTTTTGCTGTGCACAAAACTCTATGACTTCACTCTGTAGTTTTGTCATTGGATCAATGTTTACAATTTCTCTTTTATCTCTCACATTCCTTCCTTTTCACATATACACACACATGGGCCACACACGGCATATCTGAGCAATACATGCCCTTGTTGGGCTAGAGGGTGCCATTCCTTTGACCAGCAATGATTGCCACAGCAGCTGTAGCCATTTCTCCCCCACCCCCTTCCCCCTGGGGGAGTGAGTGCAGTACTTCTGCAGTATACTCGGGCCAGCTGCCCAACCCATGACAGCCCTGTAGAACAGCACCCTCGAAACTGTATTATTTAGTTCCTTATCAGAGTACAGCAGCATTCTTTGTTCACTTGCTGTTTCTTTAAGGAAACAGCCGTGGTGGACCACAGGTTGCTTCGCTAAAGCCTGGCGCCCACTCAGTTTTTCCAGCCAGAAACGTCAATGGAGCAATAAGATGTCCACTTATAAATTAGACTTTCTGAAACTAGACAAAATGACGTATACAGGAAAGTATGATGCAGCTTTTTTTCCCCAAAATGTTTTGTTATCCATAAACCCACTTGCAGTGGAGCATCCTGGAAGGTAGAAAACGGCACACGGATTGGCTTCACTTCAAAGGGGATTATGGATAATAACTTTTAAGAAACTTCAGTCACCCATTTCTAAAACTGGCATTCTGTCTGTTTTCAAAATGGCATAACTTAGACCCTGCTGCCTTATGGTCCCACATTTTAAACATGTGATAATATGGAGAATGGGTTGATCACCTGATGGATCTATCCTGTTCGCCCCATCACATGCCAAGCAGTAGTTGAAAAAAATATACTTGGCTCCATGCTGTTATCATAGGGAAGTGTCTTTTATGTCCATGTCTAGCATAAGTGGTTGCTACAAAACCCATTTTAGACCAGCATAAGTAAATGTGCAGTCAGCCTGTTCCAATGAAGGTGGCATAATAAACCCTATTGTCAATGATTGCTCGCTTAAGATTCAAGTCAGCCTCCCCTTGAACTGATCCCTACCTGCCCTCACCTGTGCTTGGACTCTGACCTTGCCAGACCACTGCCAGCCCTGACCCTGGCCTGCCACCTACCACACCAAGAAAGTCCTGCCAGAACCTGCAGGCTCAACCCAAGAGGGGGAAGTGCCTGAGCACCTTGCCTGCTCTGCCATGAAGCCCTGTACTATTGCTGTACCGAGAGTCCTCAGACCCAGCTGACCAGTCCATGACACACTTGTTCATTATCCACCATACATGCAGTTCTTCCACAAGAGTGGTGCTCCACACTCACCCAAAGTTTCTCCTACAAATGCTCTTTGCTTTCCATTGTACTGCCTGCCATCGTTCTGTGACCGCCTGTACATAAAAGAGTGAGAAGACCATTCATACCTTAGATTGTAAAAGGGCTTTGCCCTACTACATGAAGAGAATTCTACCACTTTGCTAGGCTTCACAGCTCTGTTTTGTGCGACCCTAACAGACATGACATAGGCGGTCACCAAGCGTATGTTGTCCAACTGTATAGCAGCATGAATTCAACGCTGCTGTACTTTAGCAGGTCTGCAAATTACAGGCTCTGACAAAGCTCATTAGGTGAGACTTACGGCCTCTTCAGCTGTCCATTTGTGAGATGTGCCTCTCGAAGACATCTGCAAAGCTGCAAACAAGCTCATTTAGTCACCCTCTGTCCAATTACTGTCTGGACAATCTCTCTCGAGACAGGCAGCTTTGTGTAACCTGTTCTAGCAGTAGTCCGCTTTCTTCGGTGGAGTCCGGGAGGGGTTACTCAGTAAATACTTCACTGCAGCTCTCAGCTTAAGACTCCCCACTTGTCAGGGCTAATTAAGCCTGCTTTATTGATGGAAAAAAGCAAGTTTGCTTACTGTAAACTGTTTTCTGTAGATAGCAGGATGCATTAGCCCTGCTAAATACCCACCTGCCTTCCTGGAGAGTTCACTACCTGACTAGATTTAGCTCTTTTATCAACTGAGGCAGCTCACGTAGTTAACACCAGTGTGAGAATTCCCAAACATACTCGATAGAGCTTAAAGCTCTACCAGCTAGGAGGAGTCCATTTGGTTGCCGCAGGCTGACATCACCCACGTATCACGGCTAATTAATCATATCTATGGAAAACATCATTTACAGTAAGCAAACTTGCTTTTCTTCTCCAGGCCCATCCTCTGTCTTTACATTTTCCCTTTTTTCCTTCTTCCCTATCACCTTTTTCTCTTGCTACTTATGCTTCTCCCTAACACTGCCCCTCTGTACTCCCATCCCCTTCTCTGTACCCTTTCTTAACTTTCCTTCCGGTCACTCTTCCTGTAACCTACCCCCTCCAAATTCGAGGGGGGGTGGGGGGTGGGAGGAACGAACACCTGCTTTACCCTTCCACCAAATCTCCTCTTCCTCCCATCTAAAACTACTCTGCCCAACTTTCCTCCCTCATGGACTTGTTTTAATTGTAGCAAGGGTTGCTATCAGGCCTGATTACAGCAGCAGCTTGTAAAGGTGCATGGGCCAGGGAATAAATCAGCATTTTCACTGCAATGGCCCCATCCTCTCCTAGCTTCCAAAAAGTAGGCAGAGTCTGGAAGCAGAGCACACACTCACTCGGTCTATACCTTGCATGCCTTCACAATATGCTGCAATTGAGCCTCTGATATTTTTAAGGAAATATTTCTTTACAGAAAGGATGATGGATACATGGAACAGATTCCCTGTGAAGGTGGTGGAGATGAGGACAGCATCAGAATTAAAGAGAGCATGAGACAAGCAGAGGGTCTCTGAGGGAGAGGGACTATAAAGCTGAGCAGATGTGCATAGGCAGACTTGATGGGCTATATGGTTTTTGTCTGTCATGTTTAATGTTTCTGACTGACCAGTTTTGACAAGGAAAGGTCCATGGGGCAGCAGAGAGGGAGGGGAAGAGTGCCAGTGTGGAAGCTAGTGGTTGGTAGAAAGCTGGCACTTAAATTGACCATTTTAAAGATCATGCCAGCCATCGAACCTCCCAAATACTGGTTGGTTGGCAACCCTATTCCAAATTTAAGATTTCAGTGCTGGATCCTTGTAGCAGAGCCGGCACCTGCTGGCTTATAGTATTCCCTGATTCCTTCTCCTCTTCAATAAACGGAATGCTAGTACAGTGGATTTTAGTCACTGATGGGAGAAAAGCGTGGGAACCACTCAGGCCAGCAGCACGCATGCCATACCTAGACTGTTGTACAGACCTTCCATAAACATTGTGCAGCAGTCCAGGGATTAAGATCAAAAGGGGGGGGGGAGGCACTGGAACTAAGAAACACGTTGTCTAGTTAGTACTTTAGCTGTAAGGACAAAGAAACTAAAGCAGCATTTCAAATGGAATAAAAGTGGTCGAGTTCATTGCATAGATGCCAGCATTCATACCTTAGGCTGAAATGTCAAAAGGATTTACGCACATAAAGCCTGGTTTTATGGGCGGAAATGGGATATTGAAAATTGCCTTCGGGCGTGTGTGTGCGTACGTATAAAAGTAAATGCACTAGAAAGGCATTCTGGGAGGGTGAGGGGGGCAGAGTTGGGACGAAGAAACCATTTATACGCATAGGGGTAGATTTTCAAAGGGATACGCACGTACCCCCCAAAAACCTGCCCCAAGCTCCCCCTGCCCACGCCGAGCCTATGTTGAATAGGCTCGGCGGCGCACGCAAGCCCCTGGATGTGCATAAGTCCCGGGGCTTTCCGGGGGGGAGGGGCGTGTTGCAGTGGTGAGTCATCTGGGGCGGGGCCGTGGTTCCAGCCCAGGGGTGTTTTAGGGGCGTGGCCGAGGCCTCCGAACCTGCTCCCGGGCCGGGGAATCGTGCGTCAGCGGCTAGAGGCAGGCGTAACTTTTCAAACAAAGGTAGGGGGGGGATTTAGATAGGGCTGGGGGGGGGGGGGGGTGGTGGAAGGAAAGTTCCCTCCGAGGCCGCTCCAATTTCAGAGCGGCCTCGGAGGGAATGGAGGCAGGCTGCCGATTTTGCGCAGCCTTGCGCGCGCCGACCCCGGATTTTAAAAGATACGCGCGTATCTATTAAAATCCGGCGTACTCTTGTTTGTGGCAGTCGCGCGAACAAAAGTACGCGCGGGTGTACTTCTTTAAAAATCTGCCCCATAGTGTACATAGGCCGTGCTAGGTTCTACCCAAACCTGCTGATTTCCAAAGTGGACTTGTGCGCATGAGCCTGCTTTGAATGTTTTTGCTAAACTCTACCTGTACTTTGTACACTCAGTCTTTAGCCTGCCATGAGCTGTTATAAAATTATTCTCATAATGTAGCACGGGGGGGAGGGGAGGGGGGAGGAGTCATTTTGAATGTAGCTTATTGTTCTCAATATGACGACTCTTCCACCATCCCATGGGGCTGATGGGAGGACACTCAGGCGATACCTACCCGTTGGTGGGTTATTTTTTTTTCTTGTACAGAAACATAGCCTTGCGAAATATACATTAGTGGTGTAAATCTCTTGTCCTGTAGTTCATACGGAAATAACATTTTAAAGGGAAGAGGAGAAATATTTCTGCTTTCTAAATGCCCTATTTTTGCCCTTCCAGTGGGATCCTGCATTCTTCGTATGCTTTCTCTATTGAATGCTGAGCTTGGGGGGCGGAGGGAAAGAGTGCTAGGGAATGAACAACTTTGAATAACCCTGTTCTGGTATAGATGGAATTATTTTACTGACATTTGAAGTTTGAATTTTGTAGATGTTGTTGAAATTCAATAAAATCGATTTAAACATTAAATGCTGAGCTTACTGCCTGCCCCCCACACTGCTTTTCCTTACTGTCTGTTCCTCTCCTCCGCAGTTTAGATTTCTCTGACATCAGCTGCTCGGCAAACAGCTGCAGCTGGGACACTATTTTCCATTTAGATGCAGATCAGCACTCAGAGGAATTAAGAAACAAAAGCATTCACAGTAACTGGTGTCATGAGAGATGTTGTAATATGCCGCAGTTAAACAACAAAAAAAAAAAAAAAAAAAAAAAAAAAAACCTAATCAATGAAGAATTGAATTAAGAAAAAAAAACCCCCTATATTCCATTACAAGCTATCATATTCTCCAGAACAAAAGTAGTAGGGTTATTTAAAATGTGCCCTTTCTTTCCACCTTGAAAGACAAGTATACTTATCATCCCAAACAAGCCTGTGTCATACAGTGACATAGTAAATGACTGTAAGAAAAAAAAATTGGCCTATCCAATCTGTCCCATGACAATTCTTTCATTTTGGGTAGATGAACATATAAATTCCTGTACTTTACCCAGCACCAGCTCCTCCCTCCTCAAAATCTATTCCTTGAACTTTCAATCAATCCGTTTCCTACCCATTGGTCTCAAGGGTGTCCAGAACCTTTTGAGGTACTGGCCTCTACCACCTCCACTATGAGGCCACTTCAGACCTTGTCATCTTCCTCCGAGTTTCGCAGTCCTCTTGCCTCTGGGCATCCTGTTTGTTCCACACTGCTTTGCATTCCGATACCATTTTTGTCTTCACCACCACCTCCCGGAGAGCATTCTAGGCATCCACCACCCTTACCATGACGGACTATTTCCTGATGATGATGAGCTAAAGTCTACCCTCTTGTAGATTCATCATATGAACTCTAATTCTACAACTTTCTATTAAAAAGGATTGCAGTTTAGTGTTTGCAATTACATAGCTGTTGTGTTTACTGTACATTATTCCTAATAAAGAAATGATACACAAACGGCAAACTTTTTTTTGTATTACCACTTGTCAGGTATTTAAAATGTCTTTCATATTGCTCCCATCTTTCCTCTCCTCTCTAGCGTATACGTACTTAGGTCTTTTAGCCTCATCTTATATGGCTTTTGGTACAGACCCCACGGCATTTTGGTTGTATTTCTTATTCTAGGTAAGATCTTACCATCCACCCATACAGAGTCGTCATCACCTCCATTTTTCTTTCTGCTGGTTTTGCCTCTCCTTATATACCCTAGCATCCCTCTGGCTTTGGCCACTACCTTGAGATCGGAAAGCACTGTCACTTTGAGGTCTCTCTTCTGCTCAGTAAAAAATCGGTTTTAAATACACCCCTCTCCACCATCATGTATTGCTCCTTTGGATTTCTGCACTTTTTTTTTTTTTTTTGCAGCTGACCACTCCTCAGGCTTTTTGTAACTCACTTCTCATTCTCTCTACTCCCACACAGACGTCCACTCTGTTGCAAATCTTAGTGTCCTCTGCAATAAGAAAAACATTTCCTTCGAAAGCCTCCATAATATCACTCAGAAAGATATTGACCAGAACTGATCCCACAAGACCCTCCACCACTTGCCTTTCTCTCCTCAGAGAAATTTCCTTTACGATTACTCTTGTCTATCCTAGTTTCCAATCCAGTCCACCTCCCCGCTGCTCATTTTATTCATGAGTCTCTTCTGTGGGCTAGTGCTACAAGCTTTGTCAAAATCCAAGTAAACTACATTAGTACCTGACCTTGATCTAATTCTCTAGTCACCCAACTGAAAAAAAAAATCATTACTTCTATATTCAGAAAACCAGATTAAAATTGTAATTGGAAGGAAACATTTTGAAAAGAAGCCAGTATTTTTTCTTGCAAAATGATATTGGGAACATTTGTTAAGCGTTAAAAGATTCAGCAGCTCTAAGACAAAGGTAATTTCTTTTTAAAAACTGCATGCAAAGTATGCGGACACAAGAATGCCTATGGACTTTGCACTTGCTTTATCTGCAGCCTCTGCAATAATGGCAAAACATTGTGCATACATTATGAAAATCCACGTGTCCAGGTTTCTTTTCAAACCTAAACACTCCCCCAGAAAAGTCTCTCTTTAATGTGATTAAACAAATGCACACACCCTGTGGCAACCTGATCTCAGGTGCCTATAATTGTCTAGGGTAATCCAGTCTGATGTCACCCAGCCAATCCTTGTGAAAATTTGCGACAGAGGAAATATTTAGTTTACAAAGTTTTTTGTGTTTTTTTAAATTTCATTTGTTACCATAGTAAACATTCATTATGGAATTTTATAGATCAAAAGGTTAATCTTCCTATCTTGCGGGCGGATACAGTAAAGTCCGCGGGAAAGTGGGCGAATGCCCGCTCTCCCGGCGCGTGCACAGGCCACTCTCCTGTGCGTGCGATTCTGTATTTAAATGAGGCCCGGCGGTAAAATCAGGCAAAAGGAGGCGCTATGGACCCTAGTGCGTCCCTAGTGCCTCCTTTTGGCCCGGAGTGGCGGCTGTCAGCGGGTTTTTACTGCTTTTCTGTGCACTTTCCCGGTGCCCGAAGAAATTAGCGCCTACCTTTGGGTAGGCGCTAATTTCTGAAAGCAAAATGTGCGGCTTGGCTGCACATTTTGTTTTCTGAATCGCGCGGGAATACCTAATAGGGCCATCAACATGCATTTGCTTGTTGCGGGCGCTATTAAGTTCGGGCAATTGGACGCGCGTTTTCGGCCCCTTACTGAATAAGGGATAACGCTAGCGCGTCAAACACACGTCCAATGGCAGGTTAACAGTGCGCTCCGTTGGAGCGCACTGTTACAGTACACCGATACAGTACAGTGCGCTCCGTTGGAGCGCACTGTACTGTATCGGCCCGAAAGTGAGCTGCTCACTTCAGGGTCCTGCTTCTTGCCCCTCCTGCACAAGGCCTGGTCTCAAGCTTCAGTTTGTAATAACACCACACCTGACTCCTGATTTACGGAGGTTACTGTCTCATAGGTATATCTGGAAAGAAATCTTAGTAAAACAGGATCATAATAATTCCCCCTCTAAGGGGAAAAAAAATATCCCAAACAACTGTCTTAAAAAAACAAAAGGCAAAAAAACCCCTTCCAGTTTACATGAAAAAGTTACTTTTATTTGAACAGTATACAAAATACAGACATCTAGAGAGGGACTAGGGATGATGGCATTTACTAGAATTTGAAAATAAATAATTTTGCCATATATGAAAGCAAGTAATAAAGGAGATTTTTGCATTTATATAAATATATACATATACACACAAAATTGTACTTGTGTGTGTACTAGCATAATGTTACTAGAACACAGTATAATCCTCCAAGGTGAAGATAGAAAATAATTTATATTCGTATAATAAATAACTTTAAGAGCAACAGGATGACAGTGAAATACCCAGGAGGATGTAGGTGCCAAAGGGAGGACGGAATGCACTGGGTTATGAAACAAGTGTCAACGTGTCTTTGTAGGGAGCAAGGTAAAAATAAGTTTCTCCTATTTTAACAATTTTTCCACGAGGGAAGTGTCTTTCGGGGGTGGGGGGGGGGATAGGATGGTGGAAGAATGGAAACTAAAGATATTTCCTCTTTAGAAATGGGGCAGCTACTGCTGTACACACTCTTGTTTTCCACTCTGCTGCATGCTAGATAGCCTGCCTTCATGCAATCCACTCCATACGCACAGCTCTGCTATGCTATGCCAATGTTCTTGTCTAAAAGCTGACAAGTGTGCAAGATACAGAGCTCATATTAAGCAATTAATTGGACTCTAAGAAAAAAAAGTTATGCAGGAGCCTGTGGCATCTCCCGTGCCTCCTTTGTATCTAATCAGAGCTCAAGCTTCCAAGCAACTGGAGCTTTGGCAGCTGATGAGAAACAGAAGAGACACTGCAGCCCACCAAAGTCACTGCTTGACCTGAGTGCCTTTTTTTTTGGAAGTAACTTTCTTGTTTTGTTTTTTTTTTTTGAAAGTGGGTGAAGTACAATCACAATATGATTGAGGATATTTTTTCATGATTTTAATAATCCCCCTTCTCTAGCTTTTTGAGGAGGAAGCTAGGAATGTGCGTTAGAGGAGCTATTTAAAGCCAAAGACATGATCATGGAGCTACTATCATGGGAACTGCATTAAGAGAGCTCTTCCTTTCCTGAGCTGGCCTGGGTTAAACTAATTGCATTTTACCACCAGCCTGGAGGGGTGGACAAAAGGGGCCACTTTCTCCAAGAGGCCACAAGCCTTCGGAGAAGTTAATCACAGTCACTTGACCATCTTTCCAACAGTAAATATAAATCCTCCACAGCACCTAATGTCAGTCTGTCCTTCATCCTGTTCTTGCTGCCATTCTCAATGACCTGCAGCTGAGCTCACTGTCTACCCAGTTGCCCTAACTTATTCCGTCACGGCTGACCTTGCTCTTCTGTGGCAACTCACATCTGTATCTGTCTAACACAGATCTGGTTTTCCACCACCTTTGCTGCTGGCAACTTCAGCCACCTTATCACTCCCACACCAAAGAAGCAATTCATTTTCTCTTGACCTCCTTCCTTCCAACTTCATATTGTGACTCTATTGTTTTTGAGTTTCAAGTCTATAGAAAATGCTATTGCCTGCTACCTTTTGGAAGCCTGCCTGCTATTTGATTGTTTCTCTATCATATCCTCCTCTTACTCTAGGAATTTTTTGTGTGTGTAAATAAATATTTCTCTACCTTGGGCCCAAGAATATTAAGGTGACAGGAAATGGGACCCACTTTTCCCCCGTGTTCATAAACTGAGCAATGACACAGTAAAAAATTAGAGGCAGGTTTATAGCACTGATTTCATTTGACCTTTCATGATCTTCTCTTTTTCTGTCGTTGCCACCTCGCTGCTTCTTTCCCATGCATTTGCCTTGGTCCATCCACTTTCTCTCATCCTCTTGTGGTTATTCTTCCCATTATACCTGTGTTGCTCTCACAATCCCTGCTGCTTCTTTATGCCCTCTTTCCTCCTTTTCCGACACTCTACCATTCTCTTGCCTCTCTGGTACTCATCCTAATGATAAATCACATTTCTACCTACCCCAGACCTTTTCCTACCTTCTCAAACACTAGCTTACTTCTCAAAGACCCTTGGTTCACTGCATTCCCTGTCACAGACTAAGGAAGGAGCCAATCTTACATTCAGTGGTTGCCAGAAGTCCTCCAGTTGAAATAATCTTTTAAGTAGAATAAGGGACAGAGCAACAGTAATTTACAAAGAACCAATGGTACAGAACACTTATAGCCCCAATGCTCTGCTGTACATATCCATCCATGACCCCCCTCCTCTCTCCTGCCAAGGAAAGATGAAACAAAATGCCGACTCTTTGGAATAAAGAAAAAGCATCTGATTTTGTTCCTTAGGTTTAGTTTAAAAAAAAAAAAAAAAAGTAGTTCCATGGCCATTTGAGTTGATTTCACAAAGTGAAATCCAGTGTTGGTGCCTCCTCTGCTATACTGACCCCCCAACTCAACCCAGAAGGGTTTATTTTACAGTCACCCTTTCACAAAGTTGCCAGCCGTGACGTGTAAAGGAAAGAGATGACGCAATCCTAGTTTCTTCCATGGAGGAGGAGGATATTCACCCGGAGCTTGGCCTCTCCCACTCGAATATATTGCATCCTGTCTCGCTGTGAGGAGGACAAGTCCCTGCTTTTGGATTCATGTCTGCCACTGAATGGGAGGCTGCAGTGCATTCTGGGAAATGAACATCATGAGACCAAAAAAGGGTATTTGATTGGCCAGGTTTATATAAGATAAACTGAAGACTAGGAATAGGTGGCTTGGTTGGAAGGGACGCTGCCTGTGGATTTGACAATGGTGATGACGCTGGTGGTAGCCACCTTGGCAGGTGTGATAGGGCTGTGAGCAACCGTGCGTGCAAAGTTCTGCAGTGCCTCATATTTGGCACGAAGCGCATCAAGCTCTAGCTTCATAGTGGAGTTCTCTCGGGCCAGTTTCTCCACCTCCTGCTCCAGATCTATCTTCTGCTTCTCCAGTTCCTCTTTCTGGGAGACCCGTTTAACCCGGCAGCTGGCAGCATAGCCCCGGTTCTTCAGGGTCCGCCGGCGTTGCTTCAGCCGCACAACCTCTTCTTTGGAGAGCCCACGAAGGTGATGGTTGAGCTCGCGGACTGTCATGTTCATCAACTCCTCATCAGACAGGACGGGTGTGTTCTCCCCCATCTCTTGCTTCACCTGTCCAAGCAAAGAGAGGGTCTTTATAAAAGCAGGGCACTTGAGACAGACTCAGAAAGAGGGGAGGAGGGGAAGAAAACTGACATTTAGTAATAAAAAGGAAATTAAAGCATGAGGTATGGAGGAGCGAGGAAACGCTTGCCTTGAAATGGTTCTGGCAGGATGCTCTCTCACCTTTAAGGCTTTAGCTGATATCCCATCCATGGACACTTCCTCCTATGTAATTGGCCTCTGACTCTGCAAATAAGAATATGGAAGAAGTTAAGAACATTTATTTTGTCAAAATAATTTATAATCTAATTTTAATTTTTTTGGTCTGTGAAATCTAAGAGCATTCCCTGGAAAGTCTGAATGAGTTGCAGGTGCTAATTGCCCCTTTACATAGGTGTTACCAGCAGATAAGAACCTCTTGCCCCCTTACCCTTTTTTTGTTCACTATCACCACAGACCACCTTCAATCTCCAGTTCTCTCCTTCCCCTTAAAACCTATCTTCTCCCCCCCCCCCCCCTCTTATCTGGTCCAAAGCTTGCTTGAATTCTGTCAGTTGTTACCATCTATGCTATTAGGGGGAGATTCTAGACATCCACTATCCTCTCATTTCCTCTGACCTCCCTCTTAAATATATTGACCCCTTGTCTTCAAGTTCCTTTTTCTAGCTGGAGTAGAAGTCTCTAAACTGGAGCTACTCATTAGAGAGACCTGGCAATGATATTTTTAAATGTTCCTTTCCCCTTGGAAACCACTGTGTAAAAATGATATGAATTGCTTTAAATTTGTATATTGTTATGAATGCCAGATAAAAAAAAAAAGTACAGCATCTACTAAATCCTAAAAAAGTATTTCTATTCTGCTCCTGTGAAAAATTGTTAGGCTCCTTAAGGGTGCCCACATTAATACTTCCCCACTATACTCTGCTTTCTAGTTAAAAGGCTAAGCAGTTTAACATGATTTCTAAGGTTCACATGGTACTTTGTTTTTAAACACACAATCAAGAAAGAAAACTAATAGATCTGTTGTGCAAGACTTCTCAGGGCGGTTCAGTGCTCCAGTGAGAGAGAGAGACGAGAGATCTTCCCCTATGGGCACAATTTGAGCATGTGCCAGATCTGAGATTGAGAGAAATCTTTCTAAAATATGACAATTCAAACTGTGCCTGTTTTATACATATGCATAAAAATAATCCTCCCATATAGGGACAAGAACACTAAACCCATCTGCAAACACCTGCAAGGGCAAGAAATACATACTTTAGAAGTCTATTAATTTTACCAGTTCTTAACATCCTTCTTTCTTTTTTCTCCCCTTGTCTTTCTATACAAACTCCTCCAGCTTTTGGTCTTATCCTCTCTTCCCGGCCTTTGCCACTCCCTTCCCACTATCTCATATACACACACACAAATAGACACTAGACATCCTGCCTCCAGAAATGAAAAGGACAAACTTCCTGTACTTGAGGAAATGAGAGGGCGGGGTTGGAATCTGTGACATCATTTTAGAATTGACTGAAGGAAGGAGATAAAAAAAAAAAAAAGGCTTAAGTGTTTGACCCAAAAATGGACAAGAAAGCCAAGCAGTGTGCTCTAGGGAAGGAGAAAAGGTTAGGGTGGGGGAAAGAGAAACTGTGTGCACCTTTCTATCTGTTTCAGTGTTAGTGCACGTGATTGATTCAAGAAGATTTCCCACACTGTCTAAACTACGAATTACACCTTCCTTTCCCACTAATAGCACTTAACTGTACCACCGCCACTCCTCAACAGCAACACTATTAGGGAGTCACATGGGAGATTAGCTTCCTCATGCCATTTCATTTCTTTGCTCAAGGTGCCAGCATCCACTCATCCTACACCAGCCATAACACAATCGCTGGTTAGGGGAAGCATGCACAGCGTGACTAGCATCTGTTGTCATCTGCCAGCTCAAGCACCCTGTTTCACGCTATCTGGTGTCATTTAAGGAGTCTGTGAGCCACAGATGACCTCACCATTGTCTTCCTGCTACCCCAGAGACAGCAGGCTGTCGTCTGCTCCATCCTTCCGGTGACGTCACAGGACGCAGAAGGAAGAGCTGGAGCGTGCAAGGCACAACACACTACAGTTATGCGCAAGCCTGAAAGCAAGTTTGGGAGTAACACTAGAGGAGATGCTCAGTTTGGACTGGAAGTCATATTCCTGTCAATTTCTGGAAGGATTATATTATATTAATATACATTTTTTTGGCCAATATGTGCCATACTTCAGACATGCAGAGGTCCATATTCAAACGCATTTAGCTGCCTAACTCAAAAGTTAGCCGGCTTAATGAATATTTTGGGCACTATTCTGGCTAAATTATAGCCGCCTAACTTAACCAATTAACTCAGATATTCACAGTTAGCTGGATGACTTAGCCAGTTAAATCTGATCGGGCCAAAAGGCTAGCTGCCTAACTTTAGGATAGCTGGCTATATTTAAGTGTGGCTTCATTATTGACCATACCTCCAAAGTTAGCTGGTCAGTTTATTTGGCTAACTTTGCTATCTGGATTATCTGAATTTGGACCTCACAGTGAATCCCAGTAATTACTGGACAAGACCTCTATGGAGGACTGAGTAAGTGTTTTAATAATCAGACTCTGCCCTATTGTGACCTCATAACATTGTCCGTCACTAGAGATCGGTGAGCACATTGCAGGAACGCTTACTACTTTTATTACTGAATGCTAGACCTGTGGGAAAAAAACTGTAGTGATATTTGACCTATGTCTAAAATATAAGCCTGGTCACTATCATTTACAATGAATTTTTAGTAAGTGCATATAAATCACAAATATGTCAAGGTTTTGTATTGGATATATTTATTAAACAATGGTACACACAAGGATCCTGACACGGCCCACAACGTCTAAGGGGACCACAACGTCTAAGAGTCTGTGAATGAAGGGCTTCAGTGCGAGGAAATGTAGATGGATCGTATGCAGTTGAGAAGAATGTCGGGCTTGCGGGCCAGTGAATCTGAGAAAGTTTAAGGATGGTACACGAAACTGTCGTGGAAATTGCTTGCTTAGGCCTAGCTGCGGGTTGGGCGAACCCACCCGAGGATCTAAGTCAGTCAGAGTTGTGCCCTTAGAGGCATCAACCGGGACCTTTAACACAAGAAGTATATATTAAAGTTTGAAGGCATAAACGCTCATTGTAGACTTTTTTTTTAGTTATACTTCTTGTGCTAAAGGTCCCGGTTGATGCCTCTAAGTGCACAACTCTGACTGACTTAATTTCTCGGGTGGGTTTGCCCAACCCGCAGCTAAGGCCAAGCAGCAATTCCCACGACAGTTTCGTGTAATATCCTTAAAACTTTCTCAGATTCACTGGCCCGCAAGCCCGACATTCTTCTCAACTGCATACGATCCATCTACATTTTCTCGCACTGAAGCCCTTCATTCACAGACTCTTAGAAGTTGTGGTGCCTCTGACGCGAAAAACGGCCGTGTCGGGGTCCTTGTGTGTACCATTGTTTTATAAATATATATCCAATACAAAACCTTGTGACCTATGTGATTGTATGCACTTACTAAAAATTCATTGTAAATGATATTGACCAGTAAATAGTTTGCCACACATTTTCTCACAGGACAAGCAGGATGGAGTCCTCACATATGGGTGACATCACAGGATTGAGCCCAATCATGGAAAACTTCTGTCAAAGTTTCCAGAACTTTGACTGGCCCCTACTGAGCATGCCCAGCATGGCACTAACCCTGCAGCCAGCAGGGGTCTCCCTTCAGTCTTCTTTTTTCCATGCAGCAGTAGCCTCACGGTAAAGGAGCTCTGCAGAGATTCCTGACAGGAATTTTCCTCACAGAATTACTACAAGTTAATTTGCTCCACAGGGGTCCCTCTAACTTTTTTCAGACCGCAGTACTCCGGTAAGTTTTTACCCGTTTTCCATCTATTACCGTCGAGTTTGGCCCTCGCGGCCTACTGGCTGTCGACCGTACCGCGGCTCGATTTTTTTCCATGGCTTCGAGGTTCCATTGGTGCCCGGACTGTACTCGCACCATGTCCATCACAGACCCCCATGAAGTCTGTGTTATGTGTCTAGGACGCAAGCACGATGTCATAACCTGCACCAAATGTGCCCTAATGACACCAAAAGGTCGCAAGGCCAGAATGGCGAAGATGGAACTTCTCTTCCGTACTCAAACCCCAATTCCGTCCATTGTATGACATCGTCAGAGCCGGCACTGTCAACTTCACGCCAGCATAGACCACCGGCCGGTGACCGCCCGGCATCGACACCCTCTACTCCCCCTCAAGACAGAGGGGGTTGTAGGGAGAAACATCGCCATCGGCACCGAAAGACTCTTACCATCAAGGGAGCAAAATCATCGACCTCGCCATCGTCCGAGCCGCCATCAAAGAAACCCCATCCAGAAAAGGCACTGACCATTTCTGCGACCGGGTCATGGAGGCAACCCTCACCCGACAGGGGATCAGGAGCAGCGACTCCGCCCTTTAACGGTGGTCCCTTCGGCTATGCCTCTGCCTCCTTCTTCTGTTCCGGAGCCGGGGCTGCTTGCTCCAGGTCTCGGAGAAGAACTGGACTGGATGGTTCAGGAGGCCATCGACAAAGCGATGCAACGGCTCCCGGTTCCTCCGGCACCGACACTGGTACCGATTGCGGAACAGTCCACCGACCCGATTCCGGCAGCGTTGGCACCGCTACTCTCCAGGATGGAAGCACTCATTGCTGCTCTTCCACAGATGGATCCTGGGTCTCCGATGGTGCCGGTGCCCTCCCCACTTACATTGTAATCGGGAGGAGAAACACCGTTCCGCATCCCTCCATCGGGAGTTCTGACTCAGCCATCGATGCCGATACGTCCCTCACCACCGATCCAACCATCGGTGCAGATACGTCTGGCGCCACCGAGCCATCCATCGATGCCCTCTATGCCTGCGCCAGTGCCTCCAATAATTCCTTCGGAGTCTAGACCAGGACCTTCAGGTATTCCACCACCCTGTCCCCCTCTAGTTCCTAGAGGGACAGGTACTGATCCCTACGACACCTGGACAGATGATTCTTCTCCAGACACCGATGATTTACATTCACCACCTGAAAGTAGGAAGTGTTCTCCTCCAGAGGACCTCACTATAAATTTTGTGAAGGAAATGTCTGAATTGGTCCCTTTCCAATTGCAGACTGAATAGGATGATCGGCACCAGATGATGGAGTTGCTCCAATGCCCCCAAGGTAATAACTTCCATTCCTATCCACCAGGTTCTTCTGGATCTCCTCAAGAAGAACTGGGAACATCCTGGCTCCATTCCTCCAGTCCATAGGAAAGCTGACACTACCTATTTGGTGCAGTCAGCTCCAGGTTTTCAGAAATCACAATTGGATCACCACTCTGTAGTGGTAGAATCTGCACCGAAAAGAGCAAAGAGGTCAAAGCCTCACTCTTCTGTTCCCCCTGGCAAGAAACAGAAGTTCCTATATGCCATAGGTCGCCGAGTCTTCCAAGGGTCAATGCTCATCTCCTGGATTGCCACCTATCAGCTCTATATGACCAAATATAACAGGATCATTTTTAAGCAGATACAAGACTTGTCTGACTCCCTGCCTCAGCAATTTCAAGAACAGCTGCAAACCCTAGTAAACAAGGGTTTTGAGGCAGGCAAGCATGAGATCAGAACATCTTATGACATCTTTGATACTTCTACTAGAGTATCTGCAGCTGCTATTTCGGCAAGAAGGTGGGCCTGGCTCAAGGCTTCTGACCTTCGCCCTGAAGTACAAGACAGGTTATCTGACCTGCCTTGTGTCGGAGATAATCTGTTTGGCGAACAGATTCAACGGATGGTGGCGGAACTTAAGGACCATCAGGAGACCCTAAGACAGCTCTCGCTGATGCCTTCCGACTATTCTTTGAAACAGCCCTTCAGGAAGGACTCTAAAAAGTAATTCTTCCGCCCAAAGAAATCCTATCCGCCACCAGCCAGATCTCGTACCACGAGACCTTTTCAAAAAGCACAGTCTCGTCAAACACGTAAACAAAAGCCACAAGCAGCTCCTCAACAAGGGCATGCTTCAGGTTTTTGACTTACACCTAGAGAGCAGCAGCCAGATTCCACTACCTCACATACCAGTAGGAGGTCGATTGTGCCACTTCCACAACATATGGCACTCAATCACCTCAGACCAATGGGTACTGGCAATAATTGCTCAGGGTTACCATCTGAACTTTCTCTCCATGCCTCAAAACTCCCCACCTCTACCGATGAGGAGAACATCCGATCAGTCCATTCTTTTGGATCAAGAGGTCTCCCTCCTTCTCCAGTCCAAAGCAATAAAACCCATACCATACTCTCAGCATGGCCTAGGGTTCTATACCCGATTCTTTCTAATCCCCAAAAAATCAGGAGGCGGTCGTCCTATTCTGGACTTATGGGCCCTCAACAAGTACCTACAGCGAGAAAAGTTCAAGATGGTAACCTTGGGCTCGCTTCTCCCTCTTCTACAAAGAGGAGGCTGGCTCTGCTCTCTAGACCTCCAGGACACATACACTCATATTGCGATAACTCCTTCTCATCACAAATACCTGAGGTTTCCAGTAGGCCCCAAGCACTATCAATATCGAATGCTTCCATTCGGCCTAGCGTCTGCCACAAGTCTTCACAAAAGGCCTTGTAGTAGTTGCAGCTTTCCTCAGAACCCAAGGTGTTCACGTCTACCCCTACCTAGACCAGCAGTTCTCAACCGGTGTGTCGCGACACACCAGTGTGTCGCCAAGCACCGGCTGGTGTGTCGCGTGCTCCCGGTCTCTCCCGCTGCTCTTTCTTCCCTGCTGCCATTGCCGCCGGGCTATCAGCACGTTCAAGCCCAGTGGGAACGGCAGCAGTGCTAGAAGAAGCAGTGGCTGGCCTTTTCTTCTTCCTGCGCCTGCCCCCCCCCCCCCCCCCCCGTGACCCGGAACAGGAAGTGATACGCGGTGCGCGGGAAGAAAAAAAGAGCCGTGCCACGTGATAAAGTAGCAGCGGCCGCTGCAGCATCGGCCCCCGATCAATTGAAGCAGCTGGTAATCGGGAAAGGAGACAGCAGCATGAGCCTCCAGCGGCCGATGGGATTCTTCCTTCTTGGCCTGCGGGGGCTGCTGCAGCTACCATTTGTGCTTGGGGGGGGGGGGGGAGAGAGGAAGTGAGTGAGAGAGAGAGAGAGAAGCAGCCAGCCAGTGTGTAAGTGAGAGAATGTATTTGATCGAGAGCATGTGTGTGATTGAGAGAAACTGGTCAGAGAGCTGATGTATGTGTATATGTGAGAGACAATGAAAGTGATTGCTCAAGGAGATGACTGATGTGTATGTGAGAGTGTGAGACAGTCAGGGATGTGACTTGTGTGTGTGTGTGTGTGTGTGTGTGTGTGTGTGTGTGAGAGAGAAAAAGCATGGAAGTGAGAAATCTGGGTATGTGAAAGAAAGCATGGGAGTGAGAAGCCTGTATATCTGAAAGAGAACATGGGAGTGGGAAGCCTGTGTGTGTGTATGCATGAGAGAGATCAGGTGACTGGTGTTTGTGTATGTGTGTGAGAGAAACAAAGAGATTATGGGAATGAGAAGCCTGTGCATGTGGAGAGAACAAGCATGGGAGTGAGAGACTGGTGAGTGTGTGTGAGAAAGAGAAAGTGATTATGAGAGTGAGAAGCCCATATATGTAAGTGGAACACGGGAGTGGGAAGCCTGGGTGTGTGTATGGCATGAGAGAAACTGTTCAGGAAGGTGACTGGTGTGTTTGTCAAAGACTGTTTGGGAGATGATTGGTGTGTGAGAGACAGAAACTGGTCATGGGGGCATGACTGGTATGGTGGGTGTGTGAGAGAGACATGGGCCCTAAGGAAGAGGACCATGAGTATAGAGCTTAGCCACTACTGCTGCTTCTGGTGTGTGCTACAGCCTGCATGGAAGAGAGGAGTAGGAGAGCTGCTGGAGGGGGTAAGTAAAGGTGGCTTTTTAAGTTTATTTTTCTTGATTGACTGCCATTTTAATTATTTAATATTATGTGATGTCTGCTTTTTTTGAAATATTTTATTGGTGTTTGGAGAATGTTTAATAGTTTTTATGTGTTTTTAATTGTTGGATATTATTCTGTTCATAGCTGTTTTGAAACATTTATTCTGCTTATTAGTATAGTTTTACAATTATTTCTGTGTGGGGATCTATAGCTGCTTGCTAGTTCTGTTTTCCTAATAAGAGGTGTATTGGTTTTTAGGACCTGATTTAATATTTGTAGTGTTGCCTTTTCATAGATAGGGTTGCTCCTGTTTGAGTGTATTCCAAAATACAGGTGTAACTGTGTGCGGATTAGTTTATGTGCATTACTACAGATCCTGGGAGTATGTTAGGTCGGTTCTGTGTCTGTTACCGAGATATTTTACTAGCATGTAAGCGTTTGTATCAGTCTTATTTGTTGTGTTTTCTCAAAAGGACATACATTGGTGGTAAACTGCTGTCTTTTCATAAGTAGGGCTATTGAGTCTGGAAGTAGGAGTTTGAGTTGCTGTTACTGAGATGACACCAGAACATCTTTTTTTGTAGGGTGAGTTGTATGGGGAATGTCATAATTCTGCTTTACATCCATTATTGTGGGTCAGGGGGGTTCCCGTGGATGCAAACTGTACTTTTACATCTAGCCCCGTGACGATCATGGGTCAGTGTGTCACGCATGTGAGAACCATCTGTCAGGTGTGTCCCGACAGAAAAAAGGTTGAGAACCACTGACCTAGACGACTGGTTAGTCAGGGCTCCCACTCAGCAAGCTGCTCTGTCCTCCCTCAATCTAACCTTACACACAATTTCATTAGGATTTCTCGTCAACTATAACAAATCCTATTTAGTCCCATCTCAAACCCTGTCATTCATTGGGGCAGACTTGGACACCTTGCAGGCAAAGGCTTTCCTGCCTCGACAGTAAGCACTAATTCTCGTGCCTCTTGCTCATCAGCTGCAGTCTCAGCACTCTGCGACTGCACGCCAATTTCTCATCCTCCTGGTACACATGGCGTCCTCAGTCCACGTCGCACCAATGGCCTGCTTGGCCATGAGACTCATGCACTGGACTCTAAGTTCACAATGGACTCAATCCATTCAGCGTCTGTTAACCGTTGGCCACGTCGCCGACTCACTCAGTCTGTCTCTAGCCTGGTGGAAAAATCAGACCAATCTCCTCCAGGGCTTGTCTTTCCAGGCTCCAGGCCCTCAAATCACGCTCACCACCGATGCTTCCAACCTTGGCTGGGGAGCCCATGTGGCCAATCTGCAAACACGAGGATCTTGGTCTCCAGAGGAAGCCAAACACCAAATAAACTTCCTGGAGCTTGGAGCAATCAGATATGCTCTCAGGGCTTTCCAGGATTGCCTCTCAAATCAAGCCATCCTGATTCAGACAGACAACAAGGTGGCCATAAGAACACAAGAAAATGCCATACTGGGTCAGACCAAGGGTCCATCAAGCCCAGCATCCTGTTTCCAACAGTGGTCAATCCAGGCCAAAAGAACCTGGCAAATACCCAAAAACTAAGTCTATTCCATGTTACCATTGCTAATGGCAGTGGCTATTCTCTAAGCGAACTTAATAGCGGGTAATGGACTTCTCCTCCAAGAACTTATCCAATCCTTTTTTAAACACAGCTATACTAACTGCACTAACCACATCCTCTGGCAACAAATTCCAGAGAGTTTAATTGTGCGTTGAGTAAAAAAGAACT
The DNA here is from genome assembly GCF_901001135.1 of Rhinatrema bivittatum. Lineage (NCBI taxonomy): Eukaryota > Metazoa > Chordata > Amphibia > Gymnophiona > Rhinatrematidae > Rhinatrema > Rhinatrema bivittatum. The sequence goes on along the minus strand of NC_042616.1, from coordinate 414,787,859 downwards.
TTCTCCGATTAGTTTTAAATGTGCCCCATGCTAACTTCATGGAGTGCACCCTAGTCTTTCTACTATCCGAAAGAGTAAATAACCGATTCACATCTACCCGTTCTAGACCTCTCATGATTTTAAACACCTCTATCATATCCCCCCTCAGTCGTCTCTTCTCCAAGCTGAAAAGTCCTAACCTCTTTAGTCTTTCCTCATAGGGGAGCTGTTACATTCCCCTTATCATTTTGGTGGCCCTTCTCTGTACCTTCTCCATCGCAATTATATCTTTTTTGAGATGCGGCGACCAGAATTGTACACAGTATTCAAGGTGCGGTCTCACCATGGAGCGATACAGAGGCATTATGACATTTTCCGTTTTATTCACCATTACCTTTCTAATAATTCCCAACATTCTGTTTGCTTTTTTGACTGCCGCAGCACACTGAACCGACGATTTCAATGTGTTATCCACTATGACGCCTAGATCTCTTTCTTGGGTTGTAGCACCTAATATGGAACCCAACATTGTGTAATTATAGCATGGGTTATTTCTCCCTATATGCATCACCTTGCACTTATCCACATTAAATTTCATCTGCCATTTGGATGCCCAATTTTCCAGTCTCCCAAGGTCTTTCTGCAATTTATCACAATCTGCTTGTGATTTAACTACTCTGAACAATTTTGTGTCATCTGCAAATTTGATTATCTCACTCGTCGTATTTCTTTCCAGATCATTTATAAATATATTGAAAAGTAAAGGTCCCAATACAGATCCCTGAGGCACTCCACTGTCCACTCCCTTCCACTGAGAAAATTGTCCATTTAATCCTACCCTCTGTTTCCTGTCTTTTAGCCAGTTTGCAATCCACGAAAGGACATCGCCACCTATCCCATGACTTTTTACTTTTCCTAGAAGCCTCTCATTTATTTATTTATTGCTTTTATATACCGATGTTCCTGTACTAGTACATATCACGTCGGTTTGACAAAGTTCCTCTCATGAGGAACTTTGTCAAATGCCTTCTGAAAATCCAAGTATACTATATCTACCGGTTCACCTTTATCCACATGTTTATTTACTCCTTTGGTACATAAACAAACAAACAGGGAGGCACAGGCTCCTTCCTTCTGTGTCAGGAATCTGCGCAGATTTGGGCAGAAGCTCTCTCCCATTAGTTGTACCTCATGGCCACCTACTTGCCGGGAGTGGACAATGTGTTGGCAGACTAGCTGAGTTGCGTCTTTCAACCGCACAAGTGGTCTCTCAACCCCTCGGTAGCAGACTCCATCTTCCAGCAATGGAGATATCCTCGGATAGACCTCTTTGCGTCGCCTCAATACCGCAAAGTAGAGAACTTCTGCTCTCTCATTCGCAGCAAACGCTCTCAACCCAGAGACGCATTCTCCCTCTCATGGGCAACTGGTCTGCTCTATGCATTCCCTCTACTTCCTCTTCTCTAAGACTCTCATGAAGTTACGCCAGGACAAGTGAACCATGATCCTGATAGCACCTCACTGGCCACGCCAAGTGTGGTTTCCAATAATTCAGGATCTCTCCATTTGCAGGCACATTCCCTTAGGAAAGGACCCACTTCTGATCACTCAAAACGACTGGTGCCTACGCGATCCCAATCTTCACGCCTTGTCCCCGACGGCATGGATGTTGAAAGGTTAATCCTTCAGCCACTTAACCTTTCTGAACCAGTTTCCAGTGTCTTGATTGCTTCATGGAAGCCTTTCATGAGAAAATCTTACTCATGGAAAAGAGTCAAGTCATGGTGCTCTTCTCAGTCCCTTTACTCCTTTTCCTGTCCAATCCCAAAGTTTCTGGACTATCTCTGGCATCTATCAGTCAGGTCTTAAGACTTCTTCCATAAGAATGCATGTCAGTGTGGTAGCCGCCTTCCATAAAGGTGTCGGCGATGTCCCTATATCGGGACAACCCCTTGTAACATGCTTTTTGAAGGGCTTGCTCCACATCAAGCCTCCACTACGTCCTCCAGCCCCTTCCTGGGACCTTAATCTGGTTTTGGGTCGGCTCATGAAACCACCATTCGAGCCTCTTCACTCTTGTGATCTTAGATATCTCACATGGAAAGTGATTTTCCTTTTGGCTATCACTTCAGCTCGCAGAATTAGTGAATTACAGGCCTTAGTTACCTATCCTCCTTACACTAAACGTCTGCAGGATCAAGCGGTTCTCCGTACTCACCCTAAATTCTTACCTAAGGTAGTTTCAGATTGTCATCTCAATCAATCCATCATACTACCTATCTTTTTCCCAGGCCCCATACCAATCCAGGAGAACAGGCTCTGCATACCCTTGACTGTAAACGGGCTCTAGCGTTCTACCTAGACCTTACAGCTGTCCACAGGGAAAGCACTCAATTGTTTGTTTCTTTCCACCCTAACAAGTTAGGGAAGCCTGTGGGTAAGCAGACTCTCTCCTCCTGGTTGGCGGACTGCATATCTTTTTGCTATCAGCAAGCGGGCATTCCATTTCAAGACCATGTTAAAGCACACTCTGTGAGGGCCATGGCGACTTCAGTAGCACACCTGCGATCGTTGGCACTTCCTGACATTTGCAGGGCTGCAACCTGGAGTTCTCTCCACACCTTTGCAGCCCAATATTGCTTGGACAAAGCCGGAAGACAAGATTCCATCTTCGGCCAGTCTGCCTTCGTAACCTATTTCCAACGTGACGTACCAACACCCTTCCACCTGCCCGGTGGGGTTCAGGAAGCCCTCTACCAAATTCCACTCCAGTTGTTGTGCCTGTTGCACGCCTTTAGGTACATTTGGTGCGTGTTCGGACATCCTCAGCTTGGTACTCACCCATATGTGAGGACTACGATCCTGCTTGTTCTGTGAGAAAGCAAATGTTGCTTACCTGTAACAGGTGTTCTCACAGGACAGCAGGATGTTAGTCTTCACAAAACCCGCCCGCCGCCCTGCGGTGTAGGGTTCGTAACGTTTATTTTATTTTTCGGCACTGCCTGTAGCTTTTAAATAAGACTGAAGGGGGACCCCTGCTGGCTGCAGGGTTAGTGCGATGCTGGGCATGCCCAGTAGGGGCCAGTCAAAATTCTGGAAAATTTGACAGAAGTTTTCTGTGATTGGGCTCCATCCTGTGATATCACCCATATGTCAGGACTAACATCCTGCTGTCCTGTGAGAACACCTGTTACAGGTAAGCAACATTTGCTATTTCTTTGTTGTATATCCAATTTATGTGTGTGCTGTTTACACTGCCTATTTTGCGTAAAATAAGCCTGACATTTGTTTTACTGAAACATGGTTATTTGAATGTGACCAAGTGGTTCTGCAGATATCAGCCACACTCAGCTGATACATGATATGGTGGAGTGTTAATTGCTTTAAAAAAAAAAAAAAGTTTTCAGCCGAAACTGGTTGATCTACATTTGCACCTTGCCTATGAATTTCTACTTCTAATATCTGCTCTGTGAAGCATCTGTTTGTTATATTCCTCCAGGTCTTCTAAATTACAATTTTTCACCTACTATTGAAGCATTAGTTTCAACCCAATGTTAGTTTAAGCTCTCGACCCTTTTGTTGGGTGATTTTAATATTTTTGTTAATAAAGTTGCATAGTCTGCCGTTGTCATGATTTCTTAATGGCCATGTCAGGGTTAGAACAGATTGTTACTAGGCCCCCTCATGGTGGGGGGGCAAACACTTTTTTTTTTTTTAAGACATAGTGGATCTCCAAGTCTAGAATACCAAAAAGTATTATGGTCTGTTCATCAATTACTTAGTTTGAATTGTCCCATAAAAATGTCAAATTGCCATAATAGTTTTCCTTATTCTTGACGAGGCCACACCGAATATAGTCAACTGAAGGCCTTGGTATTATCTCAACTCACTGATTCATCACAGAATAATGTTACTGCACTTGTGCATCACTGGTTTACATCTGTATCCTCTGCTGCTAACCAACTTTCTCCAGAAAGACTGGTTAGACCACAATGTATACAATTTGTCCTGTGGTTTCGCATTGAAGTTAGATTTAAAAAAAAATAAAAAAAATTTTTACAAAAAAAACAAAGGCAATAGCAAAAAACAAACTCCTCACTGGACAAATAATTAAATAATTTTAATAATTAAACTGCACTGAAAATGCAAAGAAATCTTAAGAAAATTCAAGCAGCAAGTTTCTCACTAATAATTTAGACTTCCAGCATGAGGTATTCCATCCAGTAACTCAACTACAGTTGTGAAACGTTTGCTAAATTGTTTTTTCAGAAAGTACAATTAATATGCACAATTTTTCCATAAACTGTTCAAGCTCTAAATTATAATGATGAAATCATTGCTAGGACTTTGAATATGCCTCTAAGCCTGAAATATTGGAAATAATTGTGTGAATTCTTGTATGTTAAATACGTGCCACACTACTATCCTTAAAATATTGTGCAAAGACTACTGAATTATTTTCCATCATGAATTCATCATTAGAGGGCTTTCTTCCAATACAGTTAAAGCAAATGTGACTCCAATTCTAAAAGACAAAGTTAGACCAAAAGAATCCATTAAGTTATAGTCCGATATACTAATCATTTCTCAAATTGAAAAGGCTGCTTTAAAACCAGTGCAACACTTTAGATTATCATGACATTTTGGATCCTTTCCAATTCGGTTTTTGACCACAGAGCACTGAGACCCTTTTGTTAGCTACTTTTGGCTTGTTCAGACGTGGCTTTGAGATGTCCACTGACTATAATTTTAGTGGTGATGAACATCTCAGCTGCGATTGATACAATAAGCTGTCAGCTACTATCATCAGGACTCAGAGATATCGGCATTAACTGGATCTCACAATAGTTCAAATCTTTTCTTACTGATCGCCGTATTTCAGTAAGAGTTGGGCAGCAGATTTCCTAATGGCATCTTATTACTACTGGTGTACCTCAGGGTTTGGCGCTTTCAGCTCTTTTGTTAAACATTTATTGGTGTCCAGTCTGTAGCCTACTTGCTAATGTAGGTGAGGGCTATAGACTATACATACGCAGATGATGTTCAGTTTTTTTGTGCCGGTCATATCCTCAATCTCTAATGTACTCTGTCATGTTGGTATCTGCTTGAAATCTGTTCATGAATGGATGCATGTTTTGCTGATGTTAACTGCAAGTTTATTAAGCTTGATAATCCTTAGAGTTCCCTCAAAAGACCATTTACATTTGAATACTGGTCCCTAAATATTTCTTCAGTAGTAAAAAAAAAATATATATATATATACATATATATATATATTAGGAGTGCAGCTAAAATGTGATTTGTCTTTAAGAACATAAGAAATTGTCATGCTGGGTTAGACCAAGGGTCCATCAAGCTCAGCATCTAATTTCCAACAGAGGCCAAACCAGGCCACAAGAACCTGGCAAGTACCCAAACACCAAGAAGATCCCATACTACTGATACAATTAATAGCAGTGGTTATTCCCTAAGTAAACTTGATTAATAGCTGTTAATGGACTTCTCCTTCAAGAACTTATCCAAACCTTTTTTGAACCCAGCCATACTAACGGCACTAACCACATCCTCTGGCAACAAATTCCAGAGCTTAATTGTGCATTGAGTGTAAAGTAATTTTCTCCGATTAGTCTTAAATGTGCTACTAGTTAACTTCATGGAATGCCCCCTAGTCCTTCTATTATCCAAAAGTGTAAATAACCGATTCACATCTACTCGTTCAAGACCTCTCATGATTTTAAAGACCTCTATCATATCCCCCCCTCAGCCGTCTCTTCTCCAAGAAGAACAGCCCTAACCTCTTCAGCCTTTCCTCATATGGGAGCTGTTCCATTCCCTTTATCATTTTGGTTGCCCTTCTCTGTACCTTCTCCATAGCAACTATATCTTTTTTTGAGATGCGGCAACCAGAATTGTACACCGTATTCAAGATGCGGTCTCACCATGGAGCGATACAGAGGCATTATGACTTTTCGTTTTATTAACCATTCCCTTCCTAATAATTCCTAACATTCTGTTTGCTTTTTTGACTGCTGCAGTACACTGAGCCGACAACTTTAAAGTATTATCCACTATGATGCCTAGATCTTTTTCCTGGGTGGTAGTTCCAAATATGGAACCTAACATCGTGTAACTACAGCAAGGGTTATTTTTTCCTATGTGCAACACCTTGCACTTGTCCACATTAAATTTCATCTGCCATTTGGATGCCCAATCTTCCAGTCTCGCAAGGTCCTCCTGTAATGTATCACAATCTGCTTGTGATTTAACTACTCTGAATAATTTGTATCATCCACAAATTTGATAACCTCACTCGTTGTATTCCTTTCCAGATCATTTATAAATATATTGAAAAGCACCGGTCCAAGTACAGATCCCTGAGTCACTTCACTGTTTACCCTTTTCCACTGAGAAAATTGACCATTTAATCCTACTCTCTGTTTCCTGTCTTAACCAGTTTACAATCCACGAAAGGACATCGCCTCCTATCCCATGACTTTTTAGTTTTCGTAGAAGCCTCTCATGAGGGACTTTGTCAAACGCCTTCTGAAAATCCAAATACACTACATCTACCGGTTCACCTTTATCCACATGATTATTTACCCCTTCAAAAAAATGAAGCAGATTTGTTAGGCAAGACTTCCCTTGGGTAAATCCATATTGACTGAGTTCCATTAAATTATGTCTTTCTATATGCTCTACGATTTTTATCTTTAGAATAGTTTCCACTATTTTTCCTGGCACTGAAGGCAGGCTCACTGGTCTATAGTGACCTGGATTGCCCCTGGAGCTCTTTTTAAATATTAGGGTTACATTGGCCACCCTCCAGTCTTCAGGTACAATGGATGATTTCAACGATAGGTTACAAATTTTAACTAATAGATCAGAAATTTCATTTTTGAGTTCCTTTAGTACCCTAGGATGCATACCATCCGGTCCAGGTGATTTGCTACTCTTTAGTTTGTCAATCTGGCCTACTACATCTTCCCGGTTCACAGTGATTTGGTTTAGCTCATCTGACTCATCACCCTTGAAAACCATCTCCAGAACTGGTATCTCCCCAACATCCTCATTAGTAAACACGGAAGAAAAGAATTCATTTAGTCTTTCTGCAATGGCCTTATCTTCCCTAAGAACCCCTTTCACCCTCTGTCATCTAATGGTCCTACCGACTCCCTCACAGGTTTCTTGCCGCAGATATATTTTTAAAAGTTTTTATTATGAGTTTTGCCTCTATGGCAAACTTCATTTCAAATTCTCACTTCACCTGTCTCTGTTTTACACTTAACTGGACAATGCTTATGTTTTATCCTATTTTTTTTTCAGATGGATCCTTCCAATTTTTGAAGGATTTTTTTTGGCTAAAATAGCCTCTTTCACCTCACCTTTTAACCATGACTATAATCGTTTTGCCTTCCTTCCACCTTTCTTAATGCGTGGAATACATCTGGACTGCGCCTCTAGGATTGTATTTTTAAACAATGTCCATGCCTGTTGAACACTTAACCTTTGCAGCTGCACCTTTCAGTCTTTTTTCTATTTTCCTCATTTTATCACAGTTTCCCTTTTGAAAGTTTAGTGTTAGAGCTGTAGATTTACTTATTGTCCCCCTTCTAGTTATTAGTTTAAATTTGATCATGTAAGAACATAAGAAAATGCCATACTGGGTCAGACCAAGGGTCCATCAAGCCCAGCATCCTGTTTCCAACAGTGGCCAATCCAGGCCATAAGAACCTGGCAAGTACCCAAAAACTAAGTCTATTCCATGTTACCATTGCTAATGGCAGTGGCTATTCTCTAAGTGAACTTAATAGCAGGTAATGGACTTCTCCTCCAAGAACTTATCCAATCCTTTTTTAAACACAGCTACACTAACTGCACTAACCACATCCTCTGGCAACAAATTCCAGAGTTTAATTGTGCGTTGAGTAAAAAAGAACTTTCTCCGATTAGTTTTAAATGTGCCCCATGCTAACTTCATGGAGTGCCCCCTAGTCTTTCTACTATCCGAAAGAGTAAATAACAGATTCACATCTACCTGTTATGATCACTATTGCCAAGTGCCCCACCACAGTTACCTCTCTCACCAAATCCTACGTTCCACTAAGAATTAAATCTAAAATAGCTCCCTCTCTTGTTGGTTCCTGAACCAATTGCTCCATGAAGCAGGCATTTATTACATCCAGGAACTTTGTCTCTAGCAAGTCCTGATGTTACATTTACCCAGTCAATATTGGGGTAATTGAAATTTCCCATTATTATTGCACTGCTGAATTGGTTAGCTTCCCTGATTTCTCTTAGCATTTCATCATCTGTCTGACCATTTTGTCCAAGTGGATGGTAGTATAGTTCTATCACTAGACACACAAGGGATTTCTATCCATATAGATTCTACTGAGCATTTAGTCTCTTATATGATCTTTATCCTGTTGGACTCTATACCTCCCGGACATAAAGTGCCACACCCCCACCAAGTTGATCCTCCCTATCATTGCAATATAATTTGTACCCTGATGATTCCGGTGTGCTGGGGGCAAGATGGCATCCTGTCTGAGACACGGATCAGAGCTACTCCTTACCTTGTTCAAACAAGTTGCTTATTGAGCCACGATGCCGCCAAAACGAAAGGGGAAGGTGAGGGTGTTCCCCCTCTATTCCCACTCAACTTTCTGAGCAAGCTCTGATAACCACCTTCCTGTGTAGGGAGCTGGAAATTTCGGGGAGGTGTTTCTCGCTGCGAGTGTGCCTGAGGGAGAGGAAACGTCGCCTGGGACTGAGGTTTCCCTCAGGCCCCCCGACGTTCCACTGCCAGCAGACAGAGGAACGCTGACCCCGGATGCCCTGCAGGAGTTGCAGCCTGATGAGGTCAGCGGCACGAGATTGCAGGAGGCTTTGTCACCGGGGACAGCTCAACCAGGAAGCAGAGGAGAAACAGCAGGGGGAGCTGCTTTAACTTCCGCCGTTTCAACACTACCAGCGTCCTCTGGAGTTAACCCCTCAACATCGGGTGAGCGTCCTGAGGTTCCAGTAAAGCCGGCAGTCATAACCCTGGACTCCCTGTGAGAGCTAACAGCTGGACTTTCGGTGGCTGTAAAGGACTGCAACAGTAAGTTGGACTCGTTTAACTTACAAATGAATCAGAAAATGCTCTATCTTTGGTCCAGATATCTGTAGCTAAAGCAGAGTTGGATATTCTACAAATTAAGAACTTTAATGTGGCAACTATAAAAGATAGAGCGGCACTGTCTCGTAGTTTGGAAATGATTGAGAATTGGAACAATCGCCTGAATTTGAGGTTAATAAACTTTCCACGAATAATGGGAGAGCTGCCCATAGTTACCTTTAAAAGATACCCGAGACTCTTCAACTGACTTAATCGCAATTTCCTCTGATTAATAAGGTTTATTTTTGCCTGCTAGAAATGCTCAAAATCATGTAAGTGATTCAGCAGCTCCACCAATTGATTTTCAAAATGTGACTGCTTTCTTGGAATCTTCTGCCATAGAAATAACTGAATGCTCGACTTTGATGGTAATATTAATATAAGAACAAGATAAGTAAATTAATGTCTTCTTATTTTAAACATTTAAATTCCTTATTCCATGGCAGTAAGGTCCGAATGTTTCCTGATATTTCTAAGATTACTCAGGAGAAACGTAAGGGATTTTTGACTATGAGAGAGGAGGTAATATCTTTGGGGGCCACTTTTATGTTACGATATCCCTGTAAGTGCATCATAAAGAAAGAGAGTGATTCCTATATTTTCTTTTCTCCGGAACAGTTGAGAACTTACTCGGATTCATTTTTTTCTGTTCAGGTAGCACCCTAGGGACCCAGGTTAATAAGGTGGAACAGCTTCGTTATCAGGATAAGCTTTTTTTTTTTTAAATATTTTCCTGAGTATTCCCTTAAATATCAGCCTCAGTGACCATATTATATTGAGAAACGGTTTAACCCATTAGAATGATTTCTGTCTAGAAATAAATGTTTGTAAAGTTTGTTTCTAATGAGGTATAACATGTTCCCTGTAAGTACTGTAAGTATTGGAAATGTCATAAATAAAGAATTAAAAAAAAATTGTACCCTGATATAGCACCGTCCCATTGGTTATCCTCCTTCCACCAAGTCTCTGTGATGCCAATTATGTCTCTCTCATCATTCACTGCTATACACTCTAACTCTCCCATCTTACTTCTTAGACTTCTGGCATTGGCATACAGACATTTCAAAGTGTGTTTATTTGTATTAACAACCTTCTTTTCAGTTAATATGGATATTTTGGAATTCTTTAGCTCAGGTGATTCTTTACTTACAGGCACATTGGCTACTTTTGCTTTTATTGGAACCTCTCTGTTGAGATGCCCTAACTCTCCTGTTTCATTAGTATCCTTCAAGGATACATTCCTCTGAGCCATGCCCTGCTGAATGACTGTCGGCTTTTCCCCTTGTTCTAGTTTAAAAGCTGCTCTCTCTCTCCTTTTTGAAAGTTAGTGCCCGCAGCTTGGTTTGTCTCTGGTTGAGGTGGAGCCCATCCTTTCGGAAAAGTCTCCCCCTTCCCCAAAAGTTTCCCCAGTTCCTTACAAAACTGAATCCTTCTTCCCTGCACCATCGTCTCCATCCATGCATTGAAACTCTGGAGCTCTGCCTGCCTCTAGGGATCTGCACGTGGCACAGGAAGCATTTCAGAGAATGCCACCCTGGAGGTTTGAAAGGGCAAATAAAATCAGTTGCAACGAGTGCATTCAAACCAGTCTGTGTCCACTTAAAAACCTTATCTGATGAAATTTTTGTACCATTTTGCAATCACTAATCATCTCCAAACTAGATTACTGTAATTCTTGCTGTTTTTGAGGCTTCATATGTATGCATCAAGATATCTCCAAGTGGTTCAACATGCAGCTGCAAGTTTTGACCACATTACCCCTGTATTGCGTGCAGTACACTGGCTCCCTATACAGTCGCGGATAAGATTTAAAATAGTGACATTAAGAGACAACCCCCCTTTGCATTAATACACTAAAACAAAATAAAAAAAACAAACAATGTGCTCCTTATAGTCTAGCTCAGTGATGGCTAACCTATGACATGCCGAGACTTTTTGCCGACATGCGCAGCGTTTTGTGGACTATCGGGAATTTTTTTTTTTTATCGGCTGCGCCGACCCTTTAAAACTAGTTTTTTATTATCCCCCCAATGCCCCCGGGCGCAGATCGGGGGCATTGGGGGCAAGGCCAAGAAAAAGATTGCGTTTAAACGCGCTGATGCTCCTCCTCCTTCCTGCCTGTGCGTCCCCGGAAGTAAACGTTGCCGGAGCCGCGTGGGCAGGAAGGAGGTGAAGCATCGGTGCATGCAGAAGAGGAGCAGCGCTTACGTTTACGGGCCACCGCGAATCTTAAGTCGCAGCGGCCCGAGAAGAAGAAGAAGAGGCCTGATAGCAGGGCCACCGCAGAGCCCATCCTGCGGCGACCCGCGAAGAGGAGGCCCAAAGGTGTGAGAGAGGCCGAGGGTCTGTAGAGGGTGTGTGTGTGTGTGCATGTGTGTGTATATGAGATGAGTTGAGAGATTGTGTGTGAGAGTGAGGACCTGAATGTTTGCAGAGACAGCATGTGAGAGCCTCTGTGTGTGTGAGAGACAGCATGTGACAGTGAGAGCCTGTGCTTGAGCAAGACGCATGTGGGAGTGAGAGACACTGTATGAATGATTGTATGAGACACAGCATGTGACAGTGAGAGCCTGTGTGTGTGTGTGTGAGAGAGAGAAATGCATGTGAGAATGAGAACCTGTGTGTTTGAGGGAAGAAGATGGAGAGAAAAGAAACAGAAAAAAAGACAATATAAAAAGAATTGGCAAAAAAAATAAGAAAGGGAAGGTGGGAAAAAAAAAAGCCTGTGATCAACCAATTAGAAAATGAAGATCAGACAGCAAAGGTAAAAAACAAAATAAATTACTTTTTAGTGATTGGCACATGTAATCTTTGGGAATGTGCAAGAATAGCACTTTCTCTATGCGGATCTCACAATGGACGAGATCCGCATGGAGAAAGTGGAAGCCCACGGGGCCTGCACAGAGGAGGCAGCAGAATGGGCTTCAGTGCCAGTAGCAGCAATCGGCGCCTCCCCAATAGCCATGCGGCAGCAGTGACAGTGGCAGCAGAGGAATTAGAGAGGTTCTGAGGTTGCTGGCAAAAGAGAGGGGGGTCTGCCTTTAGTGTGTGCATGTGAATGAATGGGACTCTGCATGGGGGTGTAGGTGTATGAATGCATGGGAGCCTGCCTGGGGGTGTGTGAGAATGAATTTGTGCCTGCCTGGAGGATGGAGCAGGAGTGGTGTGAGCCTGCCTGGGTGTGTGTGTTTGTGTATATGTGAGGGAGCCAGTAAGTGTGAGAACATGAGTGTGTATGAGAAAATCCAGGGGAGTAAGAGTTTGTGTGTGTGTGTGGGGGGGGGGGGGGGTGGAGGGGGAGAGAGTGTTTTAATTGAAGATTTAGCCAATGAAATTCAGCAACAAAAAAGTCACTAAGCAGGTAGGGTAAAGAATTATTTGTTTTTGCTTTATTAATAAATACAGAACATATATTAAAATTATAACTTTGTTATTAATATTAGAGCTACAAATATCACAAAATTATGGATTTTTCTAGAAGTGACACACCACCCAAGTTATGCTTTGTTTTTTTATGAATTTTGACACACTGAACGCAAAAGGTTGGCCATCACTGGTCTAACTTGTTAGAGGTGCCAGCAGCCCTCAAGCCCACTTAGATGAGATCAGAGAGCCAACATTCTATGTGGCTAGCCCAACACTGTGGATTAGTTTACCTGATAAAATTCATCTAACTCCATACTATTCCACTTTTAAAAAGCAGGTGAAGGCTTTTTACTTTAAGCAGTTTGGCAATAATCTGTTTGAGTAAGCAAAACTGTAAGCTTATGTCTTAATGTTACTGTAATTTATACTACTAGTTTTAATTTAGCTATCAGAGTTGCATGCACAATTTATGTATTTTTACTTTTCATTTTTATTACGCTGTGTATGACTGTTTATGGCTTTAACTGAATGTTTTTTTTTGTAACTCGCCGAGAACATGGGATTGTGCAGGTTAAAATTTCATTACAATCATGTCTGAGCAGGTCCTAATTTGAAACATTAAGGCAAACGGTTTTTTTATTGTTAGATTAAGTGCATGCACCAGCCAAATCTTCCAACAATGCTGTCATGTTAATGGGGTGTGTGAGGTAAGACATGCTATCTTTAGACTTGGCACTGCTCTCAGTTTAGAAATGGATTTCCCCATCCATAAAAGGGAACTTGCATGCATTAAGCATCACAAATTCTTTGATCTGGATGAGGGACTGGCAACATAACTATTAAAATGACTTACTGCTTTATAGTAAAACAAATAAAAACCTCATGATAGATACTAAAGGGGTATTGGACATAAAGAGTGACAAACCCAGGGAGAGACTCCTAACTCTACAATGACTATTCTCCACCTGTTAAAACCACTGCAAGTTTTAACAACCCTGTTCCTTTCTCCCACATTCTTCTCTGTGCTCAGCAGGGGTAAGAAGCAGCAAGCAATGCTGCAACCTGACCGCGAAGAGACTCCAAGAACAATGGCATCCCCACACACACCCTATTTTATTTAATTAAAATATTTATAAGCTACCTATGACAACTGGAGGTGGTGTACAAAATACACACAATCAGCCTAAAACTAAAACTAAAACCTAACAAAATAAGAATAAAAAAAACAAAAACAAAAAAGTATAATATGAACCTAATCCTAGAAGTTATGGCTAGGCTCATCAAGCAAGAAGGCTAGTTGGAACATAAGTTTTAAGCAATTTCTTAAATGTCTTTGTGCAACTAGTCAAAGTCTCCTGCAATGAATTAAAAAAAAAAAAAGTCTTCCACAGAGAAGGCCCTGTTACATGTCTAAGTTGAGTACAGCGAAGTGAGGGGAATGTCCAACATCCCCCTCTGCTGACCTCAGTGCACGTGAAGCATTATAAATCCAAAGCATTAAATTCATCCAGGGTAATGCATCATGATTGGTGCCATAGAGATGTTAAATAAGGCAGCCAGAAGGGCTGAGCCCTGGGGACACCAGTTGCTACCGTTTGCCTCTTGGAGTGACTAGAGCCAATGGTAATTGTGTGTGTTCACTGTAAAGTAAAAAGTTAAGCCAGTCAAGAACCATTCCAGAAATACCACATTCCCGAAGCCTGTATAGCAAAATTTGATGGTTAATGGTGTCAAAAGCAGCAGTAATTTAAGTAGAACCACAATGAACCCTTGGCTGCTATCAAATCCTCTTCTCAAGACATTAAGGCTTGAAAGTAAATAGAGCTTCAGTATTTGAGTGCTTTCGAAAACCAAACTGGTATTGATCTAGAATTTGATTTTACTAGATAAACTCAAATTGTTTCAAAACAGCAGTCTCTATGACTTTTGAGAGGAATGGCAGAGAGGAAATTGGCCACTACGTCATCATACCTGAGGAGTCAAGCTCTGATTTCTTAAGCAAGGGGCAAAAAGATGCACATTTTAATACTTGTAAATTTCTCTGACAGAAGGGAAGTTACAATAGTAGTCAAGGTTGGAGAAATTCTCCTTCACCCCCTTCATTACCAAATAAGACAGGGGTTGTGACGACACCTAAAAAGATCCCATTTTATATGAAAATGAAGGCAGAATCCATTTAGTGCAAGCAGCCATAATACTGAGAGTAGCAAACAGAGTGGAAGAGGCCAAGGTCAGGCATTTACATCAAGCCATCAACTAAGTTGTTAACTTTCCTGTATCTCTGTGTGTACTTAAGTTATTGCAAACCTTTCTGTAGCCAGGGCCTGTAAATGTGAATCTTTTATTTACTCTTTCGGATAACAGGACTAGGGGACCACTCCATGAAGTTAGCAGGTAGCACATTTAAAATTAAATTGGAGAAAGTTCTTTTTCACTCAACGCACAATTAAATTCTGAAATTTGTTGCCAGGGGATGAGGTTAGTGCTGTTAGTGTAGCTGGGTTTAAAAAAGGTTTGGATAAGTTCTTGGAGGAGAAGTCCATTACCTGCTATTAATAAAGTTGATTTAGAAAATAGCCACTGCTATTACTGGCAGCAGTAGCATGGGATAGACTTAGTTTTTGGGTACTTGCCAGGTTCTTATAGGCTGGATTGGTCACCGTTGGAGACAGGATGCTGGGCTTGATGGACCCTTGGTCTGACCCAGTATGGCATGTTCTTATGTTCTATTTAGATGGGCAAGTACAAGGAAAGTGATACTATGGCGTGTCAAACAACTCTGCACGCAGGTAGCACAGAATCTGCAGAGAAGGAGGGGAATAAACCGGTTATTTAGCAGGCACAGCCCAAAAGAGCTGGTATTCAGAATTGCAGAAGGACAGAAAATAGCTTTCATCTTGGCACAGGCCTTTGGTGTTCTGTGTTTCTACGCTCGCTATTGTTCAGGTTGCTTGTTCACTTGGGCCCTTTTTATTTCAGTTTCATTCTTACATGCGACAGCTGGCTTTACCGAGAAGTTGTATATTCAAGGAACAGGTCATTGCTTTAGCTGGTCTTAGTTCTGATGCAGGAAGTAAAACACAAATTCTTGACTGCTATTTTCAGCCTGACTGCCTGCTGGATCATGATGACAAAGCTGATTAATATGCCACCAGGAAGAAGGGCTTCTGTTTTCTGAAGAATTTTGTCTGTTTAAATGCCGCTTGGTGATCTGGGGGCTAAACCACAAGCAATGGATTCATCCCCAGTGTGTCTCCTGCCTGGGCTCTACCCTTTTGACTTCATCTCTGCAAAACCCTGGCTAATCAACACCGGCATTTATATACCGAATGCAGGATAGGCAGTTGAGTGCTGAAGAACTAAATAGGCACACCTTAAAACAAAATCCTCCTTTTCCTTCCTAAGGACCAGGCACAAGAAAACCATCACATCCATGATTTTAGGGCTTCTCCTCAAATTTGGTCTAAAAATGTTATTTATACGTGCATGCACCCTTTGTTGCAGTTTTGCTCCATTTTGTGTGTGTGTGTGTGTGTATTGTTGCTTTTTCTTCCCCTGGGTTCTCACTGGACCCAAACAAATAATGGAGGGAAGAGGAGCCCTCCCCTTTATCCTTCCTCAGCTGAGGAAGGCAGTAGCAGGCAAGCCCAGCTGCAAAGCAAAGATGCTCTGCAAGCACCTGGCTAAAATAAAAGCTCCCAGGCGGAGTGCTTTCCAGGTGTTCCTAGAAGCCCCACTCACTAGGCAGTTGAACTGCTTTTTACCACACACTGGTTGCCCTCTGACCCATTAAAAAACCGTTTTAGAACCCTCACCAGCAAAGCCTTGTGCAGAGGAGGGGGGGGGGGAAGGGACATTACAGGGCAACAGCTGGAGGAAGCTGCGATGGGGCTCGGGATCATTAACACAACAACTTGGGGAAGAACTCTTTTAGTGAATAAGACCATAAATCCTTGAGACAGCTGTAATTATAACTGAAAGGAAGGGCGAGTTATTGTTAATCATTAAGCCAATAAATTAAAAAAAAACAAACGAAGACTTCCAAAGGAGGAAGTTTAAGAGGAAGTTAAATCTCGATAAACTAGTAGTTAATTCCTCTTTTTTTTTTCTTTTTAAACAGTAAAAGCTGCATTTGCATTATTTAAAAAAAAACAAAAAAAAAAAACCCCAACACACCCCGCACCCTCCCGAGCAGTTGGCATATTGCAGAAGCAGCAGCTACGTGAAGGTTAGAGTGCAAAATTAGTTTCTGGCTCTTTGCATCCCAAAACAGTTTAGCAGGAATTGACCCATTAATCCAGCACGCTTTTGCCATACCTAAAGGTAACATACATAGATCACTTAAGTAATAACAGCAGATAAAGTCCATGATAGCAACTGCCACTCCATGCAGGTTACCCCCATGCCTTCTGTTAAGGGTTGCAACTACATCATAGGAAGGCATCAAATGACCTGAAACTACGTACCCTCTGATGCTCAGCAAAATGACCATTTTGGACACCTGTCTTTTTTTTTTTGGCCCGATAGTTCATCCTTTTTCTTCAAGCTCAACCAGAGTCATGAGCCTTCATTCACAGCTACCCAGGCATTTTCTCCTATTTTAATAAATTGGCCTTCCCACCGTTCCCAGTCTGGTCACTGCAGGTAAGGTTCCTGAGGCCAGGAGTTATGCACAACGGCATTTTTCAGAACCCCAGATCATGGGCTCCAAACTGTCTCCCTTATTGATGACCTTTGCCCCCCCCCCCCCCCCCCAATGAATGCTGTTTCCACAGTCAATTCAGGGTGCGTATGGCCCGATCCAGGAATCAAACCGGGCGCTTTCTGCATAGCAGCACAGCCACTGAGCCACGAGGTCTGCACTCAGTGTCTTTTTTTTTAATTTTTTTTTTTCAACTAACCAAAAGATTTTAGTGTTTGATTGTGCAGGCTGTTTAGTTTTCTAAAACATGACAGGAAATTGCAGCTGGTATTGTCACTTCTCGTCCATGTGGGTTTTGTCCTTTTTGTGACCTGGAAAAAAAATGACTTGAGTACAGTGTAATAGGGGCTCTAAAACAGAAATGGACCCTTGCAGAAATTCTGGCGTGAGTGCACTTGCCTCTCTACCTTTGGGGGTTGAGGGATGCATCATTATGGCAAAGGTTTATTAAGAGAATGTTGTATCTCTTTAAGTGGTGGTGTGGGGGAGAGTGGACAGGTACAACATAAAGAGGTAGCCAAGCGCAAGATAGGAGTGGCTCCTCCTCTTCCTTGAAGTCACTGCTGGAGTACAGCAAGGCCGACGGCGCCGGGAGATCCATAATGGACTCCTGGAACCCCCGCTACACTGCAGTTAGTCATTTTTTTTCCAGGTCTTGAAAAGGACAGAAGACCCGTGTGGAAAACTAAGTGTGACAATTCCAGCTGCAATTTCCTTGACCCAGGGAAGGTGTAAGATGATTTGTGAGAACGCAATGCTCTCTCTCTTGAAAAAGAATGGACTAAGGGCTAGTTCCTATGCAGAAGAGGGAGAAAAGCTGCAAGGGTGTTTTGTTGGTGCTGCTACTAATACTGTAGTAACTTATATGACCCTGAGAAAATCTGTGATTTTTTTTTTTTTTTGTTTTCCTCTGGCTGCGGATATCCTTAGCCTGTAAAATAAACAGTTTTGTTTAATGATACCCTTCGGAACGAGAGCCTCCCTTTTTCATAAGGTGTGGATTCGACAGAGGCTGCTCTTGGCTGTGTAAGATGCTGGGAAGTAGTCAGAGGAGGTCATAGAGAGGAGAGAGGTAATTAGAGCTTTATCCGTCCAGCATGGTATATGCAGCCCTAAGCCTGGCCCACTACAGCAGTGGCTTGACCATGCTTTGCTTTTGAACGCACATAGACTAGTGCTCAGCTCACAAATAGGCATCAGAGTCTCTCTCATTTTATGTGCCCTGACAAGGGGTTGCAATTACAACAAGTCACATACTGCCTACAGCTCCGAGCCATAAGGGGGCAGGCTGGCTTGTGCTTGGTTTGGCCCCACTGCAACGACAGGCCTTGCACCTGTGCCACTTTCTGTAAGAAATGCAGGACTGCAAGCCCATAGCTGTGACTTTGTTCACTGTTCTGCCAAAGAGATGTGTAATTTGTGCTTCTCTGCCTCTCTTTTTAGCTTAGTTGCAAGGTCTGAGCTATAAACTAAGGACGGTCCCATCTTGGCCTTTTAGATGAGAAAGAGAACCTGTACAGTGGGGGGGAGGGAGAGAAAGGGAAGTGTTTTAATACCGTGCTGCCCAACCTCGGTGCCGACAGGATTACGTTTAAAACTATTGCCACAAGTGGGAAAATTGAAATCTACCACTAGAAATAAAAAGGCCCATGGATGGCAATGGAGTAAAAAGCAGGACTAGCTCTCCTTGTGTCACTCATCACATGGCATCACCCGGTAATTCTATCATAAAAATTACTCAAACCCTGAAATCCATTCTGTACTAGGGGTCAGGTCTGTCACCATATCCCGGCCTCAACAGATCGCTGGAATGTGACAGTGAAGCTGACACCGCTGTAAATATGTCATGTAATCGTAACATTAACCTACACGAGGCCCCTGAAGTCCACCCTGCTGCCTCATGTAGGCCCTAGAAACTGCGATACAGCAGTGTCTTGGGGGGGGGGGGGGGGGGGGGGGGGAGCTAGCTAGCAGCCACGGCATGGCACACTGGAACCCTTAAAACTGTGTTTTCGATAGGCACAGGAGGCATTTTACCGCCTTCCAACATGCATTCTAAAAATAAGCAGTCTATCCAGACATTTGTGTCACAGCCTTCCAAGCTTTATCATTGTGTAAACAGAGTGCCTTATGCAGTCCAAACTGTTCCTTCAACAATGCATGTCTGCAGTTGCAAATACCAGTGGGATTATTTACTTTTTAAATAAAAGCAAAATATATTTAAAAAAATAATAATAAAGTAATGCTTACACAGCTGTGTGGTTCACTACACTTCACTTATGAGAGTTTGTGACTGGGTTCCCAAAGCCACATGCATTCTGCTTGATTTGAGCAACTGAGCCAGAGACACCAGCTATGTTGTGAATCTTCACACTGCCAATATTTGTAAAGGATTTATGTAAATTAAATTGCAGCTTCCAGCTCTGCCTATTTTCTGGGTCCCTTCGTACCTAGTTTGATGGAGTTGAGGGTAGTCAGTAACTCGAAGATCAATGAGTGCTGAAAGTACCAGGAACAGATTTCCTCTAGGGCAAATAAACTCTATTCACCTGCTGCTGGTTTGCTTACCCTTCTAACTCCCAGCTGCTTTATCAACATGCTTAAAAGTTCAAAATGCATGAGGTTTGTCCTTCACTGAACAGCATGCACACACCCCACACATTCACATCTTTTAGACCCATGGGGTCATTTATATCCATCGTGGGAAAGTATATTAAAGCAGCATCTCAAACAATGTTGGAATGCACAGTTGCTAGATGCTACACTTTTATTAAAAAAACTTAAATCCTGTTATTTCCAGAAGGTATTTAGTTTATTTTGATTAATCACATTTCTTAAATACACAAAAAAACCGGGTTAAAAACAGAAATAAAACAAACATTCAAAATAAAAACATGAACAACCTCTTTAAAAAAAACAAAACAAAAAACAAAGAACTGTTCAAATGAAAAAATGATTATATAACTAAGATATGAGAGAAAACAGCCACCAATGATTATCTTCTCTACTATACAGAAAAGGGAGATAAAGGCTAACCAGAGTAAACTTGTGAGAGAGGTTTACAAGAACTTCCTAAATCTGACATTTTTTTTTCTAAGCACAGAGCTGATCGAAGTGCGTTCCAGAGACTGGGTGCAAGACAGAAGAAGCTTGTTTCATGAGTGCACTCAAGTCTAATGACCTTTGATGAAGGTCCTGTTATTAGGAATGAAGACTGCAGTCATGCTGATAAAGGATGAGACACAATAGAGTCTGGGGAATGCCCCACTGGAGAGCCTTAAAAATTAGCCTACGAAGTGATAAAAACTCCACTGGCTCACTGTAACATTCAAGTAGCATGATCAGTTTTCTTTTTACCAAAAATTAACCTAGCCGATGTATTCTGAACAAGGAGTCTTAACATAGTTGGATGAAAGACCATGCAACAAATCGTTACAATAGCCTTAGGTAATGAAGATGAGCGAATAAATTAAAGTTTTAGCATGTGTCTAGAAAAAACTGTCAACTGATGAAGCTAAGAAATATGCATGCTGGAAGAGACTGGAAACATGCGAAATAAAGCTTACGGAGGAGTTTAGTTGCTCTCCTAACGTGGAATGGGTGAGTTGGCCATCATAAGTAAAGGAAGATCAAGGGGATTATTGTTTCTAACTACCCACACAGCCTCAGATTTTTCAGGGTTAACTTTTAGCTTTGAAGATCTAAGCCAGGCAGATATCACCGTAAGAAACTTGTTGAATTTTTCAAGAGCTGTTTTCCCCCCAATGTTGAGGCTTGCAACAACCTAAATGTCAATGGCACAGATAGCTGCTAAAGCCAAGATGTTGTCTCAAGGTTCCTAATAGTGAAAGATACAGATTAGGGTTGAAGAGAGAGAGACAAACCATGAGGGACAACCACAGACTATGTGATGAGACTCTGAGGTCGAAGAATTCCAATGTACTCGATTGTTCCTAGAAAACAAGACCTATTTGAACCAATTAAGGTGGGATATCACAAATCCCGATATCATATAAGCAGTTTAGAAGTAGCCAATGATCAACAATCTCGAATACAGTACTCATATCAAGAAATACGATTAACACAGCATAGCCCCATTCAAATTAGGAGTAATAAAAAAAAAAAAAAGCTGTTTCGATACCCGGATTGTTTGGGATGGATGACAATAGTTTTATCAAGAAGAGTTGAAAGCTGAGTTTTTTTATGACCTGTTCTACAGTTTTAGATAAAGTTGGTAAATTAGAGATTGGCCTATAGTTTTCTGGTAAATCCGGGTGTGGATGAAGCTTATTTTTAATACCAGACAACTGTTAGTAACTTTGTTTGTCTGGCAACATACCTAAACAGTCAATGTGGAAAGCAGGCTCAGATTAGGATTTTTGAGTAGTTTGAAGGGTAATGAAGCAGATACTGAAGATATGTTCATTTGCCTAAGTATAATTTTAAAGCTGGGGGGGGGGGTGGGGTGGGGAGTGGGGAATGTTGAAAGCAGAAAATTTGCTGATAGCAGCCTCTGTGTTGTACAAAGACAAAAGGTATTGCTAAAGCAGAGACTATTGATGACAGAAGAATGTATGGTGAACTCAGCTTGAATGTTTTTGTACTTTAGTTTCGAAAGCCTGGGCGAGGTCTGCTATGGTAAGCATTTTAGTAGGAACGTGGGCATTGTTATTCCCCAGAAAACAGAGAGAAGAAAGAAAAAAAAAAAAAAGCAGCATGGGTCTATTTTCAGAATAGCTTTGAAGTTTCTTGAAATAAGTTTTTAGCACACTTCATTTATTGTAAATAACAAACAACTGGTTTTGAGATGTTAATTGTTTGAAGATATTGTTCTGTGCCAGCTTCTTTCAAGGCAACATACCGTATTTGCTTTTTAAGGAGTTGCTAGGCCCAAATGGTACTATAGCTGGTCGTTTGCATTTTGAAATGTTCATAAGCTTGGGCAAAGTCTGCAATTCCAGTCAGAGATCTTATCACGTGACAAAATTTAGTAAATTCTGGTGGAGACGCAAGGGCAGATGCTAACCTCTCGAGATCTTTGGTGTTCCCAACTGGGATCTGGATTTTGGAGGAGATGGTTAATGGAATTTGACAACCTAGAGAAGCATTTCATAGCATGATCTGTTGAAACTGACTGAGAAAAAATGTATGGCACATTGGAAGGACAACTTATCTAATGAAAAGATCATGTCGAGGCTATGGCCCTTTTTATGAGTCAGCCTTTGAATCCACTAGGATGGTGAAAGATCAGAAATTGCTGAAAAGGATCTGGACTGTAGGCTGTTTCCATAGTGCTGCATTCCTGATGGCTTCTGTCTCTCACATTGGGGGAAATTCTCAAGTCACACAAGTTATTTTTGTAGTGACCACCTTCCTGGCTAGTGTGTTCTTCCTGTATTGGTGTTGCAATTTTACAGGTCGATACTGTAAGACCGCGGGAGAGCGGACGAACGCCCGCTCTCCCGGCGCGCACACCAGCCCTTCGCCGGTGCGGGCGATTCAGTATTTAAATGAGGTGACGCGGGAAAAACGGGGAAAAGGAGGCGCTAGGGACACTAGCGCGTCCCTAGCGCCTCCTTTTTGTCAGGAGCAGCGGCTGTCAGCGGGTTTGACAGCCGACGCTCAATTTTGCCGGCGTCGGTTCTCGAGCCCGCTGACAGCCACGGGCTCGGAAACCGGACGCCGGCAAAATTGAGCGTCCGGTTTTCGGCCCGACAGCCGCGGGCCGAATTCAAATTTTTATTATTTTTTTTACTTTTTTTTACTTTTGGGGACCTCCGACTTAATATCGCTATGATATTAAGTCGGAGGGTGCACAGAAAAGCAGTTTTTACTGCTTTTCTGTGCACTTTCCTGGCGCCGGAAGAAATTAGCGCCGACCTTTGGGTCGGCGCTAATTTCTTAGAGTAAAATGTGCGGCTTGGCTGCACATTTTACTTACTGGATCCCGCGTGCATACCTAATAGGGCCATCAACATGCATTTGCATGTTGAGGGCGCTATTAGGTGCAGCGGGTGGGCCGCGTGTTTTTCTCCCCTTACTGAATTAAGGGGTAAGGGAAAACACGCGTCCAGAGCAGGCTGACAGTGCGCTCCGACGGAGCACACTTTACTGTATCGACCTGTTAGTTAGCAGCAGTTCCCAAATCGGCCCTCTGGGGACCCCCCCCCCCTCAACCAGCCAGTCAGATTTTCAGGATATCCATAATGAATAGGCATGAGCTAGTTGCAGACACTCCAGAAGAGATACAGTTGGAGAGGGGGTTTATAGATGATTGCATTGCACAGAGGTAGCAATGCACATGTGTTGAAGGCATCCTCCTTCACCCCCCCAACTGCAAAACACAAGACAGCAACCCCTTCCAGGGCTAAGGGGTATACAGATTAAACCATATTCCAAAGGTGTTAAGGGAGGGGTAGAATTCTTCAGATGGATGAAATTATGACACAGTAAAACTGTACAACAAAACTAAAGTCCTAAGAGCGAGGGGGAAAAAAGAAAATCAGTGGGTATATTATGATCTCTTTGCTAGAAAGGATTTTCTACAAGAATACAGTGAGTATTTTTGACTCATCTAGGGTGCCAAGTGTAAATCTCATTTTGGATGATTTATTCTTCTCCCTTGGGCCCTCTATTTTGGCGTTTATGCCATCTCCACGCTTTCTATCAGTCAATCCAATATCATTATCTGGTAAGCGAGAAGTTAAAAGAAAAAACAGTTCCCAGACAACAGAAAAACTACTCTTTCATAGTGTTCCTTCTACTCCTACTGAGTGCAAAATTTGATTCTTTTATTTATATATTTGGTTCTCTGTTTTTATGTAAGTTCAGTGTGCTATTTCCTTTTGCATGCAATGTTTTAAAGTTCTACTTGGAAGGAAACTTGCTAGTATTCGGAGCCATTTTAAAAATCGCCCACATCCGTAAAAATTGCCACTTAGGTGCAGGGCCGGGCCCTGCGCGCACCGCGTGCATTTTTAAAACGGCCCGGCCGCACGCGTAAATGCCAATACACGCACAATGGCCGGGGGAGCAGTAAGTAGCAAAACAAAAATGTAAGTTTCTGGGACGGATTAAGTGGGTGGGGAGGAGAGAGGGAGTAATCTACTAAAATCCCCCCCCCCCCCGTGCGCCACCTGCACGTGCGCGCCCAGCCCACAGATTTTATAACATGCGTGCGCGCGCCTTTTAAAAACCTACCCCATTTTGTACAACCGACTTCTGGCAATGAAATTATTTCTTCAATTTGCAGCCAGGGCCGCTGGAAGCACTAGGCGAATGAGGCAGCTGAATGTCATCTTTTCTTTCCTGCCCCTGTGGCCCAGAGGAGGAAGGGGGGTAGCCTGTGGGCTCGCAGGGGCAGAAAGGTCGCCGCAGTAACCCCTTCTACTCCATGACAATTTCAGGGGCTCTGGAAATCAAAAGTTCCCAAGTATGAAGAGCAGGTAGGGTTTGTTTTGGGTTTTTTTTCTGTATTAGTTTTAATTATTGGGTGTTATTTGATGTGTCTGCTGTTTTTGAAACATTTTATTGGCATTTGGCAAATTTTGAGTTTTTAAATTATTGATGTTATTCTATTTGTCAGCAGTTTTGAATATTTTTTTTAGTATGGTTTTACTACTGATTTATATATTCTGAGAAATGGTAACATTTCTGTTTTTCCCATTGGTGCACTGCATATAGAGTCCAGCTTTCTGCGTTTCCAATTCACATTTCTGCTTATACTTTATGGTCTCTCTATTCTGTGTTTGGTGAGAGTCTATGTTCTACATGTGTGACCAAAGTGAGGTATTCTGCTAGGGCGGATGCAGGAATCTATAGAAGCCTGGCTTGTTCCATTTTCCTAATAGGAAGTGTATTGGTGTTTTAGGGCCTAGTGTAATATTTGTAGTGTTGCCTTTTCATAGATGGGCTGTTACTGTTTGAGTGCTAGGAATTAATGCTGTTTGGGTATGGAAGGTTTACTATATTGTAATTGAAATTCAATTTACTCATTTGCTGAGGGCCAAGCTCACACACAACATGCATTATAAAGCTAAATGCCAAATGGGCTCCAAGAATCTTTTTTGCAAGGTTTTCTGGTTGGTACCAAAGCAGTGTATGTAAATATATACATATTGAAAGTGATTTTACCTCAAGACTGTAATTTGAATGCCCATGTAAAATGTTTTTTTTATAAATGCATGATTTTAGTGTGTGGGAAGGACGCGACCAGGTGGATGGGAGCACCAGGCTATAAGTTTCATCCAGGGCACCTATTATCCTTGTACTGGCCCTATATGTAGTGCTGTAAATATTATAAAATGTTGCATAGCCCATCTTTACATGGATTTGAAGATTTCTTTCAAATCCATGTAATGCACATTAACTGGAGTTTTTCAGCCCTTGGAAAGGTGGATAATATTGAAATTAAATTAGATATTCTGAACAGAATTGGGTTCTATGTACCTCTGTCTTTCAATCTACGTAATTAGTTTTAAATTAACTTTTACTTCTCTGCTCTATTAGACATCACTTTGAAAAAAAAAAAACATCAGACACTCTGGTTCCATGCATGCGAGCCTGCTTTACTCACTTTTCTCCATAGCGCCCCCTGTTCCTCTGGGTGACAGTGGAGTGTGCTGTGCAGCCTGGCTTTAGATTGTGTGACATCACCAGGAAGGTGCCAGGCACTATGATAACATCATGAGCCGCAAAAGGAACAGGACTGCACTCAGCCCTCTGTTTTCTGTAAACACTAACGGGGAAAGGTGGGTCTAATTAAAAGTGTGCAGATATGCCCTAAAAGTCACTGCAGAGCCAAAATCTTTCAGCTACTAAAATGTCTTGGCAGGCTTTGGAAACACTATAGTTGTGAAATCATGTGCACTAGACAGACAGGAGGAGGGGCAATTTTTAAAACTATTTACTTTAGGACAAAACTTGCACGGGCTTTGTACCAATTTTCAAACGTTAAGGTATGTGTGTGTACCTTCGCTCTGAAACTTGCCACGTGTCGTGTCATGTACATCTGCGGGTAGTTCTGCTGGAAGATGTATGCATATAGATTTGAAACGGCTGCCTCTGACTTTATGCTTTCGGTTGCACTTCAACTTATTTTGCTCCACTGGAAGGACAGTTCTGTTTTGGATATCAACATGTGATGGATCACTGTGTGCCTGTATTCTAAATATGAGTTGGCTGCTTTGGAGAAGTGTTGCTTTGGTCTCACACACAGGAAAAGGTGGGATGTGATTCTTTTTCAAGTGTCAGCTGACTGTGTGTCCCTGGTAATCTCATGTCCTTAGTTTATTCCTTGAAGTATAGTGTTGATGGATGTTTTTTGGGTTTTGTTGTATTTTTTTTTTTTTGTGTGTATGCATCTAGTAAACGATTTGAACTTGCTGCCTATGTGCGGTCTACTCCTAACCCCATCTAAGCATGCCCAGAGGTCACTGCCCCTTAAACCGGCTAAAAGTCTCTACAATTTTCAGACAGCCAATTAATGCAGGTAAAACATCAGCATAACAATCACATTAGAAATTTTCCTCTGCAAGTGTAGCACTTGCCCTGTTAATTGAAAATGTCACTGTAAAACAGAATTGGGCAAATGATGGCCCACAAGCCAGAACCAAACTCGCCTTCTGGTCTGCGGTGTGCACCTGCCAACCCCAGCACCGCTTCCTTGCCAGCCCTGCAAAGAGCAAATCTTACTTTAATTTTAAAATTACTGTGGCCTTGAATTCCAGGTTCACCACTGTCCTATAATAAGACAGCGACGGGGCGGATCCAGAAAATTTGGCCCTCTATGCTATAGTGAATGTTCTAGCTGCGCACATCCTCCCTTTGAGAGTGCAGTAGTCAGATTTTGCCAAAAGGTGGGAGTTCAGAGACCCCTGTAAAAGTTTTTAGGTGTTCTTTACAGAGGAAGAACGCTTTTGTGTGCCTGACTGTGTTTGTCTGGGTCAGATATCATATGCACTTCTCTGAAAAGTAGCATGTGTAAAGTTAAAAAAAAAACCCCACAAACGTAAACAAAACAGGTAGAGCCAGGACAGGATTGGGGGGTGGGGGGGGGGGGGGAAGGTTGAGATCCCAGGCCCTGACAGCCAGAGAAGGAAAAAATAAAGTCAAAAGGAATCTGGAAAAGTGGGTGGAGAAAAAAAAAAAAGATAGCACTGAGGAGAAAGACGGGGCTTCTGGGGTTAGGGACTGGCTGGGGGGAGCCAGGGAAGAAATGTACTTCTTACGTACGTTTGGCATATGTACCACTCAAACTTTATTTTTTTTGGGAGGGGGGAGGGGATGGGGAAGGATGCCGGAGTGCATTTCATCTCTGGAAGGTACTGGAGGTAAAAGACCAAATTTGGAAAGGTTATGTACTCAAGGGAGAGCACATCTTTCCAATCTTGTTCAGTCTGAAGCTTGTCCTGGAAGAGAGGAAGCAGGTTCTAGTTCTTCAGCACAGTGAATCTCAACTAAAAAGGTACGTGTAACCTCTGGGGGTTCACAGGCCATTGCCACACGGGAGCATGAACTACGAGAAGGAACCCCCTGCCACAGGCTGTGGTAACCTGACGTGGCAGATCTTGGGCTTTTTGTCAGCCGCCACGCTCGGAGCTGGAGAAGTAAAATGAAGATGGGCAGCATCACTGTGCCGCACAAGGGAAGCAGGAAAGGCAGCTGACTGTAGAACTGCAGACAGACAGCAGGCCTGTGGGACCCAGTGAAAGCACTGTCCTCCTCATCTCCACAGCTGTCTCCCTGCCAGGAAGCGAAGCATACACGGAGGCAGGTGGAAGAGGAAGCACAGCACTTTCGCTGTCCCCTGCGGTGCCTCTCATCTCGCAGCATCTCCAGCCTGTCTCTGCTCCTGCACTTGAGCTAAACTGCTTTGCTACTGCTCTCCAGACCAAGACTCAGGAGATGGACTTCTGAGAGGTGAGGAGAACAAAGAGTGAAGAATGGGAGCTGGGATGCTGGAGAGAGATGAAGAAAAGGAATGAGGAAGGCTGGTTGATGGGGGCTGGGGGGAGGAATTAATCCAGAGCAATGAAAGAGTAGGGGAAGAGGTGTACAGAGAGAAAGAGGGAGGACTGGAAAGGAAGAGGTATGTAGAAAGATAAAAAGGATGATAGGCTGGGCACAGGGTAAGGGAAAGTATCATGGAAAGGAAGATATCGGGCCAGGGAATGCAGGAGGGCCGACAGCCAGCAAGGGATCACTAGAGGAAAAGAAAGAAGTGGCGAGAGAAAAAGAGGTTAAATAAAGGAGTTCTGAGAGACAGGCGAGGGTGAGATGAAGAATGGAAACAAGTATAGAAGGAAAGAGAAAATGGAAAGGAGAACCCGGAAACAAAATGAGAAGACAGACAAGAAGAAATCCGAAAAGAGATAAAGGGAGAAGGAAAATCCTTAAACGAGAGGAATAAAAAAAGAAAAAAAAAATAAATACCATTTGTTATATATTTTGAATTTTTGCAAGCCAGGGACTATGAGACATGTCAAACGCTTGAAAGAGGGTACAATAGCCATGAGAGGATGAGAACCACTGCACTAAATAGCAAAGATAATGAATAAGTGCTGGGAGAAGAAGAGTAGTCTGTGACTTCATCACTGCTGCAGAGGCAGGAATCTACCACAGGAGGAAGTCCTGGGAGCCATGGCCAGAGACTAAGGGAATGTTTGTGCTGCAACTTACAGAAACTACCAACATGCAGGTCGATAAGGAAAAATGCGGGAGAGCGGGCGCACAGGCAAGTGTCCTGTGTGCGCGATACAGTAAATAAAATTATGCTAATTAGGGCCCGCAGTAAAAGGAGGCGCTAGGGACACTAGCGCGTCCCTAGCGCCTCCTTTTTGACAGGAGCGGCGGCTGTCAGTGGGTTTGACAGCCGACGCTCAATTTTGCCGGCGTTGGTTCTTGAGCCCGCTGACAGCCACGGGTTCGGAAACAGAACGCCAGCAAAATTGAGTGTCCGGTTTTCAACCCGCGAGCGGATTTTTAATTTTTAATTTTTTAATTTTTAATTTTTTTTTTCACTTTTGGGACGTCTGACTTAATATCGCCATGATATTAAGTCAGAGGGTGCACAGAAAAGCAGTTTTTACTGCTTTTCTGTGCACTTTCCCGGTGCCCGGAGAAATTAACGCCTACCTTTGGGTAGGCGCTAATTTCTGAAAGCAAAATGTGCGGCTTGGCTGCACATTGGGGTAGATTTTCAGAGCCCTGCTCGCCTAAATCCGCCCAAAACCGGGCGGATTTAGGCGAGCAGGGCCCTGCGCGCCGGGAAGCCTATTTTACATAGGCCTCCCGGCGCGCGCAGAGCCCCGGGACTCGCGTAAGTCCCGGGGTTCTCGGAGGGGGGCGTGTCGGGGGCGTGTCGGGGGGCGGGCCCGGTCGTCGCGGCGTTCCGGGGGCGTGTCGGCAGCGTTTTGGGGGCGGGTACGGGGCGTGGCTACGGCCCGGGGGCGTGGCCGCGCCCTCCGTACCCGCCCCCAGGTCGCGGCCCGGCGCGCAGCAGGCCCGCTGGCGCGCGGGGATTTACGTCTCCCTCCGGGAGGCGTAAATCCCCCGACAAAGGTAAGGGGGGGGTGTAGACAGGGCCGGGCGGGTGGGTTAGGTAGGGGAAGGGAGGGGAAGGTGAGGGGAGGGCAAAGGAAAGTTCCCTCCAAGGCCGCTCCGATTTCGGAGCGGCCTTGGAGGGAACGGGGGGAGGTAGCGCGGCTCGGCGCGCGCAGGCTATACAAAATCGATAGCCTTGCGCGCGCCGATCCAGGATTTTAGTGGATACGCGCGGCTCCGCGCGTATCTACTAAAATCCAGCGTACTTTTGTTTGCGCCTGGAGCGCAAACAAAAGTAGGCTGTTCGCGCTCGTCTGAAAATCTACCCCATTATACTTACTGAATCACGCGGGAATAACTAATAGGGCCATGGACATGCATTTGCACGTTGTGGGCGCTATTAGTTTCGGGGGGTTGAACGCATGTTTTTGACGCACTATTACCCCTTACTGAATAAGGGGTAAAGCTAGCACGTCAAACGCGCGTCCAACCGCGGGTTAACAGTGTGCTCCGCCACAGCGCACTGTACTGTATCGGCCTGATGGTGTGTTAAACTAGGAAAAGTAACAGCCCTAGCCAAATATTTGTGTAGATCCAGATTACACAAATTACACAAATTACAGATTACACAGATTACAAAAAAAAAGCCTACACTAAGATATCAACCTATAACCCGTAGAAATCTAACTCCGGTAATGATCTCACCAGTCACACAATTACTTGGTTTGGCTCTATTCACCTTATCACTCTTCAATGCCCAATCAATCACAAAAAAAACCCACATCCTTAATGACCACCTGCTAGATACTAAACCAGACATCTGTGCCATCACAGAGACCTGGTTAAAATCCTCAGACACAGTCCTAATAAATCAATTGCCTACACAAACATATGATGTCTTCTCCTTACCCAGAAAGAAAAAGAAAGGAGGAGGTCTCCTTATAGCTGCAAAAAAACTTTTTAACCTCAAGCAACAACCTATCTATACTATACCCAAACTTGAGGTAGGCTTATTCAAATCGAAGTCACTTCAAATCCTACTCACCTACGCGCCTCCTGGACTTTTAGATCAAGATGCCTCTCCCATGATAGAGGTTATAGCCAAATACCTAAAACTAGACTCTCCTGCCATAATCATTGGAGATTTTAACCTCCACATTGATGCTAGTCCTCGATCGACCAACTGTGATGCTTTCCTATCAGCACTTTCGGACATGGGCTTCAAACAGCACATTAACCAACCAACACATAAAGCGGGTCACACTCTTGATCTTATCTTCACAAATTCTAATCTTTCCCCACTCTCACCCCCCTTATGCCTACCAGTCCCATGGTCAGATCATTTTATGATCAACTCCACCTTCAGGTCATTGACAGGATTGACCACACCTCGTCAGCCTACAACTCTATACTACAGGAAAACTTGTTCTTCAGAAGATCTTGGCAAATCCCTGATCAGAAATCTCCCAAACTTGGATCTTTCAAATCCCAATTCAGCTATCACCTCATGGCAAAACATCACTGAAATGATAGCTAACGAACTATGCCCAATGTCAAAAAAAATTATAAACCCCTCCCATAAAAATAAGCAACCGTGGTTCTCTAATGAACTCCGCACTCAGAAGCAAAATCTAAGACGGAAAGAAAAAGAATGGAGGAAGAACTCTAATCCCCTCACTCTTTCCATATACAAAACTACTCTCCACCAGTACAGATCAGCAATACTTCGAACAAAAAGAGATTTCTATGCTCACCGCATCCACGATATGCTGTATGATGCGAGGGCCCTCTTCTCCTATGTTTCGGAACTGACCAAAACAGCTCTTCCTAACATCCCTGACGATACAGCTCAATCAAAGGCCAATGACCTGGCCTTATTCTTTCAAAATAAAATCACCAATACCCTGGCCAGATTACCTGTCAACACAAATCCTACTCTTCCGGACACAGTTCTCCTACCAAACTCAGACATAAGATTGGATTCCTTTGATTCAACCCACACCTTAGAGGTAGAATCGCTGATAAAAAGAATGAAACCTTCGACCCACCCACTGGACCAAATACCCTCCAAGTTACTGATCCTCATCCCAGAATACATATCCAAATATCTAGCTGATATCATCAATTGTTCCCTTACACAAGGAACATTCCCGGACGCACTCAAATTGGCCACGCTCAAACCCATACTCAAAAAATCCAACCTGGACCCGGAAGACCTCAACAATTACCGTCCCATATCAAATCTCCCATTTGTATCTAAGATCATGGAGAAAATTGTAAATAAGCAACTTTCAAATTACCTAGAAGACCACAATATACTTCACACGTCACAATATGGTTTCCGAAAAGAACACAATACGGAAACCCTCCTCACCTCCCTCCTGGATCAACTATATATTGGTTTTGATAAAGGACAGTCATTTCTCTTAGCCCTCCTCGACATCTCTGCGGCTTTTGATACGGTAAATCACAACATCCTCCTAAACCGACTCTCAGACATAGGAATTACAGGCTCAGCCCTCAGATGGTTCGAATCTTTCCTCAGTAATAGAGGCTATAAGGTAAAAATTAAAAACATGGAATCACCTCATACTAATGCTCCTTTTGGCGTCCCCCAGGGCTCCTCCCTATCACCCACCCTGTTTAATATCTACATTCTCCCCCTCTGCCACCTACTTTCAAACCTCAAACTCAAATTTTATATTTACGCAGATGACCTTCAAATTTTAATCCCTATATCCAAATCATTGGACTCAACACTCAAGTTATGGAACGCTCATCTACAAACTATAAACCACTACTTATCCAGCCTCAACCTTGTGCTCAACACTTCTAAAACCGAACTCTTACTAATTACTCCAGAAGGTAGTCCCATACTTCTCCAATCACAAAATATTCCACATATATCACACGCCAGAGATCTTGGAGTCTTAATCGACAGTCACCTTAACCTAAAGCATTTTATAAAACACACTACTAAGGAGTGCTTTTACAAGTTACAAGTACTCAAAAAACTCAAACCGCTCCTATTCCACTACGATTTCAGATCCGTCCTCCAAGCCATTCTGTTCTCTAAGATCGACTATTGCAACTCCATCCTGCATGGTCTTCCAGCCTCTACCATTAAACCGCTCCAGCTGCTACAAAATGCAGCGGCAAGGATTTTGACAAATACCAATCGGAGAGAGCATATTTCTCCTATTCTAAAAGATCTCCACTGGCTCCCAGTAAACTTCCGGATCCTCCATAAATCTCTCACAATCATTCATAAAAATATCCACCATCAAACCCCGCTTGATCTGTCTCATCCTCTCAGACTGCACTCGACAGCCAGGCCTTTAAGGGATGCTTACAAGGGATCTTTACATGTTCCTACAATCAAATTAGTGCACCACGCAAACATCAGAGACCGGTCATTCTCTACAGCAGGCCCTTCCATGTGGAACGCCATGCCTCCGGACCTCAGACTGGAGACTTGTCTAACAACTTTTAAAAAGAAACTAAAGACATGGCTGTTCAGCCAAGCCTTCCCCACCACAAACTCCATTGCCTGATCTAGAATTGTTCACCACACATCTCTGTAAACAAAACTTTTCCAAATTTTTCATGCCTAATATCCATTAAAGAGAGGTTGGCTCCTAGCCCCCTCCACTGTATATAGTATTTATTCTATTTTATTGCACTTTATATATTTATTGCTCCGTTCACCCCTTCTTTATTTTCCTACTCCAAGTTAAGGCTTCCTTGTTATAATGTAACTGTATGCTCTGTATCTCTTGTTGATTGGTTAATTGTATATTCTACTTAGTTCATTGTAAACCGAATTGATTTGATTTGTATCAAGAAATTCGGTATATAAAAGCCTTAATAAATAAATAAATAAATAAATAAATAAATTATAGATTTCCTATTACAAGATTGTTAGTGTGTGTGTGTGTGTATATATATATATATATATATATATATATATATATATATATATATATATATATATATATATATAAACAAAATTCAATAATTTAATATTTTTGTTTTAATTACCGTATTTTTTGCTCCATAAGACGCACCTAGGATTCAGAGGGGGAAAATAAAAAAAAAAAAAAAAGTGTACTAAACCAGCTCTGTTCCCGGCCGTCTGTGCGTCTTATGGAGCAAATTAGGGATGTGCACACAAATTTCTTTTGTCCCCGTTTCGTTTTCGGGTCTGGGGAGGGCTATTTTGGTCCACTTCCCGGATCAGGAAACTTTTATCGTTCTTTTTGTCTGGAAAAAAATAAAACCCACCCCAACCCTTAATTACATTTAAACTACAACCCCCCCACCCTCCTGACCCCCCCCCCCCAAGACTTGCCAAAAGTCCCTGGTGGTCCAGCGGGGGTCCGGGAGCGATCTCCTGCTCTTGGGCCGTTGGCTGCCAGTAATCAAAATGGTGCCGGTGGTCCTTTGCCCTTACTATGTCACAGGGGTGCTCCTACCATGTGACAGAGGCCGACTAATGGCACCGGTAGCCCCTGTGACATAGTAAGGGCAAAGGGCCACCGGCATCATTTTAATTACTGTCAGCCAACGGCCCAAGAGCAGGAGATCGCTCCAGGGACTTTTGGCAAGTCTTGGGGGAGGTCAGGAGGGTGGGGGGTTGTATTATTATTTATTTATTTTTTATATTCGTTCCATAAGACGCACAGACATTTTCCCCCTACTTTTGGGGGAAAAAAAGTGCATCTTATAGAGCAAAAAAATATGGTACTTTTTTTGGGAACTGCTTTAATGGTATGAAAATAAATCAAGTCAAGTTGATGGAGTTTACTACAAACTAGGTTGGTTGACAGGAGACCACATGTAATGGTAAATGGAACCTGCTCTGAAGAGAGTCTGGTGTTAAGTGGCGTGCCACAGGGATCAGTTTTGGGACTGGTTCTGCTCAGTATCTTTGTGAGCAATATAGAGGGGATAGAAGGTAACATTTGCCTTTTTATGGATGATACTAAGATCTGCAACAGAGTTGACACACCTAAAGGAGTAGAGAGAATGAGATGTGATTTAAGAAAGCTGGAAGAGTGGTCAAAGGTTTGACAGCTGGGATTCAACACCAAGAAATGCAGTCATGCATCTGGAGTGCAGTAATCCAAAAGAGCTATATGTGATAGTGTCTCACGATCCAAAGGCAGTGAAGCAATGCAACAAAGCGGTAGCTAAAGCCAAAAGGCTGCTGGACTGCATAGACAGAAGAATAACCAGAAGGAAAAGGGAAGTGATACTGATAATGCCCTTGTACAGGTCCTTGGTGAGGCCTACATGGGAATAACCTTCACAGTTACTACCATTAGCCACTTGATGGGCCGACTAGATGGACCACTTGGTCTTTATCTGATGTCATTGCTACTGTATGTTATGCTATAAATAATAAGTTGCCATAAAGCAATAGGCAGCTGGAACTTCCTTCCATTTGGGTTAGTCCCCATGTAAATTTTATATGCTCTTACTCAAGGGTAGTATCCCTGTAAGCTGAGAAGCTTGTGAAAGCAACAGCTGTGCAGAAGTTAGTATCCTAATGAGAGGGACGAAGAAAGAGAGGACTGTACCAGCTTCTAGAAATACTCTGCCTATGCTGAATTGCAGCTATACATCTCACTATCTTATTGCAGGCAATGTAGAGAGACTAAATATTTTCCTTGCCACTTTTCATCGCACAAAAGGCCATTTCTGGGAACCACATCTCTTGTGTGCAAGCACAGTGAAGTAGTCTACTAAGGAGCATGTGATTAACTGGAGGACTCTGGAGGTTGTCAACTCCTCCCCATTATGAAAAGGGCCCCAGTATTTGTTTTAGTGTAAGGAGGAGGCAAGGGATTACACAAGAAATAGTTAAGGCTGTGTGATAAAATGTGTGACCTTTACAAGTAGGGGTGCCCCAGGAACAGCTATTTATAGAATGAAAAAGTAGTGCTCACTCTAGGGATAGGAATGTTATTAAACCATGTTTAACATTCAGCAGATTTCCCTAGGAGCAGCCATGTTAGCAAGTGCTATCATCTACATCATGCGCAAGAGCCAGTTGGTATTTGATGCCACAAACTACATGATCCAGTCTGATCCCTCTCTCAGCAAAGCTCTTGGTGACCCTGTCTTGAACATGGGCTACGCCCAGGAGATCAAAGGAATTGCAGGAGGTGCAGATTAGATTAGAGTTCGCCAATCCCAATTTAGCTGCAAAATATTAAATGTTTTTTTATCTGCCTGCAAACATTTGAAACCTTGCATGGTCCAGGGCGTTCAGCTTTAACTAAAACTTACAGCTGCAGCCCGTGGTGTTTGCCAGCACAGGATGACAGCAAGCAGCAGAGAAATTCTAGGAACCAAAAGCCAGTCTTGCTTGCAACTGGTTTGCATTAGATAGTAAGCAAGAGAAGAAAACTACTTTTAAGATAATGGCCCAATTGCATTACATTAATATTTAAATAACTAGCTCGTTAACACAACAGCTTTGTTTCTTGTGCAACATTATAAAAAAAAAAAAAAAAGTCAAAGGGAAACTTCTGAAAAACGCTTCTCTCATAAATAAAAATACATACAATAAATGCTTCCAAAATAATTTGCTTAAAAGGTTTGGGGAGCCAAACCTAAACTAAGGGCCACATGGGACATTTCAAATCACTAAGGGGGCCAGGAGGGAGAATCCCCTTTGGAATTTTTATGGGATGGGGTGAGGAGGGGGTGAGATAAAGCACATCCCTTTGAAATCTGACCCTTTCAGCAATTTCAAATGCTGCAGGAGACTAGGTAGAATTCCTCCAGAGCTATGGAAGATAGGATGAAAGTTAAAAAAAAAGATTAGCAATTCCACTCTGCCACCGTTCCTCCCCACCATGGGGGAAGGTAAATGGTATGGGTGGGGTTTGTATTATTTATTTTGACCATTTACATGCTGCCTATGCCTACAGCTCTAAGTGGCTCACAATCAGAACATACAGAATAAAAAAAACAAATGCACAAATAAATAGACAAAAACCAATTTGCTCAGTCCTGGTGGAAAAGAAACTCAAAGATATAACTATTCTGACCGAACACTGGCAGGGGAGAGAGAAAAAGTCTTAAATAGTTTCCTTAAAAGGTCTTTGTGCAAAGGATAAGATGCAAACCTTCTGGTGGTTAATTCCATAAAATAGATGCAGCAATTGAGAAGGCCTTCCGTTGAGTCTCAGCTAAGTGTGCACATCATCTAACAGCCCTTTCTGATTCAATCGTAAAGCACACCTAGGATTACAGACAAGCAGCAGAGTATTCATGAAGGGAAAAGGAATCCTCTCTAAGCATTCTGTGAACAAACCTAGCAGTCTTAAACTTGATCCACCCACTCTACTGACAGCCAGTACAAAGCCCTTCAGCACAGGAGTGATATCTGTTCGTATGTCTTGCTCTGAAATTAAAACAAATCAGCAATTTTGAAGAATCTGGAGGGACCTGAAAAGTTTCCCCAGCTGCAGTACCTGTAGAGTACAGCAGCTGGGAATAAAGGGCCTTGCTATTCTGGCAGTTTTTTTTTACTTTTGAATAATAATTCCTATTGTAGTTTTGGTTCTTTTTTTTTTTTTTTCTTTCATGGTTCTGGGTGGGCTTTTAAAGTTTGGGAAAGCAGTTTATAAACTTTAATAAATACCTGTTATATTATTGGGAGTTTTATCTTTTTTTTTTTTTTAACCTGCATCTTTGTCTTGCAGCCGAGTGCCTATGCTGGCTTCCATTCTTCTCCCTCCCTTACTTCCCTTCCTTTGTAAATTGGTAATAGTACTGCTGTGTTAATATAAGGTTGCTGTTTGTGCTTGCAGTATATACCTATTGAATTATTGGGAATCGCTTTTTACCTGCATTTCTGTCTTGCTACCTTACCTTTGCCTCAACCCTCCTCATGCACTACACTGTTTACAGATTGCTAATGGGACAGTCTTCATTTTTTATTTTTATTTTTTTAGGTTTATCCAAGTAGAGAATGTTGTTCCTCGTCTCATCTACTTTTGACAATTTAAATCACTCCATCTCAGCCTTTATCTATTTTGCCTTCTCTTGAGTAGATTGTAAGCTTCAAGAAGTAGGGATAGGTGTTTCTGTACAGTGCTATATACATCTTATAGTGGTGTGAAAGGCTTGAGGTTGGTCATGAAGAAAAGGGGTATCCTATGCTAAATGTAGGTGTAACATTTCTGCATGGGAGTAACCTGCATGGAGCAGCAGTTGCTTTTAATAGAATGCATGGGGGTTAACTTGTACAGCACAGTAGTTACTACCATAAGCCACATGCTGGGCAGACTGGATGGGCCATTTGGTCTTTATCTGCTGTTATTGCTAAGCTAAGAGGTAGATTTTTAAAGCAGCGCGTGCACTTCCCGGTGCGCACACGTGCCGGCACACATATACATTT
The DNA here is from genome assembly GCF_901001135.1 of Rhinatrema bivittatum. Taxonomy (NCBI): domain Eukaryota; kingdom Metazoa; phylum Chordata; class Amphibia; order Gymnophiona; family Rhinatrematidae; genus Rhinatrema; species Rhinatrema bivittatum. Next base: position 414,749,693 of record NC_042616.1, on the reverse strand, counting down.
ACACATATAAAATTGTTGGGCTGTGGGCACATGTGTGCCGGAGTTCGTAATCCGCGTGTGTAAGGGGGTAGACATATGCAAGTTGTGTGGCGACACCTTCCCCAATTCCCTCCCCAACTCCTAAATCCTAGCTTTATTTTTTTTTCTTGTTTTCCCAACTTACTTCAGGGCCTGACCTGAAGTAAGTTGTGCACGGCCTGCCCCCTGACCCACCCAGAAAACACCCCCAGGCCTACCCCTTCAGAGGCCCGGCAGTTCTGCTTGTAACAGAGGTTACGCGCGTGGCCAGGCCCCTTTGAAAATGCGTGCAGCGCGCATAACCCCCATTATTTTTTTTTTATTTTTTTTTAACTCTACCTTTAAGTGAATTGCAGTCATCTAATCCAGCTAAAATTAAAGCATAAACATTTTCAAGTTAGTTGTAAAACATTGATAATTTGAAATGAAGTTGGCCTTCGAGGCAAAAACTAATAATAAAAAAAACCTTAAATATATCTGAAACAGGAAACCTGTCAGGAAGTTGACTGGACCATTAGATGATAGAGAAGTAAAAGCCTCATCTTCCCTAAAAAGTCCCTATCGCAGAAAGGCTACATTAATTCTTTGCTTCCATGTTTACTAATGAGGATGTTAGGGAGATACCTGTTCCAGATATGGTTTTCAAGAGTGAAAATTTAGATGAACTGAACCAGGAAGATGTAGTAGGCAATATTGACAAATTAAAGAGTAGCAAATCTCCTGGACCAGATGGTATACACCCCAACATGCTGAAAGTAATCAAAACTGAAATTTCAGATTTATTAGTAAAAATGTTTAGCCTATCATTAAAATAATCCATTGTACCTGAGCACTGGAGGATGACCAATGTAACCCTGATATTTAAAAAGGGCTCCAGCATGCAAACTATAGACCAGTGAGCCTCACTTCAGTGCCAGGAAAAATAGTTGAAACTATTCTAAAGAACAAAATCACAGAACATATAGATAGGACATGGGTAAATCCATGTTGGCTGTGTTCCATTAAATGAAGGGAAGTCTTGCCTCACAAACCTGCTACATTTTTTTTTGAAGGAGTTAAACAAGTGGATGAAGGTGAACCAGTAAATGTAGTGTATTTGGATTTTCAGAAGGCGTTTGACAAAGTCCGTCATGAGAGGCTTCTAAGAAAACTAAAAGTCATGGGATAGGAGGAAATGTCCTTTTTTGGCTTGCAAACTGGTTAAATGACAGGAAACAGTAGGATTAAATGGTCAGTTTTCTCAGTGGAAAAAGCTAAACAGTGGAGTGCCATAGGGATCTGTACTTGGACTGGTGCTTTTCAATATATTTATTTAAGGTTTTTCTATACCGAATTTCTTGATGCAGATCAAATCAACTCGGTTTACATCGAACAATAGTTTTAACATTAACATAGCCAATAAACATATTACAAGAGGCAGGAGGTGGCAGAGTCAAAAGTTACATTATAACAAGGGCGAGCAACTGGGGATTAGGAAAAAGAAGGGGTAAAACAAGAGTATACAACAATCGGAGATTTAATACATATATTTATATTTATAAATATATTTATAAATATTTATATATTTATATTTATACATATATTTATAAATATATTTATAAATGATCTGGAAGGAGAAACAACGAGTGAGGTGATCAGATTTACAGATGACATAATTATTCAGAATAGTTAAATCACTAGCAGATTGTGATAAATTGCTGTGATAAATTGCAGGTGGACCTCACAAGACTGGAAGATTGTGTCCAAATGGCACATGAAATTTAAATGTGGACAAGTGCAAGGTGATGCATAAAGGGAAAAAATAACCCTTGCTGTAGTTACACGATGTTAGGTTCCATAATAGGAGTTATCACCTAGGAAAAAGATCTGGGTGTCATTGTGGATAATACATTGAAATTGTCGGCTTAGTGTGCTGTGGTAGTCAAAAAAGTAAATGTTAGGAATTATTAGGAAGGGAATGATGAATAAAACAGAGAATGTAATAACTGCTCTCTCTCCATGGTGAGACTGCACCTAGAGTACTGTGTGCAATTCTTGTTGCCACATCTCAAGGAGATATAGTTGCATTGGAAAAAGGTACAAAGACGAGCGACCAAAATGATAAAGGGGATGGAATGGCTCCCTTTGAAGAAAAGCTAAAGAGGTTAAGGCTGTTCAGCTTGGAAAAGAGCCAGCTGAGGGGGGAGATATGATAGAGATGTATAAAATCATGAGAGGACTTGGGGGCACTCCATGAAGTTAGTAAGTAGCACATTTAAAACAAAAGAAAAAAATCTTTCACTTAATGCGCAAGTAAGCTATGGCATTCATTGCCAGAGGATGTGGTTAGGGCAGTTAGTGCAGCTGGGTTTAAAAAAGGTTTGGATAAATTCCTGAACAAGTCCATTAACTGCTATTGATCAAGATAAATTAGGGAATAGCCACTGCTATTACTGGCATTAGCAGCATGGGATCTATGTAATGTTTGGGTATTTGCCAGTTAACCTGGCTTGGCCACTGTTGGAAACAGGATGCTGAGCTTGATGGACCCTTGGTCTGACCCAGTATGGCAATTTCTTATGTTCACATAATCACAGACCAAAATTTAGAGCTGCGCAACAGAGGTTTCAATGGCAGTATAAGGCTTATTTGGAAAAAAAAAAATCTTTAACAATTGCCTTAATATGCAAATTATTAAACGGAGTTAACATGAAGTACCATTGGGCTCTCAAGATTCTCAAAGCAAAAAAACTGGGACTAGAACTGTATTTAACTTTTACAGGACCATCCCTTCAGTTTTCTTCAGATTCGGTGCCGGGATGTTGTTATGCATCATCCATTGCTTAACAGCCAAAAGACAGAAACTGAATCAAAAGGTGGCAGATTAAGTTGCTAGAACAGGGATGAAAAACTGGATACCATCTGCCTATATTCTATATCCAGCACAGAGCCCAGCTCAAAGTCCAAGATGGGTGCCTTACAGACAGCAGAAAGGACAGAGTCCTGTGGGACTGCTGTAGTCAGCAAATGCCATGCAAAGTTGTTAGAGCCCTGGTCTCTGAAAAATGACTGGAACTAATTAAATTAAAAACCACTCCTGAAATGCCCCATTCCATCAACCAATAAAGCACCTGTGCTCACACCCTTATTCTCTGTTCCTCCCCTTTCCTCTACCCCTTACTTTCTACTCACTCCTCTTTAGCTCCCCCATTCATGCTCTCCTCCTCCCACTCCCTTCCTCAGGCTTTCCTTCCTTGGCTCACCCTAACCCTTCCTCCCTCACTTGATCTTCAGCTGAAACAGCCAAACCTGCATATTAGCAATTCAATTAAAAAATGCCAGTCGGCCAGCTTCTGGCCAGCTACTGATGAGGCATACAGCCTGCATCAGAAGCTCCATTTAGTGGAGCAGGGGTTGATCATTTCCTCTTCTGCTGGCGAGATCTGAAAAACCAGTTTAGTACAGAGCTACATTATGGTTCTGCTCGACTTTTCTCTTCTGCTTTCACACCTGGCAGAAAGTGGAATATCAGAAACTGTTTCAGTGGTTTGCTTCCTAAATATCTGATCATGTGCAGTAAGTGAACACTGCATCAGCACCCTCTAGGTGGCATAACATAGCAACCAGGGTACCTCAGGGGTCAGCTTGGTCCACAGTGCTATTTATTTATTTATTTATTTATTTATTTATTTATTTAGGGTTTTTATATACCGACATTCTCGATATACATATCAAATCAGGTCGGTTTCCATATAACAAAACTGTCGCCGGTAAGGTGTTACATTAAACAATAGACAAAGTATTGAACAGAGAACGTGCAGCGTAACATTTACATAATGAGTCTCTATATGACTCATTATGTAAACTTTGGGCAAGTCACTTTACCCTCCATTGCCTCAGGTACAAGCTTAGATTGTAAGCCCTCTGGGGATAGGGAAATACCTTACAGTACCTGAATGTAATCCACTTTGAAGTGCTGAAAAAAAAAAAAGTGCAAAAAGCAGAATATAAATCTAAATAATAAAAAAAAAAAAAAAAGCCTAGGTGCTAATTACAAAATTATATGCTGACAATATTCAGTTTTTCGAACTCACATACTCCACCTGGTTCATAACAAGTGAGTTACTAGCTATCTGTTTCATGACAGTTTAGCCTTAAATATTGACAAGACATTATTTTGAGTAGATTCCCTTCTAGTGATATCCCATCATGCTTCATTTTTGAGGGCCTTACTATTCCTATGAAAGCCCAAGTGTGTCAATTTCTTGCCTTGATAACATTTTATGATCTGTCATCTTCTCTGAAGTCTCTCCAAACCCTGCATGCACCTATATGCTGATGCAGTATCTGGATAATCCTTTTACTGACTGTCTTCCTTTCAGAAGTACATGACATACTTTTTCTGAAATCAGCACAGACATGTTGCTCACATTAAAACTTCTGGCAACTCCATAGTATGTAAAAAAAAGTCCTTGAATTGCTAGTCAAGCAACTTCTACCTACTCGATTGGATCTTAGCTAATAATTCCATATGTATGTAGTACTAGACTATCTTTGTTCCACTTGACAGTATTTATCTCAGACTTAAGGTTCAGTTTTTTCTATTTGCCTGTTTCAAAATATTGCCAGATGCTTTCAATAATATGACTTGTTTGTGAAATGTTTAATGTCTGGACAATTATATACATGGTACCTTGACCATTTTTCTTCAGGCAATTTTTAATTCCTGTTATATCATGTGAATCAGATTCTATAACTGTCCAAAGTTCCTTTGTTTTTAGAACCATCATAATCTTAAACTTTCAGGCTGGATAGTTACTGGAATTCAGCTTTTCAGATTTGTAGCATTTTCAGACATTTTTTAGTTACACTTAGTTTATCTACAGGTTGCTGGTTCTAGCAAACTCTCTGCAAATTTGCTTACCTGGCTTCTTTTACTATTTTTTTTCTTGTTTAGGAGCTTATTTCACTCTGCTCTGGCTGTGGGCTCTCTTCTTTTTCACTGCCTGGACTCATAACCCATTTTTTTTCTTAGAAATGTGGCACAACTAAATTTAGATACAAAAATGCCTTCTAAAAAGGGGAAGAAAACAGCCCAGGAAAGTTTCCTTTTTGCAAGTAATCTTTTTTTTATCTTAAAAAAAAAAAGTAAGGAGCCATAAGCAACCAACGGCTCAACGCACACAGAAATGTGAAGCAAGTAAATACACATAGAGCAGTATGGACACCAGACCAGCACAGTGTCATGAAGCACACTTTCAATATAAAAGATTATGATCAGGGGCTTGGAGGGAAACAGAAAAAGGGGAAGAATCTGCACGAGTTGAGTGCTAAGAGGGGCAAAGGGTGAACAACCGTGAGGTGGAGGTTGGGAAAGGTGATAGGGAGTTGGAATGGAGAGAGAAGGTAAGAAGCGATAGAAAGGGGCGAGGAAAAAAGACATAACATGAAAACTATGCAGGAGGAAAGATGAAGAAAAAAAAGGAGAGCGATATAGAAGGAAAGGAGGAGCATTATGAAAAGTCAAGAGAAAGCAAACACTAGGAGAAACAACCAGAAGACAGACAGCAAGGCAGAAGGGAACCCCCCCCCCCCCCCAAAACTTTCCAACAACTTAACTCATAAAAATCTATTTTTAAAAAACTTATATAAAAAATTAATTGTACAACCATCTATGTACTGATTGTGATAAAAGTGTGTCTGCCTATAGTCAGCAGTACAAACTTTGGCTGTTTGTGCTATGTGCTCAGTGGCATTAGTGTAGCTGGCCTGAAGAGTAGGGGAAAGAGGGAGCATGGGGAGAAGAACAAGAACCAAGAGACAACACAGATCAGGAGAGAGGGAACAATGCAAGTAAAAATGGTCAGCATAGAAACCAAAGGGCAGAAAATGCGCCGAGAGAGAGAGAGGAACATCTTGTTTGCTCTTGAGAGTTGGGGGGTGGAGGAGATTTTGGGCAACCAGTGAAAATAAATAGAGGGGTGGGGGCCCAAGAGGTGACTGTGGTCAGGAACAGTGTTGGGATGGACTGTATGCGGTTTGGGACAGCCCTTGGAGTGATTCGGGATTGCCATGGTCTGGAACAGGTCATTAGTGAATCCCAAGAGCATCGTCCTTCATTTGGAGTGCAAGTTATGAACTTTTTATGGAGCATGTCTACAAGTTCTGTCTGTAAGAGATCTGAGAGCGAAGATAAGAATGTGCCAGGAGAACCAAAAGCAAGTCCTCCAAGCACAGCCTCTGCCAAGAAACAGCTTCCTTTTATTCTAAAAACTGCAGTGCCAATAACCAAGTCTATGTCTCCTACCCTTCAGTGCAGTCTACAAATGTAATCCACGCTTCCTATGAGCTTTTCTATTTGGAGTTCTCTCTCGTCTTGCAGAATTTACATTAGAGGTAAAGCAGAAACTACCTGGAGTCTATGTACAGCCATCATAAATCGATCTGCATTAATGTGGTCTGGTGTGATATTCATAAGACAGACTTTATTAAGATGGTGTGCCCAAATTCACAGTTTATATTCCTGGGAACTACCCACATGGAGCTTGTCCACATTTACTGTTTGATATCCCAGTCTTCCACCCATTGGTAGATCCAGTGCCAGGAGAATTGGATGTGAAGAGAGTATTTACAAGATGGAGGCAAAACCATAATCTCATATGGAAAGTATTAATATATGCTCGATGAGTCTTCTACAAAATAGATACAACCGGTCCCTTGAACCTGGAAGCTGCTTGGCTGTATGAAAAAGATATTCAGCTGTTTAAAAAGCAAAGTAGTGGACAGTATAAGACGATGCAACAGTCATTTATTCGATCAGCCTACAATATCCCTTTGCAATTAGTTTTTCTCCATGGAATCCAGTCTGTGCACGAAGAAGCGAAGGAGAAGATGTAGAGTAAAAAAAAAATATATATCAGCATGGCAAAGGTCTTCATGTGTGTGAGCTCTCCTGGGTGGAGCCAGGCTCCATGCAGCCTTTCCATAAAGATGAGAAACCCCTGCAGACCTAGCTTCAAGCACTGGTGCACAAACACTTTCTGATCAATTTAAAAGTGGCAAACAGGAGAAATGAACTACAAGAAACCTTCCTCAATGACTTCTGGATTTGTACAGATAATCATGGCAGACTGTACAAAATGAATAATGTAAACTGACTTTAGCAGGCTCTTTACCCCTTTTTAAAGTTTTATTCCTGCTGGTCAATATGCATTAACATATTAAGACGCTGAATTCTTTGGGAACATGTCTTGGCTTATGGAGCAGCCCTAGCTGTCAGGAAAAGGCTTAGAGAAGTCTAGTCTTAAACAGTCATGAAAGCATGGATAGGGAAACTTTTTTTTTTTTTTTTTTTTTTTTAAACGGGGGTCACATTACTAGTGCTCATTGGAATCAGGGAGAGGATAATACCAAGTATACCTCATGGCACAGTAATAGAAACATAGAAATGATGGCAGAAGACGACCAAATGGCCCATCCAGTCTGCCCAGCAAGCTTTCACACTTATTTTTCTCATACTTATCTGTTACTCTTGGCCCTTATTGGTAATTTTTTTGTTTCCAATTTCCTTCCCCTCTGCCATTGATGCAGAGAGCAGTGCTGGAGCCACAGCAAAGTACAGTATCTAACTTACGCGTCCAAATTGTGCATACAAAGAGGGTTAGAAACAGGGTAACCGCAGCCGCGCTTTACTGTATCGGCCTGTTAATTGGTTCGGGGTAGTAACCACCGCAATAAGCAAGCTACTCCCTCTTATTTGTTTACCCAGCCTATGCAATTCAGTCCTTGTTGGTTGTTGTCTGAATATAAACCCTCTTTTCTTCATTCCCCCTGCCATTGAAGCAGTGAGCTGCGCTGGATATGTATTCCAAGTGAAATATCAGGCTTATTTGGTTTGGGGTAGTAACCGCCACAACAAGCAAGCTACTCCCCCGCTTATTTTTGAATGCAAATCCTTTTTTCCACATTTTCTCTTGCCATTGAAGTCAGAGGACCAAAGCAGAAATCGTACCAATAAAAATAATTTAAAAAATAGCTAAACAAATAGAATAACCTCAAATAGTTAAACTCAATTTTCCAAATACCCAATAAAATATTTCAAAACAGACATACACAATAATTAAAAGCTAATAAGGATTTCTGAAAAATCTCCTACTCTCTATACCTGTGAACTTTGGATTTCCAGATGCCCTGAAACTGTCATGGATTATTTATTTATTTGTTTGTTTGACTTATATTCCACCTTTCAGCCACTTCAAAGTGTTTTACATTCAGGTATCGTATTAGCAGGTGGACAAGAAAAAGGGGGGGTGGAATTCTTGTACACACTTGGGTGCTCTCTCACCCACACACTCTTACTTTTCTCCCCCTTAAAGAAGAAGCAGTTTCAGTCTTCAGTATCCGCAGCTGACAAGGCAACCCAGCTATAGCCTTGTGCTCCTTCCCACGGGGCAAGCCATGCCCCGCCACTCTTCTTCAAAATTAAGACCCGATCAGCCAAGCCCTTCCGATTCAGGTAAGCAGACGCCGCTCCTCCTCTTAAGACCCCACTGCTGATTCCGGAGGAGACATGCTGCTCTCCCTGCATTATGGCTGGCCACTCAGCTCAATGTCAAAGGCCTGTGATATCAGGAAATTGTTGCAATTGTTTCAAGGTGCTGGTGGGCCGGAGATAATGGGGCAAATGGAGAATTAGGAGGGAGGGGAAAAAAAAGCCTGTCATCAAGCCAGGTTTGGCCCTCAGGCCATAGTTTGCCCACCCCTATTCTAGAAACCTGTCTGGTCTTGTAGGGTGGGGAAGCAATTATCAAAACGTTTAGAAGAGATTCTCAGACAGCAATAGAGATTTTTTAAAGAAGCAGTGGGCTATCACTTGAAGACATCAGTTAAATGATGATAATTTGGCCTATAGATAGAGGAAGTACGATCTGCACAGCTTTTACCTATTGTGTGCCATGTCACAATGGATGTTACAGGCCTCAGGGTTTATTTTTCTGTTTGTAACTTTGGAGCTGATGTAATAAGCAGGTAGAATTCTGACAGTGAAGGGACCATTTAGCAGTCTGTGAAGAAGTGAATCAATTGATATCACAGCACTTGATATTTATTCACTCCTTCACAGACTGCTGATTGGTCCCTTCACTGTCAGAGATGTCCAATCTGCTCTCAGAAGGCTGGCCTTCAAGCACTAGGAAAGGGGATTGCTCCTTTCACAGACCTCACCTGCTAGAAAAGAAAGGAACAGCTCAGCCGAAGGAGTTTGCTCTGGCTGGGGCTACTGGTGAGGTGGGGGGGAGTTTTCGGAGTTAGTTTCATCAAACAAGGAAGGACCCAAGACCAAACTTTTAAGGTGCCTGAGGGGAGGGTTTGTACATTGAGAGGAAGAGAGAGGAAGCTTGCCGGCTCAGCCACAGTACCTGGTAGGCCGGGAACATTTTTTTTTTGGGGGGGGGGGGGGGGGGGAGTTGCATAGATTGGCATACAAATAGGCCAGGGGAAAAAAATCATGTTCTTTCAGTTTAGAGCGCTTTGCTTGCACCTGCTCTATTTGCATTATCATTACCTTCCTGCATCCCACGGGGGAACATGTTAAATTAAACCCGTGCTAAATTCTAACTCCGATTTTAGCGCAGGTTTTATTACTACAACGGCCCCTTTGTTTCTAAGCCATGGGATCTGCATGCTTGCAGTGGATCCCAAGACTCTCTTCTTCGCTGCTACTACTAGGAAATCTTTCATGGAGCCCCTCATTAAAATGGTGTCCAAATGCCATATCTACCAATTATGTACAACCACTTCTGTCAAATTTGCTGTGAAGTGTCATGATTAGAAACAGAAGGGATTCCTATAGTGACACAGTGGCTAATTGCAACAAACCGTGATAATTATCCAAAAGATTTAATATGCCACTTTTCAGGTATTTCAAACCAGATTACATTCAAGGTTCTATAGGTGTTTCATAAAATAGTGAGCGAGCTTACATCATCTGTTCTGGTGGCAGCAGGTGGGACACACTGGTTTCTATGTTGAAGGCTACCACTTCTTTTGATGGAAAAATATCCTTCAGCAGATCTGTTTTGGTCTAGCAGTATGGATGCTACGTCATTAGATCTACAGTCTGGCAATTCTGTTAGTGTACTGCGGGCTACTGGTTTAGAAGTTGCTAGTGACAAGTGTCCAGCTTCTAGTTCATGCCTTGTTCGTAAAAGCAACCCAAGAGGGTTAGGCCCCTTTCGGAGAGTGACCGGAATACAGATGGATATGATTTTGGCCTTTACTAGACCTACTACATGTCAGCTAGACCCAATCCCCTAAAAAAAAACAAACAAACAAACAAACTTTGAAACTGGTGGATGTAGAATGGTAGTCTTCAGTAGTTTGACGAAATCTAAAAAAGGATTAGATCTTAGGACTCTTATTCATTATTGGCCAGTTTCAAATCTTCCATGTTTGAGCAAAATGAGTGAGAGAACATGAAATCAAGTTCTAGCTGAAACAAACATTACATTTATGTTGGTCAGAATACCACCATGGTCATGGCTCAAAAACAGCTTTATTAGCTCTGGTCGATAGTTTAACTGCAAGAAGACAGGGGTAGACACTAATTGTTGATCATGTTGACTCTGGCTGTAGTTTTTGATGCTCTCAGACATATGTGATGACTGGAATACCCAAGACATAATATTGAAACAGTCCTTAAATGGTTTAAGGAAATAAACTTTATTCTCCCCTACCATTTTTTTTAATTAATTAAAAAAAAAGTGTATAAAATCAAGATATTCACCATTGCAACTGAAGCAGGTGGGCTAAAAATTGTTAATAAAATGTAATTTCAAGAAAACATCTGAGAAACAGGTATTCAAAAACATCAAATGCATTCACTAAAATAAGATATTAAATAAATCCTTTTAATGTCTCTAGCCTACCAACTAACTCAATCAGATACAGTTTGCCTTTGGAATCAGCAAAATCCATCCATTGTTACAAGAGATTGGCCCAGGGGTCAGTCCTCTCCCTGATAACATCTATTTATACCCCCCTAGCAAACTTGATTCAAGGATTTGGTCTGATTAGTCAGCTCTCTGAGGATGATATTCAGATTCTAACCCATTTGGACAATGATCAGGAAGGCATAAATTGAATTTGTGCCTGGCAGCAGTAGCTGATTGGCTTGTTGAGCTAAAATAAGTTGGGTTGTTTCTTTTTTTTTTTTTTTTTTTTTAAGCACAGTCAAATTCTAGGTTTTGTGGATTAGTTAGCAATAGAAACCATTTACCATTCTACTTTCTGTTGCTGGGGTGAACATCCTTTTAAAGAATGCAGTTATACTGCACTTCCAACTTATGTCTGGCCAGATGGACAGTAGTAAGGGGGTCCTTTATGTTTTAGGTAGATCTGCCAGGTTCAGCCTTTTGCAGCTCATAAAAAAAGTTTACAACAGGTATCCATTCATTAGTAACTAAACTGTTGGAATACTGCAAATCCCTGGATCAGGGGCTACTAAATCATCCATTATGGAGACAGAGAAATTACTATTTACCTGATAATTTCCTTTCCTTTAATGAGGACAGGTGGTTCATGTACCTCTACCAGCAGATGGAGACTGAACAAAGTTGACGCCATGGTATATATACCCCTGCACTGACGACAGTCCATCAGTATTCTCTGCAAAACCCAACTGTGGATAAACTAACAAAACTTGATTATTAACAGATAACCATTCCAGCACTTAGCCAACAGGAAAACACTGAGCTCAGACAAAGTGTAATAATACTTGTCTAGGGACTGGAGTAATACCAGTAACCCCTGGAACAAGCAGCCATGCCAAGAGGACAATAGCACCGCCATCTGGCAGCCAAGGGTGGGAAGATGGGTCTACCTATCCTATTTAAAAAAAAAAAAAAAAGGGTAATGATCAGGTAAGTAGTAATTTCTCCTCTCTGAACATACGGACAGGTGGATCCAGAATTGCTGGGATGTACCAAAGCTACTCCTGAACAGGATGGGAGGCTGCCCACGGTGCAATCAACATCGCATGTGAAAAGGTTGTGTCCTATCGGGCATGCACATTCATGCGGTAATGCCCGGAAAAAAGTGTGTAAAGAAGACCACATTGCAGCTCGACAAATGTCAATGGGAGACATTCTAATCTCCACCCAAGACACTGCCTGAGCCCTAGTGGAATGAGTCCTAACTTGACCAGGCAACGGCTGCTCTGCATCCACATACGTGGCCATGACTACCTCCTTAATTCAGTGGGCCGACTCACGCTGTTTACTTCTACCACGAAGAACAAACAGGTGATCCATTTTCCCCGAGAGCTTTGGAAGCCGCCAAATACCACAAGATATGCCTCTTGACATCCAAGGGTCGTAACAGGCGTCTGTTAAACTGGCCAGAGATGGCAGGGAAATTGACTGACTGAAGTGAAAATCAGAGACCACTTTTGGCAAAAAAGGAACAGTGTGCAGCTGTATCACCCCCAGAGTCACCTGTAGAAGGGCTCCCAGCAAATCAAGGTCTGCAGTTCAGATACTCTATGCGCAGAACAAATTCCCACCAGAAACTGTTTTCAAGGTCAGTAACCTCAATGAGAGGCTATGCATCGGTTGAAAGGTGGGGGCCTGCCAAAAAATCCAAAACTAGATTGACTCCATAAAAGGCACCGGTAACCACAAGGGAGGATGAAGATGCTTCACTCCTTGTAAGAAATGGGCCACATCTGGATGAGTCAACAAGGGTCCACCATCCACCTGACCTCAAAATAGGCAAGAGCCACCACCTGTACCTTTAATAAATTAAGGGCCAACTTTTTACTCAATCCATCCTGCAAAAATTCCAAAATGAACAGGATCTTAACCGCACAAGGAAGAACCCCTCGATCTTCACACCAAGCTTCAAACCCTTGCCACACCCGCACATAGGTTAAGGAAGTGGAGAACTTTCTCACTTGTAGCAAGGTGGCAATCAACACAATACAAAATCTATGCCTCAGCAACCGAGCCTTTTCAAGGACCATATGGTAAGACAAAATCAAGTCCAATTTTCATGATGAACAAGCCCCTGCCACAGCAAATCCTTGTGAACCAGAAACCAGAGGGAAGAGTCCACAAGCAGCCTTCGCAATTCTACATACCACGGTCTCCTGGGACCCTCTGGGGCCACCAGAAACACTATTCTTGACTGACTCTCAATCATTCAAATCATTCTGCCCAACATGGGCCGGGGGGGGGGGGGAGGAGGACAGCAGCTTCCCTCTGGCCCCTCCTGCACAAGGGCATCAATTCCCAAGGACTTTTGATCTCTCCTGGGACTGAAGAAGCAGCGAGGAACCTTTGCATTGTAAGAAGTCGCCAGAAGGTCCAGAAAACGGAAGGCCCTAGCCATCCACTATGAGCTGAACACCTCATTTGACAATTTCCATTTTCCTGGATCCAGACTGACCGCCGAGGTAGATGGCCCTTACATTGTCTCTTCCTGCAGTGTGCGAGGCTAAGATCTCCTGAACATGCACTTTTGCCTATTCCATAAGTTGGGCTATTCCCTGCTGAATGATGTAAGCCACAGTCGTTGCATTGTCCGACATTAGCCAGGCTGCTTGACCCTGCAAGTGGTCATCCAATCGCAAGCATGCCAACCAGACTGCCCAGGCTTCCAGCTGCTTGATGCTCCAGAGACACTTCTGTACTCCAGCACCCTTGTGCTGTCAACTCATGAAAGTGAGCTCTCCAAAACTGGAGGCTCACAGCTATCATGAGTACTAGCCAGACTGGTGATGTTAAGGAAACAGCCTTTTAGATAATCTGCTTGTAACTACTACTGTAGTTGTATGCAGGTTTCCATCGGAAGGAGAAGCAGAATTGAATAGTCTTGAGAGAGTGTGGGCTCCAACGAGCCAGCAGAGTGCACTGAAGGGGGGTGCATAAGCACCCTTGTCCACAGCACCACCTCCAGGGTTGTCTCCAATCAGAGTACCTGTACATAAGACTACACTGTCAGACGTAGAGTGTACAGCCTTCTGGCAGAAACACCATGCCCTGCTTCTTGTCTAAGCAAAACAGCAAGATACTCTAAGGACTGGGCTGGCCAAAGATTGCTCTCGACAAGGTTCATCACACAACCTAGCACAACAAGAAAATCACCTTGCGCGATATTGAAGACTTTCTTCTAGACTCTTGGCCCGAATCAGCCAATCATCATCTAAGTATGGGTGAACCAGAATCCCATCCTTTCTCAACACTGCCGCTACCACCACCACCACCACCTTTGGAAAGGTTCTGGGCGCAGTGGCCAAACCAAAAGGCAGTGCTCAAAACAGATAATGTCATCCAAAAACTGTGAAACGAAGAAATTGTTGATGCTCAAGCCAGATGGGCATATGAAGGTATGCCTCTTAAAAGTCCAGAGCCATCAGAACTCTTCCGACTCAACTGCCATTATCACTGAGTGTAAGGCTTCTATGCAAAAACGAGTCACCCACAAATGACTGTTGACCTCCTTGAGATCTAGGATGGGGCGAAAAGAGACCTCCTTCTTGGGCACAACACAATACATGGAATATTGGTCCGCGTTTTCTTGTGATGTAGCACGGGAACTACAGCCCTCAGGCTGAGAAGCCTTGACAATGTACACTCCACTGCCTGTCTCTTCTGCAGAGAGTTGCAGGTAGATACCATGAAAATATCCCGGTAAACACTGCAAAGCTCCAGGGCATAGCCATCTCTTATCACTTCCACAACCCACTGGTGCGACGTGATTTCTAGCCACCTCAGATAAAGAGAGAGGCAACTCCCTATCTCCTGCTCCACGGGGGGGGGTCAGCAGACCTTCATTGGGAGACTCGGTGGACTCCACAACCTGAGCCTGCGCCCCATCTGGGCTGCCTGGGACGAAATGACTGAGGCCAACCCAAAGGTCGCACCCTCTGAAAAGTCTCTCCTCTGTAGGGTCGAAAAAGTTTGAAACCCCTAGTATGACTTCTCATGTTGGAGAAACACGGCACCTGTTTCTTCTTCTGGTAATAGATGGTGGGACTCACACCACTTATTGGCTTTTTTTTTTTCAGCTCGCTCCCAAACAAGAGTGAACCTTCAAAGGGCAATTTTGTAAGGTTAGACTTCAAAATTGCATCGGCTGACCGACTTCTAAGCCATAGATGACGGCTGGCTGCCATTTCCAAAGCCAGCCTTCTAGCCAACGTGTGGAACAAATCACAGCTCGCATCTGCCAAAAAGGCGGCTGCTGGTTTCATCATTGTCCTGGAATTCATCGACCTCCTGAGAGAGGAGGGAACAAGAAGTTATCTGTAAGTTCATTGCCATTGCTTCAAAGGCCTGCGTAAAGATAGCCTCCGTTCTTATCCTGTGCATCCTTCAAGGCTGCTCTCTCTTCTACGAGAAAAATCATCCTCTCAACGGCACACACAAGCACATCCACTTATGGAAAACACATTGCTCTCTCGCAGCTGGCTTCAGGCGTACAGCCTTTCCAAGGCTCGTCCCCCTTAAATTAGCTTTTGGGGTGCCCCATTCAAGATCAATCAATTCTTGAATGGTTTCCATAATAAGGAAGAAACATGAGGCTTTACGCAAAGAAACCAAAATGGGATCTTTCTTTGGCTCAGTCATGGATTCAGCCCCCCAGTACTCCCAGCATCTACAATGTCTGGAAGATCAGAGCTGGTAGCTCATCTCTATGAAAGAAACACAATATCGTTTTATATGGCTCCAAACCCGGAGGAATTTCCCCATCCTCCAGGGCGTAAGGATTGCGATCTAGGTCCCTATCAGGACGATCCACAGCAACTCTAGGCTTACTCAATCACTTACCCGCATTACCAGGCATGTGGGAATCCACAGCCTGTGATCTGAACCACTAATATAGGAATGAACATTGGATTGGTGCGCCGAGCAAGGAGATCAGAGGGGAGAGCCCTACTTAACTCCCCTTCTACTTTTTTTTTTTTTCTACAGCTAAGTCCATGCTGGTGGAAAACCAGCTACCGGACCAAGGCATTCATCTGAGGGAGGGATCCAAGATATCACCTCAAGAATTCTCGACTGAGGGAGGGACTATAAGGTATTATGACAGGAGAGTGAGGCAAATAATTTTCCTTCTTTTCTCCTTTAAAATTTTTAATTAATCCCCAGTAGGGATCTGCTGGAGATGGAGAATACTGTTTGGGGGCTGATGTCACTGCAGGGGTATATATACTGTGATGTCAGCTTTGCTCTGTCTCCATCTGCTGGTAGAGGTCCATAACCCATTGGTTCTGGATCCACCTGTCCATATACTAAGAAATGCAACTCCAACACAATACTGTGGCAAGGATTCTGGCAAGCGTGACAAAATGGGACTAATTTCCCCCAATATTATGATCTCTATTGGCTTCCAGTCTGCCGTAGAATCAAGTTCAATATTCCCGCCCTCGTCTACGACTGTCCAAGAACAGATCAACTTATTTGGTTGATTTGCTGAAGATATATGAGCAGCTAGAGTAGCACGATTATCTCCCTGACCACTTCTCACAAGCCCATAAGACTCCAATTTTTTTTTTTTATTTTCCTCAAGAATTTAAATTTGCCTTCTGTTTTTCTTGGTTATCATAAATACCATCAGTGGGGAGGAGTGTGGGGTCTTGTTTTTTTTTTGTTCCCCCCTAAGTTTGCTGCCAGTGGGTTGGCTATTTTAAACATTGATAAAGTCCCAGGGAAAATAAACTAAAAAACAAAAACTGAAGTCCCTACAACCCCCTCACTATCAGTTGCTAAACTGGGATCCAGTAGGTGTTCAGCCTTTTCATGCATAGCTCCAGCATTGTGGCCCTCCATTCTGCTGGACCTATGCTTGATCTAATATTACTCAAGCTTTCACAAAAACAAAAATTTAAAAAAAAAATTAAAAAAAATCTAGCAGCTTCGCTCTATGACCAGGAGTTTAGTTAACCTGTAGTCACTGGACACCTGTTGTCATGACTAGGGCGCCGCTTGGTTTATATTGGAAATCTGGGGCATCAATTTGGGGTTATTTAACAAAAAGAGTAGATGAACGTAATAGAATTGTTGGTTTATATAATGTGTCTGATTAACAAAAAAAGAGTGAGCACCCCGCAACCTAAAAAAAAAAAAAAAAGCCTCCAGTAAAATCATGTTGGCACTTAAAAAAAATAAATAAATACAACACTAAGGTGGGGGCGCAGAGTTTTCGAGCTACCTAAAATGCTATACATTCATAGGCCTATTGTCCTCACTAGATTCTCAGATATGGTCCTATTTTTCCATATAGGAAAGTTAATTTCTTTATTAAGGCAACTTCATGTGTTTGTGAAAGCCAATGTGATATGAGGGGGTGGAATCAGCCTCCCACTGAGTCGCTATTGTGAACCTTGCTGCATGCATTAAAATGTTCACACTGTCTATGCTGATACATCACCCTGCCAACCAAACAGACACAGAGCGCAGCTGACTGGCTTCACTGCAGCCCAAGGATAATGCTAATGCTGATTTTAGCCTAGCCCAAAAAGCTGTAATAAAAGGGGCAAGATCCCTGCTCCTGCCATCGCCTCTGACAGAATCTAGATGATGTAAGGGAAACCTGGCAAAAAAAAAAAAAAAAGGAGGCGGGGAAGCAAATCTATGTCTTACATACGAGTTTATACAGCATCTCTACCTTACAGCTACATATGGAAATTGCATGCTGAGATTTCCAGATTAGTTTTTAATCCTAGGATGTTAGGGACAAACCCAATCCCCATTCCACTGTTCTCCCTCTGCAACGGATGGCTTGCACCATTCGGTTATCAGCGTGAGAGCTTTATCCAAAGGGGAGACCTTGATACTTTTTTCTACCTCGGGGGGTCCCACCCATTCACCCCCCACCCCCTTGGACTGGGCAGCCTGGATTTTATCAAATTTTGAGAGATTCATCCCTCAAACCAAAATTGCTTTTCAGAGATTTAAATATTTACCCCTTAACAACCCACCGATCTGATAATTTGGGAGGCATGTGTTGTCGTTCAGAAGAGCAATTGGTGAATGAGGGCTACCTATGATGCACAGGCACTTACAGAGGGCTCTTTATGTATGTGCTAAATGGGGGTTGTGCCGAAGGGCTCAACATAACTGAGGAGTGAAGCAATCATAAGAACATAAGAAATTGCCATGCTGGGTCAGACCAAGGGTCCATCAAGCCCAGCATCCTGTTTCCAACAGTGGCCAAAACCAGGCCACAAGAACCTGGCAATTACCCAAACACTAAGAAGAACCCATGCTACTGATGCAATTAATAGCAGTGGCTATTCCCTAAGTAAAATTGATTAATAGCCATTAATGGACTTCTCCTCCAACAATGTATCCAAACCTTTTTTGAACCCAGCTACACTAACTGCACTAACCACATCCTCTGGCAACAAATTCCATAGCTTTATTGTGCGTTGAGTGAAAAAGAATGTTCTCCGATTAGTCTTAAATGTGCTACTTGCTAACTTCATGGAATGCCCCCTAGTCCTTCTATTATTCGAAAGTGAAAATAACCGAGTCACATCTACTCGTTCAAGACCTCTCATGATCTTAAAGACCTCTATCATATCCCCCCTCAGCTGTCTCTTCTTCCAAACTGAAAAGCCCTAACCTCTTCAGCCTTTCCTCATAGGGGAGCTGTTCCATCCCCTTTATCATTTTGGTTGCCCTTCTCTGTACCTTCTCCATCGCAATTATATCTTTTTTGAGATGCGGCGACCAGAATTGTACACAGTATTCAAGGTGTGGTCTCACCATGGAGCGATATAGAGGCATTATGACATTTTCCGTTCTATTAACCATTCATAATGTGTCTTCTCCAGCAGCTCCTGATTTGAGTGATAACTATAGCAGCCCCAGTTCCCCAAGTTAACCACACTTTCAGACAGGCCACTCTAGATGCTCAGTAGCAGCCCTGCAAATTAGAAAGAGCCATACCCCTGCCAACTTGGTTTGCCATAGAATACTTAATTTAACCCAAGGTACCTTTCTGTGCTAGGTTAATCTGGACCCCATGCCATTAAGGTTGGCAAAGTTATTCTGCTTTTAATGCACCGTAAGTTAACGTAAGTAAAGTGATTGATTTGTGCTTTTATTGTTTTATAAGGTTTAGAGTTTTGAGGTAGCTTTTGTTTAAGGAGAAAGGTTATTTATGGGTTTATGCTGTACTTTTCTATACTTTGCTAGGAGTTGTTGCCTTATGTTCTTATGGTGGGAGTCATCCTGGTTTTTAAAGGTAGGTTATTACATGCAATGAAATACACGTTCTAACAATGGTAGAACCAAACTAGGCAGTACTGGAACATATGCTGCCTTTAACCTTTCAGATACAGCTGTAGTCAAACTCATGCACTACACCATCTTGGCTGTGGCTCAAACAAAACAGTGTCACGTCCTACCACAATTATAATGGACAACGTTAGTGAGGGAAATAACCACAGCACCGGGCTGCCATCTTTACCAAAAATCCCTTATGACAAGAAAAGAAAACTAAACCGGCAATTTACACGGAAGATAGGAAAACAACTCCAAGTTACACGTGCCAGGCCATCAGACGTTCCAAAAAAAAAAAAAAAAATCCACTTAAGTACGTTAAGGTAAAAAAAAAAGGACCATACTTCCTCTTTTATACTTCAGAGTCTTATGTGCTGACTCATAGTAGTTCGTTGTTTTTACCACTAGTCCTAGGGCTCCCGAACCCCGCACAGTGGGAGCAAGCGAAACTACTGCGATCAACTCCTGTACAGCCATGGGCACTGTTGAAATTGAGAATAAGCTACTTGATTTCCTCTTACCTCAATCTACCTGCACAGTTTCCATGATTTTACAGTAAGGCACCGTAATAGTGGTGAACAGGTCCCAAACGTACAAGCTGACAAATGGCTGAAAAGTAACTTCCTGTTGGTGTCTCTGATGTTAGGATCACAGTCATTTGACATCGCCTCCAGCCGCCCAACGTTAAAAGAAACAATAAGTCATTTAGTTGACGCTACCATTCCTCCACTATAATATCTTACGAAAGCAAAAAAACGAAGTCCATTTTTTGCTTGTTTGTGACTGGACACGAGGTGATCACGCCCCTCTCTTTTTGATAGTATAAGTCAGTCAGAAGTCGACGCAGAATAAAAAAAAAAAGTAGTAGGGAAATAAAGTCAATAAAAAACAAAACTGGGCTGACCCTGAATATAACAATCCATAATGCTAAGGACTTATCACCCACACCAATCTTTTGCTGTCTGACTCAGAACCAGAAACTGTTTTTAGTCCAACTTTCCATTTTCTACGACATCCATCAATTCGACAGCGAAACGAGGCCCTCGCCCCCTTCAGCCCATCCACCTGCGCTCTGCAGCCCCCTGCCCGGAGGAATTTACAGCGTGATAGCCCTCCACATGCCTCGCGCGGAGCCCCGCGTGACGTCACTGGCAGCTCAACTCAGCAGAAAGCGCTCGCTCTCTACCAGGACATTTTTAGCTGTATTTGCAAACCAGACTCTACCCCCCACCCCCGTCAAGTCTGTGCGGGCTACCACTGACCCGACTTCATTACCATTTTCTAGCCACAGAAAACAGAAGCACTGATCAGAAAAAAAACAAAAAAAACAAAAAGCAGCGACAGCGCTGACACAACACAACACAAGCTGTCTTCCCCCACCCCGCCCCTACCACCCTTTTGCTTCTCCTGCTCAGGGCATTTTTTGTTGTCATGTTTACATTTTTCAGCGTTTCGGAACTGCATCATGTCGTCCCCCCCCCCCCCCCCAGGCGGCTCCTGAAATCACACACAGACGGCTCCCATAGAAACCTCAGAGGCCGGGGCAAGAATCTGCGTCCTCTGCCCCTTCACAGCGCACCCCACCAACGTCCACTGAATTTGGAGTTGCTCCCGCCGCTAGATCGGGCTCTCCCACTCTTGTTTTCCGAATCGGGGGTAAGGGGGAGTTGGCGGCAGATTGGGTTTTTGGTTTGGATTTTTTTTTTTTTTTTTACACTGAAGCAAACACGCTTCCGAATTGCAACACGCCGAAACTTTCTCAAGCTGCGAGGGGAGCGCCCGAGCCGCTGAATCCCCCTTTCTTGTCTGAGGAGTGGGGAAACGCTTACCTACTGATCGGGACTCTCTCCCGTCCTGGGGGCTCCCTCCGATTCCCGCGAGCTAAAACCGCGGCTGCTTCTTCTCCTCCCGCTCCCCGGCGAGGCTTGTTTAGGAGCTGCCGAGTTGTAAGAGGCGCGTTTCCCGGAATTACTCACTCAGAGATTCCTTTCATTCATAAAAACACAGTCATGCGCTTACGTCACCCCCTCTCCGCCCCAGGGAGCAAAGGGGAGGGGACGGGTCGCTTGATGTACGTAGGGACGTTGACGTAAGGGGGTGGAGAGGATTTAACAGGGCTGACGTTTTTTTATTTTATAATTTTTTTTAACTTTTTTATTCAAACATCATGCAAGTATGAAATCCACGTTGTACAAAAAGATGAAAAACAGTATAGTGATTCATTGTCATACCAAAGGGTCAACATTAAGCAAGTCAGGATACTAAGCAAGTATTCCAAATACTTATACACTAGAGTACTCGTGGGGGATTTCTGTGCAAAAGAAATAAACATGTTGCATATATTTTTAAATTTTACAAACTTTATTTTCCGGATACCACAATGTAATTGCTGCATTTAAGTAATAATTTATAAGGCAATATAGAACAAAATTATTACTCAAATTGTAACCGTCTCTAAAAGTCAGTAAGGAGGCCCAGACAACTGATCTGTAAAGATAGACTTTTATTGCCAGCAAGATGCAGCTAAGACAAAGGGCTTAGTACAACTGCATGCCACGCCCCCTTAGGAGCAAACTTTTATACACCTTACAGTTCTTATCTTTCACACATGCGTTCTAATTTCTGCTGAACAAACAATTTACAAACTGCTGAACAAGCATTTGCTAGCGTGGTCCCCTAGTAGGTGTAGCTTATAATCAGACTATTGTTTCGTCATTTAATTGATGTGTTAGACATTTTATAGCGGCATTCGTATTAATACAATACAAATTATTATTCCAAAATGGAGTCACGTTACACTAAATGTTAGTGCGTAACTGCGTCACTACGCATTATGTGCCGTTTGCGTTGCAAATGTTAGTACATCCAAAATGGCCGTGCGTTTCACTGCTGGCATGGTTAGTCGAGAGGCTTTCAGTTATTTCATTCTTCAGATGTTCACGAAATTGAACTCCTTCATTCCCCCCTTTGATACTTCAACTTCGGTGGAAGGCAGAAGTATCACTTGTATCTGGGAAGTAATTAAAAAAAACAGACGATAGTTAATACACACAGCACTCCAGACGGGCCCTAAGATGTTGCCAGGTTGTTGGTTTCTTCACGGGTTTGAGACGGGTGGACCCTATTGGTGTCACCCCCCTTTGTAGCCCGGCTTACCCTAGCTAACAAAGTGGCCCAGGTTGGTTAGTGAAATAAGTTGCATTATAGGTTAGTATCAAGGTATTCATCTTCAGAATCATCGTCGGAGTCCGATGAATCAGATGAGGGGAATGTGGAAACTGAAGCATACTTGTTCATCATCATAACATGGGCAGCTGCTCTCCCATCAGCAATGGTTTCAATCATTGAGTGTAAATTCCTGAAAATAAGAGGGAGACATAAAGGAAACAAGAGACAAGTTATAATGAGAAATGCGAGAGGAAGGAAAAGTTCTCTCAGCCCAGGAATCGATGTAAGCCAGTTGGGGAGGGAAGTCGTCCAATCGAAAATTCCAGTCCATGTTTGTACAGGAACATGGGCTAGGCGTATCATCCGGTCGGTGATGTCCTCGATAACTTTGCTCTTATCATCAATCTGTAAGCAACAATTAGACAGATTAAATTTACAACAGACACCTCCTTCTTGAGCTAGGAGATAGTCCAGGGCCAGCCGATTTTGATAAACGGCTGTAATAATTCTTGTGTTTTGCTTGGCTAGAATATTTAGAGCTAGAGCAGAGTCATTGGTTAGGAGTTCCAAAACTGCTTGTAGACGAATGATGCGGTTTAGCATATAGATAGGGGTTCTATATCCGTAAGAACCATCCTCTGCCCATGTGGCAGGTCCATAGTACTGCACAATTCGCTCGGGTGGCCATTCCTGGTCCTTCCAGTCTCCAATCAGAACTGTGTTACTTCTGCGACGTCTGTTTGGTTTCATTGGACTATAGACTGGGACCCCTAACGTTTCCCCAGCTGAGACTGGTAAGAGAAAGAAACTTGGTCGAATCGTTGCCAGAAAACAAGTTCCATACCAACTTGTAGGCAAGAGTTCATAAGCTCTTCGACCGCATACAAAATAATATCCATCAGGAGCGGTGAAGGGAGTAGTGGGTACCCCAGCAGTTGTCCATGTCTTATTGAGAGTTGGTTCAGTCCAGAAGGGAGCAGGCATAGTAGAGTTCTCAGTCTGCCACCAGGTATAAGTGGTCATGTTGACAGTGAGGACCCCTGTGCAAGGGGAATTCCCAATGGGTATGCTGTATAATTTAGAATGTTGTCGAGATATACATTGTCTGCTAATGACATCAGTTTGGAGAGCCCATTCGTATGGATTGGTTTTCCGTGTATAAGTTACAGTATTATTCAGAATATTGAGATCAGATTGGAATACTTCTTTGGCCTCCCAGGGCCATTGTTCTCCGGCATTTGTTCCTCCACAAACGAAACAGTTTTTGACTTCCAAGGAGAGAGCTATGTTTTCAGCCAAATTCACGAACATATTCTTTGCTTGATGTGATATTGCGTGCTTCTTCAATTCCTCAGTCGCGTGGGATATTTAATCAAAGAATGATTGATAACCAACTACAGTGGTTTGGTGGATGATTGGACGGGGTTTGTCTCTCCGCTGCGTGATTGTAATGTAAGTCATCGGGTCTTTTCCAGTTCCGTCTATACCGAATCCCCAAGTATCCTGCCATGGAGATCCTTCGCCCCTGATTGGCCATTGCAAAGACACAATGTTTCCAGTTACTTCAGTTAGCCTGCCTATTCCGTGGCAGCCGTGGTAACCTCCTCCAGTGTAGTCGCAGACCAGGGCCCATCCGGATAGAGTGAGGTCCCCTACACACGGCATCCAGCTAGATGGATTGGCTGCTCGATTGTAGGGACAAAGGTATTTATGGTTGTAAGCATAGGAATCTTTCCAGGATTGAGATCCACAATGGAGTGCGTTGGGATGTCTATCAATTGCTTCACAAGCATCGAAGGTGAGTGTAACGCTAGATCCTCCTCCTATGAGGATCTTAGTTGAGTTGATGTAGTACAAGATTCCTTTTCCTTCTGGTATAATGCTGGTGGTATAGCTCTTTGGCAACCCAGCGGTGAGGGTAATGTTGTAGTACTTGGGAGTGGTTGGTGAATGACAAATGACTTTGTTACCCTCTAGACATCGATGAAAGGATTGATATCCCTGAGTAGTATTTAATGCACAGGCAGGTTGTGTTGCACAAGAAGGAGGAGGTTGAGATTGATGTATGATTGTAGAGACAAGTTGAAATCCATCTTGAGTTGTAGTACGTATTAGTTTGATGCATTCGGTACAATTCTTGCTCAGAGGCAGCTTAAGAGATGTGGTTGATGCGCATGAGATCAGTAGTAAGGCTCGTAAATATCTTGACAGTTGGAAAAAAGAATAAGAAGTAATACAGATCTGGAGGCTTAGGCTGGGGTGACACCGCATTCTTCAGGACTTATGAGCTGACGGTTTAATGCTTCATGGATTATTGTCTCTGAAAGAAGGAGAGAAATGGATACGTTAGTTATTCTTCAGTGGTTTACTTAAGACTTTTACTCAGGAGTATCTTTCTGCCTGCCTTGGGAGAATCTTAATTTATGGTCCCCTATCCTGGAGACCTGCCAGTGAGAGGAAGCAGGTTTGAGTCGAGTCCAGTGGATCCATGATGGACATCCAGAGACTTTTACAGCCGTAGGTGTGGTTAATAGCACAGTATATGGCCCTTTCCATCGTGGCTTGAGGAAATCAGACTCATCCCATTCTTTCATCCAGACAGAATTTCCAATTTGAAATGGATGAGTGGGTGTTAGCAAGACTAGCAGTTCAGTTTCACAAGTGTAATTACGGATGGCCACTACTGTGTCATGTAGTCCTTTGAGTTGGTTGCTGAGGGACATTTCTCCTTGTATTTGCAAAGAGTCAGGAAAAGATGGTAGAGGTGGAGGTCTGGCATACATCATCTCATAAGGTGTTAAGCCAGACTTTCTAGGAGTGCATCGGATGTGTAGCAAGGCTAGTGGTAAGATATTTGGCCACTTAGTTTTTGTTTCCTGACACAATTTAGCTATTTGATTCTTTAGAGTTCTGTTGGCTCGTTCAACTGCTCCGCTACTTTGAGGTCTCCAAGCACAGTGCAAATGCCATTTGATACCCAAAATTTTACTTAGCTGTTGAGTGACTTCACTGGCGAATGCTGGTCCATTGTCGAAATTGATCTGTCTGGGCAATCCGTATCGTGGTAAGATTTGATGAAGAAGTAAGGACACTACCTCTTTAGCAGTTTCGGTTCGTGTAGGCATGGCTTCGACTCATCCCGTATAGGTACAGACTGCTACTAACAGTGCTTTGTATCCTTTTGAAGGAGTCATGTGAGTAAAGTCAATTTGACAAACTTGAAATGGTGTTGTTCCCCGTAGAATGTGTCCGGGGGCAGGACCAGGTCCATTCCGAGGGTTGTTTTTTGCACACATAACACATTGATTAATAGCATGCTTTGTCAGCTGAGTAATTCTGTTGATGTAATATGTTTTCTCCAATAGTTTTATTAACGAGTCTCGACCAAGGTGGGTTTGATCATGGGCTTCTTTAACTATAGCCCAAGAAATTGCATCCGGTATCCATATTCGACCATCTTGTAGAACCCACCAACCATCCTGTTGGTGAAACTGCTCGTTCTGTGCCCAGTCATTCTCGTCGACAGAATAAACAGGACTTTCAGTTGGGAATTGTAAGAGTGGGCAAGCCTTGGCAGCTGCTTGCATTGATGGCACTCGTGCCGCTTCTTTCGCTGTTTTATCTGCCCATTGGTTTCCCTTTGCAATGGGATCTGACTTTCCTGTATGTGCCTTGCAATGCATGACGGCTACCTTTTTTGGTGCCCAGACAGCATTTAGCAAGTTGTATATTTCAGATGCGTTAGTTAACTGTTTTCCTTCAGCAGTTAGAAATCCTCGTTCCTTATATAGAGCTCCATGTACTTGAATGGTAAGGAAGGCATATTTAGAGTCAGTATAGATATTTACAGTTTGTCCTTCTGCCAACTGCAAAGCTCTGGTTAGTGCGATCAGCTCAGCCTTTTGTGCGGATGTTCCTGGGGGTAGAGGCTCAGCCTCGATGATGTCGTCTTCAAAAATGACAGCATAACCAGCAAACCGAACTCCATCAATGACCTGGCTACTTCCATCAGTAAATAAAGTCCACGCTCCCTGCCAGGGTTGATCTCTTAGATCGGGTCGACTGGAATGTACTGTAGCCATAACTTCTTCACAATTATGGCTGACCGGGTTGGGGGCTGGCAATAAGGTTGCAGGATTCAGGTTTTACTGTCTTGTATTTGGATTTCGGGAGTTTCACATAATAGGGCTTGGTACTTTACAAGACGAGAGTTAGTCATCCATTTTGGTCCATGAGTTTCTAGTAGTCCTTGAATGGTATGAGGAGTTGTTACTTGCAGAGTTTGTCCGAAGGTTAGTTTGACTGCCTCTGGAATGAGTAAGCATGCGGCTGCGATGCTTCGAAGGCAACCTGGCCATCCTTTTGCAACATTATCCATTCCTTTTGACAGATATGCAACAGGTCGTTCCCATGAGCCTAGAGTTTGAGTCAATACCCCAATGGCCATCCCTTTCTTCTCATCAACGAATAGATGAAAGGGTTTCATTACATCTGGTAACCCTAGTGCAGGGGGTTCAATCAAGGCTTCTTTCAGTTGATCCAGTCGTTCTAATTCATGTCTTTCCCATTGAAAAGGTTGAGATTCTGCCTCCTTGCCCCGCAACTTATCGTATAGGGGTTGAGCAATAATCGCATAGTTGGCGATCCACAGTCTGCAGTATCCTGTGGCTCCGAGGAACGCTCGGAGCTCCTTCTTACAAGTGGGTACAGGTTGATCTCTTATTGAATTTGTACGAGAGATTCCGAGGCGACGAGTACCTTCACGGTTTTGAAAGCCCAAATACTCTACTTCCAATTCACAAATTTGCGCTTTCTTTTTGCTTGCACGATATCCTTTTGAATACAAAGTCTTTAGCAAGTGGAGGGTGGCTACTGCACATTCAAGATACGTTTCTCGAAACAACAGAAGGTCATCCACATACTGTATCACTGGCCCATACATAACTTGATACGTCTTCAAGTCTTTTGCCAGTTGCTCACCAAACAACGTAGGTGAGTGCTTGAACCCTTGAGGCAAGCGAGTCCATGTGTACTGTTGCTTTATTCCAGTGTGTGCATTTTCCCATGTGAAGGCAAAGATCTTTTGACACTCCTCAGCCACTGGAACGGAGAAGAAAGCATCCTTGAGATCGATGACACTGTACCACTTTGATGCAGGGGAAACTTGAGCCAAGATTGAATATGGATTTGGTACAAGGGCTACTAGGTCTGCTACTTGATTATTTACCCTTCGTAAATCTTGTACTGGTCGGTAATCAGTTGAACCAGGTTTCTTTACAGGCAACAAAGGGGTGTTCCAAGCAGATCGGATTCGCCGGAGAATGCCCAAATCATACAGTCTCTGCAGATGTATCTGGATTCTTTGCCTGGCCATATATGGAATGGGGTATTGAGGTTGATTAATCACCTGTGCATTCTGTTTCATCTCTATCCAAATAGGGGTAGCATCGATGGCTATTCCTCCCGGGTTCTGTTCGGACCATACTTTGGGTACGCTATCCATCAGTTGCCTTCATCCCTCATTAAGGAGGGTGTTATCTTCATATCGATGTTCAACGGTTCGTTCGATTACGGGAAGATGTAGTCTCCATTCTTCTTGGAGGGGACAAATGAGAGAGACTGGATTATCAGCGAACGATGCTTTAATTTCACCAGTGGACTCGAATTGTAAATTGGCTCTTAATTTGCAAAGAAGGTCTCTCCCTATGAGTGGCACTGGGCATCCTGGGACATAAAGGAATTGATGGGACACTAATTGTCCTCCTACTTGAACTTGTCGTTTCTGGAGAAAGGGAGCGGTTAGTGGCTTCCCAGAGGCTCCAACTATAGAGATGTTCTTTGAAGTGGGCGTGGTGATAGCAGTAGTCATTACAGATCTTTGCACCCCTGTGTCCAGCAATCCTTTGAATGTTTCAGTCCCTACTTTTATTTCCACCAAAGGATCAAGGGGGAGATTTCCCTTGTCTAGTCATGCTTCACTGTCTTCGCCGGATGTTTCACCTACGGCCATCTGCCATTCCGCTTCCTTAGTTTTGGACGGATTATATCCTTCCTGCTTCACTTGCAGGGACTCCGGGCACTCAGACTTCCAGTGTCCTTCTTGCCTACAAAATGCACATTGATTGGCTCCTAACGGCATTCTTCCACCTTTAAACGGTCCTCCTCTACTCGCTCGCCCTCTAGGCGGCCCTCTTGAGGGCGATCTACCTCTTCCTCTGGGTCCAGGATATCCTTGATAGTGCCTGGACGAATTCCCGAAATTAGTTTCTTCCAGCGCTGCGGCTAACAGACTGACACTTTCTCTTAACTTTCTACTTTCTTTTTTCTCCTTTTTGTCTCCGTCCGGTTCTCGGTTTACATAGACTTTGTCTGCCATGGCTTTTAATTGGCTGATAGTCATTCCCTCAAATCCTTCTGATTTCTGTAACTTCCGGCGAATGTCTGGACAGGATTGTCCGACGAAGCTCATCACTATGATGGATTGATTTTTGGAGTCCTCTGGGTCAAATGGACTATACTGCCGATATGCATCCATCAATCGCTCCAAAAAGTTTCCGGGGGTCTCATCTTTTCTCTGCACTACGTCTTGGATTTTTCCCATGTTCACAACTTTCTTCTTTCCTTTTTTTAAAGCTTCAAGAAATGCTTTTTGGTAAGCAGCGATGCGCTCGCACCCTGCTGCGGTCTGGAAATCCCAGTTGGGGTCTACAACCGGGGCTTGTTCTTTCACTGCTTCGTCAGGATTACCATCTGACCCAGCTCCTAGCCGAGCTGCCTCTTCCAAATTTAATTGTATTTGTCGACGTTCTTCAGTGGTGAAAAGAATGGAGGCTAAATGCCGAACGTCAGCCCAGTTGGGATTATGGGCTGCAAAAATTCCCCGTAAAAAGTCTATCATCTGATCTGGTTTTTCAGCGTAAGAGGGGCCAAGCTGTTTCCAGTTAAAGAGGTCACTGGATGTGAAAGGTATGTAGGTAAATAATTTTATTGTTTGCGTAGTACGATACTCGTTTTCTTCGGTCAGAACCAAGGGAACTACAGTAGATGTTTCCCTGATTGGTAGGTGCAAACTTGCGGCTTGGGTTTTACTACGAGTACCGCCTGCCACAGACGACTCGCCGCCGTCTTCAACTTTTGCTGCCGCAGCTTCAAGCCATACTTCGGGCGCCGGTTCTACTATAGGGTCGGCTTGTGCATAGGCGGGGGCTGAGGGGGCTGGTGGCGCGGTATACAATTGAGGACAACTAGGGGCATATGGTGGCGGCAAGAGATGTTCCGCGTCAGATGGTACTGCGGGCGGCAGGGGTTTAACTTTTTTTTCTTGAGTCTCTGAATTCCCTTTCACTACAAATATGGCCGCCGCAGATGACGCATGATCTTTGATTCCCAAGATGGCCGCCTTTCCCTTTCTCTTCCGGTTTGGAGACTTCCGGTCACCCATTTTGTGCACCTGAGCCACCATAACGAGGGCAGCTCCCTCCACTAACTTCTTTGCCCATGACGGAGGATCTTCAATGACTGCAGTCCAAGCAGTTATGTACGGTATATCCTCAGGGCAACCCGGATTCCCTTCTTGGGTAACGATTTTCTGGACCCTTGTGGCCGTTGAGAAATCGAAAGTTCCCTTCGGGGGCCAATTTACACACAAACTAGGCCACCTATGGGCGCATCGTTGAATCATTCCGGGTTTCGTACATTTACGTCTATCAAACACTTCACTATAGTGCTTCGTCATGGCTTTTAGCGGAGTTGAATAGCCCCCTCCCATTAGGATAGAATCACAGACAAAGGAGGGAAGGGAAGACGGATAGGTAAGGGGTCCGTACCCGTCAGACACAAAAGGGTCACAATCGCCTCGACTAGAACGCGGTCGCCCGGTCTAGAACTGCGAGGCCTTTCACTCTCTTTCACACAACAAGAAACCTATTCCCGCTATTGTACACTTCACTTATAATTTTTTTTCTCTTATGCGCGTGGCCTTCGGAACAGAATTCCTACTGAAACACTGCACGGGGTGTGATCAAAGCCCCCTCGGTCCGCTCGGGGATGGACCGGCTACTCTTTATCTATTCTTCACTTCTTCTACTGTTCCCATAATACTCGCCTGCAGGGGTCTTCCGATCGTCATGAAAGCCTTCTTCCCGGATCACCAGCCCAGAGGTCTCAGAAGAATTTCTGTGGAACGGTCCCCTCAGAAACCTGATCGCTGAACTCAGCGGTGGCCACTCACCAGGTAAGTCTGGGGGATCGCTCCGCCACCAAACTACCGGACCCACTGGGGGGCTAAAATAGCGTCCCCGGTACCTCCTGGCTGGCTCGCCAAATGTAACCGTCTCTAAAAGTCAGTAAGGAGGCCCAGACAACTGATCCGTAAAGATAGACTTTTATTGCCAGCAAGATGCAGCTAAGACAAGGGCTTAGTACAACTGCATGCCACGCCCCCTTAGGAGCAAACTTTTATACACCTTACAGTTCTTATCTTTCACACATGCGTTCTAATTTCTGCTGAACAAACAATTTACAAACTGCTGAACAAGCATTTGCTAGCGTGGTCCCCTAGTAGGTGTAGCTTATAATCAGACTATTGTTTCGTCATTTAATTGACGTGTTAGACATTTTATAGCGGCATTCGTATTAATACAATACAAATTATTATTCCAAAATGGAGTCACGTTACACTAAATGTTAGTGTGTAACTGCGTCACTACGCATTATGTGCCGTTTGCGTTGCAAATGTTAGTACATCCAAAATGGCCGTGCGTTTCACTGCTGGCATGGTTAGTCGAGAGGCTTTCAGTTATTTCATTCTTCAGATGTTCACGAAATTGAACTCCTTCAAAATGATACCAGTTTTTAATTTTTTTAGAGCAGAAGTTCCCCATTATAAGGCTCTTCCTTATCTAGACTCAATGACCCTTCCCTGCTCCCTTCCCTTTATGGTTTGAACATCTTTACCTTGAATGATCTCTTTGTATGGCAGCCACCGCCTCCTCCCATTAATCCATGACAAGCTCAGACTGAAAATCAAAAGTTCCCATGAGTGTGGGAGATTTTTTATTCTTATTTTTAATTATAGGGTGGTGTTTATGTGTTTGCTGTTTTGAAATATTTTATTGGTGTTTGGGAAAGCTTTTAAAATTTGCATGAATCTTTATTTATTGGATATTCCATTCATCAGCTGTTTTGAAATTATTTTATTAGTATGATTTTGTATTATGATTAATGATTTATATATCTCTATTTTATTGCTGGTTTCATGAGGAATGGTGAAATTTTTGTTTTTCCATTGTTGCACTGTATAGAGTCTGGCATGTTGTGATTTAGTGTTCATTTTTTGTCTGCACATTTCTATTTATACTTTATGGTGGCTTTATTCTCTATTTGGTGAGGGTCTGTCTTCTGCATGCGAGACTGAGATGAAGCATTCTTTTAGCAAGTAGTTTCTCTGTAGGGATCTGTAGTAGCTTGGCCTGTTCTGTTTTCCTGATAGGAGGTTTATTGATATTTAGATTCTGGTGTAATATTTGTGGTATTCCTTTTCATAGGTAGGGTTGCTACTGTTTGAGTGTTGGCAGATAGTACTGTGTTGATACAAGAGGACCATGCCCACACGAAACATGTTACAATATTTATTTATTTAATTATTTATGGCTTTTTTTATATACCGCGGCACATTCAGGACATCACCTCGGTTTACAATGAACTATAATGCAGCAACAGGCTTTACAATGAAAGTTAAATACCAAACAATAAATAAAACAATATACATGCAACTAGCTTTACAATAAACATAATAGTAGAGCAGTATTTGAAATTCTGGAGATTACTATACAAAAGGAGGACTTATTCGAATGGGACATAGATCGGAAATAGAGAAACGGAGCATGGGGGAGGGGCGGGGAGAGAGGGAGAGATTTAAAAAAAAAAAAAAAAGGTTTCAGCATTGGTCATGTGTTATGGAAAGGTAAACTGTCATGTTGTAAGCAGTTTAAGAGCCATATCAGTCAAGGATATGCTAATTTGAAAAGCCAGGTTTTAAGGCTTTGTTTAAATTTCCTATGGCAAGGCTCCTGGCCTAGTATAGTGGGCATTTTGTTCCATAAAGTGATTCCTGCTATGGTAAGAGAGTGCTCCCTCGTGGAAACATGTTTGGTAAGCTTGGGAGAGGGGGTCTTGAGTTTGGCTTGGTGCTGAGTTCTTGTTGGTCGGTTCATCTTTTGGAATGTAAAATGTTCAGAGAACCATTGCATATTTTGGTTATGAATGGACTTATGTATTAGTGTAAGAGATTTATAAATAATCCTGGATGCAACCGGTAGCCAGTGTAGGGACTGAAGCGCTGGCGTAATGTGATCGTGGCGGTGGTATGATGCCATATGAATTCCAAATTGCAAAATTTTCTTGTTGGCATCACAACAGTGCATGTAACTAACACAACAACGTGTATATTATTTTTACCTCAGAATATCATTTTTCATGTAAAATCTCTTGTTATAAAAGCATAACATTGTGTATGGGGAGGTGGGGGGAGGGGGCATCAGGCTGTAAGGTTTGCCTAGGGCACCTAATACCCTTGCACCGGCCCTGCTGCCCCCTCCATTTAGCCAAACCTCCAGCTATTTCTCTGTCTGCCCCTCCCCCCCCCCAGCTTGACTCCTGAGGGGGGGGGGCAAGACAGAAAGTTTTTCCCTCCCTGTTCTCTCCTTGCTCCCTTTAGTAAGACCCCCTAATGTTCTTTCTGTCTCCTCCTCTTCTTCCTTAACAAAAACCCCAGCTCTTTCTTGCTATCCTCCAAGCTTGCTGTCTACCTCCACTGGACCCCCACTGCTCCTTCCTCTGTTTGGAAGCAGGCTGATCCCTTCCAGCATGCATGGGCCAACGCAGATTGCCAACTCTTTTCCAATCTGCTGCACCTTTCTCTTTTACAGCATGCATGGGCTGACACTGATGCTATTCCTTCCTCTGTTTTCCAGCCCACGCAGGCCACCACTACCATTGCTACTGCCCATGCCTAATTCTGTAGGGTAAATGCAAAATTCTGCATGGGAGAGTAATTGCACACAATTTCTGTGCTGCACAGTTGTGCAGAATTCTTCCCAGAGTAATTAGATGAGAAGGAACAAGAACAGGGAGAGGGAGGAAGAGAGAACAGCAGTTCTAAATGATGGGAGATTTACCCTTGTCTAGCTCTGTGCTTCCTATGTATATCATCCAATAGGGAATCCAAATGTCATTATAGGTATCAGCCCACCCTCCCTAGCCCCCCAAGTGTAATAGGATAACCACTTTTTCCATGGACCATAACTGGACACCCCTCCAAACTTTAGGACCGGGAGGAGTTGTTACTTTCTGAGTCTGAGAATGAGGGTGGGGGCTGCTGTCAGCTGTCAATCCACAGCCCTCACATCAATTGGGCTCAAGCATACCCTCCATACACTTTGTTTTATAAAATGTTATTTCAACCAACCTCAAACAAATCAACCACAGCCTCTCGCATGCACAGTTTGCTGTCTATTACAACTAAAACCTCTCTAATACATATACACATCTCCTCCTCTCGCATACACCTATAAATGTACTCCCAAACACACAGCCTGCTCTCTCATACATACATGTGAAACGGACCCTCAGGTTCCATTACCATTAGCTAGAGCAGTGTATGATAGAGAATGGGGGAGGTTACCATTCAAAAGCAACCCCTCCGTTTGAAGGTGCTAGAATGGCCATCTCCCTGGGAAGCTTTTTAAGCAGGGACTCCTGAGAGCTCTGGGGGACAGTGTGAGTTACTTTTGAAGTTAGAGGAGTTGTGTTGGAGTTTTTCCTGTGTTAAATTTTGGGCCTACTCTTAGGACTCCAGCAAACCCTGCTGGGAGTCAGTGACTTGGGTCGGGGATCTGCCCTGCTTATCCACTCCCTGGTGGGTAGAGTCTGCATCCTGAGATATTTTGGGCTTTGAAAAATTTTAATTTGTAGGAAATTGAGATGGTGTCCCCCTATATTCTCTCTTAAACCTGTGCGGGACCAGGCTAGATGACTGGTCCACTTTAATTCCCTTTGAGAGAGAGAATTCTGTGGGTGGGGCCCAGCAGGGGAGGAATAAGAGCTGGGACCCAGGTGAGGTTAGTCAGACCGGGCCCAGGTCTCCAGGAGGAAGGCAGCTCCTGTAGAATATTGCTGTCCACACACTGAGCTGTAATGAAGTTGTGAGTACTGAGGGAAGCAGTACTAAACTGTAAGTAATGGGAGTACACTCTTCTGAAGATAAGACAGTCTACTAATGCTTGTTTGCTGTAATTACCAAATAAAGGGGGTCATTTACTAAGCATTTTTCCTATAGACACAAAATGGGAGAAAACCATTACTAAATGACCCCCAAAGATAGAATTACTTTTAATGGGCTGGAGTCAGACTAAGTTTGTGCCTCCAGGTCTGAGGGATCACCGCTTGGGTCCCACAGTAATCTGGTGAAACCCTGGGTACCACCTGGATTCAGGGCTCGAGGAACCCTGTATCTGGGGCTGCTCAGGTTAGGGAAGTCCTGCCCCTCCACAATCTCAACGGGGACAGAGGAAGGTGGTGACCCCATGCCAGGTTTACCTCTGTTTTAGGAAGAAGATTGTAGTCTGGTCCAAAACCAGCAAATTAGAACATAAGAACTGCTACATTGGGTCAGACCAAGGGTCCAACAAGCCCCGCATCCTGTTTCCAACAGTGGCCAATCTAGATCACAAGTACCTGGCAGGATCCCAAATAGCAGATAGACACAGCCAGGAATAAGCAGTGGCTTTGCATCAAGTCTACCTGGTTAATAATGGTTTGTGGATATTTCTTCCAGGAACTTATCTTCTGGCAAAGAATTCCAGAGCTTAATTGTGAAGAGTGTAAAAGTATTTTCTCAGATTTTTTTAAAATGTGCTACTTAGTAACTTCATGCATGCCCAGTACAACTAGGTGTGCAAACCGTGCGTTTGCATGGAGTGGCACACCCAGGGAGGCGGCGGGCCAACGGCAGCAGGAGAGGTGGTGGGCCGCCGGCGGAGCCTAACCAGCCAGCAGCTGAAGAAGGAAAGAGCACCAGCGCATGCTCCATACTCTCTTCTGGGTATGAGTATGTGTGCGCACACCCCCGCAGCGTTCCTGTTGCTAGTCCCTGCCCCTCTCCGAGAAGGAACACTGGTGCACTTCCCTTCAGTCCTAAAGCTCAGCACACTATCTGCCTGGCGAGTCCTCAGGAATCTCCTGCAAAGGAACAAGAGGGGCTTCAGGTCCAGGCAGCAAGGAAAGAAGCAAGAATTTAACCCTCCCCAGTGTATTAAAATGACCAGTACAATGCCTGCAAGCCTCACTATAAGAAGCCGTCCAGGATGGAAATCCATTGGCCTCTTTCTAGCAAGGTTTCATTTGTAGGGAAATCTATAATAAACTGAGGGATGATTGCATTGATATGGTTTGCATGTATGGGGATATGATAGGACTGAAATATGATTAAAATGCAGGCGTATATGAATCCCTCCTACCTCCCCAAATCATGAAAATCTCAAGGTGACTGGAAATCAAAAGATCCCAGGTATGGAGAGCAGGAGATTTTTTTAAATCCTTATTAGTTCTAATTATACGGTGTAATTTGATGTTTCTACTGTTTTGAAATATTGTATTGTTTTTTTCGGAAATATTATAACATATTTTAATTCTTGTATTTTTTATTCATTAGATGTTTTGAAATATTTTATTGGTGTTTGGGAAATTTTGGATATTCTATTTGTTAACTGTTTTGAAATATTTATTCTTTTTATGACAGATTTTACTATTATGATTGTTTTTATATTTCTTCATTTTATTATTTTATGTTTTATGAAGACTGGTAATTTTTCTGTTTTTCCATTGTTGCTCTGCTTGTTGTGGGTTCCAGTTCAGTTCTTCTCAGCACATTTCTGTTTATACTTTCTGGTCTCTTTATTCTGTATTTGATCAGGGTCTGTCTGTGTTCTCCGTGTGTGACTGAGATGAGGTATTCTGCTACCATATGATTTATCTGTAGTGAGCTATAGCAGTCTGATTTGTTCTGTTTTCCTATTAGGAAGTGTGTTGGTATTCTAGGGCCTGATGTAATATCTTTTCATAGATAAGGTTGTTACTATTTGAGTGCTGGTAGCTAGCGTTGTTTTAATATGGGAGGTTTACTATATTGTAACGGTAATTCCATTTGTTCATTGCTTTCTGAGGGCCAAGCCCACAACCAGCACACATTACAAAAAATGTAATTCCATAGGAGTTCCAAGTGTCTTTTTTGCAGGATTTTCTGGTTGGCACCACAGCAGTGCATGTAAATATAATATGCATGTTGTAAGGGATATTTTGCCTCAGAAGACTGTACTTTTGAATGTTCTTTTTTTTATGTAAAATCTGTTATAAATGCATAATTGAACTGTGTGTGTTTGTGTGTGTGTGTGCTGTTAAGTTTGCTTAGGATACCTTATACTCTTCCCTTGACCATGGATTCCGTTTGGGGGGGTGTCAGTTTTTTTTAAATAAGACTGCTAGAGGGAGTTGGGCTTTATTTAATGGGCGCGGGACAGAGACTGAATGATGCGGGGGCCATGGGAGGAGGGCAGCACAGTAATTGTTTGCACAGGGCAGCAAAAAAGCTAGCACTGGCCCTGACTTCATGGAGTATCCCCTAGTCTTTCTATTTTCTTAAAGAATAAACAACTGATTCACATCTACCTGTTCCACTCCACGGATGATTTTATAGATCTCTATCATATCTCCCGTCTGCCATCACTTCTCCATGCTGAAGAGCCTTAATCTCTTGAGTTATTTCATTCCTTTTATCATTTTGGATGCTCTTTTCTGAACCTTTTCCAGTTCTGCTATATCTTTTTTGTGATGTGGTGACTAGAATTGCACTCAGTACTCTAAATGTACCATGGAGCGATACAGAGATATTATGATATTCTCCATTTTATTTGCCATTCTTTTCCTAATAATTCCTAACATTCTCTTTGTTTTTTTTTGACTGCCACTACACACTGAGCCAAGGATTTCAACATATTGTCCATTAGATGCCTAGATACTTTTCCTGAATGGTGACTCCTAATATGGAACTCAACATCATGTAACTAGAGTTTGGATTGCTTTTCCCTTTTACAGTTGTCCAGAGAAGGATTTAGTATTTTGGCACCCCTAGGCCCTGTTAATGCTGTCGTCCCCATCACTCCCCTCTCCCCCAATATATTTATAAATGATCTGGAAAGAAATACGACGAGTGAGGTAATCAAATTTGCAGATGATACAAAATTGTTCAGAGTAGTTAAATCACAAGCAGATTGTGATAAATTGCAGGAAGACCTTCTGAGACTGGAAAATTGGGCATCAAAATGGCAGATGAAATTTAATGAGGATAAGTGCAAGGTGATGCATATAGGGAAAAATAACCCATGCTATAATTACACAATGTTAGGTTCCATATTAGGTGCTACAACCCAAGAAAGAGATCTAGGTGTCATAGTGGATAACTCATTGAAATCGTCGGTTCAGTGTGCTGTGGCAGTCAAAAAAGCAATGTTGTGAATTATTAGA
Source organism: Rhinatrema bivittatum (assembly GCF_901001135.1). Classification (NCBI taxonomy): domain Eukaryota; kingdom Metazoa; phylum Chordata; class Amphibia; order Gymnophiona; family Rhinatrematidae; genus Rhinatrema; species Rhinatrema bivittatum. Next base: position 414,711,660 of record NC_042616.1, on the reverse strand, counting down.
AAGGGAATGGTGAATAAAACGGAAAATGTCATAATGCCTCTGTATCGCTCCATGGTGAGACCGCACCTTGAATACTGTGTACAATTCTGGTCAGCTTCCCTATGAGGTTAGAGCTGTTCAGCATGGAGAGGAGATGGCTGAGGGGGGTTATGATAGAGGTGTTTAAAATCATGAGAGGTCTAGAATGTGTACATGTGAGTCGGTTATTTACTTTTTCGGATAATGGAAGGACCAGGGGGCACTCCATGAAGTTAGCATGGGCAGATTTAAAACTAATCGGAGAAAGTTCTTTTTCACTCCATGCACAATTAAACTCTGGAATTTGTTGCCAGGGGATGTGATTAGTGCAGTTAGTGTAGCTGGGTTTAAAAAAGGATTGGATAAATTCTTGGAGAAGTCCATTAACTGCTATTTAATCAAGTTGACTTAGAAAATAGCCACTGCTATTACTAGCATCAGTAGCATGGGATAAACTTAGTTTTTGGGTACTTTTCAGATTCTTATGGCCTGGATTGGCCACTGTTGGAAACAGGATGCTGGGCTTAATGGACCCTTGGTCTGACCCAGTATGGCATGTTCTTATATTAGAAATCAAAACAAAGCAACTGTCAAATACACAACAAAAATTACTGCTAGCAACATTTTTAGAATGAGCAGCCTTCCTGATAATTAATATAACTGAAACTCTAGCAGACTTACATTGGTTACCTATTGAATACAGGATAAAATACAAAGCCTTATGCACCAATCACAAACTAATATATGATAAAGAAGCAGACTTGCTAAACACAGCCTTACGAGTACACGTTCCACAAAGAAACCTCCGCTCAGCAAACAAAGCACTACTAACAATCCCTTCAGTAAAGTCAGCAAAATTAACCCAAGTGAGAGAAAGGGCTTTATCATTGGCTGGGCCCATACTATGGAACACGATGCCCCCCCGAACTCAGATTACACAATAATCTCAAAACTTTTAAGAAAAATCTAAAAACATGGCTCTTTAAAAAAGCCTTCACTAAAGAGTGAGGAGGGTAGAGAGAGAATGAAAGTACAAGGTAATGCAGATGAGAATGAATTTAATCAATCCTACTTTTAAGAAGTAATATTTCAAAGCGATAGTAACTCAATAATATACCTGGACTTGACCAACATTACTCAAATAATGATTTTATTTATGAAATTGTAACCGAACTTTATTGGCACCTGTTAGAATGTACGATAACCTACATTTACTTACCTTAGTCTATGTGCCTATTTGTAAACCGTTGCGATGGTATATAACTTAGCGACGGTATAGAAAAGTTTTTAAATAAATAAATAATAGAATGCTGCTGCTTGAACGTGCTTTGCTTTTGGACTTGGCCATAGAAGCAGTCCTGAGCTTTTCCATAATATCTGTGTATAGTATCCTAGACTGTTAAAGTTAGGGCCCATTGTTGGTTCTCATCTGAATCCAATTCCCCTTCTCCCCCCCCCCCCCCCCACCTGCTGTCAAAGCGGAGAGCGATGCTGTTACGTCAAAATCATGTATGCAAATTGGTTAAGGGTAGTAATCTCCATGCTTTTTGTTAGAAGTAGCAGGTGCCGCTTTGTGATGGTTACCTCCCGTGCACCCTTTTCTTAATTTCCAACTAGCCTTTAGGGATTCACATTGTTTATCCCATGCCTTTTTTAATTTGTTTAGGCTTCACCTCCTCCTCTGGAAGGGCATTCCAGGCATCCACCACCCTCTCTGTGAAAAAATATTTGGAATTTAATTTTGTGACACCCAGTTCTACTGTTTCCCTCTCTTCAGAAAAGGTTTGAAGTTCATGCATCATTAAATCCTTTCAGGTATCTGACGGTCTGTATCATATCTCCCATGCACCTCCTTTCTTCCAGGGTATACATATTTAGATCCTTCAGCCTCTCTTCATAAATCTTCCAATAATGACCCCACACCATTTTGGTTGCCCTTCTCTGGACCGCCTCTGTTCTGTCTCTATTCTTTTTCATATACAGTCTCCAGAACTGAACACAGTACTCCTGGTGAGGCCTCACGAAGGACCTGCACAAGGGCACTATAACCTCTTTTTTTTCTTACTGGTTATTCCTCTGTCTGTGCAGCCCAGAATTCTTCTGACTTTAACTATTGCCTGGTCACATTGCTCTGCTGCCTTCAGATCACTGGACACTTATCATCCCAAGGTCCTCTCCTACAGTGCCCCTGAATGAGACCTGCTGCCCTGAACTCAAAACCCAAACCAGCATCCTGCAGAACACCCCTGACAGGATCTGTTATACTCAAAGCACCACATACATACTTACCACACTCTGAGTCAGCACACAGTAAATTCCAGAACAGCAGTGTTTTTTTATATGCCAAGCAGAAAGCAATGTAGCAAAGATATCACACTCACAGAACAAAGTCAATAGTTACAATAATAAAGCAATGGCTCGCTCTGTTGTCACAAGAGCCCAGAAGAGCAGCATGGTTCTGTTGCTTCTAGCAGTTCAGGATTGCATAATCTTCTCTCTTTCAGTTATATCCCACTTTTGAGACCCAGTACCCTAACTGTAAGAAAAGTATTTGTATTACATTATTATCATTGCAACTATTGCCTTTGCTATATCTGTGTATTCTGCTTTGATTTCTGGAATGTAACTTACCATTAATAATAAACACTGCTAATCCCTTTATCTATTGTGTGCTGACTCAGATAGTGAGTAAGTGTATATGAGTGTAGCTTTGTGTTATCTTATGTAGTGGATCCTTTCGGAAGGGGAGGAGCTTGGGAGATATTGCTTGGTGTCGTGAAGTGGTAGATTCTGTCAGGAAGGGTAGCCCAGGGGAGGCCAGCCTTGCTTCTCCAATGCAGTACAGGGGCTGCCAGTCTGGAGTTGGGACTTGAGTCCTTGAAGGTCTTGTTGCGCCAGAAGTGGACCCTTGGGCCGAGATGGGGTTGACTCAACCGTAGGTAAGGACCTACGAGTCCCCACCGTCGGCAGGTGGAGTGGGTTGATGAACAGAGGCCAGCTGGAGCTTCACCAATACCAGCCCTTGTTCCCGCGAGTTGAGCCTTTGGGTGCCGGGGCCAGCTGGACTTAGGTGGGCCTCTGTATATTTATTTATTTTATTTAAAATTTTTATATACCGGCATTCATGATACAATCACATCATGCCGGTTTACATAAAACAGGGGTGTACAAAGAACAATTGAGTAACCTATTAGTGTGGAGGAAGCAGTTACAAATAACAAGGTACTAGAACTGGGAGAAGAGAAGAAAGGGAGAGGATAACATTAGATATAGATATTTACATTAATAATAACATTTTTACAAGGGGAAGTGGTTGAACTGGCTGAATAGGATTAATCGGTGTCCGGGAATGCTTTTTTGAACAGCCAGGTCTTAAGTCTTTTCCTGAAGATTGGGAGGCTGGGTTCTTGTCTGAGGTCAGGTGGGATGGAGTTCCACAAAAGGGGGCCAGCTGTTGAGAAGGCCCGATCTCTTAGAGTGATGTGTTTAGTAGTTTTGGCTGGGGGTACTTGAAGAGATCCTCTGAGTGCATCTCTAGTTGGTCTGGAGGAGTTATAAGTTTGGAATGGGACTTGTAAGTCGAGTGGGGTGTGTTGATGGATAGTTTTGTGTATTATGGAAAGAGATTTGTAGAGGATTCTAAAGTGAATAGGCAACCAATGGAGATCTTTTAGGATTGGAGTTATATGGTCCTTCCTCCTGGAATTTGTCAGTAATCTTGCCGTAGCGTTTTGTAACATCTGAAGGGGTTTAGTGTAGGAGGAAGGTAGGCCCAGAAGGATAGAGTTACAGTAATCGATCTTAGAGAAAATGATAGCTTGAAGAATGGTTCTGAAATCTTGAGTGTGGAAGAGTGGTCTAATTCTTTTCAGAACTTGAAGTTTATGGAAACAATCTTTGGTGGTTCTGTTGATGGAAGCTTTAAGGTTCATCCGGTTGTCTGTTAACACTCCTAGATCTCTCACATGTGTAGTAGTGGGGATAGTTGGAAGATTAGAGATGGAGTTGTTGTTATCTGAGGAGATGAGTAGCAGTTCTGTTTTAGAGGAGTTTAAAACTAGGTTTAGGTTAGATAGGAGGCGTTTAATTTCGAAGAGACAGTTTTCCCAGTGATTCAATGTTTTTGTGTAAGACTCTTTAATGGGTATCACGATCTGGATGTCGTCGGCGTAAAGGAAATGTTTGAGGTTGAGGTTGGAGAGGAGTTGGCAGATTGGTAAGAGATAGATGTTAAAGAGGGTAGGTGACAGGGAGGAGCCCTGAGGGACTCCTATGGAAGCGTCCATTCTTGAAGATTCTTTGTTCTGTATCTTAACCTTGAAGCCTCTGTTGGAAAGAAAAGATTTAAACCATGAGAGTGCGGTGCCTGAGATGCCTATAGAAGCCAGAGTGGAAATGAGAATGGAATGGTTGACCGTATCAAAGGCAGCTGATAGGTCCAGTAGAATCAGGAGGAAGGATTGACCTTTGTCAAGGCCCATTAATATGAAGTCAGACATGGAGATGAGGAGGGATTCTGTACTCAGTGATTTGCGAAATCCGTATTGTGATGGGAATAGGATTTTGTTTTCTTCAATGTAGTCGGAGAGTTGAGTGTTGACAACTTTTTCTAGAATCTTGGCTATGAATGGGAGATTGGCGATGGGTCAGAAATTGTTGGGGTCTTTGGGGTCCAAGTTGGGTTTCTTAAGTAGAGGTTTGATGGAGGCCAATTTGAGGTCGTCAGGATATAGACCTTGGGAGAGTGTGTATATATATATATATATATATATATATATATATATATAGTCGATAGGGAGATCGAGATCAGCCCAGAGACAGCAGATGGTACAGTCTTACACTGGACGAGGTAGTGTCCTGGAGACTCGGGCACCAAAGGAACAAAGGCAGACAGGGGGCGCCCGAGCAAGAGCAGGCCGAAGCCTGAATAGACCGAGTCCAGGAAGTAAGTTGAAGAGGCGTTGAGGAACAGGCTTGAGTCAGGGCTGGAGGCAATCTGGAAGCAGTGGCAAGCAAGGCTGAGGTCTGATCATGGAGAAGGTCAAGCGTAGTCAAACAATGCTGAGGTCTAGGTCTGGAGAGAGGCAACGACGTGGTCAGGCAATGCAGAGGTCCGGGTCTGGAGAGAGGCTGCGGCGTGGTCAGGTGAAGCAGAGGTCCAGGCTTGGAGAGAGTCAACAGCGAAGTCAGGCGAAGCAGAGGTCCGGACTTGGAGAGAGGCAACGGAGTAGTCAGGCAATGCAGAGGCCCAGGTCTGGAGAGAGGCAGCAGCATGGTCAGGTGAAGCAGAGGTCCGGGTCTGGAGAGAGGCAGCGGCATGGTCAGGCGAGCAGAGTCAAAGTCCATGTAAGCAATCCGAGGAAAGATGAAGAGCAGGAATGTAGGAGCAAGGAGTCAGGAACCAGGATCAGTGAGGAACACGGAAGTGAGACGAATCTCTCAGGAGGCAACTAGTACTCAATCAGCAAGGGAGACCTGTTGCAAAGGCAAAACTAGGGAGCGGAGCCCAGGCTTAAGTACTGATACTCCGCTGACGTCATCATCCAGGGCCACAGTTTGGTTCCCGCTGCGGGCTCTACTTAAGCATCAGCGATGCGCACGCGCCTAGGGAGGGGAACGGCGCCGAGTAGTAGCGTCTCTCCGCGGGCCACGCGGAGAGACCTGTCGTTGAGCAATGGACGTGGTGGCTGGACTGGGAACGCCAGGAACTGCAGCTGAGCCGGAGGCACCAGGGGAGGCCCGAGGACGTTGCTGGCGGCCCACCACCACCACCAGAGACCAGGAACCAGGTGCTGGAATTACTGCAGAGAGGTGAGGGAGCCGTGCCGAGGGTCTGCTGCGGACGGCACGCGTAACAGGTCTCCTCTTTATACCTCTCTGTCTGCCGCTCTAACCTCTAGAGATCAGACTCATTCTCTGAGAGCCAGGAGCTCTTTGCATCCAGTGCACACATACAGTCTCTCACCAATTGGAAGATAATACTTGTAGCAACCCTAATTATCCAGGTAATGGTTCCTAGATAACATTCAAATGTAATTGGCTATGTTTGAATATACCCGGTTGGGTCTGAAGTTATCCTGTTATGTATCCTCAAATAACGTTAACCTTAGCTGGCTATATTCAAAATATATCTGTTTAAGTGTTGAAAAACAAAACTAAGAAAACCCCAACATTTTTGACCTGTAGGATCAATCCTTCACCCCTTTCCCCCAAAAGATTTTACATGTTTTTGACCTATCAGCCCATAGAGCCTCCCCCTGAAATTTGCTGTAAATTGACCCAGAAATCTTCCACCACACCCGGCATATCCCAAAATCTCCAGGGCTACCATGAATGTGGTTATGATTGTCATGTTTCAGGTGGCCTCTAGCAAAAATCAACAGCAAAGCCATAATCACACTGCACTACTGGCAGCAGGGCTGATGGAAGCACTAGGTGGATTAGGCAGCCACCTAGAGCGTCAGAGTTTGGGGGGCAGTGGGCTGATTTCATCTACTTCTTCCCGTCTGTGCAGGCCCAGAAGAGAAAGTGGTGCAGTGTGGGCCTGCATAAGTGGAAAGGAGATGCAAGGCCAGAATAAGTAGGCTGCATCATCAGGGCCCACATGATGGAAGAAAGCAGAAGGGGCAGGAGCGGAGCACCATTGGACCTGTGTGAACAAAGAAAGCAAGAATGGATTAGCGTCAGGCCTGCGCCATCAAAGAAAGAGGAGACTCTTCGGCTTCTGCATTCCAGAGGGGGAGAAAAGTGATGGGTATATGTATGTGTGAGGGTGGGAGAGCATGTGTGTATGTGTATGAGAAAGCGAGTGTGTGTGTGTGTGTGTGTGTGAGTGAGTGTACATTTGTGTGTTAGAGAGAGTGTATGTAAGAGAGAGAATAAAGTTTTGTGTGTGCTCCCCTCTGGCTAACCCACCAATCCAAAAATCTCAGGACTTCTGGAAATCAAATGTTCTAAAAAATGGAGGGTGGGGATTTTTTAAAAATCCTTATTAATTGTAATTATTGAGTGTTATTTGATGTCTGCTGTTTTGAAATAATTTGTTGTCATTTGAAAAATATAAATACATTTTTACATGCTTTATCAATTATTGGATGTTATTCTATTTTCCAGCTGGTTTGAAATATTTATTCTTTTTATTAGTATGGTTTTACTATTATGATGTTTTATATATTCTTAACTTTATTGTTTGATGTTTTATGAAGAATGGTGATGTTTCTATTTTTTCCATTGTTGATTGCATACAGAGTCTGGCTTACTGCCGTTTCCAGATCCGGTTTGTTCTGCACGTTTCTATTTATACTTTATAGTCTCCCTATTTTGTATTTGGTGAGCGTTTGACTTTGTTCTGCGTGTGTGACCAAGGTGAGGTATTCTGCTAGTGTGTAGTTTCTATGCCTTTTCATAGATAGGGTTGTTATTATTTGAGTGCTGTTTTGGCAGGGGAGATTTACTATATTATATTTCAGTTTATTTATGGCTTTTAGAGATGTGAATCGTGTCCTCGATCGTCTTAACGATCGATTTCGGCTGGGAGGGGGAGGGAATCGTATTGTTGCCATTTGGGTGTGTAAACTATCGTGAAAATCGTTAAAATCGTGAGCCGGCACACTAAAACCCCCTAAAACCCACCCCGACCCTTTAAATTAAATCCCCCACCCTCCTGAAACCCCCCCCAAATGCTTTAAATTACCTGGGGATCCAGCGGTGGTCCAGAACGGCGGCGGTCTGGAACGGCCCCCTCAATTGAATCGTGTTGTCTTCAGCCGGCGCCATTTTGCAAAATGGCCGCCGCAAAATGGCGGCGGCCATAGACCAAAACAATTCGACGCAGGAGGTCGTTCTGGACCCCCGCTGGACTTTTGGCAAGTCTTGTGGGGGTCAGGAGGCCCCCCCAAGCTGGCCAAAAGTTCCCTGGGGTCCAGCGGGGTTCCGGGAGCGATTTCCTGCCGCGAATCGTTTTCCGTACGGAAAATGGCGCCGGCAGGAGATCGACTGCAGGAGGTCGTTCAGCGGCGGTCCGGAACCCCCGCAGGAAATCGCTCCCGGAACCCCGCTGGACCCCAGGGAACTTTTGGCCAGCTTGGGGGGGCTTCCTGACCCCCAAAAGACTTGCCAAAAGTCCAGCGGGGGTCCGGAACGACCTCTTGTGTCGAATCGTTTTGGTCTATGGCCGCCGCCATTTTGCGGCGGCCATTTTGCAAAATGGCGCCGGCTGAAGACAACACGATTCAATTGAGGGGGCCATTCCGGACCGCCGCCGTTCTGGACCACCGCTGGATCCCCAGGTAATTTAAAGCATTTGGGGGGGGGGTTCAGGAGGGTGGGGGATTTAATTTAAAGGGTCGGGGTGGGTTTTAGGGGGTTTTAGTGTGCTGGTTTTCCTGCCCTCCCCCTTCCCCCGATTTACGATTTTTTGACGATAAATCGGGGGAATTGGTATTGTATCGTGGCCCTAACGATTTTTGACGATTTAAAATATATCGGACGATATTTTAAATCGTCAAAAAACGATTCACATCCCTAATGGCTTTCAGAGGGCCAAGCTTACATCTAACACACGTTACAATAGGTGTAAGGGTATATGTGTTCCAGGTGGGTTTGTTTTTGGTTTTGCAGGGTTTTCTGGTTGGTCCAATAGCAGTGCATGCAAATATCACTTACAACAAATGTATATTATATTTTTTATCTTAGAACACTATACTTTGAATGTCCTTTTTCATGTGAAAACTGTTTTATAAATGTTAAATTTTAATTGTGTGTGTGGAAGACTAGGGGCGGGGAGTGTTGCAAGGCTGTAAGGATCACTTAGGGTGCCCAATAGCCTTGCACTAGCCAGGGGGTTTAGGGGGTGCTGGGTGAGGCTGGAGGGTTTCATATCAGCTTGCAGTTGGGAGGGTAAATGGTGGACTTTAAAAGGAGGCTCAGAGGCCACCGAAAATTTCAGAATTTGAGGAGGGAGCTTGAGATGAATTTGGGGGAGGGGGGGGAGGTGTCAGGTGCTATGGCCCACATTGGTTGTAATCCTTTAGTGGGGTAAGGGTTGGCAGATTGGGCCTATTGACCCACTTTTTATTTTCAGCATGGCATATTTTGAATATAGCCTATTAAGGTTAAAGTTGCCCAGGGCCAGGAATAAGTCTGAATATCTGAGTTAGCCGATTAAGTTAACTAAACCCTGTATTGCCCCTGGAATACCTCCAATGTATCCGGTTAATTACTTAGCCAGATAAATTTTATCCAGATACAGGGACCAGATATTCAAACTGCGGGGTTTGTCTAGCCAATTCAAAAGTTATCTGGACAAATCTTTTTGAAAATCGAACTCAATGTAACTAATGATTGCTTTGTAAAATGTATATTTTTTTTTATCAATAAAGTTTTTTTTTTGTTAAACAAATCTCTTTCCAGAAACTGCTCGATGGCATTTTCACAAACTGCAACTTCTGCAAAGAAACCAAGATACAGGTTTACAATGCAATCATCATCCCTACACTTCTCTAGGGATGTGAAGCATGGATGACCCATCAATGTCAACTTGTGTCTAAAAAAAAGTACTATCAACAATGCCTCTAAGAGATTCTCTGCAATGTATATGAAGAGTGCTGCACAAACGTCCATTTCTCTCCCTCCATCCTCCTCACTGAAGCAAATGTCACCGCTATTGAGTCAATGATCCTAAAACATCAACTCTGCTGGGTTGGGTATTGTGTGCAGTTGCCCAGCTATCGCCTCCCTAAAGATCTAAGCTCCCATATCATTCTCAGCCAGAGATCTCAAAGCAGTCAGAAGAAATGTTACCAAGACACTTTAAAGGCATACTTTAGAAAATAAACGATGACATAGTGAGCTGGGAAGACCAGGTCACTGACCAAGACCAGTGGCGCAACAACCTTAACCCAATGGCTTACCGCTTTGAGATGAAGCATTTGCACATAAGTAGAAAAGAGGCAGCAAAATTGAATTTTCACAATTTGATGGATCTTTGCAGATAGCTATTTGACACATCCTCCTTTCCGGCTTCTAGATGGGTGAATCAAACTCTAATTGATTAACATTAGCTTTGTTAGAGGAAGGTTATGGGTCTAGGATAAACACACAAAGCCAGGAAATAAAGCAATATGGGCACCCTGTGTCATTCATAATTCATCACTTATTACATTTCTAATCACATTACAAACAGTTTTCAATGACATTAAGACACAATTATATTAAATTCAAAAGCAGAGGAAGTCTTGCACTCTACTAGCAAAATATGAGGGATAGTCCACAGCAGATCTTGTTAAAAATCTAAATCTTTTATTCAAGACATATTTAAAAACTAGAGAAACAAATCTTAAAGCTGGTGGGCAGGATGAGGGAGGCTACAGCCCCCAAAATCCAACTGCTTTTTATTAAGGACCCCTTCCACTCTAATTAGTGCTCACCTATAAAACAAAATTGTTGTTATTAAACAAACTTCAAGGCAGTGACTGGCAACTATTTTTTTCTTATTATGGCGATTTACTTTATTTGGTTGTAGGCATGCTGATCACTAAAAAAAAAAAAACTGTTTGCAACTTTTGATCTGCTCATTTTGAACTGGTATCTGTTGGGGTATATAACATGAGCCTTCATTTGTGTATTACTGGTGCCACATGATATGCCGTGATCACCTTCTGCTTAGACTATTGCAGCTTGCTGCTTTGCAGGACTCGCACTGAACCATCTCTCACCATGTCAGTCTATTCAACAGCCAGCTGCACAGTTTATCTCCCACTCCCACCTTGATTGCTATGACCATGTAACCCCCCTCAGGTCACTTCATTAGCTCCATATCTAGTTTAAACTTCTTGTAGTCATGTACAAGTATCTTCACTCTGCAGCTCCTCATTACCTATCCTCTCTCATCTTACCCTACGCTCCTCCTCCTGGACAACGTTCCTTGGACAACTTGCTGTTATCTGCGCTCCTCTCCTCCATCGCCAAAACCCAGCTTTGTACCTTCTACCTTGCTTTGCCAAATGACTGGAACAACCTTCCTGAGCTGTTGTGTTTGGTTCCCTCCATGGCCACACTGAAATCCCACCTAAAACCCACCTGTTTTTATGCTGCTTTCAGTTCTACCTCTCTCCACCACTTTCAGATTTCATGGCTGCCACAGTTCATGTGTATTATGGACAGATGGAGGTCTCCACAGGCTGAAGGGTGCCTCCTCTGTATGCTGCTACTATGGGGCTACTGTTGATGTTTTCTACAGCAGTAACAGAGCTGCCACATTACCCAAGCCCAGGAGGGAGATTCTACGCCGGTCCTGGATTTCTGACAATCCCCATTTTGATTCAGTATGAGACCTGCAGCACTGATTTCAATGGGTGGAATCAGGGGGGACTACAAATGCCACCCTACATTAGGACATGAATTCATAGCCAGGAATGGCCAAAACATTTCCCTGCTAGAACTGGGTAACTTGGCAGCTCTGTAATGGTAATAAAGGTAGTAGTCATTGCCTTCCCTAGCTGCAGCTGTTCTGTTGTATTTTCTCTTTAATAAAAGTTCCAGATTTACTACAGATTCCACTGTGATCTAGTCATCTGATAATGGGTGGAAAGGAAGAAGAGAGAGAATGTTGGCCTAATATCTTGACTATACTTCAGAAGCCATGTTTGCTCCTTGATGATTGCCATCTAGTTTCTAAGCTCCTCAGAGAAGAGACCATGTCTTCTATGTGTTTATTCATCCCTTGTAGCATTATTGTGTAGTATTAGTAATAGTAGTAGTAGTATGTCCCAGAGAGTATGAACTCCTGTGTTTTGAGTGGTAGTGCCCACAGAGATGTGGTCAGCATGAGTGTGTCAGTCTTGGGTTGGAATCTGATGTGTGCAGCTGCGTGTTTCAGCAGCTGTGATGCAAGGAGTTGAGAGACAGAATCCACCGGAGGAATGGCGGGAGAGAGTAAGCCAGATTTCTGCTGAAGCCCTGAGCTCCTGGGAGGCGTATGGAACAGAATCCCCATCTGTGAGAGCTTCCAGTCAGTGAAGTGAATTAGAACCTTGAATAAAAGCAGATTCTTCTCAACACACTATAAGAAAAACGTGAAACTCTTCCTTCCATAACATTTCTCTGGAACACATAGGGTTCACTGGGTCGTACCATCTAACGGGCTGATGCAAATAGTGCGCAGAGCTGAGAATACAGTTTAACCCTTAGTTGTGAGTAGACTATTTGTGCCAAATATATTAAAAGAATTTAAATAAATAAATAAATGTTACTCTCCATGCAGCAAGGAGTTTTGCGCACAAAAAAAAATGTGCGTCCTGCTTAGCACCCTCGTACGGAAATCCTGTGCAAATAAAGGCATTATTTTATTTATTGGGTCTTATATACCATCACTCGGGTTCCATCGTAACGGTTTACAGCAATAAATACATCATAAACAATAAAACAGCCTCATAAAACATAAAACATATAAAACGTAAAAAATTACAACTAATAGCGGCATTTCAGTAACTATTACCCTCAATGCAGAGAGTGCTGGCTTAACTCAGGTTTTTTAGTGCTAGAAATTTTATTCCTGGTCAGAGGTGGAGTAAAGTTTCTGACAGGGGGACCTGTAAATGGTATTTATGCGCACACAAGTGTATTCATTCCAATTACAGGGCCTCGAAAGAGACCTGTATTGTTATTTTTTGTCACTACCTCCCCGAAGCGGGAGCATACTTTCTGCACTGAAAGCACTTTTGTATGTATAAATCATATTTTATGTGCACAAAACATGAATTTTGTGCACATAAATCACAGCTGAGAAACTGCCGCCCTCCCCCCCGAGTTAAAAATGTGCATTCAGCCCGTTCTGAGCACACATTTGAACTCCTGTTTGTGCGCATCTTTTCCAGTCTGTGCACTTTTTTAAACCTCCCGATGCATTAGCATACCATTAGCCCATTGCACTGAAAGTTAGGAAAAGGTTTTACCCTGTGCGTTAAGAAACCGAGCGCTGAATTTCAGCACACACCACTTTTAACCCTGCATGTTATTGCATTGGCCCCTAACAAAGGGAGAACAAGTCCTTCCCTCAGGTAAAATGGGGAGAAGCCACACACTTTAAAATCCCAGAGCTTTACCGTGAGCAGCGCTATTTAAGTTTCAATAAGTTGTATCAATGGATTTGTCCATTGGATTCAGATCCACGACCCCCAAAGCTACCAAGTTAAACCATACTGAGAAAAATAAAATGAAGAGAGGAGGGATTTGTGAAATCTGTGAACTATGAAACGGGATGTTGAAGTGGCCCGTAAATCCGCTACGCTCAGCATCGATAATTAAAACCTGGGTGCATTCATACTGTGCCTCTGGAGCAGCTTGTAGATGAAAGTCAGACCAGTTGGAACCACAGCGATTAGAGTTGTCTGCAGGCGTTTCAAATGTTGGCTACCCCAAGCAAGAGCTGCCATAGAAAGGATGTGGCCACCCATTCCTTTAAGTGCTTTCTCCCGGGGTCCACCTGGACCTGATCGACTTTATAGAATGCTAAACCCATTCAGGACTTTCTCCCTGATTACAGGTTTCCATTTACAATTACCCATTCCCTCCTTTCCCTGCATTTTCTGTCTCCCCCTCTCAGCTCGCTTAGCCCAATCATTGCAGTGACAGTGCTTGGCCGGAAGCCGTACATCAGAGCTTCTTCTGGAATTTGCAATCCTGGGCTCGAAATCTGGCCACTAGATGTCGATGTTGTGCAATGACTGGGATTCCCTCACTCCAGGGGCGCTGAATGCTCTGCCTGCCAACGTAAAGGAGCACTGCTGCAGATATAGAGCAGGACTGCAGCAGAGCCCAGGGCCTGCCCACCGAAGTATAGGAAGCCACAGTGGGGATGGCCCAAAGAGCAGTGCAGGCAGGGAGAAAGGAGAGAGATGAAGAGGTGGAATGGGGAGAAGAGAGAGGGAAGGGGAGACAGAGGGAGGCAGAGTTGAAGAGGAGGGAGGGGAAAAAGAGTATGCCCCCCCCAATAGACATACCTCCACCCAAAGACATGCACCCTTATTTCACTCCTCCCCAGCAACACACATATCCACACTCTCTTCTCCACCCAGCCACACTCACAACCCATCTCCCCACCACAAAGCAGCTGCAAGATCCCCACCTTCCTTCATCAGTGGAATTGTAATACATACATGCAGGTCTTGGAGTTGTAAAACACGCTTTTTGAAGTTGCCTTGCAATTCTAGACTTGTTTTTTTTTTGTCTTTTTCCCTTTTCACCTTTGAATCACCCACCTCACACAGCAAGCCTAGGCAACCCTGGGGAACCCTCGCCAGCTCAATGGCCGAAACGTGTCTCTTTTCAGCTGTATCTTCAGCCCCACTCTCTTGTTGGGTGGGGCTGCCCCAAAAGCAGCCATCCTATCCTCCCTCTCTCCCCCTGGCCTCTGCAGGGTGCCCAGACCCAATCAGCTCTGATAGAGAGAGATCTAAACCAGGATGCCATGCACTGCCTGAGCCAGATGGCTCACCCTAACATAGATTTGCTTACATGAATATAACGCCCATAAGGATGTTCTGCTACACGTTGAAAGGCTGAGATGTTAGCTCACTCTTGGCTAAAATCCTGAGAGAAGGGCAAGCAAACATTCTGCTCTTGTGTTGCTAGTGGTTCACCTCTGGGGTGAATATGACAGCAGATAAAGATCAAACGGCCCATCCAGTTAGCCTAGCCACACCTCCTATTTAACTTTGTGGTCTCTTCCTCTCTATCCCTGTGCTTGTCCCATGTTTTCTTGACTTCTGATACTGTCCTCATCCCCACCACCTCCTCCATGTGTCCACCACCCTTTCTGCAAAGAAATATTTCCTTAGTTTACGCCTACCCTCTTTCAACCTCATCCCATGACTCCTTGTTCCAGAGCCTCTTTTCTGCTGAGAGGACCATCTCCTATTCATTTATTCCTGGGAGGTATTTAAATGTCTCTATCATATCTCCTCTTTCCCCACAGTATACATGTTTAGATCGTTAAGTCTGTCCCCATATGCTTTATGATGAAGACCGTTGACCAGTTTAGTTGCTGCCCTCTGCCCTGGTTTATATGCTTTTGATAGGGCAAGTCTTCAGAAGTTTACACAGTATTCCAAAGGAGATCTCACCAGAGACTTACACAGAGGTGTTATCACCTCGTTTTTTTTGTTGGCTATTTCTCTCCCTCTGCACCCAAGCATCCTTCTAACATTTCCAGTTTTCTTGTCTGCCTGTTTGGCCACATTAAGATCATCAGATATGACAGTGCACAGAACTTCATCCCCTATTCTGTATCACTCTCTTAGATTTTTGCAACCCAAATTCAGAACCCTACATTTTTTTAGCATTGAATTTTATCTGACAAACACTAGACCATTCCTCAAACGTCACTAGATATCCCCCCCTAATGTTTTTCACACCTTCCACAGTGTCTACCCTGCTGCAGGCTTTGGTATTATCCACAAAATCGTAAACCTGTCCCCAACAGCCCTTCCACAATATCGCTGACTAAAATGTTGCAGAGAACTGGACTGAGGACCAATCCTTAGGCTGCGGCAAACAATGAATGAACTCCATTTACTACTAGCCTTTGATGCCTTTCAATCAACCAGTTTCTAGCCCAGTCAGTCACTTTAGGGCCCATATCTACAGCACTGTTTGTTTATAAATTGCCTATGTGGAACTGTGTCAAAGATCTTACTGAAATCCTAGTGCACTACATCTAGTGCTCTTCCCTGATCTAATTGTCTGGTCACCCAGTCAAATTAATTGACTAGATTCATCAGTCAAGACCTACCTCTGGTAAAACCATGCTGCCTCAGATACTGCGATCCATTGGATTACAGAAACTGCACTGTTTTAGCAGTGATTCCATTAGTTACTCACTACTGAGATCAGATTAATCAGCCTGTAGTTCTCAGACTCCTCCTTACTTCCACTTTTGTGAAGAGGAATCACAGCTGCCTTTCTCCAGTCTTTTGGAACCACTCCTGTCTCTAAAAAAGTGTTAAAAAGGTCAGAGAGCAGAGTTGTCAGAACTTCTCTAATACGTTTCCTTGGATGTATCCCTTCTAGCCCATCGCTTTAACTACTTTTACTTTTGCTAGCTCTTTGCAAACACAGTTTTCTGCAAATTGATATCTACCTCTCTTCTATTTCTATTTGTGGCAGATATGCATGCTTCACCCCTCCTCGATGAACAGAAATATTTGTTCAGTTATGCTTTCACCTCACAAGCCTCTAAACACACTCATCTTCACCTTTTGAGTCTTACAATCCCATTTTTACACTCCCCCCATCACTCATTTATTTAAAAAAGTCGTTGCCCTTTTTTATAGTATTAGCTATTCTTTTCTTCCATTTGCACTTTTGCTTTCTGACTACTTTCCAAACTTTTCTTAGCTTCTCCTGATATTTTTGCCCACCTTACTCTTACAGAGATCTCTTGTAGTTTATAAATACTAACCTTACCTCATTTCAGTTTTACCCACTGCTCTTCTACTTCCTCCAGCTCATCCCATCAAGCTGACTCCTTGAGGTATACCCCAATCTCAAAACTTTTCCTGACATCCGAGACACTTGCCATCCAGGACCCTTGCCTTTGAATGAACCACCGTACTTGTGTGTAATTCCAATCCACATAATCCAGTGATCATTGGATCCCAGTTGATTCCCCCTTTGCAAGCACTAAATTCAGTATCTTCCTCTTATGTGTTGGTTCCATATCAGTTAGCCGGATCATAACAATGAGCCAGAACTATACTCTCTGCCAATTAAACATTTTACTATTTTAAATTTTTAAATTAATGAAATTGAACTTTTGGAGGTCTATCATATTGGGAGAGGATGTCACAAAGGACTTGTAGAATGTATTTATTTACTTACAGGTCTATCCAGTACCGAGCGGTAGGAAGAGCTGCGTTAGTGCCCGGCGCATCCCCGGTTGCCGCACGCACAGTGCAGCTTACCTACCGCTCGAACCTGAACAATAATTTTATGCTAATGTAAACCGCTTTTTCAAGCACTTCAAGGTGGATTACATTCAGGTACTGTGTGTACTTTTCTGTCCCCACAGGGCTCACAATCTAGAATGGTATTCAACTGGTATAGTTTGTTTGTGATGTCAGAAATTCCTTCACATACATGACTGAAGCAAACAATCAGATCCTATTCTGTGCCAGAAAATGTGACACTTCTTAGTATGGCTGCTTCCAGAGGTGAAGAATTACACTGGAGCTTCTTGAACTGCACAATATATAAATAAACTCAACTGTAACATCTTTAATTAATAAGGTCGAACAATGTTTCCACAATGTGCTTTTGAAATATTGCACATCACAACATTGCTTTTGTTTTTAAGAAAGCCCAAACTATGGCTAGCTAAAAAATAAAACCTGCAGCATGCAGACCAAGCTGTCTCATGTGGTGAGAATAAAAATCTTATAATGTTAAATAATGTTAAATAAAACCCCACGACAAAAAAATTAAGAAAATGTCTCTCACCCCAATAAAAAAACAGAAGTACAAAGAGTCATTCACTATTTATTTTTAATATTTATATGCTGCTATATCCAAGGTCCTATGCATAATAAAATTGGACAGACTGAACATTAAAATACCACCATGTATACAGCAATCAAATACACATTAATGTAATATCTACTCTCATATGTTATAGTAAGCTTGTCTGAATAGAACGCTATTAGTAATTTCCTAAATGTTTTAAAGCATCCTTCTTTCCTTAATGCAATTGGAAGCTGGTTCCACAGTTTCGAGCCTGCGACTAAAAAAAAAGCCTCTCATTTCTGCAAGTCTAATGTTGCTATAGCTAGGAACATCAAGTAAAAGATCGTAAACTATTTTTCGCTATAGACACAGAATAGATAAAACAAACTCTTAGGAAATCAGGTCTGATGTATGCGCATGCTTGCATATTTGGAAGGGCGAAATGCTTGGGATGTTTGCCAGCAATTTGATCATCTTTCCCTGCGTGGAACTTTAACGCAAGGTCACACTTCGGTCCTCGCTACTTGGCCAACTTCGCTTCCCCGCTCGGCCGCTCCGTGCCCCTCACAAACATGGCGCCCTTCTCCTGCTACCTCCGGTAGGAGAGAGGGCTCCGCTGTGAGCGGCCCGGTTGGCTCTTTCCGGCAAAGGCCCGCCTTCCTCGTCCGAAGCCGGCAGGAGGCGTGCACAGCAGCGTTTAATCCGGCGACGGCGGTGGGTGGGTGAGTGTGCGGGGAGCTGCGAGCGAGGTGAGTTGTTGGGGGAAGGTAGCGGAAGGAGGAAGTAAAGCCGCACAACTCCTGGCACTTGCGCGGGGAGGCGACGCAGTCGTGCTTAAAGGGCCAGGCATCCCAAGAGATGAGCCGTGCCCTGGAGTCCTTTGCGTACCCCCACGTAATGTAACCTGAGACCAGCGGGTACCCCGTCAGCATGGGTAGCGGGGCCTGCCTGTACCCACATATAGTGCAAGATGGGGGGGGGCCGGAGGGACAGTGCAAAATGCTGAGAGAGTGGGCAAGGGTACTGGGGCAGCAGAGGCTCCACCCTGCTGAGCCACCGGCGGCTCTGCCAGCCTAGGCCAATTCGGGGTCAGCATCTCCTGAGATCCCAGTGCAAACTGAGCTCTCCAGAAGGCGTGGCTGTAGCCGGCGGTAAACAGGTCTTTTCCGCTGAGTCAGCGTCCCTGGAGATGTCAGATGCTTGTTGGTAGGCATGAGTTAGCACTTCAGAAATGAAAATTCATGGAGCCAGCCTATCTCGTGATACGCAATGACTGATGAATATAAATTGAGATCTTCCGGGTCCCCATTATCCTTCCTGTTTTACACAGAACGTTGCCCCATTATTTACAGTCCAGCCCCGGGAGAATCCTTGTTTCACATAGGGTTGTTCAAATGTCTGTATTTCTAATCTGCACCTGCGATTTGTCAGAAATTAAACATTTTATTTATTTTTAAATCATGTTTCCGAAGAATTTATGGGATTTTTTTTTTTTAATTTTGAGAAAATCAGTAAAAGAAAGAAATGGCCTCACGATCTTTAAAAAGATCTGATGAAAATTAAAATAAAATGTCTAATATAAAAGAGAATCCAGACCTGCCAACTCATTGTCACGAGGATACTGAGTCAGTCTTATTATATTAACTTTAACCCCGGGGTTCTGTTCTGCCTTTTATGTTGTGAGAACTACAAATCCCAGAATGCTAAGTGACAGGTGTCTACCAGTTATTTATTTATATTTTATTATTAAAGGCTTTTATATACCGACTTTCTTGATACAAATCAAATCAACTCGGTTTACAATGAACTAAGCAGAAAATATAATTAACCAATCAATGAGATAAAGGAGCATAAAAGTTACATTATAACAAGGATGCCTTATCTTGGAGTAAGAAATAAAGAGGGGGTGAACGAAAAAAAATAAATAAATACTATATACAAAAGAGGGGGGCAAGGAGCCAACCTCTTTGTCTCTGGTAGCATGGAATGAGCTGGCTGGAACAGAAGTGATACTTAAACCTGTCATCGGAACCTCCATACAGCCAGTATGATTTTCAGGATATCCCTAATAAATTTGCATGGGATATATTTGGAGGATTTCCAAATTCCATTTGCCTGGGGCAAGTGGCTTTACTTGG
Organism: Rhinatrema bivittatum; assembly: GCF_901001135.1. Classification (NCBI taxonomy): domain Eukaryota; kingdom Metazoa; phylum Chordata; class Amphibia; order Gymnophiona; family Rhinatrematidae; genus Rhinatrema; species Rhinatrema bivittatum. The sequence goes on along the minus strand of NC_042616.1, from coordinate 414,692,005 downwards.
CTGGTGGGCATTGGTGCATCATTGATTCTGATTGGGCCTGGGAGGAGAAGGAGGAGGAATCTTCAGGTCCAATAAGGGTCCTGATGTGGAGGGAAAGAAGGGGCCTTTGGCTCCAAATTGCTTTGGAGGCTGCAGCAGGGATAGGGGGAGGTGGGGAAGAGGAAAGCGAGAAGCCAGAGTGCAACAGGGGTGGAAGTGGGGGGACTTGAGAGGGGAGGAGGCAATTCTGAGCTAAACTAGAGGATGTGAACTCAGTAGCATTCCTGGGAACTTTTGAGATGTCACCCTGAGACTGCTGAGGATTAGGGGAGGGGGGGAGTGGAGAGGAGGAATAAGGCATGCCAGTTCGCTGTCTTCCATTCTCACCCATGCTGCTAATCCACACTGTCCCTCCCCACCACTACGTCCCCCCCCCTTCAGGGATGACCCCCAGCAATCTTCCCCTTTCTCCCTCCCTGGCCCCAGCACTCTCTTTGCTTCCACCCCATATAAGTTGCTTCTACCCCATATAAGTCATCCTCTACCCTCAGTTGAATCCTGGGTCCTGGAATTATAGCTGTAGACTGAGTTGTCTATTGTAGCCCACCTATAGTTTCTCCCCACATGCTGCCTGCAGTGTGTGCTCCAGGCTCACCCCTCTTCTTTTTCCCTGCAGGCATCCTGAGGGCCTGATGTAATAAGGGAAGCGCTGAAATTCTGTGCTGAAATTCAGCACACAGTTTCTTAATGCAGTTGTTAAAAAATCTTTTTAATTTTCAAAGCAGTAAACTAATGCATTGGGAGTCGAAAAGTGCACTGATTTGCACAATGGGCACACAGACCTGAGTTAAAATGTCACCCAGGGAGGAAGTGATGTCATCAGGCGAGATGGCAGCTTAAAAGAGTAGTTCTTGTCCCGAATCTGAATCAGTCCTCGAAATCTGCAAATCCTGAGCCCATAAAGAAAGCCCGATAGAGCATTTTAGCAGCGACAGCAGCAGAGATGGCATCGGGGAAAAAAAGATAGATCTCAAACATTTCATTTGCCAGCGCGGTGTTGGCAGGCATGCTGGGGCCTTGAGGAGGAAATGTCGTCGGAGCAGGAGTCACTAGAGGCATGCCGAGACCGGAGTACGCAGACACGCGCAGAATTCCAGGCCTGCTTCCAGGACTTGACAAGTGAAATGGTCAGTTTGAGGAAAGAGATAGGAGAAATGGTAGCAGATGTCCGGTATGAAGTGACAGATTTGGGCCGACAGGTGAAAGAGTCTGAAATGAGGCTGGAGGAGCAGGCCACAGATTTAGCTAAGTAGCAGGAGGTGCAGAAAAAGTTACTGGAAGTGAATGAAGAGCTGTCTGCCCGCATTGAAGATATGGAGAATAGATCTTGCAGAGTGAATTTGCGTTTCCGAGGACTGCCAGAAGAAGCTGAGTTTGGGGAATGCTTCAAGGTGGTTGCTAGCATCTGCAAGGCGGTGTTGGGCTTGGATATGAGGTCATCCCAGTGATCAAATTAGAGAGAGCGCATAGATCATTGGGAATAACGTGAAATAACCAGGCTAGAAATGTCATCGCCTGCTTTCATAGTTTCACCCTAAAGGAGAAAATTGCAGATCTGTCCAGGAAAGCAGGACCATTAGAGTGGCGAGGTTACAAAATTGAGATATTTCAAGACCTTGCATTCTCCACAATATGGAAAAGAAGAGAATTTCGGGATATTGTGGCCCTCCTTTATAACAGGAATATTAAAATAGCGATGGCTATTTCCATTTGGACTGAGCTTTACAACAAGTGGAGTAACATCCTGTGTGAAGATCATACAGGAGGCAGCGGAGATCCTGAGAGCAGCAGGCATGTCTTATGCTGCAAGCAGAAATGGCTGCAAAAGGGCCAGAAGATGACGAGCAGGGGCATGACCCTCTGAGATGGCAAAGAGTGGGCAAAAGAGGAAGACTGCTAGAGTCCCATCAGGCAGATCGAGTTCATCTAAAGAGGCCCCGAGCTGAGGAACACGAGTCATCTAAGATCATTGGGGTCATCTAAATGCAGACTGTTTAGTTAGGTTTGCACAAGTTTTGCACTAAGGACATGTTGAGGTGTCTTTAAGATGCGAGGGTAAAGACATATTTTGAGGAAAATGACAGGTTTGGGAGGGGGGGGTATAAGTTAGTGGTCTGGCAAGGGATGCTAATGGGTCAGGGGAAGGCAGGTGAGGTTCTGGGGAAAGAGATGGATTGGTACTGCTGTGTGTTTGAGTGGAGGATGATTATGTGGATGGCTGAATGCGTATTAGAGTTTGAGGGGAGAGGGAATGATACTTTGTAATGGGAGGTCTGAAAGTAGTATCTAGAAATACAAAAGGCTTGAACTCCCCTAAAAAGAGAAGATCGTTCTTTCAAGAAATGTGTCTAGGCTCAAGGCCTCTGCAGTCTTTTGTCAGGAAACCCATCTTTCCAAACATAAAGAAAGGTGCGTGAGAGAAAAGGCGTTTCCACAGCAGTTCCTTGCTTCAGCGCCTGTGGGGAAGAAATATTGTGGGGTGGATATTCTTTTTTTCCAAGTCAGTGGTGGCAGTTGCCTGGGCTGTTCTGAGGGCCGTGGAGGGTAGATACGTAGTAGTTAAAGTGATGATAAATATGATGTCTTGTATACACTGATCAACCTCTATGTTCCCAATATAAACCAGGGACCGTTTTTAGATAAGGTCTCTGGTTTATTGGAGGAATGGGCGGAAGGACATCTTATTGTAGGCAGAGATTTTAATATAACTAGGTACCCCTACTTAGATAACATGGGCCCAGGGATAGGGAGGGGGTGAAGAAACACAAACAAGCCCTTAAAAACTTGATTATAGACCGTGGTTTGGTAGATATACGGAGGCTACAAAATCCCACGGCTCGGAATTATACCTGCTTCTCTCACATGCACAATTCTTACTCCCGGTTAGATTTCTTCTTAATTGATACACCGCTGGTAGGTCATGTGACAGAAGCTGACCTGGGTAATATCACCTGGTCAGGTCATGCTCCAGTCCGGTTACCTCTGCATTCTCCGGGTAAAGTCTGTTAAGACGATAAATCATTTGTTAATAATCTCTTGGAAATACGGGAATACCTGGTCATCAATAAGACAGAGGATGTGTCCTCGGGGACTGTATGGGACTGTTTAAAAGCTGTGGTGAGGAGCACATTGATTTCTGGTCGCCGTATCTCAAAAAGGATATAGTTGCAATGGAGAAGGTACAGAGAAGGGCAACCAAAATGATAAAGGGGATGGAACAGCTCCCCTATGAGGAAAGGCTGAAGAGGTTAGGGCTTTTCAGCTTGGAGAAGAGACGGCTGAGGGGGGATATAATAGAGGTCTTTAAGATCATGAGAGGTCCAGAACGGGTAGATGTGACTCGGTTATTTACACTTTCGAATAATAGAAGGACTAGAGGGCATTCCATGAAGTTAGCAAGTAGCACATTTAAGACTAATCGGAGAAAATTCTTTTTCACTCAACGCACAATAAAGCTCTGGAATTTGTTGCCAGAGGATGTGGTTAGTGCTGTTAGTGTAGCTGGGTTCAAAAAAGGTTTGGATAAGTTCTTGGAGGAGAAGTCCATTAATGGCTATTAATCAAGTTTGCTTAGGGAATATCCATTGATATTAATTGCATCAGTAACATGGGATCTTCTTGGTGTTTGGGTAATTGCCAGGTTCTTGTGGCCTGGTTTGGCCTCTGTTGGAAACAGGATGCTGGGCTTGATGGACCAAAGATCTGACCCAGCATGGCAATTTCTTATGTTCTTATATGTTCACAAGCTACCTTTCTTAAAAAAGGCAGGGAGAAGAAGAAGAAGCTAAAACTTGTGCAGAGGATAGCGAGACTTGAGCTGAGCCATAAGAGGACACCAGGTGCTCACAAACTGAAGAAACTCAAGGAGGCTAGAAGAGAGTTGAAAGAACTAGATTTAGCCATACTGGCCTTTCAGTTAGACTTACTTAAGTAGAATCCTGGGGGAATTCTGCGCTACTACGGAACTCAGAATTTGTGCATAATTCCCCCCTCTCTGCGCAGAATTGCCAAATTCTGCGCAGAAAATGGCAGAGGAAACCCCGGCATGCCGCAAACAGAGAGCGCGCCGTTAGCGGCGAAGATGAAGGCCCTGGCGCGCCATTCATTGTGAAGATGAAGGCCCCAGCCTGCCACGAACGGATTGTGCACCATTCGCAGCGAAGATGAAGGCCCCTGAGTGCCTTGGGATGTGCACCGCTTGCAGCGAAGATAAAGGCCCCGGTGAGAGAGATTGCGTGTAGAGAGGAGGGGGAGGGGCTGTGAGAGAGAGAGCAGAGGGTGAGAGAACAGGAGGGTGTGAAAGAGACCAGGTAGGGTAAGCAGAGAGAGCTGGGGGGGGGGGGGGGGGTGCTTGAGTGTGGGTATCAGAGAAAGGGAGCCTATATGAGGAGATTGTGAAGGAGTGTGTATGGTGTGAGAGATTGGGAGCTTGTGTGTATGTGTGAGACAGAGCCTGTGTAAAGGGATTGTGTATGTGTGAGAGAGAGTCATAGGTAGCCTGTGTGAGGATGTATGTGTGAGAGAGAAAGGGAGCTTGTGTGGGTGTGTATGCAAGAGAGAGGGACCCTGTATGAGGGGATATGGTGTGTGCGAGATAGTGAGGGAGCCTGTATGAGGGTGTGTGTAAGTGCACTAGAGAGAGAGGGAGTTGTGTGTGAGAGAGGGAGGGACAGAGGGAGCCTGTGTGAGGGGCAGTACTGAGAATGGGGTCAAACTCTGGGACTGGCGATAGAGTGGAAGGGGTTGAGACTAGAGGTGGAGGGGAGAGATACTGGCAGGTGGAGGAGTTGGGGGGCCTGAGAGGGCAAAGTGGCCAGGGGAGTAGGGAGAGTGAGTGGAAGGGACACTCTTACAATGAATTTCTAGGGAAATTCTGCTCAAACTATTTAAAATTCTGCATCTTTAAGTAATAACTTTTTTCTGTATTAATTAAAAATGTAATTACGTAAAGACTGTCATGTAATATGTGTTATTTTGACCAATATAAAGTTTGCAGAAATTTTCAGAATTTTAAGTTTTTGTGCACAGAATTTTAATTTTTTTTGTGCAGAATGCCCCCAGGAGTAATTTTGAGTATGGTAACAAAGCTGGGCGTTTATTAGCTAGGAGGCTGAAGGAGAAGGTATCTCAGAATCATATTACAAAGATTAGAGATGCTGGAGGGAAATTTGTATATAATGCTGGTGAAATTAGTAAAAGGTTTGTACAACACTTTGAGGACCTGTATGATTCAGACAAGACTATACTGTTACAAGGTATAGAACAGTATCTGGGTTGGGTGAAGCTGCCAGAGGCTCCTGAAGAGGTTAGAGAATTTCTGAACAAAGAGATCTCTGCTAGTGAAGTATATTAAATTATTAAGGAGCTGAAAGTGAGTAAGTCTCCAGGTTTAGACGGGGTCACTGCTAAGTTCTATAAAACGTTTCACCCAGTCCTTAGAGCCTCTGGTCCATAGGTTCAATTCATTGCAACAGACTGGCACCATTTCCTCAGCTGCTAATATGGCAGGCATCACTATTCTTGCAAAGGGAGGAAGGGATCACACACTCTGTGGCTCTTACCGGCCTGTATCGCTAATCAATATAGACGTGAAAATACGGGCTAAGGTTCTGGCAGTTAGGCTGGGGAAGGTAGCCCCCGTGATTATCCACACAGATCAGTTGGGGTTTGTACCAGGGAAACTGGCCTCGGACAGTGTTAGAAGAGTAACCAGATTGATCTGGCATTTACAACAGAGGTGGATGCCAGCTGTCTTATTGGATGTGGATGCTGAAAAGGCTTTCAGTAGGGTGCATTGTCCTTTTTTTTTCAAATGCTAGACAAAATGCATCTAGGCGAAGGCTTTATTGGGTGGGTCTGGAAGCTATACGAGCCACTGCATGCGTGTATAAAGGTAAATGAGGGCTATTAGACACCCTTTGAGGTGGTGAGAGGTACTAGATAGGGGTGTCCAGTATCACCTCTACTGTTTGCTCTTTCGCTGGAACCCTTTGCCGAACAGGTGAGATGTGATCCCCGGATTCAGGATATGCAGGTTGGGGAGGTTGCAGACGACATACTGTTTAAGATCACAGAGCCTGACACATCCTTGGCGGCTTTACTGAGGGAAATGAGATCCTTTGGGAGATTATCTGGGTTTAAGTTAATGAAGATAAGTCTGAGTTATTGAGTATTTCTGTCCCTGAGGGTCGATTTGTGGAACTTGGCAATGCACTCCCATTTAAAATAGCTAAGAAATGGGTAAAGATTTGGGGGTTAAAATTGGTCCGGCTTGGAGGAGCTATTTGCTCTTAATTGTGACCCATTGATCCAGGAAGCACAAAGGGGTCTAGATAGATGGAACAGAATGGATTTCTCCTGGTTGGGGAGGGTGGTTATTATAATGAATATTCTACCCCACTTTTGTTACTTTTTCCACAACCCTTCCAGGTGTGGTTCCTGACGGGGTTTTGAAATTACGACTGCATAAGCTCCTTAGATTCATATGTAAATGGAAACCTCCAGGGGTATCTAGCCAAGTCTTATTTCAATATACACTTAACAACAACAAAACCTCTATTCCCTTTTACAAAACTCATATACTACAAACCATCAAGGGAATACCCTGATGTGTGGTGATGTGTGGTAACTATGTCTGAGATAGCCATTCTGTGATTATCCCATTATATAGCCACCGTCTTTATTCTCCAAATCATTTTTTACATTTTTTTCTTTGCTTTTATTTCGTTTTACTAATCAAGTCCTTGATTTTCCCTCTCCCTGGCGGTCAGCTAGACCCACTTAGAGCGTTTTCGCTTGTTATAGAAAGTACTTATCGGTTTCAGTAAGTATGGATGAATTCCTGCTGATGTCGGGCAGGCAGCTTCAACCCAACAGCAGCGGCAGGAATTTATCCATACTTACTGAAACCGATAAGTACTTTCTATAACAAGCGAGAACGCTCTAAGTGGGTCTAGCTGACCGCCAGGGAGAGGGAAAATCAAGGACTTGATTAGTAAAACGAAATAAAAGCAAAGAAAAAAATGTAAAAAATTATTTGGAGAATAAAGACGGTGGCTATATAATGGGATAATCACAGAGTGGCTATCTCAGACATAGTTACCGCACATCACCACACATCAGGGTATTCCCTTGATGGTTTATAGTATATTAGTCTTATTTCAATCAGTTCACTAATGAATTATTACATCTCGATCTCTCCAACGCATCTACAGCCACCACCTCATGGTGCAACATCACCAAAAAGATCGCAGACATTACCTGCCCTTCCATCACAAAAGTAGTACAACCTTCGCCAGACAACAGGAAACCCTGGTTCACCCCAGAACTGAAGCTGCTTAAACAAGAGCTAAGAAATAAAGAACACACTTGGAGGAGAAACCCATCCCCCACAACATTAGCTATTTATAAAACCTCCCTCAATGCTTATAGGATCACCATACTGAGAACAAAGAGAGATTTTTTCTCAAAAAAAATACATCATTTCATATTTGATTCAAAAGCACTTTTCTCCTACGTTTCAGCTCTCACTAAACCATCACCTCCTACCATTCCTGATGATCAAGCACTCAACAAAGCATCAGAACTAGCAGAATACTTTAAGGATAAAATTGACAAACTGACTATCTCTTTCTCATCATCTTTTTCATATCCCCCTTTCCCTCACATTACCTCACCTCAACTAAATACAACGCTGGAAACTTTCGAGACCACTTCAGCACTTGAGATAGAAAACATACTTAAAAAAATGAAACCGTCATCTCATCCCTTAGACACAATTCCTACTAACCTTCTCATCGCAATAAGAAACTCCATATCAAAACCAATTGCAGACATCATTAACTGCTCTCTCTCCCAGGGTCTAGTTCCTGACCAACTTAAATTAGCCATTCTCAAACCTCTACTTAAAAAACCTAACCTTCCAACCACAGATCCAGCTAACTTCCGCCCAATAGCTAATCTGCCATTGATCGCCAAAATTATGGAAAAGATAGTCAATAAACAACTATCTGAATATTTGGAAGAAAACAACATTCTTGTATCTTCCCAGTATGGCTTTCGGAAATCGTTAAGCACTGAATCTCTCCTTATCTCTCTTACCGATTCTATTCTATCTAATATGGACAAAAAACAACCACATCTTTTGATACTACTAGATCTCTCTGCAGCCTTTGACACTGTCAACCATTCATCTCTATTAAAATGTCTGGCAGATATAGGCATTAAAGGAACAGTCTTCAGCTGGTTCAAATCCTTCCTAGCAAATAGACAATTCAAAGTAAAGATTAACAACAAAGAATCACAACCAATCCCTTCCAACCGGGGGGTCCCTCAGGGTTCCTCCCTTTCCCCTACCCTCTCCAACATTTACCTCTTACCTCTATGTCATCTACTTACTAAACTAAACCTAACTCACTATCTCTACGCGGATGACATCCAGATACTCATCCCAATCTCAGAATCCTTACAAAAAACCTTGGCTCACTGGAACAATTGTTTGCAACAGATCAATCATCTTCTCTCCAGCCTTTGCCTCATTCTTAACAACAACAAAACTGAGATCCTAATCATCAATCAAGACATCAACATCAAACTTCTAAACCCAGCTGACCTACTCAACTCATCCACTCCCATATTAAATCACTCACCACATGTTTGAGATCTAGGTATCATGCTAGACAATCAGCTCAATTTTAAAAAATTCATAAGCACAACCACCAAAGACTGTTTTTATAAGTTACAAGTCTTAAAAAAATTGAAGCCTCTTCTTTATTTCAACGATTTTCGGATGGTCCTACAAGCCATTATTCTATCAAAAGTCGACTATTGCAATTCGCTTCTCTTTGGCCTTCCATATTCATCCATCAAACCCCTCCAAATGCTACAGAACTCTGCAGCCAGAATCCTTACCAATACGAATAAAAGAGATCACATCACCCCCATTCTCAAGCTCCTCCACTGGCTGCCTATAAAGCAAAGGATCCTATATAAAGTACTCACCGTAATTCATAAATCCATTCACAATATCTCTCCTCTTCAATTATGTAACCAACTACACCCTCACTCCTCCTCTAGACCCATCAGAGGAGCATATAAAGGCACACTCTATGTACCTTCAACAAAATCCTCGCCTCATAAACGTGCCATATCTACAGCAGGCCCCATTCAATGGAATGCGCTCCCACCAGACATTCGGCTTGAGTTCTGCCACTCTTCATTCAAAAAAAAACTTAAAACCTGGCTCTTTAGCCAAGCTTTTCCAGGACCATGATCATCATTTTTTCCCCTCCAACCAGCAAGAACATATCTTCTTCACAAACCCCCATTTTCCATACCACTACCTACTTCGGTATCTAATCTCTTGCTGCAGGACACTTGAGACTTTCTCACTTATACGTTATAATTTTTATGCTCAATAAGACCTGTCAACTTAATTGTTTAAGTCTTTTTTTTTTTTTTTTCTCCTTTATCTTTTGGTCATCAATGTTACAACGTTATTGTTAAATTTTGAACTTATGTACACTGTTCCAAGTTTCATAACCTTGTTCTATGTAATGCCTTTTGGCAATTTTCATGTTCTGTTTCAATGTAAACCGATGTGATCTTTATTTCATATAGGAACACCGGTATATAAAAATCTAAAAATAAATAAATGAATAAAATTTCAAGGCAAACTAAGGGGAGGAGTAAGTGTGCTGAATTTGTTATGGTATTTTGTTGCAGCTCAACCGAGAACTTTAATTGGATGGCACGCGAGAAAAGAGCAGAGGCCATGGCTAGAGATTGCCCAGGTGGTTGCGGGAGGACCCCCATTTAGAGGTTAGGGAATGGCAAGAAGGGAAGTCGCAGACCTCAGGACTGTCCCCTTTCTCCAGGATGGTGCTGGAGGAATGGAGAAAGGGAAGAGCCAAGCTAGAAAAGGATAAGTGGGCGTTTGAGCTATTCATTAAACACTGCGGGCCGGGGTTGGAGCGGAAAGAAGTAACGAGATGGAGAGAGAGGGGGATAACCAAACTGGAGCAAATTTGGGATGGGCAAGGAATGATTCCCTTTCATATCCTGCAGCAATTATATTCCTTGTTGCAAAAGGATTTATCTTCTTATAATCAATGGGCTCATTTATGTTTGCACAGGGAAGCTTAATTTGGAACTGAAAAGGGGAAACCTCTCTTTGAGAACTTCTGGGAACAGGCAGATACATTTAAAAGACCCATTTCACAGATCTATGTGTTGTTGAATACAAAAATGGTTTATCATTTGGCTTGGGAGAGAGATTTGGGGAATATTTTAGAAGAGGGTGAGTGGGACCAGTGTTATGTGGCTGGTGAGCAAAGCTCAGTTTCGGCCTCAATAAAGGAAAATGGATACAAACTTTGTTATATAGATGGTACCTAACACCAGTTCAACTAAACAAAATGTCAATTACTTATTGTGGCAAATCCTGGAAGGCATGTGGGGCCAGAGGTACGTTCTTATCATTTATAGTGGACTTGCCCAGAGGTAGCTAAGCTTTGGGATAAAGTCATGGATTTTATAAAGGGACTACTGTACTTGGGTTACTGGTTCCTAAGATCCTAAATTGTGTTTGTTAAATATCCCATTGGGGGTGGGTACTGAGTCTCACTGATGCTTGATTTTACAGATAATAATAGTGGTCAAATGTGAGATAGCTTATTGGTAGCGGAGATCTGAGGGTCTGCTCCAGGACTGAGAGAGTTTACTATATAGGGAAACTCATAGCTATGAAGAATGACAAATTGGAAAAATTTGAGAACCTTATCTGCAGTAGAAGTACAAATGTACAGACAGGGCCGGTGGAAGCTCTTGTTGTACTATGGACATTGAGGCATGGGCCCTTGGTCGCTGCAAGAGGGACTTGCAGCGATAGGCTAGTTCCTGAGCAGAGATGGACACAGAGAAGTTAGTTTTTATTATACTGCAACGTAGATGGTAACCAGAGGAACGGGCAATGATCCCAGCCAGCAGAGGAGATGTCTGATGGCAACGTTCCGTCTGAGGGCTGCAGAGTGGAGAAGGCAGCTTCACAATCTCACCAGGTCCCGAGAGGGAGATGGGTCTGGTAGTGGTGCAGGGTAGGCCGAGGATCTATGGAGAGAGAGAGGTGAGACAATGCAGAGAGACAGAACTGGAGTGGTAGTACTCACTCTGAAACTGGCAGTTGTAGTAGAAGAAACCCCCGAGGAGCGGAGGTTTGGGACGAAATAAGGCCCCCGAGGAGCAGGTACCTTAGGCATCCTTGTTGGAAGTAGATAACCCCGAAGGGTGTAAAGGAGCGAGGCAAGGCCCCCGTGGAGCAGGTACCTAAGTCGTCCTGGAGCGAGAATACACAGAGCGAGAGCGTCTGGTACCGTAGAGAGATCAGCATAGAGGATTCCTTGCTAACTCGTATTCGGAATCGTGAATGGTGATTAAATACCAGAGCTTGTAATGTCATGCAGTGGGGACGCCCCCGAGGTTCCCACCAGGACGCACGTAAAGGACAGGGCTGTGTGCGCCCTAGGCAACTCCGGGAGAAAGATGGTTTTACTTCTATTGATGATTTATATTTCCTGATTTTATTGTTTGATGTTTTCTGAGGAATTGTAATATTTTTGTTTTTCCATTGTTGCACTGTATAATAGTCTGGCCTGTTGCACTTAACAGTTCAGTTTTTGTCTGCATGTTTTTATTACTACTTTATGGTCACTTTAGTCTGCATTTGGTGAGGGTCTGTTTGTATTTTGCATGCGTGACTGAGCTGATGTATTCTGCTGGTGTATAGGTTCTGTGTAGGGATCTATAGCAGCTTGGCATTTTCTGTTTTCCTAATAGTAGGTATATTGGTGTTTTAGGGCCTGGTGTAATAATTGCAGTTTGCATTTTCATAAGTAGGGTTGTTAGTGTTTGAGTGCTGGCTGTTATTGTAGTATTGGTATGGGAGATTTACTATATTGAAATTGTAATTCAATTTACTTGTGGCTTTCTGAGAGCTAAGCCCATACCCATCACACACTACCATAAACCCAATATCAATTCCAAGGGTCTTTTTTTACAGGGTTTTACAGCACTGCATGTAAATATTATATACATTTTGTAAGTGATATTTTGACCTCAGAAGACTGTAGTTAAATGTTCTTGTTCATGTAAAATCTATTATAAATGCATAATTTTTAATTGTGTGTGGCAAGGGTGTGACGGGGGGGGGGGGGGGTAGAATCATGCTATAGGTTTCGCCTAGGGCGCCTCATACCCTTGCACTGTCCCTGGGTAGAGGTCTAGAATTTTGAGAGAGGGGCGGGGTGTCAAAGGGGTGATTTGAAGAGATATGCTATTTGTTTGACTTTGATATTCAGGGGGGAATAATCTTGATAGCGAGTTCTGATATTTATATTGGGCATTGTTAGTACAATTTTCAGTGTGATATATTTATGTTAAATGCCTTAGCAAAGATGTACTATGTGCTATGTGCAATGCTTGACTTCATCTATGAACAACCAGTAATAATGTTACAAAATGAATATCTTTGTGATAGACAAAACAATAAGAAACTTACTATATTGTGCTCGCTTTTGCCTAGCAAAAACATTAAAGGTGATAGAACACATCTACTAGTCAAAGTCATTAGATGGCTGCAGCCGGATAAGCTTCATGTTTTATACCTAAACATGTTCAATCACAAATTGATGTGTAGAGATGAACCATTGGTAGAAGATTAGCATACATTGTCTTTTTTTCATACTTGTTCAATATTCAGTTTTTATAAGAATATTAACTCAGTAACTTTTATCTTGGTTCTCAAAGATTTACAAAAAAATGTCCCCATACAATACATGAGTTAAGCCCACTGGGTTTCAAACTGCCCTATTCATATATCCATCTTTGTTCACACTGTATTAAAGTTTTTTCGCATTCACCACCTCGTGGAAGTTTAAAAACTGTATCATTCGCAAAAAAACGAAGTTGAACAAACTTATAATGTACTTCCATGCTGTGAGCTACAAGCGGTACACCTATACGTCCATTTTTATGGCAACTGCGATGTTCTGATATGCGCATTCTAAGGCATCTTTTTGTTTTGCCCACATAAATCTTGATACATGGGCACACAGCTACATAAATAACAAAAGTAGACCCACATGTTATAAATTGTTGAAGGAGATATTCTTTCATTGCTACTTCAACACAAGCCACACTTGAAATGCCTTTTGATCAGATCCTTATTGTTAGTTCAGTCATCCTTCAGGAACGACGGGCTCAATCTTTCTTTTAGATTTCTCCCTTGTGTAAATGCAAATCGCAAATGTTTATTTTCAGAGGTTGGGTTCAGCAAAAGTATGTCCCAGTGCTTGCGAAAAATATTGCAAAGTTCAGATGTACCAGCCATGTAGTGAATCACACAGGTGAACACATTTTTATTACTGGATGTTTTTCTAGAACCCTGTGAAGCTGTTCTTGATGGTAATTAAATACTTTATGCACGATGATTGCAGGATAACCTGTTTTCAGAAAAATCCTTTGATAGCACCCTAGACTATTTCCTGTATTCTTCATTGGTAGAATAGATCTTTTTAAGTCTCAAAAATTGTGCAAATGTCAAATTTTCTCTTAATGTTCATGCATGCACACTGGAGAAATGCAGAAGTTGATTGCATTCAATTGTCATCCTGTGTTACACTAGTTACAAATTGCATGGAGTCCTTCAAAGTAATGGCCACGTCTAAAAGCGTAATACACGTCTGATGAAAATTCAAGGACAACTAAGCCCCTAAAGAGTCTGGGAATTCTGCTTGATGCGCCCTTGTCTTTTAAACCACAGGTTAGAGCTGTCATCAAAACTGGTTTTTTTAAGCTTCGTTTGATCTCTGGTTTAAGGCATCTTTTCTATGATCATGATTTTCTGACTGTAGTTTGTTCTATAATGTTTTCACGTCTAGATTATTGTAACAGCCTGTTTATAGGGTTACCCAAGATCACGTTGCAACCTATGCAACTTTTACTAAATGCTGCTGCCCGGCTGGTTTCTCATACGAAACGGACCGAACATATTTCACCAATCCTTTGTAAATTGAATTGGTTACCTGTGCGTGAACACATTGAATTTAAAATTGTAATGATCGTGTTTAAGCTTCTCAGTCTGGATGGTTCTCATTGGGCAAATGCATTGCTACTTATTTATAAACCAACTAGAGGTTTGAGATCTTCTCAACTAAACTTGCTCGATATTCCTTCTGTGCGGCAAGCTCGTTTATTCTATTCAAGAGAGACATCGTTTTCAATTGTTGCTCTATCTTTATGGAATCTCATTCCTTTTGAGCTGCATACTTTGGAAAACGTAAAGAAATTCAAGAGGCTTTTGAAAGATTTTCTGCTCCATCGGGTCTTTAGTATTTTCTAGAATTTATGACCGTGACAGCTTTTTGTTAGGTATGATTTAGGATCCATCTTTGTCTGATTACAATTGTATTATGTGTTTACATAATATTGTTGAGATTGTGGTTTCTATGAAACTTGATGATTTGTGGTTTTTGATACGTTTGTCATGTTGTTGTTTTAATGATATTATGTATGTATGTTGTAAGTTGCCTAGACCTTTTTGTGTTAGGCGTTTAATAAGTTTTAATAAATGAAAATGGAAATGGAATCTGTACAAGAATTGAGCCCAGCTATAAAACAAGGTCAATTCATCTACTGTTCTGCCCCATAACGTAAATATATCATCAATATATCTTTTCCAGATGATAATTTTATCCTTGAAAGGGGAATGCTCCATCCAGATTCTTTCAAACTCACACATATAAAGACTGGCTAATGATGGCGCCATGTGTTGCCCCAATGGCAGTTCCAGGGGCAGTTCCATTAATCTGTAAAAATAACTGACTTTTTGAAAAAGAAAAAGATTGTCAAGGCAATAGAGGCAAGACAGGAGATAAATGAAGATGGCACTACATGCGGACAATCTCTCTTCTTTAGATAAAGTGAGAACTTCCAACGTGTGATTCAGAGGGATACTAGTGTACAGTGAATTAATGTCCAAGGTAACCATAATAACATCAGTATATTTTTCTAAGCGTTTGAGCTCATGTAGCGTGTTCAAAAAAACAAGAAGTGTTACAAATATAAGAAAACTGTAAAACAAAAGTTTTTAAAAAATCAACATAATGGGATAAAAGTTCAATAATGATTGATTGGCGACATAATAGGTCTGCCAGGAGGATTGCTCAGAGTTTTATGTATTTTGGGTAGAAAATAAATGGTTGCCAAGTGAGGCTGCGCCACATTTAAACACTGAAATTCTTTCATTGTCAAAAACCCCATCTGTAAAGCAAAACTAGGTAATCTGCTTGATTCTTGACTGTAAACATTTGCATGTTTAAAGAATCCATCTTGAGAGATGTCAGAAATTTGGAATCTAAACATGTTCCTTTTGGCCAACAAAATTTAACCATTAAAGAAAAAATTGTGAAGGGGGAGGTCTCGTTATTTTGAATCACAATGTGTTGCGTCCATCGGTTGCAGATGTCTGCGACCGGTCTGCCTCACCTCTTTTTTGCCTTTCTCCTCCTTCATGGGTAAGATGGCTGCCTCCGGTGATGAGTGCCGAAACTCTCGGCATTTCCAACTCAGCCAATTCCACTATCAGTGGCTTCTCCTGCCGCCCAGGCTACTGCAGCAGAGTTTTCTCAACTTTGGAAGCAAATGAAGGAGCTACTCCTTAGAGCAGGACAGAAAGCAAAGAAGATCTACGATGCTCACCATCGAGAGGCACCACAGTTTAAGCCTGGAGCCAAAGTCTGGTTGAGTACCAAGTTTCTCCGTCTTAAACTACCTTCAGCACATTTTGCACCTCGCTATGTAGGACCCTTTGCTATCCTTCGGCGATTGGGAAATCTGATATACAGTTTGAAACTACCTTCATCAATAAAGATACACAACGCCTTCCATGTCTCTCTGTTAAAACCCTTGATGCTCTCCGAGTTCTCTAAAAAGACCCCAGAACCAACTAATCTGGACACTGAGGAAGATATCGAATATGCCATGGATGACATCCTGGATGTCCATAAGAGAGGCAAGACATGGGAGTACTTCATCTGCTGGGAAGCCTATGGACCAGAAGAAAACTCATGGGAGCCGCTGGCCAACATCATGGATAAGGTCATGGTACGTCAGTTCCATCTTGCACACCCATGTAAAGCCAGACCACCAGGAAGAGGTCCTGGAGGGGACCCTTTGAAGGGGGTACTGTTGTGTCTGTCGGTCGCAGACGGCTGCGACCGCTCTGCCTCACCTCTTTTTTGCCTTTCTCCTCTTCCTCCATTGATAAGATGGCTGCCTCCGGTGCCGAGTGCCGAAACCCTCGGCGTCTCCAACTCAGCATGGGCGTCCCCATCCACCATGCTCCTTCCCGTGGCCTCCTATGGCGCGCATGCTGCCTATGCTTATCTACACGTCATGGCGGGAACCTCGGGGGTGATCCCACCGCATGACGTCAATACCTCCGGGTATTTAAGCCTCCACTCTGCTCCTAACGAACGAGTTAGCAAGGACTTCAGTTTAGCTACTCTGACCTCTTCTAAGCTGCATGCTTAGACTCCTCGCTACCCTCCGGGGTATCTCACTCCTGAAGAAGCTCTGGGCACCTGCTCCTCAGGGGCCTCTCGCTTCCAACTACCCTTCAGGGTTTCTACTACTAATTAGACAACCGCTCCTTGGGGGTTTCTCGTCTCTTTTCAGGATCATCTGCGCTTCCAGGTACTCGCTCCTCGAGGGCCTATCCAGCTCAGTGTATCCTGCACCACGGACCTCGGGTCCCACCTTCACAATCTACCAAGAGGATTCCCACACTACTCTTCAGTGAGTACATCTATGATCCAGCTCTCCATTTCCACTCACCAGGTTCAGCTTATCCCGCTCTGCGGAACACTACCAACCTTATAAATCTGGGTGAGACTTCTCCATCTGAGGCTGTCTGAACGTATTGGCACCTTGCTGGACTTCAATGCCATCTCTTCCTGCACAATTACCATCTATCTACAGCAGTACAATAAAGCTTTCCATCTTCAGTGTCTGCTCTCTGAGTCTAACCTATCGCTGTGGTTCCCCCATGGGGCCCCTCCCCGTGGGAGGAGTCATCACCACTGCGACTAAAAGTCCACACTATGCCTCAAACCCAATACAATGATTATTTAAAAGAGGCAATGAAAAAATTGAAGGATCCAGTGTGTTATAAGAAATTAGCTTTGGATCCAACTAAATGTTTACAGTCAAGGATCAAGCATTGGGACATACTTTTGCTGAACCCAATCTTTGAAAATAAACATTTGTGATTTGCATTTGCATGAGGGAGAAAGATGGAGCCCATTGTTCCTGAAGGATGACTGAACTAACAGTAAGGATCTGATCAAAGAGCATTTCAAATGTGGTTTGTGTTGCGCATGTGATGTATGTTCATCCATCTGCAATGAAAGAATATCTCCTTCAACAATTTACAACATGTGGATCTTCTTTTGTTATTTATCTAGCTGTGTGCCCATGTAACAAGATTTATGTGGGCAAAACGAAAAGATGCCTTAGAATGAACATATCAAACATCTCAGATGCAGTAAATATGGATGCATAGATGCACCACTTGAGGCTCTCAGCATGGAAGTACATCATACATTTTCTCAACTTTGTTTTTTGTGATTGATACAATTTTTAAACATCCATAAGGTGGTGATAGTGAAAACATTTTAATACACCATGAGCCAAAGATGGATATATGAATTGGGCAGTTTGAAACCCTTTGTATTGAATGATGACATTTTTTGTAAATCATTGAGAACCAAGTTACAGTTGTCTGAATATTGTCTTTTTCACACTTGTTCAATATATGCTAATCCTCCACCAGTGGTTCATCTCTACGCATCAGTTTGTGATTGGACACGTTTAGGTATAAAATGTGAAGCTTATCTGGCTGCAGCCATCTAATGACTTTGACTAGTAGATGTGTTCTATCACCTTTAATGTTTGTTAGATAAAAGCGAGCATGATGTGGTAAGTTTCTTATTGTTTTGTCTGTCACAAAGATATCCATTTTGTAACATTTATTATTTGTTGTTCATAGGTGAAGTCAAGCATTGCACATAGCAATTTATTCGAGTATTCCTGAGGAATCCTACACAGGCGAAAAGTTGATGGAATAGGAGGAATTTAATAACTGGGACGCTGTTCTTTAAGAGATCTCATTTAAGTCTTTTGTGCATTGCCAAAAAGGGCTATCACTTAAGCATTTCCATGATCAAAGTATTTTAATGATTTTTTATACATATTGGGACATTACAATCAGTTTTTGATTGTAATGAAAATGAAAACGGAGATTTTATAACTTTGCAAATCTTTTTAAAAGGCATTTATAGCCAGAGATTTGGCATCCGAAGTTTTTCCGCTGTCATAAATAAATTATTTTTGTGCACTTTATTTATTTTCTAGTTGTTTCTGTTTAGACTAATGTGTGCATCTAGGGGTCTTTTTTTCTGTTTGAGCAGAACCATAGTTAACCTATGGCCAAGGTGTCCTGAAAGATGCCATGACCAGAGCTGCAATAGAGGGCACCAGCACTCCTTCCGATGTGGCTGGATCATAAGAGCCTGCCTCTGACTGCGTGAAAGACTTCCTGCTGCCACTCTGCACCTTACAAGACTGAAGAGCTGCAGCTGTGCCTGCCTAAAACCTGGCTGCACACTCTCTTCCCCTCCATCATGCAGTCCATGGGCCGAAGGATTTTGGAGCTGGCAGCCAGGAACTTTTAACCTTGTCCTTTTGCTGCCAGCCTGTTTTCCTTCTGTGTGGTTCAAACAGTTGATTTGCAAACTGAACCGCATTGTTAAGGAATAGGAGCCAACAGCCTAAGGATGAAGTTAGAAGCACTTAGGCCGCTGGCTTTATTTATAGGGAAGGGAGGTTCAGGGCTGTGTCCAGGCCCTGGCCTGGGGTCCCAGCGAGATTCTCTCCACTCTTCTCACTTTGCCGTGGTGAAGGAGAGAGCACTGGTAGAATTGGTCCTGAGCCAAGAAGAGGTGGTTAGCAGCCTAAAATTTAAAAGTTGAGCCCTGGATCGCTTCCTTTGCCAGCTCTCATGCCCTCCCTGGAGGAAAATTCAAAGAGGCAGCGAGAGGCACATAAATAAATAGATAATGAGCCACTGGCTTGCAGCAGTCTGACTCGGTATCATTAGTGGGGTTTAATGAGAAGGGGATGGTTAGGAATGGCTGGAAATGAAAGGGGGAGAAGCAGTTTATAGGCTGGGGAAGTTCTGGGGTTCCTGCTGGGGAGGATGAGGTGAGAAGGGAAAGTGCTGGGATCTTTCTCCCCCCCCCCCCCCCCCAATCTACAGGCCTCTCAGGGTGACCAGAGCTCAGGAGTTCCCAGGCACGATTCTTGGGCTTTGCAGTTCGTTTTTTTGTCTTCATGTTTCTATTTCTAATTTGTGGTCCCTTATTCTGTGGCGTGGATCTCTCCTTGTGCTGCATGTGTGACGGGTGAAGGATTTTGCTGGCGTGTAATTTCTGTATAAGTATCTGTAGGTATCTAGCTTGTTCAGTTTTCCCAGTAGGGGCTGCATGGATATTCTGGGATCCGTTACTATATTTTCTCTGCTGCTTTTTCATAGGACAGGTTGTTGCTAGAATGTCATAAGTTTAATATAATAAAAAATCCTTTCCTTCAATAGAAGGAAACAGTCCAGTGGAGGAAACAATCCTCCACTGATAAAGGCTCAGGGGGAGTTGGTATACGATTTAATCATCACTTGCCAAAAACACTTGTTTAACTGACTTTTGAACTAGAAAAGGCGCAGAGGATGGTGACAAAAATGATAAAGGGGATGGAACATCTCCGCTATGATGAGAGGCTGCGCAGGCCGGGGCTCTTCAGCCTGGAAAAGAGACAGCTGAGAGGGGACATGATAGAAGTTTATAAAATCATGAGTGGGGTAGAATGGTTATTTAACCTTTCAAATAATACTAAAACAAGGGGATTCCCCATGAAACTAACAACCAGCAGAGTTAAAACAAATCGTAGACAGCACTTTTTCACTCGGCGCACTATCAAGCTGTGGAATCTGTTGCCAGAGGACGTGATTAAGGCGATGAGCATAGAGGGGTTTAAAAGAGGTTTGGTCAGGTTTCTGGAGGAAAAGTCTAAAATACATTATTAGCCAGGCTGAAGACAGGATGTGGGATTTTGGTCTGACCCAGCATGGCAGCTCTCACATTTTTGTCACCTAGTCCTGCTCTAGTCCCACCTACTCATTCCAAGTCTAGATTGTGGCTTCCCAAACCTGTCCTGGGGGCCCCACGGCCAATCTGGTTTTCAGGAGATCCACAGCGAACATTTGTGACCTCAAGTTTTTATATACTGGGTTTCCAATGTATGCAAAAATCTCCTGCATCGTCACTGAGGATATCCTGAAAACTCAGCTAGCTGTGAGGTCATCAGGCCAGGTTTGGGGGGAACCCTGTTCTAGATAATCTCTTAATGCTGAGGATCTAAATTGAGCTCCCTAGCAGCAGACAGATCAGTTCTCCTGACTTGTTTTTGTTTGTGGGAGACTCGCAGCTGTTCGCTGTCCCTCAGATCATGGAAGCTGAATTTGGGGGCCGCAGGAAGAGCAGACAGTGGGAGAATGCACTCTCTCTCCCTGCATCTCTTTGTCATCACCTGCCTTTCCCATATGTTTAGGCAGGAAGGAGGAGAGGGTAGGATAGGGGCAGTTTAATGTACTGTTCCCTGGGAGATGGAAAGGTAGGAAGGGGCAATGAAGGGATTGGAGACTGGAGGGGAGGATGGAGAACGGGGAAGATGGAGGGTGAGAAAAAGAATAGAGGAGGGTTGGAGGGCTGAGAGATGGAGAGAGAAAGTTGGGGTGGGAGGCAGCAGGGAGGTGTAAAACACAAGGTGGTGGGAAAAGGTGAAAATGAGTGAAGAGAGAGGTGGAGAAGTGACACAGAGAGGTACTGAAGAAATAGAAGAAAAGAAAAATACAAAGAGGAATCGAGGAGGAAAGATGAAAGCAGAGAGCAGTACAATGAGAAACTCACACTATAAAGGTAGAAAAACTATTCTTTCAACTTAGATGTCAGAATATGTGTCTGAGAGAATAAATGTATGCAATACAATTTTTTTCATAAGTATGCATGAATTTATTGATAAATGATATAGTTCTGTTTTGTGCACTTAGTATTTACAACTAAAACAGAGAGCGCTATGACAGAAAAGGGCCACAAGGCCCATCTAGTCTTAAGGCTCTGGTAGTAGAAGAAGCTGAGCCACTGCATCTGGTTTTAAGGAAGCTGCCCATGGGCAAGATATTTCCTGAAAAGAGAATCCCCTAACAGGAACGTTGATTAGTGCATTGCTGTTCAGACTTACTATGAACATTGGGAGAGAAGGTGACCTTGGATGTACTTTGCTCAGTAATGTTTCATCTCTGAACAATCTGTCTCCAGTTTCTGTTCTAAAGAAGCACCAAGTGAAAGCAGTTTTTCCATATAACAAAGTACTTGGAGGGCTGAAAGAGAGTGCCACGGTGAATGTGCCTAGAGGGATGCATGTTTGGCTGACCGTGTCTCTCGCCTTTCTAAAACTAGCACTGCGGCTCAGACAGGGCATGGCTCTTAACCAGACCTTTTCAATGCCCATGAAACATCAACTTCAGAGCCAAGGGGGTGTGATTTTACAAGCAAAAAGCTAGAGTACAAGGAAAAGGAAACTGAAAGGCATTTTGCTGAGGAGCTCTGTCTTAGCACTTAGACAGCAAGGGGGGATCCTGTTCCGAGTTTCCGATCTCAGCACTGCACAGTGTTGGTGCTCATTTGTTTTTATGTGGAGCCAAACGTTCATTGCCGCATTGGCACCAGAAATATATGGGCGTGATAGAGCTTGGTTTGGGATTAAGTAAAGTTTTTATACAGAGCCGTTGGCTCGGATTTTATTGCCCGATGAATCTCTTCTTGAGTTGACTCTGTACTGGTGACAGGGAGGGCAGATGTATAGATTCTGTGTCTCTCAGCTGGAGGATTGTTGCTGTCAGACTGCTTGGGTGCAGTGGGACTCAGGGAGGAGGGAGAGTGATCTGATTTTTTTTTTCTCTGCAGGGTGTCCAGAGATGAATCTCTTTGGTCGCCTGGTGAACACGCTCAGCGGCGTAACCAACCTACTTTCAAACCCCTACCGCGTGCGAGAGATCCCGCTCTCGGAGTACTCCTCCTGCCTGCAAGTGAAACAAGATGGCAGGGTGATAATGTACCAGAATAATTCATCTCGCTCCTGGGACTGCGTGCTGGTGAACCCCCACACCCCACAGAATGCCTTCCGGTGAGTCTTTCTTTTCTGGTTTGTCATTTTTCTTCTTTTGTAAACTTTTGTTTTTCAAAGTTGGTCAGAAAACAGAGTTGCTTACCTGTAACAGGTGTTCTCCTAGGACAGCAGGATGGTAGTCCTGACACATGGGTGACATCATCCAATAGAGCCTGGCATGGAAAACTTATGTCAAAGTTTCTAGAAACTTTGGTTGGTTCACTGAGCATGCCCAGCATGCCACTATCCATGCAGGATCCCTCTTCAATCTCATAACATAGAATTACAAAAAAATAAAATAACAAACATAGACGAAACCCAACTCCATAGAATGGCAGGTGGGTTTTGTGAAGACTAACATCCTGCTGTCCTAGGAGAACACCTGTTACAGGTAAGCAACTCTGCTTTCTCCGAGGACAAGCAGGATGGTAGTCCTCTCACATGGGTGAATCCCCAGCTACAGGCTGTCCCCAAAGACAAAACGACCAACAGACAGCTAACCACACGCCAACAGGCACAACAACAGAGGTGCTGTTGGTGACAGAGGGAGACAGCCTGAACCTAAAAAAAGGGCTGTAGGTAGGAAGAGTTCTAGAGGACAGACTGGCCGAAACTGCTGTCACGTTGGCCATCCCTGTCTAGACAGCAGTGAGAAGCGAAAGTGTGGAGAGAGCTCCATGTCGCAGCCTTGCTGATCTCATCTACAGGTGGCTTCAGGTGGGCCATTGAAATTGCCATGGCTCTGACAGAATGAGCCTTAACATGGCCTTCAAGCTGCAGTCCCGCCTGAGATTAACAGAAGGAGATGCAATTTGCTAGCCAGCTGGACAGGGTCTGCTTAGCAATTGCAACTCTTAATCTGTTCCTGTCAAAAGAGATGAAGAGTTGTGTAGAATGCCTATGGCCTGCCTGCCAAGAAGAAGGCTAAGGCTCTCTTGCAATCCAGACTGTGCAAGACCCATTCACCCTGGTGCGAATGAGGCCTGGGAAAAAATGTGGGCAGGATGATTGACTGGTTAAGATGAAAATATGTCACCACCTTAGGCAGGAGGTTAGGGTGTGTGCTTAGGACCACCCTATCATGGAAGAACTTCATGTAGGGTAGTTCCCTGTACGTACCCGGATCAGTCCAGACTCCTGGGTTTATTCATCCCTGCCAGCAGATGGAGACAGAGAAAAGCCTCGCTGACACTGCTTGAAAATCCCTGGTGCCACCTGCAGTAGCTCAGTATTTTCTCTGACTCTGCAGATGGCACAGGGTGCATAAACCTGTAGTCCTTTTTTCTTTACCCTTGCTTTTTGAATTTTTTCTCTTTTTGGGTGAGCCTTCCTCCTAGGGACTGGGTTCCTTCTGGAACCTGTCTTGTTCGGTTGAGGGGCACCATTTAGGTCCAATTTGGTACCATGGGGTGTACATCTGGTGGTCCAGATCGCTCCCCCTCGAGGCCGGCTGTGCAGCTTCTAGCCCTTCTCCTTTTTCTTACAGGGGATTCCCTCCTTGTTGTTTTAAAAAAACAAAACAAAAAAAAGCTGATTTGTGCTGGACAGCTCCTTTCAGCTTAGGAGAGACTCCTGTTTCTCTGGTTTTTTTTCTTTTTACAATTGTTTAAAGTTTATTTAAAAAAAAAAAAAGTTTTTATCAAGGAAGAGGAAGTCGGCTGTGATTAAGGCTCCGAGGCGATGCTCCCCCCCCCCCCCCCCCCTCTCAGGTCGCGACGATTTTTTACTTTATTTTTAGTTTGCTCAGCTGGTTTTTCATGGTTCGCGGCTCGGCATGCCGCTCGTGTGGGGCCGTTCCAGCACGGCTCAGCTGGTTGGGGCTGTGCTTGGGCTGCGTTTCGGGGGGAGAAGGACCCTCCCTCCTCCCGGGGGTCTCAAAACGCCGGCGCCTATGTACGCGCATGGCTGCCGCGGTCGGGCCATTGTTACATTGCCGCGGGGGAGCCGGCAGCCATTTTGGAGCCGGATTCGTGCGAGCCACAATTTTTGGAGGGGGAAGAGGATCCTCCACTGTGGCTGTCCCGATGTGATGTGCAGGGGTTATCTGGGGGGGGCGGAAGATCAGGCAGGTCCTTTACCCCAGAGGCCTGGGGGAGACCCGGCTCCCATTTTGCCCCCAGGTTCGCATCCCTTCTCTCCTGATTTTATTCTCCTGCTGCACCAAGCTTATCTGGCACAGCCGGAGGGTTTAGGGAGTGCACCTTTGCCTCTCGCCCCTCAGGACCCGGGTCTGCGGCCTTTGGGTTCAGATCCAGGCCCCGCACGGCCGCAGGACGCCAGCATCCCGAGGGGGCCTAGTTCTGGAGGGTCACAGGGAGCTTCACAGGGTCTGCTCACCCCGGCAGGGGCAACGCTGGGTTCTTCAGTACCAGATCTGCTGTCCCGGAACCTGGATCAAGACCCAGATCACGGAGATGAAAGCCATCGGTAGCAGAAGGGAATGATCCCAAGATTCTCTGGTTATTCCAGAGGGAGGAGTTGGTTTTTTTGCTTCCACAAGTTCTTGAGGAGTTGGGTTTAAAACCCCCTCAAGAGACTCCAGAGGTGGATGGGGCGGATCCTGTTCTGGACAGTCTTCGGGCTCCTCCTTCCGCATTCCCGTATCATAGGTCAGTGCGACAATTGATTGAGCATGAGTGGGCTTTCCCGGACTCTGGTTTGAGGATAGGTAGGGCTATGGCCAAGCTCTATCCATTACCAGAACAGACCTTGGAGCTGTTTGCGCTTCTGTAGGTGGATGCGACAGTTTTCGCGGTCACAAAGAAGACTATGATTCCGGTGGAGGGGTCCGCAGTCCTCAAGGATGTACAGGATCGGAAGTTAGAGCTTCACCTCAAATGGGTTTTTGAGAGTGCGGCCTTGGGACTCTGGGCTGCCTTGTGCTCCGGTTTTATGCAGAGAGCATGTCTGCGGTGGGTGCAAGATTTGCAGGATGCACCTCCTGGTTCTGACACATCGGAGGTGGATCATGTGGAGGCGACGGTCGCGAATGTAGCGGATGTGCTGTATGACTTGGTGCATTCGCTGTCCTGGGTTATGAGTTCGGCAGTAGCGGCCAGACGTTTACTTTGGCTCCGTCATTGGTCGGCGGATGTTTTTTCCAAGGCCCGGTTAGGTTCTTTGCCTTTCAAGGGGCGTCTCTTGTTTGGTGAGCAACTGGAACAGCTCATCAAGCAACTCAGTGAGACAAAGGTACATAAGTTGCCGGAGGACAGACCAAGGAATCGCCAGGCATTTCAATCCAGGTGCCGCTTCAGGGACACCAGACTGTCTCGTCCTTTCAGAGGTCCTGTAGGGACGCAGTCACAAAGGACCTCTCAGCAACCGCGGGGAACGAATTGGGGTCAGTCCTTTCACGGCAGGTGACGACCTTCTCGAATTTCCTCGATGGGAGGAGCAGCGGCTGCCAAGTCCCCACAATGAAGCGAGGCTGGTTCACTCTGCCGTCCCATTTATAGGGGGCTGGCTGGCAGATTTTTACGGGGAGTGGACTAAAATCACGCAGGATCAGTGGGTTCTCTCACTGATAAGAGACGGTTACGCCTTAGAGTTTGCACAGCCCATTCAAGACCTCTTCTTAGTCTCCCCTTGCAGGTTCTGGTTCGGGAGACTTTGCGCAGGTTGTGCGGTTTGGGAGCAGTGGTTCCGGTACCACCTCGCAAACGGGGCAGAGGACGTTATTCCATCTATTTCATTGTCCCAAAAAAGGAAGGAATGTTTCAACCCATTTTGGATCTCAAATCGGTCAACAAGTCCTTAAAGATTCCACGGTTTCGAATGGAAATGCTACAGTCAGTCATTGCGGCGGTCCGCTCTCGGGAGTTTTTGGCCTCCCTGGATCTGACGGAAGCATACTTGCATATTCCAATCCGTCCAGAGCATCAGCGGTTTCTATGGTTCGCGGTCATGGGTCAACATTTCCAATTCCAGGCTTTGCCTTTCGGTCTAGCGACTGCTCCTCGCACGTTCACCAAGGTGATGGTGGTGGTGGCGGTGGCCCTACGACGCGAAGGGGTGTTGGTGCACCCTTATCTCGACGATTGGTTAATTCGGGAGAAATCGTTGGAAGGCTGCCGTTCATCAGTTCAGAAGATTGTTCACCTGTTGGAGTCTCTTGGCTGGTTGGTAAACCTGATGAAGAGTCACTTGGAGCCGTCCCAGGTTCTCAATTACTTCGGAGCTCGTTTCAATACGAGTCAAGGCAGGGTGTTTCTCACTCAGGAGAGGATGCTCAAACTGCAATCACAAGTTTGGCGCTTGCTGGTGTTGAAGATTCCGCAAGCCTGGGACTTCCTACAGGTTCTGGGTTCAATGGCTTCAATCCTGGAATTGGTACCGTGGGCCTTCGCGCACATGCATCCACTTCAGAGGGCCCTGTTGGACAAATGGAATCCCCTGTCGCAGGCTTTTCATTTACCAGTGTTGCTGGATGCATCAGCATGGAACAGCCTATCGTGGTAGCTACTATCTTCTAATCTGCAGCGTGGAGTCAGTCTGGAGATTCCGGAGTGGGTGGTTTTCACTACCGATACCAGTCTCTCTGGTTGGGGAGTGGTCTGCGAGCAACAGTCGGCCCAGGGCACTTGGTCGGTGATGGAAGCCTCGTGGCCAATCAATCAGTTGGAGACCAGAGTGGTGCGGCTGGCCCTTCAAAACTTTCTCCCCCTCATTCAGGGTCGTTCGGTCAGGGTTCTGTCGGACAACGCCACAACGGTTGCTTACATCAATCGTCAGGGCGGGACCAAGAGCCAGGGGGTGGCAATGGAAGCACAGGACTTGTTTCAATGGGCAGGACAGTACTTGGTTCAGCTAGCGGCTTCTCATATCGCAGGGGTTGACAACGTTCAGGCCGATTTTCCTCAGTCATCAACGCTTAGATCCAGGTGAGTGGGAGTTGGCGGAGTCCGCAATGTGACTCATCCAGAGAAGGTGGGGACGTCCCCACGTCGATTTGATGGCAACTTGGCTCAATGCAAAAGCTCCTCGGTTCTTCAGTTGCAGGAGAGAACACGGGGCCAAGGGAGTCGACGCTCTAGTAGTGCCTTGGCCTCCAGAAGTCTTGCTGTATGTGTTTCCGCCATGGCCTCTGGTGGGCAAAGTTTTGCGCAGAATAGAGACACACCCCGGGAAGGTGATCTTAGTGGCTCCAGAATGGGCTAGTCAACCGAGGTTCGCAGATCTAGTCAATCTAGCAGTGGATGGTCCGTTGCGTCTGGGTCATCTACCGGAACTTCTTCGTCAAGGTCCTGTATTTTCCAATCAGGCCGATTGGTTTTTGTCTAGCGGCTTGGTTTTTGAGAGGCGTCGCTTGAGGTGGAGAGGATATCCACAACCGGTGATCACTATGCTTTTACAGGCCAGGCGGCAATCTACTTCCCTCTCATATGTTCGAATCTGGAGAGTCTTTGAAGCTTGGTGTACTGACCGAGGGATACTGGCGGTTCAGGCAGGTGGTTCAGGCAGGCGGTTCAGGCGGTTCAGACTTGATTTCTCAAGTCTTATTCTTTTTACAGGATGGTCTAATTAAAGGTCTTGCCTTTAATTCCCTTAAAGTGTAGGTGGCGGCTTTAGCCTGCTTACAAGGCAAGCTTGAGGGGTATTCCTTGTCATCACATCCGGGCGTCCGAAGGTTTCTTCGGGGTGTTAAGTATTTGCGTCCTCCGATGCGGAAAGTATGTCCTCCTTGGAACCTTAATCTGGTTCTGTGGGTATTGTGTGATGCCCCATTTGAACTGATTAGGAGAGCGACCCTTAAGGATTTGACTCTCAAGGTGGTGTTCCTGGTGGCCATTTGTTACGCCAGGAGAATTTCCGAATTGCAAGTTTGTCTTGTTGGGATCCTTTTCTTCAAATATCTGATTCAGGTATTATGTTGCGAACGGTTCCTTCCTTTGTCCCAAAGGTGGTTTCGGCCTTTCATGTTAATCAGACTATTGAGCTTCCGGCATTTGCAGACTTGGATGCTTCTACACAGCATACTAAGGAGCTTAAATGTTGGCTGTCCATAAAACCTTGTTTCGCTAACTCAAGGTTACTAATGAGTTCAGAAGATCTGATCATCTGTGTTATGGAGCGGTGCAAAGAAGGGTATCCATGCCTCCAAAGCAACTATTGCCAGATGGCTTTAGGTTTGGCATATATTCTCAAGGGCCGTCAAGTTCCTGTGGGTTTGCGGGTCCACTCGACGTGGGCTCAGGCCGCTTCTTGGGCGGAGGCTCAGTTGGTGTCTCCGCAGGAGATTTGCAGAGCGGCGACTTGGAAGTCGCTGCATACTTTTGCAAGGCATTACTGATTGGACTTGGGTTTTGCTGATTCCAGGTCTTTTGGTGAAGGTGTCTTGTGAGCAGGACTCTCCAGGTCCCACCCTCTCTAGGAAGCTTTGGTACATCCCAAGCGTCTGGACTGATCCGGGTATGTACAGGGAAAATTGGTTCTTACCTGATAATTTTCGTTCCTGTAGTACCAACAGATCAGTCCAGAGCCCACCCGGGTTGGAGGGGAGAGTCGTCCGCTCAGCCATAATCTTTTCAGCAAACTTCTGTTCTTTGTTATAAACTTACACATTTTTTCAAGTTGTTTACACGGTTTTAAGTCAGTTTATTGCACATAGTGTTTTCAGCTTGGGTACAGATCAAATACTGAGCTACTGCAGGTGGCACCAGGGATTTTCAAGCAGTGTCGGCAAGGCTTTTCTCTGTCTCCATCTGCTGGCAGGGATGAATAAACCCAGGAGTCTGGACTGATCCGTTGGTACCACAGGAACGAAAATTATCAGGTAAGAACCAATTTTCTTATATGTCACCAAGACCGGAAGCTCACTGACTGCGCTCTGATGTGATCAAGTACTTAAAGTCACAAGAATGCAGTGGCTCGAAAGGAGCTTTTAATGAGTTGAGGCAGCACCACATTAAGATCCTAAGACACCGCAGGAGGCCGCAGAGGAGGCTTCAACTGACTCTGCATAAAGTGACCCACAATAGGTTGCACAGGAATGGGCGAACCATCGACATCCCAGTGGTAGGCACTGATCGCACTCAAGTGTACCCTAACAGAGTTGGTTTTTAAACCAGAATCTGAAAGGTGCAGGAGATAATCAAGCAGCTTTCATATGGAGCAGGAGGAAGGATCCACGCCACGGTGCTTGAACCAAACTGAAAACCTCTTCCACTTCAGGCCATAAGACTTCCTAGTAGAAGGCTTCCTGGAAGCCACCAGGACTCAAGACACATCATTGAAGAGGCCAAAGGGCTACAGGATCAACCTCTCAACATCCAGGCCGATCCTGGGTGATTAGGTCTGGGGAGGTCCCCAGACTGATCGTTTCCCAGATGGGGAGATCCCACAAGAGCAGTAACCAGATCTGCCTTGGCCAGTGCAGAGCTATGAGGATCATAGTTCCCCTGTCCTGTTGAAGCTTCAGGAGAGTCTTCAGCACTTGGGGAAGCTGAGTGTACGCATACAGAAGGCCCTTGCCCCAGTGACAGGCAAAGGCATCTGAGGTTGGTTTGCCGTTCCCCCTGTACAGGGATCAGAACTGATCCACCTTCCTGTCGCAGGGGGATGTGAACAGATCCACATTCGGGTTCCCCAGCAACGGAAGATCCGATCTGTCACCTCTTGTTTCAGGGACCACTTATGGGGCTGGAAGGCGCGATTCGGCCTGTCCACCACCACATTCTCCGTCCCGGCTCAGAGCACCATACCCTGCAACAGAGCTCAAGACCAGATCTGAACAGCTTCTTGGTACAGGAGAAATGATCCTGAACCTCCCTGATGTTGATGTACCACATTGCCACTTGTTTGTCAGTCTAAATCAGAATCACTTTGTTGACCAGCTGATCTCTGAACGCCCAGAACGCATACCAGATCGCATGGAGCTCCAGAAAGTTGATCTGGCATTGTGCCTCCTGGGTGGTCCACAAGCCCTGGGTGAGGAGTCCTTTAACATGGGCAACCCACCCCAGATTGAACGCATCCGTAGTTAACACAATCTCAACTGGGGGACCTTGAAAGGACATCCCCTGGAGCAAGTTGGTCAGATTATCCCACCAAGACAAGGAGTTCCAGAATGCGAATGTGGGCATGAAGGTCCTGGGTGGCCTGCTGCCACTGGGACCGTAAGGTCCACTGAACTCTGCACATATACATGCAAGCTAAGGGGGTAACATGGACGATCGCAGCCATGTGCCCTAATAGTCGTAGCATGCGATGTGCCGAAGTCAGCCGGCTCTGATGGACCACTTCTGTCAGAGACGCCGACATGAGCGCACGATCTCGGGGAAGATACGCTCGAGCCTGAGCTGTGTCCAGTCTGCCGCCAATGAAGTCCAGCTGAGGCGATGGGGCAATATGGGATTTCAGGTAGTTGATGATAACCATTCAGGTGTTAGAGTCCCTGGGGTTTAAGTGTAGTGACCTCACCGCTCTCTCCTGGGAGGGGCTCTTGACGAGCCAATTGTCCGGGTAGGGTACGCACCCACAATGGCCAAGCACTTGGTGAAGACGCGTGGGGCTGAGGCCAGGCAGAACGGCAACACTCTGCACTGAAAATGTCGCTCACCCACCACAAACCGCAGGTACTTCCTTTGCCCATAGAAGATCCTGATGTGGGCGTAGGCGTCTTATAGATCGAGGGAACAAAGCAACTCTCCTCTTTGTAGGAGGGGAATCAGGGTGCCCAGAGAGACCATCTTGAACTTTTCCTTTTTCAGAAACCTGTTCAAGGCCCTCAAGTCCAAGATGGGACGAAGTCCCCCTGTTCTCTTTGGAATCAGGAAATATCGGGAGTAGAAACCCCACCCCCTGGTGACCCAGTAGAATAGGCTTGACAGCCCTGGCTGTTACTAGGGCGGTGAGCTCCGACAACAGTATTTCCTGATGCGAGGACTGAACCCACAAGGAGCATGGGGGAGAGTCCGGAGGGACACCCAGAAGATTCAACCAGTACCCCCAGCGGATGATGGATAAAACCCCTGGTCTGATGTCATGCTGGGCTAACGGTCCCAAAAGACCCATAGTCTGCCCCCAACCAGAAGGTCCTGAATCAAGAGTACCGGTGGTTGGCTTATCTCCCCTCACAGCCAGTCAAAACCCCGTAATGGGACCTGACTGGTGCAGCAGATGAGATTTGCGGGGTCCGCTGCTGCCTAGCATGGCCCCTGGATCCCACCCACTGGGCTCAGGTGCGAGAAGCGGGAGGATAGTACTTCCTCTGATGATAAAAGGACCTCCTCGGGCCGCACCGCAACAATGTAACAAGAAGGCTCGCAGACCTACAAACTTAAAATGCAAACAAAGAACGCCGCATGAATAACGGAGAGTAAACCCGATACCAGAGAAGTTCCTGAGGCAGCTGGGATGCGAAATGTGATCACGTCGAACTGTATTCTGTTATCAGCCAAAGGAAAGTATCCTGCATTTAACTTGTTTTAAGCGAACTGCACTTTGCTATTAGTTAAAAGGAAGGTGCCCTGAAGCCAATTCGTTCTCGAGCAAATAATGTGCTTGAAAAATCCAAAAGCATATTTTATATAAATGAAAAATCTTTGAAAAAATAATTGATACCGGTGAAAGAAAGACCAATGATTAAAAATGATCCCGTGAACAGTTTAAGCAAGGAGCAGAGATGCCCAAAAACCGTGGGATGGTATGAAGGTCTATAAAACACACCTGATACATGTGATATAAATGATAAGTTCTTGATTTAAAAATTTTTTGAAAAAAATTGAAAAATTAATTGGTGATGTGATGCCTGTATATGGTAATAATTTTCATCATCAAATTGAAGAAGGAGTAGTCACAGTATATCAAATCAATTAACCCATCTGAGGCCATCAATGCAATTGAGCCATGGTGCATCAACATGCATGATGCACCAACATGTCTGCAGCCCTTCGCACAGATGCAACCTACACCAGATGTTAATGCACATTTTCCTAGCGTGTAGACAGATGGACTCAGGACCAGTGGGTTATGCTCCCCTGCCAGCAGATGGAGTCAGAGCAAGCTGACATCACAGTATGTATAACCCTACAGTGACCCCAGCCTGCCATTATTCTCCATTCCAGCAGATGGTGGACGTGCATCTCCCTGTGGGGATTGCTTTGAGCTTTTTGAAAGGAGAAATTTGAAATTCTAAATTCAGGAAAAGAAAGCCTCACTCTCCTGTGGTGATACCTAAAGGTCCCTCCCTCAGTTGAGAATTCCTGAGGCGATTTCCGTGATCCCTCAGAGGTGTGACTTGGTCCGCGGTGGTGATGGCAGATGCCCTCTCCCCCCACAGCTGGAGACTGTCTCCTGTACTCAGCTGGTAAGCACTGAGCTCAGGTAAGCTTTAAAAAATAAAAAAAAGGAGAAAGTTTTACATGAATCAGAAACAGTTTGAGGGATTTCAGGACTTCCTCCGGTCTCCGTTCTTGGTGCACCATGCCAACATTTGTTCCCCCTCCCGTTGGGGTTGGGGAATTGGGCAGCCTGGCAGGTTGAGTGGCCCCCAGTGAGCTAGGCCCCACACTTTGGCTTTTTTTCTTGCACGCCATGTGGTAAGCCGCGGCGGCCGTTTTCATGCACTCTTGTGCATGTTCTGCCACCCTCTATAGGCCGTTGGTCTGTCGGCTCTGTGCACGCATTGTGCGCTTATTTTTTGGGCGCACTTTTTACGCTCACAAACTTTTTTGCAAGCTTAACTTGGCGCACAGATTGTGCATGCGCCTTGCCACGCTTTCTTCTAGGCACTTATTTTTTGGGCGCAGTTCATTTTTTAGTGCGAGCCATTCCGATGCACTTTTACCGCAGCGATGGCACCGTTAAACAAGAAGCGTGTCTTTCTATTTGTGTTGTCTGTTATATTAGGGCTTCTCAGCCTGCCCTGGCTTCTAACCTCTGTCAGTGCTGTGCAGACGTTCAGGGAGAGTTGTCTTCCTCGGTTTTTGCTAAGCCTGGCTCTTCCCATTCTGATGATGGTCTGGTCATGGCCTTAACTGGGGGGATGCCAGATCTTGGTTCTCCCCTAAATGGCTCCTCTGCTGGCGAGGGAAGTTCTGAGGGACCATGCCAGGTCCTTCTGAGCTTGGTCTGGACCCGGCTGCTTTTTCTTGGGTGGAATTTTTTCAAGGCTTACAAGCCTTTCTTCAGACACAGTCCTCCAATTCCCCCATTTCTGTCTGACCAGCTGGTGGCTCCTCCCTCTTCCAGTCCTATGCTTAAGTGCCGGGGCTTGCTGATTTTCATAGCACTGACATGGCCCAGGCAAGTTTTGTATACATATCTTGTCAGACATTCCAGCAATCATCCCATACCATTGGGGTTGGTGGACCCTGCACTCCTAACTCAAGAAGACAAAACCCTCTTCCATCCCAATTTCCCAGCTCTCAACCTTACAGCATGGTTGTTGAGCTCAGAGTGATCATGAATCTTCAGTTACTGTCAGAGTTCAAAGCCATTCTATTATCCTCAAGGAAACCTTTGATCTGGAAAAACTATGCCTTCAAATGGAAAAGCTTCTCCATCTGGTGCCAGCAACATGCTTCCAGTCCTTTTTCCTGTGAGCTTCCACAACTGTTGCAATACTTACTCGATCTCTCTCATTCAAGACTCGCCACTTCCTCAGTAAAAGTCCATTTGAGCATGACTGCAGCAAACCAGTCCTTGGTAGATAACAAACCCATCTCCATGCATCTGCTCATATCCTGCTTCATGAAAGGTCTCAGAAACCCTCTATCCCATGGATCTTCAATGTGGTTCTCTCTCATTTGATGAAGCCTCTTTTCAAGCCACTGGAAATAGTTTCTTTGAAGTTCTTGACTTGGGAAGCGCTTTTCCTCATTGCAGTCACTTTGGTGAGAAGAGTTAATGAACTCCAAGCCCTCATCCACTACCCTCTGTTACTTACAGTTCTGTCACGACTGGATGGTTCTGCCAAAAGTAGTCTTAGTTTTTCATATAAATCAATCTATTGTACTACCTACCTTCTTCCCAAGACCCCATATGCATGATGGGAAGAAAGTCTTCCATACTTTAGACTGCAAAAGGGCCTTGGCGTTTTACAAATGGTATAGTCAATTTCATCATAGCTAGAACCATCACTTCATCTCCTACAACCCTAACTACCTAGGAGTTGCAGTTGCAAAGAGAATTTTATCCAATTGGATAGTGGAGTGCATTCATCACTGCTATATCTTGGCTGGACATCAAATTACAGACTTGGTCAAAGCTAGTTAAGTACGAACCAGGGCTTCCTCTACTGCCCATCTCCAAGAGATGCCCATTGAAGATATCTGCAAAGTTGTAACATGGTCCTTGATCCACACCTTCACGTCCCATTACTGTCTCGATAACACATCAAGAACTGACAGTAGATCTGGACAAGCAGTTTTGCAAAATCTGTTCTCATGGTAGTCCACTCTCCATGCCGGAGTCTGGGTTACTTACTAAGTAATTGCTCCATTGCAACCCTCCACTTGGGACTCCCCACATGTAATGGCTAATTTAGCCTGCATATCAATGGAAAAAGCATGTTTGCCTACCATAAATGTTGTTTTCCATAAATAGCAGGATGAATTAGCCAAGGAAAAACTGCCCACCTCCCTGGAGAGTCAACTACACAGCTAGATTAGCTCTTACTGACTGAGGAGGTTCACTCTCCTCTATCATCTCTTCTAGCCAAGAGGTCCCTGACAGACTTCTTTCATTTCCCCCTGGAATGGGGCAAAGGGGTGATCACCCAAGTAGCTTTCCCTAAAAGACTCCAGCAGCTGCGCCATTCACACAGCAACTATGGCATCTGACTATTTCAAAGATCTAGCTCCTGCTGGAATTGTTGTTTCGCCAGAAACCTTGGAGCTGAACAAAGCTTCTGCTTCTGTACTGGCAGATGCTCTTCAGTCAAACCTGGAGGATGAGATAAAAGCCTCTGAGAAAGCCTTGTATTGTCAGCTGGACTGATAGTAAGGCAGGCAGGTTCAGGGGGATAAACCTGCACACTTCCCTTCTATTCACCAATATATAAGGCAAATCAAAGCAAGAATCGAAAGTTCCTCCAACAAAATACGCACAGCTTGAATCTCCCTTTGTATCCCCCTTTTTATACGTACTGCTGATAATTGTGAGAAATGAACATGGGATGTGTTTCATCTCTGCTACTTGAACCTGCCCATTTCTCCAGCTGGTCGCATCCCAGATTAGTATTGACGTAGGTGCTATAGTAATTCTGCTTCTCTCTAAAAGTTGCAAGAGGCAGCTTAGAAATGGGTACTCTTCCCGGACAATTTTCCAGATTCATTCTAAAGAAACTGGATAGAGCAAAAAGAAAAGAGGGTGGTATAGGCCGGCTCCCATGATTTGCAATGGGAGGCAAAGAAAACAAAAAGGACATTGTTCCTCCCATAGGAGATAAAGGCAGCTAGGTGGCCAAAAGAGATGACGACTGGCTTTGCTCCTGCTTTGAGCAGGAGTACATTTATTTGAGATAGAGGCCTCAGGAAGGCAAATGAAGCCACGCATCTCAGTTAGTGACTATGTGACACCGTGAGCGGTATTTGGTGGCTTGCCAGAGGTCACACTCACTTCTGGACTCTGACTATTCTTTTGTAATTTTTATTTATTACAATCAAATTAACAAACACAAGCCTGCTTACCTCAGCAGTTCTAGAAACAGAAATGCAATGGTTTACCCATAACTCCTGCTCTCTTCTACTCTCATCTGGGGCCCTCTATCCTCTCTGGGGCCTGCTTCCCTATCCTTCTTCCCAACGGAAATGGCCTGCAACCAGGATTCCCTTGTGGGCTGTCTTGATGTGGACCAGGCTAAATGCTTGGTCCTGGACTCTTCAGGAGAGTCCAACATGCAGCTCCTTTATAGACTAACCCTTTGAGGGCAGGGCCAGAGGTGTAGCAGAGTATAGGCTGGCTCCTTTTCCTGTGCACTCCAGATATATCTATTATTGGGCCCTTCTAGAAATAAATAAATAAATAAATAAACTTTGAGTGTTCCAAAACACACTGAATCGTGGCAAGATATTGCCTTTTATGACCATAGATATTTGGGAAACACTTGTCAAATAGTGGCTAAATATCAAGTGAAAGCCCAAACTGCTAAGGTCAATTGAGCCCATCTATAATAAGTGCCATAGTTGTAGACAAATTTTGGCCTCCCCATGAACCAATATAATGCAACTTGAACAGTTTCTAATATATTCTTTAGTTCGTTTTTTGTGCAAATTGAAACAAAGCAGACTTTCTCTTATTTCGGGGGGGGGGGGGGGGGTGGTGTTACAGAGTTATATGCCCACACAGTGCCTTCATTGTTCAATTCATCTTTATCAGAATGCCATTTTGAAAGTCAGATGTATCAATATTATTTTAACTCAATCCCTTACAGATTTGTTTAAAGCTGAATTACTTAACCTTTTGGTAAAAAGTCCAGGCCTGGCTATTTGAGCAGACCTTTGCTAATTAGCCGTTACTGGTAGCTTTCTGAGCAGGGGTGAGTGTCTTTAAAGGAGAGATGGTTCAAGGCTGGTGATTTTTATTTTTCTTTGTCTGTGGACTGGAATGGGGAGGAACTGCCAGGGGGATTGGGATATGGTAAAGTTTTCCTTTTTGATCATGATGGTGCTGCTACGTATGAAAACTAGTTGTGTGTTTTGCTGAATCATTGACTACTGTGTATGCGATATATTATATTACAGGTGGGGAGGAGGAGATTGGGGCTGGTGGGTGTGGTTTGTTTTTTTTATGTTGTATTTTTACTATGTAACTACTTTTGGGGATTTGTTACATAAGGCGAGTAATCAAGTATAAAATAAGTAATTTAGTACAGTAAACTCACTTTTCTCTCAGAGAAAGTATTACCTCTGTTTATTTGTTGTTGTTTCTCTAATTTTTTTCTAAAAAATTTCCATTTTTCCATATTGAGTTTTGGGAAAAAATGTATGAAACAGCCCCCCCCCCCTTCCTATGCACCCACTTTTTTCTGGAAGTTTCCATTGTTTCTTAGACTCTCACATCTCAAGCTTCAGAGTGGGGCTTCAAATGCTGGTAGCTGCCTGGTTAGGTAGCTCCAGATCTTTCTTTCACTGTCTAGCTTGACAGATCTTCCCTGTCACTCTCTGACAAATCACTCAGGGCCATGATGTTACCTCCCATACTGGGTCCCAGTGCTAGCTGCTCCTCCTTCTTGCACCGGCGTGGCTTGCCCTGGAAGTGGGGGGGCAGGAGGAGATATGCACAGTTCCCCTTCCAACCTCTCACCCAAGGCCATGCCAGAAATAAGTTCCTTATAACTATGAAATTTTGCCTTTTTATCTGTTCCCCACAAAAAACCTTTGATAAATGAATCATCTGGTATATGATTTGCAATGAGGTTCCAGTGCCTTATGGAGGAGATGAGAGTAGCTGGAGAAGGCAATAGCTTTTAACTTTCTTTTCCTACCTCATTTCCATAACTCTCAGCTCCAGCTCGCATTAGGAGTCAGAGGTGTGAGATTTGTTCTCAAACCCTGAGTGCAGGGGCGGATTGACCTATCGGGGGATCGGGCTTCCCCCAGTGGGCCAGTCACTCCTGTCACGTGATTTTTTTTTTTTTTTGTATTATAAATTTTCCAACCAAAGTATTAGGGGGCGCCGCGAGCAGTGGTATCTCGAGGGGAGCCAATGCCCCCGGGCGCAAGGAGGCTCATGCGGCTGCTGAGCAGCAACATGTATATAGGAGGCAAATTGGCAGGGCCGTGGTGAGGCTCACATCCCGAAGAAAAAGATCGCGTTTAAACGCGCTGATGCTCCTCCTCCTTCCTGCCTGCGCGGCCCCGGAAGTAAACGTTGCCGGAGCCGCGTGGGCAGGAAGG
The DNA here is from genome assembly GCF_901001135.1 of Rhinatrema bivittatum. Classification (NCBI taxonomy): domain Eukaryota; kingdom Metazoa; phylum Chordata; class Amphibia; order Gymnophiona; family Rhinatrematidae; genus Rhinatrema; species Rhinatrema bivittatum. The sequence continues at coordinate 414,653,789 of NC_042616.1, read as the reverse complement.
AGGAGAGGCATCAGCGCGTGCAGAAGAGGAGCATCACTTACGGGCCGCCGCGAATCATCGCAGTGGCCCGAGAAGAGGAAGAGGCCCGGTAGCAGGGCCGCCGCGGCCTGAGAAGATCAGGGCCGCTGCAGAGCCCATCCTGCGGCGACCCGCGAAGAGGAGGCCCAGAGGTGAGAGAGAGGCTGAGGGTCTGTAGAGTGTGTGTGTGCGTGTATGAGATGAGTTGAGAAATTGTGTGTGGGAGTGAGGATCTGAATGTTTGCAGAGACAGCATGTGAGAGCCTCTGTGTGTATGTGAGAGAGACAGCATGTGAGAGTGAGAGCCTATGTGTGTGTATAAATGATTGTATGAGAGAGAGCATGCGACAGTGAGAGCCTGTGCTTGAGTAAGACAGCATGTGGGAGTGAGAGAGAACCTGTGTGTGTGAGAGTCAGACAGCATGTGCCAGTGAGAGACTGTGTGTCTGAATGATTGTATGAGAGAAAGCATGTGACAGTGAGAGCCTGTGTGTATGAATGATTGTATGAGAGAGAGCATGTGACAGTGAGAGCCTGTGTATATGAATGATTGTATGAGAGAGAGAGAGCATGTGACAGCGAGAGACTGTGTGTATGAATGATTGTATGAGAGAGAGCATGTGAGAGTGAGAGCCTGTGTGTATGAATGATTGTATGAGAGACAGCATGTGACAGTGAGAGGCTGTGTGTGTGTGTGTGTGTGTGTGTGAGAAGAGAGAGAAAGCATGTGAGAATGAGAACCTGAGTGTGTGTTTGAGGGAAGAAGATGGAGAGAAAAGAAATAGAAAAAAAGACAATATAAAAAGAATTGGCAAAAAAATAAGAAAGGGAAGGTGGAAAAAAAAAAAGCCTGTGACCAACCGATTAGAAAACTAAGATCAGCCAGCAAAGGTAAAAAAAAAATAAATTACTTTTTAGTGATTGGCACATGTAATCTTTGGGAATGTGCAAGAATAGCACTTTCTCCATGCTGATCTCGTACATTGTGAGATCCGCATAGAGAAAGTGCCTGCACAGAGGAGGCAGCAGAATGGGCTTCAGTGTCAGTAGCAGCAACCGGCGCCTCCCCAATAGCCACGCGGCAGCAGTGACAGTGGCAGCAGAGGAATGAGAGAGGTTCCAAGGTTGTTGGCAAAAGAAAGAGAGGGGGGTCTGCCTTTAGTGTGTGCATGTGTATGAATGGGACTCTGCTGGGGGTGTATGTGTGTGAATGCATAGGTGCCTGCCTGGGGTCTGTGTGTGTGAGAATGAATGTGTGCATGCCTGGGAGATGGGGAGGGAGTGGTGTGAAAATGAATGGGAGCCTGCCTGGGGGTCAGTGTGTGTGTGTGAGTGTGAGAGCATGAGTGTGTATGAGAAAATCCAAGGGAGTAAGAGTTTGTGTGTGTGTGGAGGGAGAGTGTCTTAGAGCCTGAGAGTGTGTCAGTGTCAGTGAGAGCAAGAGGTTATGGTGGGTATAAGAGCATGAATGTGTATGATTGTGACAGTGTATGTGTGAGAGAAAATCGACATGTGAGTATGTGTGAGAGAGAGAGGATAACCTCCTAATCCTCGACAATATCAGGGTGACTGGAAATAAAGAGCTCCCTCAGAAGGGGACAACAGGGGCTTTTTAAAATCCTTATTAGTTTTAATTATTGAATGTTATTTGATATATGTGCTGTTTTGAAATATTTTATTAGTGTTTGGGACATTGTAAAAAATGTATATGATTTTAATTAATAGAAATTCTATTTATCAGTAGTTTTAAAATATTCTTTTATTATGGTTTTACTATTATAACTGATGCTTTATGTTTCTTGATTTTATTTGTTTTATGAGGAATGGTGGTTCTATTTTTCTATTGTTAATACATGGAGTCTGGCTTCTTGGAGTTTCCATTTCAGTTTTTGTCATTTGTGCTCCTTCATTTTGTATTCTGTATTTGGTGAGAGTTTGTGTTCTGCATGTAAAGACTGAGATGAAGCATTCTTTTAGCATGTGGTTTCTCTGTAGGGATCTGCAGTAGCTTGGCCTGTTCTGTTTTCCTGATAGGAGGTGTATTGATATTTTAGATTCTGGTGTAATATTTGTGGTATTCTTTTTCATAGGTGGGGTTATTATTCTTTGAGTGTTGGCAAATAGTACTGTGTTGATATGGGAGGACCATACCGAAATATAGGGGTGTGTACATATATATGTAAATTATATGTAAATTATATTGTTTATGTAATTGGTTACCCATGGGCCAGTATGGAGAAAAATCCCCCGGGCCACTATTTTCCCACAATCCGCCCCTGCCTGAGTGTCCCATGTGGAAGAGCCAACACAAGTCTTAATAACTTTCTCCTGCAACCAGATGGCATATCTCCCTAGTACCAGCAGGAAGTTTTCTTACCTGGTTTCAGGACTGAGGGGATGACAAACAGAAATGTCTTTGTGGTACAAGAAAGAGATACAGTCAGCTATCAGTCCCAAGGTGGTGATGCTAACTCCCTAGAAATCAGCCCAGTCAGTGATCACCAGGTACTGTCCAGCCAAGCCATGGGGACATAGGCAGCTAGATGTTCGGGCAAGGTCTTGCTTGTGTTGGTAGTTCTTACGGTGATTTCAAACTTGGTAGTAAGCCATGGGGGCTTGGAAAGGCCTGGGGTTGGATTAAACATAAACACTTGTATGCTCATCTACACAGGATGATAGAGAACCAAAGAGAAAGGAAACAAAACCTTATTTGGATAAGGAGTGATATCCTAGAAATGACCAATCCTCTACAGCTGGCAGCTGGGACATATTTTTGTAGCGTAGATCAGAAAAACTAGACAGACTGGATGGTCCAATTGTTCTGTTTCTTCCCTCATCTGCTATGTTATAGAAAGATTTTATTTTTCTAATAAAAAAAAAATAATTTTTTATCTCCCAGGCTCTTTCAGTTGAGCTCAGAGTCTGAGGCTGTCCAGCGCTTCCTTGAACTCTCCCAGAAGCTCCGTCCATTCTATGAGTGCTCACGAGAAGCCTTGAAGGTCGACACCCTCCAGCAGCTGACAGACTGCTTCAGGAATCATCCGAACTGGTCACTGGCCCATGTTGCCGTGGAGACGGGCCTACAGAATAGCTTCAAACATAACGATATTGTGAGGTAAAGAACCTTTTATTTTTTAATGATAAAAAAAGATGCGTAACTTATCATTGTTTAGCTTCAATTCTAAAGGAGCGAGGCTTATCGGATGGTTGAGTGTGTGTATGTGTGTGTCCCTTCAATTTGTAATTCATTGGATCCAGTGCACCCAAAATGTTTGTGAATGCTATGAGTGCTTAAGCACCCCAAATATTGAACAATCTCCTTCAGGTGTCTACAGTCATTTTGAAAAGTTGACTGTATGTGTGTAGGTTGGCCCTTAGGGGAATATCTCACTTTTGTACCTTTCAAAGTTCAATTGGGGTATATGGGGAGGGATGCTGTAGGTGGGCCGAGTTGGCGATTTTCCCAGAACAAATGCATAGGGAAAAATTTGAACTGTGTGTGTGTGTTGGGGGAGAGATTCAGGAGCAATCTAAAGAAATATTTTTTTTATAGAAAGGATGGCGAATGCATGGAATGGCCTCCCAGAGGTGTAGTGTAGACAAAAGACGGTAACAGAATTCAAGAGGGCATGGCATAAGCACAGGGAATCTCTGAGGGAGTGGGAAATGGTTGCTGTGAAAGGACAGACTACACCATAATGGTCTTTTTCTGCCATCATGTTTCTGTGTTCTTAGGTAATATTGCGGGGAGTGGATAGAAAGTAGGGAAACATCCCCACGTAGTTGCAAGTGAAGACACATTGCCCTGCATCCTAGCTCTGATTCCAATTGAGCTGGAAAACCAGAAGAGCAGGAGGAAGCTTGCCAGGTCAAAAAAATATAAAGGGGGTCCATATTCAAAGGGATTTGTCTGGCTAAGCTCATGCAAGCCAGTCAAACCCGAGTTTTTAAATTTCCCGACATGCCTAATGGGTTAAGTTTTTATTTTTTAATTTTTTTTTGTCTGCGTAAATTATTACCGGCTAAAACCTACCCAGATATAAATGAGGAGGTGCAGCAGCTTTCCAGGGTGGGGGGAATTAAACTTAAGCCAGGTAACGTCAGTATCCACCGCTGTCTGTTTCATTGCCAGTTGAGTCAGGGAGCACTGCTACTTTATGAAATTGATCAAATTGTTTTACTTTTGCCAAATAAACTACTTGCTATTTAAAAAGCAGCAATCATTTTATAAGCAGAGCAGCATGTTGAGTATCTCACCAATTGAAAGATATAATCACTTTAGATCTTACAGCTGCAAATTCATGATTACATTGGGGTGGGGATGAATCGTATTTAGAAATCTTTGATGTCAGTCAAAATTTTAGGAGTCGGAGGAATGTGTGTGTGTGTGTGTTTCTATTTTGTTATAACTTTAATTTTTGGTTTTCTGGTTTGTTTTTTCCCTTTCATTTTATTGGATTTCAGATTTTTGAAGTGTGCTATTTGGATGCAGCACTCTTGTCACGGGAGCTGTCCAGAGCATGGTGCTGAACAGTACTGAAACATGCTAGATATTCTCAGGCCGATACAGTAAAGTGGCACGGAAAACAGGTGCCCAGTGTTGAACGCCCACATTCCTAATTCGCGCCCAGCCGCCTCTCCTGGGCGCGCGATACAATATTTAAACGAAGGGTCGCGTTAAAAGGAGGCGCTGGGGACAATTGCGCGCCCCTAGAGCCTCCTTGGCAGCCTAGGAGAGGTGGCGCTCAGCGGGTTAGGAAAACGGACGCTCAATTTTACAAGCCGTCCGTTTTTTCCTTACCTGTGCACAGCCACGGGTTAGGGAAATGGATGCTCGTTAATTGAGCGTCCCTTTTTGTAACCTGACCGCTCGCACTTTTTTTTTTTTTTTTAAACCTTTTTTTATTTTTTTTTACCTTTTGGTTCCTCCAACTAATATCAGAGGACACTTTTTTGGCGGCTCAGAAATGAATGCCTGCTCTGGGCCGGCGTTAATTTCTGAGTGTACAATTGTGCGGATTGAGCACACTTTTTTTTTTTTTTTTTAATATTTGGGGCGAATAGCTAATAGCCTCATCAACTTGCATTTGCACGTGATGAGCGCTATTAGTTTCTGGGGGGGGGGGGGGGTTGGATGCGCATCCAACCGTGTGCTAAACAGTGTGCTCAGCTTAGCGCACTTTACTGTATCAGCGTGTCTGTTTGGGGTTTTTTTTTTCTTATTTATTTTACTGTTGTTTTCATGGGTGCTGTTGCTTTTTTGGGGAGATTTTTGGCTCTTTTCGCTTTCCTGACCCTCCCTGTCCTTCATCCATGCGTTTTACCCTGCATTTCTCCCCTCTCTCAGCCATTTTCCCCTTTCTTTCCCTTCCCTCCAGCTGTTTTTATCCCCTCCTTCCAAGCTTTTCTGGGGCCTCCCTTGCTGTGTGTGAGCCCATACAGTTTTGGCTGACCAGATGGCCGGAATATTTTCTTCCCAGATTTCACCCGATCAGCCTGTCGCATGGTATTATCTGCATAGGCTATGTCCCCGTTGTCGATTAATGCATGCGTAATACCCGCCTCGCTGCCATTCTGCATCTTCTCAGTAAAGGCCAGATTAAAGAATGTGACAAAAGTTAGGGCACGATAATTGAAAAATGTTTGCGATTCATTTTTGCTTGCACAGTTTAGGTTTGAGGCTTTAATTTCCTGTATGTCCTGAAAGGAAAATGCTGGAAAGCATCGTGCAAGCCAAAGGCGTGTTGAAGGGGGGGAGGGTAATAAAAGGCCACTGTGGAAATTTAGTACCTTCCTTCAACCTTATTTTCCCACAAAGTTTTGTTTGATTTTTATTTGCAATTGTACAAGTTCTCAAGAGAATCAATGAAGAGGAAATGCTGATAAACAAATGAAAATTTTCACAAAATTAAAACGAAGAGACATGAACAAGGCAAAATAACAAGAAGTGTCCCCTATTCATAGGCTACATCGCATCTTATTCCTAAAATTCCATACCAGACCCAATTAGACGGCGATAACCGATTGACTAGGAGATGTCCTAATTATCAATAAAGATTCTTAATTGCTTTGGGTCCTTAAAAACCCAATATCTGACAGATTTATCTTTTTTCACCTGAATCCTCTGACTCTGTTGCGTGTATCGGATCTGGCCGGACACCACTTTTCTTCCCCGCCACCTTCACCTTTTCTGCCCGTATTTTTCCTGTGCCTTTTTTGCATTTCAGGAGTGTGAACAGCACCGAGAGTGAGGATGGGTGTACCCCTCTGCACCTGGCCTGCAGGAAGGGCGACGTGGCTTGCGCCCGTGAGCTGGTGGAGGGCTGCCAGGCCCGGCAGGACATCGCCGACAGGCACGGAGAGACCGTCTTTCACTACGCGGCCAGGCAGAACAACCCTCAGATCATCGAGGTGAGCAAGGGCATCTAGGCCCAGTAATGGAGGAGTAAGCAGGGTATGTGCCGCTGGGGTCATAGAAATAAAATTGCCCTTTAGGGCAGAGATTTCACAGTAAGGGATGGCAGGGCGAGTGGTTCGTTGATAGGGCATTTTATGATTTGGTTTTTTTTTTGGCTGCCATTCTTTTTCCACATTAGAATTATGATCCCTCGCGGATACGGTTGAGACTTGTTGGGAATGCAGCATATATACATGTGTGTATTTCTAGGTGGTTACGTGTGCTGGTGCTGGCGTTGCAGCTGTTGTTCCCCTTTGCTGCTTGCGCTGTATAGATAAACAGAAGGCCTTTTTTTTTTTTTGGTTTCCAGCAGTTTTCAGAAGCACTTCGATCCATGAAGGAGAGAGAGAAGTTGTGTAGGAGATGAGGATCCCAACTAAACATTTCTCTTCTTAATTATTATTATTTTTTTTTATAGATTCTGGCCATGAATCCCTCCGTTGGCGTGAACCACCTCAGCCAGAGCGGCGAGACCCCATTACATGTGGCATGTCGCTTGGGTAAAGAAGGCGCAGCCCAGGCCCTTCTCCGCTGCCGAGTGAAGCACGATGCCAGTGGGCGTCACGGTTATCCTATTCACACGGCCATGAAATATGTCCAGAAAGGGTATGCGGAGCCTTCTTGTCTTATAACAAAACCAAGAGGGAAATATCTGGTGTCATAGGAGACCTAATCATGAAACACCCAAGATACTTTTTGCCTGAAACTTATTTTTCTTGGGTTTGGTTTTTTTTGTGTCAAAGAATCACTTTGCTGTGGTCGTTTTCATAATAATAAGTGAATAAAGAGGGTACTTTTCAATAGTGTGTGTAACTCAGCATGTAAGTAGGTGTGCCTAAAGTGATGATGTGGGAGCCACACGGTTTATAAAGTACCACCTGTCATTGGTTGATATTTCAGTACCCACACATTTTTTTTAAATACTAGTATCTGCATAGTTTATACTCCTATTTGAAAAGGCTTGCATGCGTAGTTCCAAGCACCAGTTGACCCACACTCTCCGCCCCTTGCTCCACACCCCCTCACGCAAAAACTGCAGGCATATGACAAGTCAAATGTAATATCTCTTACATAAATAGCAGGTGCTAATGCACTTGTTTGATGCCATGGACGCAGAACTCAAATTATAAAATACATGAACGTGTGTGTGTGTGTGTGTGTGTGTGTGTGTGTGTGTGTGCGCTTCCAAACCCCATACTAGAACACCCTTGGAATGCCTCTTTGCACGCACGGGATTTTCTGTGCGGCAGTGACAGTGTGCGCGGGCTCCCACCTTTCTGAAAATTCAGTCATCCTGCACAACTTGCATATGCTGATAATAACTGCCATACTGGGTCAGACCAAGGGTCCTTCAAGCCCAGTATCCTGTTTCCTATAGTGGCCAATCCAGGTCACAGGTACCTGGTAAGATCCCAAACAGTAAATAGATCCCATGCTGCTAACACACACAGCCACACACACAGCCACACACATACACTCCCACTAAATATTTGCAAGATGTGTTCTGTTTAGAAAGGACTTCAACAGTCACTATGTTGAGGTTGATTTTCAACATTAGGTGCCAAACTTTGGGGCGTTAGACTCCTAAATTGGCCCTTTTGAAAATTCACTAAGCCCGGGTGCCTACATTTTCATGCTGCTGATTTCAGTAGGGGGCTGATAATCAACATGTCTAGGCTCTGACATTGAGCATCTTCATTTAGGTCATCTCCAGAGCTGAGATAACTTTGGGCGCCATAAATGACCGAATCCAGGCAAACTTTAATTGGGTTTCTAACTGAGGTGCCTTCAATCTGCGGTGGAGCCCTCTTTTTTAAAAATCCAGCTCTAGGCTCCTAAATTTAGAATCCTAAAACGTGGGCAGTGACGGGGGTGGAATTATGGGCTTAGCACTGACTTTTCAGTGGGAAGCACCTTAACTTAGGTTCCTAGATTTAGAAACTTGATTAACAGGCCTAAATTTGGGCCCCTGAGTTCATCTGAAAACATATTAGGAGCTTAAATTATGGTCCTAAATTTAGAAGCGTCTTCTTTTTCTTTTTTTTTTTTTTAAATCTCAGTCTCTTTGTTAGTACCTGATTACAGTTTGAGAAACTGAAATGTAGAGGGAGGTCAGGTAAATGGACCATAATCGCACACAGGGTCCACGGTGGTTTGGAGATTAGAACCCGGAAGTTCCTGCATCCCCTTCTCCTTGAACAGACTTCTCCTCCTTCCTTACCGACTTCAAGCATACCTGTGTCTGTTTAGTGCTGCTTGCGTTTTGTAGCACTGTAGCAATGTTTAATAATTGCAGTAGTAGTCATTGTTTACATTCCAGGTGGGGCCTTTCTTTTGTTCACTTTTGACGATTTTTTTCCCACTCCAGATGCGCCGAAGTCATCCTTGACGTGGCCCGCAGCCAGGTGCAAGCAGAGGACCCCCATTATGGAGGGACCCCCCTCCACTGGGCAAAGAGCGCAGAGGTAGTATGAACCAATAGCCTGCTTTTTATATATAGGAGGAGTTTCTTGCTAAAAATAAATGGATCCCAAAGTGCCTCGCAGTCACCTTTTGAAAACGGTGCTCCAGAGAGAAAAGTGCAAATGGTTCTGCTACCTAAAGTTGGCAGCTTTTGAAAATTAGTGACTGAAGCTCGGCACCTAAAGTTAGAAGCCAGTTTTCAGCAGGCCCCTAAATCTCACTGCCTAAAAGATGGGGTGGGCCCAGGCTGAAGGAAGTTAAGTTAGGTGCCTGGTGCAAGCCCAAAACTGGGACGCCTAGCTCATTTTGCTCAGCTTTCTCCTTGGCTTCAATGTATAAATGAGACCTTTTGTATTACTTGGGCGTGCTCCGGCTCTGTGGCTTCCAATTCACATCTGCTCAGTCTCAGTTAATGCTCAGTGGAAACCAAAGGTAGGTTCCTTTCTGCCCCAGTGTCCGCAGACAATTGTCGTTCTTCTGTTTAGTAAAGGCGGCTGATCACCTGCTAGCATCGGCTTGGGGTGCAGTACAATTCTTTCTTTATATTAGGTGTTTGCTGAGCAGTAATAAAGATGTAGAGAAAAGTGATTTGTTTTGTTTTGTTTAGGGAACTTTTATCTCACCTGCCACAAGGGCTGGTTGTGGTGCATGTTTCTCCCTGCGTTTGGGAAGAGGGTAGGACAGAGAAATGGGAGAATACCAGATGTCCTGCAGGAAGGCGTATTCATGAAACCCAGAAGAGAAAGCTTAAGGAGAGAGGCCATACTGAGGAGAACAAAACCAGGTCATTTTAGACCAGAATGTGCCATGATATGGAAAATCTCTACCCAGCATATAGCCAGGTTTCCCTGTGCAGTGGTTAAAGAGCAATTTATTTTTATTAGCACCTAATGACAGTTGGATAGGGTGGCCCAGGCACAGGGAGGTTGCAGCGATGTCTCACAAGGTCACCGAGTTGGTGGCTGAGCCAGGAGCAGTGATATCCTGAAGTTCTTGACGTCCAGCCCTATGCTCGAACCACACGATTGCTCCTCTCTTCAAGAAAGGTAGTGCGGCACTGGAGTAGGAGGCAGGGAAGTCTTCTTCTCCACCCCCGTGCCTTGCAATACACTCACAGACTCCCCCTCTTCCTCCCCTTTGTTGCCCTGCAGATGGCCCGGTTGGTGATTGAGCATGGCTGCAACATGAATGCCACCAGCAAGACAGGGGACACGGCGCTGCACATCATGGTGAAACGGGCTCGCTTTGAGTGCAGCATGGTGCTCCTCACGCACGGCGCTGACCCAGACGTCAAGGGCCAGGGCGGAAACACTCCTCTGCACCTGGCCATGAAGGTAAGTTGTACGGGCAAGGTGCTAGTCCATGCGAGTTACCGAGCTGCAGGGGGCACTGTGTGGAGATGTGCAGCGGCACAGGAGCGCAGACTATTTCATTTATAGCGCTGGCACCTTAGTGAATTGAGGCAGGGATACGGGGTCCTTTCTCCTTTAAAATTGACCGTTTCAGGCCTGCTTAGGTTGCTGGGGCCCACAAGCTGTTGTCCTTTGAGGGCTGACCACTTGCCTGTGTCAGATAATTTGCTAGTCTCAGGGCAGTCATTAGGGGCAGGTGTCTGTATCTTTAAAAGGACCCTTATAGAGGGGTGGAGATAGCCTTACCTAAATCTTCAGAGAAGCTATTGGGACTGGGTTTTATGGCGGATGACTCGAGGGACCCCCTCTGTTACAAATAGAGGAAATTGTGTATAAGATTTCATTCCAGTGGTAGGTTACTCCAGTAAGGTCGCACAAAATTAATCTTTTTCCATCTAACAAGTGTTGGACGGGGGGGCGGGGGGGGGGGGTTGTGGGGAGGTGAGTTCCTTTATTCATATGTGGTGCACATGTCCAGTAATAAAAACTTAACTGGCAGGAAATTCTTTCCTGGGTTCAAAAGATTTTCAGATGTAAAGTCTGTTAACACTTTTGTTGGGAAATACCAGTGATTTATCTCCCCCTTCCTCAGTTACTCACCTTTTAATACATGCAACACTGGAAGACCCAGCTTAAACCATCAATTGGTTTCCCTTAGTGTGCAAGATGTATACTATGGGATTAATTCATTTTAATATTAAGAGACAAGTACAGAATGTTCCTAAGGTGGGATTTCCTTTTTCGAAAGCCGAAGGGGACCATAGATGGACACTTACGGGTAGCTTTTTTTTCCCAATTTTAAATTGCATTGAGAATTCCAGGAAAGTTTATAAAGAACTCTTTTTTTTCCGTAATTGGATAGGGAGGTAAACACACATTTATAGTCTGGAGACAGGATAAATGGATTTCATATAACTTTGTAATTGGTTTCAATAAAAACAATTCAAAGAGAAAAAGTAAAAAAGCAGTGCGATGCCATGGGCAGAGCAGGGCACTGAGGGGAGAATGCAGGCCATGTCTTTTGGCTGGGTTAGTACGGCACACGCACTCTTTATGAGTCTTGCGGAGAGAGGAAAAATAAAGCCTCCAAGGGTTTCATGCAGCTCACAAGCAGCAGGAGTTTGACGAATAGGGCAGTGTTTTGCCAGGTGCCCAGCGTGCTGCGATATTTGTATCTTTGTGCACAGCTCTGCATAGCACTGTAGAAGTGATTTAGTAGCAGTAGGTGCCCAGACTGGCTGTGATACAGAGGGAAGAGAGTCAAGATTCTGGACCTGGCTGCACACTCGCAATATACTGTGGCACTTCTGATCCCCCGTCTTCAGGTGTTGTATTATTTCCAGTGTCAGGCATGAGCAGTGACACCATCATGGGCCTTCCAGGTGGCAACTTTTGAAAAATTGTTTTGTAATCCCGTAGCGCTGCAGATCCGTCAAATGACTTCTCGATCTGGTTATTTCCATCTGCCAGAAACTTTGCAGACATCATCTGATGCTCCCTCCTTTTCTGAAAATTAATCTTCCCCTTAGCATATCCCAGATGGCACGCCCAGGTTACACATGCACACGCGCCCTCCCTGGCATCGAGGGCTGCAGGGAAACCCCTTCTGAGACTAGCCACCTGTACTGCTCTCTGCTACTCCCGAGCCCTCCAGACTCTTTCGGACAGGAAACACGTTACCTGTGTTCCTATTTGAAATTGCAGCCAGTTTTACTTGTGGCATTTGTATAAAATCCCCCCCCCCCTTTTTTTTCCCCCTTGACTCTATGTAGGCTTGAAAATCAGATATGACTGAAGTCTGGATGCAGTGTTTGACAATGTGGCCATTATCGTAATAGTTATGCTCTATACCATGCTTTCCTGACAGTTTGGATGAGAATTAAAAAAAATAAAATTATTAAAAAAATAAAATTATTATAAAAAATAAAATTTCTTAGCGTATAGACAGATGGACTCAGGATAAGTGGGTTTATGCTCCCCTGACAGTATATATAACCCTGCAGTGACACCAGCTTCCCAGTATTCTCCGTCTCCAGCAGATGGTGGACATGCATCTCCCTATGGGGATTGCTTTCAGCTTTTTGAAAGGAGAAATTTGAAATCCAAAATTCAGGAAAAGAAAGCCCCACTCTCCTGCGGTCATACCTAAAGGCCCCTCCCCCAGTTGAGAATTCCTGAGGCAATTTCCGTGGTCCCTCAGAGGTGTGCCTTGGTCCGGTAGCTGGGTTTCCCATCGTGGACTTCGCTGCTAGTTCAACTGAAAGGCAGCGGGTGCAGGGGGCTGAGCACGGCAGTGATGGCAGATGCCCTTTCCCCCTGCAGCCAGAGATCATCTCTGTACTCTGCCGGTAAGCATGATTTTAAACACCTCTATCATATCCCCCCTTAGCCGTCTCTTCTCCAAGCTGAACAGTCCTAACCTCTTTAGTCTTTCCTCATAAGGAAGCTGTTCCATCTCCTTTATCATTTTGGTCACCCTTCTCTGTACCTTCTCCATCGCCATTATATCTTTTTTGAGATGCGGCGACCAGAATTGTACACAGTATTCAAGGTGCGGTCTCACCATGGAGCGATACAGAGGCATTATGACATTTTCTGTTTTATTCACCATTCCCTTTCTAATAATTCCCAATATTCTGTTTGCTTTTTTGACTGCCGCAGCACACTGAACCGACCATTTCAATGTGTTATCCACTATGACGCCTAGATCTCTTTCTTGGGAAATCTAGCTCCTAATATGGAACCTAACATTGTGTAACTATAGCATGGGTTCCCTGTATGTACCCGGATCAGTCCAGACTCCTGGGCTTTGCCCCCCCTCTAGCAGATGGAGAAAGAGAAGTTTTCAAAACAAAACTCCGCCTTATATAGGATGGTGCCACCTACAGTCCGGCAGTATTTCTGTCTCCAGCAGATGGTGGAGGTGCAAGGCCTACAGTCTGTGCTGATTGTTCATTGGAGTTAGTTAGAGTAGTGAGTTCTGTGAGTTTTAGAGAGTTTTCGGTCTGTCAAACCTTTTTACTTTGATTTAAAAAAAAAAAAAAAAAAAAGGAACAGTTTTGTCCTGAGCCTCCCAGGGGGTTTCTAAGGTCCTGAGGGGACCATCCCCTGCTGGTTGTTGAGGCAGCTGCATTACAGGGTCGGGGGCCCTCTTGTTCCAAGCTAGCAGCTGGGTGCGACACCAGGGAGCCCGGTTCACTCCACCCTGCCGGATCAGGACTGTGGACCACTGCCGGGCAAGTCTTTAAAAAAAAAAAAAAAGTTTTGATTTTCTTTCATTTTTTGTCTGTGTCACCGGCACTGTGGCTCTCTCTTCCCTCCCTGACTTGGCACTTGGGTGGACCGCGATTATGTTTCTATATTTTACAGAATTGAATTTTAGCTTTCTCAGGCCCGCTGCCCGATGCCGCGCTCGTCTGCATGCTGCGCATGTGGCTCGGCCCACGCACATCTTTCTCAGGAGGGGCTGTGCTCGGCGTGTCTTCCTGGGAAGGAGGGATCCTCCGGGGCCGCAAAAATGGTTAAAGGCAAGGCTGCCCGAGCTCCTTCAGTGTTAGCTGCACCAAGATCAGCTGAGGCAGATCCATTCCCACTGAGTGCGGGAACGGAGGCCATTTTGGAGTCTTTTAGATCAGCGACTCATGCAGCTATGGGGGAGGGGATTCTCCCGCCTCCTCTCTCTCCTCAGCCAGGGTTTCCTGGAGGGAGCAAAACTTTACAGCCTCTCTCATCTGCAATGGAGGATAGCCCCGAGGGGGCTTCTGACTCCTCCTCCTCTTCCTCCTCCTCCTCGGAGTTTATTTTATTTCTCCATAAGGCTTTTAAAGCCAGGAGGGAAGGGAAGCTGCAGGCTGGGGTAAAACTTCCTCTAGTGGTCTTAAGTCTCTTTCTCGAAAGTGGTCTAAGTCTATGGGAGTCTCTGGGTCCTCCAAAGCTAAGCACCCTTTGTGTACAGGGGCTCATCAGACCGATACTGATTCCACGGGTCAGGATATGGACCCAGGGGACCAGGACCCACAGGGCAAGCCTCTGATGGGGGTGGATACAGACCCTGATCAACATCCACAGGATCCAGCACGAGGCTCTCACATTATGGAAGGAGACGACCCTAAGGTGGTCCATCTGTTTAGGAGGGAGGAGTTGGCTCCGCTTATCCCTGCCATACTCGGAGAGCTAGGCATAGATGGGCTGCCAGAGGAGTCCAGGCTAGGGGCCATGGACCCAGTGTTGTTGGGTCTGAGGGGCCCGGCTACGTCCTTTCCTTTTCATTTTTCTGTCACGGACTTGCTATATAGAGAATGAGATACCCCGGATCTGGGATTGAAAGTTAGCAAGGCTATGGATAAGCTATATCCTCTTCCGGAGGAAGCAATTGACATACTGCGGGTGCCCAAGGTGGACGCGGCGGTGTTTGCAGTCACCAAAAAGACCACAATCCCGGTTACGGGTGCTACAGCCCTGAAGGACCTGCAGGATAGAAAGTTGGAGCTACAGCTCAAGAAAATCTTTGAAGCCTCTGCACTGGGAGTGTGAGCAGCTATGAGCAGCAATTTTGCCTTACGAGTGGGCCTTCTCTGGGTTCAGCAGTTACAGGCTAATGCTGGCCTTTCCGATGCAGAAGCACAGCAAGCAGGGATTCTGGAAGCTTCGCTTGCTTATAGTGCGGATGCACTTTATGATCTGTTATGGACTTCGGCCAGATCCATGGTGTCGGCAGTCTCGGCTCATCGGCTCCTGTGGTTAAGAAACTGGTCGGCAGATATTTCCTCCAAGGCTCAGCTGGGGTCGTTGCCTTTCAAGGGTAAATTGCTTTTTGGCAAGGACCTTGAGGATATGATTCAATCCCTGGGGGAGAACAAGGTTCACCGACTGCCAGAGGATAGACCCAAGTCAAGGGGCTCCTTTTCTTCACAGTCTCGATTCAGAGGGAATCGGAGATTTCGTCTATCCAGAGCTCCAGCTTATTCCTTTCAGCAAGCGTCCGGTCGCCAACAGTCCTGATCTCAGCCCTTTCATGGCCGACGCTTTGGCAGAACCGAGGCTACCCAGTTCGCATCTGGGGCCAAGTCTTCCCAATGAAGGAACGCCGACCCATTCCTTGGTTCCAGCTGTTGGGGGCAGATTGTCCCTGTTTTACGAGGAATGGGTCAAGGTGACATCAGGCCAGTGAGTCCTTACTGTGATAAATCAAGTCTACCTTTAGATTTTGCACACTGCCTTCCAGGGCGGTTTATGGTCTCCCTATGCGGTTACGAAGAGAAACGACAGGCAGTACAAGATACCTTGCAACGCCTTCAGCAACTTGGCGCCATCACCCCGGTTCCTCAGGCGGAGCAGCAAAAAGGGCGTTATTCCATTTACTTCATAGTCCCCAAAAAAGAGGGGTCCTTCCGACCCTTCCTGGATTTGAAGGGCGTAAACCGCTGCCTCAGGGTGCCACATTTTTGCATGGAGACGTTACGGTCAGTCATTGCCTTGGTAAGAAAAGGAGAGTTTCTGGCGTCACTGGACCTAATGGAAGAGTATCTTCACATAGGCATTTGGGCCGACCACCAGAAATTTCTGAGATTCTCAGTGATGGGTCGCCATTTTCAGTTTCAAGCTTTGCCCTTCGGTCTTGCCACCGCACCCAGAACGTTTACCAAGGTAATGGTTGTGGTGGCAGCTCATCTGCGCAGAGAGGGGTTCCAAGTGCATCCATACCTGGATGACTGGCTAATTCGGGCAAAGCCGGAGTCGCTCAGCCAGTTGGCAATTCGCAAACTGCTTCAACTCCTGCGATCACTGGGTTGGGTGATCAACTTAGCCAAGAGCCGACTGGTGCCCACTCAGTCTTTGGAGTTTTTGGGAGCTCTATTCGACACTCAACAGGGGAGAGTGTTCCTTACCTCGGACCGAATTTTCAAGCTACAAGCACAAGTGCGGGACTTATTGGCCAACCGTCTCCCCAGAGTGCGGGATTATTTGCGGGTTCTCGGCTCCATGACTTCCACCCTGGAGCTGGTGCCCTGGGCCTTTGCTCATATGTGTCCTTTACAGTCAGCATTGCTTTCGCGTTGGAATCCAGTCTCCGAACAGTTTCATTTACCTCTCCCTCTTACGGATACGGCGCGTTCCAGTCTCGATTGGTGGCTTATCTCTGGCAACTTATCCCAAGGAGTTCCCCTGGAGGTGCCCGAATGGACAGTGGTGACCACGGATGCTAGAAATTAGGGAAGCTAACCAAATTGGTAGTGCAGTAATAATTACCCCAATATTGGCTGGGTAAATGTATCATCAGGACATGCTAGAGAGATAAAGTTCCTGGATGGAATAAATGACAGTTTCATGGTTCAGAAACTGATGAGAGAGAGGGAGCAATTTTAGATCTAATTCTCAGTGGAGTGCAGGATTTGGTGAGAGAGGTAACTGTGGTGGGGCCGCTTGGCAATAGTGATCATAATATGATCAAATTTGAATTAATGACTGGAAGTGGGACAACAAGCAAATCCACGGCTCTAGTGCTAAACTTTCGAAAAGTAAACTGATAAAATGAGAAAAACAGAAAAAAACTGGAAGGAACAGCTACAAAGGTAAAAAGTGTGCAAGAGGCATGGACATTGTTAAAAAATACCATCCTAGAAGCACAGTCCAGATGTATTCCACTCATTAAGAAAGGTGGAAGGAAGGATGACGTCTACTGGGTGTATCTCCACTCTCCTGAGCACTTTGACTATCAGCGGCCAAGGAGGGAAGATGTACAGCAGCACGTCAGTCGGCCAGGGCAGCACCAGGGCAGCACCAGGGCATCTAGTTGGGGAGCGATTTGCCTGAGGAAGTCGGTGCAGGGACAATGATCCCAGGAAGAATCTCAGTGGTTGATCAATCGTCTGGAAACCAGGGCAGTGTGGTTAGCGTTGCAAGCATTCCGCCCTCTCCTCTAGGGGAAGTCAGTCAGAATTCTTTCTGACAATGCGACCATGGTGGCTTATATTAATCGCCAAGGGGGAACCAAGAGCCAGCCAGTGGCCACAGAAGCCCGGTAGCTGATCAGCTGGGCGGAGAAGCATTTAGTAAGTATTGCAGTGTCTCACATAGCAGGAGTCAACAACGTTCAGGCAGACTTTCTCAGTCGGCACTGCCTCGATCCCGGGGAATGGGAGCTCGCAAACGAAGCTTTCCAGCTCATATGCGACACGTGGGCTGTACCCTGCATGGATCTCATGGCAACATTTCAGAATGCCAAGGCTCCGCGCTTCTTTGGTCGCCACAGAGAAACAGGAGCAGAAGAGGTAGATGCCCTGGTGCTGCCCTGGTGCTGCCCTGGCCGACTGACGTGCTGCTGTACATCTTCCCTCCTTGGCCGCTGATAGTCAAAGTGCTCAGGAGAGTGGAGATACACCCAGTAGACGTCATCCTTCCTTCCACCTTTCTTAATGAGTGGAATACATCTGGACTGTGCTTCTAGGATGGTATTTTTTAACAATGTCCATGCCTCTTGCACACTTTTTACCTTTGTAGCTGTTCCTTCCAGTTTTTTTCTGTTTTTCTCATTTTATCAGTTTACTTTTCGAAAGTTTAGCACTAGAGCCGTGGATTTGCTTGTTGTCCCACTTCCAGTCATTAATTCAAATTTGATCATATTATGATCACTATTGCCAAGCGGCCCCACCACAGTTACCTCTCTCACCAAATCCTGCACTCCACTGAGAATTAGATCTAAAATTGCTCCCTCTCTCTCATCAGTTTCTGAACCATGAAACTGTCATTTATTCCATCCAGGAACTTTATCTCTCTAGCATGTCCTGATGATACATTTACCCAGCCAATATTGGGGTAATTATTACTGCACTACCAATTTGGTTAGCTTCCCTAATTTCTCTTAGCATTCCACTGTCTGTCTCACCATCTTGGCCAGGTGACGGCAGTATACTCCTATCACTATACTCTTCCCCAACACACAAGGGATTTCTACCCATAAAATTTGATTGTGCATTTAGTCTCACAAAGGATGTTTATCCTGTTCGACTCTATGCCATCCTGGACATAAAGCGCCACACCGCCTCCCGGATGCTACTCTCTGTCATTGCAATATAATTAGTACCCCGGTATAACACTGTCCCATTGATTATCCTCATTCTACCATGTTTCTGAGATGCCAATTAAGTCTATGTCATCATTCACTGCTATACATTCTAATTCTCCTATCTTACTTCTTAGACTTCTGGCATTAGCATACAAACATTTCAAAGTTTGTTTTTTGTTTGTATTTTCATTCTGCTTTTTAATTGATAGGGATAAATTAGAATTTTTTAGCTCAGGTGAGTTTTTAGTTACAGCCACTTGGACTACTTTTCTTAATATTGGAACCTCACTGTTGGGATGCCCTAATTCTAATGCGTCATTAGTATCCTTTTAAGATACCTCCCTCCGAACCATGCGCTGCTGAGCGACTGTCGGCTTTCCCCTTTGTTCTAGTTTAAAAGCTGCTCTAATCTCCTTTTTAAAGGTTAGCACCAGCAGTCTGGTTCTACCCTGGTTAAGGTGGAGCCCATCCCTTCGGAAGAAACTCTCCCTTACCCAAAAGGTTCCCCAGTTCCTTACAAAACTGAATCCCTCTTCCTTGCACCATCGTCTCATCCATGCATTGACACTCCGGAGCTCTGCCTGCCTCTGGGGACCTGCGCGTGGAACAGTGAGCATTTCAGAGAATGCTACCCTGGTTCTGGATTTAAGCTTTCTACCTAAGAGCCTAAATTTGGCTTCCAGAACCTCCCTCCCACATTTTCCTATGTCGTTGGTGCCCTCATGTACCACGACAGCTGGCTCCTCCCCAGCACTGTCTAAAATCCTATCTAGGTGACGTGTGAGGTCCGCCACCTTCGCACCAGGTAGGCATATTACCAAGCGATCCTCACGCTCACCAGCCACCCAGCTGTCTAAATTCCTAATAATCAAATCACCAACTATGACGGCCAACCTAACCCTTCCCTCCTGGGCAGTAGCCCTTGGAGACACATTCTTGGTGTAAAAGGAAAATGCAACACCTGGAGAGCAGGTCCTTGCTTACAGGATCCTTTCCTGCTGCACCAGGTTGATGTTCTCCAATCATGAGATCTTCTTCCTCCAAGGCAGCACAAACACTCTAACTTCTGTTTATTAGCTGCCTTACTGACTATTAAAAGCACAAACACACTAAATAATATACCCCAATATTTTACTTCTCCCCAATACTTTAAAAAAAAAAATTTTTCCCAAGCAAAACTTACTAATTCCTTTCAGCCACTAGCAAGATGGTCCTCTCCTCTCAGTGCTCCCACTGGATGGTGTGGTCCTACCTAGAGGTACTTGGCTTGATGGCAGCTCCCCTAGAAGTGGTGCGTGGGCAAGGGTGCATATGTGTCCTCTTCAGCACTCTCTGCTATCTCATTGGAACCTGCTGTCTCAGGATTATGTAGTTTGGCTCCACTTGCCAATGGAAATCAGCTCTCGCCTCCAGTGGTGGTTGCAGGAGGATTATCTGAGAAAGGGAGTTCCCTTGTCTTCTCTAGCCTGGTTTGTACTCACGACAGATGTGAGTCTCCGCAGTTGGGAGTTACTGTCTGGAGTTAATGGCCCAGGGGTGTTGGAATGCTGAAGAGTCCCGCTGTAACATCAATTACTTGGAGGCCCAGGCGGTATGGCTGGCATGCTTGCAGTTCAGCCAAAGGCTGCAGAATCATGCGGTTTGCATGATGATGGACAATGTGATGACGGTTACCTATATCAATCATCAGGGAGGAACCAAGAGCCAGCAAGTGTCGCAGGAAATAGACCAGCTGATGGAATGGATGGAAGTTCATCTGCAGATGACCTCAGCCTCTCACATTGCAGGAAAAGACAACATAAAAGCGGACTTTCGCAGCAGGGAGAGTCTGGACCCAGGAGAGTTGGTGTTGTCAGCTGAAGCATTTCAGCTGATTGTGGATCACTGGGGCTTTCCGTTCCTAGACCTGGCGATTTCTCGAAATGTGAAGGTTCCTCGCTTCTACAGTCGCAGGAGAGATCCGTGGTCCCTGGGAATAGGTACTCTCATACAGGTCTGGCCAGAATACAGATTGCTTTATGCTTTTCCTCTGTGGCCCTTGCTGGGCAGGATAATTCACAAGATCGAAGGCCAGAGGAGGCTAGTACTCCTGGTGGCGCCGGACTGGTCCAGGCATCCATGTTATGCAGATTTGCGACGACTCCTGGTGGAGGCCCTCCTTTGTCTTCCACCCCACATGAATATACTGTATATATGCTAAAAATAACCATTTACAATAAACAAGTGTTACATTTGATTTTTGTTACCATACCTCGCATGCATCTGACTCTGCTACTCCTACTCCAACCTTCTTCTCCCCACAGTTCTAGCTCCCTTTCTTTACGTGTAATTTCTTATTTCCTAAAGGTATTGTAAACCAATGTGATATTCACTTGAACATCAGTATAGAAAAGTTCCAAATAAATAAATAAATAAATCTGCTTCAGTGGGGACTGGTTCTTTATGAGGATTCGACTCAATTCTATCTTATGGATTGGCCCTTGAGAGGGCTCGCCTGTTAAAGCATGGTTATTTCTCTGCTGTGATTGCCACTTTACTCTGCGCTCGCAAGTTCTTCACTTCCTTGGCTTATGTGCGGGTTTGGAGAGTTTTTGAGGTCTGGTGTGAGGAGCAGGATGTGAGGAGCAGGGTGTTCTTCCTCGTTCAGTTAAGATCCCTCTCATTCTGGATTTTTTGTAGGATGGATTGAATAAAGGCTTGGACCTTAATTCCTTGAAGGTGCAGGTTGCGGCTCTTGCTTGATTCAGAGGCTTAGTGAATGGTGTTCCATGTCATCATATCCTGATGTGTTCTGTTTCTTGAAGGGAGTGAATCACCTTGGGCCTCTCTTGAGGTTAACTGTTCCATTGTGGAGCCTTAATTTGGTGCTAGACTTTTTGGAGGGCCCTAGGTTCCAACCACTGCGTAGCCTTTCCTTACGGTTGTTGACTTTGAAGACTGTGTGTTCATGGTGGCTATATGTTCTGCGTGTCGTATTTCTGATTTGAAGGCCTTATCTTGCCAGGAGCCGTTCCTTCGGGTGATTCAGGGGGCGTTACAGCTGCATACTGTTCCATCCTTCTTGCCCAAGGTAGGCATGGGCTTTCATTTGAATCAGTCCATCTCCTTGCTATCCCTGGATAAGGTCAGGGATGTGGAAGAGTTTTGCCTTTTGTGTTCCTTAGATGTTAAGGGTCTTGTCGTGTGGTATCTGAAGGTCTTTCAGTCTTTTCAAAAGACGGGGTGCCTGTTTGTTCTCCATGGCGGGAATAAGCAAGGCACTCCGACTTTGTGGGCTACCATTGCTCATTGGATTAAGGAGGTGGTCTCGCCCACGTATGTAGATGCTGGAAAGCTGTTGCCTACTCAGGTTAAGGCTCAATCCACTAGGCCTCAGGCAGTGTCATGGGCGGAGGTTAGTCTGTTGTCTCCTGTCAATATCTCCGTGAGTGCCCAATTCTAGGCCTGAGTTTTGCCCAGTGAAGGGCTGCCTCAGGAGCTGTTAAAAACAGATTTTGTCATTTGACAAGAAGCATTTTAGTTTTCTCATATCTCAATAGATTTGTGATTGCCATATAAATGGTTTTACACTCGGAAAGATATTGGTATGTATAGATTTTCAAGAGATAGCTGCTTAAATCTCTATTCCCTTTGCTATTCCCCGCTATTAAACCAAAATACTCTGAGATTTGGAGCCAGCCAGTTTTGAATGCACCTGAAGTATGCACACTGTCACAAGCTTAAGAGTTTCTTCATGAATAAACTGGACTGAGCACATCAACAAGATACTTACAGACCTGTTACCAATGTTTTGGGATTCTTTGTTGATATCATTTTGAATGAGGTATGAGAAAACTAAAATGCTTCTTGTCAAATGACAAAATCTGTTTTTAACAGCCCCTGAAGCAGCCCTTCACTGGGCGAAACTCGGGCCTAGAGTCGGGCACTCAAGGAATTATTGTTTTACCAATAAATATTTTTGAGGACTTTCGGCTTCTCTGTGCTTACATCCCTCACGGCTTTGCTAGACTGACTTCCTTCTTGTTTTTTGGTCCCATCAATATCTGCCAAGCTGGGATGTGGTCCTCTTTACACACTTTTTCCAGGTTTTATCATCTTGGATGTGCAGGCACAGGAGGATGCAGCCTTTGCATGTGCGGTGTTGACTGGACCGCGGGCAGCCTGCCACCCTGTTCGGGAGTAGCTTTGGTACATCCCACTGGTCCTGAGTCCATCTGTCCACAAGCTAGGAAATGGAGAAATTACTTACCTGATAATTTCATTTTCCTTAATGAAGACAGATGGACTCAGCTTCCCACCCTTGGCTGCCGCATGAGTGTGTCAATAGTCCTCCTGTGGGGCTCTGGGTCCTAAGGTATTACTGGTAATGGGTCATCCAATCCCTAGCTTGGGGTACCTAGAATCTTATGTGAGTACAGTGTTTATGATTGGTTGAGTACAGTTCTGGTTATTTGTTTTTAATCAAGTTTTTTGCTATTCTGTCCACAGTTGCTTTTGAAGAGAACACTGGCAGGCTGGGGTCACTGCAGGACTATATATATACTGTGACGTCAGCTTGCTACGTCTCCATCTTCTGGCAGGGGAGCATAAACCCACTGGTCCCGAGTCCATCTGTCTATACTAAGGAAAACGAAATTATCAGGTAAGCAATTTCTCCATTTTGCTAAGTCGCACAATTTCGGTACACACGTACCTGTGTGCACTTTGTAATTGTGTAGAAATGAACTCCCCATATGTACTTTCACACCCCCCCCCCCCCAGCCTAACTACACCCCCTTATTTTGTGTGGGTAAAAGTGTGTGCACTGTGAATCAACATGCATATGTTTACCCATGTAAGGCAGGGGATAATCATCAAACTGCTTTTTTAGGCAGGTAAACATCTGTTTAGCTTCCTAAAAACTTGGGATTGTTGGCTCCTTGGTGTCTTCTGTTCGGTCCCTCCTTTATCGTGTGCCCAGCCAAACCTCAGAGCCTGCATCTTTTTTTTTTAACTTCTGTTGTGTGCAGTGCATTACCACATCACATTTGAGCTATTCCCTCCAGCTCATCCTTCAGGGCCCTGGCAGCCCTAATGTTTAGGTCGTCCCGGTAAGGACTTCTTCCTGTAAATTGTGACAGCTGTGGCTTCTAGAACTCACCTGTGCTCTTGTGTGCTTTGGCCCATAAGCTGCCTGGGCCTGTTGTACCCCTCACTGTCCAGTTTTGTGCCGTCTTCCCACTCTGCAGCAGGACCACCTGGAGCTTATCAAAGCGCTCATCGTGTTCGGGGCTGACGTGGAGATCCCGAATGACTTTGGGGAGACGCCCGGGCTTATTGCTGCCAGAACCAGCAAAGGTGAGAAGGGAAAATCTTTCTTTGTCTGCGTGTTCATTTTATTACTTCCAAGGTAGAGCAAGAGAAGGATACATTTCAGAGCCATTTCTGCAGGTAAGCGGGCATTCACCCATGTAAAATGGCCCTGAGCAAAAAAGTATTGGCAAATGTGGCTAAAAGGACAGGGGGTTACCCATAGCACTTGTACATTTTTTTTTTTTTAAGAGGCATTAAAAGGAGACGTTCCCGGAGGTGTGTCTGGATCAGGGGAGGAAAGCAGCACATGCACACTTGCGTGCGAGGCGGGATTTGGAAGCCTGGCCCCCCCCCCCCCCAGTTTAAATACATGGCCAGCGTACTGGGATGGGAAATTTTCAGCTAAAATAATGCTTTACCTGCAGAAATGGGTTAAAAAAAACACCAAACTGCTGCTCCGATACGTGAGTATGCACGCAGGGCCTCTCTGTACGCTTGCCTTTTACCCGCAGTGGCAAGAGGCGTTCCCGAGAGTGGCAGAGGGGAGGGACTTTGCATCTTCAAGAGCAGGGAGCGCAGTTTTCCCACGCCCTCCCCCCACCCACGAAATAATCTGCCCGTACGTGTTAGGAGGTGTAAAAGGTGCTTGGGTAGCTTTGCTGGGATAATTTGTAAAGGGAAAGTATGCACGCACTTTCCCTTTGAAAAACTGGCATAAAAGTCCATGAGTATAAAATACCCATGGGCTTATAACCGATGTGAGCAGTGACAAAATTCCTTCCCCCCCCCCCCCCCCCCCGCTAAATGTATCTATTTGTACAGCTCCTAAACCAGGGACCGCAGAATGTCAGAGTTTCCAGACCCTCACAGGCGTGCATCGATAACGTGAATGAACATTATTCTCACGGCGTGTGTTTTATTGCCTTGTCGGAAGGCTTAGCGTGCCGCGGCACGAGGGCAGACTTACAGGAGCTGTTTGGCCGAATGAACGGGCTGTCTGAGAATTCTCTCTAAAAGTGAAAGCAGATGCAGTGGGGGGGGGGGGGGGGGGGGGGGGAAACCATCGACACACACACACGTGCTTTTACCCACAGGAATAATCTGAGGTGGGGTGAGGCCGGGGTGAGGCGTGGGGGGGCTGCAAACAAGGTGCCTAAGCTTATCAGGAATAAAGTATCTGTGGAAAACGCAGGCGCAGAGCGAAGCAGGCTCTTTTTTTCAAAGGGAAAGACAAGGCGGATAGTTCTGAAATTTGCCCGCCCCCAGTAGGGAAATTTTTTTGGTGTGTGTTTGGCTGTGGCAGCTGCCACACCTTTCATGCCGGCTGTTCGTTCGGTGAAGCTTCTAGCCCGCGTTCATACTGTACTCGTAAACCACAAGGGCTAAAAAGAAAATGCATTGTTGGCTTGTAACCTGAATATTTAGGCTTCTGCCAGAAGTTCTCTGAAGTCGAGCAGTTCACCGTGCTTGCGGGCCACGTGTATTCTAGAGCTTTCTGGAAAGGTGAAAAAGCCTTTTATGCCCTGCTCTGCTACGGCTCCACAACTCCCCTGGGGTCCTTTTTGCCTGCTGGAACTGTTGGATGTGTTTTCTTCTCTGTGGCCCTGCAAAGTTACTGAAGAGATTTTTTTTTACATCCAGCTTTTAGCCAAATTCCCCCCTCCCCCCTGCTTTCACCTACCACCAGTTCTTTCCTTAATTAAGCATTTAGTACTTCCTAAGTTTCATCTTCTTGCTCAGCATCCCTGATGAGCCAGCCAGTACTTTTGCCTGATGGGATTGTTGCCAGTAGGTTGACCAGACAAATGTTGTTTATTTTTATTTTTTCCTTCTTTTCAGACTGTCTAATTTTAGAGCAAAATTTCCTAGGCCACGTATCCATAGACATGAAAACTCTTCATTCCTCGGATTGCAAAAGAGCTGTCGCTTCCTGCCTGGAGCAGACTCAAGCCCATACAAAGTCCACCAACTGTTTTCTCTCTTTTGAGCTTAATAGACTATGGCGACAAAACACACTCTTTCTAATTGGATCAAACATTTGCACTCCTTTTGTTATACCCAAGCAGGTCTGATCTTCCAAGGCCCATAATGTTAGGGCCATGGTGGTGTCTGTCATCCATCTTAAGTCTGCCTGTGTTGACAGAATTTGCAGAGCTACGACCTTCTCATCTCACAGCTGTCTGGACATGGGCCGTCTGGCACAAAAGTAGATTTGGGACCGGTCCATTCTCCACAGCTTCTTTCAGGGGTTGAGCCAAACTCTTTCCCTCTTAGGGCCCATCCTATAAATTTTGTAATCCCCCCCCCCCCCCCCCCCCACACACACACAGACATGCAAAATATGAGATTACAAAATAGAAAAATGTTGTTGCCAACAAAAATATTTTCACGTATTAGCAGTCTTTGTTGCTATTCCCTTTTTATGTTGACAGTAACCCTCAGTTAGGGAGTCTCATGTGACTATGGTGAACTGCATGCTTACAGGGAGAGCAAGCTTGCTTACCTGTAACACATGTTTTCTGAGGACAACAGTTCATAGAAATACTCCCATTTGGAGTTCTCTCCCCTCAGTCAAATCTATTTTTATGAAGCTGAGAGGAGCTGCAGGTTCGTGGCAACACGGGAACTACTGTGCATGAGCAGTGAAACTTTTTTACACCTTTCCAGAAAGCTCTGAAGGAACCCATCTGTTTTGTGCCAAGTGCAGTCATGTGACCCATTTGTGTGACTGGTGAACTACTGTCTTCAGAGAACTCTTGCTACAGGTAAGCAACGTTGCTCTCTTTCCTGACTTCCGTAGTCTTGTCCACATATATTGCAATGTAACATCCCCAGAGAAATCAGGCAGGGGGGTTTACAGCTGTTCTATACAAATATTTCAGGGAACAGTGAGAAGGGAAATACAGAAATTCCTTAACATCCATTCCAGACCAGTCCAAACAAGAGGGTTATGTCTCCTCTACTACCAAACAGAAGTAGAGAAAAAAAAGACTTCACTCCCTTTATAGGGGTCTGGTGCTGGCTTCAGCTCTTCAGTATTTCTCTGTCTTCAGCAGAGGGTGCAGGCGTGGACTGGTGCTGTAGCTACGAGTAGGCCTCTCCCGTGAAAGCTTTAGGCCCAGGTTCCTGGTGGGACTGATCTCTCTTCCCCTTTGGGAACTGACTCCCTTGGGGTCTGAATTCCCACACCATTGGCTCAAGCAGGCAACTCCACCGTCTGATTGACATGAAAGGCCGAAACCACCTTGGGCACAAAGGAAGGAACCGTGCGCAAAGAAACCCCGGAATCAGAAATACGCAAGAACGGTTCCCTGCACGAGAGCGCCTGAAGTTCTGAAACTCGACGCGTAGATGCAATGGCCACCAGGAATACCGTCTTGAGAGTTAAGTCCTTCAAGGGGGCTGTCCGAAGCGGCTCAAACAGGGCCGTACAGAGACGTCTAAGAACCAGGTTCAAACTCCAGGAAGGGCATGGAGCCCTGACGGGGGGACGTAAATTTCGTACGCCGCGCAAAAAGCGAGCCACTCCGGGTGACCTGCCAGAGAATAACCGTCAATCTTGCCCTTCAGGCATCCCAGAGCCGCCACCTGAACCCGAAGAGAACTATAGGCCAAATCCTTTTTCAAGCCATCTTGTAAGAATGCAAGGACGTGACCTACCGAAGCACGCCGTGGAGAAAGTCGTAACACTCCAAATCACGCGTCAAAAATCTTTCACACTCTAGCGTAGGCCAAGGTAGTAGAAGACCTGCGCGCTTGCAGGAGGGTAGAAATCACCGCGTCCGGATAACCTTTCTTTCTGAGCTGCCTCCGCTCATAAGCCAAGCCGCCAGACAAAAGTGATCCGCCTGATCGAAAAATACTGGGCCCTGTCGAAGCAGATTCGGTAGATGACCGAGACGCAGAGGCCCGTCCACTGCCAGATTGATGAGATCCGCGAACCACGGGCGCCTTGGCCATTCCGGAGCTACCAGAATCACCAGACCTTGATGATACTCTATGCGCCTCAATATCCTCCCCACCAGAGGCCACGGGGGAAACACATAAAGCAGAAGGTGAGGTGGCCACGGTAGAACCAGCGCATCTACGCCTTCCGAGCCGTGCTCTCGCCTTCGACTGAAGAAGCGAGCCTCCTTTGCGTTTAACCAAGAGGCCATCAAATCCAGGTGCGGAATCCCCCATCTTCGAACTATGAGACGCATCGCTTCTGCCGAAAGCTCCCACTCTCCTGGGTCTAGACGCTGACGACTGAGAAAATCCGCTTGAACATTGTCCACGCCTGCAATATGAGTGGCTGCGAGACGAGATAGATGACGTTCCGCCCATGCCATCAACAACGACGCTTCGGTGGCTACCGGTCGACTTTTTGTGCCCCCTTGCCTGTTTGTATAAGCCACCGTGGTCGCGTTGTCCGATAGAATTCTCACCAGGGGCAGTAGAATTCGCACCAGGGGCAGTAGCTGACGCAAGGCTAAGCACCAGGGGCAGTAGCTGACGCAAGGCTAAGCGAACCACCCTGGTCTCCAGTCGATTGATGGACCACGTGGCCTGACGAGTGGACCATGTGCCCTGCACTGCTCGAGACTGACAAACAGCCCCCCAACCGATCAAACTGGCATCCGTCGTCACCACCGTCCAAAGTGGAGGCTCCAACTCCACCCCCTGCAACAGATGGTCCGGATCCAACCACCAATCTAGACTGGACCGGGCCGGATGCAGTAATGGAAGAGGCATGCCGTAGTCCTCTGACAGGGGATCCCAACGGGAAAGAAGCGCTCTCTGCAAAGGTCGCATATGCGCAAAAGCCCACGGCACCATTTCCAGAGTAGAAGCCATATGTCCAATGACCTGCAAATAATCCCAGGCCGTAGGCATGGGCTGGTCCAACAGGTCGTGCACCTGAGACATCAGATTGACCATACGCCGGTGTGGGAGGAACACCTTGCCCACTGAGGTATCGAACCTGGCGCCCAGGAATTCCAATTGCTGCGTCGGTTCCAGATGACTCTTCTCGAAGTTGACAATCCAACCCAGCCTCTGAAGCTGATCTATCACTAACCGGACTACCTGTTTGCACAGGTCCTGCGACTTCGCTCGTATGAGCCAATCGTCTAGATAGGGATGGACCAGAACTCCCTGATGGCGAAGAAAGGCTGCCACCACCACCAGAACCTTGGTGAAAACTCTGGGAGCAGTCGCTAATCCGAATGGAAGGGCGCAAAACTGAAAGTGGTCCCTCAGCACTGAGAACCGCAGGAACCGCTGATGCTGCTCCTGAATCCCGATGTGTAGGTACGCCTCCGTTAAGTCTAAAGAAGCCAAATATTCTCCCCTGTGGACGGCCGCAATAACAGACCGCAGCGTCTTCATGTGGAAACGTGGCACTAGCAACGCTTTGTTGACTTCTTTTAAATCCAGGATCGGCCTGAATGCATCTTCCTTCTTTGGAACCACGAAGTAAATGGAATATCGCCCCGTCTGACGTTCCGCCGATGGAACCGGAACTACAGCCCCCAGTGCCCTCAGACGCTCTAACGTTTGAGCTATGACCAGCTGCTTCTCCGGAGGGCCGCACGGGGACACCAGAAACAGATCCCGGATCGGACAAGCAAAATCCAATGCGTAACCTTGGCTTACAACGTCCAGAACCCACTGGTCCGACGTTATCTTGACCCATTCCTCCCGAAATAGAGCCAAACGACCCCCAATGCGAGGAAGGGAGGAATGGGTCAGCACGCCTTCATTGGGAAGTCTTGTTGGCCATAAAGGTCTGCAAGGCGCCCAATCTCTGAGGCCGCCGGCCACGAAAGGAAGGTGTCCACGACTGAGACCTCGAAGTCTGTGGCTTTGGAGGAAGGGAGCCACCTCTCCCCACCCGAAACCAGCGCTGTCCCCGAAACCGGCCCCTGGAGGCAGAGAAAGGACGCGACTGCCGAAACTTATCCTCGGGCAATTTATAGACCTTGTTGTCTCCCAAGTCCTTGATGAGCTGATCCAGCTCATCCCCAAACAGCAACTTCCCCCTGAACGGAAAGGAACCCAGACGAGACTTAGAGGAAGCATCCGCCGCCCAACGCCTGAGCCAAAGCAACCGCCTGGCCGACACCGCGGCAGACATGGTACGAGCTGAAGTCCGCAAAGATCATACAAGGCATCAGCAGTATAGGCGACGGCCGCCTCGACGCAGTTGGCCTGCTCCGCTTCAACCGGAGGAAGCTCCTGGGCAGTGAGCAATTGTTGCACCCAACGAAGGGTGGCCCTCTGCACAATACTACTACAGGCCGCCGCACGGACCCCTAATGCAGCAACCAAAGAGAGAGCATTCTCGACAGCGGCACCGAACATTTGGAATTCCATGCCTCCTGACCTTAGATTAGAACCCTGTCTACTGACATTCAGAAAAAAAGTGAAGACTTGGCTATTCCAACAAGCCTTCCCTTAATCTGGGACCTCCCCATCTATAGATTCACTCCAAGGCTCTCTAGTCTTCGCTTCCCCCTGGACCGCTTTTATAAATATTGCTGTATAGGGCTGCATTTGTAAATACTGCTTTTTATGGTTTAGTTCCGAGTTCTTCTGCCATCTGGCTCCTCTTATTCCCAGTTTTGAGTACCCCTGTTTTATTGTAACTTTGTTTATTCTTGGATATGTTAATGTTATTCCCCCATGTTCCATGTAAACCGATCTGATTTGATCCTTATCAAGAATGTCGGTATAAAAAAACACTAAATAAATAAATAAACTTCAAAAATGCGCTTCAAGACGACCTCCAACTTTCTGTCCTGCAGATCCTTCAGCGCTATCCCCCCAGTCACAGGGATAGTAGTACGCTTAATGACTGCCGTAACCGCGGAATCCACTTTGGGAATTTTAAGGAGCTCCAAAGACTCAGGCGGCAGTGGATACAACTTATCCATAGCTCTGCCGACCCTCAGGGATGCCTCCGGGAGCTCCCATTCCTTAGACATGATCTGAACCAGTTTGGGGTGGAAGGGAAAAGTTTTAGGGGGATCCCTAATGCCTGCTAAAGCCACGTCTCCCACCGAAGCGTCTGTGACCTGAAGCGGGTCCGATAGCTCTAGCTCCTTCGCGACATGCGCAGTGAGATAGGGGAGCTCCTCCTTACCAAACATGTGAAGGACCCTGGAGATCATCCCCTTCCTCGGCCGCCGGGCCATCTAAATCGCCCCTGCAGGATTATCCAGAAGATCCGGAATGGGAGCCGGAGCCACCGGAATCCCTACATGCTCCCGCGGACGAGGACCTCTAATTCTCGCTTTCCCCTTGTCCAGGGATATTTTGGGGACTTTAGGAGGGGTAGGTCCCCGATCTTCCAAGCGCTCCTGCGCCTCTAAGAAGGCTTTGTGCATCAGCAGCACAAACTGGGAAGAAAACGGAGCTGGCTTATTTCCAATGTCCCTCGCGGGTCGGGGGGGAGGTGGGGGACCCCCGAAAAAATCGACTCTGGCGGGCTCAGAGCTGGCAGAGAGGAATGAGGAGAATCCTCCTCCGCCGGCCGCATGGTCAAAATGGCCGCCGCCTCCTCAACCAAAGGAGGCGGGGCTGCTGACCGCGCGGTCAGGGATCTCCTCGACCGCTGCCAAAATAAAGTGCTGCGGGCTGCGCTCGGCCCCCGGGAGGGACCCTCACCCCCGGGGAGACAGCGGGAGCAAAGGCCCTCCCGGGAGAGTCGCGCCCCACCCCCCCCCCCCCCCCCCCCCGGCAGGCCATGCAGGACGAAGACCGCGGCATCGCGGAGAAGAACAGAAAAGCGCGCCAAAAACAACACCAAGCACCCGGGTGACCTAATCACCCCCTCCAGAGTCCCTGGACAGTAAAGCGGCAGGCCGAGGCCGACGGTAAGTACGCTGCCTGTCACCAACAGGACTGACGGGCACTTCAACCACTTGTGCTGCGCTGCAAAATCTGGCTTTTTTTTTTTTTTTCAGCACAGTCCGAGACGAGTGGTAGCCTCCTTCAGAAGCCTTTGGCTTCTGGAATAATAGAAGAGTAGGGGGGTGGGGGGGTGACCGGCCCACCGGTAAACGCTCCCCCGGTCCTTAGGGAAAACCTCCGGGTAAATGGCCTTAGGGCAAAGCCCTGCCAAGCCTGCCTTACCCTGCTTAAGCCAGCCCAGGAAATAACCACAAAGAATAAAAAACTCTTACC
This sequence comes from Rhinatrema bivittatum, assembly GCF_901001135.1. Taxonomy (NCBI): domain Eukaryota; kingdom Metazoa; phylum Chordata; class Amphibia; order Gymnophiona; family Rhinatrematidae; genus Rhinatrema; species Rhinatrema bivittatum. The sequence continues at coordinate 414,621,913 of NC_042616.1, read as the reverse complement.
AAACTAACTAGTCCTCCTTGAGACTAAAATCCTTTTTTTTTTTTTTTTTTTAAACTAGTTGATCCAGTCAGGGCTAGTACCAAGGAATAATTAACCTGTTTTGTTTTTTTGCTTTTTTTTTGAACAGAATAATTTTGCCAAGATCAGGACCGCAGGTTATGCCTCTCAATCTGCTGGAGTCAGAGAAAATACTGAGGGATCGCAGGTGGCACACCGGTATATCTAGGGGGTGCTTTTCAGCTTATCTCTGACTCCATCTGCTGGAGGGGAGGCATAACCCAGCAGTCTGGACTGATCCTGGTACGTACAGGGAAAAGTTCATGTGAAACTGGGGTCACGTGTGTCAGTTGCTTTTGAAGATCGTGCTCAAAAAAAACCCCAAGTACACAGAAGGCGTAAAGCACACAGGTCAGCGAGATGCCAGTTAAGCACATACTGTTTCAAAACTTAAAGGTACGCATATAGTTTACACAAATGCACATTCCCCCCGGCTCCAGGGCACTTGTTTGTCTCATATCCGCTTTCAGGCGACTAGAAGTCTGCTTCTGCAGATTCAGCCAGTCCCACCTATGCACCTCTTTATTTTATGCAGGTAGACTGACTGAGCCTTTGAAAATGTAACCCCTCTTGGACTGTGCCGGGAAGGTGGTGTGGGGAGGAAGAGGGCAAGCTGCATGGTGTTTCTGCACTGGAATGCATGGCACGGTGTGGCATGCACCATCACCATAATCCAGGACTACGTTCTGCGGCCGTGGAAAACTATTACATCAGTCATCTGACAGTGCCAAATCCACCGCCTTAAGGAAAAACTCTTTTTTTTTTTTTTTTCTTTTGGTAAACTGAAGCTTTTCATAACAAACCGAAATATCCTTCCCTCTAGCTCCAAATCTTTTGGCCCTGCCGAAGAATCACAAGTCTGTTGTAGCCACAACCTGCAAGGAAAAACTGATCCCGGGAGACATGCGATAGAGGGAGAGAGAATAGCGCCCGCTTCTCCCCCTGCTCCCTCCTGCTGCAATTGACAAGCTTTTCCTGGAGCGCTGACGGCTGAGCAGATTCGTTTTGCCACTTGTACGATGGGAGAAAATAGTGGCGATTGCCAGAGAGGGGTTGAAGCTTCTGGTCAGACAGAGCAAGCAAAACCAAGAGAAACCAAAATGAGAGGTGGGGGCGAGCAAAAAAAAAAAAAAAGGGGGGAGGGAAGAGAGGTAAAAGCAAAAGGTGAGAGTGGAGTGAGGAAAATCAGAAAGTTGGGAAGGCAAGTCCCTATGTTTAAAGTCAAGGTAGAGGACAAGAAGAACAAGAGAGGAATTTGTAACAAAATGGAGAGGGGATCCTGGAAATCTTAAAATTAAAGGTGAAGAAGTGGGGAGAGACTGAAACAAAATAAGGAGCATGGGACTGAGAAGTGAGAGGGGGAGACAAGATGAGACAAAAGACATTTTGTTATAAACAATCAAAGGAGGCACAGGAAGGGAATATGGATTTAAAGAGGGCAATTTCAGAGGCGTTCCCGCAGGTAAAATAGTGTTTTACTTACCGAAATGGCCTTTACAAAACTGCCCACTCAGTATTCGGGTAAACTTAATACATTTATTTATTTATTTGAGACGTTTTCTATACCGACATTCATGACAAAAGACATATCACATCGGTTTACATTGAAACAGATTAGAGAAGAACATTACATGGAACAGGGGATACATCGAACTGGGACCAGGGGTACTTAAATAATATTGCTAAGATAATATTAATAAAACAAATTAGAAAAGCATTACAACGAGAAGCGGTAACATCGAACTGGGACCGGGGATACTAAACAATATTGTTAAAATGTTACTTAAATAATATAGCAAATGGGTGATCAGAAGGGGAAATCACCGCTTTCTCTGAGTTACTTATATAACGGAAAATGATAAAGATCTAGTACCTGCGAAGTGCAGAATACATTTCGGAATTTTGGCATGAGGGTTGCAGTAGTGTTTCGGACGCGGCTTGGTCCCTAATTTATTGGCTATAGCAAGAGATAAAAAGGCGGGGCCACAGAAGGAGAAAGGTAAAGCTTGAAGTTTAAGCAAGTTTGTGATAAGATGTCTAAATCTGTGAGCTGGCTAGTGACGGAGCCTGACAGCGGTAATCGGGCCCCATCAAGGGTCAAGCTGGCAGGTGACTGAGCCTGCCAGGGGTAGTGTCCTGTTTGCATGGAATTTTACCTGCACCGAGCAGGGGCTTTCCTGGAGACAGGGTTGGGGAGGGGTTTAGACCTGTCTACATACTTATTGGATTTTCCAAAGAATGTACATAAAAGTTCCCCCCCCCCCCAAACTTTCTGTGCACATAATGCTCGCAATTGTATGGGGGTAAATTTGGCGGGATAATTTTCAAAGTGGACTTTAGCACATAAGTCCGCTCTGGAAATTGGGGGGGGGGGGGGGGGTAACAATGTGCATTTGTGTTGCCTAATTTAGGAAGGCTGTTTTGAAAATCACCCCCGAAGAGAAAGAAAAAAGGAAGAAATTGTCAAAAATGTTGTAGGAGAAAGGGAAAGCCAAAAAAAAAAAGAGACAGAACAGAGAAACAAGCAAGAAAAAAAAAAATTTCAGAGCAAAAAGAGAATAAATAAGAACCAGAAACACAAGACAGGTTTGAAAATCTCTATTCTTCTCTGAAAGAGAACGCGGAGCCATTGTTTAGCTAATGTTCTTTTTTTTTTTTTCAATTATTTCTTTATTAATTTTCCAAAATATTACATAAAACACAAAATATGTTTAATTCACATTTCTATATATAATCTTAACTTGGGAAAACAAATTATTTCAAATAATGACATTACATAAATGTTCAGAAAACTTTCCCAAGTTAAAAATAATAATAATGAAGGGGGTCCTATCTATCACAAATAACCTTCCATAATTACTCATTTTGTGAAGGGACATCATCTATCTTAACTTCTATTGCTTCTCCAAGTATCGAATCTTGGTTACAATTAGAACTTGACTTATCTTTCAAGAAATTCTCAAGCTGTAATGGTTCATTGAAACTGAATTTTTTGCCCTGAAAATTTAAAAAAACCCTAGAAGGATATCTCAAATAAAACGTTGCTCCAATTTCCAGGACTTTACTTTTCAGTGCCAAGAACTGTTTCCTGCGGACCTGCGTAGGTCTAGAAACATCTGGGAACATATAAATCTTTTTACCACAAAATTGCAGGTCTTTATTTCTGAAAAATTTCTCCAATACACATTCCTTATCTCTCTCAGCCATAAAGGACACAAAGAGAGTTGCTCTCTTATTTATGACATCTATTGATTCTTCTAAGAATGTCGAAATTCCCATACTACTTTCCTCATTTATCCTAGCTCTTATATCGGATCTGGACAGGAAGTAATGTATCTTAGAGAAAGCTGGTATATCACTCTCTTCATACATTAAGATCTCTTTTAGATATTTTATCAACATCTCTCTAGGGGACAATAATCTGGTCATTGGAAAATTTACCAACCTTAAATTTTTTGCTCTTACCAAATTCTCTAAATTTTCCAAATCAGTATGTATTAGAGTATTATCTCTAATTAATACGTTATCCAAATTCTGAATGTTATTTATTTTCCCCAGTTACTTCATTTAACATTACTTCCACCGCACTCAATCTTTTACCTTGTTCCAATATTGATGTTCTATTCACATTAACCAATTAGCTAATGTTCTAATGTCAAATAGAGAATTTATTGCCAGTTAGGGAGCACGATTTCTTTTGCCTCCTTGTAGTTTTTTGGACCAAAAAGATGGGAGGATCATCTTAGATTGTTGTGGTGTAATGTGCAATGTGGGCATGCCTGTCAGCAGGGAAGGAGCATGCCTTCATGGGTCTGAGAGCAAGGTACCTGCATTAAAATGGTCCGTCATGCTGTTGCCACAACCGCAGACCGGTTAGCCATCTTCAGAATCTTTTTTCTTTTTTTGTCATGAATTTTGTCATCGAGGGGGGCCTGGTCCTAAGGCAGGCAGTCAAGCATGCATCCGCTGCCTAGGAGAGATTTGCATGTACGTATCAAAGAAAGTAGAGTCCAGCCAATCGCACCGTTGGAGACGGCTTTTTTTCTCTCTCCAGTGCATACGTCAGGCCCTTGGAATTCTCGAGCAGTAATAGTTAAATGAACCAGGTCCCGCTCACTCGCACTACTCCCTTCTTGAGATGCCACGAGGAACCAAACCCTTGCCTGAAGCTGGGCTGTGATGGATCTTTGAAATATGGCTGGGGAGGGGGGGGGGGGAGCTGGCAAGACCCCAGGGTCCTGGTGCTGTGAGGGGCCCCACAGGTCAGAAACTGCCAGTGTTACTTTCTCTGCCAGAAAGCAGGTTGGTCAAGGGCAATGCTGATATTTTGTTGTTTTTCCCTAACTGTGGAGTGAATGAGTTAAAAGCAGACTTGCTGCTATTGCTGCTTTATGGCTGTCATAGAAAGTGCCAGTCATTGATAAACCACTAGGAAGCAAGTCCCAAGGACTAGAGGAACAAGCCTGGCTATCACCAGGTGAATTTGCAGTTCTCTGTTTTGGAATTGATGTCCTCTCCTGTTGGCAAAGACATCTTCCTGTTTTTCATGATCCCCTGACTAATGAAGCCGTGCTTTATTAAGATGTTCGACTTATTTTGTGATGGTGGTGATGATGTTTGCTGTTTTTTTGTTTAAAATTTCTTACTCCCATCTCCCCCAAGGTACGAATCGGAAGGTGCTCTTGAGCCTGCTTTATAGTATAGGAGCTGAGCATTGCTATCCACCTACCCCTGAGCCCCCCCAGTTGTCGCCCAGCTCCCCCCCTGCAAGACCACCACCCCCTCGGAACAACAGTAACAACATAGGTAATACCTTGGCCTCATGTGATCATGCGTCCTTTCACAGAGTCTCTCCACCTTCCTGTTTGTTTCTTTCTTACTCTCCCTGGATTGCTCCTTCCCCCCCCCCCCTCCTCTTTCCTCTCATGTTTTTGTCTTGTTCCCCTTCCTTCTCTTGTCTCGCTTCTCCTCGCTTCCATGTTTTCCCCACGTCCTATCCAGCACCGGTGGGACTAGGACTTTTTTTTTTTTCTTTTTGGTTACTTTCTCTACAGTCTTTTGATTTATTCACCTACTTGGTTGTAGTCTTCGTAGCTTTTGACACCTTCTTGTGGTAAGTTAAATCTTGTCGAAGTGAGCTCCTGGTATTGCTCCCTTGCAGCAGTCACGAGGTCCTGTTTGCTCGGTTTAGTCCTTTCACACTGTTCTTGCTTATTTTCGAGTACTGCAGCAACAACCTGCTGCAGACGAGGGAAGCTGAGCTGCGTTCTTCCTGCTTTCCGCATGCCCCATCCATGCTGAGAGGGAGAGAGGATTTTGCTGCTGCTGCTGTGGTGGGGATTCAAGCACTTGCTCACGAGCAGCCTGAGGCAGTCCCTTTCTCCCTCCTGCGCTTCCATCGCATGCTGCAGGGGGCGTTGGGCTGCACGGCTTTGGCTTCCCGTCCCTCCAGCCCTTGCTTTGCTGGCTTGGTGATAGTGTGTCGCTTGCTCTTTGCACCCGAACTGCTGTGGGACTGTTTTATCTCATCTGGTTTTCCTTTTCCCGTTGTTTATAAATGGAAGCCGAGCGGTTATAGTGTGGAGAAGCCAGGGCTATTCAGACTAAAGAAGCCTTTTAGCTGGGTGGGGAAGCAGAGGAACTGAACTTCTGCTATATATTTGTAAGGCAGCCAAGGCTGTCTTGGATTGTAGGGAGAACACTGAGAGCCGTTTGGGTCTGAGAGAGAATGAGAATCCATAATGCAGTGGAGTGCTCAGTCCAAATTATAAAGGTGGTGGTGGGGGCAGTGAAAAAGAAGTATAAACATTTTATAGATGTAAATTTTACCGCCGGGCCCTTTTTCTCAGAGCGTTATGGGAAACCCGAAAAAACACATGAAACGACCAAGAACGCAATACTAACTGCACAAAAAGACCCAAACGTTTTCCTGCAGACAGCTGAGTAGAGCATTCCACTGGCTAAAGGCACTAAGGGGATGGGGATGTCTTAGCTCGGGACTAGGCCCAGGCCAGCATGTGGTAGGGGATGCCATAAGAGTCTGCAGCTTGAATTTGGACTGAGTGCAACCTTTTTTTTTCCCCCTGTTTCCAGGATTCAAGGACTTTGTCTACATAGCTACAGCACTTGGCCCAATGGTGACAGGCTTTGACAGCATGGACTCGACCAATGACAGATTGAGGATGTGAGTGAAGCATAAAATATAGGCCTTGTTGGACTCAAAGCCGTACTGTGGGACCAGGGCTTGGGCCATTCATCAGCTAGGCCAGGAAGAATAGTCTTGAAGACAAATCTCCACATTGTGGAGATTTTGATATTGCTGCAGCACACCATAGGGCCACAACTGTTTTTTTTTTTTTTCCCCCATAACTACTCCTCTCACCTGGTGTCTAGGGCTGGGTTTGGGATCCCACTGCTGTCACAATGTAGAAATGTCCAGCACTCTCTGAAGTACTCTGCAGTGCTATAGCCTATTTTTCCTAGTATGAGGCCTTAGGATTTGATCTTGCAACCTTCTGGCTCACCAACAGGGACTCTGCCACTGAGAGAGAGAGCAGCTTCCCTAGCTGAGCTAGTAGGAGAACCCTACTTGTTTTAACCAGGTTATGGTCCTCTCTTCCTTTATCACGATATCTTGTCACAAGCAACATCAGTGCTGCTTGCAGCATCTGAGCCAGGAGGAAGTAAAGTGGCTGGTGCAGAGGAATATAGAAGGCGAGTCTTTATATTTTACAGTTCTGTGGCTCAGCTCCTGTATCACTGATCTGATTCTTATCTATTGTGGCAGTGCCAAATGTCATGAGCTTTGGATTATTTGAGAAGTGCCATAAAACTGAATTTTCCTGCTGAGCTTTGCCTGTGTACCATTGAGCACCAAGACCCAATTTAATTTTTCTCTCATTAGGGTGTTTGATGTGAATGATACGGGCACTAAGCATGGAGAAGCTTTGTCTCGCTGACATCACTGGACCTGTCCTGTGGATAAATGGAAGACCTCGGTCTCCAGTAGTATTACATTAACAATTAAATTGAACACAAAGATACCATTCAATTCCTAACCTTTCCAACTGTTGTTCTTAACCTCATTCAGTCAGGATTGCCTATTGTGTCTGGATGGCGGAGGGATAAAAGGCCTTGTGCTGATCCAGATGCTAATAGCCATTGAGAAGATGGCAGGCCGACCTATTCGAGAACTGTTTGACTGGGTTTCGGGAACCAGCACTGGTGGCATCTTGGCTTTGGCCATTGTGCATGGTAAGGATCATGTTGCAGAGTGTTGAGTTTTTGTACAGTGCGTGTTTGCAGCACCCTGAATGCTTTTCTAGCAATAAGATTTAAATAAAAGGTGAACTATTTTGGGCATAACATACTTCTCTGCTCCTTTGGACCTATTCCAACCGGGAACCTTCATTCAGGGCTGGGCAGGGTTACTTTCCCCCACCCCCCTCTACCCCCATCTTTTTTCCTCAAGCCCTGCCATTACTGTGAGAGTCCTCTGTATAAGGGGATAGTCCACCTGGCACAGATGAGTCAACCAGGAGGCATTAAATGGTGACTAAAACACTCCTACCTTCCGGGGTTTATGAATACTGCTTCTGCAGCATCCCCAGTTTATGCTGAGCCAAGGAACAGGATCTAGGCTCAGGAATAAAATGCAGGTGTCCTGTCTGGCTACATTGCAGGGCAATTGGCTTAACCCAGAGATTGACATTTTAACAGCTGAGTCCTCTTCATGTCCTCTTTTTTTTTTTTCTCCTGTCTTTGGTGAAGGAGATGGTCCTGCATCGAAGAACACCAGTGAAGTAGTTGTAACTTCCTCTGCATTCAGTCAGGCCACTCCATCTACACATGGGTTGTGCATTCGAACCAGCAGATGGAGACAGATCAAAGGCTTGCTGATGTCACTTCTCATATACGACTGTACTGACATCAGCCCGCCAGCAATCTCTGTCTCCAGCGGATGGTGGGCGTGCTTTCCTAAGTTCTGGGCTTCAACCTGGACATATAAGATTTGCATCAGACAGTTCCCAGGGTGATAACTCTGCTTCCTCCCCCGGTTGAGCTGGGAGGGGCTCTGACTGCGTTGCTCTGGAGGTGGTGCTCTGTCTGCCTTTCCCTCTGTTGAACTGCTGAGAGAAGGGGGTAGACCTTCCAGAGGGTATAAAGTGTTTTCTTTAATATCTGTTCTTTATTAGCTTTCCCCCTCCACCTGGTTCATTTCCTCCTTTTCTGGAGCTCAGTGTTTGCTGCTGAATTTAATAAAGTTTACAAACAAAAAAAAAAAGACTGAAGGGAAGGACTCGTCCTTCCTGGGCTGATGGCGGTGATTCTCAGCGGCTCTGGAGATTTGTGCAATACAGGCAGCCAGTGGGGAAGAGGTATTTGGAATTTAATTCTTTCCTCAGTGGGCCAGCGTTGCTGCTGGGAGCTGCATAGTGCAGCCAAGATGGTGGCTCAATACGGGAAAAAGCCCACGCTGTGCTCAGCCTGCATATGATGGTGCCAGGGACGGCTCACTGATTTGCAGGGAAGGTTCGGCAGCCAAAGGGGGGGGCATGGCTATTCCGGATTTTGTGATCGTGGGCAGTTCTGGAGCTGCGAGCGAGGAATGTTTTGGCAGAGTGGCTGTGTTGACAGAGAAGAGTCAGTCAGATGAACTTCTGGCCCTAATCCTTGAGTGTGCTCAGGAGCGACTCTTCTTTGACCGGCCCTCCCAGTTCCGTCTGGCTCAGGGGAGTCTGCTTCTCTCTCACAGCTGGAATTTTTTCAAGGGCTGCAGACTTTCTGCAAAGGACAGGGATTCCTTTGGGAAGGAATCCCTCTCCTTCCTTCTCCTAATGGTGGCCATTCCCGAGAAAGGAAACAAAAGAATCCAGAGGCTGAAGGTTAGGTGGAGGATCCCTGGCTCTCTGATGATTTCATGGGGGATGGAGAGCTGCCTGAGGGATTGGAGGAAAGGGATCGATGCCCATAGAACCATGCTGCACTTTTTTCCAGAGGGAGGAATTGGCCTCCCTCATCATGCTATCTCGTCGAACGCTGCAATTGGTTGAGGGGGTCTGTTTATGGACTTTTCCTTCAGGAACTTGTTCAATGCTCTTTTAAACCCAACTATGGTTAGCAGCCTTGACCATATCCTCTGGCATCTTAATAAAGCTGGGGGTAATGGGGAATTGGATTCAAATAGCAACCAGCGAGGGTCCTGACTTTTACGGTCTGGGAAACTGATAAACACAGGGTAGCAGCGCAGCAGATGCTGCCATGGACTTGCTGGGCGGACTGGACGGACCATTTGGCCCTTTTCTGCCATCATTTCTATGTTTCACTGGAACTCACTTTTTGAAAGCAGCGGGATGTGATATCAGTTCTGAGGGGCCAGAGGTCACTGCATTCTAGTTCCAGAGCCTGGGAGACAGGAATTGGACATCTGGGCTACAGCCAGAAGATATGGGTTTGCGGGTTGCAAACATAACCGGCAGTGGGACAATTTTCAAAGCTCCTTATGTAGGCAAAAAGTGTTTTCCATGAGTTAATCAGCCTGCTGATGATTGCTCGCCCTCGATGGCAGCTGAAAGTCAATGCATGGACTTTAAGCAAAGTTGAAAGGAGGTGTGTTTTGGGTCAAGGAGGAAAAATACCCATGTAGGAAGGCATTTTCAAATCTTCACATGTGCTTCTCCAGCAAAATAATCTAGCTTAAGAAAAAGCTGGGTGCAAGTAACCGGATCATACTTTCTACCTGTGGCAAGTTTCAAAGCAAACGTACCTGCATGCTTTCACTTTGAAAATAGGTGCAAAGCCTGTGGGTAAAATGTAGCCCTATCAAACAAATCTGTAAGCTGTCTCTCAAATTACTGCAATAATGTAAATCCAATAAGAGACCAATTAACCACTTACTAGCACTGAGGCATGAAGAAAGTTTGAAAGAAAATGGCATCAGAAACAAAATGTATGCTTTAGGGTTAATCCCCTGTCTCCTGCCCGCAGTGAGCTTCAGACAGGCTTCTGATACCAGCACTAGTTGTCAGATCGTTTGCCATTTTCTTCAAAAGAATTCTCCTAAATTATCAATATTTCCGTTTACTTTATTTATCAAAGCTTTTTTTTTTTTTTAAACGATTAAAAACGGGTACTTATCTCAATAGGTTTATATAGATTGTAGCGCACTCTGCTCGTGTTGTTTTAAGGTTCACAGTGCCGTTTCTCTCATGGGGCCCCTATCTTATCTGGCTAAAAAGCACTGAATATCTGCCTCTTTAATAGTGGAAAAGCTCCATTAGTAGAAAACCAGAGCAAACTGTAAGTCCCCTAACGTGATCCGTGTTTTGCCAAACGGTTGCATTGGGAGGGACAGAATAAATGTGCAAAAGTAAAATATAAAAGAATTTTCAAAGGACAAACCAAATAAAAGGCTCCTTTAGCGATCATGCCTTGTTCAGGGTGTTTTTATCTCAGGGCAATCTTATTGATGTCTGGAGATCCTGTTATCCTAGATCTAGAAACTATACTTATTTTTGTAACGTTCATAAGACCTATTCACAAATTGACTTATTACTTTTGGATAAAGGGCTTATGAGTAGAATATTGGCTATAGATGTAGAATCAATTACCTGGTCAGACCATGTACCTGTATGGCTGTCTCTGGTTTTTCATGATTATGATAAGGGTCAATGTTTTTGGAAGTTGAATGATAGTTTATTGGAAGATGAAGCATTTGTGGACCAACTTTGGGTTGTATTCAGGATTACTTAGTTTTTAATGACTCTGGGGACATATCCCTGGTAATCATTTAGGACTGCTTAAAAGCAATTACGAGGGGTAAGCTAATTGCCAGAGCATCCTATGTTAAAAAGTCAGTGGAGAAGGAAAGATCAGATTTAATGAGGCAAATAACTCATTTGGAACAGACACATAAGAGAACATCCTCCCGACCCTGTCTCCGCCAACTGGAGATTTGCAGAACAAAGTTGGCTGAGCTAGATTCTGCTAAAATTGCTCACCAATTAGAATTGATTAAACAAAAGTATTATGAAGGTGGTAACAAAGCGGGTGAACTGTTAGCTTATAAACTAAAGGCAAAACGGATACAAAATAATGTAGTGAAACTTAAAGATGAACAAGGCAATATGTTGACTGCCATAAGGATATCTGCCAGAGGTTTCTGCATTTTTATTCAGGATTATATAATGTCAGTGGCTTCATTGATTTGGAGGGCAATAAACCAATTTCTAGAAGGGGGTCTCTAGCCCTGTTTTAGTGGAAGCCCAACTGTTTCAACTAGAAAAAGAGATATCCCAATTAGAAGTTTCCATGGAGATAAAACAGTTAAAAATTGGCAAATCACCTGGCCTAGATGGCTTTACAACTCGCTTTTACCAAAAGGTTTCATCTGTACTTGTTCCTCCTTTAACAAAAATGTTTAATGCTTTATGTGGCGATCATTCTCTTTTGCAGAACTCCAATCTGGCTGGTATCACTATCATAGTCAAACCAGGTCGAGATCCTATGGTTTGTGGGTCTTATCGCCCAATCTCCCTTATAAATATTGACTTAAAATTACTTGCCAAAATATTAGCAGATAAGCAGAATAGTTTTATATTTCACATTACTCATCCGGATCAGGCTGGTTTCGTTCCTGGAAGGATGGCTTCTGATAATGTGCGCAAAATTGTTTATTCTATATGGTGGGCTCATTGGCAACAGTTTCCTTTCTTATTGCTCATTGATGCAGAAAAGGCATTTGATCTAGTACATTGGCCTTATTTGTTTAAAGTACTTTAGAAAATGAAATTTGGACCCTTTTTCATAACATGGATGATTAAGCTATATGATACCTGCAGAGCTTGCATAAAGGTCAATGGGGGGGGGGGGGGGGCTACTTGGATGCCTTTCCCATCTGTCATGGTACTAGGCAGGGTTGCCCATTATCCCCACTACTTTTGTTCCTAGAACCTTTTGCTCAGCGAATTAGGGACAACTCCCAGATCTCTGGGATTCAGATTGGGGTCTATTCTTCTAAACTGTCCCTATTTGCCGATGATATTCTGTTCATCCTGGCGAATCCTTCTATCTCTTTAAGGGAGCTTGTAAGGGAGATGTCCCAATTTAGCTCAGCTTCAGGCTTTAAAATCAATTGGGATAAAACAGAGATTCTAAATATTTCCTTAACTGCCTCATAAGTTGAGACACTATGTAGGACATTTCCTTTTAGATAGGCCCACCACAAAATTAAATATTTGGTTCTAACTTGGATTTGTTCTAATTGAATTACCCTCCATTGTTGACATATTTGTATAAAGATATGGAAGAAAGGGATCATTATCATATCTTGTGGTTAGGCTGGATAGCAATGGTAAAAATGAACCTGTTGCCCAGACTCAGTTATCTTGGAGGAGAAGTCCGTTAACTGCTATTAATCAAATTGATTTAGGGAATAGCCACTGCTATACTGGCATCAGTAATATGGGATCTGCTTAGTCTTTAGGTATTTGCCAGTTACTTGTAGCCTGGATTGGCCACTGTTGGAAACAGGATGCTGGGCTTGATGTACCCTTGGTTTGACCCAGTATGGCAATTTCTTATGTCCTTATCTTTTTCAGACTCTCCCTTTAGATATTCCTGTCACCTTGTTAAAATGTTGGCAAAGGCGGCTCATGCAGTTTATCTGGAAGGGTAAACATCCCAGAATTCCACAAAGAATTATTTTTCAATCCAAATTGCAGGGCTGTCTAGGGGTCCCCAACCTTATTTGGTATTATGCAGTGACTCAGTTAAGGGCGTTATTGATTGGCACAAAATTGGTACACGTAAACCCTGTGTGCACTTGGATCAGGCAATTATTGGAAAGATGCCGCTCTCTGCCTTAATTTGGCAGCCCAAAAAAATCATGGAAGCCTATAAATGCACTTCTGGAGTCCTTGCATATTTGGGAGAAATGAAAAACTCCTTTGGTGGGACGGAGAGTGTTCTACCACAGTACTTCTCTATTTCACAATATTTTATTCCTTCCAAGGTGTGCATCTCTGGCCTTCTCTTTTAGGACAGCAAGTCATATAAGTGAATCCGAACATATTTGGGACTCTAAAGGTCTTATGGACTTTAAAAACATACAATTAAAATATAATCTACCTGACGAAGAAATATTCTCATACCTTCAAATACTGCATTTTATGCTTTGTTGAAAGGGGTTACTTTATTTGAACATGTGGATAAAGGTGAACCGGTAGATGTAGTGTACTTGGATTTTCAGAAGGCATTTGACAAAGTTCCTCATGAGAGGCTTCTAGGAAAAGTAAAAAGTCATGGGATAGGTGGTGATGTCCTTTCGTGGATTGCAAGCTGGCTAAAAGACAGGAAACAGAGAGTAGGATTAAATGGACAATTTTCTCAGTGGAAGGGAGTGGGCAGTGGAGTGCCTCAGGGATCTGTATTGGGACCCTTAATTTTCAATATATTTATAAATGATCTGGAAAGAAATACAATGAGTGAGGTAATCAAATTTGCAGATGATACAAAATTGTTCAGAGTAGTTAAATCACAAGCAGATTGTGATAAATTGCAGGAAGACCTTGTGAGGCTGGAAAATTGGGCATCTAAATGGCAGATGAAATTTAATGTGGACAAGTGCAAGGTGATGCATATAGGGAAAAATAACCCATGCTATAGTTACACAATGTTAGGTTCCATATTAGGTGCTACTACCCAAGAAAGAGATCTAGGCGTCATAATGGATAACACATTGAAATCATCGGTTCAGTGTGCTGCGGCAGTCAAAAAAAGCAAACAGAATGTTGGGAATCATTAGAAAGGGAATGGTGAATAAAATGGAAAATGTCATAATGCCTCTGTATCGCTCCATGGTGAGACCGCACCTTGAATGTTGTGTACAATTCTGGTCGCCGCATCTCAAAAAAGATATAATTGCGATGGAGAATGTACAGAGAAGGGCTACCAAAATGATAAAGGGAATGGAACAGCTCCCCAATGAGGAAAGACTAAAGAGGTTAGGACTTTTCAGCTTGGAGAAGAGACGGCTGAGGGGGGATATGATAGAGGTGTTTAAAATCATGAGAGGTCTAGAACGGGTAGATGTGAATCGGTTTTTTACTCTTTCGAATAATAGAAAGACTAGGGCGCACTCCATGAAGTTAGCATGTGGTACATTTAAAACTAATCAGAGAAAGTTCTTTTTCACTCAATGCACAATTAAACTCTGGTTAGTGCAGTTAGTATAGCTGTGTTTAAAAAAGGATTGGATAAGTACTTGGAGGAGAAGTCCATTACCTGCTATTAATTAAGTTGACTTAGAAAATAGCCACTGCTATTACTAGCAACGGTAACATGGAATAGACTTAGTTTTTGGGTGCTTGCCAGGTTTTTGTGACCTGGATTGGCCACTGTTGGAAACAGGATGCTGGGCTTGATGGACCCTTGGTCTGACCCAGTATGGCATATTCTAGTAATCAATGTGCAGACATGCCGATTGATCCTCAAAAGTCATATCTAAGATTTACGTATTATTAAATCAGGATCTTAAATCTAAGTCCCTGTATATTAGAGCCTGGGAGCATGATTTGGGTGAGGAGTTTTCAGAGGACTTTTGGAAAGAAGTTTTCTGGGCTACTGGTAAAGGATTAACATTGACTACCTTAATTGAAAATGGGTACAATTGGCACCACTCTCCTGAACATGTATGTAAAATTTTCCTTCAATTTCAGATGGATGTTGGAAAGGTTGTAGTAATCTGGGCTCGGTTTTCCATTTATGATGGGTGTGTCCACATGTCCACGTTTTCTGGCGAGCAGTGTCCCAATGGTTGCAGGACATGCTACGCCTACCCATAATAATATATCCACATATGGCCCTACTGAATGTACTTTATCCTTCAAGAGATAAGTAACAACAAAAGTTATCAAATAATAGTTTTGGCTCAGTGCGAAATAGCTCGCTTGTGGCGAGATAGTACTATTCCCTCATGCGCTAAGGTGAAGGCTAGAATAGATTCTATATTTCGCTTGGGACAGATAACGGCCTGTAAAAATAAGAACACTGGATTGCCTGGATTGATTCTTTACTTTAGATAATTTGATATTTTATGAGACTTGAGGGCGAGATTGTTAACTATGATCCCAGTACTTCTTACGTCTTAGTTCTTATTCCACCGATATCATTTGAGAACTCTGTTCTTGCAACTTTTCCTTAATGGCGGGAGGGGGGTGGGGTGGAGGAGGGAGGGTGGGAGATAGTTGGGTTGGGTAGGAATTTAAAATCAGAAATCCATACAGGTTGTGTTTTCTCTTTTTCATTTTATTACATGTTGTTGACTTAAAGCAGCTCATATCTTGTTTACAGACGATATCCCAATTTATTCTGTGCATAGAAATATCAAAGGATATATCTGCTAGAATGATCATGATATCTGACTTTAATTTGTTTGTTATGTATTGTTTGTATTCTATTCTTTTTCTCTTACTCAGGATTTAGCTGTGGGCTGGAGATGAGTTGTACAGCATGTTTTTGTATTTGTATATTGTGGTTTCTAATAAAAACTTTAAATATATATAAAAAAAAAAAAGCTGGCTGGTTAGATTTAAAGTTATCCAGCTACATAGATAAGCATATTCAGCGGGACATTTGTTCTGCTAAGTATCTGGGACAAGTTATCTGGCTGTTTAACCAGAAAACATTTCTGCTTGCTGAATAATTACCCCCAAGATGCATTGGGGTGATAGTTACATTTATTGTTTAGGCCTAGTAATATCTGCACTAATGATGAGCCAGTTAGCCCATGACAGAGGTGACTCTCCTCATGCTCCCTGGTTTTAGTTGCAGACAATTTCTGATTGATTTGTTACCTGTCTCAGGTAAATCCATGGACTACCTTCGCTGTCTGTACTTCCGCATGAAGGACGAGGTGTTCAAGGGGTCACGGCCTTACGAGTCGGGGCCCCTGGAAGAGTTCCTGAAGAGGGAGTTTGGGGAGCATACCAAAATGACAGACATCAGGAAACCAAAGTAAGTTCCCCCATCCTCCCCCGAATCAGTGCCTGCACTTTCCAAAGTGAGTTGCCCTTTCCTGCAGAAAACGGACTGATGGCATGTTAGTCGTGATGTGTCAAGCGTTGTATTTGAATGAATGTGCCATGGCCTGGTGTTGTGCAGTGTGTGCTCGCCTTCTGGAAATGGCAATGCAGGCAGGGAAGTAACCGGATAATTTCAGCCGTCTGGCGCGATGAGTGTGCCAATCGTTCTACCATGTGGTAAGCTTGATGGACCATTCCATTGAACACTGTGAAAAGGCTAATGGATTGTTCCAATCCAACGGAGAGGGGGGAAGTAAAAGCTCTATTTCTCACTACAACGAGGGTCTTTATTCCCCTAATAGAAACTGGAGGCAGATATTCAGCCAGCCCTGGGTAGATTAAGTTAACCTGACCATGTTTTCCAGTTAACTTATTCAGGTTAAATATCCAGATAAAGTTATCAGCTAAATAACCAGACAAATTTAGGCTTGCTATTTGGCCAGCCAGAGTTACCTAGGTAACTTTGACCAGACAGCGCTGAACATTAGTGCTAATTGGCCAAAGTTTTACCGTGCCCCAGAAGTGCCTCAGCACTGTCTTTTTGTCCTCCTACATTTAGTGCAGGCTACGATTTAGCTCAAACAAAATTTACTTGTTTCAAACAGCAACAACAAACACCTTTCAGTATTGTCCCAAGGTCTTAGTTTCTGCTCTAGCTGCGGTTAGCTTGACCATTCTCTCACTTTACGCAGGGTTATGGTGACGGGGACACTTTCTGACCGGCATCCTGCAGAACTCCATTTATTCCGTAGTTATGATGCACCCAATACCGGGCGTGAGCCACCTTATACGAGTGTTGCTTCGTTTAAGCCCCTCACAAAACCAGCAGGTAAGAGTTTCCTGCCCTAGCCCAGGGCTTCTCTTCTCCCTCCCCCTGTTCTTTCTTGGGTTAGTATTGGGTTAAAATTCAGTATAAATAATAGCAAGTGATCATGATATCTTCATTTCTGGGGTGCTGTAGCTGTGCCCAGCGGTTGCATGCATTGATTCACATGGTTACAGGATCAAGGCCTAGAAGAGCCTATGATCTAAGATTAAGTAACTTGCTCAGGGTCACACAGTAAGTATTCAACAGTGCTGGAACTGGATTCTGGATCTCTAGATTTCACAACCTGCTGCTCTAATCACTTCCAATGCCTGTGCTTTGAAGAAATTGGCATTCATCTTCATGCACAGTAGTGGATATTGGACATCCCTGGTTTGCATTGCAGACACTGGGAAAAATTAGTGCGCAAAACCCCTGCCTCTAGCTTCCTCCCCCAATTCCACTTTTCTTAGTGTCTAATCAGAAGAATCCAGAACCAGTGGATTAGGCACCTCCACCAGCAGATGGAGATGGAACAAAGCTGGCATCACAGTATATACACTCCTGCGGTGACATCAGCCTGCCAATATTCTCAGTCTCCAGCAGATGGTGGACGTATATCTCCCTACTGGGGATTGCTTCAAGTTTTAGAAGGAGAAATAAAAGGAAATTTAATTTTCCCTGCTCTTCTGTGGGGATACCAAATGGTCCCTCCCCAGTTGAGAATTTCTGAGGTAATTTCCGTGGTCCCTCAGATGAGTGTCTTGGTCCAGTAGCTGGTTTTGCCAGCTGGCATGGACTTAGCTGTTAAAAAAGCTGAAAGGCAGCGGGTACAGGAAGCTGAGCACGGTGGGGATGGTATATGCTCTTTCGCCCTGCAGCTGGAGACTATCTCTGTACTCAGCCAGGAAAGGCTGAGCTCAAGTAAGGCTTAAAAAAAAACAAAACAAAGAGACAGAATAGAAGGGTGTTTGTAAGGCCTCCCCCTTCCTCCGGTCTCCGTGCTCAGCGCATCATTCTGACATTTGTTCCTGCCCTCGATGGAGGTTAAGGGATGTGGGCAGCTTGGCAGCATGAGCAGCCTGTGTGGGCTAGACTCCGCTGTTAGGTTTTTCTCTGTGTGATGCATGATAGGCTGCAGCGGTGTTTTTACGCACCTTTCCCTGTGTATTAGGCTGCCCTCTTCAGGACCATCAGCATGTGCAAGTGTGTCTGGCTGTGTGTCCACTTGTGCGCCCAGTTTTTTGATGCTTAGTCAGACTTCTGCTTGGGCATCCAGGTGATAGCAGTTTTTGTGTTGTGCGCACAGACAAGCGCGTGCCAATTTTGGCGCATTGTTGTGTGCTTAAGTTTGGGATGCCTAGCTTTGCGATGCCTAAATTTTGGATGCATACTGACAGACTACTGGCATCTGTGGATAAGAAACCTAAGCGCCTTTCCCTTTGTGCTGCCTGTCATATTTGGGCATCTCAGCCTGGCATGCCCTCTAACTTGAGCCAGAGCTGCTTAGAGACTCGATGCAAATTATCTTTCTCTGATTTTACTAAGCCTGGTTCTTCCCAGCCTGATGACAGTCTGGGTAAAGACATGTCAGGAGGGCTGCTTGACCTTGGAACTCCCTTAACTGGTTTGTCAGTAGGGGAAGGTAGCTAAATGGGCACAGCACAGGCGATTTCTGGTTTTGGCATGGATTCTTCTGCCTTTTCTTGGTTACAATTTTTTCAAGGATTGTCCAATCCTGCCAAGTCAGAGTCTCAGATGGTGACCTCTCACTCATCTGGTACGCGTGTTAAACGCCAAAGTAAACCTAGATCAGCGAGGGGATCACGTGGTGTGATGTTCCGGTGAGGACGTGTTTCTGACCGGCTCCGGGACTCTCGCGCTCAGTCTTGCCTAATCGAGCCGATAGCCATTGTAGAACATCACATTTACCTTTGGTAAGCTTAGCGCACATGAACATCGATACTTATATGACTAAATCTCCGTCCAGGATGCCGGCAAAACTCGCGCAAAAAGATACGGCCAAGCTGAGGCCTAGTAGGGCCAAAATGGTCGCCAGCACAGAATTGCCTGCGCCAGGAGGAATAGATGCAGAGACACTAACAGCGTTGACCCAAGCAGTAATAGCTTCGCTCTCGAGCAACATTGCAGGAAATGGACCCACGAATAGATCACTTAGAGGGCTGGGTGACCTCGGTAGAGGATGACGTTATGGAAAATACCCGCCACCTTGCGCAACTGAAAAAGCAACTGGCTGCTCATACAGAAAAAATTGATGATTTAGAGAATCGATCTCGAAGGAATAACCTGTGTTTTGTTGGCGAACTGGAGGCAGTGAAGGATGCTGAGCTTTGCAAAATGCTCTCAACATGGCTACCGGAGGCTTTGCAATTAACGGCCCTTGCCTCAAACCTGATCATAGAATGGGCACAAGAAAAGCTTCAGAAAATCGGCCGAGAATTGTGATACCATGATTTTTGTATTTTGATCTCAGGCAACTTATTTGGACAACTTCTAGAGGACACTCTTCTCTTACTTATGAAAATGCTCTGATTAAAGATATTTCAAGATTTCCCACCGCAGCTGTCGGCAAAACGGAAAGAGTTTGCTCCCATATGCACCTTATTGGCAAAGAAACAAATGAAGTTTGCATTACTTTTCCCAGCAAAGTTACTTGTATGGCATGAAAATCAGCTACTTATGTTTGACTCATCGGCGGAAGCCTCGCAATTCATGGAAACGCTGATGTCTGGTTGAATGTGCTAGCAGTACCTCCTGTTTACTTTTCATACTATACTACACACTACAAGCTCCGAGTTCCAGCCTAACAACAAGCGACTCATAACTGTTCTAATTTAATTTGGACTGAGGAAGCGGGGAAGTTATAATCATATGGCAAGGAAAAATGTTTTGATATTCTCTGGTTGGGATAGACAATTAATACTTTTGGTTACATTGATTATCTTGGGGGTGAGAGACCCGAACACACAGTAGGGCAATATGTTTTGCTTGTTTGGTTTGGGGATTGGGCAGGGGGGGCAGGGGGGGTTGGGGGAGGGGGGTGGTAAAGGGGAAGGGTCACTCCAGGAGTTGTACATGATATTCGTGGTATTGTTCAGCAGGGGACATAAGAGTTAACCCATGATATGCAAACTCAGGTGACATCTTTAATGGGAAAATATATACGCGGAAGGATGTTTTGTATACTCCATATCTAAAAGGTAGGCTGGTTTATACAAATCTTTTGAGAGATTATGGCTGAATCAACCAGAGTAATAACTTGGAATGTAAATGGTATGGGACGGAATTTAAAAGGGTTATGCGAAAACCCGCTCCTGCATAGGCCCGGCGACGTGCATATGTCCCGGGGCTTGAAAAAAGGGGCAGGGCAGGGCTGGAGCCTCTAGGCACAGCGGCCATTTGCCACTGTGCCCGGGATCGCGGGCCGGCTGTTGGCCGGCACGCGCAACTTATAAGATAAAGGTAAGGGGGGTTTAGGTAGGTTTGGGGAGCAGGTTAGATAGGGGAAGGGAGGGGAAGGTGGGGGGGGGCAGAAGGAAAGTTCCCTCAGAGGCTGCTTCGATTTCGGAGTGGCCTCGGAGGGAACGGAGGAAGGCTGCACGGCTCGGTGCGTGCAGGTTGCACAATTGTGCATCCCCTTGCGCGTGCCGACCCTGGATTTTATAACATGCGCGTGGCTGCACGCGCATGTTATAATATCAGGCATACATTTGTGCGCGCCGGGTTGCGCACACAAATGTATGCTCGCGCGTACCTCTTAAAATCCGGCCCTATGGTTCTCTGATAAAACGCCAACAAGTTGTTGCGCATTTACATCAATTAAAGGGCGATGTATTTTTACTTCAAGAGACCCATATGTCAGATATAGAACATGGTAAATTAAGTAAAGGGGGATTTTCTAAATTTTCTTTTCTTCAGGCACAACTAAAAACAAAGGAGTAGCAGTGTTGATAAGGTTGCAAATACCATTTAAATTGATAAAAGAGTGGAAAGATAATTCAGGGAGAATAATAATGGTCAAGGGCGTATTATACAACCAGGAATTCATATTACTGTCAGTCTATGCTCCAAATCAGTATGACCATTCTTTTTTCGTCACCTTTCTAGATGGGTGGTCTTCACTGGGTGGAGGTAAAGTGCTTATTTGAGGCGATTTTAAATTGTGTAATTGACCCAGATTAAGACCGCCATTCTGACACCAAAATTTCTAAGATGGGAATATAAAAGCATCTTGCATCTTGCAGCGATTGATACATGGAGAGAGAGATTGCACCCACTACGCCAAAGCTCACCCTACAAAATCAAGAATAGATTACTTGCTTGCTTCTGAATCCCTCTTTACAAATATAGGCTCCGTAGAAATAGGGCAATTACTTATATCCGACCATTGCCTGGTGGTAGGTAAGTTGGAACTAAACCATGGCTCTCTTGATTCATTCCAATGGCAAATATCAGAGTGGCTTAGCTTTGATCCACATTTTCAGCTTTTTTTTACAACAAAAATGGGAACAATACATAGAATTCAATAACATATACAAGCAAAACCCAGAACTTTTCTGAGAAACAGCAAAGGGGAGAAATTATGAGTTATGTAATATTCAAGCGAAAAGCGAGGGCAAAAAAGATATTGGACTTAGGGAAAGAATTGAATTACTATAAAACACAGTGGAATAAAACCAACCAAGGTAAGTGGAAAGAAAAATGTTTTGCTTCTCAGCACATACTTAATGATCTGCTTAATCAAAAAGCTAAAAACTCAATATTTTTGCTTCATAATAAACTTTTGTTCACGGTAACAGAGCAGGACGGCTAATAGCTAATTTATCTAAGACGCATCGTCCTTCCAAATTTATTAGTAATATACGTAGGACAGATGATACACAGGAGACCACCACATCTAAAATAGGGGAGGTTTTTAGAAGGTATTACCAAGCTCTGTACAGCTCTGAAAATTCAAAAAGACAAAATTTGGAGTCTTTTTTGGAAGAAGTGAAACTGCCCCAGTTACACCTGGACCAAAACAGAGCGCTTAATAAATCTATTTTAGAATTAGAAGTAGAGGGAGTAATAAAAGACTTAAAACTACACAAATCGCCTGTGCCTGATGGTCTGAATTCTCTATTCTTTAAATTATTGCAACCCCAAATCACCCCAGCCTTGACAAACCTATATAATTTTATGGGGAATACAAGTCAGATACCGAACTCTATGACAGACGCCTCAATAATAGTACTGCCGAAGCCCGGAAGAGACCCTTTAGAACCAGGATCCTACAGACCATTATCATTGATAAATCAGGACATAAAAATGTATGCAAAAATTTTAGCAAATAGATTGAAGAATTTACTCCCTGAGTTAATGCCCGGAACAAACGGGCTTTGTGCATGGCTGTAAAGCTCATTTTACCATTAGACATTTACTATTAGGCCTTGAAGCTTGTCAAAGAGCCTTACCACCAGACCCTATTTTGATTACTTTTGATTCAGAAAAGGCCTTTGATAGGGTTGAGTAGGACTATCTTTTCACCTTGTTAGGAAAAATAGGTTTCTCAGGATTTTTTCTTCAAGCAGTTAGGCTGCTTTATCAAATACCACAAGTTTATATTAGTATAAATAATTCAAAATCAGATTCTTTTAGGTCATATTGGGGTAGAAGGCAAAGCTGCCCTTTGTCCCCACTATTATACATTTTATCCTTAGAGCCACTGATTTGAAAATTGAATCAAGACGAAGACATTAGAGGGATTTCTATAGGAACTCAAGTGTTAAAACTGATGCTATTTGCTGATGATAACACATGTCAAACAATCTCTCCCTAAAGTACTAACACATAAGGCCACGTTCGGCAGTTTCTCAGGATTAAAAATAAATTTACAAAAATCTGAAGTTATGGATTTATCAGGGGAATTACAGTACAAATGGCCTCAATTGCCGTTAAATTGGGCTAAAGACACTATTAAATACTTAAGGGGTAGATTTTAAAAGCCCTACGTGCGCTGGACCTATAAAGGGGCGGGTGTTGCATCCATCGGCCTTCGACGGCTTCGCCCCGCCTACCTCTCTCTACTTTCAGTTCCTCCCGCTCACCTTATACTGATGGCCACCGCGGCGTCTGCGTCCGGCGTCCCCGGAGCGGCTTTTGTGCTGCCTCCCGCCATTCTCCTTCAAGGTACCTCTAGGCGCGCGCGCGTGCACGCCGCCCTCATCTTTAACTCTACGTTGGCGCGAACCTCAGGGGCGTCCCCCTGTTCTGACGTCACAACTTCCGGGTATATCTGCCTACAGTATTTGCTAGCTTGTTGAGTTAGAAACAGGATTCGTACAGATGGGATTCGCTCTTCGTTCCTAAGCTACTCTGCCACACCAGCGTTATCTGGAATTCTTACTACCTTGAGGGGTCTCTAACGGGGACCTGCCAAAGTGACGCACATATGTCTTTTACTTGCATACATTTACTTCTACTTAATATCTGGTGTAAGTGATCGTAAACATTGTTAAAGTGAAAAAATGAAAGGGTAGAGGGTCTGTACGCAATGGGAGGACTTCAGGCTTAGGAGCCAGGAGGGCCTTCACAATCTGAAGAGGGACTGGTTGAACTGGTAGACTAATTGGTAAAACTGGCTATTTCATTGCCGGTAACATGTTATAAAATCCCCTGACTTGCACGTGTAAAAGCTGATTTACAGGGGGTAAAAGCATCATATTTAATGCGATTAAAATCTACTCACATATCCTTGTAAAACTGGAAGTACAAATACGTGGGTATATGAGTTGCGCACACTTATATGGCTAATTTCCAACTTAGTCGGCTAATTAGCGCCTTTCCCGCTAGTAAGAGGGATACATTTGAACTTATCTGAATAAGTAGCAGGACTTATCCGGCTGTAATACCAATTTATCTAGCTAAGTAGCAGCAGGCCTTCATAGCCAGATAAGTCTGAAAAGCACTACTTATTTGTCTAAATAATGCTTTTCGGACTTATCTGGCTACGTGCCACTACGTAGCCAGATAAATCGTCATTTATCCAGATAAGTCTGAACTTGTGCAGCTCGTGGTTTTTTCATATATGAGCATTTGTACGCCCATATGTACTTGCATCTTATAAACTGCACATGTCCTTTCCACATGGATTATAAAATACAGTAGCAACTTTACGCAAGAGGTGAAAAACATTAGGATTTGCTACTGACTTATGTAAGCTCCTACTCGATATGATTGGAAATCTGCAGCACAATTTATCACCATATGCTTTTCCTCTATTGGAGCATGGCTACTACACAATAAACTCAGTTTGAACTTATCCAAAACAGAAATAATGATTTTAGGACACCCTTACTTTGAGGAAATTTCTGAAACTTTCACCTTTGACAATACAACGATCAAAGTTTCCAAAAACATCCGTAATCTCAGTATTGTATTAGATACCAAATTAGATGTATTTATTTATTTTATTTATTTTTATTTTTTCTATACCGACATTCGTGAGGGTATCACATCATGCCGGTTTACAATAAACAGTGGGGTGATAAACGGAAAACAGTGAACGGTGCTAAAACAATAATAAAGTTACAGTTACAATAAAACAGGGAGGCGTAAAACTAGGAGTGAGAAAAAATAATAGGAACTTTAACATCGAGTATTAACCTGAAGTGTGACGGGGTACAAAATAAAGCATTTTGGGATTTGCAATGACATGTTCATTTGAGGTAATTCATAGAAAATCTGTTGTAAAATCTTCATTTTACAAACTTCATTTATTAAAACACATCAAACCTTTACTTCATACACCTGCATTCTGGACCATTCTTCAATCATTGATATTGACACGTATCGACTACTCTAACTCTCTTTTCAAGGACTCCCTCAATCTATAACACAACCACTTCCAACTAGTCCAAAACACAGCAGCCCGATTATTACGTGAACATATTTCTCTGATCCTTTCTAATCTACATTGTTTACCTATCAAATGGCTTGTACAATCAAAAGCCTATCTATTTTACACAGTCTCAACTATAACATTAAAAATGTTTGGTTGTCTACCAGCTTACATCTATATATCCCTTCCCGAAACTTGAGATCCAGAAATCAATTTCTTTTGCAAATCCCCTCTCCCAAAACCACCAGGTTGGTAGCGACATGTGAACGTGCATTTTCCATCGCAGGCCCTATCCTATGGAACTCCACACCTCAAACTCTTAGTCATTAAGCAACACAAAGGGATTTAAGAAAGCCCTAAAGCATTATTTATTTAGACAAGCTTTTGCAGACTTATGCGAATCTTAATGATCCAGCCCCACATTCCGTTCCCTTTCCTTTATTTTAATCTAATATGTTGAGATTTTTTATATTTTATAATTCTTGTATTGTTGTGTCTTTTTACATGTCATTTTTTGTCTTTGATTAATTATGAATGTGCTATTGTAACCCGCCCCGAACTTTGGTGGGCACGGGTAATAAATGAGAGGTTTCTTTTTTTTTTTTTTTTAACTTTATTTTTATTAGCATTTCAAATATACAGACAGCAATAGCATGTCACAGAAAACACAAGAATGGTATATAGTTACCATGATACTAGCAAAATCAAGCTACCCATACCGAGCCATTTTTCGAATTACAATGAAATAAGAATCATCTCAGAAAGAGCAATACATAACATTCAAAATAATAATTAAGGAGGGGGATACAGATTATATTTCAATTTACGGCTACTGCTTGGTTGGCTTCACCAGAGGGTTGATAGGAGTCCAAGAAAAAACTCAATTGAGAAGGTTAAAAAAAAATATATCTGGCATTATCAATGTTCATCACACATTTGCAGGGAAATCATACAATTATCTGAGCACCCAACTGTTGTGCCCAAGGACATAAAGCCAGGAACTTTATCTGACACTGCTGTGTTGCTCTAGATCTATCCGGACAGATCCAGACCTTTTGGCCCAGATTTAAGGAATCTCTATTTTGAAGGAAAAGTCTGAGAACATTGTCCTGGTGAGAGGAAAAAACAAAGTTAATCAAAAGAGTTCCCTTTTTTTCAGTCTGAGTCTCGGCAGATGTTTCTAAAAAATCAGAAAGATTTGCAGATGGAGGAACGAGAGGAACAGAAACAGGGGATTCACCCTCCTGCTTATTGTTTGGAAGAAAATAAACCTTAGAGGCAGGTGGTATCGCATCCATTGAAAGACGTAATATCTCTTGTAGATAATTTCTAAATTGTTCCCTCTGAGAGATTAGTTTACATTTTGGAAAATTTAACACTCTCAAGTTTAGATATCTTGATGAATTCTCCAAATTTTCCACTCTTTTGGAAATAGCAAATTCCCCCCTGAATTAAACCACTCTGAGTCGATTGGATTTGTGACAGTTTAGAATCCAATTCTTCTAACTTAGATGTATGTGAAGTAACAATTGGGTTTAGAGAATTAAATTGATTCTGGGAATCCTTCAAAACTGTTGTGAGATATAATAGAGCTTTCTAGCAGTGATTATAGCGTTCCATAGAGAATCCAAAGTCACAACAGAGGGTTTAACTAAAAAAGGTTTAGAGGAAAAAGTTACCAAGGAAATCTGTTGAGGATTTCCATCGCGGCTCTGGGCAGCCTCCAGAATCTCTCTCCCGACTAGGGTAGGCACCACTGCAGAAGACCCGCCGTGCTCTAGGCTTGATGATATTCCTTCTAACAGCGGTGTAGATGTCAAAACAGCATCGCTGGAAACACAAAACGCTGGCCTAGCTGGGAGACCCGCCTCGATAGCGGCCGCTACTGCAAACGCCTTCCGTCCAGGTGGCACACCAGGTCTCTCAGCCGCGACACGTGTGGGTGGGGAGGGAGTTGCCGGAGCTCTGGGACTAAGCGATGTTTCATCCGGAAGCGGCAGTGCAGCACATACAGCATTTTTAAAGGGTTAATTAAGAGGAAATTCTCTTTTTTTTTTTCTCTCTCCTACTACTGCAGCTGTGTCTTTTCCCCCCACTCTGGGAGACAGTGCAGCAGGGTGAGTGTGTGTGTGTGAGAAAGAAGGAAGTTTCTTTTTATGCTGGTGTATCACTGCTGCTATTTTTTTTTAAGTTTGGAGAGGAGGGTGGGGTTAGAGAAAAAGGGGGTTACAAGGTGTGGAACAGAAGTGTGTGTGTGTTGGGGTGGGTGGGGGGTTTGTACACAGGCAGGCCTGGGGACTTACCAGAGCTGCTCCAGAATTTTTAGGTTTGGAAACCAAACTGTGAGAATGCAGCATGTCCCAGGATTCTCTGGGTCCCAAACGTTGTTGCCAAGCAGATGGGGATGGGGAGGAGCGGGAATGCAGTAAAGAGGAGCAAAGAAACACAGTATCAGCCCATTCCCTGTACGTACCTGGATCAGTCCAGACCGTGGGTTATGTCCCCAATCCAGCAGATGGAGTCAGCCAAAACTTTGAGGGGGCGTCACCATAAGTAGAACTACCCCCTCTGCAGGAGTTCAGTATCTTCTGACTCCAGCAGATGCGAGTAGGGAATTTGGAGTGCTCCCAATTCAGCATAAGCTTTTCACTTTGTCTTGGCTGCCTTTTCTTGGGCTATTGCCTTTTTTCTGTGGAATCAAGTTTGAAGCAAGTTTGTTATAAAAAAAAAAAAAAAAAAAAAGGAAAGCTCCGATTGAGCAAATTAATTTATTGAGGGGTTCAACTTTGGGGAGGCGTGGCTTACCCTCTGTTTGCGTCTCCCTTGTGTTCTATGCACTACTGTTGGGGTAAGTCTCTGTTTCTTTTCCTTTCAGCTCCCCAAACACCCCTGGTACCTCGCGGAGACCGATAGCACCGGCCTCTGCGCGCTTGCCACACTGTCAGCGGCCATCTTGAGCGCCTCGTGGGCGGCTCGGCAAGGCAGGCAGGCAGGTTTTTCTTTTTGGCGGGTAGTGCGGCCAGGAGGGCCCCCCCGCGCCTTCGGATTCCTCACTTCGGCGGGCAGTGCAGGCCATCGGGCCCCCCCGCGGCGGCGGCGTTTCGGCTCGCGGGACCCCGAGGCTCATTATTTTATTCATTTTGAGCACTTTCGTTTTTCTTTCGTTTTTCGTTTATCGTTTTTCGTTTTTCGCGGTACTTTTTCGGCACTGCGATGCCGCGGCCGACGCGCTGCGCGGCCTGCGGCGAACCGGGGTCCCGCATCTCCAGGGAGGGCATCTGTGCCCGGTGTCTTCCCGGGGGGGAAGGCACCTCACAGCCTGTGGCAGATTTCTCCTTTCTCGCGCCTCTGCCCGGACGCCGGGGGCGGACCCCTCCCACAGGCCTGGCGGGAACGGGGGCCATCTTGAGCGCTCGGCGCCCCGAGGCACCTCAGGAGAGAGCGAATGACAGGGAGTCGGAGCCAGACTCGCCCCCGCCCTTGCTGCCGGAGCAGGGCCCGCAGGGGCAGGAGAGCGCGGACGTGCCCCCCTCCAGAGCCTCCGCGGCGCGACCCGGGTTTTCCCCGGAGTTCGTACTACTTATGCACACGGCATACCTGCAGGGTCTGGATTCGCCGGTGGACCCCCCCCCTGCCAAGATATGCCGAACCTCGCCTGCGGCTCCGGCCCCCCCCGTTGCGGCGGGAGCGGGGGCCCCTCGCCTACCCGCACGTGCTCGGGTTTCGCCAACGACAGGGGGATCGACGCCGGACCCAGTGGACCCTGACCCGGACTTCATCGATCTGGGGCAAGGGGACGCCACGACGGAGGGGGACGATCCGCGTACGCTGCGCCTTTTCCAGAGGGAAGAGCTGGACGAGCTCATCCCGCGCATCATTCAGGAGCTGGACCTGGATCCGCCACCTGACCCGCCTGCTCCAGTAGCGCCGGCGGTGGTCACATCCTCAAAGAAAGGAGATCCGATCCTGGCGGCCCTGCGCCCGAGGGCGAGGGCTTTCCCCATTCACGACTCGTTCCTGCAGCTCCTCACGAGGGAATGGGATACCCCCGAAGCGACTCTGAAAGTGAGTCGTGCCATGGAACGGCTGTACCCGCTACCTCAAGATTTCCTGGATCTCATCAAGGTTCCGAGAGTTGACTCTGCAGTCTCGGCGGTCACGAAGAGGACGACAATCCCGGTGACAGGGGGCACGGCCTTGCGGGATACGCAAGATCGCAAATTGGAGATCTTCCTGAAAAGAGTCTTCGAGGTCTCCGCGCTGGGTATGAGAGCAGCGATGTGCAGTTCCCTCGCCCAGCGGGCAAGCCTCCTGTGGGTTCAACAACTTCTCACCTCCCAGGATCTGCCAGCGGCGGAGGCCGCCCAAGCGGACAGGTTAGAAGCTGCAGTGGCGTACGGGGCGGATGCCTCGTATGACCTGTTCCGCGTCCAGGCGAGGACTATGGTCTCGGTGGTGGCGGCCAGGCGGCTGCTGTGGCTTCGCAATTGGGCGGCAGATACGTCTTCCAAGTCGAGTCTGGGCTCCCTACCATTCAAGGGTAAGTTCCTCTTTGGAGAGGATCTGGACCAGCTCATCAAGTCGCTGGGGGAAAATGCGGTGCACCGCCTCCCGGAAGATAGATATCGCCCTTCCCGGGCGTTTGCTTCATCCCGGACTAGAGCCAGAGCGCAGCGACGTTACAGGAACTTCAGGCCGGGGGGCTCCAGGCCGCCTGCTTCCCGGTCACAGCCCTGGTCGCGCTCCTTTCGCGGCCGCAGACCTGCGCGCCCCGCTCTCGGGACAGGTAACCCCTCCTCCAAGTCTTCACAATGATGCCAGAGTCGCCCACTCCACCGTCCCCAGGATCGGGGGACGTCTGAAGTTTTTCTACAGGGAGTGGGCGCGGATTACCTCAGACCAGTGGGTCTTAGACACCGTAAAGTTGGGTTACGCTTTGGAATTTGTCAGGCCACCGAAGAGTCGTTTCGTATTTTCCCCTTGTGGCTCGGCCCTCAAGCGGCAGGCGGTGCAGTCCACGCTGAACAGGCTTCTGGAGATAGGCGCTATTGCGCCCGTGCCCTTCGGAGAGGTGGGCTTGGGCCACTATTCAATCTACTTCGTGGTGCCAAAGAAGGACGGATCGTTTCGGCCCATTCTGGACCTCAAGGAGGTCAACAAGTCCCTCCGAGTGCTCCGTTTTCGCATGGAAACGCTGCGGTCGGTGATCGCAGCGGTACATCGGGGGGAGTTCCTTGCCTCCTTGGACCTCACGGAGGCTTACTTACACATCCCCATTCGGCCGGATCAGCACCGTCTTCTGCGATTCAAGATACTGGACCAGCACTTCCAGTTCATAGCTCTCCCGTTCGGACTGGCGACGGCCCCACGCACCTTCACCAAGATTATGGTAGTCGTGGCTGCGGCCCTCCGGAGGGAGGGGATCCTGGTTCATCCCTATCTGGACGATTGGCTCATTCGCGCGAAATCGTTCACCCTTGGCCAGGCGGCCGTGTCCAGGGTGCTACAGTTCCTGCATTCCCTGGGATGGGTGGTGAACTTCTCCAAGAGCTCCCTCGTACCCTCACAGCGCTTGGATTTCTTGGGGGCAACCTTCGACACCCGGCTGGGCAAAGTCTTCTTGCGACAGGACAAGGCGCTCTCTTTGCGGGAGCACATACGACGTTTCTCTGTGTTACCGGAACCCAACTCATGGGATTACCTGCAACTCCTGGGGGTGATGGGATCCACCATAGATATGGTCCCCTGGGCGTTTGCCCATTTCCGGCCCTTGCAGTGGGCGCTCCTCTCCCGTTGGAAACCGGTTTCGCAGGACTACCAGATGATTCTGCCACTTCCTCAGAAGGCCAGGGACAGTCTGGCCTGGTGGTTGGATCCGGCGAATCTAGCCCGCGGCGTGTCCCTCGACCTACCGGATTGGGTGGTGGTCACCACCGATGCCAGTCTAGCGGGCTGGGGCGCTGTCTGCGATCGCAGCGCCACGCAAGGAACGTGGTCGGCGGTGGAGGCGACGTGGTCCATCAACCGTCTGGAGACCAGGGCGGTCCGGCTCGCCCTGCGGCATTTTCTCCCGCTCCTCCGAAA
The DNA here is from genome assembly GCF_901001135.1 of Rhinatrema bivittatum. Lineage (NCBI taxonomy): Eukaryota > Metazoa > Chordata > Amphibia > Gymnophiona > Rhinatrematidae > Rhinatrema > Rhinatrema bivittatum. Next base: position 414,590,985 of record NC_042616.1, on the reverse strand, counting down.
CCGCGAGGTCAGAGTGCTATCGGACAATGCGACCACCGTGGCCTACATCAATCGCCAAGGAGGCACGCGCAGTCCACAAGTCGCGCTGGAAGCAGCGCTGCTCATGCAATGGGCAGAGCGTCATCTCGTCCGGCTGGCAGCGTCACACATCGCCGGGGTGGACAATGTGCAAGCGGACTTCCTCAGTCGTCAACGGCTGGATCCCGGGGAGTGGTCTCTGTCCGACGAGGCGACGCAGCTCCTCGTACATCGGTGGGGGGCTCCCCACCTAGACCTGATGGCATCCGCTCTAAACGCCAAAGCTCCCCGCTTCTTCAGCCGGCGAAGAGAACACGGTGCCGAGGGGGTGGACGCCCTGGCACTCCCATGGCCGACACATCTGCGGCTCTACGCTTTTCCACCGTGGCCTCTAGTCGGCCGGATGCTCCGCAGAATAGAAGGACATTCGGGGACGGTGATCTTCGTCGCCCCGGAATGGCCCAGGCGACCCTGGTTCGCGGACCTGCTGCAGCTGGTGGTCGACGGCCCGATCAGGCTGGGGCATCTCCCCTTCCTCCTACACCAGGGCCCGGTATTTTTCGAGCAGGCAGAACTCTTCTGTCTTGCGGCATGGCTTTTGAGAGGCGACGCCTCCGGCGCAGGGGGTACCCGGAGGCGGTAATATCGACGCTGCTGCGGGCGCGCAAGACGTCCACGTCGGTGGCCTACGTTCGCGTCTGGAAGGTGTTCGAGCGGTGGTGTGCCAACCAGGAAACTAGTCCCACAACGGCTTCGGTCCCTCAGATCCTTCAGTTCCTGCAAGACGGGGTGGACAAGGGATTAGCCTACAACTCGGTGAGAGTCCAAGTTGCCGCTCTTGGTTCGTTGTTGCGTGATGGGGGTTCTCTCCTGCAGCACACGGACATTGCTCGGTTCCTCAAGGGCGTCAAGCACCTCCGGCCTCCGCTACGGGATCCCTGTCCCTCCTGGAGTCTCAACCTGGTGCTGCGAGCCCTGTCGGGGCCTCCGTTCGAGCCCTTGCGCTCCGCGACGCTTAAGGATCTCACCTTCAAGGCGGTATTTCTGGTGGCAATCTGCTCCGCTCGGCGTATCTCAGAGTTACAAGCGCTATCGTGCAGAGAACCCTACCTCCGGTTCTCCGACTCTGGAGTCTCGATCCGCACCGTCCCTTCCTTCCTACCGAAGGTGGTCTCGGCTTTTCATGTGAACCAGACGGTGGAGTTGCCGTCCTTCTCCGCCTCCGAGCCGAAGTCTCTCCGACTCCTGGATGTTCAACGCACACTGCGTATATACCTGGGGGTTACCAACGAGTTCCGGACTTCCGACCATCTATTTGTCCTTTGGTCCGGTCCGAAGAAAGGCTCCCAAGCCTCCAAGACAACCATTGCGAGATGGCTGAAGGCGGGTATTGCCGCTTCCTATGTCGGGGCGGGGCGGACGCCTCCGCCTGGCATTGTAGCGCATTCCACAAGGTCGCAAGCGGCCTCCTGGGCGGAGGCGCGCTCGGTCTCATCCCAGGAGATCTGTCGAGCGGCTACCTGGAAGTCGTTGCACACGTTCGCGCGGCATTACCGCCTACACCTCGCCTCTTCTGTCACGGGACACTTTGGTGAACAGGTTCTCCGAGCAGGCCTCGCAGGACCCCACCCGGTTTAGGGAAGCTTGGGTACATCCCACGGTCTGGACTGATCCAGGTACGTACAGGGAAAAGAAAATTATTACTTACCTGCTAATTTTCGTTCCTGTAGTACCATGGATCAGTCCAGACGCCCACCGCTTTGGGTCTTTTCCACTCCTGCTTCATCTTGCTCGGGATATCGGTAAGGGTATCTGTACTTCACCACTTGTCAATTTTCCACTGTTGTCCCAGCATCAGCGCCTCACGAGTTGACGTGTTGTCTGTGTGGCCTCCTACCCGTTGTAGGACGCCCACGGTTAGTCTGTTATTACAGTTACATGGCTGGTTGTTGCCAATTTCTTTATATAAACTTGATTCCATGAGGGGGTTCGGGTTGTTCTACTCGGGCTTTGATATACTCGATACTGAACTCCTGCAGAGGGGGTAGTTCTACTTATGGTGACGCCCCCTCAAAGTTTTGGCTGACTCCATCTGCTGGATTGGGGACATAACCCACGGTCTGGACTGATCCATGGTACTACAGGAACGAAAATTAGCAGGTAAGTAATAATTTTCTTGTTCTGCATCTGTGGTTAGTTGTTCAGACATCCCGCTGCAACATGCTGAGCGAGTTCTGGCTGTCTGGGGCAGGTCCGGCTTGTGAGCACCTCATGCTGGTGACTCGTACCTTGCTTTGATATTTTGGCATAATTCACACCTATACTGTTCATATTTTCCCCCCTTCCCACTGGGTTCCTGTGCTAACTGCTAGAAGCAAAAAACCCCCCACAAAAACCCTGTATTTTTAAATTCTGTATGAAAAGTGGCTAAAAATATCTTAGACCAACTGTTAATGACCATTAACACAAGCTCTGATCATGAGCTATAGTGAGAAAAAAAGGTAAGTCTAACACTGCTGATCAAAAGACTTCTGCAGAAGAGTGTCTTGCACCATCTCTAGTTGTGCCTCTCTCTCTCTCCCCCCTGCTTAGGAGGCTATCCTGAAACGCCCCAGGGGCACAGAATCTTTTTGTGTTTTGTGTTTCATGTTATTCCCTTTCCATATTTATGCTTCCGGAATGCGTGCTAGTTCCCTCAAGCCTTTGCGCTGAAGCTGCATAATGAGAGGGGAGATGGGCAGGAGGATTCGGGGAACACAGGAAAAGATGGCAGAAGGAGGAGAGAAGAGAAGCCCGTGTGACAGTCCAGTAACCCCAGCACACTCTTTTCTCACTCATAGAGCAGCTGGTGTGGCGTGCTGCCCGATCCAGTGGTGCCGCACCTACCTACTTCCGACCCATCGGGCGCTTCCTAGATGGTGGCCTCCTGGCCAATAACCCAACTCTGGATGCCATGACCGAGATTCATGGGTACAACAAGGACCTGAAGCAAAAGGTAGGAGGGGCGATAGGGGACTGGGGATAAGCCTGTCCTCTGTAAGCTCTCTCTTCTTGGTCCTTTCCCACCTGACCGTTGTCACATAATTGGACCCAGAAAACAACAAGGAAGTTGATCTATCAAAGCTGTGAGGCAACCAAAAGAAGGAGACAGATCTAAAGTCCTTTAAAAGATCTTTATTATTGTAAAAAAACAGATTTCAAAGCCCGACTCAGGCCGAGTTTCGCCACATGAAAGAGGCTGCTTCAGGGGCTGTGCTGATAATATAGCAGTCATACAAAATGGTGCAGATTTAAATCAGCATCTGATGGTATCCTAGTCCAGTGGTTCTCAACCTTTTTTTGGCCGGGACACACCTGACAAATGGTTCTCATTTGCGTGACACACTGAACATGTGACCATCACGGGGCTAAGTGTAAACATGAACTCTGCATCCACAGGAATCCCCTCAACCCTCAGCAATGAGTGCAGAGCAGATCTAGGGCATAACCTGTACAACTCACCATACAAAAAAAAGATATTCTGGTTCTGATGACATCTCAGTAAAAGCAAAACAAACTCCCTTTACTACCAGGCACAATAGCCTTCTTTATGAAAAGACAGTAATTTACCACTAATGCATATCCTATTGAGAAAACACATCAAATAAGATTGATACAAATGCCTACATGCTAGTAAAACACCTCACTTTGGTCACACACCCAGAACTGACCTTCACCAAGTACAGAAAAAACACAAATTATAAATATGGAGACAGAAACTGGAACGGAAAACCAAAAAAGCCACTCTGCATACAGTGCGAACCTGGAGAAATAGAAAGAGAAATATAGCACCTAACAGACTCAGGATTTGCAATAATGCACACAAACTAACCTGCACAAAGTTACACCTGTATTACGGAACACACGCAAACAGTAACAACCCTATCTAAGAAATACAACTATTAAACCAGGCCCTAAACACTAAAACATTTCCTATTGGGAAAAGAGAATAAGCCAAGCTGCTACAGAGCCCCACACAGAAATCATTGTAAAGTTATACCAAAAATGTTACAAAGCAGCTGCTGAACAGAATAATATTCAATTAAATACTCATAAAAATTATTAAAACATGTCCAAATATCAATAAAATATTTCAAAACAGCAGACATCGCATAATACCCAATAATTAAAATGGCAGTCAATCAAGAAAAATAAATTTAAAAAGCCACCTTTACTTACCTTCTCCAGCAACTCTCCTACTCCTTTCCCTTCCAGGCCAATAGCACTAACCAGAAGCAGCAAGGGCTGCTGAAGCTCTGTCCTCAATCTTCTTCCTTAGCACCCACAACCAGTCACTCACAACACACACACCCCCAAATAGACCCCACGACCAGTCTCGGTCTCTTTCACACCAGTCATCTTCCTGACCAGTTTCTCTCTCTCACACAGAAACACATCACCTCCCTGACCAGTCTCACTCTCTCAATCACACTCATGTTCTCTTATATACAAGCTCTCAATCACACACAAAAGCTCTTACACCCATTCACACCAGCTCTCACCCAGGCTTCCATTCACACCCCTACACACAAGCTCTCACCCAAGCACCCATTCACACCCAATGACACAAGCTCTCACCCAGGTACCCATTCACACCCACAGACACAAGCTCTCACCCAAGTACCCATTCACACCCACAGACACAAGCTCTCCCCCAGGCACCCATTCACACCCTCAGACACAAGCTCTCCCCCAGGCACCCATTCACACCCTCAGACACAAGCTCTCCCCCAGGCACCCATTCACACCCTCAGACACAAGCTCTCACCCAGGCACCCATTCACACCCTCAGACACAAGCTCTCACCCAGGCACCCATTCACACCCTCAGACACAAGCTCTCACCCAGGCACCCATTCACACCCTCAGACACAAGCTCTCACCCAGGCACCCATTCACACCCTCAGACACAAGCTCTCACCCAGGCACCCATTCACACCCTCAGACACAAGCTCTCACCCAGGCATCCATTCACACCCATAGACACAAGCTTTCACCCATGCATCCAATCACACCCATAGACACAAGCTCTCACCCAGGCATTCATTCACACCCTCAGACACAAGCTCTCACCCAGGCCCCCATTCACACACAAGCTCTCACCCAGGCCCCCATTCACACACAGACACACCAGTTCTCACCAAAAATAACTTCTTCCTTCATTGCAGGGATGGGCTCCGGTTCCGCCGTGGCTTTAATCCGGCGGGCCTTCTTTTTTCGGCGCCACGGGGATGGGCGCCTCAGTCAGAGGTCGGGTTTCCTCTTCGTCGCTAGGGGTCGTGTTTTCCTCTTCACCGCTACGGGGCTGGGCTCCCATCCCGTAGCGGCCTTGCACCATCGCGGTCGGGTTTTCTCTTCACCGCTACGGGGCTGGGCTCCCGTAGCGGCCTTGCACCATCAGGGTCGGGTTTTCCTCTTCACCGCTACGGGGCTGGGCTCCCGTAGCGGCCTTGCACCATCGGGGTCGGGTTTTCCTCTTCACTGCTACGGGGATGGGCTCCCGTAGTGGCCTTGCTTCGTCGGGGTCGGGTTTTCTCTTCACCGCTACGGGGATGGGCTCCCGTAGCGGCCTTGCACCGTCGGGGTCGGGTTTTCTCTTCACCGCTACGGGGATGGGCTCCCGTAGCGGCCTTGCTTCGTCGGGGTCCTACACTGCTATTCCTCCCACCCCACTCCCGGGCAGTGCCATGCCTGCCTCACCGGCCAATCAAAGGCTTCCTCCCTTCTTCCTACTACCACTGGCAGGTGGCAGGGAGGAGGCTTCCGATTGGCCTGCGCGGGGGAAGGCAAAATGAAGGAGGCTTCCCATTGGGCAGTGGGGGTAGGAAGAAAGGAAGCTTTCAATTGGACCGCGGGGGCTGGAAAAAGGGAGAAGGAAAGTACAATGGGGCAGTGGGACACCGGGAGACACGACACACCTGCCGGTGTTTGGCGACACACTAGTGTGTCGCGACACACCGGTTGAGAAGCGCTGTCCTAGTCCACTCACGTTAAGCTTGTAGGTAACATCTCTCTAAAGTTATCAATGGATCTTTAAAAATCATTAGTGCCAAAGAATGAACTCCCGAAAACCATAACAAATTATATAAATAAAATCCTGGGCGTCACATCTTATTTTAACAGTACTGGATTGCAATAAGACGTGACGCCCTTTTCATGTGGCAAAACCCAGCCTGAGTCGGGCTTTTGTTGAGAAACTGGTATTACAATAATAAAGGTCTTTTGAAGGATCTATCTCTTCTTTTGGTTACCGTTGTCACATAATTGTCATGCATAGCTGATACTACTTTTTCTCACTTCTGCAACATGTCGGCAGCTTTCTTATGCGGCGCAAGCTCTCCATTCTGCCAGTGGGGATTGCCATAACAGCAGTACTCAGCTCGACACCAGATGAAGGCAGCAATCCATGACAAAGCAAAATAAACTGGTTGTGAAATCACACAAGCTGGCACGTTGGGACAAAGGGCGATCTATCTTAGATCCAAAAATACCAGTGCTTCAAGAATAGTGTGGGCGCCAATTTACAATAAAAGGTTTTCTCCTAGGACAAGCACGATGGTAGGCCTCACATGTGGGTGACATCATCAGATGGAGCCCGGCACGGAAACCTTTAAAGTTTCTAGAAACTGAGCATGCCCAGCCTGCTGCTATCCGCGCGTCCACGCGAGGTACCCCTTCAGTTTCTTCTTTTCCATGGTGCAGTAGCCTTGGGTTGTGGAGCTCCAAATCCTTGACAACATTTTTACTGTATTTTTCTGGGTTTTTTCTGCGTTGGGTTCCCCTTCGCATTCGGTTCCTCTGGTAAGTACTCTTGGCTTTTGCCATCATTATTCGCAGTTGATTCCCAACTCCCACTTCTGGGTATCCATTGGTCATCGACCGCGCACCAGCCTCTTTTTCAATGGCGTCGTCGAGTTTTCAACAGTGCCGGTGGACCATGGCCATCACGGATCCACATGAGGTGTGTATCCTCTGCCTAGGGGCCTTGCATGACTTCCGAGGTGTTGTTTGTGTGATCAAATGAACTCCAAAGGGCGTCGTGCTCACCTGAATAAAATGGAGAAGCTTTTTGGCTCTCCAAAACCCTCCACTTTGGCGTCAGTATCCTCCATGCCTAAGGACCGCGGGGAACAGTCCCCATCCCTTTCCCTGGAGGTCCCGCTCTCCAGCACCCCTAACGGTCCTGGAGAGGGAGATCAATCCTTGGTGGTCTCTCTCCTCCCTCTAATCTCAGGGTCGTCATCGTCCTCTGTGCTGGGGAAAGACCGGACTGAGTGCCAGAAACCCAGGAAGCATTGACACCAATAACTGTCCCAACAAGGTTCCAGAATGGCATCGGCGGCTGCCGAGCCACCATCGAAGTGGCACCAGCCACCAGAGGACCCATCCTCCGGTGCCCCCGTAGCCCGAAGCGTTGCCACCGTTAACGGTGCTGGGTGCTGTGTCACCTTGTGATCCCTCTGAGGGTGTGCCGGCGACACCTAATCCTCCTCCATCAGTCCTTACTACACAGGAATTCCAGGAGGAGTTGGACCACAGGATGCAACCGGCGATGCTCAAGGTACTTCAGAGCGTCAAGCTGCCAACGCCACCGGCCTCCATACTGGTGCCCGATCCTCTGCCTTCAATGCTTGCCCCCCTGCTGGAGCGTTTGGACAATCTTACTGGCACCTACCAACACAACTGATGCCTCCTCGGCCACCGACGCTCTCCACCGGACTGATCCCGATTCCCAGGTCCTCCGAGGAGGAAGAGGTCGCGGGGACCAGGCGCCCATGCCTGTGGATCCCTGGGCCACCATCGGTTCCCCCCGGCATACAGTGGCTGATGCTGCCCTCTATGCCTGAGGGCCCATCGATGCCGTCTGTGCCCCTACGGCCCTCGGTGCCTTTTTGGCCCAGGCCTAGTGCCCCTCCCAGCCCTCGGTGGAGGAGGAGGGCCCCTATGACTCCTTGGACGCATCTTCCAAGTTCTCCGACGACCCCCTCTCGGAGCCTTCCCCTTCGGAGAAGCGGTGTCACTCCCCACCTGAAGACCTGTCATTCACCCGCTTTGTAAGGGCCATGGCTGAAGCCATCCCCTTCCAGCTCCTGTCGGAGGAGGATACCTGTGATAAGATGCTGGAGGTTCTCCAGTTCATTGATGCCCCAAAAGAGATCGTGGTGGTGCTGGTCCATGACATCTTGAAGGAGCTCTTCCTCTGTATGTAGGAACACCCGGTGTCTGTTGCCCCAGTGAACAGGAAAACTGATGCGACTTTGGTTCAACTGACTGTGGGCTTTGAACAGCGGCACTTACCTCACTAGTCTGCGGTGGTGGAGTCCGCACTCAAAAAAGCCAGATGCTCCCAGACACATGCTTCTGCCCCTCCGGGGTGTGAACACAGGGAGCTCGATGGCATAGGAAGGAAAATGTTCCAGGGGGCTATGCTGGTGGCCTGTATTGTGACCCACCAGCTGTACATGACCAAATACAACTGCAACTTATGGAAACCGGTCCAAGAGTTTGTGAGGGCCTTCCCCAGCAACAGCAGGCATCCCTTGCGGCCATTGCCATGCTGGGACTTGAGGCAGGTAGACACAAGGTCAGGTCTACCTATGACATCTTTGAAACTGCAGCCCGCCTAGCCGCTGAGGGCATCAGCGCCAGATGGCTGGATTGGCTCTGGGCTTTCGATCTCCGTCCGGAGGTTCAGGACAGGCTTGCGGACCTCCCCTGTACAGGAGAGAACCTGTTTGGGGACAAGGTGAAAGAGGTCATGTCACAGCTGAAGGATCAAATCACAATACAAATATTCAGCTGAAGGATCAGCATGATGCTCTACAGCAACTCTCCGCCAGCCCCTCTGAAAGCCCTTCCGCTGCCATGAAATCCTCCAGGCCGAGCTCTCGCAAGCCCTTCTACCGATCAAAGAAGTGCTTCCCTCCAGCTGGCCGTACTCGCCTGTCTAGGTCCAACCCTAGAGGCCGTGGCCGGCAGCAGCAAGTCCTGAGGGCCCAGCCAGCCCCCCAGCAGGCCCCATTCGCCAGTTTTTGACTGGCGGTGAGGGGGCGTGAGCCAGATGCCAGTTTCCCTGGCAGCCGATTTCCCCCAGTTGGTGGCAAGCTCCTTTGCTTTGCCCACCTTTTGGAAGCGATCACTTCAGACCATAGGGTCCTCTCCATTATTCACCAGGGCTACCACCTGAACTTCAGCAGGCTTCCAGAGACCACTCCCCCATATCCATTGTGGGGTTCACCCGCCCATCAGGTCATCCTTCAATTGGAACTTTCCGCCCTTCTAGCAGCAGGCGCGGTAGAACCGGTTCCCTGCGAGCAGTGGGGTCACGGCTTCTACTCAAGGTATTTCCTCATTCCGAAGAGGAATGGTGGCTTGCGCCCCATTCTCAATCTCAGGGCATTAAACCCTTTTCATGTAAGAGAAAACTTCAAGATGGTCTCTCTGGGCATGCTGATCCCGCTCCTCTGAAGAGGAGACTAGCTCTGCTCCCTTGTCTTAAAAGAGGCTTATGCCCACATTGCAGTTGTCCCCAACCACAGGAAATACCTCCGCTTCCTGGTGGGGATGGCACATTTTCAGTATAAAGTGCTGCCCTTTGGGCTGGTTTCAGCCCCATCCATCTTCACGAAATGCTTGGTGGTGGTGACTGCCTACTTCAGGTATCGCTCGGTCTACGTCTTTCCGTACCTGGATGACTGGCTGATCCGGAGAGATTCACATTCTGGGGCCCTAAATGCTCTGGCCTTAACAGTTAAGACCTTACAGACCTTGGGTTTTGTTATCAACTTCCCCAAGTCACATCTCAACCTGTTTCCACGGCTGGACTTTATCGGCGCCATGTTGGATATGGCACAAGCCAAAGCTTTTCTGCCCAGGGACCGAGCAATTGCCCTCTCCTCACTGGCTACCCTCGCTTGCAACAAAAAGAGAGTGCAGCTCTGCCTGCTGGGCCACGTGGCGGCCTCGGTCCATGTGACCCCCTTATCACGCCTCTGCATGAGGGCCCCGCAGTGGGCCTTGCGGCTCCAGTGGCAGCAGGCATCCCAGATCCTGGAGGCACCAGTGATGGTCACAGACCCTCTCCGTCTCCCTGGCCTGATAGGAGGCCCTGTCCAATCTGGAACTCCCATTCCAGTCCACGCCACCCCAGATAACCCTTACCACCGATGCCTCACCTCAGGGGTGGGATGCCCACTTGGACGGCCTGCATACCCAGGGTCTTTGGTCTGTGGCTGAGTCCCGCTGCCAGATAAACTTCCTGGAGCTGCGGGCAATCTGGTGTGCCCTATGGGCCTTCCAGGACAGGCTGTCCTCCAAGGTCATCCTCATCAGAATGGACAACCAGGTGGCGATGTGGTACATCAACAAGCAGGGCGGTACAGGCTCCCTCCCCCTTTGGCAGTAAGCGATACAGTTCTGGGATTGGCCCTCTCCAGGGGGATGTATTTACGGGCCACCTACCTACCAGGCCACCTGAACACACTGACGGACCGCCTCAGCTGGTCCTTTCAGTACAGGAGTGGTCCCTGAACCTGGCAGTGGCAGCCGACCTATTCCGTCGCTGGAGCATGCCAGACATGGACCTGTTCGCCTCTCCCCTCAATCACAAGGTGAGCATGTTCTGCTCCCTGATCTCGGGGAAGAACCATCTGGCCTATGACGCATTCTCCCTTCACAGGGGACAAGGTCTCAGGTACGCGTACTCCCCCTATTCTGCTTCTCTCGAGGACTCAGACGAAGCTGTGAGAGGACGGGAGGACCATGATCCTGGTGGCATCCTCCTGGGCAAGGCAGGTGTGGTTTCCTCTGCTCCAGGACCTGTCCATGAGCATGCCTGCACCACCTGAACCTCCAGACCCTGGTTCTCACGGGGAGGATGTTGAGCACATGATCCTCCAGCCCTTACAGCTCGTGGATGGCATTTCCAGGGTCTTGATTGAATCCCAGAATCCTTCCACTCAGAGATCTTACAGCTCGTGGATGGCATTTCCAGGGTCTTGATTGAATCCCAGAATCCTTCCACTCAGAGATCTTACAGCTTGAAGTGGAAGCGTTTCTTCACCTGGTGAGGCGGCCACAGACTGGGCCCTTTCTCCTGTCCGCTCCCCCGCCTCTTGGATTATCTTTGGCACTTGTCCGAGTCTGGCCTCCAGACCAGCTTGGTCCAAGAACACCTCAGCGCCTACCACTAGGGGGTTGATGGGATGTCCATTTCAGTCCAGCCACTGGTCGGGCATTTCATATGGGGCCTGGTTCAACTGAAGCCTCCGTTTCGCTCACCGGCAACCCCGTGGGATCTCAACATTGTCCTGCGAGGCTCATGCAGCATCCGTTTGAGCCTCTCAAATCCTATGATCTGACGTTCCTCACATGGAAGGTTATGTTCCTGGTGGCAATCATTTCCACTTGCAGGGTCAGTGAGATCCAGGCCCTGGTTATGTACGCTCCCTACATGAAATTCTTCAATGATCGTGTGGTGCTGCGCACGCATCCAAAATTTCTGCCAAAGGTGGTGACTGCTTTCCACATCAACCAGTCAATCATCCTTCCCACGTTCTTCCCACGGCCTCATTCTCACCTGGGGGAATGTGCTCTCCACACCCTGGGCTGCAAGCGGGCACTTGCTTTCTACTTGGCTCGTACAGCTAGCCATAGACAGTCCACTCAGCTCTTTGTGTCCTTTGACACCAGTAGGCTGGGAGCAGCAGTGGGGAAGCAGAGCTTAACCAACTGGCTAGCAGACTGCATTGCCTTCTGCTACGAGCAAGCAGGCCTCCAGCTGGCTGGCAGGGTAGAAGCTCACTGTACGGGCTATGGCGGCATCAGTGGCCCATCTGCATGCGGTCCCTGTTGCCGAAATCTGCAGGGCCACGATCTGGAGTTCCCTCCACACATTCGCGGCTCACTACTGCTTCGACAGGGATAGTCGCCAGGACAACGCTTTTGGCCAGTCTGTCCTCCGCAATCTGTTCCAGTCCTGAACCCAACAGTTTTCATCGTGCTCTCTGTGGGGCCAGACTTCCCCTGTTTTCCCACAGCGCCATAGTTGTGTTGTGCCCATTGGCACCTTTTTCGGCTACTGTGGGTCCCTCTGATCACATGGGGCAGTCTGGAGCTCTGTAATCACCCACATGTGAGGACTACCATCCTTCTTGTCCTAGGAGAAAGTGCAGTTGCTTACCTGTAACAGATGTTATCCTAGGACAGCAGGATGTTCTCAGGAATCCTGCCCGCCTCCCCACGGTGTTGGGTTCACCTTCGGTTTGTTATGTTATTTTTCTCGCTTGTATTTTTTGCTATGGTACGAGACTGAAGGGGGACATCGCGAGGATAGCGGCAGGCTTGGCATGCTCAGCCTGCCAGTCAAATGTTTTCTGTGCCAGGCTCCATCTGATGAAGTCTAACATCTTGCTGTCCTAGGAGAAAACCTGTTACAGGTTAGCAACTGCACTTTGTATCTGGCGGCGATTGCCACCCCCCTTCCGTTCATTGCATTTGGGTTAGGACTCTCCCATTCATCCTGCCTCAGAACTGGAGTTTTCATTGTGGCCCAGAGATCATTCTGTGCTGTAAATAACCCTAGGTAATTAAAAATTTCGAACTATCTTGTATCGGAGTGATGGAATGATAAATGAAGGAATGTAACATGGGACAAAAGCAATCAAATCTGATTTCTCAAAATATGAGCTGATGGTTCTGATTTCTTTTCTGTCTTGTTTCTGACAGGGCCAAGGAGATGAAGTGAAGAAGTTGGGAGTAGTGGTCTCCCTGGGGACAGGGAAGCCCCCCCAGGTCCAGGTGAATTCAGTCGATATCTTTCGGCCCTCCAATCCCTGGGAGTTGGCAAAGACTGTTTTTGGAGCTCGGGAGCTGGGGAAGATGGTGGTGGACTGTGTGAGTATCTGAGGAGTTGTTTCCTGCCAGGCCCTAGAACCAAAGTTTACAGAAGCAGATCTAGGAAATAGTCAGAAAGTGGCTTGTTCTGGCTTATCCAACAGAAACCTTTTTTTTTTTTAAAGTTGTGGTTTTAACCTCATGCCCTCAGATGTATTTCTCTCCCCCTGCCCTTTTTTATAATAAGGCATTTCAGACTACAGAGCTGCTAACTTCATTCCAAATTCTGAGAATTGAAACCAGTTCTAGGGTTTTGGCATATGCTTCTCTTAAGTATTCTGGGATTTCTGCTGGTTTGGTCGGTGCAAATAGTTTAGAGGAAGAAGTCTTAATAACAGGACCGAATTGGGGCCTATGCATTAAAACTCACACCAAAATTTTTTTTAGCATAGACTTACAAAAAAAATGTGATGCACATCTTAAAATGCCACTTAACCATCGATGCATAAAGATTTTACCTTGTGGGGAGAAAAAAAAAAAAATATATATATATATATTTTTTCCTCTTAGCGTGGTTACACTGTTCTTGTGTGCACTGAAATCCATAAATGCATTGGCTAAATAGCATGACCTTGTTACTAAGGGAAAGCTAAATAGCATGAGCATACTAAACTGAGTATGCTAAGTTATCTTCTATTGTTGTATGCCAGTTTTGATTAGCTGAGCCCTCTCAAAAATGAGCTCAGTTCAGCCTGATGGCATTATTTAACTTCCCTTTGGTAAGTCATGTTTAGTAAGCTAACATCAGTCTGACATAGGTATGAAATGTTCAGTTAGTGAGTGCTCAGTAAATAGAAGTTGAGCATACCTGTTTATTTACCAAACACATGCTAAACCTTTCACTTGCGTGTGCGGATATGCTAATTTTAGTGTGATCATTCTAAGATTTTTTGGACCCCCATGCATGATAAGGTCTTCTTACATTGCTTGCTGTTTTTTAGTGTGCACATGAGCGTCTTAACATGCACACTAACATTTATTCCATAAGTCCCTTAGTGTCCTTCACAGCCTGAGGTTAGTAGACTGACTCAAAACATTGGTTAGGTTCGCAGCCAGTGCAAGAGTATTTGGCGCCTTAGGTGAACCTTCAGCCTTGCACATCCCTTCTCTCCCCCCAAATTTGCCTCCTGGTGGTGGATCCATCACAGCGCTGCCTATTACCGACATTGGAAGCTATGACACAGAGCTCCTACCTTCAGCAATGTTTGGTTTCAGCACAGCATCACTCTGTTCCTTATCATCCTGCAGACCAGTCCAGATAAGTGCATTTGTTTATCTTACCAGCAGATGGCAGCAAAAGGCAAGTTCTTTGTCCGGATGATCTCTCTCTATATAGCCTGGTGCATCAGGGGATACGTCAGTAGTCCTCTGCCTCCGGCAGATGGTAGGAAAGCTGGTCCAGCAGACAGAAGGAATTAAAGGCCACCAGGGTACAGTCCAGGCTGTGGGCTACTTCCCTCAGGGTAGGCCTGGGCCAAGTCAGGAGAGTTGCAGCAGGACGATGGCCAGGTTTGGACTGTTTTCCCTCTCCCAGGGGCAAAAGTAGAGGACCCTCCTGCATTTCCCAGAATCAGCCAGAGGCAGGTGGCAGCAGATTTGATCCTATTCTTCCCTCACCTGAGGAGATCTCCGATGTGGAGAAGGGATGGAAGTGTAGGCGGTGCGGGGTCAGTTGCACAGCAAGCCTTGCCAGCTCAGACTAAAACCTGTGACGTGCAGGATGGCAAGCAAGCACAGCTGCAGGGTCAGAGCCAATGTAGAAAAAGGGGTTGATCTGGAACCATCTCACTGAGTTATGGTGACTAAAGATGCAAGCAAAATTGGATGGGGTATATTTTGCCAGGGGAAGACAGTACAAGGCCTTTGTTCCCGAGAAGAGAGGGTATTTTCAATAAATGCCCTAGAGATCAGACTGGTATTGATAAGCTTCCAGCAGATATTGGAAGGAAACCAATAAGGATCATGTCTGACAATGCCACAGCAATGACACATGTGAATAGTTGGGGTGGGGGGGGGGGGGGGGGGGTAGTTTGGGAGGGGCACAAAGAGCAGACATGTCTTAAAAGAAGTAGTGCGATGGATATAATGGGCAGAGGAGCCATCTGCAGGATCGCCCTGTAGCACATGTAGCAAGATCGGAAAAGCTGCCAGCAGATTTTTTGAGTCAACAGATGCTGGATGCAGGGAAGTGGGAGCTAGCAGTCAAAGTCTTCAAGTAATAGCAGATGGGGTTGGCCACACAGGGATCTAATGGAAGCATACAGCAATTCCAAAGCAAAGAACGTTCTTCAGTCGAAGGAAGGATACAAGGTCCGGAGGAATAGACGCTACTGTACATTGTTCCATCTTGGCCGATGGTGGGCAGGATGGAAGAAGGATTTCAGATCATCCAGGGAAGATAGTGGCACTGGACAAAGCAAGGCGCCTGTGGTATGCGGACCTGGTCAGGCTCAGTATAGGGAACTTGCTAAGGTTCAGCTAAGCAACAGATCTGCTAAGGCAGGGTCCAGTGATCATGGAGGATCCAGTTCCACTTTTTCTCACAGCCTGGCTCTGAAGAAGAGAACACTCAAGACAAGTCGTATCAATGTTGCTAAAAGCCAGGAAAGACGGAACTTTGCTCTCTTATATAAGAACCGGCAAGATCTTCGAAAGATAGTGTGCCTGCTGGGGAGTGTAAGGCCACACAAGGCAGACGTGCCCACAATTTTGCAGTTTCTGCAGGATAGGTTAGAAAAGGGTCTAGCAGTGAACTCCGTAAGAGTCCAAGTAACTACAGGGGACAAGTTAGGGGCTCCTCTCTGGTGTAGGGAACCTGGAGGTGATTCGTTTCCTAAAAGGAGCAAAACATATGTGTCTGCCTAGAAGGCTGCAGGTGCCATCATGGGACCTAAATTTGATTCTGAGGGCACCGGCACAGGCATTGTTTAAACCTGTCAAGAGGGTCTCGGTGAAAGACATTACTCTAAAGACAGCATTCTTGGTAACAGTCGGCTCAGTGAGAAGAACCTTGGAGCATTATCATGCAAAGATCTGTATCTCCTCCTCCTCCAGAGAAAAGGTCACAATTAGGCCAGTACCCTCCCTTCTACCCAAGTTGATATCAGATTTCTACCTGAATCAAGATGTTTCTTTACCAGGGTTCAGAAAAAAGAGGCTGTCCAGGCAGTAAGAAAGATCTCAGATCACTGGATGTTTGAAGGATACTTTTCAGATACCTAGAGGTATTGGACAGACTTTTTGTGTTGTTTGCAGTAGCCCGCAAAGTTGAAACAGCATCCCAAGCATCTATCACTTCAATGGCTTAAGGAGGCGATAGCCCCCGCTTATATAGTAAAAGGGAAACAAGTCACATAGGGACTTGGAGCACCCTCCACGGAGAGCACAGGCAGTGTCCTGGGCTGAGCTCTTGACAGCAGCAGCCATGTGGGTGTTGCTACATTCATTTACGAAGCATAATAGGCTGAACCTTCACAAAAAAAAAAAAGGATACAGCTATGGGAATTTGCTCCAGGGGTCTTGGATGCAGCTCTGGGATACTCCCATCCAGGATAGTACTGCTTAGGCACATCCCATGTATCTGGACTGTTCTGCAGGATGATGAGGACGGTGAAATTAGATCTTACCTACTAACTTTCCTTTCTTGAGTCCTGTGAGGCAAAGGGGTGTATGGTGGAGTCTTTCCATGCACGGGGGCCAGCATCAGAGTTGAATTCTGCGCTGGGCAGGCCTGAGAGGGAGGGGATTTCTGTGGGAAAACCATGAATCACAGTTCTGTGTTTTGCTTAGGTTGATGGCTGCAGTCTTTGCTGAGACCTGGGATGTCTCTAATCAGGACAGTTAGGTGTTAAGTGTCATTGGGGTACAATATTAGATAGAATTCCAGACAAGCCCTTCCTGTTTTCAGGTAGTTTCAAAACGTACCCACTGAACATCAATGTAGTCATTCCCTGTTGCAGTCAACTATCTTTGTTCCAGCTATTTTGCTGTCCAGGCTATGTGACCTGGAATTAAATCAGCATGAGATCGGGGTTCTCTCTCTCTTGGACCCTTCCCTGCAGGTACACCTACACATTAATGTCCAGACCGTGGGAGGACTGACTGACAGAATAGGAATTGGCAGAAGTGAGGCCAAACTTTCCATTAGACCAGTAATATTCACTCCCAGCTCTCAAGGGCCACAAACAGATCGGAGTTTCTGGATATCTGTAATGAATATGTATGAAAGAGATTTGCATACAATGGAGGCAGTGTGCATGCAAATGCATCTCATGCACATTCATTAGGGATATCTTGAAAACCCAACCTATTCCAGTCTTCGAGGCCTGGAAGTGAATGCCTCTGTATTAGATCAAAGATCCTTCTAGCTCTGCATCCTTTATTTGACAGTCGCAAGCAATGGGTGCTTGTATCAGTAGTGAATATTTCATAAGATATATTTTTAGGCATTTTGTTTCAGAATCAGGTTAATTTGCATATATTTTGATTACTTTCAAAATCAGACCTGGCTGCAGCCCTCAAAGGACTGTCATGATCACCTTCTGTAAATCTAGAGGTAGATGATTAAAATGTGCCCTACTATGTCACAAAAAATCCTGATCCATTTGAATTGCTGCACAGGAAACTATGCTCTCCAATCTTTTTTTATCTGGTGATACCCTTTAGTTTTCTTGATAGGCAAGTGGGACTGCCAGGGAAACCCTTTGCAAATAGCTGTATCACCAAACATTGATGCAGCTAGACAGATCCGTTCCATGCCCTCCAAGAGCTTTCAAAGCTCTGCTGGAGATGGATTTCTTTTTTCTTAAATTTATTCATTGTGAACATATTACGCTGCAAATGTAAATTGCATATAACTATGAGCATGTAATTGTAGTTCTGATTTCCCCAAAGAAAAGCAGGAGAATATATGCAGTGAGTGGTAGGGAGGACTGGATAAGCCTGTCCAGGGAAATGAAGCAAAGTTAGGATATTCAGAGTCTTGGGTACCTATAGAGATGGTAGAAACATCCAAATATACCTGGATTTGGCTTAAATGCTTGTAAACTGTATAAGCTGATCTGTTGCGCAGAGAGAATTTGCTAGAGTTAGAGACTTATCAGCTGACATTTCCATGAAAATGTCTATCTATCAAAAACCTTCTATTGACCGACTCGAGCATAGCTCTGGGGGTTCGTCCATTTCATTGATTTACCTTGTACTTTGGGGAGGTGGGGTAGGGTGTGGTGTATTATAAAAGGATTAACCACAGGTTTTACCATGACCTTTACCAGTAAATCTAAAGGCTTTTTTTCAAAAAGAATTTTCTCCATTCTGTGGCTGTGAAAAAAATGTTGACTCCAATTGTTTTCCTCTAGTGCACTGAATCAGATGGCCGAGCTGTGGACATAGCACGGGCCTGGTGTGAGATGGTGAATGTGCCTTATTTCAGGTAAGTATTTGTTTTTTTTATAGATGTAGCAGTGTACTTCCAGGGTGTGGGATACATCCAGCAATCCCCTGAGAGCTGCTTCACGTTGCACTCCATTCAAGCCTACTGCCTTTCTGTTCCTTCATTGGAATCAAGCCGTACTTCCTGAATTAATTCAGGATTTATCCAAACACAATCTTGAATATGGGCTCTCAAGACCACATAGGTCCCTCCCTCAGATGTGACTGTATCATCTTATGTTGGATCACTAAAAGATTTTGCAACCTGCAAAGATTCAAGTTTTCTCTAAGACCAATTTCCTCTGCACTCAGGCAGGCCAATCCACACCAGTGAGTTATGCACGCCTACCGGCAAATGGAGACAGAATAAAGCTGACTCGCTGACGTCACTGACATATAGTCCTGCCCTGACATCAGTCTGCTCCGTCTCCAGCAGATAGTGGATGTGCATCTCCCTTGTGGGGATTGCTTGTGGTAAAAAAAAAAAAAAAAAAGTCTAGGAGAAGATTCAGATGCACCACTTGAGCTCCTGAGGTGATACCAGTTTGGTCTCTTCCACAGTTGGGCGCTTTAAGTAGAGGTAAAGCAACCTACTAAGAAGGATTGCAGCTCGGGTCTCCCACCACTTGTCAGCTACTGTAGGCAAACGCCACTAGGAGATTATCCCTGGAGATGTTTAGTGGGATGTGGATCATGATATATTGGATGACTCCAATGGAGACTTGGTTTTCTGCCCTCCAGAAGAAGGGAGAAATTCTACTGATTTGGAGCCACATCGCACTCTACTCAGTTTTTTTTCACAGAGATGAGTTGCCGAGTCTTTTGACTCAGACCCTAAAGACAGTCTGAGTGGACGCGGGTGACACTACGGGCTTGCAAAAGAAAGATCCCATATTGGTCACTTTACACAAAGCGTCTTGTTTCTTTTCCCTCCTGGATCCAATTCAAGAGTTAATTGACCTTGAGTGGAACACCCTGGAGGCAAGTTTTAAAGGGGAATGCACTTTAGCAGGTTTGTACTCCTTGCATTCGAAGACAAGATAACAGTTGTGATTCCTGAAGGTGGATCCCTTGGTATGCGCTGTTAGCAAGCAAACTACCATCTCGATGGAAGCAGGGGCAGCTCTAAAAGATGCTCAAGATAGGAGGATTGAGGCTATCATTAAACAGGCATTTGAGGCTATGGCAATGAATTTACAAATTGCTTCTTGCTGCTGCCTGGTGGCTCAGTCTGGTTTGCATCTTTCTCAAGAGATGCAAGAAGCGGGGTCCGATGGCAGATTGCTGATAGAACCAGGAGCCGCATTCTTGGCCGATGTGGGCTGTGACGTGTGCAGACGGCTGCTAGAGAGGTGGCTTCCATGATAGCAGCTAGGTACCAGTTGTGGCTGTGAAACTGGTCAGCAGACACTATTTCCAAGTCCAATCTCATAAGGTTACCGTTTAAGGGTTCTCTTTTATTCAGAAGTGAGTTGAATATGGCGAATAGCTCGGATTCCCATTGGTTTTGTCCTTACAGAGGAGCAACTACTTTGAAAGATCTCAGTCCTTTTGGCCTAAGAAGCCTCATAAGGATATGGACTCTGGGGCTGGAGCACCTCAGTCTTCACAATGAAGGTGTAGGGGCTCACCTACTGGATCAGGAGATAGGCGGGTATCTATCTCGCTTTTATCAATGGTGGGCCCAGACTTACGATGAAGCAGTGAGTCCTGGAAGTGGTATGGGATGGCTGTATTCTAGACTTTCTCCGAATTCTTCTGGATGCATTTATGGTCTCTCCATGCAACTCTCTAAGGAAGAGAGTGGTAATAGAGGCTACGTTAAGGAAGCTGTTGGATTTGAAGGCTGTACTTCCTCTTCACAAATCGCAAGAAAATATGGGGCACTATTCCATTTATTTTGTTGTTCCTAAGAAGGAAGAGGGATCCTTTCGGCTCATCTGGATCTGAAGGGAGTCAATCAACATTTGCGTGTGACTCATTTCAAAATGGACACTACGTTTCATAATAATTGCAGTACAACAGGGGAATTTCTCATGTCTCTTGTCCTGACTGAGGCCTACCTACATATTCCCATTTGCCAGGAATATTGTTTCAAAAAGGATATAGCTGCACTGGAGAAAGTTTAGAGAAGGGTGACCAAAATGATATGGGGCATGGATCGGCTTCCCTTTAAGGAAAGGCTAAAGAAGTTAGGACTGTTCAGTTTGGAGAAGAGACGACTGAGGGGGAATATGATAGAAGTCTACAAAATCATGAAAGGACTTGAACAAATTAATGTAAATCGGTTATTTACTCTCTCAGATAATAGAAGGACCAGGGGGCACTCCATGAAGTTAGCAAGTAGCTCATTTAAAACAAATTGAAGAAAATTCTTTTTCACTCAGCGCATAATTAAACTCTGGAATTCATTACCAGAGGATGTGGTTTCAGCAGTTAGTGTTACTGGGTTTAGAAAAGGTTTGGATAAGTTCCTAGAGGATAAATCCATAAACTGCTATGATGGTAATTAATAAGCAATAGTAGCTAGTGATCTATCTAATGTTTGGCTACTTGCCAGGTACAATGTGACTTGGATTGACCACTGTTGGAAACAGGATACTGGGCTTGATGGACCCTTAGTCTGACCCAATATGGCATTTCTTATGTTCATTCTGGGACATCACTATCAATTTCAGGCCCTGCCCTTCGGGCTGGCTACTGCACCCAGGACTTTCTTCAGGGTCATAGTGGTGGTAGCAGCATCTATGTGCAAGAAGATCATTCTGGTCCATCCCTATCTGGATGACTGGTTGACTCGGGCCAAAATTACAGACTAGAGTCACTTGGCATCTCGCAAGGTGATCTCCTTGATTCAGGAGCTAGGCTGGGTGGTGAACTTGGCTAAGAGCAGTTTACAGCCACTCTATGAATCTCATCTAACCTAAAAATTCAGCTATCCCTTATTATTCCTCACTGGCTCCAAATTCTTTTCCTCGCATTTTGTATTTACATTCTGCTATTCCATACCCCCCCACTGTTACTCAATTTAGGCTATTGTATGCAATGTGACATTGGTCTCGCTGCTGACAGTTAATTTGCTCCTGCGAATACATGGTTATTTATATTTTATTGTTTGATATTTTAATGATGTATGCATATTATCTTTAAAACCCTTGTTTCTGTAAAGCCTGTTGCTGTCAAATGTTTTACTGTTTTTTAAACTGTTACATGTAAAGCCTGTTGCTAATTTATTGTTTCACTGTAAACCGAGGTGATGTATATCTATACGTACCGCGGTATAAAAGAATCTATAAATAAATAAATAAATAAATAAATAAATCTCAGACACTAGAGTATCTCAGTATGCGATTCAATAAGGAGCAGAGCAGAGTGTTTCTATTGGAAAGTCATATTCAGAAATTAGTTACACAAGTTCAGGCCCTGAGGCGGACTATTCGTTCAATGGTGTGGTCTTACCTGCAGGTCCTGGGATCGATGGCAGCCACATTAGACGTAGTCCCCTGGGCAAGGGCACATATGCTGCCCCTTCATCACGCATTGCTCTCCTGGTATAATCCGCAGTCGCAGGAGTACACAGTGAAACTCCACTTGCCAGTGGAGATCAGCGTTTAGTTGCAGTACTGGTTATAAGTGGATCATCTCAGGAAGGGGGTTTCCATGGAGACACTGGACTGGTTAGTGCTCACAACAGATGCAAGCCTTCTGGGTTGGGGAACTCACTTTCAAGAGTTGGTGGTACAAGGTCGGTGAAATGTCGAGGAGCTGCAGTGGACCATCAACCAGTTGTAAGCATATACAGTTCAGCTGGCATGCTTGCGATTTGCCGAGCAGTTGGAAGCTCGAGTGGTAAGGATAATGTTGACCAATGCCACAACAGTGGCCTTCATAAATCATCAAGGTAGAACCAGAAGCCAGACTGTGGAGGTAGATGTGCTCATGGTGTGGGCAGAACATCTCCAGGATAGTCAACAGAAAGATAATGTAAGGGCCAACTTCCTCAACAGGCAGGTCTTTAACCCAGGAGAGTGGGAGTTGGCAGACTAGGCCTTTTAACTTATAGTGAACCTGGATTTACTGGCAAGCTCCATCAACGCAAAGGTACCATGGTTCTTCAGTCGCAGAAGAGATCTGAGAGCACTGGGCATCGATCTCATTCAGGTTTGGCTGCCAATGATAGGCAGGGTCATTCGGAAGATTGTGAGTCAGACCGAAACTGTACTTCTGATGGTTCTGGATTGGCTGCGGAGGCCATGATATGTTGATCTTCAGAAGCTACTGGTGGACAGTCCTTTCAGACTACCACTTAGGATCTATTGCATCGGGTCTCATACTGCACGATGATCTGGAATGGTTTTGTCTTTCGGTTTGGCCCTTGAGAGAGCTCAGTTGCTGAAGTGTGGTTATTCTTCTGCCATGATTTCCACTTTGCTCTGGGCCAGAACATTTTCTATTTCTCTAGCTTTTGTTATGGTTTGGAGAGTGTTCGAGCTGGTATGAGGAGCAAGGTTTTCACCCTCTTAAAGTTGAAATTCCACTGATATTGGAATTTTTGCAAGAAGGGTTGGTTAAAGGTTTGGCCTTAAACACTCTGAAGGTGCAGGTAGCTTGCTGTTGAGGGCGGGTCAATGGTGGACCCTTGCCTTCACATCCAGATGTGTCTAGGTTTTTGAAGGGTGTTAAGCATCTACTTCCTCCCTTGTGGCTACCAGTGCCTTTTTGGCCACTGTGTGGTCTCTCTTTGTGGCTGCTCACCTTGAAAACAGTTTTTCTGTTCGGCACAACGGGTCTCCGAGCTGAGGGCTGTTTCTTGCTGTGAGCCGTTTCTACAAATGACTCCGGGGGCAGTACAGCTTAGGACTGTACCTTCCTTTTTACCGAAAGTGGTTTTGGAGTTTCCATTTGAATCAGTCTATTTCTCTGCCCATGCTGGACAGGGACAGAGATGTGTGTGATTATCGTCTGCTGCATGCCTTGGATGTCAAGCGGCATCTGGTGTGGTACTTGAAGATTACTAAATCTTTCAGGAAGTCTGATCGACTGTTTGTGCTCCATGGTGGAGATAAACAAGGAGAAAACAACGACACGGGCGACTATAGCCCTTTGGGTAAAAGAAGTCATTACGGCTGCCTATGAAGATGCAGATGTCCCATTACCTAGACAGATCAGGGCACATTCCATTAGAGTTCAGGTGATTATGTGAGATTTGCTGAGCAACAACTTAGTCCTCCTCATACAGTTTCTCCCAGCATTACTGCTTACACGTTAGGGCTCAGGAGGTCATGGCTTTCTTGCATACGGTGTTGACGGGACCACGGGCAGTCTCTTGCCCTTTTCGGGAGTAGCTTTGGTACATCCCACTGGTGTGGATTGGCCTGCCTGAGTGCAGAGGAAACAGAAATTAGTACTTACCTGATAATTTCCTTTCCTCTAAGGCAGGCAGGCTAATACACAACCCACCCTGGGCTGCCTATTTGCTTTTGGTTTGTCCTTTATATGCAGATGATGAAGAGTGTTATTTCTATTAATTCGTTTGAAAGACTGGTAAGTGACATAACCAGCCCCTAAGATTAGTTGATGTTAACTTTTTTTTGCTGAACTCAGTGTTTCCCAGGTGCTAGGAAGCATGAGCGGTTGACTGTTAATAGTCATGTTCAAGTATAATCAGTTTGTCCACAGTTTGGCTTTTCTAGAAATATCGGCGGGCTGATGTCGGGGCAGGGCTATGTCAGTGACATTAGCGAGTCAGCTTTACTGCTGCTGGTAGGACTGCATAACCCACTGGTGTGGGTTGGCCTGCCTTCCTTGGTGGAAAGGAAATGATCAGGTAAGTAGTAATTTCTCCATGGCTCCTGTTCCAGTACTCCATTCAGGTAGAGTGGAATATCGCCTTGATACTTTTCGAGCAGGGCCTCGCAGATGTACGGACTGTGTCTGATGCCTGGATATTAGCTTTCCAGGGGTTGGGCTGGCACTGTGCCTTAGTGGCAATGTTGCACATTGCTATAGGGGAGGTCTAGGTTTAATTCCTGAGCCTAGCTTCTCCTTGGGCTGGCTAGGATGTTACAGAGGCAGCCCTCAAAGTTTCCATGAAGAGTGTCCCAGCCACTGCTGAATGTTCCCTGGGTTTTGGAGACAGCTAAGGTTTCTGGGGAGGCTCCCCCCCACCAGCTGAGAGCTGTCACTGCAGTGGCTGGGTTGGACTGCAAACGCAAGGCTCGTGCTCCCATCGCCTGTAATTGGACTGGAAGCCCAAAGGAGCGCAGGGAGAGTTAAAATAAACATCTTTTTATGTGTTGGCAGGTTCAGCCCGCAGTTTAGCACAGAGGTTATGCTGGATGAGGTCAGCGACGCCATTCTGGTGAACATGCTCTGGGAGACTCAGATGTACATCTACCAGCAGCGTGATGCCATCCAGCAGTTGGTGCAGCACCTGCTTGGCCCATGAAGGCTGTACCGGCAGCACGCACTGCTTGTGAGAGCCATGAGGCCCTGACGCAGCTCCCCGGAGAGAGAGAGAGAGAGAGCTGCCCGTGTGTCTTTGAACCTTCAATTCCGTACCCTGGCAGCTGGGCTCCTTGGCAACTGGAAGGTGGCCGGCACCTGATTCCTGAGGAAGTGTGAACCCCAGTGGCACATAACTTGTCGCCTGTTGAAACATTGCTGTAGCCAGGCAAGTCTCAAAGGGGGTCTATTCAAATCCAATAATTCTTTAGTTTTTAAAATGTAAATGTTACCTGCAATTTTTTTGTGAGGTTTTTCAAATTTTGTGGTGGCAAAGGGTTGACAGTAAGAGGCCCTGGAAAGGCCATAATGGCTCCATAATGCCACTTGCCCCCCGTCGGAGCCTGTTTCTCTTATTTGCTCATCAGATTCAGGATCCCTCCCTGCTCCTGGTTTTGCTTCCTGGGGAACAGATGGGAGCTCCTGTGCGACATCACTGGAGGGGGTGTACGTTGTTAGTGGCGCTCCTCTGACACTATCGGATTATCTTCTCTTTAAAAAAACTACATTGTTTTTT
Source organism: Rhinatrema bivittatum (assembly GCF_901001135.1). Classification (NCBI taxonomy): domain Eukaryota; kingdom Metazoa; phylum Chordata; class Amphibia; order Gymnophiona; family Rhinatrematidae; genus Rhinatrema; species Rhinatrema bivittatum. Next base: position 414,565,584 of record NC_042616.1, on the reverse strand, counting down.
TGTTTTAAATTTTGTCCTATTCCCTTCAGAATGGTGTTTTAAAGTATCCCTCTGTTAATAAAAATGTTTCAAAAGAGGCTTTCAGTTTGTACTCTGTGCTTTCCGGCTAACAATTGCTTGGTTTATTGAATTAAAGCCACGTTTTTAAGAGAACTGCGTACAGTCTCCAGAACTAGGGATGGAGGGTCCAAAACTGCTGATGAATGAATAACTTTATGTTTGTTTTTTTTAAATAAGACGCTATTTGGTCTCCAGCATACCCAAACACCTAGCATCAAGGGGAAAGCTGCAACCAGTTCAGAGGTGAAGAGGTGCTAGATGGGGGATCTTAGGAGCCCCTTCTTAAATTGTTTAATAACAAAGTGCCTGACCAGGTAGAGCATAGCTGATAAGAGACACTTAATTACTACCTAGAGGAGGTTAAGTAGGATTTTGAATTCGCCAGTCTAATTGAGCAGTCTTGGTTAGTATTTAAGTGGGGTACTGCAGTTACATCAGGACAATGTCATAGATACCCCCTGTCCCCCTTGAAGGTGAATTTTTGTGCCGTCACTATGGGTAACTGAACTGATGACATCAGAGTTAATTTAATTGCAGTTCAATGCATTGCAATTTAAAAGAAACTAACCATTTTTTTTTTTGGGGGGGGGGGGGAGGAGGTGAGCCAAAAGTATTACAAAAAAAGAAAAAGGGGGACATGACCTAACGTTTGAGATGCACTGGCACAGAGTACATAGATGGAGTGTTAGGCAAGAAGACGGCACAAGTGACTGTAAGGGAACAGAGAAATAAATGAGATTTATTAGAGAGTAGGAGTTAGAAAAGTGGCAGCTTTGAGTGCTTCTGGACTTTGTACTGCTGCTGACAGTAGCCAGGGGTATTTTGCAGGGGAAATCCCTGAGTGGTTATCATGACTAATGCAGCCAGAGTCCAACAGAATGGCTCATTACCCCCTGTGATCTGCCCAGGCAAAGGCTGGAAGGAGAGTCACGTGGCTGTAACCAGGTGCTCTGACGGGCTGCTTATTTGTACAGTGACTCTTTTTTGTTCTGTGAATTTTGTGTTGCTGCCGATTTGCTATCTTGTGATTCATTTTTTTTTCTGGCTTCTTGATTGTGAAGCAGATACCTCCCACATGGCATCCATGTCTTAGATTTCAGGGTGGTGGATTTGTTTTTTGTTTTGTTAACGTTGAGCTCTCGGTCCAAGTGCTGATGTCGCACACACCCACCTGAGCAGAGCCTTTCTGAATGGGGAGGAGCTCCTGTTGCTGTCAGACCAGGTGCTGTTTGTGTCAGCCCACGCCGAACAGGAGACCACAGCCCCTATGCAGAATAAAAGAAAAGAAAATAATGAAACATTGTCTTTGAAGATATTTAATTGGTTTGATGGGAGTGGCTTTGCCATTCAAAAGGAAAATTATACTATACTGCAGCTCTAAAGAACAGTAAACTCCTTGCCCCCCTCTCTCCCCCACCACCATCTCCTGTATTAATTGTGAAACATCTTTATCCCTCTGTGTCCGTTTTTAATCCAGATATCATGAAGGAACAATATCGTTTTATACTTCTGCTGAATAACATTTAATGAATTGCTTTAGCTAATAAAATACTTCCTGGTGGCATGGATGAGGAATTCAGTTGGTAGGCAGCTGCTCCCATCCTTTCCAAATGTAAAAACGCTATTTTTAATTGTGAAATTGTTCCTGGAGCTCCTGTGATTGGGTGCATTTGATCTCATTGGCGACATCATTCATCTGTCATGGAATGTTACCTGCAATATATGCCACAAGTACTTTGAAAATGCTGAACAGTAGAGAAGAGTCATAGCAAAAGAATTATGATAGAGAAATAAATCTTACAATGTAAATATTCTAACTTTAACGTTCTACTTCTTTTCTGAAACTGGCATTTTGAACAGTTTGAAACTAATAAAGACTCAATGGAAAAACCTTATTGTGTTGTAATAAAACTTTGGATTTTGGCCTTATTTCCTTGATCTTAGATGTTTTATTACAAGTTATTTGATGGTACAGGTGAATGCTATTTGTTAGGGATGTGCAATAGTTTGAAACGAATGGACAAAAAAACAACAAATGCGACCATTTTTTGTTTCATTCATGGATCCCCAAAATGAAGGGAGGGTGCCCATGAATTTAACAAAAGTTTTAGCTTCATTTGTTTGTTTTCCATTCTAGTCTAAGGCCCATTGAAAAGTGCTGCAGTGAGACTGGGAGGTATAGCAACCAAGCAATTCCTGAGTGAGATAGTAACCAGGACAGAGCTGAGGTGTGAGAAGAGGGCAAGTAGACAGGATGGAAGACAAATCAAGGTAAAGCTGTCCTGCTTCTGATGATACACTATAGTGTCCCGCTGTCATTCTTTCTTGCTGCTATACCCCTTATACTACACCTGGAAGATTTTGCTGCCACTATGCCTTGCTTATGTACCTCCTGCCTAGCATCCATATTGCACAGGCTCCACCAACTTTAAAACATGATGTGCTGTGCATTAACAACTGCCTGGTGACCTAAGAAGAGAGGCCCTGTGACAGGGCCACAGCATGCATATGCAGAGACGCAACAACAGAGAAGAGGAATAGGTTCAGGAGAAAGCCGGCAGAAGCCAGCAGCCGAGAAGAGGATTAGGCCTGGGAGACTGCCAGCGGACTCGATCCTGCTGGCAGCCAAGAAGATGAGCAAGCCTGAGAGGATGCCTGCAACCGAGAAGAGGAAAGAGCCCATTCTCTAAGTTCTGCAAGTGTGCCAGCCCTGTGGAATGCAGCCAGTAGGTGCTCTATGCTGATCTCGTGCATCACAAGATCAGCATAGAGGAATTGCTAGCAACACGAGTTTTGAATACCACAGGGCAGGCACACGAGCAGCAGCAGCAGCAGCAGAACGAGCTCCTTTGTGTAAGGTCCTAGCTGGTCTCTGTGATGGATATAAATTGTATGCCGATGACATCCAGTTTTTCATTTGCATTCGACTGTCTTGGACAGACACAATGGAACTTGTTAATCTATGCGTCTCCACCATTAGGAAATGGCTATTTTTTAACAAATTGTCACCGAACCTGGCTAAAACGCAGTGTGTTTTGATTCAGTGCTCTCCCTATAAGACTCAACAAACTTCAATTGTAATTGAGAACACTGCTTTTTCAGTTAACTCCTGTATTCACAACCTCGGAGTCATTTTTGACCCCTTCTTAATCCTTCCATCCCCATGTAAGAAGTTTACTGAACTCTGGTTTCTATAAGCTACGTGTTCTTTGTGGTCTTAAACATATTTTAGAGAAGCTTAATTTCAGGACGGTGATTCAAGCATCAGTTTTACCATGATTATTGTAATTCCATCCTCCTCGGTTTACCCGCCATGACAACCAAACCACTGAAATTATTGCTTAATGCTGCTACCCATCTCATTTCTGGTTGCAAAAAACATGACCACATTACTCCTGTACTTATGGACCTCCATTGGCTTCCCATTACGGAATGTATTATGGTTAATCTGCTTTATTATAACACAATATAATAAACAATTACAACAAGAAAATGGAGCATCTTTCCTTATATACCCCATAAGTTACAGGTAATGATAGCCATAACAGAAGTACCCATACCCCTATACCACCCCTCCCACCCTACCCCATCTCTTATAGCAATAAAGATGTCTTAACACAAATATTCCACGCGTAAGCTGGGGGTCATTTAGCATTGTTGAGAATTAGGCTTCTTGCTCTTGGAGAAAGAGAGTGAAGATAACTAGACCATGTCCTCAAAAAGTTCTGTTGGGTCTTAAAAGATTGCTTGGATGCCTTATAATCCATCAAGAGAAGATCATGCAGCAAATTACGCCAACACCAGACAGATGGGCCAACAGTGTCTTTCCATGCCAATAAAATAGCTTTTTTGCCCAATAAATACACTTTACGAAAGAGTAAGGCTTCTCCTTTAGACTTAAGTTGTAATGAAGAGATACTGTAAAAAAGAATAGCTTCTGGATACAATGGGAGTGGACATTGCATAAGCCTGGAAAGGTAAGTCACATTCCCTGTACATATCCAGATCAGTCCAGACTCCTGGGTTTTGCCTCCCTTCCAGCAGATGGAGACAGAGAAAGGTTTGCAGGCACTGCTTCTTAACTCGGTGTGCCACCTGCATCTCTTCAGTATTTCTCTGTCTCCAGCAGATGGAGGTGGTGCAAACCTGTGGTTCTGTACCTGAGATTCTCCTCCCAGGAGGTTGTTAGGTCCTGGTGGGACCATCCCTCCTGGTAGCAGGTTCTGAATGACCAGGGGTTGGGAACCCCAATTTTGTTCTCTGATGCCAGAGCAACAGATGTCCAGCTCCCTCCCCTTCAGCAGTCATATTGGATGTTGCAGAACAAAAGACCTGGGTTCAATTCCTCAATCTGGCTCCTACTTATCAGGTTAGCAGGGGCTGCTGCCTGATTTCTGCCCATTATGGGGAGAGAATGAGAGAGCTTGTGTGTATGTTTGTGAGCAATAGCATGTGTGTGTGAGTGCATATGAGAAATAGAGCTTGTGTGTGAGCAATATCTTGTGAGAGCTGTTCGTGAGAGCTTGTGTGTGAGCTATAGCATGTATGAGAGCTTGTAAATGTATGTGAGTGATGCTGTGTGGACCCAAGAGGGAGCTGCTGCTGCCTACACATTCCAGGGAGAGAGAACATGGGTATGTATGAGAGAGAGCATGCGAGAGAACTTGTGTCTGAACATGTCTGCATGTTGGAAAGAGCGAATTTATGTGTGAAAGATACTGTGCGAGCTCAAGGAGGCTGCTGCTGCCTGCATATTCCAGGGAGAGAGAGAGCTTGTGTGAGAGCATGTCGGTGCATTAGAGAGAGCATATGTTTATGAGAGATGCTGCACAGACCCAAGAAATGACAGCATGTGAGAGCATATGGGAGAGAGAGAGAGTGTGTGTGTGTGTGTGTGTGTGTTGGAAAATGTGTGTATGTGAGTGAGGAGAACATTTGTGTGCCCTGCCAAGATTAATCAGCAACAATCTCAGGATGACTGGAAATCAAGTTCCCAGGTATGGAGAGCGAGGGATTTCTTATAATCCTTATATTTTATTGGTGTTTGGGAAATTTAAGAAATGTATGAGTTTTTAATTATTAATGTTTGTGTCAGCTGTTTTGAAATATTAATTTTATGAATATAGTTTTACTATCAGTATTTTATACTTTGTTTCATGTGGCATGGTGATGTTTCTGTTTTTCCATTGTTGCACTGCATTGAGTCTGACTTGTTGCAGTTTCCCATTGTCTGCATGTTTTAGTTTATATACTTTATGGTCTCTTTTTTTTTCCTTGTTTGGTGAGGGCTTGTCTGTGTATTGCTTTTGTGACAAAGGTGAGACATTCTGCTAGCACGTAGTTTCTGTATAAGAATCTATAGCAGTTTGACTTGTTATTATTTCATAATAGGTGGTGTATTGGTGGTTTAGAGCCTTGTGTAATATTTGCAGTGTTGCCTTTTCATAGGTAGAGTTATTACTGTTTGAGTGCTGGCAATTAATGCTGTTTTGATATGGGAGGTTTAATAGTGTGGCGACCCCCCCTGGTCAGCCACTAGATGGCCCAAGATCCCTGTCCATTGATTTTCCAGCTTAGTGAAAGACTACAGTCCATGTGCAGTTCCTTCTCTGAGGTTGGTTGTGATTGGACAGCTCTTTTTACTTGGTGGGACTAGGAGTGGGAACGGTGTGGTCAATTGGAGTTAACCTTTGGGAGAGTGAGGAGCAGATTTTTGTGTTTTCCCTGCTAGATTGGGTCTACTTAGCATTTTTCCGTTAGAGGAGATTCCTCATCAGTGTACTCCCTGCCTCCTTTTGAAAGAGAGACTTTATTAAGATTTTTGGATATTCAGTAGCTGGTGCGAAACCTTGCACCCTTTGGTGAATGCCATTCCTGAATCTGAAGGCCAGGGCCTGAAGACCCTGTGTGTGTCTATTCCAATCACAGAAAAGGAGCAGCAGTGACAGCATCTCCCAGGAGTGAGATTTTTGGCAGTTGAAGAGAGATTTTTGAAGTGCAGAAGGTTCCTTTTTTTTGTTTTTTTTTTATCCACCCCTCCTTACAGGAAGGCTGGGCTTGAAAAGCTGGTTTCCTGTGTGCAGCAGACTTTTCCCTCCGAGAAGTCACATCTACTGGATGTGTGGGAAGAAGGAAGAAACAACCTGGAGGCCCTCAACAGGACACAGGCTGTGGGCAGCAGAGCATTGGGACGCAGGTATGATTTTTCCGGGCTTTGGCGTTTCCCCGATAGGATTCCCCTCACACACTGGGACAGTTTGCACGCTGAGGAGAAACATGGGGAGCTTTACCCCGGGAGGTTTGAGGACAGGACACAAGCCTAGCATCAGAGAGACAGTGTAATTTCCACTGTACAGTTTCATTTGTGGAATAGTTTTTGGTCATTGGTGGAAGTTTCGGAAATAATCAGTAAATTTTATTTGAACACCCAAGCAGCTTGTTCGTCCCAGCATCTAATATGCTCATACAGAGCTACACGCATGTAAGGCAAAGTACATCACCTGGGCCATGAAGGACTGGCTTCAACCCCCCTAGAAAGAATCCACCCCTTGGGATCTGCAGGAAGGGGAGAAATACCTGAAAAACAGCCCTAGATGATAAATTCCTTTATGGCCCTAGGGGAAGGAAAAAGGGTTACACTATACTGTATTGTAATTCTTTTGGTTTTGTTTTTTTTTTCTTCAGAGGATTCATTATCAATTTGTTTTCAGCATCATATTAAACTCAGCACAATTTTTAAATGTGTACAATACTGTAACCCAAAGATTGTATGTAAGTGGCTGTGTGATCTGTTATGCTGTGTCTGGGTCCCTCGGCCAGCTGTTGGGAGTATCTTAGTAAGAGATCAGTGAAGAGTGTGGATGTTTGATGCACTCATAAGATTTTCATAACACTGGGGAAAAATGAGCAATGCACCTGTAATATATATGTGTGCATACAATTAATGGATTACATATATCTATGAGAATAATGCTCCAGTCGTATTGTGTTTCAAGTTAATTGATGAGTGCATCACTGATGGCCCTGTTGGTTCTGTTGACCCATTGTTGGATTGTTCATTGCCACTGTCCTAGGGGTGCTAGAATAGAAGGAACAGCGGTAGGAGAGAGAGGAAGCCGGTTCAGGGGCAGTGGTGGCAAATTTATGCAAATGAGGGGAAGATCAGGTGGTCAGGTTCCCCCTCCCCCCCCCAGACCTCAAGTGTCCAGTTCTGGTCTGGAAAAAGTGGACAACCTGGGGGAATGGGAGGGAAAGGAAGGACCTATAGGTCCTTGCCCTAAATCTTTGAAGTACCTAGCAACACCCCTGCTCAAGATCTTAAAAAAAAAAAAAAACCAGTCCTTGTCCTGTGTCCTGGGGTGAAGGCTCCAGTGGGGTCTCTAGTTATCATCTTACTCCTGATCTTCTCCCCAAGCTGCTTAGATGGATCTCGCTGGATGAAAGGTACCCGGGCTAGGAAAAGTCAGATCTTCACTTTCCCCAACCCTTAGGCAGGAAGGGCGGCATTATACTTCCTCCCCAACTCAAGAAAAGAACAAAACCACAATCTTCCCAAAACTCCAAGAATAACTCTCTCTTATGGCGAATCAACATTGTCCCTCTACTGGTAGTGAGAGGGGCACAGCAGGTCTTCTCTACCCCTCCCCTCCTCCAGTCAAGAGCAGGGATTCCCAAAAAGAGAAAACAAAATTTCCAAAAATGACTTCCAAACAATTCAATTTATCCACACCTGAGCCAAACCCTTCTCGGCAGGGAGATGTTAGTCTATGAGATTTAAGACAAGAGACAGTAAAGAAACAGCTCCTTCCACCTCAAGAGCCAACCTCAAAATGCACCACTACTCCCTATCCTCCCCCTCCCCCCCTTTTATGCAATCAAGAACTCACTCCTCCAGCGAGCCTCAGAGGAGGTGCTGTTCAGAACGGTATACCCCTCTCCTAACTCTAACACCACGGCTTACACTAGGGCCATCGAGTGGAGACCTAGGGGGTCTGTACACTAGGATAGGTGTTGTCAGGGTATAACAATTTGAGGCACTTGTACTGGGATATACCAGTGTGGCAGAGCTGTTTTTAGGTGACAGTTTGAGGTATAGTAGTTTGTGGGAGCTGAGTTTTGGGGTATGCAAGGACAGGGAATGTCAGTCTGATGGGGTATTAAACATGGTTAATATTAAGCACTTAAGGGCATACGGCACGGCTGAGCTGGGTCTCGGGCAGGAGGTGACATTTCTGTCCAGGTGTTTTATTACAGGTGAGATCGGGTTAAATAGCTGGCTGGTGAATTATTAAACTAGTCCTGCTGCTCCTATTCGTTTCTTCCCTTTATGGGGTCTGAAGGCAGAGAAGCTCAGCTCTGCTGCAGAGTCCCTCGGAGGCTGATCGGCGCAGAGGGCGTGAGCGGAGGGGAAGAGCGATGGCTCACCAAATGGATCAGTTCTACAGTTCCACCATCAACATTTACAAGGTGAGTGCCTTTGTGCCAGTGCCCCCCTGCCTGGCAGTCCAGTCCGGCAGATTCCCTGACCGTCAGCCATGCTTATCCTGTCATCCAGGTCCTAGTCTGGAAACGGCTGCTGAGACCTCCTGCTGAGTTGGGGCAGTTAGGCCCTACCCCTGCCCACTGGCAGTAGCCCAGTTACTTAGCACTGCTGGGTGATGCTGCAGGCAATGGGGGGTGGAGGGGGAAGGACCTCGTGCCTGAGGGGGAGAGGCAGGAGCAAGTGAACTCTGAGAAACAAAGGTCTGCAGTTGTTACTGTAAATTAGTAACAAAGGTTACCAGACTAAAAATACTCACATCAGCTGTACGAAATACAAATCTTTATTTGAAACGTTTCATTGCATTAGTATTTTTTCTTCGTATAGTCTACATATTATACTAGTACAGACTACAGTTAGTGTAGGCTATATAATAAACGTAAAATGGCTGATTCCCTTGCGTCAGGTTTTTCAGAAGCATGCTCTGATTAGTTTCCCCCCCCTTACATAGACCCTCATGGTGCTGGAGGTGCTTCTGTGCTGTTTGGCATGAAATTGCCAGAACGCCGCCCCCCCCCCCCCCCCCCCCCCCCCGCAGTGGAAGTGTTTGATTTCTAGGTCATGATGACGGTGTAAGCCATCTGGGCACCTACATTAGCTTGGCATGAGACCTTCGGGCTACTGGATGCTAACTGTGCCCCAGTTAGCCCTGCTACCCTGCATTATGGCACTCTGCACCGTGTATGCCCTGAATGCTCACTGACCATGTGGGTGCAAGGCCAGCAATATGCTGATGTGCCATAATTAAAAGCGGCGGCCTGGGACACACGGAAAGAAATCGTATACAAGTGAGCCCTCCACACAGGCTTAAGGCAGCAGGAAGTAATACAAGGGACTTTGAACAAGGCACACGTATTCCACTGTCTCACAACCACTGCCTTTGAGAACAGTGCAGTCCCTGGCTGTGACTACCGTTTGTGCATGCAAGGTTTTGTTTCTTTTTTAATTTTAAATAGACCGTGGGTGACACAATAATATTGCAACAGGCAAGGCAGCACAAGCTACCCTTCCTTCTGGGAAAGAGAGGTTATGGAATTTTATAGCATGATTAGCTAGCTATTTTCCACAAGAGTGCCTTCCTCCAGGGCAGTGAGACAAAATCCTAACATTTTTTTTCACTCAACACATTATTAAACTCTGGAATTCATTGCTGGAGGATGTGGCGAAAGCTGTTAGTTTAGCTGGGTTTATAAAAGGTTTGGACAAGTTGCTGGAAGAAAAGTCCTTAAACCATTATTAAGGTGGATTTGGGGAAATCAACTGCTTGCCTCTGGGATAAGCAGCTTGGAATCTATCGACCTTTTGGGATTCTACCAGGTACTGGATTGGCCACTGTTGGAAACAGGATACTGGTCTTGAAGGACCTATGGTCTGACTCAGTATGGCAAATCTTATGTTCATGCTGTTTGCATAACATTACAGTCTGGTGCCAACAATTATAATGTCGGAAATGATCCTGCAACAGAAAGAAAGCTCTTGTTTCAAAAAAAAAAAAAAAGTAATAATTAGCAAAAGTAGAAATGCAAAGGAAGAAAGATTTATATATCTCCAAAGGGAAGAGCTAAAGCAAAACCAAGTCACACGTAGCAGCCGGCACCCAGGTGCTAAGATTCACCCTCCCTGTGGGAGTTTTACATGTCAGAAGTGACAGGCTAAACCATCCCTGGGTTTTCCCCTTTCCAGTCTCTTTGAGAACAGCAGGGTGTCATCAGCTCTTGAAATTCCTGGATTAACGCTGCAGGTGCGCTCATAAAATCTTGTTGCTAGGGGCTGTATCCTGACATCATTGTGCCTCCGTATCTTGGTGCTCTGACACCTGCCCTTATTGCTGGATGATGGCTGACACTGGCTGAATGCTTTTTTTCTGTTGTTGTATGTTTATTATTAGTATCACACACACACACACCCTCAACCCAGGACTGGATCAGTCTGTTTGACTGACCTGTGGTGAAGTCCCTCAGTAAATGTTTAATATTCAGCTCTGTGTAAATCTGTAGTGCTATGGAAACATAAAATCACAATATTGTGTCTGTCACAGAACATTCTGGATCAGTTTAACCCAGCTTTGGAGAACCTCGTGTACTTGGGAAATAACTACCTGCAAGCATTAAACGGTGAGCAACGTCTTTATAGCTTTCTTGCCTGGCCCTTGGCTAGTGTGTGCTTCCTCCCCTTCCTATCATGCCTCAGCCCCTGGTTGACCTCAGGTGCAAAACCCCAAACAAGGAGTGAAACCCGGAGTCTGCCACTTAGCATCGCACAGAGCAAATCAGGGGGGAATCCCGTCTTCAGTTTTAGGTTGGAGGAGGGTTGGGGAGTGACTTTTCATGCTGCTTGGTTGGCCCACAGAATGGTTTTGCTGTTGAGGATCTGGGGCCCCTTTGCTTGTTGGATTGAGTGAGGGGAGGAAGAGAGGGAAGAAGAAAGAAAGAGGGTGGAGAGAGAATTTGAAAAGAAATTAAATCAATTTAACACAGGTTTGAATCTCTTGAACAATTAGTGTCCTCCTCCCTTTTCTTCTTCAAGCCATGAACTTGGAGTCCTACTGTTCCCAGGCAAATTGGAAAGGTGGCCCCATGGATATATTGAGACAAAACTGGGCGTGGCTCATTCTGTCCCTGATGACCTGGAGTCATTTAGCAATTCTTCCCTGCACAGTCCCTAGCAAGGGATGAGAAGAGGAAGGAGCCAGTCACCGTCTGTCAGAGGAAAGCTAGGACGAGCACTAGGCACTCATAGTTCTCTTGCAGAGGGCTAGCATTTCCATGGAGTGGCATAAAGCAGTGCACGCTGCCAAGGGGAGAATTATGCCGGGAGGTGATTGGTTAAAAGGTTTAAGCACTAAAGCCTGGAAAGATGGCCCATGGAAACAGTATATATACACTGGCTTTCTGGCTCAAGCACCTTGCTTTGCCATGCAGAAAGCTCAGGTTTGGTCCCCAGGCCCAGCTTCTGCTTTTCAGGTTGTCCTGGAGCTGAGGATCCGCAGAGGCAATGCTCTCAGCCCCCATGGGCAGGAGGGACCCTCGGGCATCCCCCGATGGTGACCCCCTAGTAGAGTGCACATTAACAAGCTTCCAGAAGTAGCGGAGGTCTTTGGCCCCTGTATAAGGATTGGGCACTGTGATAGTTGGGCTAGGTGGGAAGTTAGCAGGGGAGAGAGGGGGTGTTATAAAATAGGGAAACAACCCCAGATGGTTGCAAACAAAGTCTTATGGTGCCATTGCCCAGTGGAGGTGGAAACTCAAAAAAGCAGGAGGAAACTCCTGCGGTAGAAGATAAAAAGAAACCGTTTATGCCATGTGTTCATATCCAATGACCATCAGACAACAATATCACTATATCTATTTTAATAAGCAGTAAATAAAATGTAATAATTCCAGGGCATTTGAACATGGGTAGGAATTTGATGATCATGATTCAAGCTCATAAATGTATGATACAGAAAAGCAGCAAATAAAATAAATCTAGGCCTTTTATTTTCATAACCATTATTTTTCGGCTCAGCATTTTCCTCTTGCTCCTTCAAGCTTACAGCTCAATCAGCCTCTGCTGGGTCAGTGGCACCATGACCCTTCATTGTAACTACATTGCGCAGAGCTGGGGAAAGATAATCAGATATAGGATATTTAGGGGAGTAGGATGGGGGAAGAACCAGGGGGAAGATTTGTGAGGTTAGGACAGCCAAAGAGGGAGCAAGTCAAGGAGGGGAAGATTGACTAAAATAGAGAAAGGGAGATTAGTGTGGACAGAAGGAGAGAGGTGGGTCAAATTGTTGGGGAAAGACTCAAAGACCATGAGATTGGGAGGGGGTGCCAGAGATGCATAAATCAGAGGAGTGAGATTAAGGGAAGAGAAGATAGATTGGGGAAGATGGGCAGCCAAGAGGGGAAAGACCCAGAGATGGGGATATGGTGAGCTGAGAGGGGAGAATGGAAGTGAGAGAAGTGGAGGATTGGGCGAGGAGACTGGAGGATGAGAGATGATAAAGGAAAAGAAAAGAGCAAGAAATTGAAGAGTAACAGGCAGAGAGGAGAGATGGAAAAGATGAGATGAACAAAAAAGGTGGATTGTCTTTATCACTTCCTCCTCACTGAAGAGGTGGGGAGGAAGTGATGAAGAGAGAAGAAATAGAAAATGGAAATGGAAATGAAATCCTGAAAAGGGGATCAAGAGAAGACAGACAAAAGCAGAAAAAAGAAATCTGGATCTGTAATCCTCAACAACAAAAGCAGAAAAAGCATTTTATTTTTAGATCAGTGATTAGAAGATGTAACAGAGTGATCTAGCAGCTGTATGGCTCCAGGTCAATAGGATACAAGATTCTCTATAGACTGTGATGACCTTTATTGGATCAATGAATGAATTATCAAAAAATGTTTCAGACCCTTCTTCAGATGTGACATCTGAAGAAATCACCCATGTGGTCGCAAAAGCTCATGTATAACATTTTTTTTATAGCTTTTACGTTGTAGGTTTTGCACTCTTCCCAGAATCCCGTGATTGGAATATTACTTTTTGAGTATTAAGTTATCAAATGTTCTATGTACAATTTATTGTTTTCTTATATGCAGAGAGAGAGTGTAAAGCTGAATACATTTATGAAAACAATGTCTTATCAAGTAGATCAGAACTGGTGAGAACCCCATGGTAAAAAATGGGCAGCTCATCACTGGATATGTGCAAAACTCAACAAGTGGCCCTATTCTGTTCTTTTTGGGTCTTTATTCTGGGTTTAGCATTTGGTGCATTTAAGTTATAAATAATATTTTTGTCTTATTTATATTTTGAGGGAGTGAAAGTGGAGGAAAGAGTGAATGGCAGTCTGCTAGGAGGGGAGGGAGTGTGAGTGGAGATCTGAGGGTAGGGGAAGAGAAGATCTACAGGGAAAGGAGGGGCTCGAAGACCAAGGATAAGTCCAGGTGCTGGGGGTGAGGAAATCCCAGGAGCCAGAAGCTCACTGCAGACATGGCTGGTTGGGAAAATCCTGAGTAAGGACACATTTCATTTCGGACTTTCTAATTCAGTTCCTGTGTTTCATCCCCGGCAATCCTATATGAGAGGCAGGACCACTGCGGGGCCTGTTAGTGCATTCGGGCTCACAGGTTCTGCGCTCTGCGACTTCCACTCCTACCATCGGCGGGCTGGCCCTGGTGAGAGGGGGTAAGCAATGATGGAGAGAGGGGTGGGCAGGGGGACAGGAGACAGTGAGGGGAGGAGGGAATAAGGGGTGAGTGTAGGAAAGAGAGGGGTGAGCCAGCCTTGGCTGACCCGAGGAGCAGAGGCCAGGCTCGGTAATCTAGATATATCCAATGTTGCAGCACACAGAACCATCGTGCCAGCCCACCACATCATTTCTGAAAAGGGGATCAAGAGAAGACAGACAAAAGCAGAAAAAAGAAATCTGGATCTGTAATCCTCAACAACAAAAGCAGAAAAAGCATTTTATTTTTAGATCAGTGATTAGAAGATGTAACAGAGTGATCTAGCAGCTGTATGGCTCCAGGTCAATAGGATACAAGATTCTCTATAGACTGTGATGACCTTTATTGGATCAAAAAAATGTTTCAGACCCTTCTTCAGATGTGACATCTGAAGAAATCACCCATGTGGTCGCAAAAGCTCATGTATAACATTTTTTTTATAGCTTTTACGTTGTAGGTTTTGCACTCTTCCCAGAATCCCGTGATTGGAATATTACTTTTTGAGTATTAAGTTATCAAATGTTCTATGTACAATTTATTGTTTTCTTATATGCAGAGAGAGAGTGTAAAGCTGAATACATTTATGAAAACAATGTCTTATCAAGTAGATCAGAACTGGTGAGAACCCCATGGTAAAAAATGGGCAGCTCATCACTGGATATGTGCAAAACTCAACAAGTGGCCCTATTCTGTTCTTTTTGGGTCTTTATTCTGGGTTTAGCATTTGGTGCATTTAAGTTATAAATAATATTTTTGTCTTATTTATATTTTGAGGGAGTGAAAGTGGAGGAAAGAGTGAATGGCAGTCTGCTAGGAGGGGAGGGAGTGTGAGTGGAGATCTGAGGGTAGGGGAAGAGAAGATCTACAGGGAAAGGAGGGGCTCGAAGCCTGAGTGAAGTTATTGAATTGTAGCCCTTCCCCCATTATCAACCCCAAGACCAAGGATAAGTCCAGGTGCTGGGGGTGAGGAAATCCCAGGAGCCAGAAGCTCACTGCAGACATGGCTGGTTGGGAAAATCCTGAGTAAGGACACATTTCATTTCGGACTTTCTAATTCAGTTCCTGTGTTTCATCCCCGGCAATCCTATATGAGAGGCAGGACCACTGCGGGGCCTGTTAGTGCATTCGGGCTCACAGGTTCTGCGCTCTGCGACTTCCACTCCTACCATCGGCGGGCTGGCCCTGGTGAGAGGGGGTAAGCAATGATGGAGAGAGGGGTGGGCAGGGGGACAGGAGACAGTGAGGGGAGGAGGGAATAAGGGGTGAGTGTAGGAAAGAGAGGGGTGAGCCAGCCTTGGCTGACCCGAGGAGCAGAGGCCAGGCTCGGTAATCTAGATATATCCAATGTTGCAGCACACAGAACCATCGTGCCAGCCCACCACATCATTTCTGAACGATTTTAAGTCATATTCAGCGAAACTTCACGCAGAAAATACCCAGTTAATGATTGGGATTCACGACAATAAGCCTGGATCGGGGGTTTTTCAGTCCATCTCTAACATCTTCATTTGGTTTTAGAATATTAAGCGCTCTAAAACTGGAATCCAGGGATGCGACAGACCAGCTTTGGCCAATCTGATGGGCTCCCAATAGTCAGTGGACCCCTAAAAAGCTCGCTGGCAAACCAACCGGCCTGATACAGCAGCATTTGGAGTACATTTAACTTGTTAAACAAAATGCCCTTCATATATAGCATAGACACAATACAAACCACTTGCTCATTAGATGCCAGGGTTTATTCTCACTTTTCGCTGGTAACCTCACCACTTGCGAGCCACAGAAACCCTCCCTCTTGTTCACGATCGGTAAGAAGGAGAAAGCTCAACGTGATGGGCAACCGTTGCGCAAAGTTGATTCATTGTCTTCAGAATTGTATTTTCTTCATATGCTTGTAAACCAACAACCACGGAAACCTCCCTTCTTCCTCCCCCTCAACCCCAAACATTAAGAGTCACAAATCGCTATGAATTGCGTCCTTGTACTAAGTTATCTCACAGTTGAACTGGTCCCCCTCTTTCTTCCTGCTTGTGTTCCAGCACTATCCAAGGCTGCCGAAGTCTACTTTAATGCGATCAAGAAAATTGGAGAGCAGGCACTCAAGAGCGCTACATCGCAGAGCCTCGGTAAGACGCGCAGCCGCTGCCACGGTCGCTCAGAAATCTAGCTGACATAAATTCAATCAATTTATTTATTTATTTGTCTTTTTTATACCGACATTCGATTTGGCATATCACATCGGTTTACAGAAAAACTCGTAGTATAATATGACAACGGTGTCATATATATTGTAACAGGGAAAAATTGGTCAATACATTGGAACTTAAGTTTGATATACATAGCCACTGTGAAAGTTAATTAACAAATGGAGTTACGCTTGATTAATTACATTGTATCAGGGAAAATTCATTAATAAATTGGAACTTGAGTTTGATTTACATTGAAACTGTGTACCTTAATTAACAGTTGGAGTTACACTTGACTTATATTGAGCGATAGGTGGGGGCAGGGGGGCGGGGCACAGGGTGAACGTGTGGTGTCACTGGTGTGTGGGTTGGAAGGCTTTCTGGAATAGCCAGGTTTTTCAGGGTTTTCTTAAACGTCTGGGTTGAGGGTTCTAGTCTGAGTTGTGTGGGTAGTTTGTTTCATATTGAGGGGCCAGCTATTGAGATGGCGTGTTCCCTGGTTGCGGTACGATGGGCCAGTTTGGTGGATGGGATTGCCAGCAGGCCACTGAGCTTCAGTTGTGCAACAGAAGACAGCCTTTCCTTAAAGGTAGGGATTCCCCTGGCAGTCTAACCATTGCTTGCCATGTGCAGTTGCTGCAACTCTGCATTACAGAAAGCAGTGCAATGTGCTATCCGGATTCAGCAGAAAACTGGGAGTGGAAACCTGTCATCCTGGGATTACCAAATCAGGAAAAAAACAAACAAACCCCAAGGTAAACTGAATACCACGTTCCAGGCAAACCCAGTGATACCGAAACATTGAAATTCACAAAGCGACTAACAAGAATACTTCTACCGGGGGGATACTCATAAATCTACAGGTGCACATTCATAATGAGGCCAATATAAAACAAAAGTGGAAAAGGGATAACTTACCCAGCTAGTTAGCTAAGTTGGATAAGTTAACAGGGATATTCTTTAGCATGAATGTCCCTCTGAATATCCTGGAATAAAGTTATCCGGCAATATGCAGTCAGATAACGCTGAAACCTAACCGGCCCTGTTTGAATATCATTGGTTAGGCTTCAAAGTTATTCAGGAACGTGTTCCCAGATAACTTTAACTGAACCATTTGACATACAGTAAGTGAAGGCTAGCTCCTGATAATCCTCCAACCCACCAAACTATTTTAAAAAAAATGAAGCGGTTGTAGCGCCCTGAGCCCCCGCTCCTTGCACAATATTTTTTCAAAATCACTAAAGTTCCCCTCCTGCTCCCCCCCCCCTCCCAGACTGCCCTTCCTGAAGCCCCAACCAGGAGCTCAGTAGAGTCCTCCCACTCGTGGCCACGTCTAGCATTGCTTTGACAGCATCACTGGAAGTGTACAATAATATCCTTACCGTCAGGTCAAAGCTGGAAGCAGCCGGGATCAGGTAAGACATGACTGTGCTCTTGGTTTGGGAGTCTGAGGTGAGGGCTCGCGGATGTGTGACAGAGATTTCAGGGGTTGAGTAGGAGGGGTCTTGGTGATTTTGAAAAAATATTATAGGGGTTAAGGGGTCAGGCTTGGGGTACTACAGCTACTTCATTTTTATTTTTTTTAATTTGTTGGGTTAGGGGATAGAGGCAGCATCAGGCACTAACCCTCTTTGATATCAATTGTTTTCCAGAGTAGGGGAGTTCTGGGATCTGACCTGAAGGTATACAGATTTATTTTTTTATACCCTGTCCGCACTTAACCAGCTATATCCTCTGAATGTAGCCAGTTAAAGTAATCTGGGAATACATTCCCAGATAAAACTGGGAGTGGAAACCTGTCATCCTAGGATTACATTCCCAGATAATTTTAACTCTGCTCTTGGCCATGTCTAGAGTTAACTAAATAACTTATTTGGCTACTCCAGATATCAGGATTAGCTGGATAAGTTATTCCGCTAGCTCAACTCCACCCCAAAACGCCTCTGAAATGCCTCCTACTTATCTGGATAAATTTTATCTCAAAAGTTATCCAGATAAATGCCTTTAAATATAGACCTCATAGTGTCTAGTACCATCTAGTTCAATCACAGGTCCCCAAAAGGTTTTTGTACATTTTCTTTCATAAATATGCTTATTGAATTAATGGAAAAGTATCCACATATCAAACGCATTAAACATAGCTACTTTCCAACACAGTGTAGCTAACAGAGCCAGAGAGCACCAGAGGCAGACCAGCAGTCCAAATCCTAGATGACTAAGGAACTCTACCATGATGAAACTTCCAATGCGGATTGCATTTCAACATAAAAACATCTGCCTCAGGGGAAAATTCTTCTAGTCCAAGGCAGAAAAATGCATTCATGTGATACCAAGTTTTTCCTTACTCTCGGCTTACAAAATAAAGCCACAGGACAAATAAAGGCCCAACAAAGTTTCTCAGTCAATAAAATAAGCGATTTGCAGGTTCAGATGTCACTTGCCACTTCTTCATTCTTACTTCATCTGCCTCATTCATCCATTCATTCATTTAGCTGATCCTGAAATGGGACTTCCCTCTATGGTCTCAAAGTCACTCCCCTCATTCAGCATTTCAGCTGTCTTGTCTAGCTGATGCCCTTATGATGTCACACTTTCCAAACAATAAGCTTTCAGTATCACACATCTATAGACTGAAGTACAGGGGCCAATTTTGGTCAAAAACTGTAAACAGAAATGCATTCTTGTGGTCTTAGGATATACAAAGACCCAAAACTATATATAAAAGATAAGGATTTTACTAAAAATGGAATTTGATCTTGACTAAGTGGTCATTAGATTTAAGGCTTCTTATGATTGATACTATTACGTTGTAGTCAAATGATATCTGAAAACAATTGGATGATCATTAATTGTCTTAAAAGAACATATGCACTCTTTGACATTTTTTATTCACAGTGTAATCTCAAAAAATCTATGGAGAATTTTAGACTAGAAATCAAGAACTTTAAGATGTTGAAATTCAGTAGAGTTGAGTGACTGTTCAAAGGGCTCTGACTTTGTTGATCTCTGGGGTGAAAGTGTTAAAAAGTTAGAGAGAATGCAAAAAGTTACTTTAGACACAGCAACTGAGGGCTTTAGTGCAGATAGGATGAGTATAGGGACTGGGGGTCCAGTGGATAAATTTAGGATCGGATGTGGATCCAAGAGGAGGGTGATATTTAGGCAGGTACCCCCCAAAATATGGTTTGGGGGAGACCAAGGACTTGCCTACAGGGAAAATAACTTTAAAACAAGCATGCGTGCTCCCACATAAGTGCGTATGTGGGTGCGAGCTCACATACATTAGAATCTTAAATCGTCCAAGCAAGTACATGCGTACGTGTGTTCCTAATTTTAAGTGGGTACGCAAGGAAACGTTATTAGCGTATCTTTTCTTATGGCTTGTTCGCTTTTACGCATGCAAGTGCGCACATTTTAAAACATGCACGCGTGAAGGAAACAACCAGTTTGCCCAGTCTATCTTTAGGTAATCCAGACCCCTCTGGTTCTTCAGCCAACACTCTCCCCAGTTTACCCAGACCCCCTCACCCTGTCAGTTTTGGGCTATAACGAGTTTTATTCAGACTTACACATGAAAAAAAAAGCAGATGTAAATATGAGCGCATAGATGTTGATCCCTCCCTGGTACGCCACTGATCAACCTCTAACCAGCCCTTTTCTTTCTCGCTTCCTGTTGCTCGCACAAGCACACATATACGCACGTAACTTGCCGGTTTTAAAATAAGAATTGCGCTCGGCCCATATACTTGCATATAAGGGCCTTTTAATGCGACCAACTCTTTTACAATTCGCCCCCCAGGGATTTGTTATAATTTGCTGAAAAATAAATAAATGGACTGTTTTGACAGACTTCTCTAAAGATAACCCTCGAGTGATTTAGCCTGCTGACAAAGCTGTGGGGCAGAGTTGTGCTTTCTCTATTGATATGTGTGAGGGAGACAGAAGGACAACGTTTGGATATTGTTTGTCATAAGAAACTCTCATGTAATACAATTTATAAAACACTAACCGAGATTAAATTACCCGTTACAATGGGCAGAACAGCTGGGTACTTTATTTTATTTATTTGGTACATTTATTGTTTGCTAATCTAAGATAATTTGCTCATAGTAGATTACAAATAAAGGCTAAAGAATATCTGTTCTTATTATTACATGTCCCAGGATGCTGGGGATATAAGACTTGCCAAAGATACATAAATTTACCTGCCTGGGAGACCATTTGCTTCTGCAATTGGATCTCTTCTAGAATCTTTGTCCACATTTGTAGATCTTTTTTTTTTTTTTTTTAATATTTATTGCTAGGATTCTATTATTTGTTAGAGACTCCAATCACATGATTCACGTCCTGGCTCAGCTTGTACCAGCCCCCTTCTGCCTGGTTAATTACCTTGGATGTCTTTTATAGACTCTCATCCTGCATGAGATGATGTTGATGATCGTTAAGGATACAATGAGCTCTTGCCATGGCTGGACATTGGAGAGCTCACTTGGAACTCATTTATCAATTAGCCTTAATTGCTCTGTGTAAAAAAAATATATTCCTCTTTAATCAGACATTCTACCTGCCAATGGGGACAATGAAAACTCCAGTTGCAGCAAATCTCTTTGAGAACGTTTAGCTTATGTAACATACTTCAAAACATAAGATCATCTCTTGGAAAAAAAATAGTGATATCTTTCTTTTCTGGAAAGGTGATTCTCAGGAATTGGATGGCTTTTTGTGGTGGCTTAGTTCTTGTGATTACAAATCTCCTGTTTTCTATGCACAAGCATCAATCATATTTTCTTTTTTGGATATTATGATTAAAACAATGGCCAAAGGGTTTTGACTGGGGAGGGGGAATATGAGGCTGGGGACTGGTTGGGGCCGGGTCTGAGGCTGGGGACTGGCTGAGGGAAAGATTCAGGGTTGGTGGCTGGTTGGCTAGCTGGGGGACGCTGGCAAGCAAGACTTTGGGAATGTCTGACTATAGCTATCTTTTTCCAGTTTCTCACTTCTTGAGATAGCTATTGTTTTCTTTACTATACAAAGTCCATAACACACTATAAGCCAGGTAAACTAAAGCAAGCTATTGCTGTCCCTGGAGTGAGTAACAGGAAGTAGATCTGCTTTATGGGGATCTGCCAGGAACTTGCGACCTGGATTGGTCACTGTTGGAAACAGGATGCTGGGCTTGATGGACCCTTGGTCTGACCCAGTAAGGCATGTTCTTATGTTCTTATGGGATGGGGAAGAGAGAGTTGTCTCTACCCCCCACTCGGTCCTGCTCCCTTTCACATCCTTACCCCCTTTCTAGCCTCTTTCTCTCTCATCCTCAGTCCTGAATGCTCTCTTACACACACACAGACCCCTCCCCTATTCACTCACCAGCTTGCAATCTCAGATTCCCTGCCTTCTCCCATCCACCCTCCCTCTACATTACTCTGTTCTGCCCTCCCCATCCCCGGTCCTCTTGTGGAGGCAGTGGGAAAGAAAGAGAGAGAGACTTAGGGACTGGAGAAGGTAGGAAGCAGCTGTACACAAGGAAAAGGAGGAAGTAAGCATTCTAGTTTTGTACTGCATACAGAGTCTGGCTTCTTGGGGCTTCCATTTCAGTTTTTGGCTGCACATTTGTAATTTGTGGTCAACTATTCTGTATTTGGTGAAGGTCTGTCTCTGTTCTGTAAGTGCAACAAAGCTGAGTATTATGCTAGTGTAGTGAGATGTCTAGCAATCCTATTTATTGTGTTCTCCTAACAGGCAGTGTATTGGTGTTCTAGGTCCTGTTGCAATATTTGTAATTCTGCCTTTTCATAGGTAGAGTTGTTGATTTTGCAGTCCTGCTACATAACTATGTGCTGAGTGCATTTTTTATTTTTTGCTGGATTTTGTATTTCACAATGTACCTGGCAGTGAAGGAAGTTTGTGTTTCTGTTACTTAGATGACACCAGAATTGTTTTGTATGGTGAGGTGCTAGGGGAAAATATCCTACTCTCCCAGCATGGATAGAAGGGAGTGTGTGTGTGTGTGTGTGGGGGGGGGGGGGGGGTTGCATCTGTGGATATAGGGCCGGATTTTAAAAAGGTGCAAGTTAGAAAATCGGGTGTACATGTGCGCGCGCCGGGTAGCACGTGCACATGTACACTCGCTCGCACCTTTTTAAAATCTACCCCATAGGGTATATATTTACAGAACTGGAGGTACAGGATGTGTGTTTGGTTTGCCTTGCACATACAATGGCAAGAATGAACCTTACTCTTAAACCAGGGTATTGGGTATGATCTGTCTCAAATTTACTGCTAGTGCTCTTCTTATTACTTGCACTGTGCCAAACACCTTTCTGAAGCGTGTTAAGGTGTAATATATACAGGCAACATATTGAGGTGAGCTTGGAAGCTTTCTTAATTAGATGAGTGGTGCCCAGACATATAGGACCATTTCTGTATCTTTAGGCCACATTTTCTTGGTCACTGATTGCAACTCTTAGTACTTGATCAGAACAGAGTGGAATAGAGGGAGGGTGGATGGCAGAAGACGGGGAATCTGAGATTGCAAGCTGGTGAGTATAGAGGAGGGTGTGTCGCTTAGTACTGACATTTCTCTTAGTATCGCTGTTTTTATTCTTTTCTCCTTTAGCACTATGTCTGGTTTTCTAGCATTAAGCATTTTATTGGTTGATCTGGCAATGAATAATTATATTCTATGATTTATGCAAAAATTGTATGTAAGAAAGAATGACATTAACTGTAAACGTAAAGTAAGAAGTTGGTAGTGGGATTTAGGGGCAGAGCTGGAGGTGGAGTTGAGGGCGAGCTTGGCTGCGTCCCCCAACCAAAAAGGCATTTCACTGTCCCTGAGTCCCCGTGATGATAAAACATTCTAAAAATAAACCCTCCCACCAAATTGTGTCAAATAATGCTTCTCCCCCACAATTTTCTTGTGGGGGAGAAGCATTTGTTATCACTTCAGCAGGATTTTATACCCATTCTCTAAAATAATTGGTCACTTTGATTCTTGACTCCTTCTCTTTTCAGTTTCTTTCCATTGCACATCAGAGAGAGAGAGTGCAGGTGAACTCTTCCCCCAGGTGACCCCATACTAAAAAGCAGGTTTTAAAGTTTCCCTTTCCAGATCAGGGGTTTGGTATATTAACCCTTTGGTGGAATCTTGAGAGAGGCAAATCTCCTCTAATTGAGATTTTGAAACCCTAGTAAGTATTTCTTGATCCCAGGCTTCTGTGGAAAGTGCCTTGTCTGAACAGAAGCACAGCAGCCCTTATTACTCAGCTGGTCTTTGAAAGGCTAACAACCTGCCCTCCTTAAGCATCTGCCCTAGAGTTCTCCGGCTTAGATTTTCCTACCGTACAAATGTTTCAGATTCCATGCTGCTATTTCTGGAATGGAATATTTAAAACCATATCCGGTGGCAGGTTGACAGTTCAGTAGAGGAGAATGCGCCTCCGTTATCTAAGGCAGTTTATGTTTTGGCAGAAACCGCTCCTCTCCAGCAAGTGCTATCTGAGACAGGGTGTCCATTGGAAGGGGCCCCTGTTAGTCAGCTTTGCAGTGAAACTGGACAATAATCTGGTCCATGGGTCTCTTTTTTTTTTTCTGGAATATTGCTAAACTTTTTATGGGATGCTGCATCAGAATTTTCCCTGATGTTTCTTGCATGAAACAAGGTATAGAAAGGCATCCACTCCGAGAGTTTTGGGTTGGGTACCACCTTTGCCCTGAAGTACCCTGCTAGGTGTTATATTTCCTATGAAAATGTTAATTGCATTTTCTTGGACCCAAGTTGATCTCTAAACCAAGAGGGGGTTACAGTAATAAGATGGTTCCCGGGCCAATGAAATAAACTAATCATTACCTAAGAAAAGGTTGTATAAGGGTACCCACTGGCCCCTTACTAGGTAAACATATTTCTCCACTAGGGGGTGCATATGAATAAGGAGAGGCGGAGTGCGTATAATACAGACACAGCCCAATGGGGGATGCCTGAGGTTTGGTGGGTCTGATAAAAGTAATGGTTCAGAAAGTTTTGGGGCTTTCTCCTTTGTAGTGGATCCAGGGCCCAAGGTCAGATCCTCTAGGTCTCAAGAGAGTGAAGTCCCTAATACAGGGGTCACAGCAGAAGTCCCTGGGGGCCACTGTCCTCCTGGATTTCCCTTACCTTTCTCTTGCACTGGCCACAACACTGCGGTAATCCACCAAGGGGACCAGGGTTCAAGCGGCAGAGAGGAGGACAAGCCTCTCTGGCTCTAAGCTCCTGGGGGCAGGTACCTTGTATGGTAACTCACAACCAAACAGTCTTTCTTCCACTCGTACTGATGCAGGCAGATCTCTCAGTTCAGCAGGCTGGTTCTTGAAGTGTAAAAAAAAAACCAGGCAGAGGCTTGGAATGGTGTTCAACAAAAATAGTTTTACTGTAACTTAAAAAATAAAGTTCCAACAGGAATGGTAAAATCATCAAAAAGAAGGCAACTCCAAGCATTGCAGTCTCTGTCCAGGTCAGCCTCTGAAGCAGTGTCCCAATGTCCAAGTCTCTCCCCACCAACGGGAAAGGAAAAACCTCTCTCCAAAAGTAAGACGGGGGAGCCGGTGGTAGAAAAACAAACGCCCTCCTTCAAAACAAGATGACAACAAAACCTCTGCACAAACTAAGGTCGTCTTCTCCTTAGAGGTCACTGCAGTCTCCACTTTTGCTGGACACAGGGTGAAGTAGCACCTCGGGCAACTGCTGGCTTCACCTCGACTGGCAGTGGGGCAAATGCACCCAATCCTGTCCCTTCAAGCACGGGAGTTCCCTCCTGAACTGAGAATAGGTCACCTCCAACCAAAGCCTACATCCAACCTCACCTTCCTCATGCTCAACCCAGCTTATAAAGGGCAGCTCAGCCAATCTCAAAAGAAGGGGGAATGGCCAATCAACTGGGGAGGAGCTAAAAATGCAAAACTCTCCCAGCAGATGGGGAAAAAAAGAGAAAACATCTAGTAAGGGGCGAAGCTTTCCTTACACTATTATCATTTATTTCACTTGATTCATTGCAATGTCATACAAAGTAAATAAAGCCATGTACAGGTTAAAATGAAAGACAAATAAAAAAAAACAACCCAATTGATTTCCATAAGATAACACAAAAAGAATAATAATAATATAAAATTGTAGTAATAGAAAACATTAAAGGCTCTGAAATCTCCTGCTGCTTTCTTTTGTGAACCAAGAGTGAGGAAGTACATAGGTGACGCTGCTGCTGGAGAGCGTTTTTCTGCCGTGGGACTAGAAGAACATTTCCCTGAATCAGATGTTTTATGTAGAAATGTAGCCCATGTTGGTGGCAAAGTCTCCTGCTCATCTAGCATTCCTTGAGATTACTGGGCGTGGGCACCTTGAGGCCTCGGGTCCCATTATATGCTGTGCTGGAAAGTATCATTTTACATTTGATATGTGGACACTTTGAGGTTTTCTTTTGCATGGATATAATAAGCATATTTATAAAATACAAAGATAAACAAATGTTTTTTAGGGACCTGTGATTAAACTATATGGTGTTAGCCAAATGTGTGCCTCTGAAATTATGAGTACCCTCTTATAAACGTCATTTTGTTAGCCCTTTTATGAATTTCAGCTTTTCGAAAGCACCAGGTTTGATCCCAGGGTTACCTCGAGGTCATCACGGACAAGCTAAGCTCATCTTGGTTTATGGTTTTAACCGACTCTTTTCTATGGACTTGCAAGTTTCGGTTCCTCTAAAGCAGGGGTGGGAGAACCTCTGGTCTGTGACTCAATCTCATCTGGGCCCGTGGCAAGATCTCCGCTCCCCCAGCCCACCAAAGCTGCTGAGCTCAGCGGGACCTCCTGTTCTGCTCCTGCTCGCCACTGCTGCCCCCGTTTCTGGATTTGTTGCCCGGCGGGGCTGTGTCATTGGAGAAGGATCCCACACCCCAGTCCCACTGGCAGGCTGCAGCCTTCCCCCATCCCTGCTTTATGGAAAGCAGAGCTACAAGTCCAGAGATGCTACCTCCCTCCAGGTCAGCTGAACAGGTTGACCCAGTCCTGATCTTGCTTCACGGCATGCACTGACTTCCTTGTAGTTCTGATTTGTCCCATTGATTTGACCTAAGAAAATGTTGACCCGAGAGTAAGGTCGCAAGCAGCAGCCCCTTCTTGCCTGTCCCTGGTGACCTGGAGCCACCTGATAACTCAGTTCTAATGCAGAATTGGCCAGTATGTTAAAAGAAGTCACTGGCAGAATGAAATGTTTTATTTGTTTATTTACTAAAATGTAAGTTGACTATTTCAAAAGAACTCCAAGCAGCATCTGCACCGACGGTAGCTGAGACAATGAACATTGCAGAGTTAACACATTGCATTGAAACACAGAGCATGGTGTATGCTTTACCTATTGACCATTTCAGTGGCTGCCTCCATCTGGTTTATATCTCTTCGAATGTGTGGTGCGCATGGGCTGGCCTTGAATTGGTTCCCCGGGGGGTTCAAGGGCCCTGCTCTTGGCAGGAGGAGCTATTCCCCCTCCCGAGGACTGCCTTTCAGCTACTTCTCTACTGGCCGTGTCACCTGCTGCCTTGTTTCCCTGTCCTGATTAGCCCAGCAGGGACCGGCCCTTATCTGTCAGGAGATTTCTGCCCCAAATCAGGTTCCCTGCTGGTTCATTGATTGCCTGCGTTTCTTGCTTTCTGGATCCGGTCCTCCATGTTTTTAATTCCTGGATGCCCGTGCTTCTTCCATGTTCCTGGATCCTTGCTCCAGTCCTCGCCTGACGTGAATTCCTGTTATCTGGATTTCTTGGACTATGTATTTCCTACCTCTCCTTGAACTGCTTTGGTTTCCTCTTGTTAAGATATAGTGAAATTAAAGTAACCTTGTTCAGCCTCCTGTTGTTCATAGTCTATATTTGGCAGACATGAGTCCCAAGGATCTCCAGTTTATGGGGTCTGCCCACATCTTAGCCCAGGGATTCCTTGTCATTCGCTGCTGGCTATTCTTCTCCCTGTGAACCCAAATATCTTCCTGTTCGGCTACCTTAAGATCATTAGATATGATCAACCCCAGCTCTCGCTTCTGTTTTATGCACAAAAGAAATTGACCCCCTATATTGTACTGCTCTCTTATCATTTTTCTCAAATGCATGACCCAGAAAACAAAACGGAAGCCAATCCAAAATGG
Organism: Rhinatrema bivittatum; assembly: GCF_901001135.1. Taxonomy (NCBI): domain Eukaryota; kingdom Metazoa; phylum Chordata; class Amphibia; order Gymnophiona; family Rhinatrematidae; genus Rhinatrema; species Rhinatrema bivittatum. The sequence goes on along the minus strand of NC_042616.1, from coordinate 414,538,428 downwards.
CACAGTAGCAACCAGGAAGCACAGATCGGATGAAACAAGGATTCGTTTATTAATTAGTGGTCAAATAGCCCAACTCTGGTCGGATTTTGCTCATTTAAGTGCGCTGCATCAGGGGCTGCTGACGTTCAGACACTTTGCATCACTTCCGGTCTGAGACGCTGAGATTCTGTGCGTGCCCAGGTCGGGAGAATTTTTCTCAATTAGGCCCGCTCAGCTTTAATACAAAGGACCAACCAAAGACGGATGACTTAGTTCATGTGATTTCTGCCACTCAGATGCTACATGCACTCCAATGGGTACAATACTTATATATATATATAAGAGCAACATTGTCGGGCGGATTTTAAGGGCCTTGCGCGCCGGCGCGCCTATTTTCCATAGGCCGCCGGCGCGCGCAGAGCCCCGGGACGCGCGTAGGTCCCGGGGTTTTTGGAAGGGGGCGTGTCGGGGGCGGGACCCGATGACGCTGCATTTCGGGGGCGGGGTGTGGTGTTTTGGGGGCGGGACCTGGGGCGTGGCGCCGGCCGGGGGCGTGGTCCAGGCCTCCGGACCAGCCCCAGGGTCGGAGGACGGCGCGCCAGCACTCCGCTGGCACTCGTAGATTTACGTCTGCTTCTCGCAGGCGTAAATCTACGGACAAAGGTAAGGGGGGGGGGTTAGGTAGAGGAAGGGAGGGGAAGGTGAGGGGAGGGCGAAAGAGAGTTCCCTCTGAGGCCGCTCCGCACTCCGATTTCGGAGCGGCCTCGGAGGGAGCGGAGGCAGGCTGCGCGGCTCGGCGCGCGCCGGCTGCCCAAAATCGGCAGCCTTGCGCGCGCCGATCCAGGATTTTAGAGGATACGCGCGGCTATGCGCGTATCTTATAAAATCCAGCGTACTTTTGTTTGCGCCTGCTGCGCAAACAAAAGTACGTGATCGCGCTGTTTTTAAAAATCTACCCCTGTATCTAGGAAATTGGTTACACCATTAAGAATAAGTGTCTGAACATCAGAAGCCCCTGATGCAGCTCACTTAAATGAGCGAAACTCGACCAGAGTTGGGCTATTTGACCACTAATTAATAAACGAATCCTTGTTTCATCCGATCTGTGTTTCCTGGTTGCTACTGTCCCAAATGCGTGATCCTGCATTTTTTGAGCATTAAATCTTAGCTGCTAAACTCTAGACCATTTATCAACTTTCACTAGATCCCTCTTCATGTTTTTCATACCTTCCAGGGTATCTATCCTCTAATAGATTTTGGTATCGTCTATAAATGGTGGACCTTCCCTGACAGTCTTTCCTTAATATTATTTACAAAAATGTTGAAGAGAGCCGAGGACCAGTCCCTGTGGCACACCACTGGTATCCCCTCTTTCCTCAGAGTGAACTCTATTTGTTACTGCCCTTTGTTGCCTCCCGCTCAACCAGTTTCTAACCCATTCAGTCATTTTAGGGCCCGCTTGCTTATAAATTGCCTATGTGGAACTGTATCAAAGGCCTTGCTGAAATCCAATTGCACTACATCTAGCACTTTTCTCTGATCTCTCTCTGGTCACCCAAAGAAATTGATTAGATTTGTCTGACAAAACCTACCATTTGCAAAACCTTGCTGCCTTGGATCTTGTACTCCACTGGATTCCAGAAACTGTGCTATGCTCTGTTATAGCTGCAATTTCATTAATTTGCTCACCCCAGCGATCAGACTAGCTTAAAGTTCCCAATCTCTTCCTTACTTTCACTTTTATGAAGAGGAATCGTATCTACCTGTCTCCATCCCATTAGAACCACTTTTGATTATAAAGAAATGTTGAAACGTTCAGATACTGGAGCTGCCAGAAGTTTCCTAATTACCCATAATATACTTGTGTAACTTCCTCTCTGGTGGAGGGTTCCTAATGCAGGGGCTACAGTAACGTCTCAGGGCTGTCTTTACTCTCCTGCTGGATCTCCAAAAATATTCTTGCACCAAACTTTTAGCCCTGGGTCTGGGGTTCTCCAGTGAGGAGGAGGCCTAAGCCTCTGTTATCCTAGGTGCTGTGGTGGCATAACCAGGCTTCACAGTCACTCTCACATTTAGCCTGATATCACAATGAGGGGGTCAGTCGATCCAAGAGGACACATTTGAATAAAAAAAAGCCCAGAGTCCAATGTTGGTGTTCAAATAATAAAAATGTTTACTTAAGCTGAAAAAATAATATCTAGGCAATGATTCCAAAAATCATAAGTAAGAGGAGTAAAATACAAATCAAGAAAAAATAGATTTCTCTGTCCATAGTGCTTCTGTTGATGACCCTCCTTCTCTCACTGTTTCCTTATAGGTCCAAAATGCCTTCCCCAACAAAGGTTGTACAGTAAATTCTCCTCCAGATCCAACATTCACTAGGGATGCTGAAAACACTTTCCCCACCTTCAAAAATAGATTGAATCTCAAAATTCTTCTCAAACTTCTCCAAAGTCCAACCTGTCTTTCACCTTGCTGTGTTAACTGGGCACAAGATGCAAAAACATGGAACCAGTCCTTCCTTCCAGGAGGTCCTCCCTCTCAGTCAGGAGCCGATCCAAACATCCAAAAGTCCTCTTTCAAAATCCTCAAAAACTCTTAAGTCTCCAAAATCCTCTTCATTTGACTGGGCCTCGAGAACCTACCCAAAACATTTCTTCTTCACTGTGAGATCCAGGGATCATCTCCTTATTGTCTTCATTATCTCCTAACTCACTCTGCGTCTCCTAACCCTCTGCTCTCTGCAGTCTCGCCTTCCCTCTGACTTTTGCACGTGCTCAGTGAGACCCATCCCAAAAAGAGAATGGCCCAAAAGTTGGAGAGGTGCAGGATATGCAAAAAGCCTACCTCAAAACCCCAAGATCATGACTGGGAAAATATCGGTGTGAGCTCTAATCCCCACTATTCTTGGATGCATCTATTCAGCCCCATTGCTTTCTCTACTTTTAGTTTAGCTAGCTCCTCACAGTCTATGGTAAATTGTTTAAGGTCTACCTCACTTTCATTGCTATTTGTGGAAGTTTTCGGTGGTCCTACTGCAAGCCCTTCTTCAGTAGCTGCGATTAAAAAAAGGTTTGGAGAAGTTCCTGGAGGAAAAGTCCATAAACCATTATTAAGGCAGAGTTGCAGAAATCCACTGCTTATTCTTGGGATAAGCAGCTTGGAATCTCTCTCTACTCCTTGGGATCCTGCCAGGTACTTGTGACCTGGCTTGGCCACTGTTGGAAACAGGATAGTGGGGTGGATGAACCCTTGGTCTGACCCAGTATGGCAACTTCTTATGTTCTTAACACTGAACAGAAATATTTATTAAGCAATTCCACTTTCTCCTTGTCAGCCTCTACATATTTCTGCCCTTCCCCTCTGAGTCTTACAGTCCTACTTTTTCACTACCTCCCATCACTAACATATCTAAAAAAAAAAAATAAAAAAAGGCGGACTTGTCCCCCTGTGATACTGTATTAGCTATTTTCTTCCATTTTCACTTTCACTCTCCGACTACTTTCCTGACTTATCTTGGCTTTTCCAAATATTGTTGCTTCTTTTCCTCTTTCTACAATCTCTAGTAGTTTAGGAATATTAAACTTTTCTCCCTTACCTTTTCTGCCAATTCTTTAGTTTAATAACATACACATTTTTGCTATTTTTTTTTTTTTGACACCATAAAATCTATATTTGTCCTTTTGGCAACTGAAACTATTTCAAATTCCCAGTGCGATCACTGAGAAAAAAAGCATAGTTATCCAGTCATATAATTTGCCTATTTCCTGGTCTGTGTCCTTTGCTCCCACATTTGGAAATAAAAATGTGGGTGGTGCTTTTTTGACCCTTAAGCCCTGCAAAGGATGGAAAGGGAGAGTCTTAGGCTGGTTGGGGTCTCTCCTCAGTGTCTTTGACTTGCTGTAGAGGTTTTTCTGTGCATAAGAAGGCCTTGACTTGATGTTACCAGACATTCCAGATTTGGGGGGTCTGTCCTTGTCATACGAGCAGCATCCCCAGCTATTCTTGGTCCACAGATCTGTCCCCGATTGCTCTCTCAGCCGCATTCCTCCACTCCCTTGTCCCTGTGGCACTGATTGGCTGCAATTCTTCCCATAAGTGGAAGGTGGAAGGGGAGTAGTTTAGACAGCATTTGGAGACCGAGCAGACCCGTCTCTTCCTGTCCTTACTCCCAAGCAGAATTATGGGCAATTAGGGCTGCACGCCCCGAAAATAAACATCCCAGTTCTTGTGCATGTGTGTACTCGTATGAAATATTCCTTCTATTGTTCCTCTTATTCCCTCCACCTGGGCCATGGCTTGTGATGTTGTGTGGAGCCGGGAGGCTGTGAGGAAAGGAGAACAGATTAGTGACTCTCCCTCCTCTCCGCACTGCCACCTTCCTTTCCTGCCGGTGAATGGAGATTGCAGCCCCTCTGTGCTTTAGTGAGGGGAAGGAGGAACTGCAAGTCCATGCACGCAATGACTGAAAAGCCAGAAATGGTCCAGCTTCTCCCTACAAAATGTCCCTGGTAATCTGATAGGGGCTCGGAGTGGCCCCTAGGGTCCAGGCCCAATGGCTACCATCTTCCAGCCCAGTCATGTGATGGGGTAAGGACCAAGCAGAGCCATTTTGGAAAATAGTAGCCATTGGGCCTAGGGCCTAGGAGATGCTCCTGGTCCTCATTGGACTACAAGGGACATTGTAGTGAGTGGAGGGGGGGTCTGGGAGGTCTGGGCAGCCACGAGACCACCAAGGCTTCTTTGTCAAAAAGGTGGGGGGGGGGGCACGTTCTGGGGCCACTAGACCACCAGGACTACCTTCCTGTGTGAGGGGGACCAGGGTTGGAGGTCCTGGCCTCCAGGACCGGATGATTTTAATAAAAGGAAGGACACTACAAAATTACTTAAAAAAATTTTTTTTTCACAACGGCTGCCTCGAAGGGCAACGGGAGAAGGGGGTCTATGCGGACCTCCATCCCTGCAGAAGAATCTCTCCGGGCATGATTTTCAAAAGTATTAATGTACATAAAACCCAGTCTTAGGCATGTAAATGGGCTTTTGAAAATTGCTCAGGAGGTAAAAGTCAATCAATGAACCAGCAGGGAACATGTAAAAGTCCTCGTGTAACTCTCGCACGTATGTTTATGCGAACAGGAAATCGGCATTCTGGAGGGGGGGGGGGGAGGGAGAGGATTTGGAGTGGGGAAATCATTTACACATATAGGGGTAGATTTTCAAAAGCCTTTGCGCGTAAATCGCCTTACGCGCGCCAGGCCTATTTTGAAAAGGCCCGGCCACACGTAATTCCCTGGGCCGAAGAAATGGGACGGTGCGGGGGAGGGACAGGGCTTGGTGGGGCGAGCTCAAGGCCCCGCTGTGCTGGAGGATTGAGTGGCGGCAGGCTGCCAGCGCGCGCAACCTACACCTGCTTCGAGGAGGCTCAAGTGGTAAGTTAAAACTTTTGGGGGGGCTAGATTAGGGCTTGGGGGCGGGAAGGTTAGGGGAAAGGGTAGGAAGGATAGATTAGGGGGTAGGGAAGTTCCCTCCCAGGCCGATCCTAAATTGGAACGGCCTGGGAGGGAGCGGGGGAAGGCCGCGGATGTCGGCGCGCGCATGTTATAAAATTGGGCATCCATGTGCACACGCCAGGTAGCGTGCGCACATGGACGCATATGCACAACCTTTTAAAATGTACCCCTAGTTTGGATTTTTAGAAGTATGTGCATAAATGTATGCCCAGATTTGCACCTGCTCTGGAGCAGGTGTAATTGTGTGCACGTATGCCTGGTAGGGTTTCCATGCACAATCCTAATTTTCAAAATGGACTTACACAAATAAATCTACTTTAAAAATTTGAGCTAACGTCTGCAGGTACATTTAATGCTCTTTTGCTCTAGAACAGATCCTGGTTCCGAAGATGCCTGCCCAGAGATACAATGTCCCAACCTTAGGGGCAAGATAGACTTGGTGAAAGCTCAGGAACTTTTAGCTGAGGGTTGTGATAAATTGCCTATGGATTCTCTTGATTCCAAGGTAGAAACTTTTCAGTCTCTTTGTAAAGATTCTGTGGAGGTATTAGCCCTGGTTTCCATGAACCAGGAAATCGAAAGCAAAGGAAAAAACTGGTTTAAGAGCCAGTTGAAGCAGATGATTGGCTGAAGTCAGGGAGGATGAATATCCAGCTTCTATGGACCTCTTGTTTTAGATTGTATGAATCAGCTATTTTTTTTCCTGCTAAAAATAATTTCTGTACTGAACAAATTCTTAGCACAGGTAATGCTACTAAGGAGCTATTTTTTTTTATTGTTCAAAATGTTTTAGAGCTTCACTGATTATTTTGGACTAAGATTCCATTTCCTTGGATATAGAGGGGGTTGGCAGTATTCTTTCATGATAACATTGCTACCCTCTATAGCGATTTGGGTACTCTGTTTGGGTTGGTTAGTAATGGGATTGACCCTCGGTGGGTGGAACAGAATGTGGGCCTCTTCGAGTCTGATATTTTAGAGAACACGCAGAGACCCACCGTTGTCAGCTTCTAATGCAGTAGGGTTATTGGAAATCCAGAAACGATTGGATAAACTGGCCAAGGGGGTTGCTCCTTGGATTCATGCCTTTAGTAGCTTCTAAAAGGCCTGCCAGAGGCCTTAAGTGTTCTAGCAATTACGGCTAATCAGTCTTTTGCTCAAGGATATTATCCAGAGTCTTTGAAAGCAGCTGCCATTAAAAAAAAAAACTTTGCTGGAAAATACAGGCGTGGATCCTGAAGATCATGTAAATTATCTGCCGGTCTCGATTCTTACAGTTCTTGCCAAATCGTTAGACTCTGTTGTGACTGTTCAACTGAGAGATTTTTTTGGGAAAAAGAGGCATGTTTAGATCTGGTGCAGTCTGGTTTTCACTTGCAGTGCAGGACTGAAACGGCGCTGATTGCCCTTGCATGTGCTATTTTATTTATTTATTTACTTTTATTTTAAACGATGTCTAACCTGCTCTCTACAGTCTAGCTTGAGGCGGTGTACAATAAAAACAGCCACAGCAAAATCTGCTCTTCGTCTGCTGTTGGATCGGGGGGGATCCTTCTCAGTCTGTCAGAAGCCTTTGATATAGAGCATCACCAGCAGCTTTCTCAATGTGTAGACCCCTAGGTCTCCACTATCCAGTTGGACCCTAGCTAGATCCTTAGGCTAGGGTCCAGAACATCCCTGCAGGCAGCTCCCACAGAGGCTTGTCTGGGTTGGTCAGGAGTGCACTATTAAAGCAGGATGTGCACGAGGAACAATGTGGTAGTTTTTTTTGTGGGTTTTGTTTGGAGCTGAGTTGCAGTACTGGAGTTCTCCCTGCCGTTGGGTCCCACAACCTGATACAGGGGAAGTGGTATCCTTCTGGAGAGACTGGAAGAGAAGGAGAGTGTCAAGAAAGATTTCCCATACTGGGCCCCTGGTCTGGAACAAGGTGAAGAGACTGCTCTGGCCAGAATCCCTCCGTCTGGAAGGGAAGGTCGTTGATGAGTGGAAAAGGAGCTTGTGAGAAGAGCTGTTGGGTTTTTTCCTTTTCGAGATTTTTGCTTTTGGAATCCTGCCTAGGAAGATCACTCTTGCCTTGCAAGTTCAGGATAAGGTGCTGTGGTTCTTTTCATCCAGCTAAGGAATGACAGCAGTGACCTGACAGGGAATACTGGAGAAGAAGAAATTAGTAATTTTGCATTCAGGTTTGTTCTTGTTGCTTTGGGAGGAATTTTTCTACCAGTTCCTGCCCACAGAGAAGGAGGAGAGATTTTTGGATTTTGAATACTTTTGAGACTTTCTACCACCAGAAATCCAGCTTAGTCCATCAGAGGAAGAGATAGGAGATCCGCATCCTACTAGGAGCCAACTCTCTATCACTTAAGAGTGCTGGGTCCTTACCTAGTGCATGCCAACCTGAAGGACACTGACTCGGCTATTAATGCTGAGAAAGAGGCACTTTTGGACTCTGTATTTTTGTGTGAAGAATATCTAGAGAATTTTTGTTGTGAATTGGATTTTCAGTGTTTGTCGTTACAGTAAATTTTTGTTGAAAAGCCCACCAGAGCGTACAACATCTTCATTCAAATTCAGAGGTGCTCTAAAGCAAAGATGTCTCACGTCTTTAAAACTGAAGAGAGTTTTAAAGAAGTAAGAGGCTGTGTATGGGTCCCCACTCCCATGAGCCCTAGGGCCCCAGAGGTTTATCCTCCGCCCGCCGGAATGAACCCAAATACCCTGGGGCCTAGTGGACTGTGACTGTAGAGAGAAAAGGGAGTTGTGTGAGAAGAGTGGCTCTGGGGACAACACGTGTCCCTGCATTCCAGAAGGGCCCCCAAAAGGGGGTTACAAACTTCTAGTAGAATATATTTTTGATGGTTCCGTTTTGAGCTGGATAGATTCCTTTCTCACTAATTGAACACAGAATGGAAGCGGGGGTCACAATTTTCTGATTCATGATCTTTAATCAAGAGAATGCCCCAAGGCTCACTATTGTCATTCTTTTTTATTTATTTATTTATTTATTTATTTATAGGTTCTTCTATACCGCGGTACGTATAGTAATACATCACCTCGGTTTACAGTGAAACATTAATTTAGCAACAGGCTTTACATGTAACAGTATAAAATAAACATAAAAACAATTAATAGCAACAGGCTTTACAGAAAAACGTGGGTTTCAAATAATATGCATAAATATCGAACAGTAGAATATTAATAACCATGTATTTGCAGGAGCAAAATATGTCCGAGGCAAACCAACGTCTCATTATATATAATAGCCTGAATTGATATATAATTGATATATAATAGCCTGAATTGAATTTAATGTCTGTCTTCATACCCTGGGTAATAAGAGTACGCCCTTATATACATCCACAAGATATGAGGGCAGTAATTAGGCTTCTGTCCTATTGCACCTAGATTATTGCAACTCTATTTATCTGAGCCTTCCTAAGAGATTAATTGGAAGATTACAGTTGTGAATGTGGCTGCCAGGACTCTTACAAATAATAAACAGTGGGAGAGAGCTACTCCCCTTTTGGTATCACTGCATTAGCTGCCTTTATCCTACTGCATTCATTTTAATTAAAATCCTGACTGACATTTTGGGCCTTAGCTGGTGTTGGCCCTGCTTAGTCGGTGGATAAAATCATTTGATATGTTCCAGGGAGGAGGATGTGTTCAGTTCAGGAATTTAGACTAGTTAGTCCACCAGTTAAAATGATTAAGACTAGGGCTGACCCCTTTTTATGGTATGCATTATTTATTTATTTATTTGAAACTTATATACTGCAGATCAGAATTTCTATGCTGTTTCCACATAAACATTCATAAAGTGATATGCATAAAACAAAAGCAAAACCGAAAACATACTAAAACAAAACAACATGACTACAAAAAAATGAACCAACATAAAACAAGACGTAAAAAGACCACTCACATATACTGTACCACCATTATGTTAAGGAACTCATCTAATTATTTGGAGGTCAATATTCAAAGTGCGGCCACTGAATATGCGCCCATGTTTGGTGGCCACTGCTTAGCCATACGCCCTTATACAGCTAAAATGTATGCACAAAAAAGTAGACATTCATTGGGTGGATCGGGGGCGGAGCGAGTTAGGCGGATAAATTATATTCGAAGTTAGGCATTTAAGTGTACGTCTAAGTTTAGATTGCCCATAGAGCATGTCTAAGCTTAGCCAGGTAGACTTATCAGGTGAAGTGCACACATGTATGCGTATATTCAGCGACTTTGCCGTGCCGCTGTATATACATTGTAATGTAGTTGGATAAGTTATATTTAGCTAAGTTACTTAAATGGCCAGCTTTGAATATTGACCTCTTGATGTTTTGTCAGCAGTTGAAAACCTGGTTGTTTGTTTGTTGATTCCTTAATTGTTTTAGATGATACTGTTATGAGGCTTGGTAGGGTATATTGGCCTGGATTGGATGTGGTAGGAACAGAGGTACATTATTAGAATTAAAGATAAATAGTAATACAATCTGAATTGGGGTTTGGTTCCCCTGTTGGCTATAGAGTTTAATCAGCTTAAGATTGTATTCTTTTCAGAGGGGATCAAGGTGGTGATGAATAGATTTTAATATTTGTTTTTATCTATCTTTGAGATGATATATTTGTTTGATATAATTTTATAATATTTGCTAGTTTAGGTATATCTGTATTAGGATTATGTTATTTGTTTTTATGTTTGTAATCTATTTGAAAGGGTCCTGAGATTTCAGAAGATGGAATCAGGCTGTTATAAAACTACCCTCATAGGGGATAATTTTCAAAGGATTTACAGGCATAGACCCCATTTTTATGCGAGTAAATGTCTTTTAGAAAATTTCACAGGGGATATTGGGTACATAAAAGGGTGCATCAAACTTTGCACATACTTTTCCATGCACTGCAAAGCAGCGCTCTAGCAGGTGAAGTTAGGGGAGGGACAGAATTTATGGGCATATTTTGAATTTTGAAAGTATGCGCATAAGTACACATGCACAAAGTTACACCTGCTTTCAAGCATGTGCATGCATGTCAGTGCCGCTTATGTACACACCTGGGAATTTTTTAGTTTGCTTTCTTTGAAATTCCATCTAAAGTCTGCAGATAAAAAGTCCCCACAGACTTTGGGCGTTTTGAAAATGACTCTCTTAGAAGTTTCTTCTAGTTCCTCTGGCTCTAGTGTCCCATATTTTAGAACTGAATGGAATGCAAAAACCAACATTGTTCGTTGCTTTGTACTTGGGCAGTAATTCACAGATAACAATGTCCAAATTTACATCCAAAACTTTCCTTCAAAATGAAGATTCTGGATCGTTTTCAGAGGCGGTAGAATGTGATTCCTCAGCTGTATCAAGAAATCTTTTCTACTTCTTGCAACTCTTCTTTGCTAATTGTGGCAACATCTCAATGCCTTCTACTACAAGATGTGTCTCCTGTAAAAGTTTGGGCCACTGATCAGTAACTCGCGCTTCAGAACGCTGCTTGTGCTTTTGATTGGCTCCAGCAAATTTCACATCTTGGACATCCCATATAGGGGCCCATGCAATAAAGTGCGCACAGGTTAACCCATGGTTGGACGCGCATTTTGGATGCAGTAGCAATACACCCAATGCAACAAAGGTATTAGTGCGTCCAAAATGCACGCCCAAGCAAATGCGCAGCCATTAGCACTCATCACAAGTAAATTCCATGTAAATGAGGATATTAGCTATTAGCCCCTGATGCAGAAAATCATTGGGTGCCCAATGCACACATTTTCACACGGCTGATTTAACTACAGCACGGAGCTGGCATTAAGTCAATCCGCGAGTGAAGGGCTCAGGAGGAATTAAAAAAAAAAAATAGTGTCCTGTGTGGTTCCTACCTTTATTCTTAAACACATACTTCTTGCGGTGTTTAACAATAAAGGAATAATGTAACAGCTTGATGAAAAAAAAAGTTCTGGACGCAAAATACACACTCTCAAGGCCGATTTCGCCCCTTGAAGTGAGATAAAACAGATGCTCCTTTTTGAGCACCCGTAGTAATATGCAAGCGTACAGCCACATCTCCTGGGTGTCTGTTGCATTTCAGTGCTAGGGATGCACAATTTTCTCCCCAGCGCTTCCTTTTTAACGCACCAGTTCATTTAAATATTACATCGGGCGCCCAGGAGAGGTAGATGTGCGTGCGTTAAAAAAAAAACATGTGCCCAGTTTAGACTCACATTTTTGCCTGCTTCTTATTGCATCGGCCTGATAAGTAGTATGTAACTTTCCATAAATATCCTCAAGCATGACTTAAAATTCAGCTTTAGCTTTTTTCCACATGATAATAATTTGGAAGGTGGGCCAGGCCCCCCTTGGATCTCCAGGCCCTGGTAAGGTATATCCTTCCCTCCCCTATGTTTGGGTCCTGTCTATAGGCCCTCAGGGATGAATACATTTGATACTTCTCTTTGCCAACACAAAACAATAATAGCACAGATTTTTTTCACAAATGTATTCGTACCACAAATATGTCTACTCAAACAAAGCAGTGACAAATCAGGGAGGTTGCTCAAGCTTGGTTCCACATTTCACAATATACAAGGCACAGAGATTTCCTAGTGCTATGTAAGCAGACAGGCTCCAAGGTACTGGCATGATTCTCAGGGTTATTGCTGTGGTTAGTCTAGCCACTGAGTACTGCAGGTGTCCCAAGACTTAATTCCAAACAGCAGTATTTGTGAGAGTCCTAGCTTCATTCCCTAGCTAGTCACAAAAACAGAGGGGATCTTCCTTTTAGGGGTACTAACCAGTCCTTTCTCCCGCCCTGAAATATATAAAGAAGGCTTTCACATAACGTTAGAAGTACAGAGAGGGAGGTGGGAGAAAATGACAGCGTGAGAGAAGCAGGGTGATGGAAGAGACAACTTTGATCACTTGAAAAATAGATGTGCCTTTATCTTCCCAAGGCAAATGTATTTTCAAGAGCAAGGTTGCCAGGGGAAAACATTTTTTTTGCCGTCATTCACGTTGTTAGTGTGGCCACTGTAGTTCTTCAGAGACTGGAGGCTGAACTGCAGTCTGAGCCTCAAAATTGCTTCTATGAGTTCACCAATTGTTTTGGTTTGCATGCAGAGCTGATGTCTGAGAGCTTTAAGGCAGTTGCAGACTGTGTAGTTTAACTATTGTAGTTCATATTCTACAGGGTGGTTGTAGAAGGGAGGATGGTTGGGTGTCTCTGCCCTTCTGGTAGTTTGTATTGGACCTCTAATATTCTGTGGTAAGGAATACTTAAAGAATGTGCTTCTCAGAGGTATCAGGAAACTGCATATTTTGAGTCTAGACTGAGGGAAACTTTCACAGGCCCTCTATGAACTTGTACTAACAGTACTATCGGGCCGATACAGTACAGTGCGCTCCGACGCAGCGCACTGTTAGCCGGCATTTGGACGCACGTTTTGGATGTGCTAGCTTTACCCCTTATTCAGTAAGGGGTAATAGCACGTCCAAAATGTGCGTCCAAACCCCCCCCCCCCCCCCGAACCTAATAGCGCCCACAACATGCAAATGCATGTTGATGGCCCTATTAGGATTTCCGGACGATTCAGAAAGCAAAATGTGCAGCCAAGCTGCACATTTTGCTTTCAGAAATTAGCGCCTACCTTTGGGAAAGTGCCCAGAAAAGCAGTAAAAACTGTTTTTCTGTGCACCCTCCGACTTAATATCATGGCGATATTAAGTTGGAGGCCCTGAAAGTTTAAAAAAGTAAAAAATTAAAAAAAAAAAAAAAAAATTAAAATGGGCTGGCGGCTGTCGAAAACCGGTTGCTCAATTTTGCCGGCGTCCGGTTTCCAAGCCCATGGCTGTCAGCGGGCTCGAGAACCGACGCTGGCAAAATTGAGCGTCGGCTGTCAAATCCGCTGACGGCCGCCGCTCCTATCAAAAAAGAGGCGCTAGGGATGCGCTAGTGTCCCTAGCGCCTCTTTTTACCGCTGGGCCTAATTTAAATAAATTAACTTACTGTATCATGCGCACGCTGGGAGAGTGGGCGTTCGCTCACTCTCCCACGTTTTTACTGTATCGGCCCGTATGTAAACAATTATGCCATATTTGATTACCAAAGTTTAGCAAGCTAACCTTGAGCCAGGAGCACATAACTCCCAGCCTTGAAGGTCTAGTTTTCAGGATAGCCACAATGAATACCCGTGAGATATATTTGTATGCATTTCATGTAAACACCAGGTTGAGTGATAAGAACATAAGAAATTGCCATGCTGGGTCAGACCAAGGGTCCATCAAGCCCAGCATCCTGTTTCCAACAGTGGCCAATCCAGGCCATAAGAACCTGGCAAGTACCCAAAACCTACGACTGCGAGTAAAGTAGTGCCTCCCTTCCCTCCACCACCACTTCTTCCCTAATCGTTAACTCTGAAAAGTAGATCTGCATGTGGCCTTTGATGAATGGACCAGTGCCTTCCCGGCCTTGAGAGAGGAACAAGGAAAGAGAGGAAAAGCAATTCATACTCTTCTCACTGATAAGGAGAGGACTTTTGTACTGAGATAACAAGCCAGCTTTGGGTAATAAAGTCCATAAATACTGTGAGGTAACGATGCATCTCTGCCCTACTGCTCTGAAGGAGAAATGCACTGTATTAAGGAATGAGTTCAGACAGCCCGGGTGTGGATTGTGGACTTCAGGGAGGCTGGGTGGGGGTAGGGAGAGAAGCAAAAGTTACAGGGTGCTCATCACCTCCTCACCCTCTCTCACTCTCTCCTCATTCCCCATATCCTTCGTTTTCTTTATCCCTTTTCCACACCCAAAAAGAGAAAAATATTAAATGGCATTTACAAGTATTGTAGGACATGCAACTAATAAGAGTAAACAACTGCTACGTACCAGCTCTCACTTACCACGGCTGAACTTCTAGACCCGGTGCACCAGGGAGGGTCATTTTCAAAGGGACGACTGCGAGTAAAGTAGTGCCTCCCTTCCCTCCACCACAACTTCTTCCATAATTGTTTACTTCTCACCTGGCTAGACGTCATCTTATTCCTCAACCTCCCACCTTTCCATCCATAGGCTCCATTGTGGGTTGCAGCTTCCACTGTCCTCTTGCCCACCCCCCCTACTCTCCCTCTCCCAATCATCCATCCATGTCTTTCAACCCCCCAGCCCCCAGTCTCCATGTGTCTCCTTCTCCTAAGCCCTCTCTTCCTTGCCCCCTCTTACCCCCTCCAAATCTCTATCTTCCTGTCTCTGACCCCCTGCCCCTCTCCCAACTATCATCTCTCTCTCTCTCTCTCAGTATCTCTCCTCTCCCAGTTCATCAGCAGGTGGGTAAAATGGACGAGCTGGGGGAAAAGTGACTGAGAGCAGGAGATCTCTCTTTCCAGCCTCTTCCTCCTCCTGTATCAGCAGTAGCAGGAAGAGAAGTAGCAGGCTGCTGGCAGTTCTCCTTCCTGCGCCCCTTGGCCGAGAGTGAGAGGTACGAGACTGAGCTGGCAATAGTAGCAGTGGGCTGAACGGATAGGAGTGTTAGCAGAGAGATCCTGCACGGCCTGCAGCAGCAGCAGCAGCACAGAATCAGTGACTTGCTGCAGAGAGGGCTGTGCTGCATCCCTGCTGCCTCCTCGCCCCCCAGACTTCAGAGCACGCACAGCGAGCCCCGTGGGAGGAGCTGCTGCTGGGCCACAGGGACAGAAGGCAGCTCTCGGCAGTAGTTCAAACTCCGTTTCCATTATATTTCCTGCCACACTTCCAGACCACCGGCTCTGGGCTGCCTCTGGCTGATGGGAGAAGTATTTGTCTGGTTAATTTTTGAAGTTAGCCAAACAAGAAGCAGAAGATTTGACTCCACCCCTCCCTGCTGAGCCAGTTACATTGTAACTGCGTAATGACTTAGCTGGTTATAATTTGTCTACCTAAAAAATAAAAAGAAAATGGTGGTGCTGGGTGTTCCAGGGGTTTAAATATATCCAGCTACTGCCGAATATCAGCATTAGCGAGATAAAGTTTTCTGGATGGAACTATTCCTGTCCCACGCTTGCCAGATAACAAAAAAGAAATCATTTAGCAGTCCAGCAGCTGCCAATTTTCCCCCAACCCCCTACCACCCCAACTAATATATGAATATAATTCTAGCCTGAACTAGTGCCCTCCCCCCCCCAACAAAAGGCTTAAAATGTAGCTGTGGGCCGGTAACCCTTCTCCTGACCTCCCAATGTATTTAAAACTGTTGCCTTAGCCCAGCAGCCCCCTTCTGACCCCCCCCCCCACCCCCAATATCTAAAACTGTGGCATGGCCAAGCAGTGCTTATCGCACCCCTATTTCCTACCATTGTGTACCAAAATCATACCCCACATCCAAAAATGTTCCCCAGTTCAGACTGAGTGGAGGAGAGGCTCTTAGTATCAGGTGTAGTTGATAAGTAAGTGGCGATAGCTCTGACAGGTACCGGCACTTAGTATTCATTTATTCACTGTACTTGGGCAATGACTGCTGCCTTTGCTGACAGCTGCCAGGGACCAATCCTGAGTCTATTCATCAGAATGCAATGAATAAGTCAATATTTAACTTGCCGGTAGCTGTCAGAGTTATCAGCACTTGGTATCAAGCAGAGTTGGAGGAGGTAAGAGCTGCTCCTTCTCCTGCTCTGAATGGGGTGGGTTGGGGGACACTTTTGAGGGTTTGGGGTAGAGATGCAGGTTGTTATTTTGGCAATTTTTTTTAAAGACAGGGGAAGGGGGAAGCGATAAGGACTGCTTGACCAGGCTAGACTATTTTATATATTGCAGGGGGTGGGATCAGGAGGGGGCTGCTGGACCCTGGTTACATTTTTAACATTTTGGTGGGCATCAGGAGAGAGTTACTGACCCGGGCTAGAATTAATTTTCATTTTGGAAAGGCAGAAGTGGAGAAAATTATCTGCTGCTCTGCTGCTAGAATTTGGGGTTTTTTTTGTTATTTATTTTATTTTTTTTGCAATGTTCAGTAGACAGGTGAGTGGCAAAGTTAACTTTAGCTGAGAATTTTCAGACTGTGCAATAAAAGGTTCAATATTGGTGAAAGTCAGCTGAATACATTTAATCGGTTAACTTTCCAGCTTACTAGCTCTTTGAATATTGACCAGTCCGTGAAGTAATATTTTAAAATTCTTTTCTTTTTATTTCCCTGCCTCTCCACCTCACCTCTCTTATTCTTTTACTATGCCTGAATCTTTCTCTCTTCTTTACTGCCTTTCTCTTTTTCTCATTTTAGTTCATTCTAGCAGCATAATAAAGACACGCATGTGCTGGCTCAGTGGCAGCACTGTGAACTGCTATGTGGAGGACCTGGGTCGGATTTCTATGTCAGACCTTCCATCCCCAGGCCAGCCAAGGCTGGGGGGAGGCTTCAGAGGCAGCATTCACAGATCCTGGAGGGATGGGGGTCCCAGTCATTGCGCAATGGCGACATCTAGTGGTCAGATTTAGGGCTCATGACTGCAGGGCTCTGGAAGGACCCTGGTGCTTGACCCCTGGCTGAGGGCAATTACTGCAATGACTCAGCTAGCTAAGATGGGAGGGGATATGAAGCAAGGGGAAATCCCTGGGTAGTTGCAAATGAAGGCTCATGGCGCTGGATCTGCTTGTGCTGGAAGACCAAAGGCACAGGAAGAAACTGTCAGGCCTCCTCCTTCAAAAAAGCTTCTGCTACTGCTGTACTTTTTCCCTAGTATGATATGTTTGCCTCATATCCTCTCTCTTTTATCTTCAAGGTCAAATTTTGGTCCAAATGGCAGACAGTCAAAGACACTTGAACTCTGGTGTGGAACGAGTTGTGAGTACATTCTTCCTACTTGATGTCAATGGGTCTACCCACTGCATTGTTCTTTCATATTTTTTTTTCAAAGATCAATTATTGGGGTCCACTTAGACTTTGTAATACAATTCCATTTAAATCTGCAAATTCATCTGCTATGGTAATCATACCTTATGACCACTCCTAGTATGACAGGAGAATAGAAGAGACACTTGTACTGTATAATTGTCCTCCTGCTACAGAGCCTCTGATGATGTTGGGATTTTATCTCCCTTTGATGGGATGTTTGGCAGCATTTTAATGAGAGGGCGAGCCATTATAGAGTTAATTCTTAGTGGAACGCAGGATTTAACGCAAGAGGTAATGGTAGCTAGGCCGCTCAACAATAGTGCGATAAAATTTGACTTAATGACTGGAGGGAGGACATTAAGTACATCTACAGCTCTAGTATTAAACTTTCAAAAGGGAGACTTTGATAAAATGTGGAAAACAGAGCAAAAGCTGAAAGGTGCAGTTACAAAGATTAAGAGTTTACATCAGGCATGGTCATTCTTTAAAAATAAAGGATGGATGAGCTTGGCAATACTGTTATCCTCTTGATTAATGAAAATCAAGATTTAGGGCCTCATTTTCCAATATCGCATTGGTAACGCATTAGGGGGCGTTACCAATGCAAATGAGGCTTCTTTCGTGCAGTGGGGAAACATCGCGTGCGGCGATTTTTTCGCCATTCGCGAAAACATTAGCACCGCACGCGATGTTTTCCCAGTGTGCGATGATTCTTTCGGTGTTTCATCGCAGTGCACGATATTTGCCAGTTTTTGCACTTCAATCATCGTGGGCCACGATAGTCCCGGACAGCCTGTTTCAGGCTCCGGGGGGGGGGGGGGGGGGAGGGAGGGAGGGAGGGAGAGAGAGAGAGAGAGAGAGAGAGAGAGAGAGACTTACTATAGTGCCTATGCCCTAGACAGGTATTTTAACCCCTATGGGAGGGCCACCTACTAACTCGGGGTGGGGATTAGGTATGAGCGTCGGGGGTTGGGGGCCACTTTCGCATTCCACATGAGACCTACGGACAGAACAGTGCTCTCTAGTGCAGATTTGCTGGCCGTCGGAGTGAGGATGCTCACTCCAAGAAGTGGTTTGGGCAACATTCTCTCCACCTAGCTTGTTGTTGCCCAGGTAGAGTGTCCATCAAGCTAGGTGGAGAGAACGTTGCCCAAACCACTTCTTGGAGTGAGCGTCCTCACTCCGACGGCCAGCAAATCTGCACTAGAGACCACTGTTCTGTCCGTAGGTCTCATGTGGAATGCGAAAGTGGCCCCCAACCCCCGACGCTCATACCTAATCCCCACCCCGAGTTAGTAGGTGGCCCTCCCATAGGGGTTAAAATACCTGTCTAGGGCATAGGCACTATAGTAAGTCTCTCTCTCTCTCTCTCTCTCTCTCTCTCTCTCTCTCTCTCTCTCTCTCTCTCTCTCTCTCCCCCCCCCCCCCCCCCCACCCCCCCCACCCCGGAGCCTGAAACAGGCTGTCGTGGACCGCGATAACCCTTTAGTGGCCCCGTAACGCAAATCTCAGGGTTGTAGCTATTATCCGCGATAGCAGCCGCGCTAACACTGCGGCTGTTTCGCCGCACACGATAGCTTTGCATATACTCCGCCCCCTGACAAATTCGCAAATTGCGATAACAGCCGTTATCGTGATTTGCGAATTTATCGCGCGCGGTAAACTCCTTTGAAAATGAGGCCCTTAGTCTTTAAAAATACCATTTTGGAGGCTCAGTCCAGATGTATTCCTCACATTAAAAAAAAGTGTAAGGAAGGCCATTGATTAAAAGATGAGGTGAAAGAGGCTAATTTACCGACAAAAATTTAAAAAAATGGAAAAGGATCTATCTGAAAAAAATAGGAAAAAGCAGAAGCATTGGCAAATCAGATGTAAAATATTGATAAGATGGACTAAAAGAGAATTTGAAAAGAAGCTGTCCATAGAGGCAAAAACTCATAATAAAAGGTATAGAAAATATGATATCTGAAGCAGGAAGTCTGTGAGGAAGTCTGTTGCACTATTAAATGATCAAGGGGTTAGAGGGGCACTTAGGGAAGGTAAGGCCATTGCAGAAAAATTAAATGAATTCTTTGCTTTGGTGTTTACTGAAGAGGATTTTGGAGAAGAGGCTTTCTGTGCCAGAAACTGTTTTCAATGTTGATGATTCAGAAGAAATGAAACAAATCACAGTGAAGCTGGACGATATAATAAGACAGATTGACAAATTAAAGAGTGGCAAATCACCTGGACCAGATGTTATACAGTCCAGAATTCTGAAAGAACTGAAAAATGAAATTACTGGGATTTGTAACCTACCATTAAAATCCTCCATTGTACCCAAAGATTGGAGGGTGGCCAATGTAACCCTGACCTTTAAAAAGGGCTTCAGGGATGATCTGGGAAATTATATACCAGTGAGTTTGACTTCAGGGTTGGGAAAAATCATGAAAATTATTCTAAAGAACAAAATTACAGAATATATAGAAAGACAAGGTTTAATGGGACACAGCCAACAAAGATTTACACAAGGGAAATCTTGCCTCACAATCTGCTACATTTTTTTTAAGGGGGTTAATAAACATGTGGATAATGGTGAGCTTGTGAATGTAATGTGTTTGGATTTTCAGATGTTTAACAAAGTGCCCCATGAGAGACTCTTGAGAAAATTAAAAAGTCATGAGATAGGAGGCAATGTTCTGTTATAAATGGTAAACTGGTTAAAAAATAGGAACCAAAAAATAGGACTAAATGGTTAGTTTTCTCCATGGAGAAGGGTAAACAGTGGAGTGCCTCAGGGAACTATACTGGGACCAATGCTTTTTAATATAAATTATCTGGGAAGTGGAACAATGAGTGAGATCAAATTTACAGATGACACAAAATTATTTTGAGTTGTTAAATCAAAAGCGGATTGTGAAAAATTGCAAGAGGACCTTGTAAGACTGTGAATTCAAATGGCAGATAAAATTTAATGAGGACAAGTGCAAAGTGATGCACATGAGGAAAAGTAACCTTCACTGTAGTTACACAGTGTTAGGTTCCATATTAGGAGTTATCACCCAGGAAATGGATCTGGGCATCATTTTGTACAATAATTTGAAATTCTCAGCTAAATCTGCAACATCGGTTAAAAAGGCAAATAATGTTAGGAATTGTTAGGAAAGGAATGGAGAATAAAATGGAGATGGTCATAATACCTCTATATCCCTCCATGGTGAGGCCGCACCCGGAGTACTGTGTGTAACACATCTCAAAAAAGATATAGTTGCATTGGAAAAGATACAGAGAAAGGCGACCAGCATGATAAAGGGAATGAAACAGATCCCAGTGAAAAAACACTAAAGAGGTTAGGGTTGTTCAGCTTGGAGAAAAGACAACTGAGGAGGGGGGAGGGGGGGGATATGATAGAGGTCTATAAAATCATGAGTGGAATAGAATGGGAAAATGTAAATCCGATATTTTCTCTTTCAAAAAAAATACAAAGAGTAGGAGACACTCCTTGAAGTAGGCAGCTGAATAAACCTCAAAGTTAGCCGGATAAGTGTTTGTGACTAACTTTGCTACCCAGACTGTGACTGAATATGTAAACCCCCCCCCCCCCCCCCCACCTTAAGTAGATGGAAATCACTCCCTCTGTAAGAAGCAGAGATGGGTCACTAGATGTCCCCCTCTCACAAATTCAGAGCTTAGAAATAGCCATGCAAACGCAAGAGGTAACATATAACTATAACTCTTCCATCAGAGCCTCAGCAGGCTATCCTCATTCTTTACCAGCAGTCTGAAAGGAAGCCAGACAAAATAACTCCTTTTCCAGATTAGGTTACCATCATCTCTGCCTTTCTAGATGTTGCCTGTTTGAAGAAATTCTCTGTAATCTTGTATTGATTCTCTTTTGCTTTTGGTGATTTTACTGGAACTTTAGGAGGCAAATTCTCTGTGGCCATTGCCCACCTTGGTTAATATTTCCAAAGCCTCAGCCGGAGATTAAGCTTGCTGTATTTTCCAATTGTAAAAACTCCACTTATAGAAAATCCCTACCAATATTTTATTTTCTCCTTCTTTAGAATTTCAGTCAAGGTTTTCATTTCTTGCCTTTGCACCAGTGTGAGTGCTGAAAACTGTTATAGATTTCCAGATGATATCCTCCCAGTTAAATGTTCTAAGCTCTGCCATGTGCAGTATGGGATTTTTGGTATTAAAATAATGCATCTTCAAAATGGTACCGCATGGTTTTGTCTCCTCTGCTGGATAATGGTCCAGGGCTCTAGAAGTCTGATCAAATTCAATGCAGGTGTCATCGTACAACTTGAAAGCTCTTTTGAAAATCCTTTGTCCCAAATCAGGCAGATTACCTTGATCTAATGCCTCTGGAAGGCCCTTTATATGAAGGACATCTGGTAATCGATGTTTATAGAATCCAAAAATCTGTGTTTAGTTTGGTTTTTTTTACTTTTTTCTATTTTATGAGATGTTAAAATCAGTGTTTTAAATTAGGAATTATTTTAATTTTTTTCTCCAAAACCACGCATTTGAATTCTTCGCATATGCTGATGATTCTCAGCATTACACGACGCGTTCTCCCATTCTTGTTAGCCCACGTACAACTCTCCTCATTGATCAGGCATAGGAGCTCCCAATTTCATCAAGGGCTGAAGCTGCTGTCTGACTCCTCTGCCCACTGGCTCTCCTGCTGAAACTTCTGGTGGCGCTATAAGTTTGAGCTTAGATTGAGCAGTTTCCTTTTAGCAAGATTGTATAGAAAAGACAATCTGCAAGACATCAAGATCATAAGAACATAAGAATTGCCATACTGGGTCAGAGGGTCCATCAATCCCAGTATCCTGTTTCCATGGTCAATCCAGGTCACAGGTACCTGGCAAGTCCCAAACAGTAAATAGATCCCATGCTGTTATCATGCAGTGATAAGTAGTAGGGATGTGCCTTTGTTAGAAATGAATAGAAAATTATAACAAAATTTCCTATTTCATCTCATTTCATTCTCAAAACGAAATGATTGAATATCAGGCGAAATTTAATTGGTTTTCACGTATCCTTTTGAAACCAAAAAACGTCACCCGTCAGACCTAGACCCTGGCCCAAGGCCGATGTCTCACTTAGGGAATAGGCTGATGACCAAAACAGGGGCCACAACCTACACCTGAGCACGATACTGGTGCCTTGGCCTAAGCCTGAAGCCAAGGCCTCATCTAGGCACAGGACATGGCCTACATTCAAGTGTGATGCCGGATTCTCTGCCCAAGCCCAGGCCTGACACCAGGACCTCGGCTGAGGCCTCCAGAATTTTGCTGGGACAAGGAAACTTCCCAGCCCACACTGACCTTATCTGTCGGGGATCTGGCACTGTCCCTACACCGGGGCCTGGTTCGGAGTCCATGTCCTGACACTTCTTTCTGCCATACTATTGTATCTCTCTCTCCTTAGACCAGTGGTTCTCAACCCTGTCCTGGGGACCCCCCCAGCCAGTCGGGTTTTCAGGATATCCACAATGAATATGCATGAGAGACAATTTGCATGTTATGGAGGCAGTGCATGCAAATTGTCTCTCATGCATATTCATTGTGGATATCCTGAAAACCCGACTGGCTGGGGGGGTCCCCAGGACAGGGTTGAGAACCACTGCCTTAGACCATGTTTTTCCAGAATTTTCCTCTTAGAAACTACAGATAGGTCTGAGACTATGGCACATAGTATTTTGAGGATAATTTAGAAGGAGGAACTGATAGCTTTCCACCTTTATCTAACTCTGCCCATTTCAACATGTGAAGTGCCAAGAAAATCTTCCAAATTATCTTTATTGAAAAAATAAATTATGGTCAACAATGCTGCAGTCAAGACTGCCATCATCTGTTTGTTCCACAGAATGGGATGTTTAGATAAAAATTAAGTACCTCTTGTCCATAATCTCACATGTGAATCTGTTGCCAAGAAAAGTAGAAAAAAGATATGACAACCTTAACAGTAACCTGAATATAGATTGTCATATTGGCACCAATTTTCAGCCTCTTCACAGCTTCTTTGTACCCACTGCCCTGCAAGCCAGTTCTACCTATAGAATTTCCCTTTGAAAATCACCTCACTGGTACAAGACACCCACATCGTTCATAAGTGCAAACGCCCTGCTGGGAAGTATTTGTGGGGATTAAAAAAAAATCTACATGTGTAATTTGCCAGTCTGGCCCTGATGCCCAAATCCCTTTAAAAATTGCCCTGATTATGTGTAATCATTTCCTTTAACTTTGATTTGATGTTTATTGTTAATGAAATATGAAAAGCAGATGCCATATGCAGAAGAATAGGAGTGCTATATTTTGCAGGTGAATCCAATATAGTAATTTGTCTTCTCTGCTTCCGCTATCAAATATAGTTGGGTTTTTTTCCCAGCTGAGGGAAAACCTGAGATTGATACACAGTGCAGAAGGAAGGAACATGGGCTTCAAATGAACATTCAGCCCCCCCAGTCCTCTGAAAGTGTTAAAAATGGCCTGATATTGGGTAATGCTACATCAGTTGAATTTGGAGTGAGGCAGGCAGCAATTAAGTGTGCAGCTTCAACAAATTGCAAAGGATAAACTATAGGCCACATCACCACAAGACCTATTACAAGTAATTTGTAACTTATCATTAAAATCATCTGTTGTATCTGAAGACTGGAGGGTGGCCAATATAATCCTGATATTTAAAAAGGGCTCCAGAGATGATCCAGGAAAATATAGTCTGGAGAGCCTGACTTCAGTGCTGGGAAAATTATTATAAAGAATAAAATCACAGATCATATAGAGAGTCATGGTTTAACAGGTCATAGCCAGCATAGATTTACCCAAGGCTAGGGGCAGGTGGGGGCATTATGGAGTAATTTGGGGGAAATGACATACCAACATTTCTTGGAGAAAATATATATTTTTCCTAGATTTCTTGAAAGTGTCTACATTTTATTATGGACAAGAGGTACTTACTTACAAAAGGCAATATCCTCTATACTGTCCCAGTAAGGAACAAACACCAAGTCAGGAGAAGAAATGAAAAACAAAAACATAACACCATAGATAGTTCAATCCCACCTCATTAAACCAGCTCTGTCTTCTTGAGCCTGCTCTTTCCTGTACCATCCCGCCAACTTACCAGTTACCACATATTATAAATGGAAAATTTGAACAGCACCTGATGAGAGAGCCGGCTGCAAGCAGGTAAAGGAGTAGGGGGCCGACCATGGGAAGAAGCGGGGGAGGAGGAGCCAGTTATTAAAAAGAGCCAGGACTGGATGGGCGGGCCCTGCTCTCTGTAGAAGCGTCCTCTCGTGCGGCCCTGAAACACGTTCTGTTTCTCTAGCTGGAGACGTTCCATGGAGATATCCTGCAGCACATGGAGAAGAACACAAAGCTAGACATGCACTTTATCCAAGTGAGTGGCTCCTGCAACCCCCAAAAGTACCTTTACTTCCTCTCCCTCTCCTCACCTTTTTACTATTCCCCTCTTCTCTTTCTACCTCTCCTTTCCTCTTTTTCTTCCCCAATTCTCTTCTCCTCTCTCCTCCTCCTCCACTGCTCTTACCTTTCCTTCTGCTCTTCCCCCTGCTGTCCTCTTCCTCCTTTCCCCTCTGCTTCCCCACCACTCCTCTCCTCAGTTCGTCATTTCCTTTCTATCTTCCTGCTTATTTTCTTTTCCTTTCCTTCTTGCTTACCTCGTCTCCCTTTCTATCTTCTTTTTCTATTTTCATCCGTTTTGTGCTCACTCTACACTTTTAAGGAGCTTTCCTCATCTTAATAGATTAAAATGTTTCCCGCCCCTCCCCTATTTTTGTCCTTTTCATTTATCTGTGGGAATGTTGCGCTGTGAACTTGTGCCTGTGCATTGACACTGTGTTCTCGACTGCATTGTTTTGGTTTATTTTTGCTTCCGCCATGTTAAATAAGGGTGATTTTGGGTTGTGATGCTGAGCACACGTGTTTCTCTTGCCCCTTCCACGGCACAGGACAGCCACAAGCGTTACGAGATGGAGTACAGACACCGGACAGCAAACCTGGACAAGTGCATGGCGGAAGTGTGGAGGATGGAGCGAATGAGGGACAAGAACCTGCGAGAGATGAAGGTCAGGGGCTTTGGAAGAGGCTAGGGGCAGGTGGGGGCATTATGGAGTAATCTGGGGGAAAATGCAAAGGTTTGGGCTTGATGAAGATTATGCTGTCCATAAGTCTGTGCAAAGTTTTATTGGTTCTAGAGAGCACTGGAATCTTTGTAGGTCATGGACACCTCTAAAAGGACCAACGCAAAAGACAATGTAGTACATGGGTAGGAGTCCTTCATTTTCCGTTTTTATTTTATTTTTCCTGTAAGGAACTCTTGGTTTCCTTACCAAAAGGAATGTACTAAGTAGCTGGGGAGGTTCAGAGAGGTTTAGCAAACAGTGGATTTTGCTCTGTGGTAATTTTTAAGAGTTTCTAGTCAAATTCTTTTGTTAGTGAGGCTAACGGCAGCCACAGATTAGAGACTGCGCAGAACGGCTTTACCTGGATTGCTGTAACACACTAAAGGCAAGAACCAAAGTGATGTAGCTAAAGCATTGCAGCAGAGATGCTAGGAACAAGCAAGGTATTCTAAGAATTAATAGGACAAGTTGTTTACTGCTTTTAGGTTGACATTAGTATTCTGTGGTATATCACACATGCGAAGTGTGCCTTATACTTAACTGTTGGAAGTATGCATATTAATTTTCTTAAGCACAGAGATAGGATGATGATTTGTTAAGGATACTTTGGATCATTTTCTATTGGATAAGCAAATTAGGTGCATAACATACTCTTATACTTATAAGATGTATGTGAGGGAATATTCAAGAGACTCCCTCAAACCACCTTAAGACACAGGCTAGAGCCATCTACCCCGCTTCACCTTAAGGCACAGACCCACAAGGGATCCTAAAAGTATAAAGGATCAGGGCCCAGAAGGGTTAGGAAGGCCCTGGAGAGCTGCTTCGAACCCATGGTATGCATATATGGTATATTTATAACTGCTTTGGATGTTTATAGTGAGGTGAGCTAGTGTTTTGTTTGCTGTTTCTCCGAACTCCTGTAAATAGACTTTTGTTTCTGACCAGAACAGCCAAGTCTTACTGCCTTCCTTGGCTGTTCCAGATGCCGTGGCCAGCCCAAAACCCACAAGAGGTTTTTTTTCCCCCTGTTTCCTGTGGCCTCCCTAGTTTCTCGCTCAATGGCGCTAAAACAGGCTAAGAGGGTAGCCTGTCTGGAATAGATAGGGGTCAAGAAGTGAGGCAGAGCCAGACAGGCCAGTCTGATTTTTTTTTTTCCTCTTCCCTTTCTCCTTTCTCCAGAGAGTCACTTGCTAGCACTCCCCTTCCCCCCATAATGCAGGCAAATAAGGAGCAAATCATACAGGTTCTGGATACTGGGCAGCAACAGCTGAAAAATGCTTTACAGGTTCAGATCGACCAGCAGCAGGAGCTGCAGGAGCAAGTGGCTCAGCAGAACCCACTGCTGACTCAAGTGGCCAGGCAGTGCAAACGGTAGTGACTAAACCACCTCCCTTGGCCACAATCTTACTGATGATAACTCAAGGAAGAGGACCCCAACAGCTTCTTAAATAATTTTGAGTGAACTGCTAGACTGACTGGCTGGCCGGAGGACAGGTAGAAGGCCTCACCAGGTAACTTACTAATTGGAGACTGTCAAGCAGCTTTCCAGACCGTGAACCCTAATGGCACCACCACCACATACCAGGAAGTAAAGATGGCCATTCTTCAGAGAGCTGAGCTCACACTAGAGACCTATCAACAGTGCTTCCAGTGTGGGTTCCTGCAGCTGAGAGAGAATCCAAGAAACCTTTTCCATAGACTTCATGATGTGGCCTGGAAGTGGCTCCGCCCAAAGGGGAAGATTGGCGAGGAGGTCGCCAAGACAGTTCTCTTGGAGCAATTCCTAGATAGCCTCAGTCGGCCTACACGGCAGTGGGTCTAGCAACAAATAAAGCTGACACTAGAGAAGGCCTTAGAAGTGACTGAGGCCTATTACCAGACTCACTCTATAACAGAGGCACTGCGCTTCCCAAAATAATGAGGAGGTACCATTCCCCGAGCTCTTCCCCATGGAGGACATGGACTTGTTTCCTAAAGTCTCAAAAATGCCAAAATCTCGGTGACAATGGAGACAGGACAAGTACAGTTTTGAAGCGGACCAGGAGACAGAGGAGGAGGCTACCACTGAGTCAGAGGAAGAACCATCTTCCAGCTCGAATCTCATGCCCAACCCCTCTAATTGGGAAAGGGAGGGTAAACCAGGGGACTTTAAATGGTTCCAGAGGGAGGATGAGTCTTTTAAGTAGGCAAGGGAGCACCTACAGAGGGAGCACTGGAGACTATGCCACATCCTCCATATTTCATAATGAAAAGAGACTTGCTATACCAAGTCTTAAAGGGGAGAGTGGAGCAGGAACTGATAGAGCAACTTCTTGTCCCCAAGTTCTATCATCAAAAAGTCAGACAGCTAGCTCATAGTTACTTACTAGGGGGTCACCTCGGCAAGGGAAAAAAACCAATAGAAAATATTTACCCAATTCTATTGGCCGGGGATATACAAATAGGTCCAGTTGGTTTTGCCAGCCCAGCCCTATTTGCCAACTCACTAAACCTACAGGTGTTCGGGCAGCACCTCTCATTTCCATGCCCATAATTGAAACCCCTTTTGAAAGGGTGGCTATGGATCTCGTGGGACTGCGAGAGAGAACCACTCAAGGTAACAAGTATATTCTTGTGATCCTGGATTATGCCATGAGATACCCTGAGGCCCTACCACTGAAAAATATGAAAAACCTGACAGTGGTGACTGCCTTAATGGACGTTTTCTCTCGAGAAGAACTACCCAAAGAGATCCTGACAGACCAAGGGACCACATTTATCTCTAAACTAATAAGCAACCATGAAACCTGCTTAAGGTGAAAACTCTACGTAAATCAGCACACCATCCATAGACCGATGGCTTCATGGAACGCTTCGATAGTACACTTAAGCAAATGTTGCGGAAGTTTGTAGATGAAAATGGCAAAAATTGGGACCTACTACTACCCTATGAGCTTTTCATAACCTGTGAATTGCCCCAGAGTTTGACAGGCTTCTCACCTTTCAAGCTGTTATATGGTGGGAGACCATGAAGCACATTAGATGTGGCTCGAGAGACTTGGGAGTATGAAGAAAACCCCGGACAGATCTTGTGTACTATGTTAATACAGTGCAAGAGTGCCTAAAGAAACCTGGGCAGAGAGCCCGCTTAAACTTGTAGAAGGCCCGGGCTTACACCTGTCCCACAGTTCGAGGAGCTTCTAGCTCTGAGACCAGGTTCTGGTTCTCATGCCCTCTTCAGAAAGCAAGTTGCTCTTTGGCAAGGACCCTATAAGATCTTGGAAAAAAAACAGCCCGGTGGACTACAGAATAGCCCAACCAGATAAGAGGAAGAAAAGTCAGATATACCATGTCAACTTACTAAAGAAATGGCTTCCTCAAGAGTGCAGAATGGTACAAGGGGAATTCAGCCCAGAGCTCTGCCCTGAGGTGGACGAGACCTATGTGCCGTTTAGAGAGGAGTTGTCAACTTCCCAAATAGCTGACTTAAAGCAGCTGCTTCAGCAGAATAGAGAAATCTTCTCAAGCTTGCTGGGATGTACTTATTTGGTCCAACATGATATCATTACCCAGCCTGTGTGGTCGTACATCAACAACCATAACAAATTCCAGAAACCAGGCACTGAATCATTGAAACAGAAGTGAAAGAGAAACTTCAGCTGGGAGTCATAGAAGAGTCTTCTAGTGACTTGTCTTGCCTATAGTCCTAATGCCAAAGTCGGATGGGAGCATAAGATTGTATAGATTAAAAAAAAAAAATCATCGAAGTATCAATACTGGACACATACCCAATGCTTAGGGTAGATGAGCTGATTGAGTGCCTGGGATCAGCTAAGTTCATCTTGACCCTGGATCTTACCAAGGGTATTGGCAAGTACTCTCACACTAATGGAGAAGGAGAAGACGGCCTTCTTGACGCCGGTGAGGTTCTTCCAGTTTACATTCCTTCCGTTTGGCCTCCATGGCACCCCTGCAATATTCCAGCGCTTGGTTGAAGATATGCTCTGCCCGCATCAGGGCTATGCTGCCTCATACCTGGATGACATAATGGTCTACAGCCCAGTTTGGACAACACACTTGAGCTAACTTCAAGCTATACTATCCACTCTGAGGAAGGCTGGGCTGATGGCGAACCTGAAGAAGTGCTTATTGGGAGGACAAGAAGTCCTCTTTGGGAAAGGGTGAAGTACACCCACAGTCCAGGAAGATTGAGGCAATTAGCAAGATACAAGTCCCACAAACCAAAGGGAAGGTAAGGGCCTTCCTAGGCTTGACAGGCTACTATAGAAGGTTTAATCCTAACTATTCCGAGAAGACAGAGCCACTTATGAGGCTCTTAATGAAGAAATCACCGGAAAAATCCAATGGTCAGCCAAGACAGAAAGCCTTCCGGGAGCTGAAGGAAGTGACCTGCTCTAATCCGGTCCTAATAAGTCCAGAGTTTATGGAACCCTTCATTGTTTAGATGGATGCCTCAGAGGTAGGACTGGATGCAGTCCTCAGCCAAATGAAGGATAGTCAAGAACATTTGGTGGCCTATATAAGTCGGAAGCTGCTGCCAAAGGAGAAAAAGTATTCTATAATGGAGAAAGAGGCTTTATCAGTAAAATGGGCTCTCAAAGCCTTACAACATTACCTCCTGGGATGGCAGTTTACCCTGGTGACGGACCACCAACCGCTCATATGGATAAACCATAAAAAAGAGATCAACTCCAGACTGATGAACCAGGCTGTAGCCCTTCAGTTATAAAATTCAGCATAGGCCTGGGAAAGAGAACATCAATGCTTATTTTCTGTCAAGAGAGGTGTCCCGGACACAGACAGGTACTCACCCAAGGAGGGGTGAGCTGAGGGGTTGGATATGTGAGAGAGTATATAAGAGTCTCCCTCAAACCACTTTAAGACACAGGCTAGAGTCATCTACCCTGCTCCACCTTAAGGCACAGACCTGCAAGGGATTCTGGGTCCCGAGAGGATCCTTTCCTAACAGTATAAAGGATCAGGGCCTAGAATGGTTAGGAAGACCCCAGGGAGCTGCTTCAAGCCCATGGTAAGCTCATACGCAATATGAATAACTGCTTTGGATGTTTAAGGGGAGGTGAGCTACTGTTATGTTTTGCTATTTCTTTGAACTCCTGCAAATAAACCTTTAGCTTTAGCTCTTAGAAGTTTGATAAGGAGTAGAACTTCCCAGTTCTCCTCTGGAATTTTTCACTACCTATTCTTGCTCTGCCACAGGAAAATGTGAACAGCTTGCACTCAGACATGCAGGCTTTCGTCTCCCAGAGCCACCAGGCCGCTGAACTGGAGGAGAAGCGCAGATACAGGTTCCTGGCAGAAAAGCAGTGGGTTCTTTCTAATACCTTCTTTCAATTCTATAGCCGGGTAAGTGAGCTGCTGCAGAGGGGATGGGGCAGTTGGGTGGTGTTGCACAATTTGTGGAAATTATTTTCTCAAAAGTTATGCAGTAATAGAAATGATGATGGTAATAATAGTTTACAATTTATATACTGCTTCATACTTTGCATGCCAACTAATCACATTACTATCGTCATTAACCAATTACAGCTGGGCAAACCAAAGTATAGGAGACGTACAGAGCTTTATGTAAGGTTATACAGCAGGTTAGTAGCAGATTGTTAGAGATTATTTCTTTGAATTTCCAAAATTATGATTGAAGACGGTGTACTTGACCAACAGAGGATAAAGGAATACTTGATTCCACTGGTTAGCATCAAGCAGACATTTGGGTTTGATTACTAACTCAGTCTCCTACTCCTAAGGCTATCCTGGGCTGGGAGTGCTGCAGAATTAGCACTCCCAGCTAATTCTGGGAGTGCTAATTTGTAATTGAAATGCTGCTTGCAGCTCAACACATGCTAACTGTCTAAAGATCACCATTGAAGAAAAAAAATTTTTCCATAAGTTATATCCTACTCTCTCAGCCACAGGAACTCTTTGCACCGATATTGGTTAGGAGTTGAAGGGAACAGTGTAAGTTACTACTGCTTTCTGCAGACTGAGGTATAGTTTGGGAGTGAAACCATAGGCTTAACCCTAATTACGTAGAGACATTTCAAGAAAGAAACTTCACACATGGATGGAAGGAATTCAGTGTCCCCTAGCATGGTACAAAGCTGACTATTAGGTATTTCATTTTATTGTTATAAGTTCTGACCCTCTCTTCTTTTTCTATCTCAGGCCTGTGGAATCTTGCAGAATAGGGTCTCACTATGGAAGGAGCAGGTAGATGCTAGTCGGGACCATCCAAGTGGTCATTCCCAGATGTACAGTACCTCCCAAGGCCAGGGATACTCATCCAACCGACAAGTACCCAGCCACCTGGACACGGTAAGGGTGTAATCCTTTGGAATCGTCATTACCTAAAAATGAATCTACACACTCCTCCTCCTCTCACACTCTCAAGAAAGCAAAGCAGAGGAAGGACACCTCACAAACACGAGCATGGATTTTTCTATATTCAGCTGTGCATCTCTCTTCAAGGAATATTTTCTTTCTTTCTTTCTTTCTTTCTTTTTATTTTTTTATTTTCTTTTTATTAATTTTCAACAAATACAAGTAGGATAATCCTTACTTTTGGTAAAAGAAAATGACATATCATAGATACCAAAAACAAAATAACAATCATAAAGAGATCCAATATAGATATTATATTTTCTAATTAGGTAATACATAATAGAAAGGGGGTGCAAATATTTAGGAAGATATAGGTAATCTCAATCAATAAACAGGCTTAACGTGACTAAGGCAACACTTTTCTTATGGATCTTCAAACCTAGGTAATTACCAGGAGACAAAGAAATTATACTCCTGAAATTAATAAGGAATTTAAGTTGGTCTGGGAGAAAAAAGACAAAGCATTCAGTTTGGGAACGTCTAATACCCTTGCAAGGATATCGTAAAACAAAAGAGAATCCCAAAGCAATTTTCTGTGGCTTTAATAAGAGGAAATCACGTCTCCTTTCCTGTGTAGCTCGAACGAAATCCGGATATATACAGACTTCTTGACTATAGAAACAATCTGATATTCTTGAAGTATCTTCTCATAATTTTGCTTAATTCCTTTTCAGAAATAAACAAAACTAAGAGGGTAGCATGATCATGTATCTCATATATCTCATCCTTAGAATCTTCCAAAAATTGGGTTAGATTTTCTAACATCTCAGGACGATTTCAGAGGGACCTCTCTTTTGCAGAAACAGGCAAGAAAAACATCTTGTTAATACAAGGGATTTTACCATCTTCAAATTTTAAGATATCCAGAAAATATTTTTTCAACATAACATAAGGGTCTTCCCCCACCACTTTAGGAAAATTCAAAAAACGTAAATTCAAATGCCTTATATAGTTCTCCAGATATTCTAACCTACGAGAGGTATTAGCAAGATCGTTAATCACATTCGTGTTACAGGTTTGAATCTTGGAAATAGAAGACTCCATAGATTCTAATTGAGTTTTTACCATGTTGATTTGTCCATCAACTTTAACTTCCAAAGATTCCAACTTGGTGGTTAAATTTTCCGTTTTTGTATGCTGATCCCTAATCCAGCCACTAGGTCCCATAATGCTTCCAGCGTCACCACTGCTGGCTTAGGTGGAAGGTGGAACAACTCACCCCCCGATCCTGGAGTAGAGAGGGCCACCTCTGCTATGGCTCCCGCCAGGTCAGCCACAGCTCCTCCACTAGCTCCCAACCTCTCCATCGGCGTCGAAGTTGTTGCAAAAGATACAGAATCCAAAGATCGAGAAACCTCTGACGAGTAAGGAGGAAGCAAGGGAACAGCTAATATTAAAATAAAGAGATTAAGTAAAGGCAATTCTGCAAAATAAAACTGTTGAAACTAGAGCATGGAAAGTTTCATGTGAAATCACAAACCACAAGACATTCTATCTAAATATTTCCATAGGTTACAATCTATACATACGTCTACCTCTGTTTTCATTATTTATTTATGAATGTCTAACCTATACACTGTTATGAACTATTGATTTTCCCATGGAATGACGGTATATAAAACACACAAATAAATAAATAAATAAACGGTTTAGCACAGGGTCGGGGGAAGCACTAAGCAAACTAGACGGCCACCTAGAGTACCACAGGTTTGGGGACAGCCGCCTAGTTTTCTAACAGCCCTGCTCAGATATCATCTTTAGGCAGCACAGCAACCTCAGGACTCTTGGCTGGTGGCCGAGAGTGGGTGGGAAGGAGGAGGCCTAATTGCAGCATCAGTAAAGAGCAGGAGGGACAGTGGACCCATGGAACGGAAGAAAGGCTTCCGGAGGCAGAGCCAGGCCCACGCTGCCAAAGAGAGGAATGATAGTGGTGGAAGAGGATCATTAAGCAGAAGCAATGTCAACCACCCCAGTGGCCCATGAGAGAAGCAGTGGCAGCTAGACTCGCATGGCGGAAATAGAAGAGAGAAGCACTGAGGAAGAATAGCATTGGCTGGGCCTGCACGGCCGTGAACAGAAGAGAGAGAGAGGAGGCATCTGGACTGTGGGGTCTTCCCAAGGGCGAGGCCTACTACTACTACTACTAACGCATTCTGGGAGTGGGGAAGGGAGAGAGAGAGTAGAGTATGAATGTGTGAGTGTGTATGAGAGTCAGCATGAAGCGTGTGAGTGTGTGTGTGTGTGTGAGAGAGAGAGCGAGAGGAGAAAGTTTGTGCTTCTCCACCCCCTCCTCTCATTAATGAACGACAATTTCAGGGTGACTGGAAATCAAACGTTCCCGGGTATGGAGAGTGTCTGTTTACTCCTGGCTCTTTCTTGAGAGTCAGGGCATGGGCAGGGCGCTTCCTGTTTTTTTGTATCTCCAATGTTCCTGCATTTCTCCTGCCTGACCCGTAACATGTGGATGTGGCTGTATGCAGCAGGCCTCAGGGGCTTTTGCTTTGTTCATTCTCATACCATCTTTTTCTTTTAACTTTGAATACCACTGATTTCTTTTTCCCATACGAGGTATTCAGCAAAGGTGTTTCACTTAAGGAAAGACACCTTCAACAAATGCTGTTGGACTAACACGATTTTACTGAGACCTGACTGCAGCGCTTCGTTTAGGATTACTTCAGGCAGCAAGTTAAAGAGACACCAACCCATATTTAACACAGCGAGTGACGCAGGTTCTTTCTCTAGGCAGGAGTCAGTGCACTTGTGTAGTGAATGGGAAAAATGTCATCATCTGAGGTCTTGGTGTTCTCACTTGTGGGGGGGGGGGGGGGGGGGGGACGACAAGTCTTAAAGGCATTTCCATGGATGTTCATCTGTGGGGGAATCTGCTTTGAATATTGCCATGGGCCTTTAACAGGAAAAATGGACGACACTGGGAATGGGCAGGCAGAAAAACATGTGGGGATTTCAATTTTGAAATTCCAGCACCTGCTTCTTCCTGCTGCTAGGGCCTAGCTGCTCCTCCCTCACTAGTGGCTGCTAATTGGCTCCATGTTATAAAGAACAGACTAATCCAGTTGTGGTTTTTACTCTGCTCCATGCATGGGCAGGCAGTTCTGATTTTCCTAGTGACTTTTCTAAGAAAATCAGAACTACAACTTGATGGATATAATAAGTTAAAAGCAGTTCTGGCCTAGCCCAGGACTTCCCAAACATGTCCTGGTCACCCCAAGCAATGTAAATATATATTTAACCCTATCTTTGGGTAACCACTTAATACTGGTGGAGGCCATAAAAATAATTGTCGTTCTTTTCAGGCCCAAAACTAGTCTCTTCCTCAGGGTCTGGTCCTTGTACATATGGGGAGGGCCCTAAGTGGGAGGGGTGATACTGTTTCTTTTCCCTGGGAGACGTATGCTTTGCTTCCCCTCTGATGGACGTGGGTGCCAACAAACAACACTGGAGACTCTGGGTGAGTATCCGAAAAGAAACTTCACTGAAGGTGTATTCTGAATGACAATTGGCACAGTTCATTTTGGGTCTGTTCCCACAGCTGGCTGTTTGTTCTTACTCTCTGTAACTGTGCAAGAGTCTCCCTGTCACTTCCAGGTCAAGGGTCACCCTCACCTTCCAGGGATTGGATAAATGAAAATTCCAAGTGGGCAGGAGTATCCTTGTCTGAGTGGAAGAAAGCCTCCGCCTGGCTAGAGGAATGAATAAGAGAGTCTCTGCACAGAGTCCCAGATTTCTCTCCCCAGGGATGAAGACTCCAAGTGGAGGTCATCAGCTGAAATTTGATATTGGTCTTACTCACTGTTATCCAAAGTCTCTCTTGATCTCTTTTACCTTCTTGAATCCCATGATGGAACAAGCAACTCCTGATATTCCTCCGGAAGGACCAGGCCAGCATGTCTCTATTCTTCTTCTCCCCTCCTGCATCCTCCTCTTTCTCCTCTCCACTCCCTGCTTAGCATTCCAGCATCACCTCAGTCTCTTTGGCCCCTTTTTGCAGAGCCCAGAGGTCTCTTTCTTCACCCCATAACTGCCCAGAATCCTCTTTCTCTCTCCATCTCATTCTCACTTGCCCGGCACCTTTTCTCCACAACTCCTGTACCCACCCAACATCCTCTCTCTCCACCCCCTATTTCTATTCAGCATCCATTCCCTTCTCTCTTTTGGTGCCATGCTTTAAAATGGGTAGGTGGCACCTAGAGGTTTCTGGGATTTTTGCTGTCTTCCCCCTCCCCCCCCCAAAAAAAAAATTTGCCATCATAGGCAACTGCCTAGTTTGCCTAATGGAAGAACTGGCCCTGCTCCTGATCAGTGCAAGAGGCCACCAGGAGCGTCCTCTGCTGCTATTAGGCACAATTAAAATGTTTTTAAACATTTTAAAATTGGGGGAAGGAGGAGAAACGAGGCTCCTACCAAATTTTTTAAAAATTACCGTAACATGAAATAAGCCAGGTCTGTGTGTAATGTTTGCTGTGATTAAACATATTGCTGGGTTCAGTGGCGGGAACTGAGCTCAGTGGTTGCTAAGCAGGCCTGACGGTTGCTAAGTGAAATGTGAAGTGTAAAAGCTAATGGACAGCGAGTATTGAGGCCTACTCTTGGTCACAGAGATAGAAAGACTCTTGCATGGGCAGAACTTAAGAGTTAGAATTTATTGGGGGAAAGTTGAATACCGTGTAATTGTGATGATCATCTCTAGAAGCTTGTTGGCAAATTAACAGACTCAGGTTTGCAGGAGAATGGGGAGTGGGAAACCGGCCAATTTTGCTTCCATTTTAGCAAGGCAGAGTAGTGAAGAGGTAAATAAAGTAGGGCTGTAGAAATACATTTATTTTTGAAAGGATTATGTCCTCTCTCAAATTTTTAAATAAGATAACAGGATTATGTTGGTATGTTTATCTTTAAATGTTTACCAGGAATGGGTTGGAGGAGAGGGGCAAACTGGCTGGCTTTCGGAAATTGGCACAGTTGCCATCTTTGACTTCTAAATCACCAGTACAGATCTGAAAGTCATTGCCAAAGATCAGGGGTGGTTCTAAAATGAGGCAGGGTGAGGCAGCCCCTTCAGGCCGCAGAAATTTGAGGCGGCACAAAATGCCTCTTTCAGAACGCCGCTGTGGTGTCCGCCTCACACTGCCTGCCCCTACCACGACTGAGGGATGCTGCGAGCTGGACAGGAGGGACGCGGCTGTGGGCCAGCCAAGCCGGTGGCGGCTGAAGAGGGGGGCAAGGGGGGGGCAGGGGAGTAGGGCGAGAGGGGGCAAGGGGGGGGAGTAGGGGAGCAGGACGAGAGGGAGGCGCCATCTCGTCCCTCGCCTCAGGTGGCAGATTGCCTTGAGCTGCCCCTTCCAAAGACAGTCCAAGTTTGGATTGTGGACTTCAGGGAGACTCTAGGGGGTGAGGAAGAGATGAAAAAATTGTAGTGCACATGACACCCGCCTCCTGCCAAAAGAAGGATATAGTAACATAGTAATGAAGGTAGAAAAGGACCAAATGGTTCATCCAGTCTGCCCTGCAAGCTTCTTATGGTAGTATCTGCCACACCATGAAGGTTACCCCATGTTTCTCTTAAGGTTAGCAAATTCCACTCCGTGCAGTTATTCGATGAGCCTTCTTGAAAATTCAGACAGTGCTGATGTGTTTTGCTTATGGACTTGGCCCTAGAAACAGTCCTGTATTTTTTTCACATATATCTGCATATCAGTACCGCAGACCATAAAAGTTAGGGCCTGTGTTAGTGGTCATATGAATCCAATTCCTCTTCCACCCCCCAAGCGAAGAGTGATGTTGCAGTTGCATCAAAAGCATCAAGACGTCTTGGTTAATAGTAGTAATACCTTGCTTTCTGTTAAGAATAGTAATTGCTGCTTCGTGCATGTTATTACCATGCATAATCAGTTACCAACTGTAAAAGTTGGGGTCCATGTTGGTTGTTGTCTGAATCCAAGATAGTAACATAGTACTGTCGGGAGAAAAAGACCAAATGGTCCATCCAGTCTGCCCAGCAAGCTTCCCATGGCAGTAACTGCCGCTCCGTGCAGGTTGCCCCCATGTGTCTGTTAAGGGTAGAAACTGCTGCTCCGTGCAGGTTACCCCCATGCTTATGTCAAGGATAATAATACTTACAAACAAAACCAAGCAATTGTTAAACCCATAACAAAAAACACTGCAACATTTTTACATGGAGAGCAGCCTTCCTGATAATTCAGACAATGCTGCTTGAATGTTCTTTGCTTTTGGACTTTGCCATAGAAGCTTCATCCCCAGTATCAGCTTACCAGTACCCCAGACCGTAAAAGTCGGGGGCCCAGCATTGGCTGTCTTCAGAATCCAATGCTCTCTTTTTTTTTCCCGCCCCGCCGTCAAAGCGGAGAGCGATGTTGCAGTTGTGTCAAAATCATCAAGGCTAATTGGTTAAGGGTAGTAATCCCCCATGTCTTCTGGTTATGGCAAAACATAAAAAAAAAAAAAACCCATCCGCTAAATATTGCAGGATGTAGCACCACTACAAGAATAGCGTAGTGCCGCTAGAGTTGGGAAAACATCTTTAAAAAGGGCCGCTACATGGTTTGAGCTTAAAAAAGGTAATTTTCAATGGTGTATGTAACTCACCATAAAGACACATAAGCAGATGCACCTAAAGCTATGCCTATATTTTCTAAACTGTGCTGCAGGAGCCTCTTCATATATAAAATCTTGCATATCTCTGCCTGAAAATATGCCCATCTGTTTCAGTATGCACTCATTTTATGCAAGGATTCGCATAGTGTGCATATCTATTTTATAAAAATCTGCGCATATATTTTATGAGAAAAATAATTGTAACCGTGTGATAACCGTCGGTTTATGCGCGGAGGTGAGTATTTTATGAAGTTGGCTGATCTATATGTGTATGTATATCACGCATAAAAATACTTTACTTGTGTGCAGACTTCCAAGCACCCGCTCACCCAGACCTCCACCGCTTGACCCAGACCCTTCAGCATTTGTCCTGGAACGGATCCCCAGACTGCAGACAAAAGAGAAATCAGATTTAATTTCTGTGACCTGATTAGCAGGCGTGAAAGAATTTGCGCA
Organism: Rhinatrema bivittatum; assembly: GCF_901001135.1. Lineage (NCBI taxonomy): Eukaryota > Metazoa > Chordata > Amphibia > Gymnophiona > Rhinatrematidae > Rhinatrema > Rhinatrema bivittatum. Next base: position 414,499,475 of record NC_042616.1, on the reverse strand, counting down.
TGTTTGATGATGTATGCATGCATTCATTTAAACAATATTGTATATGAGCGTCCACGTCCTTTCTGTCCCTGTCCCAGAAAATCCTCACAACAGCTCTGAAATGCCCTTTTTGTGTGCGTAGGCTTTTGCACGCAGTACTCACATACTTGCAGCCTTCTGAAAATCTGCTTGGCTGCACAAAAGGTAAATAACGTGCATATATGCCAATGTAGCATGCATAAAACACATATTTTTGAAAGATTAGTCCCAAAATGTAGGCGTATCCACTTCAGATTACTCCCAGATCTACTGGGGAAAATCTATATTTCCTTTTGAATTCTGAACACAATGAAATTCAATTGTTCATGCATCCTTAGATGTTAGTTATTATACCAAGAATTTATAAAACTATAATTGAAAACTTTCCAAAGTCACACAAAACTGTATTTAAATTTAAATTGATATTTTTATCTTTGTTTTATTCCATATCATACTGTTCTCTCTGTTCTGTTTTCATCTTTTCTGTCTTCTCCTGATTCCTTTTCCTGTAATCTCTCCATTTTACTTCACTTCCTTTAACTATTTTTTTCCATCGTTCCCTTCCCCTCTATTCACACATGACATGATTTTCTTCCATGTCACATTTCTCCATCTCTTTTCCCTGCCTTTTCCCCTGTATTACCATTTCTTTAGTTTTCTTATTCTTCTGTATCTCGTCAATTTTTAACCTTCTACTCCACCATCCGTATCATGAGAATTAAATTAGAAGTGTATGCTGTGCCACTAGGGGGCGCTAGGAGAAAAGAAGCAAGTCATTGCTGGGAAGAGCTGGCAGAGCCAGGTTGTGCAGTAATGCTGGTTAACAGTAACAGTTACTACTACTACTACTACTTAACATTTCTATAGCGCTACTCGTGTTTTACTAAATCGCCTCCAGGCTCTTCTGTGAATGAATGGCCAATGCACGTTTGAACTGGTAAAGGTGCCAAAATTCAGCCCTTGAGAGAGCTTTTGCTTTGTTGAACTGCAAACAGCACTTTATACACTTCAGGATTGCCACAAACGAATAGGGCATTCATTAAAATGCATTATGGCGTTAACATATGCGATAATGGTAGCTCATGGTGCGAATGTGGGATCAGGGTGGAGGTCGGGCGGGATTTATGAAAATGAGGGGCACTATCGTACAAATTGCATTTTGGCCATTTTTGGGCTTGAGAGGAGTGAGGGGGGGGGGAGAGAGAGAGAGCCTCTGGAGAGGGCCTCATGGTGTGCAACTATTTATATCTCTATAGGAGGGCCATCTAATAGGTCGAGGTGAGGTGTTGGTGGTGGTTTAGGGTTTAGGGACCAGTTTCTCATGTAGAGTGAGACGTATGAACAGCACAGTACACCTTGGTGAAGATTTGACGTTGTTTGGAGTGAAGAAAGTCTCACAAAGATGACATTTTGTACTATGTTATCTCACCCTAGCTTGATGGTACCCTGTTATAGAGTCCATCAAGCTAGGGTGAGAGAACATTGTAGAAATAGCATCTTTGTGAGACTTTCCTCACTCCAGATGATGTCAAATCTTCACCAAGGTATTCTGTGCTGTGCGTACGTCTCACTCTTGTGATGGACATATGAGGACTGAATAGCTTTTTCAACAAACTCCTGAGCTAGCATATCAGCTATAGTATTACCCATAGAATGCCAAGACATTTCTTTCTGATGTGCCTTAATCTAACACAGGGGTCGGGAACCCATGGCTCGCGAGCCAGATATGGCTCTTTTGAGGGCTGCATCTGGCTCGCAGACAAGTGTCGCCACACTTCGCGGTTCCCCGCTGACCCAGCTGCTCCCCGGTCCTCCGCCGCCCGGGCTTAAAATGCTGTCAGCCCGGGCGGAACGCGGCGGGACAGCTGGAGTCAGTGGCACAGGCGTGCTCTCTTCTCCTCCTCCCCCCCCCCCCCCGCGGCCCGGAAGAGGAAGTGGTGAGCATCGGGTGCCTGCGCGGAAGAAGAGACCACGCTAGTGTGGTCTCTTCTTCCCGAGCAGGCACCCGATGCTCTCCACTTCCTCTTCCGGGCCGCGGGGGGGGGGGGGGGGGAGGAGGAGGAGAGAGCACGCCGGCAGCGGCACGACTGGAGTCAGCTGGGTGCCAGCGCTGGAGTCATCGGGTGCCTGCGCGGGAGTCTTCCCGCGCAGGCACCCGATGCTCACCACTTCCTCTTCCGGGCCGCGGGAAGAAGAGAGCACGCCGGTGCTGAGCGGCATCAGCGTGCTCTCTTCTTCCCGCGGCCCGGAAGAGGAAGTGGTGAGCATCGGGTGCCTGCGCGAGAAGAAGAGGCCACGCTTGTGGGAAGAAGACTGCAGCGCGGCTCGGAGGAAAATGAAGAGTTTCAACCGCGGCCGATGGGACTCCGCCTCCGCGAGGGCTGAAAATGAAGGAGGTTAGTGTTGGGAGGAGGCTGCTGCTGCCGCGAGTTCCTGGGGTGGGGGTGGGGGAGAGAGAGAGTGAATGAGCGAGCAAGCGTGTGTGTTTGAGATCCTGTGTGTGTGAGTGAGATTGCATGTATGTGAATGATTGAGAGCCTGTACATGTGAAAGAGAATATGTCTGTGATTGAGAGCCTGCCTGTGAGAGAGAGAGCATGAATGTAAGTTTACCATTGGGAACCTGTATGTGTAAGTTTGTGATTGAAAACCTGTTTGTGTGAAAGAGTATGTGTGTATGATTGAGATCCTTTGTGTGTGAGAGAAATCATGTGTATGTATGATTAAGAGCCTGTGTGTATAAGTAAGAGAGAGATCATGTGTGTCTGTGTCTGATTGACAGCTGGTTTAGGTGATTGAGAGCCTGTGTTTAAATGAGAGAGAGAGACCATGTGTGTCTGTGTGTGATTGAGAGCTGATTTAGGTGAGGGAGCATGTGAGTATGTGATTGAGAGCCTGTGTGTAAATGAGAGAAAGAGAGGACATGTTTGTAAGCATGTGAATGAGAGTCTGTGTGTGAGAGAAAAAGACAGCATGTATTTATGTGATTGAAAGCCTGTGTGTGTGTGTAAGCGTGAAAAGATAGACAGCATGTGTGTAAATGTGTAATTAAGAGCCTATATAAGTGAGTGAGAAAAAACATGTGTATATGTGAGTACTGAGAGCATGTGTGTATAGGTGTGTCATTGAGAGCCAGTGTGAGAGAGAGCACTGGTATGTGACTGAGAGAGGAGAAAGTTCCAAGCAAACCACCCCACCTCCTGCTAATTCAGAACAATCTCAGGACACCTGGATATCAAACGTTCCCAGGTATGCAGAGCAAATAAATTTTTGTATCCTTATTATTTTTCATTACTGGATCTTTGTGTCTGCTATTTTGAAATATTTTGTTGGTATCTGGAAATGTTTTATATGAGTTTTAATTATTGGATATTCCTCTCATCAGCTGTTTCGAAATATGTTCTTTTTGTTAGTACAGTTTTACTGCTGATGATTTTATATTTCTTGATTTGTTTTATAAGGATGGGTGATGTTTCTTTTTTCCTTTGTTACACTGCATACAGAGACTCTGGCTTGTTGCAGTTTCCAATTCAGTTTTTTCTGCATGCTTCTTGTTATGCGTTTTGGTCTCTTTATTCTATGTTAGGTGAGGGACAGCACGTGATTCAGGTGAGGTTTTCTGCTGGCGTGTTGTTTCTGTGTAGGACTCTATAGCAGCCTGACTTGGTCCGTTTTCCTAATAGGAGATGTATTGGTGTCTTAAGGCCTGGTGTAATATTTTCAGAGACTTATTGTACATTAAAAGTGGGATCTTACATAAAATGCACACATTTACTTGTATTTAGTTTTAAACATATTGTATGGCTCTCATGGAATTACATTTTAAAATATGTGGCGTTTATGGCTCTCTCAGCCAAAAAGGTTCCTGACCCCTGATCTAACAGATTGCTGTCATAAGGTTTCTCTCCTGTCTTTCTTGTAATGCCTCTAGGAGGTACTGCCACAAGTTGTGATGTGACAGCTGCTCCCCAACTGCAGAGATAAAACCCCTCTTGTTGCACTTTCTAAGGTGATGATGTATAGAAAATAAAACATAGTCTGAATCAATATAGATTGTTAAATTATGTTGTAAATCTCTACTACAAACATGACACTCTACATGAGAAACTGGCCCCTAAACCAGCCATCTAAATAACTCACCTTGAGTTATTTAGATGGCCTTCCTATAGAGATATAAATACTTGACTAATATGAAGGCCTTGTAGAAAGTCAGTCTCTCTCTCTCTCTCTCTCTCCTTACTTTAGCAGTTGTAGAAACAGAAAATCAGTAGTTTTACATTCATAAGTCATTTAGAACAGTTCCTTCCTTCTCTTAGTCTCATCTGAGGCCTCCTTGCCTTCCTAGTCTTGGCTGGTTTTTCTCCTTTCCTAGGGACCCTCTGCCCTGGACCAGGTTCTCTGCTGCATTGGGTTTAAGGTGGACCAGGCCAGATATCTGGAGCTGATCCTTTAAGGTGTTTCGGGGTTTTCTCCTGTACACCTCTTCACATAACATCCCCCTCAGCTAGCCCCGGATTTGTCAATAAGCACCCATAATGCCTGTGCCTAAGGTAGCAGATATTTAGGGGCAGCAGGCTGACTTAGATTGGCTGCCTTCCAGTTCTACTAAATTTCATTCAGCAGAGAGCAGCCCTCTGCTACCCTAAAACAGACCTTTACAGGAGGTGGGGGGGGGGGGGGGGTGAAAGCACCAAAAGTGCCTAGGGGCAGCAAAATGCTATATCTGTCCCTTCCCTCAGCTCAAACCTCTCAGGCTGAGCACTTGCCCTTACTTAGGGGTATTCTCCTGAGAAAAGAGACATCATGCCTCTTCCCCAATTGAAGGGAACTCCTTTCCTGCGGGGTTTGCTTAATTTCTATAGGGTTACCCTCCCCCGCCCTTGTTGGAGAATCAGTTAAGGGTTCCCTCTGCTACATGTCACTACAACCCTAGCAGTCTTTAAGCACTGGGAATTCTTGGATTTTCTTCTCGGGTGCTGCTTCTATGCTCTGGATGACTTCGACTCTGTGCGATGTACATTCACAATGTCCCATGGAGAGGCTTCCAGGGGAGATGTTTCTATGCAGCCTAAGCTGCCTCAACTGGCCCCACAGAGTCTCAAACTGGGGGTAGTCACATCCCAGAACCACAGAGTATGGAAGCTCAGGAAATGTTCCTACTACTGTATAAGCTTATACCGCCGAGGTTGTCAGTAAGACCCGACTGGTTGGGTACTATTACTGGTCACCATGTCTGCAGGCAAGTGTTGCCTTCTTCCTGTAATAGATATATTCCCTCTGGGACAAATCCTTACTGATAAGTCTTTCCATACCCTGAGGGGCAAATCTTTAAACTTACGCGAGGGCGCAGATTTGTTCGCGCAACCCGGCACAAACAAATCTGTGCCCGATTTTATAACATGGCGGCTGCTGAACGGGCCTGGATATTCAGACATCACCACTTAGCCGGAGAAGCTCCTATTTATCTGGCTAAGTGGCATTGAATTTCGACCTCCCGGTTATTACAGAACATGCAGCCTGTCAGACAACCCGATCACACGGATGCCTGTGTTACCACTAGGACGTCTAACATTTCAGCTTAACCTCTTTGCCATATATTCTGGCAGCCCCAGTAGCCATTATTGAATCAGGCGAGTACAAAGTTATGAACACTGAAATACGTGTTGCCAGGTTGTGCTGTCTACTGTCTCCCCTGTTAGCAGCTGAGGATCCTCTCTGCTTAGCCCGTGCTCTCTTAAACTCCGTTACTCTCTTATCTTCCACCACCCATCCCAGGAGGGCATTCCACACTTCCACCATCCTTCCTGTGGAAAAAAAACATTTCCTGACATTTCTCCTCAGCTTGGGCCCTCAGAGCCTCATCTCATATAGAAGATCCTTTCCCTGGAAACAGGTTTGCTTCTAGGGCATCGTTAATAACTTTCAGGGATTTAAGAAGGCTTTTTTTTCCAGCTCTTACCCCCCCTCTTCCCCAAAGAGTTTTTCCTCCTCAAAGCTGCAGGAACTTTTCTCCCGCATTTGCAGGTGCAAAGCATGCAAGGTGCCCAAGCACACAAAACGAAATCCCCACGCATACCGCGGCCAGCCTGCCCTAACCTTGCCACCATTGCCACTTTTGCCCATGAAGTAAAGTATGTGCCCTGTGGGGACAGCATGTGCAGTTTTCAAAGGGGTGTTTTCCATGGTAAACATGTCTCGCTGTCTCTGTCATATCTCCTCTTTCTTACCTCTCCTCAGGGTCTCTCAGGCCTATTCTGGGGACCCCACAGCCTGTCGGCTTTGCAGGAAATGCATAGGGAACATGCAAGAGAGAGATGTGTGTACATTGGAAACCCAGTTTATGCAAATTTCTCTCATGCATATTCATTGTGGATATCCCAAAAATCCATCTGGCTGTGGGGTCCCCATGATAGGTTTGGGGAAACCCCTTATGTAGGGTTTACAGATTTAGATTTCTAGGTCTCATCTCCTAGGTTTTCTGAAGCAGACCATGCACAATTTTTTTAGCCCTTCGTTGGGACTCCTAAATTCTATCTGTATCATTCCTCTCCATCTCCCCTTCCTCCCATCACCCATTCCAGGTCCCTCTCCTTCTCCCCACCAGCAAGGCAGGAATAAGGCGAGTGCCTGCTCTTTGTCACCTCAGGCTGCTCTCCCTGCATGGTGCAGGCTTCTCTTGTCATCAGGAAGCAGCCGCAGAGAGTGGGCGTGCAGGTATCTCCAAAGCCTGCCAGCACTCATGCTGATCTGACTGCCAGGGAGGAAGGAACCCTCAAATTTTGGGTACAACGTTACCTGTATTCTAAGGATGCCAGAGGCCACCCTAGTCCGTGTGTCCCTTTTGAACCCCCTGTCTCTTGCTCTTCCTCACAGTCCCAGAGGTCCCTGGGTGACTTCGGCTCGGCCATGAGTCGCAGTTCAAACTCCATCCTGCAGGCGGTGGAAAGAGAGCAGGCTGAGATGAGAACACCTCTTCAGTCTGACATGGGAAGGAGACCCATTCAGAGAAGCCCATCAAGTGGTAAGAACCTGGGGCACTGTGGCGGAAAGGTGCTGCGCAGGGTAGTCCCTGCCAGGCAATGCTTTGGGATCCATGAGTGCAGAGGAGTTTCAGCGTGGACCCTGAAATGCTGACACGTAAGGGAAACGTTCCGATTCTGTTTTCTTTCTCACCCAGGTTCTTTACTTAGTGGCCAACGTTCGCGGTCCAGCTCCTTTGGTGATGTTGCCAGCATAGCAGGAAGTGTGAAAGTCCAGGCTATAGTATCTCACGCCACCAGTGGTAACCAGACCATGCTGAGGTTCGGAAAGGGGGATGTTATCACCGTCCTGGTACCCGAGGCCAGGAATGGGTGGCTCTACGGCAGACTGGAAGGGCTGAATGAGTAAGTAGCCCACAGAAGGGCAGGAAGGGATTTGAACCCTGGTTTGGAGCTTGGTGCACTAACCACTAGGCTGCTACTCCGCTCCACTTATTTCTCTGGCTCTGCTGAGCGCATTTGCAATATCCCCTGTCCTCGCTCCTCCTCCACGTATGGTGCAGCCAGTGGAGGCTCACATCCCATCAGGGCTGGATTTAAGATGATGGCACCCATAGGCAGAGGATTTAGGGCAAGGGGTTTCCTCTTTCCCATCCTCCTGGAAAGCATAAAGCAACATGGGAAGTTCCAGTTTTTGGACACCTTCATAATTTAGTGCCCAAGGCTCATGCCTATGTAACCTATCCCTAAATCCAGCCCTGCAGCCTATAAGGCGGAAGAAGTGCAACTGCGCTTGGGAAGAAGTTTAGCAGTACACTGGTGGTTGAATTGGAACTGGATCCTCAGACAAAACACTTAAAATGTATTTTTTTTTCTATTAAATCTGTGGAACAGGAATTAAATAATTGGTTGGATTAATTTAAAACAAACAAAAAAAATAGGATGGAATATCATGGTCTGACTTGCTCACGCTTGAATCAAATCTTGTCCAGCCCAATTTTGTAATGACAATGCTGTGCTGTGCTGCATGGAAGATCTGAATTTGTTTTTCAGGACTTGGCTTCTGCACATTTATTTTATTTAATAGCATTTCTGAACCACTTTACAGATAAAACTATCGCCCAACGCGATGTACAAAGACCACAATTTAAACAAGATGCAAAATTCACATATCTAAAGCAAAATCATTAAAAATATAAGAAAACATAAATATTCCAGACCCCCCCCTACAAATTCCTCATCCTCCCAATATGTCAGGGTCGCATTGGGCTAGACACGGTTTGGGGATACTGTGGAGGCAGCATTCACAGGCCCCTGGGAAGGGAATCTCAGCTGTTGCACACCAGTGACACCTACAGGTAGGATTCAGGATGCACCTCTATTGGATTCTAAAGGGAGCCATGATCTGTGGGCCCCCTATCTGTTTTACACTAACTGGGTAAGCGCAGGGCGGGAGTCAAATCTGGGCAAAAAAAAAAAAAAAAGCCCTCCTTGTGGCCACTATTGAAGACACGTAGGGCCTTGTCTTCTCAACATGGTAGCAAGTGGGCTTAGGGCTAGACTAGGAATTCAGATGTAGAGGAATGTTAATCAGGCCAGAAAATTGCAATAAGGAGGGTAATATTGGAATCCATAAATCCCCTTGTTCTTCTGTTTAGTGAGTTCCTTTACTTAATGCTGCCCAGGTGGGATTATACCTAGTAGCACTGCTGAGTCCCAGTTATTGCAGATGCCCCCTGTACTGAGTCCTGCACGGAGGCTGTCTTCCTCTCCTTATCTCATTCCATCTCTCTGCTGCAGGACAGGGTGGTTCCCAGAGGCTTACGTGAAATCCTTGGAAGATGAGAGAGACGCAGAAGAGCAGTCAGTACGGTAATACTATCCATTTCTCTTTGTCCCTCTGCCTTTGTCTCTCTTTCTTTTATTTTTTTTTTAACTAGAATTTCAATAACAAGCAATGAAATAACAATAATGAACAGAAAAGCAAGAGAAAAAAAAAGAGAAAAATCTTCAATATTTCAATAATCTAAATCTTCCAGTCCACATTATATGGGGGAAGTAAACAGGAATGTATATAACATAATACTTATTGGAGTAAAATTACAATTTTATTACCTTAAATCCTCTTTATTGACTTATCCCTCATAAATATTTCAAGGTGTAAAGGGTCTGTGAACACAAATCTTGTTCCTTGAAAGGTAATCAAGCATTTACATGGATCTCTTAAGAAAGAACGTACCTCCCAAATCAATAATTCTATTTTTTAACTGGAGGAATTGCTTCCGAAGAACTTGGGTTACTCTAGAAACATCTGGAAAAACATGTATTTGCTGACCATAAAACAACCTATCTTTTAAAAGTACAAAATTCCAAAAAATAATTATTTTTTTCCTGCTCAAATGCAAAAGAGACAAGTAGGGTAGCTCGAGTAAGGATGTCATCAATAGAAGACGCAAGGAAATCAGTAAGGCTAGGACTCTCTATCACTGGAAAGTCCATTGCCCCTTCAACCGCAGCTATCTTCTTACTTAAGGGAGGTAATATATAATTGAAAGAGAGGGATATTTATTTTCAGGAATCCCAAGAATTTCTACAAAGTACTTTTTCAATAGTTCAGAAGCGGAAAGTAATCTTGTCTGAGGAAAATTTAAAAATCTCAAAATTTTCCCCCTGATCTGGTTTTCTAAATGTTCTATCTGAGATTGAAGTTTCATGTTATCTTTAATGTAAGTAGTAGCTTGTAACATACTCTGTTGAGATTTCACATTGGTAATTGCCTCATCGAAAGCATTCAGCTGTAAATCATGATCATGTAAATTAACCCAAGTGTCTTTGGTTATTTTACACAATTGTGACATAGAATTAGATAGGGATTTATCAACCCAAGTTATCACCTGCCAGATGTCCAGAAGAGTAATGTCCTTAATATTAGAGGAGTGAATAGGCTCCTCAGAATATGACAAATAGTAGGTAAGGAAGGGGGGAGACTTCACTCACTGAAGAAGGCAAAGGTAAATTCATAGATAAACATCAGAAGCAGGAACATTGTCCTTAAAGTGGATATCGGAACACCTTAGCTCCCACAGGGGAGGCTCACCGCCCAGCGAGCTGTTGAGTATGGAGGGGTCGGTAACTACTCCTGGTTGAAGAGGTGGTAAGTTCATGCCAGGACTTAGGGAGGTCCCCGACATTGAAGACATCTCCCTTTCACGATTCTCTATGACTTCCCCAATTTGCCGGGTTAGATGACGAGCCATTGGACCCTGGACTGTGGGAGATGCCGTAAAGATCTTGGCCTTCCCGTAGGAAAAACAGAGAAACAAAATCCATTCAAAGGGGCGTGCGCGGCTTCGGCTGTGCGCTGGTGGCTGCGCGCTGCTACTGCCCAGCTGAAATAGGCACTCAGGCAAGGCCTCCCTCTGTCATCGGCTTCTCTGCACAGGTGGACTAACAGGGGAAGGGAATCTCACCAACGGCCCCCGGCTCTCCTCTCACTCCCCTCCTTTGTCTTTCTCTTCCTCTAACTGTATCCCTGTCTTTCTTCCTCTGTTTCTTTCCTTTGCCATCTATTTCTGCCCTCTCTCCCTTGTTTGTTTTTCATCTTTCTGCTTCCAGAAACGCAGGAGCCGTCAGCAGATAAGGGACCACTTGGTTCACCCGGTCTGCGCGTTTGTGGCCAGCTGCTTTGCCACCGCAGGGCTTCGGTAGTCTTTTCCCTCTCCCCCCTCCTCCCGACCCCCGGCACTAAGATTTTGTGTCTATCTTGTACAAGCTTGACTTCTGCCTCTGTTTCGGCTCCTACTGCTTCTGCTGAAAGTTTGTTCTGGGTGTTGTCCACGTTTTCAGTGAGAGAGTATTTTCTTACATTTCTTTTTTATTCCTCTCCCTTCAGCTTCATATGATGACCCCCATATTCTCAAGTATTCATTCTCTGGAAGGTGCTACCTGTTGATGCTTTATTGAAGCCTGCTAGATATTTGATGTATTTATCCTTCCCCTTCTTTCTATCAGAGAGTACACCTTCCATCTCTCTTTGTATGGCTCATAATGCACCATTTGATGGTCCTCCTTTCAAATGTCTCCACTTCAACTAAAATAACATGAAAAAGGAAGCCATTTCCCACCCTAGGGTGGCCAAATGGCTCCAGATTTTCAGGACAGGTTGATCCAGTCCTGGTTTTACTCCATTGCATGCTGGGGCTTGTTCTGATTTCCCTATTGCATTCCCTAACAAAGGCAAGACTATAAGTACCTGCATAGTGGGAGTAAAACCAAGGCTGGATCAACATGTCCTGGAAATCTGGAGCCAGTTGGCAACTCTATCCCACCCCCCTCCCCCTAGACAAACCCACCTACCATCATACACACACTACACATTTCCAGACCTCCACACACATTATATACATACATCTGCTCCCAGCATACCTTTCCCTCCCCCCCCCCCCCCCGAGACAGGGAAAAAAAAATCACACAGCTTCCCAATTAAACCTTTCCCCCACACACACACCTGTGTAACCACACCCCATGTACCTACACACAGCCATAACCCACCCATCCCACAGCTCCTCTTTTAGACCCAACCTGCCACACGTTACCCCCCAGAGCATTCCCTCATACACACAAACCTGCCTAAATACACCCATCTATCCCCCAACACACACCCAGTCACCTAGTTCTCAGTGATTTTAGCTAAGCTAAATCCATGTCCTGCTAACCCCTCCCTTCTCAGTCACAAGGCCAAGACTCAGGCAGGACACGGCTTCCATTATTATCTGGATGATTTCGCTATATTCGCTCTTCAAATCAATGTCTTTAGTCCTCTTTCCATCATGCGCTTTCCATCTTTGTTCTGTTGGCATGCCCTGTTCTGCATTTTGGCTTGACTTGCTTTTTATCCTTCAGGTCTTTTGCGCTTCGGAGCACTCACAGCACGGGTGACCTCTTGGACAGATCTGATGACCTGGAAGATGTTTACCAGACCAGTGCTCCAATCTTCCCATCTGACAGAATGCCTTCTCGGACTGTGCCCAGCGTCAACAACCGACGCAGCAGTGTGACTAGCACGGCCTCTCAGGCGGCGGGCACCAGGGCCCAGGTGACTTCCTCATCCTTGCTCCAAGCTCTATTATCACCTGTCCTTTCCATGCCTTTTCTTGGAAGACAGTCTTCATTTAAAAATGAACCGTAGTAAAATGTAGTTTGGAAATCAGGAGGTGTGGTAGGCTTAGAAACCGTTATAATCAGGGAACTGAAGCAGCACACTCACAGTCCTTAGCATCCTATGATTAATATGCTTCTCGATTGAAATCAGACACTTAAATAGGAAAGGAAAAAAGAGAATTGCACTTTTACATATTCTCTTGTTTTGCCTTTCCAGGGATATCTTATCTATTTTATTTTATTGATTTATTTATTTGGATTTATTCACTTTCCCAAGATGCTGAAGGCAATAACATGCTAATTATCACATCCTCTTCTCTTCAGCTGTTTCTGCCCTTTCACACAAATAATAATTGTGCTCTGTGTCTGTAAAGTGCTTAAGACCAAGGCTTATAATCTGCCTGTCAAGAAAAAAAAAGAAAAAAAAATCACACTCTGGACAATGCTGCTGCTAGGGTGTATTTGGTATGTTCAGCTCAACACAGATGTAAGCAGAAAAGAGCCCCAGTGTAGTAATAGTGTTCAGAGTAAACAATGTCCCAGCAGCATGAAAAAGGAAAACAAGAAGAGGTCGATTTTCACAGCCACTTAACCGGATAAGTGGTGCTATTAGAAAATCTGGTCACATTTGGAGGTCGACACTTACCAAGATAATTACTTAACTGGCTAAATAGTTATCCTGGTAAGTGATGGGCATTCCGGGGCATGGCTAACTTGTTCAGTTATCTGGGTATATTCTGTGGCTCAACCACTCTGCTGAATGTCCCAGACAAGTTAGCTGGATATGTTTATCTGGCTAACTTGTTCAGCTGAATAGAAGCAGAATATTGACCTCAAGGACTGCTAAGGACAGGGATCCATCCTGCAGGAAGCTGGATTGAGAGGAAGAGCTAAGATACAATACAAACCAGGTCAAAATTAGAACCTCATTTAGGCCTTATGAGAGCAGTAGAAGGCATGGTAGGCCATGTACTATTCTTTTATACTCGCATTTCTCAAGGGATTGAAATTAATGTGACCTTGTTCTCAGAACGTGCCTGAAATATTAAATTTGGGCTGCAACGGCATGCTGTATTTCTACAGGACAGAGTATGCATTATAGTGTAATATCGCATACTCAGCCATAAGGCTGCTGGTGAGCACACCTAGTTGAGAGTAAATCACCTTCCAGATAAAGCAGGGAGTTACCACTTCAATGAGCTTCAGGCACAGAAAGTGTTGTGTAGAAGGAAGGGCCGTTGCAAACGTACTGTAATATCCAAGCTCCTTCTGGATGACGTTGCTCCCAGCTTCAGTGTATTTGGGGGTTCACGCCTATTTCCCACTAACAGAAGAGGAGGTAGAGGAGTCAAGTGACCAAAAAAAGCTATAACGATGGCTTTTGATTCCAAAGCCAACATAATAATCCATCGGGCATTTCCTCTGCTATGTGCCTGTAGGGCTTCATTCACTGCTCATAAATTGGGTGCATGCTGGTGAATACACTGGGTGCCTGCAGAGTGCGGGAGCATGACCTTCACATATGGGTTTTGATACTGTGGATGAATTATTGAATACCACTGCCTCCTCTTCCTCCCTCGACACAGATGCCCGAATCTCAAAATGCAATACATGGAGGGATTATAAGATGCTCTGATGGGTCCCACTTTTTTTTTTTTTGCTGGAGGACTCTCTTGGTTTCTGCTGCAATATTGGTGAAGGATTAACTGAGTAATCTGATTGATTGGTCTGAGTAGTTCGGAATCGAGTCCTTACGTTTAGTGCAAAGTCAGTGCTCAGAAGTGGATCCTCCCTGCATGGACGCTCCCTCACGCTGTGTCTTCTTCTGTCCCCTGCAGGGTCCCTTTAGTGCCATTCTCTCCTCTATGACCCCTCAGCCGGAGTTCTGGTGGCTGCAGAATGACAGCTCTTTCTGCTAACAGTAGGACCTTGGTCGATGCAGCTGAATTCTGCCAGTTAATTGGCGATGCCAATGCTGAGCCCTGAACAAAAACATTAAAAAACAAAAGAGGGGGGGGGAGGGCAGGAGGGAGGGAGGGAGGGAGGGAATGCCTTTTCTTGACCCTTCTCTAAAGAGAAAACCAGAGCTTGAAGTCCTCCTGGGAGTGGAGGCCTGGGCCTAACCTTCAATCTGTGAGCAAAAACATGGGGGATGGGGAGGGAAAACCTGGCGAGAGGGGAGTGAGAAGGAGGAGTCAGGGTGGGGGGATGGAAGGAGAACGGGAGAGGAAGTGGAGTAGGAACGAGAAGAACAGGGAATGTGGTGACAGAAGACGAGTTGGGAAGGGCAGACAGGACGAGCAGAATAGAAAAAAGATACTACTGCATTATTTCCCGTAGCACAAAGAGTTTGAACTGATGCGTGCAAGGTGACCGTAACTGCACACAGAGATTCGGTGGGTGATTAACACGAGGCATACGGGTACCATAGGTGAGAGACATAAAAAAAAAAAAAGAGAGAGGAAGGGGAGCTTGGAATGAGGCAGAAAGAGTCACCTGGAAAAGGGAGGATAAGGTAGAGAAGAGAGAGAGAGGGGATGAACCGAGTGGAAACAGAAAGGGAGGGAGAAAGGGAGGGAAAGAAAGAAGTTAAGAAAAACGGAGAGAGGAACAGCTGACAAAAATAGAAGGGGGGAGGGAGAAGAGAGAACAAAAGGAAAGGGACGGAGCTCGGTTCTCCAGCTTACTGCACGGGAAAGAAAGAAAGTGCTGGGTGTCTGGTGTCCCATTATGCCAAGTAAGCAGTCACATAAAAGGTGTCCATAATCTCCTCACGACGCAGCCAGTCATCAGAGTTGGCATCTCCATGATAGCTTTGGCACAGAGTTGCTGCATCTGAAGTGTTGCGTGGTGTTGCTGTGGAGAGGCTGTTACCTTCCCTGCTTCCTTGGCTGTTTGCATTTTGCTAACTTTGTGGGGGGGGGGGGTCTTTTCCAGCCCTTAGTATGATATGCAGAGGGAGATGGCAATACCATGCGATCTAGAGCAGATTCAGGTAGCATGATGCATTGCAACTCCACCTAAAAAAAACCAACCTTTAGAGTTAGAAATATCCAGTATAAATAATAATACAATAAAGTCCATTGGTGTGATGAAGCAGATAAAACTACTTCCCATTTTTATCAGCATGGGAGAAAAAGTAAGTCTTGAGATGGGTTTGCAAAAGGGTGAGAGAGAGTTGGTAGGACAAAAAGGTCATTGCAGGCCGCGGGCAGATCTTCCGTCAACTGGCTAGTTTATGTGTTGGGTCAGAGGGAAGACGGGAATAGGGAGGAGGATTCCTAGAAATCAGGCCAAAAAAGGTTAGCATGAGCCAAGACCATGAAGGATTTTGAAAGCAAGGAATGTGAGAAGGAATAAGCAGCAGCTTCATAAACAATCAAGAAAGAAGACTAGAAGAAAAAGGAGAGAATGAAAAAAGGATGCACGGAGTCTAAAAGGAGGGAGCTGGAGAAGCCCTCATGAAATCTGAAACAGAGGCGTAACAGCACTGTTTGCAAATATCTGTCTAATCCATCAAGTTTGGGGGAAGGGATGTGAGGAAAGAATCATAGGGCAGCGGTTTGTCTTCCATTGTGCATGGTAGTTTGTCACAATGAGAGAAAGAGGAAGGGTTAGTGGATCACAGAAGGAGAGTCTGAAAAGGTTTAAAGGACTCGGGCTACTGTATCAGCAGGAAAGGATATCCTGAATAATAAATGCTTGTTCTATGTAGCTTTGGTTTTGCAGTGTTTTTGTGAGTAACATTGAATGATGCACGTTTTGAGGTGAATTTTAAGAGTTGCTTGTGTTAAAAGGCCCATATACACGAGTATCTGGGCTGAGCGCGAGCAACTCGTATTTCCAAATGGTCCCATTTACGTGCATATACAGTATGTGCATGCGTGCGAGCAATCCAACGTGTGCAAAAAATGGGCGGAGTTAAGCCATGCCTGGGTGTTCCGGGGCGGGGCCAACATTTACGCACGTAAATAAGGATTTTAAATCCCAAGCCCGCCGCACGTGCTGGGCTGTTACCCGCGCTTATTCACTTCTGCTTTTGATGAGGTGCAAGGCTGAGTGAGGGGTCTGGGTAAACTGGGGGGAGTGCAGGCTGAAGAACCAGAGGGGTCTGGATGATCTCAAGATAGACTGGGCAAACTGGTGGATTACTTGTCAAACTGGCTATTTCCTTCACGAGCGCCTGTTTTAAATTCTGCGTAGCTACGTGCCTAAAAGCCAACAAATCCCTAAGGAAGATACGCGAATAACGTTCGCTTGTGTAACTGCTTAAAATTAGGAGCACACATATGCGTGGTGGGTGTATTTTAAATCACATGCACGCACTTGTGCAGGCGATTTAAAATTTGTGGTATGTGGGCGCATGCTTGTTTGTTTTAAAGTTACTGTCTTTATTTTTGAGTGGAAAGAGGACAAGGGAAGGTTGGTTTTTTTTTTGTTTGTTTGTTTGTTTTATGGATGATTTAGGGATGCATTATTGTTGACTGGCAAGTTTGCATTGCTGGTTTCATGGAGATGGGGTAGGATGGGGGTGATGGGTTATGAGGATGTGACTGGTGCAAAGAGAGGGGGAAGGGAGACTTAGTTTTTGGGTAATTGCCAGGTTCTTGTGGCCTGGATTGGCCACTGTTGGAAGCAGGATGCTGGGCTTGATGAACCCTTGGTCTGACCCAGTATGGCATTTTCTTATGTTCTTATGTTCTTAAGTGGTGAATGTGTGACTGGGACATTAACTTATGGGGTCAAGTGTGCAAATGGGAGGGGCAGCGTGTCAGCTGAGCAGGAATGTGAAAACAGTGGAATTCACGCTTGCAAGGGAGCGAGTGAGGGGTGGGGGATGAAGGTTATACATCCTATTCCTCTCAGGTCCTCAATATTCCCTGTAATCTCTCTCTCTTCTCTCTTCTCCTGTTCTCATTCCCTTTCTTCTCCCCCAGGATTTCCACCTTACTAAGCCTCTGATTGCTCCTTCGGTTTTCCTCCTTTCCTGCTTCCCTCACAGGACGCAGACTTTAGCAGTATAATTATGCTAATCCTGCTGAGATCAGCCCAGCTTGTGGTTCCTTAGGCAGGGGACTACTTTCAGTAGCGCCTGTTAATTCTGGGATGGAAGACTCTGCTTTGTCCGCGCTGCTCGGCAAAGCCAGCATCCCAAATCTGTTCCTGTTTCTGTCATGTCCACTTCCTGGTGCTCTTGTAGGAGACAGACCTCCAATCTGGGTTGTTCCCGTGAGATGCAGGAGTCTTGGGCTGTTGGTAATAGAACGAGAACATTTCATGGTGGGGTGAGCCACAGCCCATATACTTCATTGATGAACGTTGCGGTGTCAGACTTCAGGAAGGTGCCTGTAGGGCTGGCTTTTGAAGTGTGCGACCCGTGTAGCTGCATAGGGTGGCCCCCCTCCCCTGCTGGTTCCATTCGGTATCAGTCTTAAGGCGGCGGCCAGTCCATGGGGCAGGAGCAGCTGCAGAACGCAGTGACTGCACGCAGAGTGCGGGTGGCACCAGAGCTGTCTCTGCTGCTGACTCTGCCTCTGAAAGCCACTGGAAAGCAGGGACGAGCCCTGTGTGGCAGCCTGCATGCGGTTGGCAAGCAGGAGGAGAGACTTAGGATCAGGAGACCAGTGACTGTTCTGTCTTCTTTCTATGACAATTAGCCCTAGTGGGAGGGAGGGGAGAGAGGCAGAAAGTAGTTTGATGGCAGAGAGAGAGGTGGGGAGGCACCGAAAACCTTCCTCTTTAAAAATACCTTCAAAAAGGCAGACTAGTCACCTTCCACTGAGTCTATTAATGTCCTATATCTTTTGATAGCTTTCCCTGTTCTCCTGAAGCCTGCCTGTATTTTCTCTGTCATGTCATTTTGTTGTGTTGTATGATTGTATGCATGTTTTAACTGTAAACCTTCCCCCCCCCCCCCCCAAGCCTTGGAAGGCACAGGATATAAATTAATTCAATTTAATTCTGGGCTGGGCTGGGGAGAGAGAGGGGGGGATACTTGTGGGGGTGAGGGGGTAGAGGGCTGCTGAGCACTGTTGTTTGCTGGGAAAGAAAGGGACTGGTGTTGGACAGAAGGTGGGGGGAGAGAGAAAAGGGGTGGAATGTGGAGGATTAGGGGAAAGGAGCACCAATTAGTTTTTGCACAGGGTGCTGATTGCCTAGAGCTCACCCTGCCTGCTTATCTGCTAAGCACCATGGGAAATGTAGTCCACAGGACCAACAGCATCCCTGGGGCGCTGGCCTTCTGTATTACAAGTCTCATGGTGCACTACAGTTCTTTCCCCTCTACAGTTAGGCACTTTGGGACTGGAAGCAAACCAAGGAAGCAATTGAGACCATCACTGAATGCCCTAAGCTTAGGAGCCTGGCCAGAACAGATACTGCTTCTGGAAGCTATGGGCTTCTGCTACTGCCTGACTAAAGAAGCACTCCAAATGTGGGACCATTAGTAAGTGCCTGATTACGGTAAGTGGATGTCTTTAGGAGTGGGGAAAGCATTAGGAGGAGAGGTTATCAGAACTAAAACAGGCAATTATTCCCTGGATAATTTACTGTATCTCAAAACTATAATACCAAAAAAGAAAATTTATAATCATAATAAATTGTTGCGCCTGTCAGTTGCAGACGGCTGTGACCTCTGCTGCTCACCTCTCTTTTCCCTGCACCAGCGACTCTCAGAGCCACGGTGGCCTCAGCCTGCAGACGCCGCCTTCCTCAGCGTCCCCGGGACGGCGTGGGTGATCCCGTCCGCCATCTTGAACTAGTGATTATCTAGGGCACGCACGCGCGCGCCAGGCCCTCTCTTATTCACGTCATGGCAAGAACCTCGGGGGCATCCCCTCTGCATGACGTCACCCGCCAGTGTATTTAATCCATCCAGCCTATGCTTCCTACGAGTTAGCAAGGACTTCCTTCCTGCTTATTCCACTCCTCTTGGAGATATTTCGCTTAACTATTCTGAACTCATTCCTGAACTCCTGGACTTAGAATGCCTTAGGTACCCGCTCCTCGGGGGCCTTGTCATGTTCTGGCTATCTGCTCCTCGGAGGGCCTTCCTGCCTGGAGAATCCATCTATCCTTGTTTGGGATCCTGCCTAGTTCAGCCTTGTGAGTACGCTTCTCGTTTCTAACAGCTTGCTCACGGAACCACCGGTGTACCCCATGCCTCGGGCCACTACCATCCCCATTTCAGCTGCCTTCTTCTGCATGTCAGAGTGAGTAGATGTTCCGGATGCACCTTGCCATATAATCAACCCTGATAAAGTGATTCTGGCTGCTACCCATTCCGTTCCAGCTGGGAAGACAGTAGTACCTCGGACCCTGAGAAAGAAACTTCTTAAATGGGCTCATGATTCCCGATTAGCCGGTCACCCTGGGCAAGCCTGTATGCTAGTCACCTTAGAAAGATACTATTGGTGGCCTTCAATGGGGGAGGACGTATGAGCAAACGTAGAATCTTGCACCACCTGTGCAAGACAGAAGCCTCCAGCCGCCCTTGGGACCTTCTCCAGCCTTTATCAGCTCCAGAGGAACCTTGGACACACATTGCGACTGACTTCGTTGTTGAATTGCCAATGTCCAGCGGAAACAACACCATATAGGTCACTGTAGACTGCTTCTCAAAAATGGCGCACTTCATGGCATTACCCAGACTACCATCTGCCCCAGAATTGGCAAAGCTGTTTATATGGCATATCTTTCACCTGCATGGCATGCCAAAGCATATCCTCTTGATAGAGGTGTACAGTTCTCAGCTAAGTTCTGGAGAGCTCTTTGTAAGTCTAAAGAATGTGATATTTCTTTAGACCTGACATCAGCATGCCATCTACAATCAAATGGTCAAACTGAAAGAACGAACCGTACACTTAAACAGTTCCTCCGCTCCTACGTCAACTCCAGACAAAGTGACTGGGCAGAGTTGCTTCCCTGGGCCAAGTTCACCCTGAATTCGCACCCATCAACCGCTACTGGATCAACACCATTCCAGATAGTGAGTGGCCATCACCCATTACCTCCGCTACCAATTCCCTTGTCAGTTTCATCTGCAGCACCCCAGGCTTTGGCTGAAGAACTCCATCATCTCTGGGAACAAACCAAAGGCCCTTTACAGAAGGCAGGACAACGGGCCAAGAAATGTTATGACACTCATCACAGAGCAGCACCTCAATTCCAACCAGGAGACAAGGTATGGTTCAGTACCAAATTCATCTGTCTCAAGCTGCCATCTGTTCGATTCGCTCCATGCTACATTGGGCCTTTCTCCATTCTCCGCCACCTGGGACCTGTAACTTACAGCTTGCAACTACCCACTTCCATGAAGATACACAACGCCTTCCACATATCTCTCTTGAAGCCACTCATCCTCTCCGCGTTTTCAAAAAAGGCTCTGGACCCGCAGCCTCTTACTGCTGAAGAGGACATTACGTATCAAGTAGATGACAATTTGGATGTATGCAAACATGGAAAGCAATGGGAATACCTCATATCCTGGGAAGGATATGGGCTGGAAGAAAATAGTTGGGAGCCTGCTAATAATATCCTTGACAAGGAGCCAATTTGACAATTTCATCTAACTCATCCAAGGAAGCCAAAACCCCCTGGGTGGGGCCCTAAGAAGGGGGGTACTGTTGTGCCCGTCAGTCTCAGATGGCTGCGACTTCTGCTGCTCACCTCTCTATTCCCTGCACCAGCGACTCTCAGAGCCACGGCGGCCTCAGCCTGCAGACGCCGCCTTCCTCAGCGACCCCGGGACGGCGTGGGTGATCCCGTCCGCCATCTTGAACTAGTGATTATCTAGGGCACGCACGCGCGCGCCAGGCCCTCTCTTATTCACGTCATGGCAAGAACCTCGGGGGCATCCCCTCTGCATGACGTCACCCGCCAGTGTATTTAATCCATCCAGCCTATGCTTCCTACGAGTTAGCAAGGACTTCCTTCCTGCTTATTCCACTCCTCTTGGAGATATTTCGCTTAACTATTCTGAACTCATTCCTGAACTCCTGGACTTAGAATGCCTTAGGTACCCGCTCCTCGGGGGCCTTGTCATGTTCTGGCTATCCGCTCCTCGGAGGGCCTTCCTGCCTGGAGAATCCATCTATCCTTGTTTGGGATCCTGCCTAGTTCAGCCTTGTGAGTACGCTTCTCGTTTCTAACAGCTTGCTCACGGAACCACCGGTGTACCCCATGCCTCGGGCCACTACCATCCCCATTTCAGCTGCCTTCTTCTGCATGTCGGAGTGAGTAGATGTTCCGGATGCACCTTGCCATATAATCAACCCTGATAAAGTGATTCTGGCTGCTACCCATTCCGTTCCAGCTGGGAAGACAGTAGTACCTCGGACCCTGAGAAAGAAACTTCTTAAATGGGCTCATGATTCCCGATTAGCCGGTCACCCTGGGCAAGCCTGTATGCTAGTCACCTTAGAAAGATACTATTGGTGGCCTTCAATGGGGGAGGACGTATGAGCATACGTAGAATCTTGCACCACCTTTGCAAGACAGAAGCCTCCAGCCGCCCTTGGGACCTTCTCCAGCCTTTATCAGCTCCAGAGGAACCTTGGACACACATTGCGACTGACTTCGTCGTTGACCTGCCAATGTCCAGCGGAAACAACACCATATAGGTCACTGTAGACTGCTTCTCAAAAATGGCGCACTTCTTGGCATTACCCAGACTACCATCTGCCCCAGAATTGGCAAAGCTGTTTATATGGCATATCTTTCACCTGCATGGCATGCCAAAGCATATCCTCTTGATAGAGGTGTACAGTTCTCAGCTAAGTTCTGGAGAGCTCTTTGTAAGTCTAAAGAATGCGATATTTGTTTAGACCTGACATCAGCATGCCATCTACAATCAAATGGTCAAACTGAAAGAACGAACCGTACACTTAAACAGTTCCTCCGCTCCTACGTCAACTCCAGACAAAGTGACTGGGCAGAGTTGCTTCCCTGGGCCAAGTTCATCCTGAATTCGCACCCATCAACCGCTACTGGATCAACACCATTCCAGATAGTGAGTGGCCATCACCCATTACCTCCGCTACCAATTCCCTTGTCAGTTTCATCTCCAGCACCCCAGGCTTTGGCTGAAGAACTCCATCATCTCTGGGAACAAACCAAAGGCCCTTTACAGAAGGCAGGACAACGGGCCAAGAAATGTTATGACACTCATCACAGAGCAGCACCTCAATTCCAACCAGGAGACAAGGTATGGTTCAGTACCAAATTCATCTGTCTCAAGCTGCCATCTGTTCGATTCGCTCCATGCTACATTGGGCCTTTCTCCATTCTCCGCCACCTGGGACCTGTAACTTACAGCTTGCAACTACCCACTTCCATGAAGATACACAACGCCTTCCACATATCTCTCTTGAAGCCACTCATCCTCTCCGCGTTTTCAAAAAAGGCTCTGGACCCGCAGCCTCTTACTGCTGAAGAGGACATTACGTATCAAGTAGATGACAATTTGGATATATGCAAACATGGAAAGCAATGGGAATACCTCATATCCTGGGAAGGATATGGGCTGGAAGAAAATAGTTGGGAGCCTGCTAATAATATCCTTGACAAGGAGCCAATTTGACAATTTCATCTAACTCATCCAAGGAAGCCAAAACCCCCTGGGTGGGGCCCTAAGAAGGGGGGTACTGTTGTGCCCGTCAGTCTCAGATGGCTGCGACTTCTGCTGCTCACCTCTCTATTCCCTGCACCAGTGATTCTCAGAGCCATGGCGGCATCAGCTTGCAGACGCCGCCTTCCTCGGTGTCCCCAGGATGGCGTGGGCGATCCTGTCCGCCATCTTGAACCAGGGATTACCTAGGGCGCACGCGCCAGGCCCTCTCTTATTCACGTCATGGCAAGAACCTCGGGGGCATCCCCTCTGCATGACGTCACCCGCCAGTGTATTTAATCCATCCAGCCTATGCTTCCTACGAGTTAGCAAAGACTTCCTTCCTGCTTATTCCACTCCTCTTGGAGACGTTTCGCTTCGCTACTCTGAACTCATTCCTGAACTCCTGGACTTAGAATGCCTTAGGTACCCGCTCCTCAGGGGCCTTGTCATGTTCTGGCTATCCGCTCCTCGGAGGGCCTTCCTGCCTGGAGAATCCATCTATCCTTGTTTGGGATCCTGCCTAGTTCAGCCTTGTGAGTACGCTTCTCGTTTCTAACAGCTTGCTCACGGAACCACTGGTGCACCTCGTGCCTCGGGCCACTACTGTGCTCATCTCAGCTGCCTTCTTTTACACATCGGAGTGAGTACCATCATCTACCTTGCTCCACTGACCTCCTGCACCTCTCTGATCTACTAATCAGTGATTCTCGGTGTACCCCGCGCTGTGGGCCACTACAAGATCTACTCTGAGAGGTGTGTCATCGGGAGAGGAGTTCCTGGCGTACCCTGCTCTGCGGGCCTCTACCAGGGATGATATCATTGAGCAACCTCACTACTCTGGACTGTGTCTTCATTCCACTCTGTGGGTATTACCCTCGTCCCAATCTAATAAAGTCTCCTACTTCTGTGTCTGTCTCAGCCGAGGCTACGCCTATCATAGTGAGTCCCCACAGGGCTCCTTCCTGTGAGTGGAGTCAGCTCTCACTACAATCCAGGGTTCACAACCACACCAGATTATAACATTAATACATTACATCCCGGTCATAATGTAATATATAGAGAAAATTATTTTCTGTTTTTCAAGATTTTATGTAAGAATTTAATATTAAATCCAGCTGATATAAAGAGAGCCATTAAAAAAATTTTTTTTACTAGTGATGTAATGAATGACATACATTGTTTCACTTTAATACAAACTTATTGAAATTAACTTTTTTTTTTTTACACTGTTTTTCATGGCTGTCATGATTCAAAAGAGCAATATCAGTCAAAATGAAAATG
Organism: Rhinatrema bivittatum; assembly: GCF_901001135.1. Classification (NCBI taxonomy): domain Eukaryota; kingdom Metazoa; phylum Chordata; class Amphibia; order Gymnophiona; family Rhinatrematidae; genus Rhinatrema; species Rhinatrema bivittatum. The sequence goes on along the minus strand of NC_042616.1, from coordinate 414,475,428 downwards.
CTTCCGTTTCAGTGGGCTTATGCCCAAGGGAGACATTAATTTGATCATGTAAGAAGTTAGTGTGGCACTGCAGTTGTGCACAATACAATGGCCTTAACACGTTAAAATTCTCATTGCAATTTCATCTTTGATGCTGTTGGAGAAAAACGTCAGTGTGTATTGCGATCGTGCCTCTTCTCTCCCATCGCTCCACTCTCTCTACCTGGGATGTGACTCCTTTCGGCTCTGACGGATATATGCAGCCACAGCTTCTCTCCGCCTCTTGGTCCCAATTCCCCTGGGCTGGCCTGACGCTCTGGATCCACCATGTTCCTGATGACGTAAGGGCGCACGCACGCGCTCCAGACTTTGTACCAGCAAGGGCGCGAACCTCGGGGGTGTCCCCCATAGTGACGTCATCCATTTGTACTTTAAAAGGTCTTTGTTTGCTAACCTCTAACGAGTTAGCAAGGAACTCCAACAGGACTTGCTTCGGCAGTCCACGATACTTGCAACAATGATCCGAGTCAGCAAGGGGAAGTCTTCTCCATTGCTCGGCCTTTTCAAACTTACCAGGAGTACCCGCTTCACGTGTAATCCCAAAATTATTGATACCTTTCAATTGTTCTTTAAGGACTTATACACGGGAAAGGAGGCATGTTCTCTGGATGTTCTGAGGGAATACTTGGGAAGGATTAAATTGCCTAAGATCACAGACCCACAACATGAATGACTGAGGGCTCCGCTGAATATAGCGGTAAAGTCACTGCTGCTGGGCAAACGCCTGGGGCCAGATGGCTTTTCGCTCGATTTTTATAACAAAAATGTTCAGATATTGCTCTGCCAATGGCTAGGACATTTGATCATCTAAAAGATGACCCACAATGCCCACACAGACTAACAGAGGCCACTATAGTGTTGATTCATAAAAAGGGCAGAGAGGAAATAGACCCGGGGTCTTATAGACCTATTCTGCTGTTAAATGCAAATATTAAAGTCCTAGCGAAGGTCTTGCAACTTAGATTGGAAAACATCATTCCTCAATTAGTGAAGAACGATCAAACAGAATGTGTTAAGGGGCGATTGTCCACGGTTAACTCTAGGAAGGCTTTTCAAATTATTTCTCTTGCTCATAGTCAGAAGGTGCCAGGATTGGTGGTAGTATTGGATGTTGAAAAGGCCTTTGTCAGGTTACACTGGTCTTTTCTTCTTGAAGTGTTGCATACTTTTCACCTTCATCCAGCATTTGTTGAATGAGTTTGGGCTCTATATATGCACCTGGAGGCACGAGTTTTGACTAACAGACTAGTGTCTCAGACCTTTCCGATTAAGCAAGGTACTAGGCAAGGATGCCCGCTTTTACTGCTTTTGTTTGTTATCTATAGAAATATTGGCTCAGGTTATTCGTGTGGACTCTGAGATAGAGGGATTCCGTTTTTTTGGATGACAACATAAAATATACTTGTATGTTGATGGCATATTTTATATCTCACCCTTGTTAATAACTCAGCATCTAAAGTTATTAGAGTATGGAATGGTTTCAGGGTATAAGGTTAATTTTCAGAAGTCAGAGCTTTTCTTGGGGGAGGGGAGGGGAAATTAACTGAGCAAATGATTCCAGAGTGTCTGAGGAATCTCCAGGTGGCTAGGGATGGCTTCAATTGTTTGGATATCTTCATTTTGCGTAACTGGTTGGATTTATATAAGAAGAATTATGCACCAGTTTATAACAAGATACTTGAGGATTTGCATCAATGGTCTGGAATTATGGTTACTTGGGCAAGTAGAATCAGGATACTTGAAATTAACATCTTATCCAGAGTTATTTATCTCTTTTAGCATTTCCCGATAGATTTGCCATGGACATTTTTTGGCAACTTAAACGGGCACCTGTCATGTTTTATTTGGCAGGGCAAAGCCCCATGAGTGAACTGGAGCATGCTGTGGCAAACCAAAAAAGGGGGAGGAATGGCCCTCCCTAGTCTCCTGGGACATTATTGCACTCTTGCCAGGTATGCCCCCACATCACTGCAGATTAGGAGGATCACTCGCTCACGCCCAAGAGTGACGCATAAACTTAGAGTGTGGAGAGGGCTGTGTAAGGCAATGGGGATCTCCATGAATGTTCGCAGACCGATGACTGTTATGGAAAAATCTCTTTCTCTCAATAGCTACATTTCTTGTAGATTTCCACAGCTGGTGGGAGGTGGGCCTTCAGTTTTTGGGTCAAATGTGGAACATGGAGGGGCCATGCTCGTTTGAGGATTTGCAATTAGAATTTGTTCTGCTGAAGAGACTAAAGGGAGCTATGATAAGCTGAGGGCCCAGTTAAGTAGGACAGAGAGAATGGCAAGGAATATAAGGATGCCGACTTGAGTGGAACAAGTGTTCCTGTCCTCCGGGGTGTATTAGAAAGAGATTTCAATTTTATATCAGGCAATTACTTTGACATATGAAGAGCAGGTGAATAGCACAGTGGAATACTGAGCTGGGAATAAATATAACGGATAGGGATTGGGATGGTATTTGGAAAAGAGTGCACAAGATTTCTTTATGTAGTCGCTGTGTTGAACTAATGTATGAGTTACTAAGAAGAATTTACAGATATCCATTGTATTTTGTTAAATTCTCCCTGGGAGCCTTTCCCTTGTGTTGGAGGGGCTGTGGGGCAGATGGGTCGCATTTTCACATATGGTGGGCATGTCCCTTGGTACAAAGTTTCTGGAAGGATGTGGAATCCAAAATAGAAGAAATAATGGGACATCCAGTGAATCTCCCTCCAGCATTATGTCTTCTTGGGCTTTGGGAGAATACGTCTTTAGCGAGTTCCCTGCGTAAATTAGTAAGCTCCTTATTCACACTGCTAAGTTCACGATAGCAGCATACTGGAAGTCACAACCTTTAATTTCTGATTGGCACAAACAAATTCACGATTTAGTGGTCATTGAAAAGCTGACCTATGCCCTGTGAAAGAAGTCATTCTTATATAATAAAGTGTAGCAGCTCTATTGGAGATATGAGGGTTGCAGGGGGGGGGGGGGGGGGAGAGCCTTCAATGTAGAGGTCTACTGATGTCCCTTACGAAGAATAGGGGGGCATGGACCGTCTCTGTGGAGGGTGGTATATGTACTTTAATTGTAGGTTTACAAGCCTGTTAATGATTGCTATTTTCCTGGCTATATTATGTATTATTGAAACATAGAAACAAAGAAAAGATGGCAGAAAAGAACTGATGATCCATCCATTCTGCCCAGCCAGCTTCCCACGGTAGTATCTGCCACGCCGTGCAGGTTACTCCCATGTATCCGTCAGTGCTGCTTGACATGCTTTGCTTATGGCCGTAGAAGCAGTCCTATGTTTTTTTTCCCTTAATTGTCTGCACATCAGTACCCCAGACTGTAAAAAAAAAAGTCATGGCTCTTGTTGGTTGTCTCTGTATCCAAATTCCTCTTCTTTCCACCCCTCACTCCACTTTTTTTTAAAGCAGAGAGCAATGTTGCAGTAGCACCTAAAGCATAAAGGCTTATTGGTTAAGGGTAGTAATCCCATGCCTTCTGCTAAGGGTAGTAACTGCTGCTATGTGCAGGTTACCCCCCAGGCTTATCAATTCCCCAGACCATAAAAGTCAGGGCCCTCGGTTGCTGTCTGAACCCAATACCCCTTTTTCCCTGCCATTGAAGTAGAGAGCAATATCTGAGTTGCATCAAAAGTATGAAGGTTTATAGGTTAAGTGTGGTAATCGCAAGTTACCCCCATGCACACTTTCTTCGTTTCCTTTGGGACTTGGCCGAAGAAGCAGTCCTGTACTTTTTCCCTTATGTCTGCATATCAGCATCCCAGACCATGGAAGTTGGGGCCCTCTGTTGTCGTTTGAAACCAATTTCTCTTTTCCCCTCTGCCGTCCAAGTGGGGAGCAATGTTGCAGTTGCATTAAAAGCATCAAAGCATATTGGCTGAGGGTAGTAATCTCCATGCTTTCTTCTAACGATAGTAACAGCCATATTAGCAAGTTATCTGTCTGTTTTTTAAATAGTAAAAAAAAAAATATAGTACCTGAAAAATCATAATCAAAAAGGCAATAGTCTCTTTGCCCATGACAAATCCCTTAGTTGTTGTTCTCCCAACTGATACAGTGTCCAACTTTAGAATTCCTTTCCCTTGGAGGGTTGGGTAACGTTTCTCAAGTTCCAGCATGAAACAAGTGCTGTAAAGATGACAAAGCCCTGTGTTCAAAAATAAATCCTCCAAAACAGATACTCCAACAGCCTCTGCAAATTTTTCAGAGTTTCAAAACTCCAAAATTTCCGACCTTTGCTATAGACTGGCAGAAAGGCAAAAGATCCAGAACCCAGCCCTTCATGATACCAGGGGTTTGTCCTTCTCTCAGGAAACTGTTCAAAATCCAAAACTTCATGAAAAAAAATACTTCCAAAATACTCCCAGACTTCTCTGCTCTCAAAATCTGCACTTGTCTCTGTCAGAATCTCCAACTCGCCTTGATCAATCCTTGGGGAGGTAAGATCCAGGTCAATGCTCAGGGGGAAATTTATAGCCTTGAGGCACACAAAAGTGGGGGAGAGAACAGAGGGAGGACCCCAGAATTACCAAAGCCCCTAGATGAATACAGGACAAGATATCAGTGACAGGCAAAGCCTGGTCGCACAAGGGTAAAAGAGAGTTATGAGGGCCGGCCTGGTGGCAGCGCTGTGTACCAATGTGCAGGAAGCTTGGGTTACTTCCTGGGCCTGGCTCCTGATCCTCATGCAGGCTGAAGCTGGAGAAGCTGCCGAGGGAAGGGAGTCCCAACTCTTGGTACAACAGCACCACCTATTGGCTGTCCCAAGCATGCCTGTATTCTGGTCTGTGCCCCTCAGCCTGAGGACTGGATTGGAGGACAGAGGGGAGAAAATGAGGAGAATTCTCCAGTAGTTCTAAATGAAGGCTCCTTAACTTGGTTAGGATAGGTTTTGGTTGCCCTGGAAACCCAAAGGAGAAGGGGGAAGCTGTAAGGCCAAATAAGTTATGATTAAAAAAAAAACCAACCAATCATGTTTGATATCAGAATTTGTATTTTACCAGCATTATGATATATTAAGTTGTGAGGGGTTTTTTGTTACCTCTGCAACATCTGTTGGACCCTTGAGTGACTTGACCTTTATCTTAAACCTCACCAAGGCATTTTGCATTAAATGGAAGTGGGCTTTCAGTGGAAAATTAGGTTTTGGTTAATTTGTTTTTTTTATCTTTTTTTAAAATTTATTCCAGAAATCAACACATCCCCCTGAACTGTTCCCCAGGTAAGACTATCGATCCTTGGGATCTCTAAGGGGGGGAGGGGAAGGGAGAAAGCATACCAGATTCTTCTACACGCAGCATAGGAAAGATAGGCAGGCATTTACACAATACAATTTTATGTAACATCTTTCATACCAAAAGTACTTCAAACTGCTTTACAATCAAATTGAATAAATATGCAAGGTACAATAAAATACAGTGTATCTTTTAACAAGGGAGAAAAGGTGGATGTTGAGATGGCACGTGAAGAGAGGTAAAGCGTTGGTAAGGTGATATGTATTGTATATACGATGCCACCTGACAACTAGCCTATTTTTAACATTCACAAGCCATACATTTCCAGATGAAACTCCATCATCACCATATGAAAACCATTGAAATAATATGAAATTCTATCCTGATCATATGTCTCACACGTCAAAAAATTCGTATTATTTGGTCTCAAAGTTAGTCTTTACAGGTTCTCACTGGAGCGTTTTTCAACTAAAAGGACCGCTGTGGTTTTTTGAAGATTTCTTTCTGAAAATGACCCCTATAATCATCTAGCACATGAGGCTGTGATTTTAGAAATAGCAACTATGAAAAATCAGTCCTTTTTAATATGAATAGTAAGACTGGAGAATTAGAATGCATGGCACGATATGAGGATATAGACATAATAGGCATCTCAGAAATGTGGTGGAAGGATAACCAATGGGACAATGTGATAGGATATAAATTATACCGTCATGACAGCGTAGATCAAATTGGTGGAGAGCTGGCACTATATGTAAAAGATGGCATAGAGTCAAGCACAATAAAAATCTGGAAGGAAACAAAATGGATTGTGGAATCTTTATGGATACTGCTTATCCTTGGGCACAAGCAACATGGAATCTATCTATTCTTTGGGGTCCTGCCAGGTACTTATGACTTGGATTTGGCCACTGTTAGATACAGCACCCTGGGTTTGATGCACCCTTGGTCTGACCCAGTATGGCAGTTCTTATGTTCTTATTGAAATCCTCAGATCAGTGTATGGCAGTGGTCAAAAAAGCAAATAGAACTTTAGAAATGATCTGAAAAGGAATGGAGAATAAAATGGAAAATATATTGTCTTTGTATCAATTCATGGTGCAACTGCACCTTGAGTATTGTGTGCAGTTCTGGTCGCCCCATCTCAAAAATGGAACTAGAAAAGGTGCAGAGAAGGTCAACAAAAATAATAAAGGAGATGGAATGGCTCCCCTATGATGAGAGACTACACAGGTTAAGAACATAAGAAGTTGTCATACTGGGTCAGACCGAGGGGCAATCAAACCCAGCATCCTGCTTCAGCAGTGGCCAATCCAGGATACAAGTACCTGGCAAGTAAACAAATATTAAATAGATCCCATGTTACTAATGCTAAACATTAAGGTTAAGGCTCTTCAACTCTGAAAAGAGACAGCTAAGAAGGGGACATGATGGAAGTTTATAAAATTATGAGCGGGGTGGAAGGGTAAACAAAGGACAATTATTTACCCTTTCAAATAACACTAAAATATGGGGACACTCCAGGAAACTAACAACCAGTGGATTTAAAACAAATCATAGAAAGTACCTTTTCATTCAGCGCACGATCAAGCTGTGGAATCTGTTGCCAAATGATCAAGATCAAGGCGACGAGCATAGCGGGGTTTCAAAGAGGTTTGGACAAGTTTCTGGATGAAAAGTCCATAAAACATTATTAGGCAGGCAGACTAAAGAAAACTATTGCTTTCCCTGGGTGTGAGCTCAAAGAAAGGGATCAACTTTTGGGATCTGCTGGCCACTGTTGGAGACAGGAAGCTGGGCTCGAGGGAGCTTGGTCTAACCCAGCTCGGTACTTCTTACGTTCTTATTTTAATGTGGTTCAGCAAATCTGAGGAAGTGTGATTAAAAAAGGCATAACAAAATAATTATTGGTCACCTTAATATGGCTGGAATTGAAATACCCATTAAGGATGTTGTAACAGTATTGGGTGTCAAAATTGATTCCAGCTGAACAATAGTGAGTCAAAATCTTCTTTTTACTTTTTGAGATACATTGGATGATAGAAGTCGTTTCTGAAGTACACAGACTTTGCTACATGCTTTTATTCTTACTAGAGAAGACTACTGCAATATGTTTATACTTATGTCTATCCCTAGGCATGGTTAAACATTTCTAGTTGTTGCAAAATATGGTGACGAAGCTAATCTTAGGTTTTAAGAAATCTGACCATGCCTTACCATTGCTTATTAAACTTCACGGGCTCCCCTATTCCTTTCTTGGATCAAATTTAAAAATGTGTGCTTCGTTTTCAAAGCATTACATAGGGGGCCAACCAAAATATCTATTCGACCTTTTGACCCTATTTCAACCAACAAGAGAGCTTTGATCAATTGCTCGAGATCTGTTAGGGCTCCATCATCTGTAGAGATTAGGCTGGAATTTACAAGGTGCATTTCCTTTTCATTTCAAGCCCCTTCAGGGTCGGATTTAGGCATAGTCCAGAAGATACGCATGTGCCAAGAGTGCCAAATTCGGAAAGTGCCCATAAACTAGAACTTCCCATGCTGCTTTCTGATTTCTGAAAAAAAAAATTTCACAAAAAAAAAGTACCCAGGTGAAATAAATACCAACAAAAGATAACCAAAGACAGAGCTATATTATAAAGAGACCATCATATAATGTGGTATATTGATTTGTTAAATAGTTCCGCAAAGAAGTGCTGGAACATTCAGGACAATTGATTTCCCCTTTTTTTTCATAATCATGGGTCTCAAATGTACACAAAAATCTATAGTTTTTCTTTATACATAAGAAAGTGCTTCTTTTTCCTTTTTTGTCATTTACTAATAAAATCCTCATAAAAAACAATCACTTATCTTGCAAAATGCCGACAAATATGTCCACTTTTCTTATTTCTTTCCAAAGCACAATTGGTAACCCTCCCCATCCCTGATCTTCTGCCTATGGGTGCCATAATCTTAAATCCGGCCCTGAGTTACCTTTAGCTATCCGGCAGGAAGCGAACTATCCAGTGTTCAGAAAATTGTTAAAGCACGGTTGTCCAGCTAGGCCTTTGATAACCAGTAATCATTTTACTATTTCATTTAGTAGTTTAAAATGGTGGTCTGTTTGTTGCTCTAGATCTGCTTAGGTTTTATGTGATTATATTTATTTTTGTATTTTATTGAAATTTTAGTGTTATGATTCTAACTAGACATTTTTATTTTTTAGAATAATTTGATGTTTTACTAATTTTTTTAGTATTTTTTTCTGTTGAATGATATTTCTCATATTGTAAAGTGCTTTAATTATTATAGAAAGGTGGTATAGGAAGAGGAACAAATAAACTAAATGATGAAATTTTGGCTTCCAGTGCTGCTGCATTCCTACTGTGGCATCAGTGCAACTCCATATATGGAAGCGCATGCCTGCTGTGGCATCAGTGCAACTCCATATATGGAAGTGCATGCCTGCTGTGGCATCCGTGTAGCTCCATATATGGAAGTGCATGCCTGCAGTGATCCCATTGTTGCAGTAGCATGTTAAAAAAATATATTTTTGATTGAGGACTGATTTAAAATACAGATGCTGTTTCTAAAATCACAATTTCCCATGCCAAGAGATTTTTATTTTATAGATTAGTGTTGTTTATTAACAGAAATATTATTTTTAAAAAATGCATAATGGCTCCTTCCCCTTTAAACTACAAAAATGCCATAAGTAATAATAGGATGGTGACTGAGTTAATTTGCTAATGTTTATGTACATTTTTTGCATGGGTAATTTGAAATGCATGTGTGGCTTCTTGATATTTATTGAATAACAGCCAGGAAGAGCTGTGAATACCTCAAGGAATAATATAAAATAGAGAATATATGTTACAGTTTTTCTGATATAACTTTTTGCCTCTGCAGGGGCACCAATCCATTTGCCACAGTGAAGCTTCGTCCCACTGTCACTAATGACCGGTCGGCACCACTGATCCGATGAATCCACGTCTTATGGATCATGGAATAGCAGGACAGGAATGGGGCCCTCCTGACTTTAGAGTGATGGCTCCTAAACCTTGTCCTAATGACCCCCACAGCCAGTTGGGTTTTTGGGATATTCACAAGAAATATACTTCGGAGACTCGGTATATGCATGTGGCCCCTGTTTCACTGGCTAGTAGGTCTTAGGGGCTCACAGGGGAGCGCAGGGGCCATGCTCTGACCCATGCTCCTGGATTCTTTTCCCGACAGGGGGTAAGGTAAAAGCCTTTCAAGGCTCTTAGGCTACCTTGATCGCAGATGTAAATTCACAGCAAGGGACACCTTGGAATAGTGCACTTCAGTACAGAAACTTTGCCAGTAGGCATCCCAGTCTGGCAGTCTGGGCAGCCTGAGCAGCATGGGATGAACTCCCCTCTTCTCGTGGTTCCTTCTACTCTCAAGATCCTCCTCAGAGCCCAAGGAAATCTCCTTGGTCCCAGGGGCTGGGAGTCCCAGCCACACTCTCAGGACAGGAGATGGAGGAAACAGAGTGGCCTCATGAGTTTCGTTAAAGCTTCCACTCCCTGAAAGACCCCTCCCAGTGAGGAGCGTCAGAGAAAACCATACATTGCTGCTGTCTCTGGCCTCTTACATTCAGGGGCAGTGAAGACTCTGACGGGTATAGTAAGGGACACTACGGTGACGCTCTGTGGGCATCTGAAAACCCGGCTGTGGGGTCCTCAGGACAGGTTTAGGAAGCCCTACTCTAAAACAAGCATGGCACGAGGAACAGATCCAAACTAAATCCACAAATGTTCTAATTGTTTCTGGGTTGTTGGGTTTGTTTGTTTGTTTTTTTAGTAAATAAAAACAAACATGTTCTGAGCCAATGTTCCTTGGCTCTGCGTTTTGCCAGCATAAGATGTTTCACAGATCGACCAAAAAAAAAGTGACCAAAAAAACAAGATAGATTAAAAAAAAAAAAGAGTAGTGCAAACATTAAAATGTTATTGTAAGAAGCGATAATAATAAAAACAAGTTTTGAGTGTCAAGCGTGTTGCTGTAACCTCCTCATTCACCACCGAGAGGAGAAACAGAGCAGTCAAGAGTGGGTAGAGACTACTGAGATAGAAGGTGTTTTGATCCACTTTTTTTTAATTTGGAGATTTTTTTCATCCTGAATCTCTTGCTTATGGTTTTTGGAGAAGAAAGGTTTCCTACCCTTTACGGGGAAGGAGTATTGGACATTGATTCAGTGAGAGGAGAAAGAGCTAGAAAAGTTTACATCCTGGATAAAGATGATATGGCTTTTGGAATTATGATTTTTCTTTTGTTAGTCACGATTTTTGCAGTATTAGCATGGATTCTTTTATTTAAGTTAAAGTAAATTCTTTTCGTTAAACAACACCATTGCCTCCTCGCTGTGGTTTTTGGGTGCTAGCCCTCTATTATCTACAGTGAGTATTTTTGAGTCAGTGACTGGGAGGTGGATGAGATTGACTGTTTCTAGATCATTCATCACAGCACCAAGGGCCATGGGGGTTTAAACATCCTCTCCCTCGAGTGAACCCTGGCATCCCAGGAGGTATTTGAGCAGTGTGAAGGCAGAGAACATGAGAGGACGGGGGCGTTCTGGGAATTGTGCAGCTCCTTCATTCAGTCTCTGTGACAGTGGTGTGGAGCAACAAAATAAAAACTAATACCAACCTTGGGGTTGTTGTTTTTTTTTTTTGCCATTAATAAGAGAAAAGGCACTGCAGGTTTGGGCAATATTTTTAAAGCATACCTGGCAAGTTGTTACACACATTGTGCCTGGATTAAAACCATTATTTTTACATTGGATTTTGAAGCGGCTCCCCAGTCATGTTTGGATTAGTGTCGCATGTGGCATCATACAGAATGGCAACCGATTTGGTCGTTTATTGACCAGTACATTATGCATGATATAGCACACCCACTGAACAAACAACATTTCGTTCTGCGTGATGTCATTTGTGGCCCTGTTTAAAACCTGGCTTCGGCCAGGACATCGGAGGATTCGAAGAGATGTGGGGAAAAAAATTTCAAAATCAACCGGAAAGTCCATATTTGCATTGATCCACAGGATGAGTGTTACTGCTTGCTCTGCAGACTTTTGAAATAGCGATTACAACATTTCTACTAGAGATGTGAATCGTGTCCTCGATCGTCTTAACGATCGATTTCGGCTGGGAGGGGGAGGGAATCGTATTGTTGCCGTTTGGGGGGGGTAAAATATCGTGAAAAATCGTGAAAAATCGAAAAAACGTAAAATCGCAAAACCAGCACATTAAAACCCCCTAAAACCCACCCCCGACCCTTTAAATTAAATCCCCCACCCAAATGACTTAAATAACCTGCGGGTCCAGCGGCGGTCCGGAACGGGCTCCTGCTACTGAATCTTGTTGTCTTCAGCCGGCGCCATTTTCCAAAATGGCGCCGAAAAATGGCGGCGGCCATAGACGAACACGATTGGACGGCAGGAGGTCCTTCCGGACCCCCGCTGGACTTTTGGCAAGTCTTGTGGGGGTCAGGAGGCCCCCCCCCAAGCTGGCCAAAAGTTCCTGGAGGTCCAGCGGGGGTCAGGGAGCGATTTCCCGCCGCGAATCGTTTTCGTACGGAAAATGGCGCCGGCAGGAGATCGACTGCAGGAGGTCGTTCAGCGAGGCGCCGGAACCCTCGCTGAACGACCTCCTGCAGTCGATCTCCTGCCGGCGCCATTTTCCGTACGAAAACGATTCGCGGCGGGAAATCGCTCCCTGACCCCCGCTGGACCTCCAGGAACTTTTGGCCAGCTTGGGGGGGGCCTCCTGACCCCCACAAGACTTGCCAAAAGTCCAGCGGGGGTCCGGAAGGACCTCCTGCCGTCCAATCGTGTTCGTCTATGGCCGCCGCCATTTTTCGGCGCCATTTTGGAAAATGGCGCCGGCTGAAGACAACAAGATTCAGTAGCAGGAGCCCGTTCCGGACCGCTGCCGTTCCGGACCGCCGCTGGACCCGCAGGTTATTTAAGTCATTTGGGGGGGGGGTTCGGGAGGGGGGGGGATTTAATTTAAAGGGTCGGGGGTGGGTTTTAGGGGGTTTTAGTGTGCCGGCTCACGATTCTAACGATTTATAACGATAAATCGTTAGAATCTCTATTGTATTGTGTTCCATAACGGTTTAAGACGATATTAAAATTATCGGACGATAATTTTAATCGTCCTAAAACGATTCACATCCCTAATTTCTACCCTGCCCCAAAATGCCCACCTGCACAGGGGAGTGAAGCAGCTCTTTGCAGCAAAACTAACCACTAGGGTCCGTTATCATACGCTGGGCCTCGGATGCAGTCACCGAAGGAATTTTCAGATGTAAGTGAAAGCAGACTCTCAAGTTTTCCATTTCGGATTACTTCCTTTTAGGAAAGAGGGAGCAGTTGTTGGATAACGATAGTTCCTTCAGATGCCCTCTGGAGAAGGGACCGCTGCAGTCTGGGAAGCTGGCGTGCAGCGGTTTTAGATCATTCTCATGTAACCTTCTCGTTGCTGGTCGTCCGGATTGCAGAGGTGCACTGCTGTCCCCGGGCTCGCTTTCTCCCAGCTTGCTCTTTCCTCACACCGAACTGTGCCCTGGCCCCGGGGAGGAGGGTTTAACCTTCGGGGCCCTAGGCTGACAGGGGTGGGCACCTCACACACACACACACGGTCTCTTGTCCTCTCCGCTGTTTCTCTCCCAGCTGCACTCACGCTTGGGTTGTCCTTGCTTTAGGGCACCGCTGACTCTTAAAGAATACGCTGCACACTCTGGTGGAGAGTTCCAAACTAAATGTACTGCAACCCAAAGTACTTAAGCCACTTCTATATTTCACCCTTCCAGTTTCTCTTTCTTACCCCTTTAAGTCCCCACCTCTTCACCTTTCTCAGATTTCCATCTCCATCTCATGGCATCTCTCTCTCCTTTTGGATTTTGCCCCATCAATCCTCTCCCCCCCCCCCCCCCCTGTCTCTCTTTCCTCCTCCATCATTCCCTTTCTGATTCCTCATCAATCTCTCACTGGTTTTCCTCCCCTAGTTTCCTTCTTCTGGCTCTTCTCATTCATCGACACCCTCCACCCCTCTCGCCATCCCACCCTTTCTGGTTCTCTCTCCCAAGCCCCAACCATCTTCTCTCTTACCAGTCTCTACCACTCCGGCTGCCTCTCTCTCTCTCTCTTTGACTCTTTTCCTGGTCTGTATCCTCCATTTTCTCCGACTCTGGCTCTCTAAACACCGCCCCCCCCCCCCCCCCATTATCGCCTCTCTGACACTAATTTGACCTTCTTCTCCATGGCTACAGACAGAAGAGCAGCAACAGCAGCACAGTAAATTAAAAGGTATTCCCATCGCTTCCCCTCTTCCAATGTGTCCAGACAGAAGGCGTGCTCCGTTGCGGAGGTGAAAGAGATTAGGTGACGGTGGGGACCAATCAGTGTAGCATTGCTATTATCCTGTGCTGCAACTGTCCCTTCCTTTTTCCTCCATGACAGAGTGATACCCTTACTCCTGCATCTGTGCCCGGTGGCACTGCTACCGCCAGTCCTGTGCCACACTTCTCCTACTCCTCCTATGGCTGCTGCTGGATGGATGGGATTTGTTTTTTCTTTAGATTTAAGTACTCACCTTTCCAAAACCAAGGTGCACTGTAAGTATTTCTCTGTCCCCAGAGGGTTTACAATCTAAGGGCTTGCTTCACTAAGCTGTTTTCCCATAGTCACAGAATGGGGGGAGGGGGGGAAAAAAGCCTTAATTGTTCAGGCCCTAAAAGAGTCATTTACTAAAGGTTTTCTCCTATTTTGTATCTATGGGAAAAATGCTTCATAAATGAGACCCCACGTTTTTACCTGAGGATGAAGTGACTTGCCCAGGGTCACAAGGAGCAGCAACAGAATAAGCAGGATTTGATGCGTCCCAGCCTGCTGCTCTAACCACTAAGTTGCGCCTCCAGTGGGAGACTCGATAGGGGAATCTTGGAAGGAGGACAGGGTGCCCGAAGTCTCCTAGAAGGTCTGGAAGAGTGGGCTCGGCTATCTTTATATCTGTCCTATGTTAGATAATTAGGAAATTGAAATGTTGATACATAAGTTAATTCTTTAAAAGTTATCCCTTAAAGCCAGTTCAGTGCTAGTGCTGCAAACTACCATGCAGAGGACCTGGGGTTTCACATGTCAGGTCTTCCCCTTCCCTGGGCCGGCTGGGGATACCCCCCCCCCCCCCCCCCGAGTCAGCACTCGCAATGCCTGAGAGCAAGGAGCAACAGTGACACCTAGCACAAAAGTTTTTATCATGTATACACAGAATGCTACGTATAACTTTAATCAGGAAAGCTTAGGGGTAGATTTTAAAAAGGTGCGTGCGGGCGTACGTGTACACCTGATTTTATAACTTGCTCGCGCCAAGCCGTGTTGCCTTCCCCTGTTCCCTTCCCCCTAACCTGACCTTCCCACCCCTTTCCCCTAACTTTTCCCCCCAGCCCTAATCTAACCCCCCCAAAATTTTTGTTGTACCTCTTGCGCCTGCCTCCGGATTGCCCACGCCTCTCCCCCTCCCCACCCCTTATTGCAAGCCCCGGGACTAAGGTGCGTCCCGGGGCTTTATGTGCGCCGCCGGGCCTTTTGAAAATAGGCCCGGCGCGAGTAAGGCCGGTAGCGCCTTTTGAAAACCCGGCCCTCAGTGTGTCTGACTGTGTTAGTTTTAAATTTTGTATCAGTTATTCGGTTTCCAGGTCTTGAAAAATAATTTAAAATAATCACCCATTTTAAAGGGAGAAATATGAAATGAGGAAAGCCAGACATAGCGTTATTGCGCTTCTGCTCCTCGGACAGTTCCTCCTCCCTCCCTCCTTTCTTCTGGTAGTGCCGCAGGCCCTGGGTTTGGTGCGGATCCTGGCTGCAGCTGAGGGTAACGGCTGCCTCTTCAGTTAACCTTTAGAATAGCGCCATCGATGGCTCCATTCCCCTCATTCCCTCCCAGTAAGACCGCTGGGGGGCTGTGCGTGCTCTAGAAAGACAACTGCACAAGACAAAATTCACCGTGACTGGAATTATTACTTTGCCTGGAGACCACCATAAGGCATAATGCCCAAAAGAAAGAGGAAAACAGCTTATGTTTCACTTACACAGTCAAAAGAAAAATCAATGTCAAGTGCAAAATACTTTTCTACCAGTAGGGGCCAGCAGTGTCCACTTTTCCTGAGTTCAGCGACGCCAAAAAAACACAGTTGACGGTGAGCCCAGTTCAGGAGTGTAGCATTAACATTTACTGTTTCAGGTTTTGAAGCTAGCAAGTTGGGTGGCCAGATATCCTGTTTTTTATAGGACAGTACTTGTTTTTAAGGAATTTGTCCTATAGCCTGCTTAAGCAAGACAAGGACACACAATTACCCTGTCCTTCAATATGGCCATACACAGAAAAATAAATTAGACTGGATTTAATAAATGATGCATTAACTTGTTTAATTCAGTTTCCAATGATTTGATAATGATGATTATTCCAAGGTTTCCATGTTACATTCGCCATGAGTCACATCTGTTTCCGGCTCTGGCTAAATGTTATCCTCTGGCATTCCATTTAAGAATAGTTCCTTGTACCACCATAATGTTAGGATAACCATCTGCATCGGTCCTTTTTTTCTTCTCTCTATTAAAGGACAACCGTTCAATCAAATTCTCAGAATCATCAGTCTTCTAAAAGGAAGTGTGTTACAGCATGTGATTCGTCTTTGTCTTAAGGAACAAAGCTGCAATGGCTCTGCGGCTTGAATACCCTTAATGAGGTCCTGCTCCAGCCCTAGAAATTCTACTGTTGTGCTGCTGTAGTCTGAAGAATGTCAGTATGGGACCTAGACCAGGGCTTCCCGAATCCAGCTGGGTTTTCATCTTCCAAGGCCTGGATTAAGTGAGGTCTCCAGGGTATCCTCAGGCAGGAAAAACCTCTTCCAACACTGATAAAAGGTAGGCAAACCCGTCTACTGCACAGAGAGTCCAAATCCTCTCTCTCTCTCTCTCTCTCTCTCCCCCCAGGGGCTGAAGAGTCCAGGTGGGTGGGATATTTTTTATTCACAGTTCGTTTGTTATTTCCTTTTCTCTTTCTCTATCTCTTTTCAACCCCTGACGAGAGGGATCCTGTGGGAAGCGCTGCAGCTCTCACTGTTCCTTTGGGGTGCAGGGAGAGGGACAGCAAAGCTCTCCCTCCCAGCTCTTGAGCCAAAGACGGTCCCGTTTCCCCCGAACTGCTCCAAACACTGGAAGACACTGTAGAGGGTGACCACCATTCCTCTGCTTCCTGAACAGGGAACAGCGGGGCAGGTCTTCCCCAAGACCTCTCCCTGGGGGTCTCATAATTTTCTTACAAAAAAAAAAGCAAGAGACTCCCAAAATGCAACACAGGACAGAGCGTCCTCCACCTAAGGAGTTGGCTACAGCACTGGAGTCCCTGACCTGGTCCAAGGACCACAGGCAGGACGGCGCCTGAGCCCTCAGATAGGCCAGAAACCAACAAAGGGAAAAACCTCCAGACTTCCTCCAACTAAACTCTACTGCCCCCAGAGCTCTCTCTTGAGAGCTGCCTATAAAACCCACAGAGGAGGACGGCCATTCCAGCACCTTCAAAGGAAGGAGCTGTCCTAAAGGGCACCTCCCGTCACATTCCAGTCTATACTGGCTAAAGCCAAAGGCGTTAACCCAGGGCAGTCATGGTAATGGGCCGGGGGGAGGGGGCATTAGATATGTGGAGCTATTTCTAATTCAGTTAGCACTATAAGACATATCCACACTGTAAAGATGATACACATAAGAGAGAGTTCCTTCTACATCGAACTTACAATCTAATCAAGATAGACAAGACAAGTAAGAGGCTTTGTTTTAAAAATCAACAAGGCTGTCTAAAAGCCCAAGGCACGCTTTCCCGCCTAAGGACTGTGTCTTGAAGCACAGGAGAAATTATTGAGCCTCCAGGACTAAGACATTTGAATTCCAAATGCACGCATCACACTTTTGGTTAACTGGGCCTTGCTAATAAGGTGGCGACAGCCGTACCAAACATTGCCGGCTTTCAAAGACCGACTTTCCTCCACGTCCCCGTCTCCCTGGCAGTCAGATCAGCAGCAATGACATCAGGCCAGCGGCGCAGAGACCCAGGAGCAATGCGCTCCCAGTCTCTGCGGTGCCTCTTCCTCCCCTTCTCGTGTTTCCTGATTACAAAGGAAAGCAAGGGAGGGAGGGAGAACAGCCAAGGAGACAGGGAGCACACGTTTGTCGTGTCCTTGCCTTGCTGGCCTGCTGCCACTACTCTGCCCATATCACTGTGCCTCAAGAAACAGGGAGGAACCTGTTGGAGAAGAGGGGGGAGATGGAGAGGAACCTGGGGAGATGGGAGAGGCAAGAGGTAAATAAACTGAGAAAGTGAGAGGAAGCCGGGAGCAGGAGGAGATGAAGAGGGCCCTCTCAAGGGAGGAAGAGATGGAGAGGAACCTTGGGCTGTGGGGAGAAGAGGAAACGGAAAGGAAGCAGGGGGAGATGGACATGGGAAAGAGGATGGGAGACAGAGAGGTACCTGAGGTAGAGGAGGGGGAGACAGGAAGAACGTGAGGAGGGAGAGAAATGGGAGAATTTAAGAAGAGAGGAACCTGTCAAAGAAGGAGATTGAAGAGAACCTGCAAGGAGCAGAAGAGAGGGGAAGAGAGAAGAAGGAAAGATGAGAATGAGATACACCACACTATCTACAGAGCTGAGGATAGCCTATGGCTGATATGGCCTTGACCAGAGGCGCCATCTCTCTAACAATTTGACTGAAGAGCCACCTTCCCTCCACCCAATACAACTTTTGGGCAAGAAGAAGTGCTGCTGTGCCACCTACCCTCAGGGCTGTCCTTGAAAGGGAGGAGGAGGGTGGGGGTGGAATTCAAAACAAGACAAAAAAATTGCCAATGCTGCCACCAAGCTCAGAGGAAGCTTTGCAGCTCCTCCTTCTGTCCGCAGTCAGAAGCAGAATGGCCTTTGGGGCCGAAAAAAGAAACATCGGCTTCCTCTCACTCCCTCCCCCCAGCAATCAGGAGAAATGCATCGCAACGGCCTTCCACTTCCACTGTCCCAGCAGCCACAGAGCCACAAGACGCCGCGCCAGCTTCCCTCCTCCCTTTCCCATCTCAGCAGTCATGACGAACGCTGCCTGCATAGCCACCAGAAGCAGCAGCGGCCTCCCTCTCCCCTTCCCCACAGTCACTAGCAGGAACAGCAGGGCCCGAGGCTGGAAGGAAGAGGAAGAATCTGGTGGCCATGCGGGCTGAAGGAGGAGGCTGCTACTATTGCTGTCGCTTGTTCTTCCAGAAGGGAAAACGAGTGAAAGAGCATGTATGTTTGTGTGTGTGTGATGTGAGAGAGACAGTGCGTGTGAATAAATGTGTGCGTGTATATGTGTGATTGAGCATATCAGAGAGAGTACGTATATTTGTGTGTGTATTATGTGAGAGAGAGAGACAGCGCTTGTGAACAAGAGTGTGTGTGTGTGTATGTGTGATTGAGTACATGAGAGAAAATGTGTGTGCGCGTGTGATTGAGAATGTGAGCGAGAGCATGTATGCTTGTGTGTGTGTGTGTGATTGAGCATATGAGAGAAAACATGTGGTCACGTGTGATTGAGAATGTGAGCGAGAGCATGTATGCTTGTGTGTGTATGAAGTGAGAGAGAGAGACAGCACATGTGAACAAGAGCTTGTGTGTGTGTACGTATGATTGAGTATATGAGAGAAAACGTATTTGCGCGTGTGATTGAGAATGTGAGCGAGAGCATGTATGCTTGTGTGTGTGTGTGATTGAGCATATGAGAGAAAACGTGTGTGTGTGTGTGTGGTTGAGAATGTGAGTGAGAGCATGTATACTTGTGTGTGTGTGTGTGTGATTGAGCATATGAGAGAAAACGTGTGTGCGCGTGTGATTGAGAATGTGAGCGAGAGCATGTATACTTGTGTGTGTGTGTGTGATTGAGCATATGAGAGAAAACGTGTGTGCGCGTGTGATTGAGAATGTGAGCGAGAGCATGTATGCTTGAGTGTGTGTGATTGAGCATATGAGAGAAAACGTGTGTGTGCGTGTGATTGAGAATGTGAGCGAGAGCACATATGCTTGTCTGTGTGTGCTTGAACATATGAGAGAAAACGTGTGTGCACGTGTGATTGAGAATGTGAGCGAGAGCATGTATGCTTGAGTGTGTGTGATTGAGCATATGAGAGAAAACGTGTCTGCGAATGTGAGCGAGAGCACATATGCTTGTCTGTGTGTGCTTGAGCATATGAGAGAAAACGTGTGCGCGCGTGTGATTGAGAATGTGAGCAAGAGCATGTATGCTTGTGTGTGTATGTGATTGAGCATATGAGAGAAAACGTGTGTGCACGTGTGATTGAAAATGTGAGTGAGAGCATGTATGCTTGAGTGTGTGTGATTGAGCATATGAGAGAAAACGTGTCTGCGAATGTGAGCGAGAGCACATATGCTTGTCTGTGTGTGCTTGAGCATATGAGAGAAAACGTGTGTGCGCGTGTGATTGAGAATGTGAGCAAGAGCATGTATGCTTGTGTGTGTGTGATTGTCCATATGAGAGAAAACGTGTGTGCGCGTGTGATTGAGAATGTGAGCGAGAGCATGTATGCTTGTGTGTGTGTGTGATTGAGAATGTGATCATGATTGCTTGTGTGTGTGTGTGTATGTATGGCTCCCTGGAACTATATTGTTTGGAGTGTCACTTACGGTTGGGTATATGCCAACTAATGGGAATGGATATATCTGACCTGCATTTTGTATCCCCCTTTAATTGGACATGGGCAGAGTATCTGCTAGAGCAGGGGTGGGCAATTCCAGTCCTCGAGGGCCACAAACCTGTCGAGGTTTTAGGATATCCTAATGAATATGCATGATATAGATTTGCATACAATGGAGGCAGAGTGCATGCAAATCTCTCTCATGCATATTCATTAGGGATATCCTGAAAACCAGACTGGTTTGTGTCCCTCGAGGACCGGAAGTGCCCACCCCTGTGCTAGAGGGAACATACGTGAGGTCCTTATAAACCTGTGCTCAGGGATTTGGCAGGGGTTGGAGGCCCAGCATAAACACCAGGAGCCTGAGGTGCCAGAGCGCACCCTCCTGAAAGAAATAGCTCTCCAGGGACTTTCTCCCTCAGGGGGAAATTATTCAGAGGAACAAGAGTGGGTCCCAAAGACCTAAGAAGTGAGTAGGGGGCTTCACAATTCATGGAGGGTTGCAGTCCAGAAGGGCTGAAGCTTAGAAAACTGGGTGCCCCTTGCTTATCGTCCCCAGGAGTGTTCCTATGACACTGTGAGAGGATACTGAATGGCTCCAGGGTGCTAGGAAGAGTACTAATGTGGATATGTTTGAAGACAGCCATGAGAAGAATTCATTTATTATTTAATGCATTTCTATTCCACCTTTCTGTTCCAAAGTGAAAGATTTCAAAAGGGCATGGGATAAGCACTGTGGACCTCTAAGGGCTAGAGGATGGAATTGAAGAAATGAGTGCATGGAGGTAACTTGCTAGGTTAACCAATAAGCCTGAAACCCTTGATGCACGTCCAACACTAATCTCTGCTTCAACATCAAGAGATAACGGGGAATCGGACTCAAACAGCAACCAAGAAAGGGCCATGACTTTGACAGTTTGGGAAACTGAAAAGTATGGGGGTGACTTGTATGGCATGGCAGAGACTACCATAAGCTT
The DNA here is from genome assembly GCF_901001135.1 of Rhinatrema bivittatum. Classification (NCBI taxonomy): domain Eukaryota; kingdom Metazoa; phylum Chordata; class Amphibia; order Gymnophiona; family Rhinatrematidae; genus Rhinatrema; species Rhinatrema bivittatum. Next base: position 414,454,423 of record NC_042616.1, on the reverse strand, counting down.
GCTGGGTAGACTGGATGGACCGTTGGTCCTTTTCTGCTGTCATTTCTATGTTTCTATGAAATAAAAGTGAATACATCCATTAATCACAGAGCTGTAGCCAGGCAATTTGGCACCTATGGCCAAGTGAAAAACTGTGCCCTCTCCCATTATACCGTGAGTTGGGAGACTGTTCAATATTTGTACAGCGATGCCCATGGGTACTGCAAGGGTATTAGAGGCCCTAGGAAAATCTTACAGTCGTGCACCCTCCACCCTATCACACTCTCCTCACACACAATTAAAAATGATGCATTTATAATAGATTTTATATGAAATGAACATTCAAAGCACAGTTTTCTGAGGTAAAAATATCACTTACAATATGTATATACTAGTTACATGCACTGCTGAGGTGCCAACCAGAAAAACCTGCAAAAAAGCAAGAGACACTTGGAACTCCTATGGTATTAGGCCTACTGTAATGCATCATGGGCATGGGCATGGCCCTAAGAGAACCACTCAAACAGCAACAACCCTACCTATGAAAGTTAATACTGTAAATATTATACCTGGCCTAAAATAGTAATAAAATCCCTATCAGGGAAACAGAACAATCCAAGCTGCTATAGATCCCTACATAGAAACTACACATTAACAGAGTAACTCACTTCAGTCTCACATGCAAAGCATCTTATAACATATCAAGGAAATAAGTTTAGCTTTAATGATCCTATGCATTTGGAGACTTTTTTGCAGGATAAGAGTAATGAAGGAAGAAGTAATGAAGTCCAATAAAGTAGATAAATCTCTCTCATTGAATCTTTGTTAATATTGGATATTTATGTTTTCTCTCCCCCAATTATGGGTTCTGCAACTGCAGATATAGTAATGTTACGTTGAGAATTATGGATAATTATGTTTCTGTAATTGCTATCTATATATTTTGTTTAAATTGATTTAAATAAAATTGAATAAAAAATAAATTTAAAAAAATTCTCTCTTAGCCTGTCTTATCAATGTCTTACATTTAACTTGCCAGCGCTTATGCTTTATCCTATTTTCTTCTGTTGGATCCTTCTTCCAATTTTTGAATGAAGATCTTTTGGCTAAAATAGCTTCTTTCACCTCCCCTTTAACCATGCCAGTAATCGTTTTGCTTTCTTTCCACCTTTCTTAATGTGTGGAATACATCTGGACTGTGCTTCTAGGATGGTATTTCTTTTTAACAATGACCACGCCTCTTGCACACTTTTTACCTTTGTAGCTGCTCCTTTCAGGGTTTTCTAACAATTTTTCTCATTTTATCAAAGTTTCTCTTTTGAAAGTTTAACACGAGAGCCGTGTATTTGCTTACTGTCCCCCTTCCAGTTATTAGTTTAAATTTGATCATATTATGATCACTATTGACAAGCGGCCCCACCACCATTACCTCTCTCACCAAATCCTGTGCTACACTGAGAATTAGATCTAAAATTGCTCCCTCTCTCGTCGGTTTTGAATGTTCTTGCAGAAAATATTTTTTCATTCACATATTTTATTGTAACTGCTGTTATTAGATCAGGTGTTTATTTTAAGGGATTAGCTCATTTTCCCTCTAGGGATTGGGTTGCTGTGAGCATAAATTTGATAGGCTTTTTGCACCAAAGAAAGTAGAGCTCACAGGGTAACGTAGGAGGGTGGACTGTGTTCTAGGGCACATAACACCAGCAAAGTTTCTGGTGCACCACCAACTTCAGCAAGTCACCCTACACTCTGACGAGGATGTCCCAAACGTTTCACGATAAGGGTCATTTAAAATCACCAAAAGGGCCTGGGAGGATGGGAGTGGGGGGAAGATTATTCTTAGGGTGGCGTGGGTGCCACTCGATGGTGCACTAGTCCTCTGTTTTTAAGGGGCTATGCTTTTAATGGACTTCTCTTTAATGTTGGGAGTTTAAACATTCATTTCTTTAGTTTACTATAGGAACATTCTGGGGACAAGGAGTCATCCTGAGGTTATAAAAAGGGAATGGCTAGTAGGAGGAGACATATTTGTAGGCCTTCCTTCAAGGGGTTAGTCTGGTGGGATTTTTTCTAAGTTAAAATTTTAACTTATTATCTATACTGGGGAAACTTCCAGAGAGTGGTTCAAGGAATGGCCCCAGTAGGTGTGAGAGAGTGGTATGAGTGGTTTGTGTGGTGGTAGCCAATGGCTGTGACAGTTTCAGTGCTATAAAAGAGCATCTTTGCTCATTTCAAAGGGCCGGTCACTGAGGAAGGAGCTCATGGAGTAAGAGTATCTGGTCCAGGCCACAAGATGTGAAAGGAGAAACAATGAGGCCGATGCAATGAAGTGCGCACTGTTTACCCCGCAGTTGGATGCGGGCAGGGCCGGCGGAAGCACTAGGCGAACTAGGCGGTCGCCTAGGGCGCCAGCTTCCCGGGGGCGGCACTGCCCCGGTAAAATTAAGAGAGCCGTAGCCTGCCTCGGTAAAAATAAAAGAGCTGCATTAAGCCGCCGCCCCCCCCCCCCCCGATAAAAATAAAAGAGCCGCTGCCGGCAGCCCGCCCCTGCCCCGCGGTGCAAAAAAAAAAAAAAGCTGTTGCATCCGCGGCTGCCCTTTTCTTCTTCCCGCCCCCCCCCCTGACCCGGAACAGGAAGTGATGCGCGGGAAGCAGTGGCGTAGCCACGAGTGGGCCTGGGTGGGCAGGTGCCCACCCAACTTAGACCCAGGCCCACCCAACTGGCACCGGAACTGCAAGGCTGTCGCGGGATCCCATTCCCGCGACAGCGAACAAGAGAACCCACGCCTCGCGCGCCATCACGGCACACGTGGGGAAGCGCTGCTGCGGCCGTATGGCCAACCGGTCTTCCTGTTCGGGGGGGGGGGGGGAGCGGAAGCGCCGCGCGCAGCTTCCGCTTCCTCCCCCCAATGCAGGAAGATCAGCTGCCTCTCCTGCTGCCACCGGCCTCCTGCTATCTTCGGACCAAACGGCCCGCCGAACTTCCTGTTTGGGGGAGCGGAAGCACCGCGCACAGCTTCCGCTTTCTCCCCCAAAGCAGGAAGATCAGCTGCCTCTCCTGCTGCCACCGGCCTCCTGCTATCTTCGGGCGTCGGGCCGTACTGCCCGCCGATCTTCCTGCTTGGGGGGGGGGGAGGGAGGAAGCGGACTTTGTGCGCTGCGCTTCCGCTCCCCCCCCCCCGACAGGAAGTTCGGCGGGCAGTACAGCCCGACGCCCGAAGATAGCAGGAGGCCGGTGGCAGCAGGAGAGGCAGCTGATCTTCCTGCTCTGGGGGAGAAAGCGGAAGCTGTGCACGTGCTTGAATGTGTATGTGTGGATGAGAATGGGAGTGTGTGTGGGTGAAAACTGGAGCCTGGGTGTGTATGTGGGTGAGAATGGAAGCTTGAATATGTGGGTGAATGGGAGCTCGAATGTGTGTATGTGTGGTTGAGAATGGGAGCCTGGGTTTGTGGGTGGGTGAGAATGGGAGCTTGAATGTGTGTATATATGGGTGAGAATGAGAGCCTGGGTTTGTGTGTGTGGGTGAGAATGGAAGCTTGAATATGTGGATAAGAATGGGTGCTTGAATGTGTGTATGTGTGGGTGAGAATAGTACCTTAAATGTGTATATGTATGGATGAGAATGGGAGCTTGAATATGTGTGGGTGAGACTGGGAGCATGGGTTTGTGGGTGAGAATGGGAGTCTGGGTTTATGTGTGTGGGTGAGAATGGGTGCCTGGATGTGCGTCTGTGTGTGCATAAGAATATAAGCCTGGGGAGGGGTGAGAAAGTGAGAACTTGAATGTGAGCTTGTGGGGGGGGGGGGGGGAGAGCATATGAGAGTGACAGCTTGAGTGTGTGAGAGGGAGTCTGTGAGAAAAAGCGTGTATGTGTGTGTGTGTGTGTGTGTGTGTGTGTGTATGTGTGTGTGTGTGTGTGTGTGTGTGTGGAAGGGAAGAAGACAGTAATAGAAGAAAGACACTGAAAAGGAATTAGGAAATGAGCTATAAGGGAAAAAATGGGTAAAAGAGACCAGGACCAACTGATTAGAAAAATACAAAGATCAGACAACAAAGGTAAAAATATATATCTATATTTTGAGATGTTAGCAATTTAAATATAAGCAACACAACCGCTCTCTCAAAATTTATGGACAGGTAGGAGCCGTGTATAAAATCGTAATAATAAGAAGGCTAAAGTACCACAAATCACCGTGAATTATGTTTGTATCATTAAGTAAACCTCATACTTAGGCGTAGATGTGAATGCTATGCTGCATAATTTGGCATTATTTATCAGTAATAAAACAACTAGTAGACCTGCATGCCTACAGCCCACCCATGTTAACCTTGTGCCCACCCAAAAAATCAATTCTGGCTACGCCACTGGCGGGAAGGAGAAAGAGCCGTGCCGCATTAAAAAAATAGCGGCGACAGCAGCATCGGCCCCTGAGCAATTGAAGCAGCCGGTAATCGGGAAAGGAGTCAGCAGCACGAGCCTCCTGCGGCCGATGGGATTCTTCCTTCTTGGCCTGTGGGGGCTGGAGGAGGCTGCGGCAGCTACCATTTGTTCTCGGGGGGGGGGGGGGGGGGGGAGTGAGTGAGAGAAAGCCAGCTAGCCTGTGTGTGATTGAGAGCCTGTGAGTAAGTGAGAGAATGTATTTGATCGAGAGCATGTGTGTGTGATTGAGAGAAACTGGTCAGAGAGCTGATGTATGTGTATATGTGAGAGACAATGAAAGTGACTGCTCAGAGAGATGACTGATGTGTGAGAGTGTGAGACAGTCAGGGATGTGACTGATGTGTGTGTGTGTGTGTGAAAGAGAGAAAAAGCATGGAAGTGAGAACTCTGGGTATGTGTGTGAGAAAGAGAAAGTGATTATGGGAATGAGAAGCCTGTGCATGTGGAGAGAACAAGCATGGGAGTGAGAGACTGGTGAGTGTGTGTGAGAAAGAGAAAGTGATTATGAGAGGGAGAAGCCCATATATGTAAGTGGAACACGGGCGTGGGAAGCCTGTGTGTGTATGGCATGAGAGAAACTGTTCAGGAAGGTGACTGGTGTGTTTGTCAAAGACTGTTTGGGAGGTGATTGGTGTGTGAGAGACAGAAACTGGTCATGGGGGCATGACTGATATGGTGTGTGTGTGAGAGACATGGGCCCTAAGGAAGAGGACCATGAGTATAGAGCTTAGCCACTACTGCTGCTTCTGGTGTGTACTACAGCCTGCATGGAAGAGGAGTAGGAGAGCTGCTGGAGGGGGTAAGTAAAGATGGCTTTTTAAGTTTATTTTTCTTGATTGACTGTCATTTTAATTATTTAATATTATGTGATGTGTCTGCTTTTTTTGTTTGAGCAACAAGTATAGCTTTGGTTTATGTTTATTTTATTTATTTTTATTTATTTATTTATAAAAGAGTTTCTATACAGTCGATAAGACAAATCATCTCAATGGTTTACATGGCATAAAAATGTCAAATAAGTGTTCTGTTATAAATACAGACTTCGTTATTTTCATTAATGCACAATGTAAGTTAATTGTGTGTGTGTGGGGGGGGGGGGGGGGGCGGCATAGCTGACGTTTTGCCTAGGGCGCCTAATACCCTTGAACCGGCCCTGGATGCGGGTTGTGGAGGCACATCCACAGCCCATTATACTATAAAGGGATTAACGCCTCCACAACATGCGTCCAACGCGCTGCAAACTTAATGGCGCTCATCACATGCAAATGCATATTGATGAGGCTATCAGTTAGTCACCCTAAATTCAAAAATAAAATGTGCGTCCAATACACACATTTCTCAGCGCCCCCAAAATGTTGTACAGAAAAGAAGAAAATAATACTGCTTTTCTGTACATCCTCCGATTTAATATCGTGGCGATATTAAGTCAGAGGAACGAAAGATTAAAAAAAAAAAAAAAAAAAAAAAAAGTTTCTTTAAAGTGCCGGCGGTCAGGTTCAGGAAATGGACGCTCAGTTAACCAGCGTCCATTTTCCGAACCTGTGGCTGTGCACCGATTAGGAAAATGGACGCCGATAAATGCAGCCTCCGTTTTCTTAACCAGCGGACGGCCGCAGACAGCTGACCTCTTCCAGGCACCCTCCGTCAAGGAGATGCTAGGGGCGCTCAATCGACCCTAGCGCCTCTTTGAAAGCGCGACCCCCTAATTTAAATACTGCACGGTGCCCCCAGAAGAGGTGTCTGAGGGGCACGTTAGGAAAGCAGGCGCTGAACACTCAGCACCCGCTTTCGGCGCATTTTTTTTGCTTCGGCCCCAATGTGTGCTTCACCTCAAAGTGGTATTATTATCTGACAGTGAGTTACAGAAGTATAAGGAGAGGCAAGTTGTGGATTACAAGTTGGTGGTGTGGGAGAGGAGTGCTTGGGTGCTTCCAACAGCCCTAAAGTTGAATAAGAGTAAAAAGTATATCTGGAAAAACAGGAGTGAGGAGTGCACACCTGGAGGAAAGAGAGAGTCTGGATTTAGAAGTTTTACAGAGGAACTGTGGCAGGAGAGGCTGGCTGGGCCTAGGAGAGAGGCACCAGCTGGTTATTTCAGCGAGGGGCTCGGGACAGACACTGTGCCCAAAGACCAGGGGTGTACTGTCCTTGGAGCTGCTCCAGAAGTGGGAAGCTGGGATATCAGTCAGCTTCCAAAGTGTGAGCAGAGCAGGGCCGGTGCTTCCATTAGCCAAACTAGGAGACCGCCTAGATTGCCTAAAGTTTTGGAGGCAGCAAAATCATGCCAGCACAAGGCATAGAAGGGCACTGTGCGAGATCTAATACTGCTAAAGAAGGGAGCACTGTGCTGGAGCCACTGCCACTGCCACTGCTAGGAGGGAGCACTGTGCTGGAGCTGCCACCAATAGGTAGATTGGAGAGGGGGTGCATGACCAAAGATTCGCCTAGGGTGCCAAATACTCTTGCACTGGCCCTGAGTGTGAGTACAGAGCGGATGACCTCTGTGTCAGAAAATTACATCCAGGAACCCTCCCCACCACCACCACCACCTAGGATCCTAAAAGAAAGGAAAGATTATGAGAAGATGAAGTGGGATGTAAATGTGAGGGATACTGCCCTGGGGAATTATTGCGAGAGAAAAGACTTTTGAGAGATGAATCTAGGACTACAGAAGTTCTGGGAATAAAGAAGAAGAGTAACTAGTGACTTCTGAGGAGTATAAATTATTGCGATGTTTATGTAATCTGGCCAAAATGCAACTGAAGTGATTACTTATTTGGACTGTGATCTTGACAAGAACTTGTGGCTGATGCTAGTTTGTGTTTGAAAATAAATCTTCTATTTTTTGGAAGCACAAGTACAGAGTGGAGATTGGAGTTTACGGAGGATCGGGTTAGGAGAGAGTTGTCCTCTGCCCAGTCAGGGCCCTGCTGAGTGTCCTAACCCTCAGCCCACAATGCCTGGAGAGACTGAGCTAGCCCATTGCTCCTCAAGGCTGGGAAGCCGGTCCTTTGGCACAGGGGTGACATCAGAGTTTATTGAGCTGGGGGTAGTGGGGGAGGAAGACAGGGAGAAAGCCCCTCTGAGTTGCTTACTGAGAAGGGTTTGAGTGAGGAGGCCATGTCAGATCCTTTCGGTGACTGGAAATGCTGGGCAGGGGGGAGGGCAGGGGGCAGTGTTCCCAGGGGTGTGGAAGTACATACAGCTGTTGTGTGGTTTGGGAAGTTAGCCCAATAAATTTAGCCAGGATATTCAGCTGTGCAGCAGCGCCCTTGAATAAATCCAGCTAAGTCAAAGTTAACCAGATAAATTTACCCGGCTACGTTTAAGACAGCCCTGTGTTGGAAGAACAGATAGCAGGACCCACAGCTGTATTCATAGACTTGCAAGTTGATCGGTACTAGAATTAGGAGAATGTGCTCCTCTCAGGGTGGGAGTAGACTGTAATATTCCTGCTGGTTGAGGGGGTGCCTGAAGGGCGCCAGGACTTAGAGAAACTTCAGCAATAGAGGTTTCAGTACTTCGGTCCAGCAACGGCAACTCACCCAAATGCTGAATGTGATTGTCCATTGGACCTCGAACTCTCCCAGGAGCCGGTGACGAAGTCAAAATGCTGCTTTTTCTTTTCTTCCCCATCGGATTGAAGGGGTGCGCTGTTCTTCCAGCACAACTGTCGGGGATCCATTACCAACTGTTATATCCAATCTCAGTGAGGAACTGAGTGTTGTGACATTAAAGGATGTCTGGAAGATAGAGGCTAAGCTCAGTCATTCTGCTTCCCATCTCTGTATTTTTTTCTTCTGAAACAAGAAGCTACATTTCAGGAGCAGGATACTTGTTTAAATGGTTTGGGAAGTTATCTACTCTCAGTACCTGTGTAACCTCATTACAGAATGCGGGGTTATCCTCTATGAAAGATAGTTTAATTGTATATAATGGACTGGAAGTTTTGGAAAACTCTTTCCGATCTAGGAATTTGTGTTTCCTTAATTTTCCATTTAGAAGATTAATATCCCCAGTAGAAATGTTTAAAAAATTCCTTAATGAGGTTCTTTCTATACCAGAGGACAAAATGCCTAGAGGCTGATGCAATAAAATGTGCTCAGCCTAGCACAGGGGTTTATGCACGGTTGGGCGCGTGTATTGGACGCGCTAGTCTAGCGCCGGATGCAGTAAGGAGATTAGCACGTCCAAAACGCACACCTTAATAAATGCTACCCGATAGTGCTCGTCAGATGTAAACTGCATGTAGATGAGGGCATTAGCAGCTATTACCCCTCGATGCAGGAAAGCGCTGGGCGCCCAATGTACACATTTTAATGGCGGAAAATTTAACTCAGCTTGCAGTCAAGGACTCTTGAAAAACATTCAAAAATAGTTTTTCTGGGTTGTGATAAGTCTGTCCTCCCCCTTAGTATCATTGTGACACTTTAATTTACCGCTCTTGGTGGAGAAAAATGATTGCATATTTTCACTTCATTAATAAACACCCACTTTTCCTATTGCCACGCAATTTGGACGTCCGTTGCAAGGGGCACCTAATATTTTGCTGAGGTTGCTGAAGTGAATTATAACAAGAAAAGAAGCGGAATGAAAACGGACACTCGGACCGAGCGCCCGTTGCAATAAACTATTGAGCACTATGGGCGCTCAACTCTCCGTTACGGTGCCCTTCTTAATGCTGCCTCTCTTTTAAATATTGCATCAGGTGCCCAGGGGATGTAACTGCGCGCACGTTAAGATAACTAGCACCTGTTTTCAGCACGCTAGTGCATCAGCCCTTTAGTATTTCAAAAATATATTATTTGCACGACAAAGCGTATTTAACATAGAGGATAGAGCCCTGGTGTCTCGACCTCTTTGGAAGCATCTGTTGATATAATACCTACTAGCTAAATTAATTGTATCTTTCAGTTTGGACAAGGCTAGGGATTCTGTTTTCCTTAAGTATTGTTAGAATAAAGATTTTTCCTTTTGTGGAAATAAAATACAAATATTTCCAGATGTTTGTCATGTAACGCAAACTAAGAGGAGACATTTTTCCCTCCTTGAGGCATAAGGTGCTGACCACTGGTGCCACCTTTTTCCTTAAATTTCCGTGCAAGTGCTTGATTGCCTTCCAGAAATAATACATTTGTATTTTATGATCCATTACATTTGGAAACATTTATCTCTAACACGAATCGGGATGTGGTTCAGGAAGAGGCTGTAGCTATCAATGCTGGTTAGGCTGATTTATAAAATATTTGCCCTCCAGTTCTCATCTTCTCCATGATATATTATATATTTACCTTTATTCAGAACTATATTTCATGGTATTATACTCCCCTTTTTTTGAACATGGACTTGATTAATGGCAAGTGTTTTGCAACTAAGAGTTATTCGTTTTTCCTTGATATTATGTTTTTTTTCTTCTAAGAGCACTTTATTAATTTTCCTTCTCATATGTTTATGTAGGTATATTTGAAAATGTAATAAAGATTAAATTAAAAAAAAAAAAGACAGCCCTGTGGCTGGACCAGTGTTAGACAGATAAGTTATTTGACTAACTCTGAATGTTGGAGTTAGCTGGCTAACTCAATTCCTTCCTGATCTGCCCATTTCCCGCTCCTGAATTATCTGGCTAAGTACTTAGGGCCAGATATTCGTACCTACACACGGGCGTAGATTTGTGTGCGCAACCCGGCGCGCACAAATCTACGCCCGATTTTATAACATGTGTGCGCAGTCTGGCAGTCTTTTGTCTCTCCTCCAGAAGATTTAAGCTGTCTGGTGACCCAATGCAGAGGAACGATATTTTTGCATTAACAGTCTTTTGCACTATCTCCTCAGTTTGAAGGCAAGGACATTTTATTCCCTTCTGGGTTGATTCTAATATTTTTTTCCATTTGGAGCTGCTAACCCATGGTACCTGGGAGTCAGCATACTGAACCTTTGGAAGAGAGAAGTCTTTCATCCAAAAAGATACAAAGGTGTTACAAATTCTATCTAAAGCAAGGGTTCTCAGTAACGTGCATAACCAGGAGAAACAAAGAAAATACAACATAAAGGTAACAAGAGCTATGTTGCTATTGAGGGACGGATTACATGAAGGGGTGAGGAGTGCCCACCAGGCACTGAAAGCAGGAAGTAGGCCAGAGTCCTGTAAAGAGTGGGCAGATGTAGTCGAGCCATGGGCAGCAGTCAGGGCAGGCAGCGAGCAAATGTTATGCGGATCCAGGCCAAGGTTAAGGCAGGCAGCAGGCAGGCAGGTCGAGATCCAAGCTGAGGTTACGGCAGGTGGCAGTCCAGAAGGGATGTCCATAGCAAGGGTCAGAACCAGGAGTCAGGCGGAGACAGACAGACAAGACAAGAGAAGGCACAGGGGACCAAGACACAAGCAGGATAGACAGGGCAAGGAACACCGAGGCAAGGCAGACAAGGTGTCATGGATGTGAGCCCTTAGGCTGTGGCATGACTGACGCAGCCTAGTAGGCAAACCCACTAGGCCCATGCTGACAGTTGGTGGACATGCCTTTGTTGGGATAAGAGCTGGAGCTTCACTTGCACAAGCCTCATTCCCCGCAGATTGAGCCTTTGGATTCCAGGGTCCGGCAGGGCTTAGGTGAGTGTCCATCAAGGTGCAGTCAGAGAAAAGTTCAGATATGGACAGTGGTCAGGGAAGGCAGCGAGAAGATGGAGTCTGGGTCCAGGCCAAGGGTCAGGGTAGGCAGCAAACCAGAGAGAAGTCAGAATCCAAAGCAGGGGTCAGAATCGGGAAGACGGGCCAAGACAGACAAGATGGACAAAGATGAGACACTGACAGACAAGACAGGCAAGACTGACAAAACATGGCAATGAGAACCGGAGTAAGGAGGAAGGATGGGAAAGGCACAGAGAGCAGGACAAGGGTACAACCAGGCAAGGCAGGAACTGGAACAATCGACAGAAGAACATAAGAACATGCCATATTGGGTCAGACCAAGGGTCCATCAAGCCCAGCATCCTGTTTCCAACAGTGGCCAATCCAGGCCATAAGAACCTGGCAAGTACCCAAAAACTAAGTCTATTCCATGTTACTGTTGCTAGCAATAGCAGTGGCTATTTTCTAAGTCAACTTAATTAATAGCAGGTAATGGACTTCTCCTCCAAGAACGTATCCAATTCTTTTTTAAACACAGCTACACTTACTGCACTAACCACATCCCCTGGCATCAAATTCCAGAGTTTAATTGTGCGTTGAGTAAAAAAGAACTTTCTCCGATTAGTTTTAAATGTGCCACATGCTAACTTCATGGAGTGCCCCGTAGTCTTTCTATTATCTGAAAGAGTAAATAACCGATTCACATCTACCCGTTCTAGACATCTCATGATTTTGAACACTTCTATCATATCCCCCCTCAGCCGTCTCTTCTCCAAGCTGAAAAGTCCTAATCTCTTTAGTCTTTCCTCATAGGGGAGCTGTTCCATTCCCCTTATCATTTTGGTAGCCCTTCTCTGTACCTTCTCTATCGCACCTATATCTTTTTTGAGATGCGGCGACCAGAATTGTACACAGTATTCAAGGTGCGGTCTCACCATGGAGCGATACAGAGGCATTATGACATTTTCCGTTTTATTCACCATTCCCTTCCTAATAATTCCCAACATTCTGTTTGCGTTTTTGACTGCCGCAGCACACTGTACTGACGATTTCAATGTGTTATCCACTATGACGCCTAGATCTCTTTCTTGGGTGGTAGCTCCTAATATGGAACCTATCATTGTGTAACTATAGCATGGGTTATTTTTCCCTATATGCATCACCTTGCACTTATCCACATTAAATTTCATCTGCCATTTTGATGCCCAATTTTCCAGTCTCACAAGGTCTTCCTGCAATTTATCACAATCTGCCTGTGATTTAACTACTCTCAACAATTTTGTATCATCTACAAATTTGATAACCTCACTCGTCGTATTTCTTTCCAGATCATTTATATATATATTGAAAAGTAAGAGTCCCAATATAGATCCCTGAGGCACTCCACTGTCCACTCCCTTCCACTGAGAAAATTGTCCATTTAATCCTACTCTCTGTTTCCTGTCTTTTAGCCAGTTTGCAATCCACAAAAGGACATCACCTCCTATCCCATGACTTTTTACTTTTCCTAGAAGCCTCTCATGAGGAACTTTGTCAAACGCATTCTGATAATCCAAATACACTACATCACTGCTAACATGAGTGAATAGTCCTCATCTGTGCTTTTCATGCAAATATCTCTGACTCTATTACAGTTGTCCTTTTTGTTTCTATTCTCCCTGGGTTCTCTATTGTCTGTTATAGCAAATGGGGGGGGGGGGGGGGGGGGGGGGTTGGGGTATTTCATGGAGGTGATGCAGTCTGGCCCTGGACATCAAACTGGTGTAGGTGCATGTGTAATGTTGGCAACTATAGCCTTGAAGTTGCATTCGGGCGTACATCCTTTTAGAAACTGTAATTCCGGCCTTCTGAGACCATCGCACAGCGAGTTGCTGGGCTAAAGGAACTTTCTTGCCTTTTCCACATGGGTGATTTCTGTTAATCATTCACTGCACCCCTACACGATGTCGGTGCTATAATATAGAATCTGTGATGTTCCTTTAATATCTCTTCAATTTCAATTTTACCCCGTCTCTTCTCTAAAGCAGTGTTTCTCAACCTTTTTTCTATCAGGACACACCTGAGAGATGACGCTCACATGCGTGATACACTGAACACATGACCATCATAGGACTAAATATAAGCATGTGCTCTGCATCCACAGGCATCTCCCACTTCCTGATGAGTGCAGAGCAGAGCTAAGACTTTTCCCTGTACAACTCACCATACAAAAAGATATTCTGATTCTGGTGTCATCTCAATAACAGCATCACAAACTCCCTCTGCTACCAGGTGCATTGTAAAATAATACAAAACCTGGAAAAACAAACCCCATTCTGTACATGTTTATCACCTGCCATACCACAGTAGCACTAACTCCAAGAAATGAAACAGCAATAGCCCTACCCATGAAAAGGCAGCAGTTCACCACCAGTGCAAGATCATATGGAGAAAATACAACAGATACGACTGATACAAATGCTTACAAGTTAGTAAAGTACCTCATCTCAGTCACATACACACAGAACAGTCAGACCTACCTTCACCTAATATAGAATAAAATACCACAAATTACAGAACTAAAACTGGAATGGAAACCCCAAGAAGACTTTCTGCATGCAGTGCAAAACTGGGAAACTAGAAACAAATATATTTCCTCCTACAATAAACAAAGTACAAAGATAGAAGAAAAGCATATTCTCAAAACTGGCTCTTGTATCCCACCACTCCCCTCCATTAAGGCTCTTGTATCCCACCACTCCCCTCCATGCCCCCATCACCCCTCACATCTCCCAACTACTCAATTGTCCCTTCACATGCGCGAATCCCTATCCAACATCCCTTATATCCCCCACCCCACATCCTCTTCCCCGTGCTCCCTCTCTCCCCTGCTCAACTCTCCCTGCCCTTCCCTCTCCTCTTCCCTATCCAGCATACCTCTGACTCCTCTTTCCCACCCCTTCCTGCTCAACATCCCCTGACCTCTCTTCTCTCCTCCAACCCAGGCCCCACACCTCCATCTCTCCCTCCACTTCCATCTCTCCTCAATGTCCCGCAGCCCCCAGTCCCTCCTTTCCCCCACCCCTTCCTACCCAGCAGATTCCTAACTCCCTACCTTCCCATGCCTTCCTACCCAGCACATTTCCCCCTCCTCCTGGTTCCCAGCCAGCAGAAAAGCCTTCACTCCAATCCAGAGTCTCCCTCCCGCTTTACCAGCAGCACCTGAGAGCAAGAAGCATTGAGGAGAGGAAGAAGATGAGACAGCAGCAGTGGATCTACAGACCACCATGGGGTGAAGAGAGCATCAGAAGCCTCCCTGCCAGGCCAGGCAGAGGAAGATAAAGTTGGTGTCCCGCCAGGCACATATGAACAGGACTTGGTGATATCTCGCTCTGATCTGGGTGAAAGAGAAGGGAATAACTTCCCACTGGGCCAGGAAGAGGAGAAGGAAGCAAGAGCAGCTTCCTTTCATACCGAATAAAGGAGAAAAGAGCCAACTCCTGTCCAGACTGAGGAGGAAGAAGCAGCCTTCTGCTGGGTTTGAGACACATCTTCCGTGACCTCGCGTCACACTAGTGTGTCCCGACACACCTGTTGAGAACCACTGCTCTAAACAATCCAGGGTGGCCTACAGCAGAATAAAATACAATACAAGAGAACAAATGACAAAGCATACATTTTAAACAGTAAAAACTGCATACTCCAAATAACTTTCAAATAAACACTTGATAACAATATTATTCAGACATCCCAGCAAGTAAGAGAGGAGAATCCTTTGGTTTTCTTGAGAGTAGAGAGACAGGGTTTTAATTTCCACGCTAAGGGCAAAATATGTATAGGGGGCCTTCATTTTTTATTTTATATTTATTTATTTATTCCCAGGAATTTATCAGTGTTTATTACCACAAGGACAAAACCGGGAGAAAATCAGAGGAAAAAAATGAGAGGTTCGGACTTTTCAGCTTGGAGAAGACGACTGAGGGGGGATATGATAGAGGTGTTTAAAATCATAAGAGGTCTAGAATGGGTAGATGTGAATCAGTTATTTACACTTTTGGATAATGGAAGGACTAGGGGGCATTCCATGAAGTTAGCAAGTAGCACATTTAAGACTAATTGGAGAAAATTCTTTTTCATTCAATAGACAATTAAGCTCAGGAATTTGTTGCCAGAGGATGTGGTTAGTGCTGTTAGTGTAGCTGGGTTCAAAAAAGGTTTGGATAAGTTCTTGGAGGAGAAGTCCATTAATGGCTATTAATCAAGTTTACTTAGGGAATAGCCACTGCTATTAATTGCATCAGTAGCATGGGATCCTCTTGGTGTTTGGGTAATTGCCAGGTTCTTGTGGCCTGGTTTTGGCCTCTGTTGGAAACAGGATGCTGGGCTTGATGGACCCTTGGTCTGACCCAGCATGGCAATTTCTTATGTTCTTATTTTTCCAGGTAAATTACAAGAGCTGATTTTACTGGAGAGAAGCGAGGATATATATATATATATTCCGCAGACTGGATCCGCAGACTGGAGAGAAGCGAGGATAATTTATATATATATATATATATATATATATATATATATATATATTCCGCAGACTGGATCCTCAAGCAGGGATACCCAAACCTTTTGTGAAGAAGGCCACATAACTTCTTTTCTCTCACACCTCCTCTCAATCCTTCCTCTCTTCCCAGCATCTCTCCTCTCCCCTTCAGCCTATCACCTCTCCCCTCCTGGCAGAAAGAAGCGGTTCTCTGTGCCTCCCTGCTTAGCAGCAGCTCGAGTGGCAGCGTTGGCCTTCCTGCCCCATGGCACCTCTAAAGACTCCCTTCTTGGCAAGCGCCTGAGCAGCAGCTCTGGCCTCCATCCTCCAGTGCAGCTCCAGTTGTGGCCTCTGGCTTTGGCAGCGGATCCTTCCTGCTCCTGCGGCAGGGGCACGTGGCAGTGGCTGCAGCACACAGGCGCCCGCTGCTCTCATAATATTTTGCTCCACGTGTGGCTCGGGTCCGGTTCCTGCACATGTCACACTGTCGGACCTTTAGGGGGCGGAGATGCCCCCGAGGCTATGTTTATGACACACTAGGGGGTGACAAATCAGTTTAAACTGATTGGATTTATCTGTGAAAATTGGTTTAAACTGAAAACGAAGCATCCTAAATATGCACTAAGGTATTTCTTCCATTTTTTTTTCCCCCAGTCAGAAAAATGATCAGTATTTCTGGCTCTGTGCTCTCCTTCTTACCATGCTGGAATGACAACATTATCACAGTTCAGGGAGTAAAGAGGAGGAGGGAGAGAGGAGGGGGGGGGAGACCATGACATCAGAAAGACAGGTTCCCCAGACTTGCTTGCAGCTCTCGCCAGCTGCACCGACAAGAGGCAGATTGCCAGTTAAATTCTGACCCCGGCAGATGGTGCAGGAGGAGGGCCACCCCCTACCCACCCGAGCAAAAGCTTCTTAAAAGAAGAAGAGATGCGGATCGTGCTAAATCAGCACCTGTGAGCCGAAGGTCTGAGCAACAGCTCGAGGATTGCAGGAAGGTCTGCCCAGGTTACAGCTCTGACCTGGCAGCCGGGGCAGAAGCTGCTTCCGAGACCACATCCAGGCCTGGATTCCAGAAGCAAAAGACTGAAGGCTTCATCGTAAGAACTCCCCTCCTTCACAAGGAAGAGTCTGCACCCGAGGTGCTCCTTCCACCCTCTCAACAGGTGTGGCATTCTTGGGGGGGCAAAGCCGGGGACTGTGAGGAGACCAGAGAGGAAGGGGAGACCTGAAGGAGGACAATGGAGTGAGGCGCAGGGACTGCTCGGGGTAAGACAGTCCCAGTCCTGTCTCGGGGCAGAGGCAACGCTGACAGAGAAAAGAACAAGGGGACTGCACCTGTCTTTAAGCAAAGGGGAAGGAGTCCTCATCTGCCTGCTCTTCAAGGTATGTCTTTAAGTCTCATTCACGAGGGGGCCGATGCAGTAAAGTGCACGTAAAAAAATGTGCGTCCAAACCGTGCGCCCACGTTCACGTCTCGTGGGCGCCCGACGCAAGAGGTAAATGAGTCGCCGTGCTGAAAGGGACACGCGCCAGAGACAGTTTGTGCGTCCCTAGCGCGTCCTTGGCATCGGGCCCCCAGGAAACGTGGCTGTGTGCGGGTTAGGAAAGCGCTCGCTCAATGCGAGCGTCCGTTTTATCCTGCTGCCGGCACAATGTACGTGCACAAGGATACACGACCTGGAGCCTGTATACGGTGCACCCAGAATTTTTTTTTCCCCCTGGGGCAGCACCTGAGAAAGCAGGATTTTTTTTTTTTTTTTGTGAGCCCTCGACGTGCAGCGAGGCTTAACGACAGCTTCGGGGCCGGGCGCGCTGGGTGAGCGATAACTTATCGCGTAGATTTACATGTGATGAGTGGACGCGAAAACACGCGTCCACTCATCACATGTAAATCTACGCGGGATTTACATGTGACGCGTGGACGCGTGTTTTCGATGCGCTGATCCCCTTATTGCATCGGGGGGGGTTATGGATGCGCCTCCAAAACGCGTGACCAAGCGCTCATGAAGCTGGGCGCCGGGCCGGGCATACTTTATCACATCAGCCTGGATGTGTTTTCTGTAGAGACCCTCACAACTGCCTGAGGCAGCTATCCTAGGAAAGATGTTAATGGTAAAAGTGGGGGGGGGGGGGGGGGGGGGGAGAGTTGTTCCTTGACTCACGAATCCCAGAAACCCGCACTTCCCCAGGAAAGATGTTCTGATTTTCCTGTGCTAGAAGCCACCGTCTCTGCAAACATAAGTTATTCCCTCAGCATCAGACCTGTTACTGCCGTTAAGAATGGGCAAATGCCTTCTATTTCTGCTCCTCAGAGCGTGCACGGCGGTATCAGCCTCCCAAGAGCTGAGTTTTGAAGCACGGTAACTGCTAGAGCTATTTGGATGCAGTTATTTTGCAGCACCTCAGCGTGCCAGATTACTATTTTAGGAGTCGCTCCAATGCGTAATTAACTCCCCCTTTCTGTACAATGCACCTTTCCAGTTCCAGCACAGAATGCCGCTCAGCATGAGACATTCAGGGGCAGCCCTTAACCAAACGCTTCTAAAATCCGAAATGGCTCTGAGAATGATCTCATTTTTAACCTGATTTCTTTTCTTATCAATGCCCAAAATTGGCTCCCCCTCCCCCCCCCCCCCTCCTTTTAAATACATCCATAATAAATTCATCTTTATTATCCCTTGTGATACCTGTTTTTCAAGTCATTTTTGGTTACTCTGTACTTTCTTGAAAATTAAGTAGAATTTAATTTGTTACTTTTGAGGGGTGCTTTTTGACACTTTTCAGCACATGCAACTAGGTTTTTGTAACCAGCACTACTAACTGAAAATAGTTTTCTGAAATAGAAAAGAGAGAGCCAACTTTCAACCATCAAATTTCCGAACACTGTGAGATGTTGTTTAATAGCTTCCCTGACGGGGTTTATGCACATGTGACTTTTCTTGCCTCTCCTCACCATTAGACTGTAATAGCAGATAAGGACCCTTCTAGTCTGCCCAGTTTACTGCCTGCAACAGTGCTATAGACCCCAGCCGATCTCTGACTTGTCCATTTCTTTGCAATTAATGATCCTCTGTACGTGTCCTCTCTTGTACTTGTCCTCCACTACGAGGCCGTTCCATGCATCCACCACCCTTTCTATGAAGAAATATTTTCTAATATTACTCCTGAGTCTCATATTATGGCAGCTAGGTCTCAAACTGTTTTATTCCAAAAAAAGGTTTGCTTTAACTAGCCCGGGGCCAAGCTACTACTTTGTAAAAACTCTAGACCTCTGATTAAATCCTGGACTGATGTCTACGCAAGTGACACAAAATAAATGTACCCAACACACCGTGAAGACAGAGCAGCGACCAAAGGGAACACTGTAGGGAGAGGGTCTCTTCTCCCAACATCTCGCCTCTTCCTATCCTCCTTCCTCCAGCATCTTCACTTTTCTCATCCCCTTTCTCCCAACAACTCCTCCCAGTCCTTCCCCTCTTCCATTGTCTCCCCTCTTTCCAGCATTTCTCCTCTCTCCTCCGTGTCTCAGCTCTCTCCCTCCCCCAATTGTCTTTCTTACTTTCATGTCCTCCCCCAGGCCCTCTCAGCAGTGTCCCCCTCTCCCCTCCTCCCAGAAAGACATGGTTCCCTGTGCCTCCCTGCTTAGCAGCAGGTCCAGTGGCAGCTTTGGCCTCCCTTCCCAACCTGCAGCTGGAGGGCTAAAATCCTGATATTTCCAAACATTTTACCCCTCTTCCTTTTTTTCCTTACAATACCCCAAAAATCCATAGTATCCGAGATTGCTAAAGTCCCTTCCATATGCACTGGTTCCCAAAAGCTTCATTCATAAACACTCACTAATTTTATAAAAACAATGGGCCGGATTTTAAAAGGGTTATGCGCGTAGCCCTTCTAAAATGGCCCTGCGCACACCGAGCCTATATTGCATAGGCTTCTGGCGCGTGCAAAGCCCCGGGATGCTCGTAAGTCCCGGGGCTTTCTTGGGGTGGGCGAGTCGGGGGCGTGACGCGGTCTGCACATCATCGGGGGCGTGTCGGGGGCGTGACGCGGTCGACGCGTCATCCAGGGGCGGTACCATGGGCGTGGTTTCGACCTAGGAGCGTTTCGGGGGGCGTGGCCCCGGCCTCCGGACCAGCCCCCTGACCGGAACATGGCGCGCAGCAGCCGGCCCAAGTGCGCGCAAAGTTACGCATGCTTCGAGCAGGCGTAACTTCTGCGACAAAGGTAGGGGGTGGGTTAGGTAGGGGAAGGGAGGGGAAGGTGGGGGGAGGTGGAGGGAATGGGCAGCGGAGGGAACGGGCAGCGCGCGCAGGGCTCGGCGTGTGTAAGTTGCACAAATGTGCGTATCTTATAAAATCCTGCGTACTTTTGTTCGCGCGCGCGTAGATTTAGAAAATCTACCCCAATGAGTCTGATATTCCAAAAAAGCCGGGTCCCTAAATTAGGCTCCTAAGTCACGTACCTAATTCAGCCAAATTTAGGAGCCTAATGTTTTCAACTGAAAATTCTCATAAATTCAAGGGCCTAGAATTTAGGTTCATAACTTTAGTCCTGCTGTTCATTTGCCCAGATTTAGGAGCCTAAATTAAGTGCCTAGTTCTGAAAATCAGTGCTAAGCTGTTCATTTTGTTTCCCCACCTAACTCCGCCCCATAGCCATTCACTTTTCAGGCTCCTAAATTAAGATCCTAATGGAACTAAGGTCCTAGATTTAGACACTTAGCCATAGTAAATTTTCAGAAGGGCCAATTTAGGTGCCTAACTCCAAAAGTTAAAAGCCCAATATTCATACGCCAGACAGCTGGATAAGTAGGACTAATCCAGTTTATCTAGCGACCACATAATATCCGGTTACATTAGTGGCTGCTAGGTAGCCAGATGTGTCACTTATTTGGCTATATGGCTAGCTGGCTAACTTGGGGGCGGGCAGTGGGCGGATTGGGGCAGCGCTACTTAGCCAGATAAATAATCCTGTTAAGTGGGGATACTGAGCCTTAGCCGGATAAGTTAATCAGCGAAGTCTAGTCCTGCAATTGAGCATGTCTAGACCTAGCTGGATAACACTTATCCGGCTAAGTAGCACTTTATACACAGATATTCGACAGCATAGCCGTGCTGCTGAATATCCTTGTAACTTAGCCGGATTAGTGTTATCCGGCTTAAGCAGCTTAAGCCGGTCAAGACTTGAATATCTACCCCTAGGACCCTAAATCCTTTAAAAAGTGTCCCCTTTCATCGCCATCTAAATGCTTTCTCGGCCCACGGGGGGGGGGGGGGGGGGGGGGGGGGAGCAGAAAATCTGAGCTGGGAATCAAACCCTTGTCTTCCTTCATGACAGTGTCTAGCCAGTGCCTCTAAACCAACATAGCCTTTACTGAGGCACTTGTTCAATACTGACAATCTGACAGATGATATATTTACTCCTTGGTAAAAGCCATAGTAGTAAAAATAAATAAATAAATAAACAAATAATTCAGACATCATGTGTGTAGTCTCTCATCTCTGAGACTGGGGTCCCAGCTATTTCCCTTTTGAAAATAGGGACTCCCTGAGCCATGCAGCTAGAGACTCCCTCCAATTTAGGGTTCCCAAATCTAATGGATGCTTCCACTGCCCTCTCTTTTAGTTTCTGTGTTGTACTGGAAGGGCTCATCTGTGTGTCTGTAGGCTACCTGGAAGAAACAATAGGAGGGGAGAAGCTGAATTAGGGAGCAGAGTGGCTTTATTCTTCTCTGCTACTACTGCTCGAGCCTCTGCCTCATGTCTCCCCACTCTTGTTCTCTGTAAGCTGCCTGGGATGGGAGAGGCAACAGCAGGCAGCAGAGAGCTGTTCTCTGCTGAGAGAGGCACAAACCTTGGGTGCCTACGTCTAGGGAGGGGGTCCAGTAGTGGGCTTAGTCTTGGGGGGGGGGGGGAGCAGATAGAAAGAGACCAGTTGAATCTTCAAAGGAGTTACACATGCAAATGTAACATACTAGTGTAGCAATTTTCAAAAGTCATTTAACCACATTAAATGCACTTACAAGATAAATCCTATGGACAATTCAATGGCATATATGCAGCAATTTTCAAAAGCCCGCTTACACGGGTAAAGTGCATTTACATGTGTAAAACCCAGTTTTAAGCACGTAAATGATTTTGAAAATCAGGCCCTAAGTGTGTGAGAGAGCAGGGGAAGGGGAGAGAAGAGAGAAAGCTGATGCACGCATCCCTTCCCCCAAACCACACCGAATTTCAGGTTGACCACAACTGATACGTTTCCAGGTATGGCATTTCATTGCAGAGAGGTGACTTAGTGGGGAAAGGGTTGCTGTTTCAGACTAAGCATAAACGCCATGCACTGGAAATGTAATCGGATCTGGCAGTGTCCTCTGAAGTGGGGTAGGTGCTAATCTCATTCATGAAAAGGAAAAAAAACAACTGGTATAGAGAACATGTGAATGTTTCCTATATTTTTTTTGACCCTAGGCAGCTTTCTCTGTTTTTAGGTGATAAAATTGTTTCTAAGGGCAAGACTTCGTGTTCCAGAATTCCCAGGGGACTTCTCTCTACCTTGAATCCTCTTAGAATGAATTAATGGCCTCTCCTTATCCTCTTTTTTTTTTTTTTCTCCTTTTTCCACTATTTTGGTGTAATTTCTTGGGCGTTTGCTTTTTTCTTGTTCATAATGGGGCAGATTTTCAAAGGGTTACGCGCGTAAGATATGCGCTCAACCCCCGAAAAGCTGCCTCTGCCTGCCCCTGCGTGCGCCGAGCCTATCTTGCATAGGCTCAGCGGCGCGCACAAGCCCCGGGACGCGCGTTTGTCCCGGGGCTTGCAAAAAGGGGCAAGGCGTGGGCAGTCCAGGGCGGGGCATGGCCTGAGCCTCCAGGCACAGCAGCCATTTGCTGCTGTGCCTGGGATCGCGGCCCGGCCGTTGGCCGGCACACGTAAGTTTGCCTGCCGGAAGAAAAGCATAACTTCTTCAACAAAGGTAAGGGGGGGGTTCTAGGAAGCCTGGGGAGCGGGTTAGGTAGGGGAAGGTGCGGGGGGGAGCGGAAGGAAAGTTCCCTCCGAGGCAGGCTGCGCGGCTCAGTGTGCGCAAGTTGCACAATTGTGCACCCCCTTTGCGCATGCCGACCCTGGATTTTATAACATGTGTGCGCATGGCTGCGCACACATGTTATAAAACTGGGCGTAGATTTGTTCGTGCCGGGTTGCGCAAACAAATCTGCACCCGCGCGCAGCTTGTAAAATCTGCCCCTATATGTGACCAAAGTTCTTGAGAAGACACATACGTTTCCCCTGACGAAGCCCAAACGGGCGAAACGAGGGTGCCTTGTAGGGAATGTGAACACCGGACCATGAACATCATCGGGTACCAGAATATGAGATCATAAATAAATTTTGAGAATGGTGGTAATTTTAGACATGTAAATAACATCGGGCATGTGAAATAAATATCAATATGGGAAAGTGAACCTCTTTGAACAGGACTGGGAGCGTTGATAATATTGGGCATGTGATTCTTATCAGACAGATGATAAAGAAAGAAAGAAAGGGAGTAGATACATATGTAAAAGATAGTGTGGTTCATATTAGCATTGTTAAAGGTATATTTTTGAATGTGAATATTATTGGGTATTATTATGGGAATGGGAATATCTTTGAATGCGTATGTTATAGAAGATGTGAATATTAGCACTTATGTGAAACATAAGTATTTAAACATGTATAAATGTATGAACATCGCTGTGCACCATGGAGTGATTACAAATGTATTATATACACCATTCCTTTCCAAATAATTCCTAACATTCTGTTTGATTTTCTTGACTGTCACTGCACCCTAAGCTGATGATTTTAAAGTATTGTCCATGATGATGTCCATGGGTGGTGACTCTTAATGTAGAAGCTAACATCGTGTAACTGAAGTCTGGATTATTTTTCCCTGTGTGCATCACTTTGGACGTTCACATGGCAGATTCTCTCATTACCGAAATCATTGGGATGGGAAGTTCAGGGAGGAATCACTGCGGTGTGTGGGACCCTGCCCAGATTTTTCCCTCTCCCCTTTGCTTTCTGTGTCTGTCTCCCCTCACTCCTCAGCCTGCAATGATTTTCTCTTTACAGGGCCTTCTGACCCGACTGCAGCAGGAGCTTCAGCAATGCACAGCATGGGACCTGTGAGCTAGCACACATGCTCACAGACCCTGTGGTGCTCCGCCCCTCGCATGGATTTTCTTGGTAACAGGAAGCCAGTGCTGCAGTTGGGTCTGTCAACGTGTGTGCTGGCTCACAGGCCTCACGCTGTCATAATGTCATAATGCCTCTGTATCGCTCCATGGTGAATACTGTGTACAATTCTGGTCGCCGCATCTTAAAAAAGATATAGTTGCGATGGAGAAGGTACAGAGAAGGGCTACCAAAATGATAAAGGGGATGGAACAGCTCCCCTATGAGGAAAGGCTGAAGAGGTTAGGGCTGTTCAGCTTGGAGAAGAGACGGCTGAGGGGGGATATGATAGAGGTCTATAAAATAATGAGAGGTCTTGAAAGTGTAGATGTAAATTGGTTATTTACACTTCCGGACAATAGAAGGACTAGGGGGCACTCTATGAAGTTAGCAAGTAGCACATTTAAGACTAATCGGAGAAAGTTCTTTTTCACGCAACGCTCTGGAATTTGTTGCCAGAGGATGTGGTTAGTGCAGTTAGTGTAGCTGGGTTCAAAAAAGGTTTGGATAAGTTCTTGGAGGAGAAGTCCATTAATGGCTATTAATCAAGTTTACTTAGGTAATAGCCACTGCTATTAATTGCATCAGTAACATGGGATCTTCTTGGTGTTTGGGTAATTGCCAGGTTCTTATGGCCTGGTTTGGCCTCTGTTGGAAACAGGATGCTGGGCTTGATGGACCCTTGGTCTGACCCAGCATGGCAATTTCGTATGATCTTATGTTCTTAGCTGAAGTTCCTGGTGCATTTAGAAGGCTTGGATGACAGCAGCATTGGCAACTCTCTGGTACCTATCAAAATTTGGCACCAGAGTCAGTTGTTTTTGTTACTATGCCAAATTGCAGCCTGCCTATATGCTGGGTAGCCATTCTGCTTCTCTATTATATTCTGCAGGATCCCCATTGTAACCTCCTTCTTGGCCAGGGGTCCCAGCGTCAGAGAGCACTGAATGTATTTTGCTGAAAGATTCCCCTGTTAAAAGATAGAACACATTTCCAGACACCTCTGAACTCTTAGTTAACCTCCCACTGCTGGAAGAGACTTCATTTTAAAACATAAACCAAAACCACACTCTGATATACTCTAGTGGCCAAACAGGGACCACATCATATAAATTTCTCCAGAAATTTTCTGTTTCAGCTTTGCTTGATGGTGTTTTAACTGCAGTAATGTTCTTCCTCAGTTCCCTATAGAATTGCTTTGGGTTCTGTCTAAATATTTTGTTTTGATGTCCCACCATTCTATTTTCTTAATATTTCTTCTGCTTTTGTGCTTCTGCTGCTATTTTCAATTTTTTTATTAGTGTATATGAATTTAAGATCTTCTGTTAGTGCAGCGTGTTTCAACTTCAAATTTTGAATTTTCCTCATTGTTTTTGATGTCCTCAATCCTTTCAGGTACTCATCTACCAGTGACACTTCTGCACACAATGAATTTATTTTTCCTTTATATAATTTTTTCAGGTGTAGGACCCCATTGGGATCCCTCCTAAAGTACAGTTTTGCAGAAAGACTAGGCAAGTAGAGGAGAATTAGAGGAGCATGCCATCTATTTCACAGAAACTCTTCCCCCTTGTAAGGCTGTTGCAGTGGTTGCTGCTAGTTGCTATATAAGGTCAACCAGAAATGATGCAGTAATATTTAGTGTGCACAATAAAAAAAAAATGTCCTCTATAGGATAGAAACATAGAAACATAGAAATGATGGCAGAAGAAGACCAACGGCCCATCCAGTCTGCCCAGCAAGCTTTCGCACTTTTTTTTTCTCATTCTTATCTGTTACTCTTGGCCCTTAGTAACCTTTTTGGTACTGTTTCCCTTCCCCCCTCCATAATGTAGGGAGCAGTGTTGGAACTGCATCTAAGTGAAATATCTAGCTTAATTAGTTAGGGATAGTAACCACCGCAATAAGCAAGCTACACCCATGCTTGTTTACCCCGACTATGTAATTCAGTTCTTGTTGGTTGTTGTCTGTATATAGATCCACTTTTTTTCATTCCCCCTTGCCATTGCAGCAGAGAGTAATATGCATTGAAAGTGAAGTATCAAACTTTCTCCCTTGCCGTTGAAGCAGAGAGCTGTGCTGGATGTGCATGAAGTATCAGTCTTTCTCCCTTGCCGTTGAAGCAGAGAGCTATGCTGGATATGCATTGAAAGTGAAGTATCAGGCTTATTTGGTTTGGAGTAGTATCCACTGTAACAAGCAAGCTACTCCCTGCTTTTTTGTAAATGGAGATCCTTTTTTTTTTTCCCACATTACCTCTTGCTGTTGAAGCTTAGAACAATGTTGGAGTCGCATTAACTGTGCATGTTTATTCAATAAGGGTATTATCTTTGGTAGTAGCCGACATTCCCTTGAGCCACCCACTCTTCTAGACTTTATGGATCCACAGTGTTTATCCCACACCCCTTTGAAGTCTTTCACAGTTCTGGTCTTCATCACTTCATCCGGAAGGGCATTCTAGGCATCCACTACCCTCTCCGTGAAGAAATACTTCCTGATATTGGTTCTGAATCTTCCTCCCTGGAGTTTTAAATTATGACCCCTGGTTCTGCTGATTTTTTTCCAACAGAAAAGGTTTGTCATTATTTTTGGATCATTAAAACCTTTCAAGTATCTGAAAGTCTGTATCATATCACCTCTGTTCCTCCTTTCCTCCAGGGTGTACATATTTAGATTCTTCATCCCTCCTCATAAGACTTTCGATGAAGACCATCCACCTTTTTGGTCGCCCTTCTTTGGACTGCCTCCATCCTGTCTCTGTCCCTTCGTAGATACAGTCCTTGGAACTGAGCACAGTACTCCAGGTGAGGCCTCACCAAGGACCTGTACAACGGAAAAATCACTTCCCTTTTCTTACTCGATATTCTTTGTTCTATGCAGCCCAGCTTTCGCCTTGTCACATTGTTTTGCTGACTTCAGATCATTAGACACTATCACCCCTAGGTCTCTCTCCTGCTCCGTGGACATCAGCCCTTCACCCCCCACCGAATACAGTTCTTTCGGATTTCCACACCCCACATGCATGACTCTGCACTTCTTGGCATTGAATAGTCACATCATTAACAAGCATGGGAACCCGGAAAAGCATGGGCTAAACAACGTGACCAAATTTCTTACCAATGGGAAATTAAGAAGTGTGATAATTCAAATCTAAGCATGCTTAGTTCTGTTTCCTCTTTCTTGCTTCCAAAGGGCATACAAGTAAGCCTGGGAAGTGGGAGAACTACTAGTCTCCAAGAGAGGAACTGAAAGGAGAAGAGTGTCATGAAAGCTAACCTGAGTGTATGCTTTTAGTCATCTGTCTTCTGTGTTAAGGGTCATCATAGAATTATGTGACAACACGTGGTTGGAAATAAAAGGGGGAATGGAAGGGGGGTAATCAGGGAAGATTCTGGCTACCCTGACTCAGAAGGGCACCAGTATCTGACCATTCCTGCCTCTGTGACCACCCTTTAGTGTAGACATCAAAATGGCTGGACCACACAATCCTCTTATGCCTCAAAGCTCACAGAAATGAGTTCTGTACCAAAACAATTGGTGAGCTCGTAGAAGCTTTTAAGGCTCATATTGCTCCTTCAATCTCACATCTCTGAATGCCTACTGTTGTCTTTGGCCACACTAGTGATGCCAATGACAGCAAAGATTTTTGCCCTCTGCTAACCTATTGCTTGGAAATACATCTGTGGTATGTAAAGGCAGATTTATTTTTGAAGTGCTCAGTTATGTGTTGGTCTGTCACTTTCTTCTCTCTCTCTCTTTCTCTTCCTCTCTTCCATGTCTCCTCTGTCTGGTGGTGCTCCCTTTTTTTGTGACAAGCCGGGAGGCTTGGCCCTGCAAAATATCTGCTGCTCATGGACAAGCTTTTAAATGCCTTTTAGTGCTCATTTGATCAGACTAATCACAGCAAAGATAGCAATGATCCTGACAAGGAGTCTGTTCGTTTACATACCATTATATTTGGTAATATAGTAAATGATGGCAGATAAAGACAAAAATGGACTTTCCAGTCTGCTCAGCAAGGTTTTGTAACTGCTGCTCCGTGCAGGTACCCTAAGGGTAATGGGCCAATCCCAGCTCTACAGGCAGGTGATGGTCAGACTTTCCCCTTCCAACTTTATTTATTCATGCTTTCTTGCAGTGCACAGTGGGCCTGTTCCATGCATAGGAGCACAAGAGTGGACTGCCTCTGTCCTTCCACCATCATAAGTGAACTTGATCAGATTTTGTTGAATGTAACATCCAGATAGCTAAACTATATGTAGAGACCTTCGTTTTCAGTTTTTAATTTATTTAGCCTGGGAATCTCAGTGTGATAGCCAAAAAAAATCAGTGGAAAAAAATGACTTTCAGAATTCTGAAAGGGGATTGGTTCTTTCACTGACAGCTGACAGTGGAGGGACCAATCCACTGTCAGTGAGTGAGCAGCCCTGCCAGAGGAAGTAAGATTTCTCTGGTTGGAGCTGCCTGGGGGTGGGGGTGGAGGGGATTTTGGATGGCACAAGGTAAGAGGGAGTTCCGGAAGGACCAAATTGTTTTTAAGGTGAGAGTGGGGGTTTGGGAAGGGATGCTCCCCACTGGCCAGACCCGAGCCCAGCCTGACACGACATGACTTTATTTCCTGCTTTTGTTTCTACCGTAGGAAGCTTAATGCCTGTTTTTGACTAACAGGAGGTTGGACTGGCACCCTAGGAAGCCAATCCAGTTATTACCCTACAATGCAAGTAGGTGCTCTAGTAGGCAGCCTTCCTACTAGTACACCTCATTGTATTATAGAGTAATAGCAGAGTCATGCATTTGGGGGTGCATTAATCCAAAAGAAATGTATATGATGGGGGATGAAAGACGGATGTGCACAGACCAAGAGCAGGATCTTGGAATAATAGTATCTGAAGATCTGAAAATGGCAAACCAATGCTAACACCAGAAGAATGCTGGGCTGCATAGAGAGAGGAATAACCAGTAAGAAAAAGGAGGTGAGAATCCTCCTGTACAGTCCTTGGTGAGGCCTCTCCTGGAGTACTGAGTTCAGTTCTGGAGTCCATATCTCAAAAGGGACAAAGTCAGGAAGGAGGCGACCAAAATGGTATGGGGTCTGTATTGGAAGACCCATGAAGAGAGGCTGAAGGATCTGAATATGTATGCCCTGAAAGAGAGGAGGTGCAGGGGAGATATGGTACAGACCTTCAGATACCTGAAAGGTTTTAATGATACACATACTTTGAACTTTTTCCGTTGGAAAGAAAACAATAGAACTAGGGGTCACAAATTGAAACTCCAGGGGGGAAGACTCAGAACCAACGTCAGGAATTATTTCTTCACAGAGAGGATGATGGAGGCCTAAAATCCCCTTCCGGAGGAGGTGGTGAAGATGAAAATAGTCAAAGAATTCAAAGGGGCATGGAATAAACACTATGGATCTCTACAGGCTAGAGATGAAAATGAGAAAAGCATGCAGAGAGGTAACTTGCTGGTGCGGTAGTTACTATCCTTAACAAAAGGCATGGAGATAACTACCCTTAACCAATATGACTTTTGGATTCTAATGCAACTGCAACAATGCGCCCCACTTCAGTGACAGGGGAAAAGGTCAATAGGATACAGAGAACAACCAAGAGGGCCAGACTTCTAAGGTCTGGGGTACTGATATGCAGACATAAGGGAAAAAGGACAGGATTGCTTCTACGGCCAAGTCCATAAGCAATGTATGTCAAGAAGCACTGTCTACATTTTCAAGAAAGCTCATCACCCAGTAAAAAGATGTTGCTAGCTGCAATTTTTATGGGTATAGACATAGAAACATAGAAAATGATGGCAGAAAAGGACCAAACAATCTATCCAGTCTACTTAGCAAGCTTATGGTAGCATCTGCTGTGCCATTCAGGTCACCCCCTTACTTAGTTTCCTAAACCGTCAAAGCCAGGGCCCTTGTTGGTTGCTTGAGTCCAGTTCCCTGTTACCTCTTGCCGTTGAAGCAGAGAGCAATGTTGGAGTTGCATACAAATTATCAGGCATGTTACCCCCATGCTTATTTGTTTTCCCTCCATGCTTATTTGTTTTCCCAGACCATAAAATTGAATGTCCTTGTTGGTTGCTCTCTGAATCTAATTCCCCTTTTCCTCTTTTCCCTCTGCCATAAAAGCAGAGAGCAATAATGGAGTTGCATCAACAGTATGAAGGCTTATTGGTAACCATTTCACTAGCAAGTTACCCCCATGCATTCTTTTCTTCATTTCCATCCTCTAGTCTTTAAGGATCCACATGCCCCTTTCAAATCTTTCAATGTCTTTGTCTTCACCACCTCCTACGGAAGGGCATTCCAGGCATCCACCACCCTCTCCATGAAGAAATATTTCCTGATGTTGGTTCTGAGTCATCCTCCCTGGAATTTCATTACATGACCCCTAGTTCTACTGATTTCTTTCCAATGGAAAAGGTTTGTCGATTGTGCATCATTAAAATATTTCAATTATCTGAAGATCTGTATCATATCTTCCCTGTACCTCCTCTCCTCCAGGGTGTACATATTTAGGTCCTTTAACCTCTTCTCATTAGCCATTTGATGGAGACCCCTAACATTTTTGTTGCCGTTCAACATATCTATGACAATGCCTGGATCCTTTTCCTGGGTGGTGACTCCCAATGTGGAACCTTGCATGGTGTAGCTGGGTACTTGCCAGGAACCTGTAGCCTGCATTGGCCACTTTTGGAAAAAGGATACTGGGCTTGGTGGACCCTTGGTCTGACCCAGTATGGCATATCTTATGTTCTTATAGTTTGGATTGCTCTTCTCTACATGCATCACTTTGCACTTGTCCACATTAAATGTTATCTGCCATTTACACGCTCAGTCTCCCAGTCTTGTAAAGTCCTCTTGCAATTTCTCACAATCCTCTTGTGATTTAACAACTTTAAATACTTTTGTGTCATTGGCAAATTTGATCACCTCACTCGTCGTTCCCATATCTTAAGTCATGTATGAATATGTTTTCTATTAACAGTTGCACAATGACCTGATTTGCTCAATGTTAATATCTAGTACAAAATCTGAAATGCAGATCATGTTTTCTTTACATTATTCTGTGTTCACCAAGAGCATTTATGGATGAGGTGGAAGAGATGTTTGCCCCTGTAATGACTGTGCTTTGTAAGTGCAAACAATATTTAAAAAGATGACAACTGTCCCATGATATATCAGGAAAGCATCCAGTGACACAGAAAATCAGGATCTGCCCGGGGTGTTTTCAGCGCATGACACTGCCACCTGGCAAAGAATGCGCAGAGCTGGAGTCGCCCCATGGCTACGTGTGTCTGAATCCTGGGAACCAATCAATTTCAGCTGCTGGTACCAGTCACTTATGTACGTTCCCGGAGTTTGTACTTTTTATTTCATCTGAGTTTCAAGGCGGTCAGTTCTGTTTTCTTACCTTTTTCTTCTTCTTTTTTTTTTTAATGTACTGCATGTTTCTCACCGCACAAACAGCATCTGGGGAAAACCAAATGCTGGCTCTCACCTAAGGAGAGAGTGACTGAGGCGCCACGAAGCAGCCCCAACTTGGAGAAACAGGAGAGGGCGGGAGAGTAAGCCCAAGGACTGTGGTAGAGTTGCTGGGATGTGTTGGGTTTTGTTGTTCTTGCTATTGGTAATCTTGCTCTGTGCGCCTTACCCAGACCACTTTCAGGCTGGCTAGGAGCTCTCGAAAGAATGCAGTCTGGCAGAAGTGCATTCCGAACTGGTCACTGGCCTAATAAGACAACAAAAAAAGAAAGTTTCCTGGTAAATCTGCTGTAAAATCCAGCTGGTGCCCAGTTAGAGAGCTAATATTTCATGTTGGGGGGAGGAAGGGCCGAGGTATCAGGTTAGGTTGGGTGCGAAAATTCCAATACTTTTAGCGGGAATACAGGGGGAGGGGGGTGTCTCTCTCCCTTGATGTCTTTCAATTTCCCCCAACTCTCTCTCTCTACTCTCTTTTCACTTTCTTCCTCACGCCGCCTTCCCTCTTCTCTCCTGCTGCTCCCCTCTTATTCCAGCCCTCTCTTCTCTCTTCCAGTTCCTCACGCATCTTTCGTCCATCTCTCTTGGGTGTGGCTCCTCTTTCCAGTCCTCCGCTCGCTCTCTCTCTCTTTCTTTCTCTCTCTCTCCCACTCTCTTGGCAGAGGCTGGTTTCATTTTGCTTTCTATGGTGATGTGGGGGGGGGGGGGTAACAGAGGAGTTCTTGGTTCCACACAGGCACCCGGAATCCGGGAGGAAGAGACTCCAGGGAAGCACCGGGAGCCAGGGGCGGAGGCTTCCTCTGCTTCTCTTCTCTGCCCACAGCCACCAGCAAGTCACATAACCAGGGTCCAGGCACAGAGGTTACCTCTCCTGGCAGGCTATAGACACCTTTATCGCTGTTCCTCTCTCAGGAAAAACAAAAACAAAAAAGCACGGGTTTCATTTTTTTTGTAATCCACGTTTATACTTTTTTTTTGTTTCAAGAAAGTAACTCGCCTGGACTCATTTCTTGGGTCAGCCTTTCCTTCTTTCTCTGCAGCTTCTTGCCCTCTCTCATTTCTCATATTTTCCCCCGCCCGTCCTTACAGTTCTGCTTCGTTCTGCTTTCCTCCAGGTTCACTCTGTGGCTTCATCTGTCTTGCTCCCCCCATTCATTCCTTTCACCTCTCACTGATTCTCTGCAGTCAGCTCCAGGTCCCATTTTAACCTTTAGGCAAACGTAAGAGCAGCTGCAGTCACAGTAAAAGGACAGGGCTGTAATGATGATGCAGATTTGCTGTATAGGATCTGCTGTTACTGAATGGAAATCAGAAGTGACTTTTTTTTTTTGTATGGGGAGTAATAAGGGGGAACCAATCACTACAATAAGGTATCGCCACAAATCTGCTCCAAGCACACTCTTCACCATCTCCTGCTATGAAGAATATCATTTGTATACGAGCTAACAGTGTCATTTAACTTTTTTAAGGGGCGAAGGGCTAAAAATAAGACTCTGAGTTAACACCAGATGGTTGAATCCTATAAAAAACCTAACGGGCCGCAAGTGATCGAGAAGACCGGACGGCTCGGTTGCACCGAGCACATCGTCTAAGGCTTGCTGATGCGGTCCCATTTTACTATATATTATTTATAATAGACTCTGCAGGAGATGGTGAAGAGTGTGCTTGGAGCAGATTTGTGGCGATACCTTTTGTAGTGATTGGTTCTTTTGAGCAAACAGGTTTGCGGTGTTGCTCTTTGTATTTTTTGTGGAGTGATAAGGGGGGAACATCCTAGTTCAGCCCAGCCAGGCATTTCAGCGGTTTACCTTTAGCCAAAGCAGTATGGATTTCTTTTAACTTACACATTTATGTATTTCTTGATTTTTATTTGCAGTCCTGTTCCCAGAGTCAGAGATGATACATTCATCAGACACTATGGGGTAGATTTTCAAACCGCGCAAATTGGCGTACTTTTGCTGGCTCATCAGGCGCAAGCAAAAGTACGCGGGATTTTAGTAGATACGCGCGTAGCCGCTAAAATCCTGGATCGGCGCGCGCAAGGCTATCAATTCTGTATAGCCGGCGCGCTCCGAGCCACGCAGCCTACCCCCGTTCCCTCCCCTCACCTACCCCCCCCCCCCCCTTACCTTTGTCGGGGGATTTACGCCTCCCGGAGGGAGACGTAAATCCCCGCGCGCCAGCGGGCCGCTAGCGCGCCGGGACGCAACCTGGGGGCGGGTACGGAGGGCGCGGCCACGCCCCCGGGCCTGCCCCCAAAACGCTGCCGACACGCCCCCAAAACGCCGCGCCGACCGGGCCCGCCCCCGACACGCCCCCCTCGCCAAACCCCGGGACTTACGCGAGTCCCGGGGTCTGCGTGCACCGGTGCGCCTATTGAACATAGGCGCACCGGCGCGCAGGGCCCTGCTCGCCTAAATCCGCCCGGATTTAGGCGAGCAGGGCCCTGAAAATCCGCCCCATGGCATGATTTATTTATTTATTTGAGATTTTTATATACCAACATTAGTGTTGTGCAACATCATACCGGTTTACATTAGAACTGACAGATGGAAAATACAATGAACAGGAGAGGGGGGAGGGGAAATCAAGAAATAGCAACAAGTAACAAACAGAGCAGGAGGATTTCTGAAACATGTCTGTTTTATATGTGTGCATTTATCTCTCTCTCTAAAAGGCTTGTCTCAATCAGTCACACTATTGTGTGGCTACTAAGTGGTGCCCTGAACAGTGGTAGGTGCACTGTGCAAAGACAATCAGGCCAATGCAAAATCAGCGCGGGGGGAATGCACACTCATGACTGAGTGCCCGCTCTCCTAACGCGCACTGGTGCACCTCTCCGGAGGGCCTGGTGTAATATTTAAATGGGCTGCTGTGGTAAAAAGGAGGCGCTAGGGGAAACTGCGTGCCCCTAGCACTTCTGAGGCATCGGGCGCCCATGCCGGCAGTCAGGTTAGGAAAAGGATCACTCAATTAACGAGCGTCCGTTTTCCTAACCCGCTGACGGCCGGCACACTTTTTTTTTTTTTTTTTTAGGTTTTTCCTTTTTCGGTTCCTCCGACTTAATATCACCATGATATTCTTGGGCAGGCACGAATAAGAAACAGCAACAGAGACGGCGAAAGCAGTAGTAAAAACCAAGAATGAGATAAGTTGTTTCAAGATATGAAGTAGTAGAAATAAGATAAGTTGTTTTAGTTCATTAGGACACACACTGAAAGGTATTTTAAAAGGGTAATCTTTAGAGCAGATTTCACTTATGGCATATAGACAAAAATAATGCACGGGAAGAAGTAAATGACATTATAACAAGTGCAAATAAATGAGAGGGGTTGTAGCCCTTTGTGGGCAAAGAGCCCAGGAGATTGCAGCACTGAATACTCTGATACCGATTCCTGGGATTTTAAAAATTAATAAATAATCTTTCACTGTATTTTACAGTTTCCCCTCATATGTTTATGAAGTAGTTTTTAAGTTAAAAGAAATCCATACTGCTTTGGCTAAAGGTTGTTCTGACCCAGCCAGTATGGCATGTTCTTATGCAGAGAATTAAAAGAAATGGTCATTGCTCCTAACGAAGCATTTAAAGAAACACGAGCCGAGTTGGGTAGGTCATTGTGTATTGCTCCTTCAGTGTGTGTTCGCTCAACACGAAACGATAATTGTCATTTTCTCTTTACGGAAAAAAAAGCAAAAAAAATCAATTTCAAAAAATTTACAAAACCAGTGAAACAGAGACCAATGATTATAAAAGAGTAAACACAGTAATATACTGTGCTACTTACTTTGTAGTGGTGTATGTTCAAAATAAACCACACATTTGAGAGTGAGAGCCACATAAAGAAAAACTCTCTTGTGCTATATACGAGATCTCTTTTCACAAAAGAAAATTAATTTGAAGTTTCCAGAATTTATATGATGTTCTAGTGATAATGTATTAAGTGTTACATCATATTAGCAGTTTTTTTTTATATTATATTAATGGTCTTATGTATGGCATGTTCTTAAAACAAGTCAAAAACAGAAAATCACAATAACATTATTTACAATCTTATAAAAGAATAAAACCAATAAAGGGAGCCCAAATATAAAACAGAAAACCAATACTAAAAGTAAGTTTGTTCAAGAAATAACGTAGTAATGGGTTACAGAAAAAAAAATACATGTATCTCCTGATCCATTCAATAATATATGGTACCAATATGTGGGATACCTAGTCCTGGATTAAGCAGGATTTTAAGTTGCACAGAAGTCACCTGGGCACAGAACTGAATAGCTGATAACTACATTAACTTGCCATCTGATGGTGATTATTCACATTAATTCACCTCTTAGTAGGTTTCCACCAGGCAATCTGTTGTGAACCACAGTTTGTTCAGCTTTTTTTTTTTAATTGAAGAAAAAAGGCAAAACCAAAAATCATTTATAAAAAGGAAACCCTGTAATACATACTGCTATGAAATACCCTGCCACTGTGTGGAACTTGACCATGGGATCCCTTGATAACGCAGGGCACGTTTGGATCCCCCAGCACTGCGTGACCTTCCCTGCGGAGTCGCTGGTTACTGCATTTCGCTTACCCTGTCACTGCACAGCACTTTTTAAGGAAGATCTCTTTGCACAGTCCCTGGTCACTGAGTAGCACAGCCTGCAGTGCATTTGCCGCAGAATCTTGTTGTCATGGCACGAGGCTTACTGTAGACCCCTTTCGTAATACAGGGACTCCCTCTGCACTGTGCAGAAGTGTTTTCAAAGTAACAGCAAAAAACAAATAAAAAGTTACCATACGTAGTAATTGAAACAAAAAGTTATTAATTAAACCAGCTGTCAATATTACATATTTGGTTAAGCTGCAAGAATACACGCGGCTCTGGTTCATCAAATCCAGCTTTTATCTGATTGGTTTATGGAAATGTTGGGTAATCCAGAAGACAGAGGTGTACGCTGTGCACTGTAGCCAATTCAGCCTCACACTGATGGAGCTGCTGGTGCAGTCTGATCATTTTTTGGAGAATCTCATGTGCCTGTGAATGTAAAAGACATTAATTATATCTTGTGCTCATATTTTTGCAGGAGGTGCAACTGGTCCGCGAGCCTAAGCTTACCTGACTCTTTGCCAGGTGAACGATGGGTATCCCTGTCCCAGACAGTACCTCGGGAGACAGGGTCAAGCCTCCTGATGGCGGCTGGGGTTGGATCGTGCTTATTGGCTGTTTCGTCATCACTGGCTTCTCCTATGCCTTCCCCAAGGCTGTCAGTGTCTATTTCAAAGAACTGATGCATGACTTCCATGTGGGATACAGTGACACAGCCTGGATCTCTTCCATTATTCTGGCTATGTTGTATGGCACAGGTGAGGATCCTTCATGCTCCCAGCAAGGTATCGGATAAAGTGTAATACAGTATATAGTTACAAGAGGAAAAGCCCATATTCTGACTGGGATAGCAGATGCATCATGTGGTAATATGGCAGCACTCTAAGTTCCATATTGGCTGCCTTTTGCACTCAGGCCGATTCAAAAACCTCTGCGGGAGAGCCAGCGCTCTGTGTTGAGCACCCTCTCTCTCTCTCGACGCGTGCCCAGGCCCCTCTCTAGGGCACGGGATTCTTTATTTAAATTAGGGCCCTGGTGCCTCCTTATTAGCAGAAGCGGCAGCTGTCAGCGGGTCCGACAACCGACGCTTAATTTTACCGGCGTCAGTTGTTGAACCCACTAACAGCCATGCCGGCAAAATTGAGTGTCCGTTTTCCAACCTGCAGGCTGGCGGACAGCTTTTTTTTTTTTTTTAAGTTTTTTAAAGTTTTTTTTTATTTTTGGGACCTCTGACTTAATATCATTTAATATCACGTGTTGTCCGTGATTAACGCCTACCTTTGGGCAGGTGTTAATTTCTGAGAGTAAAATGTGCGGCCAAGCCGCACATTTTACTTTCAGTATCCGGCATGGATAACTAATAGGCTCATCAACATGCATTTGCATGTGATGAGCGCTATTAGTTTCGGGGAGGGTTGGCTGCACGAATCCCACACGCTATCACCCCTTACAGTATAAGGGGTAATAATAGGGCATGTAAAACGCACGGTCAAACGGGAGCTAAACAGTGCGCTCGGCCAAGCGCACCGTTCTGTATCAGCCTGAAAGGGAATGCAACTGTGGAATTGTTGGGTTTTTTTAACGAGTATTATTAGAAATGAATCATGTAATCACAAGAGCCTGTGAGTTTTGGAAACAGAATCTGTTTGAAAATAAATGCTTTCCCTTTATTGTAGGTTTTTTTTTTCCATTTAACCTTTATTGAGCAAGTCAATAGAAACATATACAGTTCGAAATACACACTACCAGCTACCCTTTCTTGTAGTTTTAAATTGGTGCTTGTGACTATTCAGCAAGCAGTGCAACAGTGTCAATGCAGCAACGTCACTGCAGGAGTTTCATGCCTGCAGTAACATTAAAAGCAGGGTTCCCCATGGCTTTTCAGTACTCCATTAAAATATAAAATGAAGGGCTGTTGTTTAAGTAGACGCTGTTATCAAAATCACAGTCTCCTGTATTACGTGATTATAGTGTCCATTCACAGTAATATTTAATAAACAAAACAAACATCTGTGTGTGGTAGTCCTCCCTTAACAATGCTGGATGACATCACCATGGTGCAGTAGTATCTGGTTTTCATTTGGCAGTCTTAATTTGCATATCTGCTGAGGCAAGAACCAATAGCAGCGCATATCTGTAATAATGCTTGATGATGTCACAGCAGTGATGCACCAGACCTGAGACAAGTTTATCAAGGATCAGCTGAACCTGCAGCACTCTGTACACAGCTCATGAATCTCAACAAGGGTGGGGTTATAAGTTAAGACTTCCAGTTTTCCATTTTGATGGATAAATGCAGATGGAATAAAAATTGTAATTCTATCTGTACTTATCTTATTTATCCAGGAAAACAAATGATAAATTAATGTATATGAGTGCAATTAAGGAAGTTATTGGGGCTGGGGTTTGGAGTTCAGAGTTGAGGGTGGGGGCGGGGCGGGGCCCATATGTCTGCAACACACAGAAAATGTAAAAAAAAAAATTAAAAATATAAAAGGTAAAGAACATCTTTTTTTAGGATCTATGTACATTGATCCTTGTGGTCAAATGTCCTTGACCAAAGAACAAAAACATAAAGAAATAAATGTGGAAAAATAGAGATATATGTAAAAAAAAAAAAAAAAAAAAGGTGAAAGAGTACAGAAACGTCTGTTTATAAACTGATGTGAATAAAAATGCAGATATAGAAACATTAAAAAATTACCAGAAAGCTAAGAACCCTACTTTTTCATATGGAAAGTTGCAAATTCTACCCATTTTTGAAAATTCTCATTTTAGAGCCTTCTGGGGTTTATAATCTTGCTTTGTTGAGAAGCAGAACTACACATCCCAGAATGCTTTATGAATCTATGGCTCAGGATAGCAGCACTCTAGTGATTATGGAGCCCTTCTAGTCACCTTGGACATAGATGATGGGACTCTGCTTCATGATCTTTCTCCTTAGGCTTCTGCTCCAGAGAATCAGTTATGTTGATCGAGCACCAAATGCGAGGAAACTAAGGACGTATCGAGCCAGTACAGTGATGTATTTTTGTTCCTTTTCCTTTCCTCTCAGGACCCATCTGCAGTATCTTGGTGAATCGGTTTGGTTGTCGCCCTGTGATGCTCGTTGGAGGGCTGCTGGCTGCTTCTGGAATGATCATTGCTTCCTTCTGTACCAACATTATTGAGCTATATCTGGCAGCAGGCATGCTGACAGGTATGAAAAATGTGACGCATTACCTCATTCAGAAAGGACACTTCCCTATTCTCTGCCTGTGGAAAAATTCTTTCTTGAATAAGGGCCCTAGACTGGGTTGCTTGGTATGCTGTATTTCTCACCATCTGAGGACCCACTGAAAAATCTTCTTATGCAGCAGCACTGAAGATATCCCAGTATACATTTATCCTCCATTTGTTCACAGAGGCATCCAATTTATGACAGGAAATGAAGTCATGTTTGTGCAATGCCATAGTCCTCCATTTGCCTTCACCGAGACAGTGACACTCTCACAGCAGGTCAGATCCTTTGTCACACACTTATATCAAATAACTCTCAAGCAATTCAATCATTTCTACTGATTTCAGCAGCATTATCCTCTTAATATCAAAATAATACCATCATGAAGTATTTAGTGAGAAGAATCTCACTCATTAGTGATTGGGCAAGTTGGAAGTCTGAATGCGTAGACTAAACCCAGATTGAAACATGGACTGGTAAAGAACAAACATTAGTTCAAAGTGCCCTGAGACTGTAAAAGCAAAATTTTTCTAAGCTTCGTTTTCCAAAGCCTGCATAGAAGTTAGATGTGTAAGATTTGCATTTTCAGGGCTATCAACATACAGAACCGTACTTTAGACATTGAACAAATTTTAAAATATGCCAGGTTCGAAGTCTAAGTGCTTTAGATATCCTACTTTAGACAGTAGAGGGTGAAGGCCTAATCTAATTGTAGATCTATTTTCCTTTCTCAATGCGAACTTAAAAATTCTAATTGAAGTAGCGGGGGAATCTGCTTTCCATTTTCTACCCTCATCCCATCTTCCTCTCTCTCACCCTCTCTCCAGCCCTCCTAGCCCCCCCCCCCCCCCCCCCCCGCCCTGTCTCACTCCTTCCCCAGTCTATTTCCTCCTCCAACTTTCACCCAATCCCTAATCCTCCATTTCCACTGTCTGTACTAGGGATGTGCTGCCATTTTTCAGTTCATTTCGATTAATGCACATTTAATTTTCTAATTTTTGAGTGCGAACTGCAACAAACAGAAACAGAAAAATGACATGGAAAAATCCCCCCCCCCCCCCCCACACAAAAATGAGATTTTCTTGGCTGCACATCCTTACTCCGTACTAACCAGCTCGCTAGCCTACAACTACTTTCCTATGCTTCGCTTCACCTCACCAGCCTCATATCCTTTCCTGTCACTCATTCCTCACCTTTTTCTCTTTTACCTTCTACCCAGCCTCCCACTACTCCTCTGTCACCTGTACCCTAGCCCTTCACCACTTTCACAGACCAACCCTTTCCTCCGTCTCTCACTCCCTTCACACTTCTCCATATCATATCTGGACACCTCTCTACCTCACTTCCCAACATCCTCTTACACCCCGCCCACCCAATCACCAATGCTGCTGCTGTCCCCCTTACCCAGCTCAATCTCAGAGCCCTCGATCCCTACCTTCTCTCTCAATGCAGTCTCCAAGCTCTTGCCCTCTTCCCCCTCCCCTCATGCCAGCTCTCCCGCCCTTTCCTCCAATCCCAGAGTTCCTTGTAGACAGTCTCCCCTATCTGCTTCCCCCTTCCCGAGCCTTGTACTTGTTCCTGCTCCTTCCCTTCCATGCCCCCTGTGGCTCGTCTTGCCGCCGGCGCCTCCCCTCTCCCTCCCGCGGGCTCATGAATCTCGCCGGCAGCCCAGGGGAGTCACCCGGTTCAAGCGTGCGAGACCAGGGCATGGAGGAGGGAGTGGGGTGGGGAGAGCGGAAAGCGCAGCCGCAGGCTCCTGTTGGTTGAGAATGAGACTGACCCGGTCGGCGGAGCCTCCTTGCCCGCCTGCAGGGAAGGGAGGGGGCTGAACTTGCCATCTTATCTATAAGGAAGGAAGGGAGGCGGGCTGGCTGTTTCGGTTTAGTCCCGTGGAAGGGGGAAGAACCGAGGGCTAGATGGATGCAGCCGAGGGCTGGCCCCGAGGACTGGCTGAGTGCCCGGCTGGTTGCAGGGAAAATGCTTCTTTTTGCTGGCAGAGTTTGCCTGAGTGAAGGGTGAGGCAGCTGTGGCAGAAAAGTTTCAGTGGGGCAATTTTGCTGCCTCAAAATCTTGCTGCCTGAAGCGGCCGCCTCACCCTGCCTCGTTATAGAACCGGCCCATGCCTCTTGCCTGCCATCGGCGGAGCAAGCCGTGACAGCTTACTACCGCTGCCTCTCAGACTGCAAAAGGATCTGATGTGAATCTGCCTCCTCTTAAGGTGCTCCTTATACTAAAGATGCACAAGTGACTGTATGTGCATCCTCAAACCAGAATATCATTTTTCATTTCCAGTTACCCTGAAATGATCTTAGATTAGCAGGGGGAGGTAGTAGGTAGGAGCACCAACGTTCTCCTTTCTTATACAGACAAACACATTCACTCTCCTGCTCTCTCTCATATACGTATTTGCTCATTCTCACACACATGCTCACTCTTACCTCTCATTCTACACACACATACATTTTCTCTCATTCACAAGCTCATTATCATTTACATGCTCCCTCCTACTTCTCTCCCTCTTCTACACACGTCCACTCACACTCACCCTCTCACCCATATGCCTCCTCATACTCTCACTTCTCTCCCTCTCTCTGTCCCCAACAAATACGCATACACACTCTCTCTCATAGTCACTCATTCTCTCTCACCCCACATCCACCACCAGCAGCAGCAGACTCTTTCTTCAGGCCTGCACAGCCAATGAAATTCCTCCTCTTTCTTCTGGCGGCGCAGGCCGACACTGCCTCAGCTCCTTCTTCTGACCAGGCGGGTTACTTGGTTGATGCGCCTACTTCTCCCTACCATGCTTCTGCAGCAGCACCCAGAGTTTTTGGTGTTTGCCCAGAGATCTCTGGGCCAAATCCATAAAGTCCCCAGGTATGTAAGTAGTGAGCCTACACACACTTCAACAAAAGTCCACCTTTCAGTTCCTCTTCGTGCACTTTGCCTCAGGCACATGCCCAAAGAGCTTCTCTCTGATCCTTTTGATGTGATTCTGGGCTCATGAGTTCCACATGCAGGTCACCAGATGGTAACCATCTTTGCCCATTTGCTGCAATGGGACATCATTCACAAAAATTAACAGATCAAAAACATGCAGAAAATCACAAAAACACTGCCACTTGTTCAAAACTTACTGTACTGCTCAATTTTCACCCTGGTTCCTGTTCAGGTGCTAATTTGTATAACCGGGGTATTGAAGGGTATTAGCCATGACTGGCATCAGATTTATTAGTTATGGTCAATCAGATGATGTTTTGGATCGGGGGTGAAGTATTCACTGCATAAAGCTGACCAGAACCCTCTATGGAATGGTTTTCAGTCTTCTTTGTGATGCAGACAGACTTTATTCCAATAAAATAATACATGGTTAAAGTGCATTTACACATGTAAAACCCAGTTTTAAGGATGTAAATGCTTTTGAAAATCAGGCCCTAACTGTCTAAATGGCTTTTGAATATTGACCACCAAGTGTCTTAACACTTTGAAAATGAACTACTTTTAGGCATCTATGATCTTACACTTTTTAAATGGAGGATTTTCAGCACTTTGTGTACCTCTAACATACGTAGATATGTATATAACTGCTTACCTTTTATTTAATTATTCGCATTTCTGAATTATATTTACTGATTCCAGCTGTGCTCAAGGCTATTTATTACATCTCAGTCACAAAAATAGGCATACTGCAATTACTCAATCATTAACAAGCAGAATCATAAAATCATAGCAACCAGTGTCAATATATTTAGGCTTATGAGGAAAAATTTAAATGCTACTTATGTGAGTGAATAGCAGATTTCCTAGTGCTTAAGTTAGCTGTCTGAAAATTCTCTCCCTCAATATGCCTGAGAGCATGCATGGTGTTCCACAATGTGCGTTACTGTTACCCACATTTAGGGGATAGCTTTCTGGGTGCGTGTTTTGAGCAGAATCAGGAAATAGCACACTTAGGGCCTGAAATTCAAATGCATTTGCATGCTTAAAACTGGGTTTTACACGTGTAAATACACTTTACCTGTGTAAGTGGGCTTTTGAAAATTGCTACAATATATGGCATTGAAT
This sequence comes from Rhinatrema bivittatum, assembly GCF_901001135.1. Taxonomy (NCBI): domain Eukaryota; kingdom Metazoa; phylum Chordata; class Amphibia; order Gymnophiona; family Rhinatrematidae; genus Rhinatrema; species Rhinatrema bivittatum. The sequence goes on along the minus strand of NC_042616.1, from coordinate 414,411,276 downwards.
TGTCCATAGGATATTCACACATAAGTGCACTTTACATGTGCAAATGGCCTTTGAGAATTGCTTCAATAGTAATTGCATTTACATGTGTAAATCCCTTTGAAAATTACCCACAAAGATTGTATTTGAGTCTATGCCTGTTATTTTCCATGGAAAATCTACCCACACATAAGGCTGGTGCAAAGGTTTGCGGGCGCTCTATACCTGCAGCATGTCTGGAAGGGAAAGCATGGGTGTGCTTTTTTAGAATCTTGTTGTAACGTTCGTGGGGGAGGGGGGGGGTCAAAAGTTCTTGCGGTGTTTGTCCCAAAATGAATGGTGATGAGTCTGAAAACAGCCCCCGGGAAAGTAATTTTCAAAGCCATTAAACACAGGTAAAACAGCACTTTACCCATGGAATATTGCCCTTCCCCCCGCAATGTGGGTAAACGTATGTGCACAGCGCCACTACGTGCATAACTTTCCTTGCACTGTGAAGTGGCATTCCCTGGCGGGGGAGCTGAGGAAAGGTTTGCCCTTCCGTGCATAGTTTTGAATTTGCCAAAGTATGCATGCGTGTTTTCTTGGGAAAACTGCCGCACAACCCTTAGCAGGTGTAAATGTTTGCAGGTATTTCTTCCGGAATAATTTTGCAAGTCAAAGTCAGCACCTGCTTCCGTTTCGAAAACTGGTACAAAACCTGCAAGTAATCAGCTTTGCAGCAATTCAGAAAGTTACAAAATTACCCCCAAAAGGTATAGTAAAGTGGTGATAGATGTAAAGCAGATGTGAGCATGTATGTTATTTTTATTAATTTTCGACCGAAAGCCATCATCGTTCTATTACTCTACTTGGAACTTATCAGAACCATGTGTAACCACTCATCATCCATGCTATTCTGATTGTTCTTGCATTGACTGCTTAGGGTGTCCATCGTTCACATGGCAGCTATTAGGAGAAAGAAGTGGGTGCCCCAAACTAATCTTTGAGTCTTTCTTCTCATGCATTGTCACCCCACTCTATTTACACAAAATATCAGAGCAATCTATGTGGCCTAGAAAAAAAGGCGTGGCTTCCTTTAGGGCTTGCCCGGTACCACTCTCAGATTATCCAGGTTTTTGTTTCACAGTTTAGACATGGTTCTTCCTTTCAAGGGCAATGAGTACTGCCTGCTGAAAGCTCGCTATGTGGCCCAAGTCAAGAAGGACGACCATGACCCCCGCTATGCTGCTGCACAGTGTTACCACTGACTGCTCGAAATATACTTGGCTTGAGAATTTATTGGCATAAAACTGATTTTGCTGCATCTTGCTCTCAGATATAATGTTTCCCTCTGTTTTATGTTCCTTTTCTCATCCAGGCCTTGGCTTAGCATTGAATTTTCAACCTTCGTTAATAATGCTTGGAGCCTATTTTGATAAGAGAAGACCACTGGCAAACGGTCTGGCGGCAGCTGGGAGCCCCGTTTTCCTCTCTGCCCTCTCTCCCCTGGGGCAAATTCTGCTTGAAAAGTTTGGCTGGAGAGGGGGTTTTCTTATTACGGGCGGCATGCTCCTGAACTGCTGCACCTGTGGAGCAGTGATGAGACCGCTGAAGGCCAAAAGAAAAGACAAGACTGAAGACAAATATGAAGCCAAGGAGATGCTGGCCATTGGCAAGGCCGAAGAGGGCGCTGCAGATGGCACCAGTGACACCACCAAGAAGAAGAAAGAGAAGCAAAAGAAATCCAAGAAACTGCTCGATTTTTCTGTCTTCTCCAACCGAGGGTTTGTCATTTACACCATAGCTAAGTTCCTCCTAGTTCTCGGGCTTTTTGTGCCACCTATTTTACTGGTCAACTATGCCAAAGACATAGGGATCCCAGACACTGATGCTGCCTTCCTCCTCTCTATCATTGGCTTCATTGACATTTTTGCCCGTCCCGCCTGTGGCATTATTGCTGGGTTGAAGTGGGTGCGGCCACTGGTTACCTACTTATTCAGCTTTGCCATGCTGTTCAATGGCTTGACTGATATCTGCAGCGCCAAGGCTTCTAACTACACAGAACTGATAATATTCTGCATCTTCTTTGGCATCTCCTATGGGATGGTTGGGGCACTGCAGTTTGAGGTGCTGATGGCCATTGTGGGGTCTCAGAAGTTCTCCAGCGCCATTGGGTTGGTGCTCCTCATCGAAGCAATCGCAGTGCTTATAGGTCCTCCTTCAGCAGGTACGTGCGTTTCTTTCTTTACTTGTATTGAATAGGAAAATCAGATTATGACGAAAAGCCTAATTTTTAACTTGGGTCTCTGGAGGTAACAAAGTATATGGAGCATATTAAAACTGGAGATGAACAGATAGTGATGGGTTCACAAACCCTACCTGTGAGTGGGATTTATTGGGTTGTGCTTTCTGATTGTGATAGCATGAAATCCATAAACCAGAATAAAATTGACGATGGTCCCTCTTGTTTGAGGGACTTTACCTCTATATGGAATTCATATTTTCATGACTGACAATCTTGGGCCAATAAATCCTATCTAATAACAAAAATGTGGAAACCAAAATATTTTTCAATTGTAGCCTAAGAAGGTGTCAGCAAGCCTGACGTTATATGTCTTTAGCATAGACACTAACCGGTCTTCTCAATCATCCACCTTCATCATCCTTTAATACTGTCAAAAAAAATTTTTTTTGTAAAGTTTTTTTCTTCTTATTGATTAAAATAGTCCTCCATCTATAAACATCAAAATGACTCAGACTCTTAGCACTCAAACATTGTTATCGCCCTACACAGGCCGGTGTTTCGCTAACTCAGCTTCATCAGGGGCACATCAAAAATGCTTTAGCAAGAGTCCATTACCATTCAAGCGGGACCAGACGTCTCAACCATCTTGTCAGGAAGAACAATGGAGGCCTCTTCCTGACAAGCCATGTCAACCATCTTCCTGACAAGATTTCTCCACACCCTCGCCAGCAGATAGGAGGCATTGTTGGGAAGATCTTATGTAGTTTTGCAGGGTCTAAGTGCCATCGATATAACAATTTATAACTATTCTCCTGTAATCTTGCCGATATAGAGCACTTACTCTCTGAAAGATATTTTTCCATAATTTAGGAGAAATTGGCTCTCCGAGGTCAGTTTCCCACTTAGTAAGGTACTTAGTAGGCAGTATAATTTGGAAACACATTTGGTCAATATGTCAGCTGCAAGGCACCAATTCTCAAAGAGAGACCGTGTACTTCGCAATTTCTGTTGTTTACAGATCAACTGAATGAAATGCCTTAGCTGCGCATATGCCAGGAAGCCAGGAATGCCAGGGTATTGCGTATGTGTCCAGTAACTGACCCATTGTCATGATAGTTCCTCCTTGAAGTATATTACCAATAGTGATAATGCCTGCCATGTGCCAAGCATTAAAGGTCCCGGATTGATAACCAATAGCAAATTCGTTATTATGATACAGATGTGTTTGGTGATAGTAGGCATGATTCCCCACTATTTTCCGTTTCCACTTATCCCAGGTCGCCAATGTGGCCTTTAAGGACCATGGAGTGCAATTTATGCTTGGCCAGGTTTGTCAACCCCCCTGGTTTAATAGCCTTTACTACCCCAAGTTATCCCAGACCCTTAAAACCCCACAGATCTGCCTATTTATCTTTATTTTATAACTTACACAGCATCCATAGCAGAAGTAAAGTTGCGCAGCAGGGGGCCTTGGCGTGCGCTGGATCACGTAAGTATTTACGCGCATAATCTCGGCTTCACGCCCCTAAATGCCCATGCCACGCCCACACCTTGGCCCTTTGTGAAAGCTTTCGAGATGTGCATGCTGCAGCATTTACGCGCATATCCGGGTGGCTTTTTAAATTCACTTTTTAGAGAGAAAACACTGTGAGATGAATTTTCACATAAAAATGAGCACATAAGACTGTAAGTACCATCTACTCTCATATATGTTATTTTACATGTGTTTACTGTGTACTCCTGGTCGGGTGGAAGGTCCGGGTGAACTGTGGAGAGTTCAAGCTGAAGAACCAGGAGGGTCTCAATGACCTGGAGAAGGACTGGGCGAACTGATGGAGGAATTGGTAAAACCAGGGATGGATTTCAGGAAAATATCAGTCGGGTATTTTTTTCAAAACCGACCCACGTGGTATCTGCCTGACTCCCTTATGCGCTTTCTCCACAGCATGTTTTTCAACATTTCCCAAAAGCACACCAAACTGACCCTTCAGAGATACATCATGTGCCCTGGAGCCTAGCAGAATTGAGCCAAAATATCTGCAACATAAATTTTACATTTTCCCTAAATAACTAAGTAGTAGAACACGCCCTAGACCAGGGCTGAGCAAACAGAGCTGTGGGTCCTCTTCCAACCATGCAATCAGTTGCCATCTGCCCCCATGTCTAGTTACATCTCTCCACATATATCTTGTATTCATGAGCAGTATTAAAGTCTCTTGCCAACCAATCAGCTCTTAAACCAGTTACCAAGTAATGTAACAACCACACTACCAGCCAGTGTCAGACACACACACCATCTCTCAGACACAACTACCTACACACACTTTCAGACACCCACTTTGTGTCTGACAGAGGGTGTCTCTCTCTCTCTCTGACACAAAGACACCCACACACACTCTCTCACTCTCAGTGTTTGGGTGTGTTATAAAGAGTGTGTATAGGTATTTTTCTGTATTAGGGAGAAAGACACCCACACACTCTCTCTCTCTCTCTGACACACATTCTGTCATTGTGCTGCTGCTCATATGCTTATACAGTGAGTGCCCCCGCTCTAGTACTGCCACAACATTATGTAAAATTTTTGCTTGCTGCCAGCCTGCATCAGCCCTCTTCCTTTCTCATTCCCACCTCCACCCTTTTTGGCACCCTCACTCCAGGAGACTCACTGGTTCCGTAGCTAGTTAACCCTTTCAGAAGGTAAGACCAGCCTACAGAAGCCTCCTTAACACTGCACAGGCATTTTTGGCTCACCCCATCCCTTTTTGTGACTGTAGCTGGCCTCTACTTCTCCCTGCCCCCCTCCCCCCACGCCACCATTCCAGTGCATTCCCATTGGCTAAGTGCTAAAGAATCTGCTGCTTTTATGGTTCCCTAGGTTCTGCAGGGCCTACCTACTCCAGGGGAGGGGTGGGGTGACCAGACCTATATCTGTTCGTCCAGGACTTAAAAAGAAAAATGAAGCCCTGACTGAGTGTGGAAAGATCCACAGGATCCAAAACAGTACAGCTCCAGAATCCTGCTTTCCCACATGGATCCAGTGCATCCAGGGGTATTAGGCGGCTTTGAACCCCAGCCTCTCCCTTCCTCCTCACACTCAATAAAAAAATGATGCATTTATAGCTGTTTTTACATTAAAAAGGACATTCAAAGTACAGTCTTATGAGGTAAAAGTATCACTTACAGCATGTACATTATATTTACATGCACTGCTGTGCTGCCAACCAGAAAACGCTACAAAATAAAAAATAAAGAGACACTTGGATCCCATATTGCATTAAGCCTATTGTAACATGTTGAGTATAGGCTTGGCTCTCAGAAAGCCTTGGGTTTAATTACAATTGAAATGTAGTAAAACTCCAATACCAAAACAGCAATAACAGCCAGCATTCAAACAGTGACAACCCTACCTATGAGAAGGCAATGCTAAAATATTACACCAGGGTCTAAAACACCAATTTGGAAACCAGAACAAGCTAAGCTACTATAGGTCCTTGCACGAATCTACATGCCAGCAGAATACTTCACCTCTGTCACACATGCAGAACATACATTGACCCTCACTAAATACGGAGTAGAGACCATAAAGCATAAATAGAAGTGTGCAGATAAAAACTGAATTTGAAACCGCAACAAACTAGATGCTGTATAAAGTACAACAATGGAAAAAGAGATACATTACCATTCCTCATAAAATATAAAATAATTAAATCAAGCAATATAATCAAAAAGTCATACTAATAAAAATAATAAACATTTCAAAACAGCTGAACATGCAATAATTAAACTCATATAAAACTTTTAAAAATTTCCCAAAAACCAATAAAATGTTTTAAAACAGTAGACATCATGTTGTGTTCCACGGCCGTGGAAGGCCACGACCGCGGGCCCCTACCAAGATGGCCGCCGGGTGGGGAGCCGTCCCTGCTCCTCCCTCGCGGCGTCCGGCAGTGTTTCCTCTGTGGAGGAAATCCAAGATGGCCGCCGCCATCTTTAGGCGCGAGGCCGCGCCTCCTCCATAGATTTAAAGGGGCCAGGCCCCTTAACTACTCACAGCTGTTTCTAATGGGCCAGAGTAGAGGAAATATAAAGGGAAGCTTCCTCTGCCCATTCCTTAACTTGGCAACGTCCCACGTAATCAAGTCTGCTTGCTTTAGTGAGTTCTTATACTTCGGATCCTTGTTCCTGTCTCATCTTGGTGTTCTTGGTTCCTGACTTCGGATTGGCTAGCGGTGATTCCTGGTGTGCGACTTCGGACTGGCAAGCAGTGATTCCTGGTGTGTGACTTCGGACTGGCAAGCGGTGATTCCTGGTGTGTGACTTTGGACTGGCAAGTGGCGACCCCTTGGTGTAAGACCTCGGACTGGTAAGCAACGACCCTCTGGCACTTGACCTCTGACTTCTTCTGGACCATCATCTCCAAGGGCCCACCTAAGTCCCAGCGGCCCGGGTCCCTACAGGCTCCTCCCGGGGGGGCCGCTGGCTTCCAGGGGTGAAGCTCCAGTTAGCCCTTGCACTGAACTCTCTACTCCTTGACCTCTCAAAGGTCCACCTAAGTCCCAGCGGTCAGGGTCCCTACAGGATCCTCCTGGGGGGACCGCGGACTTCCAGTGGCGAAGACTCCATTCCTCTTCTTGACGTCATGACTCTTCGTCTGCCTCCACAGTCGCCTCAGTCTCCAGTGCTGAGGGTCAGCTGGTTGCATCTTCTGTCCTGCCTCACCACCCGACAGGAGAACCTACAGATTCACTTCCTAAGGTACACCATCCTCCCATCGGCTCAAGGGTTCACAACCTAAGCATAACAAATTGCCAAGTCCATGGACCCGGCGGCGGCATCTGCCCACCAGGCCATTCTGGGAATGGCCCAGCGTCTGATGGACCAGCAAAAGACCCTGGATGCCCTTTTCTCTGCTGTGGAGGGCCTGAACCGATGCATCGAGACATTAGGGCCCATGAACCCCACTCTGATGTCCCCGCCTGTGGCTCCGGGGGGGGGGGGGGGGCTGCTCTACTCGTCAGGGCCCTGTGCAAGTCACCGTGGGCAATCTTGGGCAAGTGATTCCCACGCAACTCCCAGCGCCCTCTCTATACACCAGAGACACGAAGTTGTGTCGGGGATTCCTTAGCCAGTGCCAGGTCCGTTTTTCCTTGTTGCCCGCACAATTTCCTAGCGACCTGGTCAAAACCAGTTATATTATGTCCCTGCTCGATTGGAAGCCTTTGATCTGGGCCTCTCATCTATGGGAGAGAAGAGACCCGGTGTTTGGAAACTTGAACCAGTTTCTGTCCACTTTCCGACAGATTTTTGATGAGCCTGTCTGCAAACCTACTGCTGTCTCAGAACTACTCCAGTTGCGACAGGGTACTCGGACAGTGGCCGAATACGCAACAGAGTTCAGTACCCTGGCCGCGGAGCTAAACTGGAGAGAGGATTGCCTCCATGGGATCTTCTTAGAGGGGCTAGCCTCACGCCTTCAGAATGAACTAGCAGCAAAAGAACTCCCGGACGATCTCAATGGCATGATAGATTTGTCCAATCGAGTGGATTGTCGCATGCGGTTTTGCCTTCCGGAAGTAAAGGCAGCAAGGAGGCCCTCGCCTTCCCCCAAGCGCACATCGGGAGCCCTTCGAAAACCCGCCGAGGAGCCCATGGAGTTGGGCCGTGGGAGAGTTTTTCCACAGGAGCGCCAGCGGCAAATTAAGGAAGGACTTTGTTTTTTTTTTTTTGTAACCTTTATTTATAACATTTTAACAGTACAACCACGAGCATGTTCATTGTGCAGATTATCAAACGGTCACATTCCCCATCCATCCCTCCCAACCCCAACCCAAACCCCCATCTACCCCCCCCTTTCCGCTATGACCCCTGACCAAGCAATACACATAAAGCAATTGCGAACAGCTATTGTACCAATATACATTACTAGGAAATACATTACCATGAACTGCATGAAGTACAGGAAATACATGAAATACATGACATAACATACATGGCATACATGAAATGTAAGATAGACATGTAGCCTAGTGGCGATACCCATGGCAGAAAACCACTCCAAAAAAAGAAGAAGAAAAAAAGTTCAAGTAAGTAGTTCAAACGGTGATGGAACTTGCCGAGAGGGTCCAATTCAGGAGGAGAAGTCCAAAATCTTGCTCCTGGCTCGCTGATGTAAGGTTAAGAGATATGGGTTCCAGATTCCCAGAAACTGGTCTTGTTTGGTAGACGACAGGGCAACCTTCGCCGTTAACTGTTCATAGACCACCATCTGATGAAGTTTTAGACGCCATTGAGTAAAGGTGGGCGGGTCTTTATCCATCCAGTGAGACAGAATGACTTGCTTGGCTAAGAGAAAGCTTTTGCGCAAGAAACGTCCCAGTGCGCTAGCATGCGACCCCAACCTTGGGTCGGACGAGAGATGGAGTAAGCACAGCTGCGGGTCCCGAGGAATAACACAATCCCACAGCCTCCCCACATAGGCCAAAATTTTCTGCCAAAAGATGCTGATAAAGCTGCAATCCCAAAACTTATGCCAGAGATTGGCCCCCTCCGACCCACATTTAAAACAAGCGGAAGAGGTGGTCATCTTCCATTGGCAGGCTTTAGCCGGGGTAACATAAATTCTGTGGAGTAGCTTGAATTGGACTTCCTTTAATTGTACATTATCAGTGTAGTAGCCAATGGTGCGGAAGCAATTTGCCAGGTGCTTTGGGGAAAGCTGACCGTGCAGATCCTCATTCCAGCGGTCCTTCAGGTGGTTCAACCAGGATGTGGAATTCAAAGTGGTAAGTTTCTGAAGCATTGTGGCACAAGAAATCCGTTGAGGAGTGATAGGGAAAATCGGCTCTAGCCGCTCTCCCACGGCTCCTATCTTCGTGGTTTTTTCCCAAGTGGTGATAAAATGTCGGATCTGTAGGTAGGCGTAAAAATGTGTCCGTGGAAGGCCATACAGCACCTGTAATTCAGCAAAAGGCAACAATCCGGGTCCAGCGGGATTCATTAGCTGCTCAATGTGAGTAAGACCCAACTCAGACCATTGACGAAAAACAGAGGGGTCCCAACTAGGGGAAAACTGTGGAAGACCCCATACCGTAGCAAATTGTAACGTCCTCCAAGGGACCGAAAGCTGAGAGCACAGTCTCTTCCAGGCCTTCCTACACGCCCCGATATATGGAAAGTCCCTCACATGCTTAGGCAAGGCTGACCTGGGGGCAATAAGTGAATTACAAATGTCCAGCGGGTGACACCAATCACGAAGTAGATCACGTGGAATGAAAAGACTCGTACCTCGTACCCAGTCCTGTAGATGGCAGAGGAGCAGGGCCACATTATACAGATGCACGTTGGGACAAGCAAGACCTCCTTCTGGTTGGGTGCGCATAGGCATACCAATTCTGGCCTTCTTATTGTGCCAAATAAATGTCCGAAGAGCTGCATTCAACTCTTGTATATGACACTTCTTAACCCACAAGGGCAACATTTGCATGATATACAGCCATTTGGGCAATTCAATCATTTTAAACAGCTGTATCCGTCCCGTGATGGACAGTGGCAGGTTCATCCAGTCCAAAAGTTTCCGTTTCGTATTCTTCAACAATGGCAGAATATTCACATCATATAGATTATTAACATTCACTGGTATTCTAATACCCAGATACTTCATCTCAGAGGTCACCCATCGCAGTGGGAAAACCCCCGGCCAGAGTCCCTTCACCGAACCAAGAATGTCAATAGCTTCCGATTTCTCTCTATTAATTTTTAATCCCGAAAAAACCCCAAATTGGGCTTGAAGTGCTAGGACTCTGGGAAGAGAAGCAACTGGGTTGATCACAAAGATCAGAACATCGTCTGCAAAAGCAGCTATTTTAAACTGAGACCCCCGCAACTGCAGACCCTCCACCCTCGAATCTTCCTGAATTGTTCTTAATAAAGGATCAAGGGACAGGATGTAGAGCAGGGGTGAGAGAGGGCAACCCTGCCGAACTCCGCGGCATAGCTCAAACGGGGCAGACATTAGGCCATTGGCTACTATCATGGACTGAGGATGGTGATAAAGAGCTGCAATGCTGTTGAGGACCGTGCCCTGAAAACCATATTTCTGCAAAACAGAAAATAGATAGTCCCACGCCACCCGGTCGAATGCCTTTTCGGCATCAAAACCCACTGCTAAGGCCGGAATGCGATGGGTCGAACAATGTGTCATCGCCATCCACAAACTCAGAAGGTGTCGGCTGGCCTTCCGCCCCTTCACGAAGCCCACCTGATTTATGGAGATCAGTTCTGGTAACACCGTACTAAGTCTATTAGCCAGAATCCGAGCAAATAATTTAATATCATAATTCAGTAGGGAGATTGGCCGGTAAGACGCCGGATTAAGGGGATCCTTACCACCCTTTGGGAGTACAGTAATATACGCCATTGTGGCCTCTTTAGAGAACCCCACTGTGGGTATACTGCGGAAATAACATTGTAAGGGCTCCCCAACCTCCATCTTTAGCAATTTGTAAAAATCCGCATTTAGCCCATCCGGGCCTGGAGCCTTATGTGCCTTACTGTCACCTATGTTGTCCCAAATTTCCTGCGTTGTGATGGGGGCATTCACCGCTTCCAATTGGGCAGGACTTATTTTGGGAAGGGTCAAATGGCGAAAAAAATCCGCTTCGGTTATATGTGCTTGTGCAGGTGTGTCATTGGTATATAAGCCTTCGTAGAAAGCCCGAAAGATGGCGCAAATCCTGGCACCCTTGGTATGTCTGGTACCTGAAGTATCTGTTAACTCAGGAATAAATGTCATTCCCCGCTGGGCCCGGACCTGGTTTGCCAATAGTTTCCCCATTTTATTCCCAAACCTATACAGCTTGTGTGCCTGATGTAATAGATCCCTCTGCGTCCTTTGGTGAATATAACAGTTTAAAGTGTAAAGCAAGTCCCTGTAATTACGTTTAGCCTGTGGGGAGGGATGGGTGGTAAGGTACCCCCGAGCCTTAGGAACTGCATTTCCCATGTCCATAAGTTGTTTATTGGCAATCCTTCTCTGTCGTATGACATAGGCTATGATCTCACCCCGGATGGTGGCCTTTCCCGCCTCCCAAAACAACGCTGGGGTGTCCATATGCTGAGCGTTATTAAGGGTATACTCGCGCCACTTGTCCTGGAGGAAGGAACAGAATCCCACATCTTCCGATAGGTACGCCGGAAAGCGCCATCGGGGCTGATCTGGCTTAGGGCCCCCCAACTGAACCTCCACCCAAATCATGGTATGGTCGGAGCACTCTTCCGGCCCAATCTCAGCCAGCCTTAGCGTATTAAAGCACTGGGGAGACACAAGTATATAATCAAGGCGAGACATCATAGGATGGGCTCGTGCTATGTGAGTATAATTACGCAATTCCGGGTGTAGAATCCTCCAGGGATCTACCAACTGCACCTGGTGGCAAAAATAGGGCAAACCTCTGTCTTTCCGCTGCTGCGGACCTGAGCCCCTGGTGGATCTATCTAACTCGCCATCCATCACCTGATTAAAATCCCCTGCTACAAAAAGTAACCCTTTTTGATGGAGAGAGATAAAATGTATCAGGTCCTGAAAGAAATCATGGCTATAAACATTAGGGCCATATACGCTGCATAGTGTAACGATCGTCCCAAACAATTTGCCAGTGACTAAAACATATCTCCCTTCCTGATCAGAAAAACTCTGTGCTTCTTCAAACACCACATTTTTCCCAATAAGAATTGCAACACCTCCTTTCCGACCTACCGCCTGCGAGAAAAATACCTGCGCCACCCAATCTCTGTTTAATTTTCGACATTCGCCTTCAGTAAGGTGCGTTTCCTGCAGTAGTGCTATGTTTGCCTTCTGACGCCTCAAAGATTGAAGCACTTTAGCTCGTTTTATGGGAGAACCCAGACCCGCTACGTTCCAGGAAATGCAGCGTAGGATTTCAGCCATAGTCTAGAGAGTAGTGGGCATTCCCCCTCAACAGAACAAAAGCTTGTGCACTCCCATGGGTCCAACCCTCCCAGCCTAGGGAGGACCCTTGATCAGACCCCCAAATCACATATACGTCAACAAGTATGTGCTCTGTACATGCATGTTCAAGCCTCAACATGTGGTGCAATATCAAAAGCCCTAGGGGCCATAGCGAACATCCCCCCCCCCATCCCCCAATTCCCTTTCCCCACCTAGAACCCAAATTCGTGTCCTCCATTAATAGGAGGAGAAAGACCACCTGATCTACCTCCCTCCAGCTCCCCCACCAACAATGTCCAGTGCTATAACATTATATGACTGAACAATGAACAGAAACATCACAAACCAAACATTTTGTTTCAGAAATAAGGTAAGAAAAAGAAAAAGATTTTCCCCCTTCGAGAGCCAAGGCACTGAGCCGAGCCTGTCACTCCTCATGTATCTAGCACAGCCATGAAGCGGCCCTAAGAGGAGCGCTTCAGCGGGCATCAGTTAAAAATTGCTTCACCTCCGCCACTGACTCAAAGCTATGCCAAACTCCATTATGCTCCATGCGAAGTTTTGCTGGATATTGTAAGTTGAACCTCAGTTTCCTTTTGAATAAATCAGCACATAAGGGTGAGAACTCCCGGCGCTTAGCAGACAGAGCTGCGGAATAATCCTGAAAGAGCATTATTCTATTAGTCTCATAGTGCAGCGAGTCACTTTTGCGGAATGCTTGCATGATTTCTGCTTTCTGACTAAAATTCAGGAGACGTGCAATCACCACTCTGGGTTTAGGGGCATCTTGTTTTTTCATCCCCAATCTATGCGCTCTTTCAACAACAAGTTTGCCCACTAGATGAGGCAGATTGAGAGCTTCCGGCAGCCATTTTTCTAATAAGCGTGCAAGTTCCCTATCTGCCACGGACTCTGGCAGCCCCACGAATCTTAGATTGTTCCTTCGTGATCTGTTTTCCAGATCCTCAACTTTGGTTTCTAAGTCTGTGATTTGTTTGAGCATTGTGCCCTGTTTTTGTAATAGACTTTGCGTCTCAGTCTCCACATCAGCCACACGTTGCTGGGTATCAGCTACTTGCTGTTTTATTTCCAAAAGCGTTTCATTACCCAGATTAATTTTGTGCCCCAAGTCACTGAACCTTGGTTCCAGCGCTTTGACAACTGCCCCGGTCACTTCACTTACGAGATCCGTCGTTCCCGTCGCGGGTCCAGGGCTCGGGGGGCCGGCGGCCATTTTGGCCTCACTCTGTCGTGTGGGAAGCTTGTCCTTTCTCTGCGGTTTCGCGGACATGGCGACTTCGTCGGCACGAAAAAAAGCTGTAATCGGCTTCTGTGTTCCCTGTTCTGTCGGGGACGCCACTTTGCTCAAAAATTCGATGTCAATATTCGCTGCGAGGTGGTGGGGGAGCCAGGAGCACGGTCTGCACGCAGCTTACCGGCTCATCAGGTCACGTGGTCTCCCCAGGACTTTGTTTTTACTGTGGTGCAGCGGGCCATCAATTAGCCACATGCCCGACGCTGTTGGGAAAACATCCGGGCCTAGGACCTGAAGGAGGTCTCTTCCTGGGCCGTACTTCACCTGCACCTCCACTAACGCTGCCAGTGGCGTTAACCTCTGCGGACGGTGAGTTCCACACGTTAGCCCTGGTGGACTCCGGCGTCGGCGGCAATTTCATTATGAAGAGCCTGGTGGAACACTTAAAGATCCCACAAGTTCGTCTTCCAGCTCCTTTGGTCATCTCCTTGATCCAAGGTAAACCTCTTCCGGAATGTGTGACACACACCATGGTTCCCGTCCAGTTGAGGGTTGGGATCCTTCATCGGGAGCAGATGCCATTCTATGTGTTGGAGTATTCTATACATCCGCTCGTCCTGGGCCTTCCCTGCTTCAGGAGCACACTCCTCAATTCAACTGGAAGGCCTTGCAGCTATTTCGCTGGGGGCCGAATTGTCACGACAATTGCCTCCAATCAGTGACTCCAGTTTCTTGTTCCATTGCCTCCACCAGTCTTCAGGGCCTGCCGGCCTCCTATGCCTCGTACGCGGACGTTTTCTCAAAGCAAAAGGCCAAGATACTTTCACCTCATCGATCGTTCGATTGCGCCATCAACCTCCTCCCTGGCACTGAACCTCCTCGGGGTCGCCTCTATGCCCTCTCGCCTGTGGAGACGCAGGCCATGATGGAGTACATCAAAGAGAACCTGGAGAGGGGCTTCATTCGGAAGTCAACAGCCCGTAGCAGGGGCCGGGTTCTTCTTCATCGGAAAGAAGGATGGAAGCCTTCACCCTTGCATTGACTACCGGGGCCTGAATGCTATAACGGCCAAGGATCGTTAGCCCTTGCCCCTCATCTCCGAGCTCTTCGATCGGCTGCAAGGTGTGAGGATCTTCTCCGAGGGGCTTACAACTTGATCCATATCAAGGAGGGTGATGAATTGAAGATGGCCTTCAACACCCGAGACGGCCACTATGAGTATTTAGTGATGCCGTTTGGGCTCTGTAATGCCCCAGCGGTGTTCCAGAACATCATGAACGAGATACTCCGTGACCTCTTGTATCAGTGCGTGGTCGTGTACCTGGACGACATTTTCATATTCTCGGACTCTCTGGCCACTCACCGTCAGCACGTCGTCCAAGTATTGCAACGCCTCCGAGAACACAGACTGTATGCAAAACTTGAAAAGTGCCTTTTTGAGCAGGAGTCCCTTCCCTTCCTGAGGTACATCATCTCCAGCGAGGGATTCCGTATGGACTCCCAAAAGCTGAAGGCCGTTCGGGAATGGCCGCAGCCGTCCGGACTAAAGGCACTTCAACGGTTCTTGGGTTTCGCTAATTATTACCGATCATTCATATCTCATTATGCTTCCATCATCGCCCCGATGCCAGCCCTGACCCAGAAAGGCGCGGATACCAAGAACTGGCCGGATACCAAGAACTGGCCTCCGGGAGCGGAGGCCGCCTTTCATCGCCTCAAGGAGGCGTTCCTGCAACAACCGTGCCTTCGGCATCTGGATCTGCAGCGGCCGTTTGTCATCGAAGTGGATGCGTCCTCAGAAGGCATAGGGGCTGTTCTGAGCCAGACTTCTGAAAGTCATAAGTTACGCCCGTGTGCCTTCTTCTCCCACCAGTTCTCTCCAGCAGAGCGGAACTACGCATAGGCGACAAGGAACTCTTAGCTATAGACATCTCAGATCTCTCTCCAAAAATTTATTAGCTGTACCTACTATCAAACTTGCAAAACATGAATTAACTAGAAAAAGGGCTTTTTCAGTAGCAGGCCCTGTTTTATGGAATTCACTCCCAGATTTCCTCCGCCTTACTCCTTCTACACAACAGTTTAAAAAATCACTAAAAACCTACTTATTTCAGAAAGCCTATAGTTTATTCTCTAATTCATAAAATTAACACTCACTTATCTCCCACATTGTCACTATCTACCTTCAACAGATAATATCCATAAGAAATAATACTTTACATTCAATCCAATTTTACTGTTTAAACTCGTAGGGCATGAATGTTTATTGTACTATTATTTTAATGTTAATTTTAATTTGTCTTATTTTTTTAAGTTTATTCATTATGTATGTTTGGTTGTAAACCATTTTGATTAATTCTTTTGAATTGTAAAGGCGGTATATAAACATTTTTAAATAAATAAATAAAAATAAAGGTAGCCTTAGAAGAGTGGCGCCCTTGGCTAGAGGAGGCACAACACTAGTTTACGGTCTACACAGACCATAAAAACCTTGAGTACCTGCATTGGGCACAACGACTCAACCCGCAACAGGCACATTGGGCCTTATTCTTCACCCGATTCAATTTTATTCTTCGTTACAGACCTGCCGGGAAGAATATCAAGGCCGACGCCTTATCACATCTATTCGATGATGAACCACAGTTCATCATCGAACCGTGACATATCTTGCTGTCCGCCACCATGACCATCCCTCCTGGGAAAACTCTGGTTCTGCCGCACTTGCAGAAACAAGTCCTGGCGTGGGCTCATGATTCCCGCTGCTCCGGCCATCCAGGACAATCTCGGACTTTACAGAACCTGCGCCGATACTATTGGTGGCCTAAGGTCAACAAAGATGTCCGGGCTTATATAGAGTCCTGTCAGTCATGTGCTCATCACAAGAGGATCCAGGGGCGACTCCAGGCTTGCTTCAGCCTTTACCAGTTCCCTCAGAACCATGGACCCATCTGGCAACAGACTTCGTGGTTGACCTGCCGTCATCCAGTGGCAACACGGTCATATGGGTGGTCATCGACCGGTTTAGTAAAATGGCGCACTTCATGCCACTTCCAGGGTTGCTGTCCGCACCTCAGCTGGCCCAGCTGTTCGTCCAGCATATCTTCAGACTACATGGTCTACCAAGAAGTATCCTTTCGGATCGATGCCCTCAATTTACTGCCAGGTTCTGGAGGGCTCTCTGCCAGAAGTTTGATGTTACCTTAGACTATATGTCTGCTTTCCATCCACAGACCAATGGTCTTGCGGAGAGAACGAACCAAACTTTAAAGCAGTTCCTCCGTATTTATGTTAATGAGAAACAGGATGTCTGGGCAAGTCTGCTACCGTGGGCGGAATTTGCACTCAATTCTCATCTTTCCACAGCTACCGGATCTTCGCCATTTTAGATAGTGTATGGGAAGCAGCCGCGCCCACCACTGCCAGTTCTCATTTCAGTAGCTGCCAGTTCCCATTTCAGTAGCTGCCCACCGCTGCCAGTTCCCATTTCAGTAGCTGCCAGTTCCCATTTCAGTAGCTCTGCAGACGAGTTACACCGCCTGTGGATCTCCTCACGGCGCGCGCTGATCAAAGCCAGTCAAGCGGCAAAAAGATATGCCGATCAGCGAAGAAGACCATACCCGCCTCTCAGGCCGGGCCAAAAGGTATGGCTAAGCACACAGTTCATCTGCCTGAAGCTGCCATTAGCGCAACTGGCCCCGCGATTTATTGGGCCATTTTCCATCATTCGACAGGTCTGTGCCGTATCGTATCAGCTTCGTCTTCCGCCTTCACTCAAGATACACAACATGTTCCATGTCTCCCTCTTGAAGCCTCTGGTGTTATCGTGGCCTTCCAGTACGCCTCCGACTCCCCAACCTATTGCCTCCAAAGATGACCACTCCTATCAAGTCCGAGAGGTCTTGGACGTAAGAAAGCATAGAAAGAAATGGGAGTACCTTTTAGTTTGGGAAGGGTTCGGCCCCGAAGAAAACACCTGGAAGCCGTTGGCCAACATCTTAGACTGGAGCTTGCTTGAGCAATTCCACAGAGACCATCTGTCTAAGCCCAGACCTCCGGGGAGACACCCTAAAGAGGGGGGTACTGTTGTGTTCCGCAGCCATGGAAGGCCACGACCAGGGCCCCCTACCTTGCCCGCAACGGCGAACCACCGTGGCAGCTTCGGGGGGAAGTCCCTGACCCTGTGCCCGTCGCTCCTGCATGGGTCCCCGAGATGGCCGCCGGGTGGGGAGCCGTCCCTGCTCCACCCTCGCATCGTCCGGCAGTGTTTCCTCTACGGAGGAAATCCAAGATGGCCGCCACCATCTTTAGGCGCGAGGCCATGCCTCCTCCATAGATTTAAAGGGGCCAGGCCCCTTAACTACTCACAGCTGTTTCTAATGGGCCAGAGTAGAGGAAGTATAAAGGGAAGCTTCCTCTGCCCATTCCTTGACTTGGCAACGTCCCACATAGTCAGGTCTGCTAGCTTCGGTGAGTTCTTGTACTTTGGATCCTTGTTCCTGTCTCGTCTTGGTGTTCCTGGTTCCTGACTTCGGATTGGCTATCGGTGATTCCTGGTGTGTGACTTCGGACTGGCAAGCGGCGACCCCTTGATGTAAGACCTCGGACTGGTAAACGACGACCCTCTGGCACTTGACCTCGGACTTCTTCTGGACCATCATCTCGAAGGGCCCACCTAAGTCCCAGCGGCCCGGGTCCCTACAGGCTCCTCCTGGGGGGACCGCGGACTTCCAGTGGCGAAGACTCCGTTCCTCTTCTTGACATCACAACTCTTCATCTGCCTCCATAGTCGCCTCAGTCTCCAGTGCCGAGGGTCAGCTGGTCGCATCTTCTGTTCTGCCTCGCCACCCGACGGGAGAACCTATGGATCCACTTTCTAAGGAATACCATCCTCCCATCGGCCCAAGGGTTCACAACCTGAGCATAACACATCAGATAATATCTAATAATTAAAACCAGTAGGAATTTAAAAAATCTTCCCACGTTCTATACTTTCCAGTCACCCTGAGATTGTTCTGGATTAGTGGGGGTGAGGAAGCGCACAAACTTTTTCTTCCTTCACACACATACTGACACACACACACATACATACAAACTTCCTCGCACCTACTGACATTTACTCTCTCACACACATACACACACGCATGCATCTACTGACACACGCACATACACACATACACTCAGTCACACCCGCTGACATACATACACTGCCTTGCACCCACTGACACATGCATGCTCCCTTGCACACTCCCACTCTCTTTCTTTCCCCCTGCGACCTCTGAATGTATAAAAAAGAACTTTACTTACTCTGGTGGGCAGGAGGGATCCATGCAGGGATACCAGCTGATGGCCTTGCTGTGGGAAGAGGTAAGTAGAAAGGCCCAATGCAGCGGGGTGGAGTTAACCCCAACATAGGGGAGGGACTGTAGACAGAAATGAATCAGAGGCCATCAGTCAGAGCCTGAGGCCCTGGTGAGGCAGCAGCAGGAGGTCTGCTGGCTGCCTTGCAAGACAAAGAGAGCGAATAGGGCTGCAAGGTAAAGAACAAGCACTATTTTCCAAAAAAAACAAGCCCAAAACACGAGATTAAAACTACTTTTATTAGATGATATTTATACACAGAAAACAATTAAAAAATAATTTTGTGAGTGTAATGGAGGAAATACAGTGGCTTGCAATAGTATTTAATCCCCTAAAATGTCCATCAGATTTTTGTGGAGTACATTGTGGAGTCAGATTGTTCCAGACAGTATACGCTAAAAGTAAATTTTCAAACTCACAATTCATTATTCAGTAATGACTTCTATCTAGCCACCCTCCCATGCAGGCCAGTTGTACGGTTGACTGGTGCACCACCACTCTAGTCTCAGCCACTGAACTCTGTAGCTCCTTCAAAGTGAAAAATAAAAAAAACAAGGGCCTCTCACACTCATTCCCCCTCCCCACCCCCTCCAAGCACATCTCTGGCCCCCACATACTCATTCCCCCTCCCAGCACACTCATTCCTCCCATCCAGGTAACTTTTTTTTGATTGTTGCCAGCTGAGTGTTTCACTTCCTTTTGGGGTTCAAGCCTGCTGTGCTGCATAAAATCTTCTTTGGTCACCAGATGCTGTTGCTTGCAGTCAGTGCTTGTCTGCTCATGTGCTCCTCTGACGGTGGACAGGCCTGATTGGCGGCAGCAGCCAATCACAGGAGCAGCTGGGCACAAATCCCTTCCACCAAGCCCCCAAAAATACGATTGACAGAAAAAAAACACCCAATAAGAAGCAACCCGCAAATTGGAAAAAAAAAAAAAAAAAGCGAATCGCTAGAAAAAGAAGCTCATACTCGTGGGAAACAAGCGAGGTTGCTGCTGTGAGGGAAGGCCTCAGAATGTTTCCTGCCACTGCAGTGATGAAGGGAGAGGCAGGGCGCAATCCCACAGAGCTCAGCAAAACCACAGAAAAGAAAACAAAAATGCAGGCCCACAGAGCCACGCTGCAGCCGTGGAGACAAAAAATAAACTAAAAGCGATGGAACTACGGCTGGAGCCACCATAAAAGAAAAAAACAAAACAAACAGAAATGAGCAGAGAGTCTCGCTGGCGGCTCCCACTCCACGAGAACAGCTGCTGCGGGCCAGGATTAATTAAAGCCGCTCTGCGGCCATGGGGCCACTGCGATCAACAATGGTCAGGCCAGTCACATGACCCTGGACTTGCTTACCGGCCCACCGCTGCATGTCCGAAGCCCCGAGAGGCCAATCCGCTCCTGGATAAAACCGATTAATTTCACTTATGCGCGCATGTTTTATAATATACTGGCTTCTATGCAAAAATCCTGATTTATATGAGTAAGTTCTACTTTATTTTTATGCATAAAACTAGGGAGGATAACCTTAAAACATGCGCGCACGCGCACATATGGGCGCACCAAAACTTGCTCCAGTATTTTATAACTTCTGAGTATACAATGCATGTAAGTTCTAAAATATGTGTAAAATTACCTAGGGCATGCTGTAGCAGCAAAGCCACTACCTAGCCAGATGTCAAAAATTGCCATTGAGAGAGAACATAAGAACATAAGAAATTGCCATACTGGGTCAGATCAAGGGTCCATCAAGCCCAGCATCCTCTTTCCAACAGAGGCCAAACCAGGCCATAAGAACCTGGCAAGTACCCAAAAACTAAGTCTATCCCATGTTAC
Organism: Rhinatrema bivittatum; assembly: GCF_901001135.1. Taxonomy (NCBI): domain Eukaryota; kingdom Metazoa; phylum Chordata; class Amphibia; order Gymnophiona; family Rhinatrematidae; genus Rhinatrema; species Rhinatrema bivittatum. Next base: position 414,390,668 of record NC_042616.1, on the reverse strand, counting down.
TGTTGCTAGTAATAGCAGTAGTTATTTTCTAAGTCAACTTGATTAATAGCAGGTAATGGACTTCTCCTCCAAGAGCTTATCCAAACCTTTTTTAAACCCAGCTACACTTTTGTTGCCAGGGGATGTGGTTAGTGCAGCTACACTGCACTAACCACATCCCCTGGCAACAAATTCCAGAGTTTAATTGTTAATTGAGTGAAAAAGAATTTTCTCTGATTAGTTTTAAATGTGCCACATGCTAACTTCATGGAGTGCCCCCAAGTCCTTCAGTTATCCGAAAGAGTAAATAACTGATTCACATTTATCTGTTCTAGACCTCTCATGATTTTAAACACCTCTATCATATCCCCCCTCATCTCTTCTCCAAGCTGAAAAGTCCTAACCTCTTTAGTCTTTCCTCATAGGGCAGCTGTTCCATTCCCTTTATCATTTTGGTCGCCCTTCTCTGTATCTTCTCCATAGCAACTATATCTTTCTTGAGTTGCGGCGACCAGAATTGTACACAGTATTCAAGGTGCGGTCTCACCATGGAGCGATACAGAGGCATTATGACATTTTCCATTCTATTAACCATTCCCTTCCTAATAATTCCTAACATTCTATTTGCTTTTTTGACTGCTGCAGCACACTGAGCTGACGATTTCAAAGAATTATCCACTATGACGCCTAGATCTCTTTCCTGTGTAACTACAGCAATGAATTATTTTTCCCTGTATGCATCACCTTGCACTTATCCACATTAAATTTTATCTGCCATTTGGATGCCCAATCTTCCAGTCTTGCAAGGTCTTCCTGTAATGTATCACAATCCGCCAGTTCACCTATATGTACATGTTTATTAACCCCTTCAAAAAAGTGAATCATTTCTGAGGCAAGACTTGCCTTGTGTAAAGCCATGCTGACTTTTTTCCATTAAACCATGTCTTTCTATATGTTCTGTGATTTTGTTCTTTAGAATACTTTCCACTATTTTTCCTGGCACTGAAGTCAGGCTAACCGGTCTATAGTTACCCGGATCGCCCCTGGAGCCATTTTTAAATATTGGGGTTACATTAGCCACCCTCCAGTTTTCAGGTACAATGGATGATTTTAATGATAGGTTACAAATTTTTATTAATAGATCTGAAATTTCATTTTTTAGTTCCTTCAGAACCCTGGGGTGTATATCATCCAGTCCATTTAACTTGCCAGCACTTATGCTTTATCCTATTTTCTTCTGTTGGATCCTTCTTCTAATTTTTGAATGAAGATCTTTTGGATAAAATAGCTTCTTTCACCTCCCCCTTTAACCATGTTGGGAATTATTTTGCCTTCTTTCCACCTTTCTTAATGTGTGGAATACATCTGGACTGTGCTTCTAGGATGGTATTTTTTTAACAATGACCACGCCTCTTGCACACATTTTACCTTTGTAGCTGCTCCTTTTAGTTTTTTTCTATTTTTCTCATTTTATCAAAGTTTCCCTTTTGTAAGTTGAGCACTAGAGCCGTGAATTTGCTTACTGTCCTCCTTCCAGTCATTAATTCAAATTTGATCATATTATGATCACTATTGCCAAGTGACCCCACCACCGTTATCTCTCTCACCAAATCCTGTGCTCCACTAAGAATTAGATTTAAAATTGCTCCCTCACTCATCGGTTCCTGAACCAATTGCTCCATAAAACTGTCATTTATTCCATCCAGTAACTTTATCTGTCTAGCACAGTCCAGATATATTCCACACATTAAGAAAATTGGAAAGAAGGCACCACCATCGGCAGGCAGAGTGGGCTGATGAACGGAGGCCGGCTGGCGCTTCACCAATACCAGCCCTTGTTCCCTGTGGGTTGAGCCTTTGGGTGCCGGGGCCAGCTGGACTTAGGTGGCCTCCGTCGGTGGTTGTCGATGGATGGATCGAGGTCAGCCCAGAGGCAGCAACAGGTGAGGGTATCAGTCCATACTGGACGAGGTGAAATCCCGGAGACCCGGGCATCATTAGGAACACAGTCAGACAGGGGGCATCCGAGCAAGAGCAGGCCGAAGCCTAAATAAGCAATGTCCAGGATAAGGGCTGAAGAGGCGTCGTTGAGCAAGCTGGGTTCAGGGCTGGTGGCAATCTGGAAGAGGTGGCAAGCAAGGCTGAGGTCTGGATGAGGAGAGAAGCAAGTGGATGGTCAGACGAAGCAGAAGTCCAGGGCTGGAGAGAGGCAATGGAGTAGTCAGGCAATGCAGAGGTCCGGGGCTGGAGAGAGGCAACGGAGTAGTCAGGCAATGCAGAGGTCCGGGGCTAGAGAGAGGCAACGGAGTAGTCAGGCAATGCAGAGGTCCGGGGCTGGAGAGAGGCAACGGAGTAGTCAGGCAATGCAGAGGTCCGGGGCTGGAGAGAGGCAACGGAGTAGTCAGGAGATGCAGAGGTCAAACCAGGTCAGCAGTCCGAAGGGGAGATGAAGGAACAGGAACACAGGAATGAGGAAATAGGAACAAGGATACTCAGGAACAGGAAGTAGGAACAGCAGAAGCAACGAGCACTCGACAAGCGAGGGGACCTGTTGCAAAGGCAATCTGAGGTAGCGGGGCCCGGCCTTATATACCGGAACTCCGCTGACGTCTTCATTAAGTAGGTTCCCGCTGCGGGCCTTTATATGTTTTGCTGACCTTTATTTCTGCCTGTCCGCTAGTAATGAAAACAGCCACCGGGTTTACCAGCGTCGGTCTTCATAACCGGCAGCTGCGGCAGGTCCCTAGCGCGACCCCCTAATTTGAATATTGCATGGCGCCCCCCCCCCCCCCTTGCGGGCACCATGTGTGCGCTGAAAAGTCAGTGCCCGCTTTCAGCGCACATAATTGCATCGGCCCCCTTATTTGTGAAGCCTTTCCCTTCCCATCTGCCATTCTTCCTGCTCCTTCCTGCTGTCCTCCTTCAATCACGCCTTTCTAGAGGGTCTCGGTTTTGAGAAGTGACAGTTGTTAAAAAAAAAAGACATTAATTTATGCACCAATAGAAAGGAATTTAGACTTCAAAAGTGGTTCTCATTTAAAATTTGAGATATTATTGGCAGAAATAAAGGTCAGCAAAATATATAAAGGTGATACCTTTCCGTTGCACTAACTTAAAACATTTCTTGACTGGCACTTTTTGCATTCGGAGTGAATGAGTAATAGGCTCATTCACATGCATTCACTCTGCGTTGGACGCACATTAAATAGGCGCTAACCCCCTATTGTATTAGGGGGTGGATTAGCGCCTATTTATCCCACGTCCGACTGCGGGTTATACAGTGCGCTTGACCCCAAGGAAAGGGAGAGTGCTGGAAAGGAGATTTAGAGAGGGAAGAAAGAATGAGGGCGATTCTCTTTCAACCCCCCTCCCAAAAAAAAAAAAAGACTTGGCAATCCTATCCCACCCACTCCCACCAGCACTGAACCCTGTCTTTGTTCTTTACTAACCACACTATCCTGCCACCTCACTGCCTCTGCCCAGCTGTTGGTACTACTGAAAATGCACCTCTCAGCCTGTCTTCCATGGCCATGAATTTAAGCATCTTCCTGGAGCTCGTGTTGGCATTTAGCTAAAAGATTCCCTCCTCTTCGAACGCCCCTCTCCTCACAAAGGTTCCAGTTACTGAATATCACAAAAATGTGAAACTCCTTCTCATGCGAGTCCTGCCAAACACTCCTGCACTCCTCTTTCCTTTCCAGATCAGAGGCGGCCAACTGCATCCTGGCGACCCTCCCAGACTGGGCTTTACCCCCACTCCGCATCGCTCAGAGCCCCGCTGCCAGGCTGCTTTTACATCTGCTGGCCTTGCCCAAGCAACTCTTTTTTTTTTTTTTTGTGTGGAAATTACACAATTCTGTTCAGACTGATATTTCTTACCTTCAGATCCATTTACAGCCTTGCTCTTACCTGCATCTGCTCCTCAGTTACTAAATGTGTGTGCCTGTACTATCTTTGATTTATGACCCTGCCCAGCACTTAATCATATCTTTAGGATCCATTGTTTCCAGTTTAAACCGATTTTCTCTCTAATTTTTAGACTGATTAAAGAGCAGCTCCAAAGCTGCAGATGCGGTATCTCAAGGCCTCCGGGAACTGCTGGAAGCCGGTACGGGCCAAAGCACCTGCAGTGTTTCAGATCCTGTCCCCCCATCAGCAACAGTGTTTGCCCACCAGTGCCGCTGATAAAGAACTCGCGACTCTTCGGGGAAGCGAGCATGATGTAGGCAGGGAAGACGAGACAGGGTGGGTCGGGTGGGCATGATGAGGGGCTGGGCCTGGCGGGTGTTCCCCGGGTTGAAAAGGGGACGCACGGCTTGAGCGATCCCCTTTTCACCCGAGGATCGGCCGGCGCTGTTTCTATCTTGTCCCTCCCGCCCTCCCATTATAGGTGACTCTCTACTTGTCGCAGCCCTTGGTGTTGCGCGGTGACCAGCCTAGTCACACCCCTGCATATGGTTCAGTAGGGCACAGCCCTGGGGCCTGCGGCCCAACAGATCTCGCGCAGATCCTTGACGCTTTGACGGCCTAGAGGATGAGGGAGCCGAGGCACTTAGAACGAACGACTCTGACTTTTATGGTCAGGTCCCAGGCAAATGACACTGTGGCTTCGACGGCCAGGTGTCTGAGGTAGCCGCCCGATTTTCAAGCTTAACACTTCCTTGCAAGGGGTAGTGCTGGTCACCAAGAGCCAATTCAGTATTTAAGTTATAGAAAGTTATACAAGTTGTATTATTTAGGCTATGTTTGCTTGTTGATGTATGATATATTTTGCTGTTATTTGTATTTAAGGGCTGCGGCCATTATTTATTCCAACCAATAAACTTATCGAACGTTAAGCTGAGTGATCCTTTGTAATTGGGAAAGGGAGGGGGGGGGGGGGGTGGGGTGGTTGGTGGGTGGGGGAGGGTGAGTAAGGGTCGTGGAAGCATTTCAACTGTCCACATTGTGGAATTTCACGTCCCGCCTCCCCCTCTCCCCTCCAGGCAGCCAGTGTGCCTGCTGTTTGGTGCCGCCAGTGCAGCATTTGAAGCAGGCCCAGTCCACCAGAAGCACTTCCCAGCAGGCCCCCTGGCCCCCTACAAAAGCAGAAGTGCAGGAACCTCAGTAACTGCTGCTGCTGAAGGAGAGAGGAGAAGCCTGGAGCCACCACTAGTAAGGATGAATGCTGGTGCAGTGTGCGGGGAAAGGGAAGTTCTTGGGAGTGTGGGGAAAGATAGGGACGTGCCAGGCAGGGGTTAGGGGTAGAGCTAGTGATGCTGCCGAGTAGGTGAGTGGGAGAATCTGCTCAATATTGTTTTATTTTCCTGGCTTCTGTCCACCAAAATAAATTCTGACGTTTACCCAGAAAAAAAATGAGACATTTTTCCTTTGATTTTTCTCCTGGTTTTTTTTTTGTTCTTGTCATAATAATCCCTGATGAATTCCCAGGAAAAATGTAAAAAATAAACAAAAATGAAGGTCCCTACCTATCTTGTAATCTTCCTGCTGTTGTCTCTTCTCTCCAAGTATCTGAAACCATCTCACTCCTGAAATTCCAAACACTTCATCCTTGCCAAATTTTTGTCCTCGCTGCAAAACCTTATCTGTTTGAGGAAGCGTGTCCTAAGCTTTAAAGCTGCAATTATATTCTCCCCGACTTTTCTTGGGCGCTCCCTATCATTCTGCTGACCTTCACACAACTCTTTGCACAGCATCCTAGTTTCAGGCCACATATAAATGCCTAAATAAAAAAATTAAAAAAAAGGAAACTGATTTTAAAAAAATCCACATTCAGAGGTGTTGCTAGGTACCTAAAAGACCTGGATCACTGGCCCATAAGTGTTCCCTTCCCTTCCCGCCCCCTCCCCCCAAAATATTGATAATTGATCACCAAGAAAGATCCTTTTCTGTAAAAACATAGAATTGGACATCACACTTTTAAATATTGCATAATCTTTGTTCTGTGCCCCCATGCAGCTGTCCTATACGACCTGTGACAGGGAAACCACCGCATTCATTCAATCCCAGAAGGGATGGGAGGCGGTCTTCCACAGCTCTCCCCATACTTGCCTCTTACCAAACTCAGTCCATGCGGTGACAAAGCACCCTTGCTTATAAAGGGTGCTTTGTCTACAAACGTTTTGCACCATTGTTGCAAGGCATTAGGCATGTGTATTAGTGGCATCTCTAGACACAAATAAACCCCTGGTCAGTATAAACCATCTAGTAAAACTACCACTAAAATGATTCAATAAAATGGCGCCGGTCATCCGGTGCCCCTGCCATGTGACATGGTCCGGCCAATGGCACCGGTAGCCCCTGTCACATGGTAGGGGCTAAAGGCCACCGGCGCCATTTTGGTTAGTGGCAGCCAATGGCCCGGGAGCAGCAGATCTCTCCCAGGCCCCCCGCTGGACCACCAGGGGTTTTCGTGAGTCTTGGGGAGGGTTGGGAGGGTGGCGCAACGGGGGTTAAGGCAGGGTGAGGCGGGGGCTGGGCAGAATTTTGAAGGGGCACTTTATGTCCCTTCAAAATTCTGCCGCCTGAAGCGGCCACCTCACCCTGCCTCATTATAGAGCCGCCCCTGAAAATGCCACTCAAATTTTGACAGCAAAAAGGTATGTTTTTAAAGTAAGATGTTTCCTCTGCTCTGTTTAGTCGTAACTCATATCCTAGAGTATCCCCTCCAGCCTCATGGCTTTGTCCACTTTCAGTTTGTCTCTTCCATGCAAACACTGTCTTTCAGAAATAATGTGCCATTTACCAGCCTACCATAGGTACCCTTGCTGCCAACAGTTGGTGGCCCTTCTCCAATCCCTTCATCAGTGAATACAGGACAAAAGTGTTTGCTTAGCAATTCTGCTTTTTCCTTTTCTCCTGCCTCACAGTTCTCTTTTCTCCTCTCAGTCTTACGATCCCACCTCTGAACGTCCTCTTTCCGTGACGTACCGGGAAATTTCTCGTCTCTTTGCTTTCCCTCTTTAGCAATCTTTTCTCCCTGTTTCGCCTTTGCCATCGTGGCCACTTTCCCCCAATGCTTTCAGCATTATCAGATATTCCCTGTGCTCCTCTTTAAGAGGCCCTATGTCTATTTTGAATGCTAATATTTGTGCCTTCACTTTTCAGCTACCTTCTTCAAAAATCCTATTGGCCTCATCTTTTTTTCCTTTCTGTTTTTGTTTACTTTCTTAACATAAGGAATCTCAGGATGCGTTTTCAGTCTGTTCCAATCCTTTCTATACTGGTAGATCTCAGCAGGTCAGAGTCGGTCAGCATTGTTCTGACTGGAGCACTGTGAAGATGGGAGCTCCACAGGGGTCTGAGTTATCGGCAACCTTATTTCATATCCATTTGGTTCCCCTCTGCACAATATTGTTTTGTGTCAGCATAAATTACAGAATTTATGCCGATGACATCCATTTTTTTTTTTTGTGCTCTTCACATTTTCATGGTCAGATACCTTCACATTTGTGTCCCTTTGCTTACAATATGTGAATACATGGCTTATTCATACTAAGCTTTTATTAAACATTGAGAAGACAGATATCATATCGAGCAAGTTCCCTCTTCACAGTGCCCCATCCAAATTTCGGTTTAATAACGTATGCATTCCAGTTCGTCAGCAGGTCCGTAGCCTTGGAGTCGTGATTGATACAGATTTATCTCTGGAACCACGTTTTACCACACATTTTTTGCTATGCTAATTGTTAGTGAGCTATGAAGCATATTTTTGCATCTCATTACCTCATTAGCATAGATGGTGTTAACACTAATGCAAGCTAGTCTATGTGTGTTAACAGTACTGTTAATGTGCATTAACCACTTGCATTAGATAACGATCATCACGCATTATCACTTGCATTACTGTTAGTACAGTTTTAGTACATTGGCAGGATTAGCTGATTATACAGAGATCAGACTGCAGCAAGCTACTTATGAAAACCGATGCCGAGTTTACCGGTGTCGGTTTTCATAACCGGCAGCTGCGGCGGGGTCGCGTTAGCAAGGAGGCGCTAAAGTCGCGCAAGCGACCCTAGCGCCTCCTTGCTAGCACGACCTCCTAATTTGTTGATAGCATGGTGCCCCCCTTGCGGGTGCCATGCGCACATTAAGAAAGCGGGCGCTAAAACGTCAGCGCCCGCTTTCCGCGCTTAATAAAGCATCGGCCCCTCAGTGTGTCGAGATGCTTATGCAGTAGATAGGGTCTGAGAAAAATGCTTTTTAAATCGACGAGTGCAACAATGTACTGAGGTGATCGCGGTACTGTCTCTTTAAAAGCAGCCAGAAACTGCTGCAAAACTTATCTGTTGTAAAATTTGGATGCTTTTTTTTCTTTTTCCAGCCCAATTAAACTGAGAGAAGGTAGTACGGGCTGACTTCCATGATGTTCCATGGGAGAAAAAGCAATTAGAAAATACATGTTTCCTTCCATAGCAATGAGTTGTTTTAGTCTGAAAAAACTTAAAACAGAGCTATAAAAGTAAGATCCATTTGCTATTGATGCCAGGGGCTTAGGCCTAGACCATGCTTGCACAAATGAAGAGACGAGCCTGCATTTCTGAATTGATTTCAGATTTTATTTTTGTTCCCAGGACGGCTGGTGGACACATACAAAAACTACGAGCTGATCTTCTACGTGTCTGGCTCAGCAGTGGTCTTGTCGGCTCTCTTCCTGGCCACTGCAACGTACTGCTGCCTGCGGCAGAGGCAGGAGCAGGAGGCCCCACCGCCAGGGAATTGCAGAGACATCAGTGACCCCCCAGAGGAGCCCGACATTCCTGAGCCGCATGGTGGGGAGCAGAACTGCTCCATGGCACCGCAAGCAGAGGACAGAAGAGGCGGAAGGAAAGACCCACTAAAGGAGGGAGCATCCACCCAAGAGGAAGAGGAGGATGCAGACGGGGATGTCAGCTCTGACCAGACAGTTGAGATTAGCAGCCTTTAGTTTCTGCAGTAGCTGTCAACATTTATTCCAAAAAGAATATAGGGGAAGCATTGGTAGAAGATAAAATGTTTTTGTCCTTATCTTGTGAGTGACTGGTAGACTCACTAGTGTCATTTATTTTTTTATTAGTTTCCCCTGCATTTATTGGCATGGTAAAATAAATAAAAAAATAGTAGTTTGCTGTTTTTTTGAGGCACACTGCAATGACCAGGAGTGGACAATAATGTGGCAGAAGAATTTCAACAGTGATAATTACAAACCAATGCACAAAAAAGTCAGTTCATACTTCTTGTACCCAGTAATGACCTCACCCATGACCATTTCATTAAGGAAAGAGATCATAGAGGCATTGTGCATAGTTCTTTTAAAATACTGCCCCGGTGCAAGGGTAGACGTGGAGGTTCTGAAATGCCTGGTTTTCAGGATATCCACAATGAATGTGCAGGAGACAGACTTGCATACAATAGAGGCAGTACATAATATTTCATGTATATTCATTACTGGATATTCTAAAAACCAGACTTGTTTGTGGCACTTGAGGACCGGCGTTGCCTAAGCCTGGCCTAGTGTGTACAGGCTATCAAAAAGGATAATAGGGAGTCATAGTCATGTCACAGTGGTGATACATACCAGATCTAAAGCCCATGATTGCAAAGAAGGGCTTATGGCACCAGGTTCTTAACCCTTGTTGCAACTGAGCTGGAGGCCTAAAAGAGCAGGCGGAAACTTCTGGGTCCAAAAAAAAAAGGTTAGAAATTATTCTGAATCTAAGAATATAACATAAGAACCCAAGAAATGCCATACTGGGTCAGACCAAAGGTCCATCAAGCCCAGTATTCTGTCTCCAACAGTGGCCAATCCAAGTCACGAGTACTTGGCAAGTACCCAAACATTAGATAGATCCCATGCTACTAATGCTGGCAATGAGCAGAGGCTATTCCCTATTGATTAATAGCAGTTTATGGATTTCTCCTCCAGGAACTTATCCAAACCTTTTTTAAACCCAGCTATACTAAATGCCTTAACATATCCTCTAGCAATGAATACCTGAGCTTAATTGTGCATTGAGTGAAAAATAATTTTATCTGATTTGTTTTAAATGTGCTACTTGCTAACTTCATGAAGTGCCCCCTAGTCCTTCTATTAACCGAAAGAGTAAATAACTGATTCAAGCCCTTTCATGATTTTATAGACTTCTATCATATCCCTCCTCAGCCTTCTCTTCTCCAAGCTGAACATCCATAACTTCTTTAGCCTTTAATCATAGGGGAGCCGTTTCATCCCTTTATCATTTTGGTCACCCTACTCTGTATCTTCTGCAGTATAACATATCTTTTTTTGAGATTAGGCCACCAGAACTGCACACAGTATTCAAGATGCAGTCTCACTATGGAGTGACACAGAGGCATTATAACATTTTCCACTTTATTCACCATTCTCTTCCTAATAATTCTTAACATTGTTTGCTTTTTTGACTGCCATAGCACACTGAGCCAACAATTTCAATGTAATATCATCTATGACACCTAGATCTTTTTCCTAGGTGATAACTCCTATTATGGAACCTAACATTGTGTAACAACAGCATGGGTTATTTTTCCCTATATGCATCACCTTGCACTTGTCCACTTTATATTTCAGCTGTTATATGGACACCCAAGCTTCCAGTCTTGTAAGGTCCTCCTGCATTTTATCACAATCCACTTGTGATTTAAGTACTCCGAATAGTTTTGTGTCAACTGCAAATTTGATGTCTTCACTCATCATACCCCTTTCCAGATCATTTATAAATATAATAAAAAGCACTGGCCTAAGTACAGATCCCTGAGGCACTCTACTATTTACCTTTTTCCACTGTGAAAGCAAACCATTTAATCCTACTGTTTCCTGTCTTTTAACCAGTTTTCAATCTACAAAAGGACATCACCTCCTGTCCCATGACTTTTTAGTTTTCTTAGAAGACTTTCATGAGAGACTTTGTCAAACGCCTTTTGAAAATCCAAATACACTATATCTATTGGTTCACCTCTAGCTACATGTTTATTCACCCCTTAAAAAATGAAGCAGATTTGTGAGGCAAGACTTCCGTTGGGTAAATCCATGCTGGCTGTGTCCCATTAAATCATGTCTATCTATATTTACTGTGATTTTATTCTTAATAATAATTCCCATGATTTTTCCCAGCACTGATGTCAAGCTCACTGGTCTATAGTTTCCCAGATCACCTCTGGAGCCCTTTTTAATGCTCAGGGTTATATTGGCCACCTTTCAGTCTTCAAATACAGCAGATGATTTTAATGATAGGTTACAAATTATTTGTAATAGGTCTGAAATTTCATCTTTGAGTTTGTTCAGAACCCTGGGGTGTATACCATCTGGTCCAGGTGATTTGCTATCTTTCAGTTTGTCAATCTGGCCTACTACCTCGTCCAGGTTCATTGTACTTTGGTTCCGTTCATCTGAATCATCCTCCTTGAAAACCATATCCGGAACGGGTATCTTCGCCACATCCTCATCAGTAAACACTGAAGCAAAGAACTAATTTAGGGCCTTATTTTCCAATATCGCATTGGTAACGCATTAGGGGGTGTTACCAATGCAAATGAGGCTTCTTTCGTGCAGTGGGGAAACATCGTGTGCGGCGATGTTTTCGCCATTCGCGAAAACATTAGCACCACACATGATGTTTTCCCACTGCACGATGATTCTTTAAGTTTTTTATCGCGGTGCACGATAATTGCAGAGAGAGAGAGAGAGAGAGAGAGAGAGAGAGAGAGAGAGAGAGAGAGAGAGAGAGAGAGAGAGAGAGAGAGAGAGAGAGAGAGAGAGAACCATACTATAGTGCCTATGCCCTACATAGGTATTTCAATCCCTATGGGAGGGCTACCTACTAACTCGGGGTGGGGATTAGGTATGAGCGTCGGGGGTTGGGGGCCACTTTCGCATTCCACATGAGACCTACGGACAGAACAGTGGTCTCTAGTGCAGATTTGCTGGCCGTCGGAGTGAGGACGCTCACTCCAAGAAGTGGTTTGGGCAACGTTCTCTCTACCTAGCTTGATGGACACTCTACCTGGGCAACAACATGCTAGGTGGAGAGAATGTTGGCCAAATCTCCGCTTGGAGTGAGCGTCCTCACTCCGACGGCCAGCAAATCTGCACTAGAGACCACTGTTCTGTCCGTAGGTCTCATGTGGAATGCGAAAGTGGCCCCCAACCCCCGACGCTCATACCTAATCCCCACCCCGAGTTAGTAGGTGGCCCTCCTATAGGGGTTAAAATACCTATGTAGGGCATAGGCACTATAGTATGGTTCTCTCTCTCTCTCTCTCTCTCTCTCTCTCTCTCTCTCTCTCTCTCTCTCTCTCTCTCTCTCTCTCTCTCTCTCTCTAAACACGCTGTCTGGGACTATCGTGGATGGTGGTAATCCTTTTCAGGCCTGTAACGCAGTCCATAACGCGAGGTTGGAGTTGTAGTTATTAGCCGCGCTAACACTGCGGCTGTTTCGCCGCTTTACATATGCTCCGCCCCCTGAATACCAAATGACTAATTCGCACGCGGTAAAGTGCTTGGAAAATGAGGCCCTTAGTCTTTCCACTATGGACTTATCTTCCTTAAGGTCCCTTTAACCCTTCGATCATATAACAGTCCAACCAACTCCCTTGCAGGTTTCCTGCTTTGGATATATTTAAAATAGTTTTTATTATGAGTTTTTGCTTCTGTGGACAGCTCCTTTTCAAATTCTCTCTTAGCCTGTCTTATCAATGTTTTACATTTAACTTGCCAATGCTTATACGTTTTTCTATTTTCTTCAGATGGATCCTTCTTCCAATTTTTTGAAGGAAGATCTTTTGGCTAAAATATCCTCTTTCACCTCACCTTTTAACCATGCCAGCAATTGTTTTGCCTTTCTTCCACCTTTCTTAATGCATGGAATACATCTTTATTACACATCTAAGATGGTTTGTTTGTTTTTTTAACAGTGTCCAAGCCTGTTGTACATTCTTAACCTTTGTAACTGCACTTTTCAGTTTTGATTTGTTTTTTTTTTTTTAATTATTTTTCTCATTTTATCAGTTTCCCCTTTGAAGGTTTAATGCTAGAGCTGTGCATTTACTTATTTTCCTCCTTCCAGTCAGTAATTCAAATTTGATCATGCTGTGATCATTTTTGCCAAGTGGCCCACCATGGTTACTTCTCTCACCAAATCCTGCACTCCACTAAGAATTAGATCTAAAATTGCTCCCTCTCTCATTAGTTCTAGAACCAATTGCTCCATAAAGCTGTCATTTATTCCATCTAGGAATTGTATCTCTCTAACATGTTCAGATGTTACATTTACCCAGTCAATATTGAGGTCATTGAAATCTCCCATTATTACTGCACTACCAATTTGGCTTGCTTCCCTAATTTCTCTTTGCATTTCATCATACATCTCATCATTTTGGCCAGGAGGATGGTAGTATACTCCTAATACTATATTCTTCCCCAACACATATGGGATTTCTATGCATAAAGATTCTATTATGCATTTAGTCCCTTGCAGGATCTTTATCCTGTTCGACTCTATACCCTGCCGGACATAAAGCGCCATCCACCCACCAAGTTGCTCCTTCCTACCATTGCAATATAATTTGTACCTTGGTATCATGATGTCCCATTGGTTATCCTCTTTCCACCAAGTTTATGAGATGCCAATTATGTCTCTCTCTTCAGTGTTGTACACTAATTCTCCCATCTTACTTCTTAGACTTCTGGCATTGACATATAGACATTTCAAAGTGTGTTTTTTGTTTGTTTCTGAAAGAATTTGGAAATGAAATGCTCATTTTGGGCCGGATTTTAAAAGGGGTACGCGCGTAACCCTTCTAAAATGGCCCTGCGTGCGCCGAGCCTATATTGCATAGGCTTCCGGCGTGCGCAAAGCCCCGGGACGCGTGTAAGTCCTGCGGCTTTCTTGGGGTGGGCATGTCAGGAGGCGTGATGCAGACGGCGCGTCGTCGGGGGGCGTGATGCGGTCGGTGCGTCATCCGGGGCAGTGCCGCGGCCTCCGGACCAGTCCCCGGACCCGAACATGGCGCACAGCAGCCAGCTCGGCACGTGCAAAGTTACGCCTGCTTAGAGCAGGCGTAACTTCTGCAACAGAGGTGGGGGGGGGGGGGGGTTTAGATAGGGCCGAGGGGGTGGGTTAGGGAGGGGAAGGTGGGGGGAGGCGGAAGGAAGGTTCCCTCTGAGGCTGCTCCGATTTTGGAGCGGCCTCGGAGGGAATGGGCAGTGCGCGCAGAGCTCGGCGCGTGCAAGTTGCACAAATGTACACCCCCTTGTGCGTGCCAACCCCGGATTTTATAAGATATGCGCGGCTACGCAAGTATCTTATAAAATCCAGCGTACTTTTGTTCACACGTGCGCTGTTTCTTAAAATGTACCCCTATATCTGTAGCCTGTCCCCTGTTTGGGTGGTTTTGTCACAACCAGGGATGCTATGGGTCCAGGTCCAAGAGTAGATGGGGAGAAAGAATTCTCTTTTGGGGCCTCTGGCACTATTTATCACAGTCTCAATCACAACTCAATTTCTAGTTCTAGGATTTCCAGAAGGTGACAAATTGTCCAGAAAAGGAGTAAGTAAGCAAAAACCAAGAAAACTTCAGACCAGTGTCCATCCATTCAGTTCTTGCACCACGGTTGTAAGAAATAATCAGGAGGAGTCCAAACGTGGTGTTCAAAGTAAAGTTTTACTGCAACTGGTCTTGAAAGCCGGTATAGAAAACAATTAAAGAAATAAAGAAATAAAGAAAAAATAACTTAAAGAAAAGTATCCAGGCCAGAATCACAGAAATAAGAACCAGCATCAAACAAATCACCAAAACAAAACAGATTGTTTCCTTGTCCTTCTCTTCCCTCTAACTTCTCTCCCTGCTCTTGCACCTTCATCTCACCAGTGAAAATATATCCTTACCAGTGAGAGTGGGGTAACTAGAGCGTAGCTCCAGCATAAACTGTTCAGATGGAAAAATATCCCCACACAAAATATCCAAATGGTTCACAGTGGGGGTATGCCCTTCCCTCTGGCACTGGTCAATCAAATCCAAAAGTCTTCTCAAAGATCTTTTCCTCAAAAACTCTTGCTTGAATTTCCTTGAGATCCTAGACGAATCTCTAGTTCTCCAACCACCTCGCTTTGAGTTTCTGGGGAAATCTTCAGCTCACCAACTAACTTGCCTCCTAACTCACTTTTCCAGCTCTCTGCAACCCTCTAAACCACTGAGCATGCTCCAAGGGATTATATACCCCTAGAAGCCTTTTCTCCAAAAAGGTGGGGTTATAGCAATGGGAGGAATCCCAAACCTCAAAACCCTTCCTACTACCTCTGCTTAGAGAAATACATGGGGATAGTGTTAGTGACTGGCACAACCACATCTTGGAAGTGGAATTCTGCTCAACCCTGTGCAAAAAGCACATGGTAAACCAGGAGGAGTCAATGCCAGTCCTGCAGAGCCACATGCACATTCATTGTGCATATCCTGGTTTTCTGGATATGCACAATGAATAAGCATGAGATAGATTTGCGCACGTTGGAGACAGTGCATGAGAATCTCTCTCATGCATATTCATTGGGGATATCCTGAAAACCAGGCCAGCTTGTGGCTTTCCAGGACTGGAATTGCCTACCCCTGTAGCAGACCTCAAAAAGGCTAGAGAAGAACAACAACTATGAAGGCCGAGGCAGTAAAGTGCGTTAAGTCAATCGCACAGTTTAACCTGTTCTTGAATGCACATTTTGTGCACGTAAACATTAGTGCCGACGCAGGAAAGTGTTTTTCCTCCCACAAATTGTGCGTTCCAGACCCTATGTCTTGCTTAGCGCCCTTGCATGGAAATGAGGGCATTCAGCAGTACCCTGCAGTGCAGAGAGATTCGCTGGCCTGACCCAGATTTTCCTAGTGCTGGAAGTTTTACCCCGGTCAGAGATGGAGAAAAGTTTCCAGTGCATGTGTGGGATGTGGCACGAGGGAGCGGGAGAGGCTTTGGGAGCAGACAGCAACTTCCTGTTGCTGCTTTCTAGGATATTTGTCTTGAGTATCTTTTCCCCGGCCCTTAGCTGCCTTGCAGAAGCCTTCCCAGTGCCAGCCCCCACGGTGCCATCCATACTTCTTGGCTCTGGCACCACAGATTATTTTAAATTTCATTTGCCTCTCAGGGTCCAGCCACCACCGCCTTCTTTTGGTCATTTATGTTCTCTCCTAATCCTCTCCCGGTCAAGCATCGACCAGGCCAGAGCTTTCTCCCACCTGTCCCCCTTCTGCTCTTAGAATAACAGCTCATGTTAGCGTAGCATTAGCTTGCTACATTGTGAGTTTAAAAAAATGTTTAATCTGCACATTAAAAAACCTGCATTGGATTCCAGCACACAGTTTTAATCCACAGATTATTGCATCGGCCTGATGAATAGGGGCAGGGAATAACTGTTCAGGATCCAAAAACTAGGTCTCCAATTTGGGGAAAAATGAAGACCTCAGGTATACAAAATCATGAAAGATGTGGAGAAACTAAATAAGAAACTATTATCTACTACATCTCATGGTACAAGAACTAGGGGGGTACCCGAAGAAACTAGCAGGGGATAGAGCAGGGATAAAGCCAGCAAAAAGGAAGCTCTTCTTCACATAGTTAATCCGTCGACCAATATTGGATTACACAAATTTAGGATGACATAAATCACAGGCTGTTAAGCAGAACAGCCAGGGATGTCGGCCTGGCTCTGATGCATCCTAAAACCATGTCAGCTAGAACATGCAGGGGGGTCTAACAGGGCATGGACAGCTCTGCACATCCCACGGTCTTATCCACGTCCTCTAAGCACCTGGTAATTGCCACCGTCAGAGAGAAGCTGCTGAGCTATCTGGACATTTGGTCTGACCCAAGTATGACAGTTCTCATGTTCTTACAGTTTAATCTCAGGCTGGAAAAGTCTCTTTGGTGCGAGTCCTGCACCGATGGGATGTGTTCTAGTTTCTGAAGGAAGACTTTTGGCCAGTCCTGATTTTAGAGCTTACATCCCAATGATTTGCGGTTTTGGTGTCCTTGCAGTTGGAAAAAGCAGTGCAGGAACGAAACTGCATCAAGAGGGGAATATAAAGCAGGTGTGGCCAAAGCTTTCCCTAACCAAAAATCTATCTTTAGCATTGTGAAAAAATAAACCAGCAGAGAGCTGAACCACCCTGATAGTGTTCCAAAGTGAATATGAATATAGCCCCCTCTTCTGATATTTATCTTTGAAGGCAGAGGCCACACACAGTCCGGAGGTTAAGTCCCTGCGCACTCGCTCACAGCTGGGATGAAGGCTATACCTTCAGGTCCCAAAATGCAGGGGAAGAAACTCTTCTGTGGGTGATGATCTCAGTAAGGGAAGTGTGGATAGAAGCAACTGCTAAATAGCCAGATGAGACACTGGATGGATCTTCCAAATTCAACTTCATTACTGCAGATCCTCAATAGTAATCATTTGGCACCATGCCTGCTTGTTCTTTGTTACATCCATTTCTCAAGTCAGACTCACAAACGTCTCTGCGTCTGTGAATGAGCCCTCAGTATTGGGTTCTGAGAGGTCCTACCCTGCAGGGCATGGAAATAATAAGTATCCCAGGATGGGCTAATGCTGTCAGACTCCTCTTCCTGTAAATACCCATGTCAAGGGTTCTCCAACACTTCACATCTCCCAATCCTTTTTCCTCATCTGTGGGTGAAGACTCCGATGGGGGTTTCCAGATGAACAAGCGTTTAGTTGTCCTCTTCAAAACAATGCTAAGTACTAGATGGTGACATAAAATCTTCTTAGGAGGACACTTCCGGTCCTTTCTTTCCCCACTTATGGGCAGGAAGGGTGCTGGCAACATCTTCCTCCCAAACCAAAAAGCAAAAATCCTCAGACCAAAAAGAAATTGGAGCTCCCCTGCAGCAAGTCACCACTGGCCATCCGCTGGGCATGAGATGGGGTCATCAGGTCTTTTCTGCCCGTCTTTCCGGAGGTAGAGAATTTCCTTTTCAGAGCCAGGACTAGGGATTCACAAGAAAACTCCAAAATAGTCAATTTCAAAACTTTTATTAACTCAAAATGTGAAATGACCCCTGCAGACAAGTTATGTACTGGAAGAGTAACCTGCCTCCTTCCTATTCTGGGTGACCAGGGCAGAGAGTTGAGGCCTAGCTAGCTCACAGGAATAGGGAAAAGCAAACAAAAGTAAAACAGATCCTACTCCTCCAGATTCTAACTCAAAATGCCACTCGGATCTCTGAAACTGCCTGCATTTAACAGGGAGGAGCCTCCCACTGCATCCTCCACACAAAGGGTGCTGTAGCAAAGTGGTATGCTCCCCTCCTACACTTTCTACCCAGATCCTTGGCTGCGGGCGGGTTTATTTCACTTGATAAAACCGCCTTTCTTCCCATTAAGAACCAAGGTGATATACATTTTTAAATCTAGTGGGGAATCCCAAGAGGGGGAGGGGGGATCGCCACATGACCAAAGCTGCCATTCCTGTCTGCTGTACAATAGCTTAATGGTGCCCATTAAATAAGGGTTGTATGCTCTCTGCTGGTGCATGAAGTGAAAATAAATCCTGTGTCTAATGGGCAACAATTGTGTATTCTAGATCTGTTTTTGCCACAGTGTAGTTACTATGGGCTGTTTTGCTTGGATTGCGGCTACTAAAAGTGTGTTTGTGATGTCACTGACCAAGTGAAAGCACTTAACACTGATGTCTGGCTGGCCAAAGATGGTCATCCCATTCCAATTCCAGAACAGCCTTGAAAATTCTATAAAGCCAACAAGAAAGAGTAGCCTGGATCTTGGAAGTTCATAAATCAATTCCAGAATAGTTTTTGTTTTTTATATATATATATATACGAAAGTTTATGAGCTTATAGATGTAGAATGCCTAAATGTAATTTACTGTGATTTTTTTTGGAGGAAGACTGCAGAGAAACCAGGAAAATCTGGCACTAGTGACTCTACCGGTTACTAACAAGTTACAATCACAATATAAAGGAGTTGATTCATGCAAGCGCATGAATTGTGCCAGAAATGGTTGAATTATATATTATGCTTTTCTGCTAAAGTGGATCGGACCATACCATTGTAGCTCTATGGGGTTTTTGCATTTATGGGACAGTGCGGAGAGTAAAGCTAAGCAAAAATCATTTGAGGCAAAGTTTTAAATCTTTCAAGAAATGTTCTTGAGACCATGTAGAGGAATGGTCTGGCAGGGAAGAGGTTAAGAACTTCCAGACCAAGTCTGCAAGCAGAGGCTATGCTTGCCACAGGGAGATCCAGATGTCTATAGTATAATACTACTGACTGGAAAGAATAGATAGAATCTCCTAAAATAAACCAGCAGCTATGGGAAGACAGTGCCCCATCGTTTTCCCTTTCAGGTTCGTGTGGCCGCGGGAAAATCTTGTTTTCCCGCGGATCAGCAATTTTTTTTTCCGTCAAAAATCGTTTTTCGGCTTAGTGCGCACTAACAGGAGTTAGTGCACGCTAACCCAAAAAACGATTTTTGAACGAAAATTCGGGGAAAATGCGATCGTTTTATCGGTTCCCCATCCATGACAATTTAGGAAATATCATACGAATTTCCTAATTGTCAAAAAACGATTGCACATCCCTAGAAGACAGAGGGTGACCTGAAAACACGTCACTGGTTTCTCCATCGCTCAGTACTCATTGTAAGTCTTTATTTTGCTTTGTTGTTCCTGATAAAATTTAAGGGCTGGACTCTGCCGTTTAAGCTTTGGCTATCCGCACAACCCTGAGGAACACAAAGCTGAAATCTAGATGCTGATTTGCTTTGTGCCTGGAAAGGGTCAATCTCTACCTTTAGAACACAGTCCTGCAGGACAGGCAGAACCTTATGAGTGTGAAGGCTACCCAGCCTGTATCAAAGGGATATTTGCAGTATCAGATGCTGCACCCGGAGCCTAAAACACAGCCTTGCAAGAAGGGCAGGGCTTGAGGTGCTGCTGAGACTACCCAGCTTGGCATAAAAGCGGCAGGACTCTTTGTGGTTTGTTTTTGCTACGAGATAATAAAGTGTCTCTCAGGGTTTGCAGACTTGATCCAGATGTTGAGGTCTCTCATGGCAGTAGTGTCTTCAAAATGGGTTAGTTTTTTTTGCATACCATGATAGGAATGAACCTCACACCTAAGCCAGGGTATGATGAGTAAGAGCTTGGAGTCTCAAATTTACTGCTGCTATCCTTCTTAATAGCTACATTATGCCAAAGAAGCCGCCTCTGGCATTCATAAAGTGTTTATATGCACAGGCAACATGGTTAGAGCTTCATTTTCAAGCCTCTGTCCTATTCTAGAGCAAAGCTGAGTATTAAAACCCCTCTAGTTGTAATATCTTCTTGTAATGACATCAACAAGAGACCAAAGGTTCCATAGCATACTCTTGCAGAATCAGTGATTGTTTCAAAGATACTTTACATAATGGCAGCATCACTTGCAGAGAAGTTTTTAAATTTTCAGGAACATAGTTTTAGCCATATCATAAAGCGACAATTTCTTTCTTGGAAAAATTTTAAAACATAGATTCATGTATCTAGAATTGCTTTCAAGAGACTAAAGTTCATTCCATAGAAATAAATTAACTTTTATCAATACAGCATTTAAGGCTGGGAGTGAAGAAATATGGCTAGAGAAAAATCCTGTCTGAACAGGGACTCATATACTTCAAACTTAGGGCCTGATTTACTAAGGGTTTTCTCCCATTTCTATGGCTCTGGGAAAAATGCTTAGCAAATGAGGTCCTTAGTCACCATAGCAACAGGATATTGTCCAAAAAGGCTGAAGACTTCCTCAGGTCCTCCCAGAAAACTTGCCTGTGGCCCTTACCCCCTGCCCATCTCCCATCCTCTGGAGGCTGTATTGGGATCAGTCTGCCTCCCCCATCCCCATCTCTCTCAGCAAGGCGAGGCAGACTGGAAGAACCAAAGCGCCTTCATGCATTTGGAGCCTCTCTCCCGCTGAGTCCTCAGGAGTGGGCACTCAGTGTTCAGCGACCCCCATGGCCAATCAAATCCAGAGATGCTGTTCGCATACTGTTGAAAGGGAGGAAGTCCTTAGGCAGCGGGATGATACTCGGGGCTGAGAAAACTCTTGCAGCTCAGAGGAGATGCGCTCCCCTCTGTCAGGAATCCATCCTAGAGCTGCTCCAGATTGATGTCTCGCTGGCGTGTCCACCCACCACTCCAAAGGCCCAATTATGGCTCTGCAGGTTAGGATTTGGCTTTGCCTTTCCTTTTCCTCCCTTTCATTTAAGAATATTATTTAGAAGTAAAATTAAGGCAGGCAGGTGGGCGCTTACTCACAGGGTCTGCTCAGTCCGATGCCATCTCGCTACCCCTTTCCTCTGTGTGCATTTCTGAGCAATACTTCTATGGGTGCAGGACAGCAGGAGTGCACATGAAACCATCGCTATCCCATTCTTTAGCAACACCCCACCCCCTGTAAAATTCTCCACGTTCATTCCTATCACTACCAGAAAATGTCTGGTGTACAGATCTCCCCTTTCTGAGTCTTTCCTCGGAACAATCATCTCTCCTGTCCCTTGCATTCTTTGCCCCTTCTTTTTCATCTTACCTCTTATCTGACCTTGGGCAAGTCACTTTACCCTCCATTGCCTCAGGTACAAACTTAGGGAGTCATTTTCTATCCCTATCGCACGCGAAGAGAGACTTTTCACGTGCGATAGCTAGTCAGGGGTGGAGTCGGGGCAGCATCGGCACCAGAAGAGGAGGAGGCGGGGCAGATGCTGTGGAAACTTCACGGGTGGTGATAAGGTAAGACCCCTTATTGCTGCCAGTAGCGCGCGCCCAATAGCGCCACCTTTCACGGTGGCGCTATTGGGTACGAAAGCCGGCAGCGATCACACCGCGGTGGTGTGATCGCCGCCGGCTTTCGCGCCCCCATTACCGCGGGATTCAGGAAGGTGTGCGAAGACAGAAAATCCAGCACTTTGATTGTGAGCCCTCTGGGGATAGGGAAAAACTACAGTACCTGAATGTAATCTGCTTTGAAGCACAGAAAAAAAAGTGTGAAAAGCAGAATATAAAAATATAAATAAATAACTCCCTCCCTCCTTTTATACTTTCCTTTTCTCTCCACTCAGTAAGCATTGTCACCTGACACCATCTCCCATTGTCACCCCCTCAGTACCAATTTGCTCTGAAGTCTGTAAAGTGTGGGGGAGCACAGTGTTATGTAATTTACTTGTGAAAAGAGGTAGCAAAGAACAGACACTTCTTGGACCTGGTCAGTTCTTTGGGGTCAATTAAAAAAAAAAAATCCAACATTGACTAAATTTGCAACCCTAAATTCACATAGCAGGCAAATTTAGCCAGACCTAAAATGGGGCATAAAACATAAGAATTGCCATACTGGGTCAGACCAAGGGCATTTCAAACCCAGTATCCTGTTTCCAGTCGTGGCCAATCCAAGTCACAAGTACCTGGCAAGTAGCCAAACATTAAATAAATATCATGCTACTCTTGTTTATAATTAACAACAGTTTATGAATTTTACCTCTAGGAACTTATCCAAACCATATCTTCTGGCAATGAATTCCAGAGCTTAACTACGCACCGAGTGAAAAAGAATTTTCTTTGATTTGTTTTAAATGAGCTACTTGTTAACTTCATGGAGTGCCCCCTAGTTCTATTAGAGAGTAAATAACTGATTTACATAACTTTTCCAAGTCCTTTCATGATTTTGTAGACCTCTATCATATCCCTTCTCAGTCATCTCTTCTCCAAACTGAACAGCCCTAATTTCCTTACCCTTACCTCATAGGGCAGCTGTTCCATGCCACTTATTTTGCTCACCCTTCTCTGCACTTTCTCCAGTGCAGCTATATCTTTTTTGAGATACGACAACCAGAACTGCACCTAGTATTTAAGATGCGGTCTCACCATGGAGCAATAAAGAGGCATCATGACATCCATCATTTTATTTGCCATTCCCTTCTTAATAATTCCTAATTTTCTGTTTGCTTTTTTGATCGCCACAGCATACTGAGCCGTAAATTTCAAAATATTATCCACTATGACACCTAGATCTCTTTCCTGGGTGGTAACTCCTAAGATATAACCTAACATTGTGTAACTACAGCAAGGGTAATTTTTCCCTATATGCCTCACTTTGCACTTGTCCACATTAAAATTTCATCTGCCATTTGGAAGCCCAATCTTCCAGTCTCACAAGGTCCTCCTGCAATTTATCACAATCCGCTTGTGATTTAACTACTCTGCATAATTTTGTGTCATCCGCAAATTTGGTCATCTCACTTGTGATACCCCTTTCCAGATCTTTTATAAATATATTGAAAAGCACTGGTCCAAATACAGATCCCTGAGGTACTCCTCTGTAACTTTTTCCACTGTGAAAACAGACCATTTAATCCACTCTCTGTTTCCTGTTATTTAACCAGTTTACAAGCCACAAAAGAACATCGCCTCCTATCCCATGACTTTTTAGCTTTCTTAGAAGCCTCTCAGGAAACTTGTCCATGCACTGGATGGTGACATGACTGATCTGAGTCTGTTGTATCTTTGCCTGAAACATTAAATCTCAAGTCCAGATCCATATTAACTCACAGTAATCTAACATACAGAAAGGAAGGGCCAGGTTTTGGGTTCTATTTCCTTTCCTAAAAACCTGATTAATAGCCCATTTATTGTATGGTGTAAGAAAGCCATTTGCTTTATTCTTTGTAACTTTTATATCTTTCTATTGCTTGAGCTATATATTTTGTAAGTACTACTGTGCATTTTATGACTTACAGGCCGATACAGTACAGTGCGCACTGTTAACTGGCATTTGGACCCAGTTTGACTCGCTAGCTTTACTCCTTATTCAGTAAGGGGTAATAGCGCGTCGAAAATGCACGTCCAACCCCCCTGAGACTAATAGCGCCCGCAACATGCAAATGCATGTTGATGGCCCTATAAGTCATTCCTGCGCGATACAGTAAGTAAAATGTGCAGCCAAGCCGCACATTTTACTTTAAGAAATTAGCGCCTACCCAAAGGTAGGCGTTAATTTCTGCTGGCGCCGGGGAAGTGCACAGAAAAGCAGTAAAAACTGCTTTTCTGTGCACCCTCTAACTTAATATCATGGTTAAAAAAAGTTAAAAAAAGTAAAAAAAAAAAAAAATTTAAAATCAGCCCGCGGCTTGAAAACTGGATGCTCAATTTTGCCGGCGTCCAGTTTCCAAACCCGTGGCTGTCAGCGGGCTCAAGAACCGACGCCAGCAAAATTGAGCGTCGGCTGTCAAACCCACTGATAGCCGCTGCTCCTGTCCAAAAAGAGGCGCTAGGGACGCACTAGTGTCCCTAGCGCCTCTTTTTACCATGGGCCCTAATTTAAATATTTTGGTTTACTGAATCGTGCGCACAGGACACTGGCCTGTGCGCGCGATTTTCAGTTTTATTTAAAACAGCAACCCCAACCACACAGACAGCAGTCCTCAATCTAGCCATGCAAACCTTGTCTGGCTAGATTTAGGTGAATTTTTGGCTCAGAACCTAGCTAGTTAGGGTCAGCTGAAAATTTGCCTGATGAGACCTGGCTAAAATGAACCAGTTTTCTTGCCCACGCACCAGATCATTGAAGATCGACCCTTTAAGTAACATTTTGCCTTTAAGAAACAGTCTGGCCTCCTGCATAGATGGGCTTTTGAGCATGATCAATACTTTTAAAATTAACCCCAGATGTTGGATACATTTGTTTTGTGTCACTTACATAGAAGTCAGTCCACGATTTAATCAGATATCTACAAAATTTTACAACATAGTAGGTTGGTTAAAGCAAACCTTTTTTGGAGCAAAGATCTAGCTGCCAAAGAGGTAGACTCAGGAATGATATTAGAAAATATTTCTTCACAGAAAGGGTGGGGGATGGATGGGAGATAGAGGCAAAAGCAATAACAATTCACAAAAGCACAGGAAAGTACAGAGGATCATTAATTGCAAAAAAATGAGGGGCAAATCAACGTTCAACTGGGATCTATGGCACTGTTGCAGGAAGTAAACTAGGCAGACCCGATGGGGCCTTATCTGCTATTACAGGATATATTTTTATGGTTTTCTAATGGTAAAGAGAGGCAAGAAAAGTTGCATGTGCATAAACCCATCAGGCAAGATATGAAACAGTATCTCTCAGTATTTGGAAATTTGATGGTTAAAAGTTGGCAAAAACCCATCGGAGCACCAGTAAACAAAGTTATAGCCAGGAAACGTGTTCATGCATTGGAAGGTGACGTGACTGATCTGAGTCTGATGTATCATTACCTGCAACATTAAATCTCAAGTCCACATCCATTTTAACTCACAATAATATAACGCACAGAAAAGAAGGGCCAAGTTTTGTTGTTTATTTTCTTTCCTACAAACCTGATTAATATCCCTTTTATTGAATGATATAAGAAAGCCACTTGCTTTATTCTCTGTAACTTTTATATCTTTCTACTGCTTGAACTATATATTTTGTAACTACTCCTGTGCATTTTTTTGTAACAGACAATTAAACCTTTTTATTAAAAGTATTATTGGACATTGCATTTTATTTGTAAAGGAGAACCACCCAACAACATACCAAGTTTTAAAAGGAAAATGCCTATTTCTGTGGGCATTCATAAAGCATTGCCTGTTCCTAACTG
This sequence comes from Rhinatrema bivittatum, assembly GCF_901001135.1. Taxonomy (NCBI): domain Eukaryota; kingdom Metazoa; phylum Chordata; class Amphibia; order Gymnophiona; family Rhinatrematidae; genus Rhinatrema; species Rhinatrema bivittatum. The sequence goes on along the minus strand of NC_042616.1, from coordinate 414,365,045 downwards.
GCTGATCAGTCATGTGCCAAATTGGTTACATTTTCATCCCTCCATTTTGACCAACAGGATAAGAGCTGGTGAATTAGAGTAACTTAGTAGATGACGGCAGAAAAAGACCAACCTACCCATCAAGTCTGCATAGCCATTTCTATCTACCTCTGCTAAGGATTTATGCCAGCTGCCAGCCACAGAGTGTAACTGTATCCAAGTCAGATTTTTTTTTTTGTAACATAGTAGGTGGATGGCAAAAAAAAAAAAAATGGATAACTAGTCTCTCCAACTATTCCTGCCAGCTGTAGAAACTTGATCACTTGCCCGATATTGCTCCTTATTCAAGTCTTTTTTTGTTGTCTTCCTTATTGGTGTCTACCATACTGGACAGATGAGCAGACAAGATCCCAGCTCCTACCACCAAGGTTTATAATAATCTAAAGAGCTACAAAAACTAGGAGACAGTTGCCTGAACATCCAGCTTCTTAGTTCCCGAGGGTTTCGTGGCAGTACCTAGTTATCACCAACCTGTAGGCACCAACCTGGTTGGTTTCTGGAGAGTTGTAGCCTGCTGGCACCAACCTAGCTACAAAATAAACAAGAGAGGTGGTCCCCCACAGTGGGGAACTGTACAGAAAAAGAGTGATAGGAAATAGTGAACCCTAAGGATTACTGGCAATATTAATGAGATAAATATATGTTTAAGAGTTAAACAAATAATAACTAACTATTGCCTGGGCCTGAAGAATGGTCCTGTGAGAGAGATGGACACAGAGCTACATTAGCTCTAACAGAGGGAGCCTGTGGTTTTTTTTTTTAATGAATTGCTTGATGAGCTGTAGAACCTTCTACAGGAAGGAAAAGTAAACATAAAAGCACATGGGCAAAGAGGATGGGGAGAAAAGAAAGCAATTTGCTGAGCAGTGCCCCTAGCTTATTGCTTCTGCACAAGGGAAAGGAACCACTTTGGAGACAGAATGGAGAGAGACATCTAGAGGACAAGAAGCATATCAGTGTAACTGTAGCTAGTGAGAAAAAAAAATGTAGTTTTTTGGTCAGAGAGCAAAAGGAATTGTTTGCCAAGAGAAAAACATTGCGGCTCTGCGGCACATTCTTTTGCCTTGCAGGCAAACACTGTGGGACAAAAGAATGCAGCTAGCAGCCCGTTAATGCAATGGCAGCCCCAAAGTCAAGAGACCGCCATTGCTTTAAAGGGCTACTGGCAAAAAAAAAAAAAAAGTCTCACCACAAACTGGGGAAATTGAGTGGGAGGGTCAATGTCCTGGCTCAACCCGGAGCTGCCACATGAGGAGGCCCTGACTCCCCACAAGTAAAAAACCACAACGAGTCAGTGCTGTGATGGCCCTTGCCCCTTCTCCCAAAGGTGTAGCAGTAGTATCATTAGGGTTCAGTGCCCCACCACCTCCACTTCCCTTCCTATTTTCCACTAAAACTCATTGGGGTTCAGTGCCCCCCTCCATTGTCTCCTCCTTCCCACCCAAAGGAAATTGATTTCATTGGGGGTTCAGTACCCCTCCAAAAGTGAACTAAAAAGAAGAGGTCTGATCCTGTCCCAGGCCTCCCCCTCCTGCACCCCTCTCATGGCCGAGGTCCAACCCCTGGACCTTGCCCCTTTAACATAGCTGAGGCAAGGGCTGGTTGGTAACATTTTGAAAAATGACACTGACCAGGCTGGGTGTGAGGGGGTGCCCTGGCCCCACCAAGGGACCAGAGATGGTGTCATAAGGTTTGGGAATGTGGGCCTGGGCCAGACCATTTTTTTAAAACTCAACTATGGGGGAAGAGGGGGGCATTGAACCTCTAATGAGTTTTAGAGGAAAATGGGAATGGGGTAGAGGGGCCACTGAATCCCAATGACACTTTTCCTAGCATGTAGATTCAGAAGCAGTGGGTTATGCACCTTTACCAGCAGACTGAAACGGAGCAAACTGACATCACAGTATATACACCCCTGCAGTGACGTCCACCTGCCTGTATTCTCCTTCTTCAGCATATGGTGGACGTGCATCTCCCTATTGGGGATTGCTTCAGCTTTTAGAAGGAGAATTAACAAACGAAAACATTCGCCCCCGTTCTCCTGTGGTGATACCAAATGGCCCCTCCCTCAGTTGAGAATTCCTGAGGTGATTTCCTTCAGGTGTGCGTCTTGGTCCGGTAGCTACTTTTCCAGCTGGCGTGGACTTAGCTGATTGTACAGCTGAAAGGCAGCGGGTGCAGGAAGCTGTGACAGTGACGGTGACCTCTCCCCCTGCAGCTGGAGACTATCTCTGTGCTCAGTCGGGAAGGGCTGATCTCAGGTAAGTTAAAAAAAAAAAAATAATAATTAGAGAGACAGAAGAGTTTGTTTAAGGGATTCCTCTTCCTCAGTCTCTGTGCTTGGCGCACCGTTCCGACATTCGTCCTGCCCTGAGGGAGGTTAGGGACGGGGGCAGCCTGGTGGATCGAGCAGCCTTTTTTGCCTATGCCCCGCACCAAGGCTTATTCATTGCGCGCCATGTAGTAGGACACAGCAGCATTTTTGCGCACTTTTGCATGCACATTCAGCTGCCCTCTACAGGACGTTGGTTCAGCTGGTGCATCTCGCTATGTGTCCAACTTTTGGATGCTTAGTTGGGCATTGGCTTGGGCGTCCAGGTTATAGCATCGTGTGGTTTTGACACATGCTTATTCTGTGCGCACAAATTGGGCTTACGCTTCTGTGCACTTAAATTGGGACTTCTAGAAAGAATAAATGGAGCTTATAGCTAAGAAACCTAAGCGCCTTGCCCTGTGTGCCACTTGTCATATTTGGGCGCCTCAGCCTGGTCCCTCTAACTTGTGCCAGTGCTGTTTAGAGTCTCAGGAATAATTATCTTCCTCTGATTTTACTAAGTCTGGTTCTTCCCAGCCTGATGAGGTTCTGGGTAAAGATGGGTCAGGAGGAACTCCCTTGACCGGTTCCTCAGGAGGGGACGGCAGCTCAGTGGGCGCCACACAAGTGCCTCCTGGTTTTGGCATGGATCCTTCTATCATTTCTTGAGTATAATTTTTTTCAGGGATTGCAATCCTTTCTTCAGGCGCAGTCCGCAGCCCCGTCCAATCCTATCAGGTCAGTTCTTCAGGCGGTGGCCTCTCCCTCTTCCAGTACTATGTATAAGGGCCGAAGTACACCTCAAGATGCAGGTTTTCCTGACAGGAATCTGGAGGGCACAGAGGACGAGGCAGCTCCTGACTCTCTGGAGTATGGGGAAATTCCTCCAGGAATGGAACCGTCTAGGACTATAGATGAACTGCCGGCCCTGATTCTCAAACATTGAAGATGCTGAGAAAGTCGGACCTTGGAAGGCCTATTCTCCCTGGATCCAGTGGTGAGAGAGTGTCTACATTTTCCGAAAGTAGATGCACTTGTCTGTGCCGTTGCTAAATGGATGACCATCCCCATGGAGGGAGAAGCAGCCTTGAAGGATGTGCATGATAGAAGCATTGAGGCCATCCTTAAGCAAGCATTAGAAGCAGTGGCAATGACTTTGCTGATAGCTTCATATTGGTCCCTGGTGGCTCGCTCTTGTTTACATCGCTCTCAGGAGGTCGATGACTCTGGAGTGAATTCCAGAGCAGTTTTGCCTTCTTAGCTGAGATTTGGTCTGCACCTCAGCCAAAGGAGTGGCTTTGATAATAATGGCCAGACGCCAGTTATTGCTAAGGAATTGCTCGGCCAATGCAACTTCCAAAGCTAACTTTACGAAATTGCCTTTTAAAGGCTCGCTCTTGTTTGGGAGTGAGTTGGAGAAGCTGGCCAGTAAGTGGGGCGAATCCCCGGTTCCTCGCTTGCTGGAGGATAAGGAGCAGTTGCCACGCTCCTTTGGTATGAGGAGTCATCGCAGAGAAGCAGTTTTTTTTTGTGTGTGACTGTGATTGGAGGAAAAGTGATGAAGACATTATCCTCTTTGGTCCCTTGACAGTTCATATACTCTCCCTTTCTTATTACGCCCTTGGGGATTACATGAGCATAGATCAATCAAACTACAAATCAAATCTCACAAGTTTTATTATACAAAAGTATACTGAACATAAAACTTCTAAAAGATACCTTAAAATCAGCTCAAGGTAGCCATGTTTTATTAAAATGCCCATTTCAGGGACTGCTTAAAGAATTTAAAATCATGCAAAAAAACCCCTCAAAACCAAAGCTACCCATGCAATTTCAACTTAGGGTACATAAAATGTAACCAGTTGCTGGGAGTCCAAACCTTTCACTGGTCGCTGGAGGTCTTGGAAAATGGTTGAGCAGATGGGGTAGTGAACCAGGCATAGTGATTTTTACTGCACAGCAGTGTTCCCTCTAATTTTTTTGTGGACTGTGTGCACAAAAAAGTTCTCATGTGCAACGCAGTGTACAGATTTGTGGATGGTGTTTTTGAAACACCATTCTATTTTCCTTGCATTGTGCATGCTGTTTTCCTGTGTGCTCTTGTTTCAAGACCCGTGTGAACATGCACTGCTTACAGGGGACACTGCCAGACAGGTAAAACGTTCTCCTCTGTTAGAAGAACATGCATGAGATCAATTTCTTGCACTGACTTCAATGTGTGAAAATAGATCTCATGCATATTCCTTGTGGAAATCCTGAAAACCTGACTGGGTTGTGGCCCTCAAGAACTGAGTTTGGAGACCTCTGCTTTATATAACCAAAACTCACCACTGACATCAAGAATTAAAGGCACAACCCCAACAGACAAATCCAGTCTGTTGTTTTCTATAGGTTTTCTATAGGTAGAGATTAAGTAAGATTTAGGTAGAGATTAAGCACAGACCATGTGGGACACAAAAATATATTTAAAAATATAAAACTACTGTAAATTTATAAGCAATTGCTTGCTAAATGATTTCTCATTAAGGATTGTTGAAGCATCCACAGACATTTAAAATGTTCATTAAACAAGCAGGGACCTTTATTGAAAACATTTCAGACTTTAATGCATGAGCAATATCAGCAGGAAATTATTTCCAATAGTTCTTCCTAGTATTTTTTTTTTATAGAGGGAAGACTAAAAAACACCACAGGGGGTGTAACCCCCATGTTATAATCCACAACAGCTGAAAAGTCCTTGTATCTGTCCTTGTTTCTCATTACTTGTTGTAGGTAACAGAGTTAAACAGAATGTAGTGCAAACCTTTGAAAGAGCCATGGCTGTGCTCCAGCCTTTGCATCTTCAATTACCAAGCAGAGCTAGGGACTTCCTCTGTGTTTGGTATGCAGCATTTAGAAAAGAACATGTGGGTAACAACAAATTGGGAGATTTGATTTACAGTTTGTGATCTCTTGTTCTGTGATTAGAGTTCTCTCACTGACACTGTCATCTGGTAGAAGATCCCGTAAAAAAAATGACAGGACAGAGGTGGGATAAGCACCTTGGAATCTATCTACCCCTTGGGATCCTGCCAGGTACTTGTGACCTTGATTCGCTACTGTTGGAAACAGGATACTGGGCTTCATAGATCTTTGGTCTGACCCTGTATGGCAAATCTTATGTATAAAGGAGTGAGGAACATGTAATCAAATTTAAAATAATTGCTTGCATTTGACTCTCTTAGGTTTTGCAGACTAACTACCATGTGAAGATTTATCTAAAAAGGGAGATAAAGTCAAATTGGAATTCCCCCTTCTCAGTATTAATGAATATAAAGCTGCTAGTTTTACAGGGATCACACACACACACAAAAAAATCAACTTCTGTATTTAGAGTATATACTTTAGTAACCATAAAAATGACATTGTCAAGGTTTACTTTAATGAAAATGTATCTGCCCTCCCTTATTGCTTTGTATGTCTACAAATCCATCTGCATTTGCCATTTTAATTAAAAGCAGAAAATATATATGGGTAATTTTTTTTTCTGACATAAAGGTTTATCTTTTTAATGTGTTTCTTGAATCTGCATACCTCTAAGTAAAAGCAGTCTTTTCATGGGCATATTCAAACCCTATGCCTTCATGATGGCTATTCTGATTGATTGTGCTAAATTGTTTCAAATCTCTATACAACCCTCCTTAAAATTATTGCCAAAATTCTAGAGATTCCAAGTTACCCTCAACTTTAGTTTTTGCTTATCAGTACTTACTTGACATCTCTATCAGCAATTCTATATTCCATGCATTCCTAAGATATGCAGCAAAAGAGTCCCCTACAAAGTAATAGGAACATAAAATATGCCAAAAAAAATAATTTTCATTAATTCCCATCTCTGCCAACCCTTTTCCACCAAGAATGTCTGCAAAAATTTCACAATGTAGTCAAACACTTCAGGAAGAGCAGAGATACTTGTAGGATGAAAAGAGCAACTATCTAGGTGGTTATTTATGATACTAGTCATCAATGTCTGATTCCTTGCTTAGCTGCCAATAGTGCTAGCTGACAAAGAAAAACTACCAACTTTATCTCAAAATCAGCAAATCATGTCCAATATCTAGACCACCAAAAGACATAGTTAACAGATCCATTTGAAATTCTTAATTTGGACAAGGGCCTATTCAAAGGAGAGATTTTCAAGACATTTGTTCTGCATGCCCTCTCTACAATCAGTGTAAGAATGCAATTGTCCTGTATTGATAACTTGGTTCAATCTTGTCTTACAGCTTTTCCCTGTAACCAAGTAATAAAATGGACATTTTCATTGTGTCAACCAAGGAGCCAAGACAAACCAAAAATAGTCTGTGTCACGTTAGTAGAAATCCTACTGCTCTTTGCAAAAATGACTTTTTTGAGAGCAAACTTTACAAGACTGGTAAGGCAGTTTTTCGAATCCGGGAACTTTTTGAACACAATACATGGTGTCAGCCTTCTTATAACTAGAGGGACACAGAGTGGAAGGGGTGTCTCCTACATTCTCATCCGCACCTGCCTTAGGATATCATGGATGGGCACTGCCACAAAATCCTTATAGGGATTAACGAATTGGAGTTTGTCCAATCTGTCCTGCTCTGGGCTCAGTCTCCTTTTATGTCAAATCTTTTTATTAAATCAAAATCTTTAACAACACATACATAAGCAGGGTGCTTGGTTTCTGATACACCCTACTACAATAATATAACTAACACTGTGGAACATGTAAATCCATTCCATTCCCTCCCCCCCCCCCCCTCTCCAATATAACATATTTGGAGATCAGACATGAAATCCCATGTAGATTACATTTATGGGTAATTAATTAGTTCACTTCTAGCCCTGGGGGATAGTGTTTGGAAATAGGGGTCCCATAAAGGTATGCTTACGTTTGAAAGAGATTACAGTGGACTGATTTTCAAATTGCATTACTGCATGAATTTTATTCCTCCATAACCAAAAACCGGGAGGCTCTGATTTACACCAGTGCAACAAGTTAGCTCATTTTGCTACCAAACTTTACGGATCAAAAAGCATCTATTCCTTCCCCAGACTTGGAAGGAAGAAGGTACACCTCCGGTGTGAAAACCACCGTTGGGCTGCCCAGAGAAGATAAATACCGCCGAATCTTCTCCCAGAAAACTTGAATGGGTTTACAGGCCCAAAAGCGGTGCCCCAGTGTACTGTTGTACGCCTGGCATTTACCTCAGGATTCAGAACCTAAAAGCCCTACCCTAAAGAGCCAACAAGGCGGGAGGTTCGCCCGATGGAGAATTTTATATTGCATTTCCCTTAGGTTGGCATCCTCTGTTAACTCAGGTATTCGTTTAAATGATCTCAAGACAGAGAAATCAGCCAAAGTGGGCAAATCAGCCTTCCAGCCCGCATTCAGCAGGGGGGGGGGGGGGGGGGGGGGGAGGGCAAGATGTTCCTGTTTTGAGCTTGGCCAGGGCCTTCCGCAGGCAAGACACACCCACTCAGCTTCCTTTTAAAACTGAAACGAAATAGCATCAGCCTTTTCTCCTTGATAAATTTGGCAAAGGAGAAATCTTCTGGCGGAGGCTCTCTTCTTTACTGTGGAGAAATTCCCAGAGACAAAGGAGGGGGGAGGAGAAGGGTATAGTAGGGGGAAGTGATGAAGAGTGAGGGGAGGTAAAGGATGGGGGAAAGGGAAAGATGCACCATATACACTGACCCACTGCCCTGGCCCCCTCAGTCACATACACACCTTCAAGCCATCCCTCTACCCCACACCAATCCCACCATTCTCTTAACTCTGACTGGTTGTAGCAACCACTGTGCTGGGTCAGATCAAGGGTCCATCAAGTCCAGTAACCCCTTTCCAACAATAGCCAATCCAGGTCACAAGTACCTTGGCAGGATCCCAAATAGTAGAAGGATTCCAGGGCAGGGATGGCTTATAGGAAAATATCAGCCCGGGGCATTTTTTCAAAATAGGCCCACGGGTTATATATCTAACAGTTATGTGACTTCAGTGCGGCACTTGCTTCTACAGCTCCCAAAAGCATCATGTGGCCTGGAGCCAAAATCTCTCTAACTAATTTAGTATTTTTCCTAAATTAACTAAGAGCAACCTACCCGAGACTAGGGATGAGGAACCTGTAGTCCTCAGATGTACATTAGCCATGTCAGGAAATAAGGTGAGACTTGTTAATTCCCCAAAGGATGCACTTTTAAGTTCTCTCCTTAGTTTTTAAATCTCTTCAAGAAGATGGCCACGTCTATCTAGCTACTAAACTTTGCAAACATACTCCCTCATGCAGTTTGCTTTCTGCTGATAAAAATCTGGTGGTGGTTCCCCACCCACAAGTGCAAATTACCCATATGAGGGCCTTTTCTTTTCTTTTGAATGGTCTGCCTAACCCGTTGTGGGAGATTACAGATTACTGCCTCTTTAAGAAATAATTGAAAGCTTATGTTTTCAAGTAGGTTTTTTCCTGACCTTAACATATCTGTTTTATTTTTATGAAATGAGATTTTATAATATTTTATGATTAGATGTATCATGTTATGTGAATTTTGATGTCAGCTGTTATGTGATTATTGTAAATTGTCTAGCAAAGCTGTCTTTAAAGGCATATATTTGTTTTATTTATTTATTTATTAATTTTGCATTACCAGCTTTCATGACAGGAATCATATCAAACCGGTTTACATTTAACAATGTGTGTAAAGTAGAGAGAACTCAAACCACAATAACAAGAGTATGGTTAAGAATGTGAAATAGTTACAATAAAACAGGGATATATAAGAAATTTTAATAGTCTTCCTTTTATCCATCCATTCAAATGGTTGGAAACCTGTTCCCTCTACCAAATTTGGTTATACTAAATGACAGTAGAAAGAGACCCACGTGGTCCATTCAGTCTGCCCAGCAAGTTTTTGTTTTTTTCATTTCTTTTAGGGTAGTAACTGCCACTCCATGCAGGTATTTTTGTCTTCATTTGTCTTCATTTCCGACCTTGTGCTAGTAAAGATCCTCTCAGGCCAATTTTAAAACAGTTGCGCAGGTACCCTCACACGCACGTATGGGCGTGAGCAAACATCTGCTGGAATTTTAAAGTTGTGTGCACTTTTGTGTAAGATTTAAGATACGCCTCATGTGCCTAAGGATGTTCCTAATTTTAAGAGGTTACATGAGCAAACCTATTTCACGAATCTTCGACATCGTTAATATGCGCAAGAAAGTGGATTTTAAAACATGCTCTTGCAAGGGACATTCCCAGTTTTTCCAATTAGTGCACCAGTTTGCCTCATCAGCCATCCTCTGGTTCTTTATCCTGGTTGCGTACCCCTGCAATTGCCACAGATCCCTCACCCTGTTGTGTAAGCCCAAAAATACAAAATCTGCAGACTTGCTCATCAGGCTGCACTGTTTCTCACCTCTGCAGCTGAAAGTGGGGGAGAGAGTCTGAAAGAGCAGCAGGAAGATGACTAGGGAGCCACCGCCACTGTGGGGAAAGTCATTGAACAGCTTCAGAGGAGGCTCCAGCTATGGGTGAAGCATGGCTGAAGGTCCGGCATTGGTCACAACGCTTTCAAAGTCATGAGGTTGCTGTGACCAATACTAACCATGTGATTGGCTGGACCAAACCACAGAGGCATGCCTGAAGCCCCTACAGTCCAAGCTGCCCCTTTTCTATCATGTCCAGGGATAAGCAGCAGCTTTCTCCAAGTCTATTTGGTTAATAACGGTTTAAGGACTTTGCCTCCAGGAACTTGTCCAAACTTTTTTTTTTTTTAAACCCAGCTCAGTAACTGCATTTATCACATCCTCCAGCAATAAATTCCATAGCTTAATTGTGTGTTGAGTGAATATTTTTTCTGATTTGATTTAAAGGTGCTACTTAGTAACTTTATGGAGTGTCCCCTAGACTTTTTATTTTTGAAAGCATAAACAACCAATTTGCATTTACTTGTTTCACTCCACTCATGATTTTATAAACCTCTTATCATATCTCCCTCTCAGCCATCTCTTCTCCAAGCTGAAAAGTCCCAAGCTCTTTAGCCTTTCTTCAGAGAAAAGCCATTCTATCCCCTTTTTCCTTTTATTACCTTTTTTATTTTTTAACATATGGTGATTACAACTGCACACAGTACGTGTGGTTGCACAATGAAGCGATATAGAGGCATTATGATATTGTTTTATTCTCCATTCCTTTTCTAATAATTCCTAACATTGTTTGCTTTTATGACTACAAGGATTTCAATATATTGTCCGTAGCGACACCTAGATCCTCTTCCTAGTGGTGATTCCCAATATGAAACATGATCTGTATTGGATTGTTTCTTATGTGCCTCACTTTGTGCTTGCTCATATTAAATTTCATCAGCCATTTGGAAACAATCTTGCAAGGTCCTCCTGCAATTTCTTTACAATCCATTTGTGATTTAACAACTTGGAATAATTTTATGTCATCTGCAAATCTGATTACTTCACTTAAGAACATAAGAACATGCCATACTGGGTCAGACCAAGGGTCCATCAAGCCCAGCATCCTGTTTCCAACAGTGGCCAATCCAGGCCATAAGAACCTGGCAAGTACCCAAAAACTAAGTCTATTCCATGTTACTGTTACTAGTAAAAGCAGTGGCTATTTTCTAAGTCAACTTAATTAATAACAGGTAATGGACTTCTCCTCCAAGAACTTATCCAATCCTTCTTTAAACACAGCTATACTAACTGCACTAACCACATCCTCTGGCAACAAATTCCAGAGTTTAATTGTGCGTTGAGTAAAAAAAGAACTTTCTCCGATTATTTTTAAATGTGCTACATGCTAACTTCATGGAGTGCCCCCTAGTCTTTCTATTATCCGAAAGAGTAAATAACCGATTCACATCTACCCGTTCTAGACCTCTCATGATTTTAAACACCTCTATCATACCCCCCCTCAACCGTCACTTCTCCTAGCTGAAAAGTCCTAACCTCTTTAGTCTTTCCTCATAGGGGAGCTGTTCCATTCCCCTTATCATTTTGGTAGCCCGTCTTGTTAGCCCTTCTTGTTGCCTTTTCCAGATCATTTATAAATAAGTTAAAAATCTCTAGTCCCAGTACAAATCCCTGTTGCACTACACTATTTACCTTCCTCCACTGAGAAAATTGACCATTTAGTGCTACTCTATTTTCTTTTAACCAGTTTGCAATACACAATAAGACAGTCTCCTATCCCATGACTTTTTAATTTCTCAAGGAATCTCTCATGAGACTTTGTCAAATACCTTCTGAAAATCCAGATATACTATATCCAACGGCTCACCATTATTCATATTTATTAACCCCTTCAAAAAAATGTAGCAGATTGGTGAAGCAAGACATTCATTGAATAAAGCAGAGTTGCTTACCTGTAACAGGTGTTCTCCCAGGACAGCAGGAAGTAGTCCTCACATATGGGTGATGTCATTGGACGGAGCCCTATCACGGAAAACTTTTCTGTCAGTTTCTAGAAACCTCGACTGGCACACTGAGCATGCCCAGCATGCCATGATCCCTGTGTCCACAGGGGTCTCCCTTCAGTCTCATTTGTAGTAACAAAGTGCGAGCGAAAAATAAAATAACAAAACGTAAGCGGACCCAACTCCGTGGGGTGGCAGGTGGGTTTCGTGAGGACTACATCCTGCTGTCCTGGGAGAACACCTGTTACAGGTAAGCAACTCTGCTTTCTCCAAGGACAAGCAGAATGGTGGTCCTCAATTATGGGTGATTAGCAAGCTACAGGCCGAGTCATATTACAACAGGTCAATAGCAGACAACTCGTGCAGCAGGCACAATAATTGGGGTGCTATTGGCAATGATGAGGCAGCCTGAAATCACAACAGGTGGTTGTGGAAGGAGTTGGGGATTATACTGGAACAAAGCTCTGCAAAACAGATTAGCCAAAGGCAGAGTCTTAACAGACTTCCTTATCTAAGTGGTAGAGGGCTATGAATGTGTAAAGAAAGCTCCATGTTGCAGCCTAGCCGATGTCGGCAATTGGTACAATGTTGCCATGGCCCTACAAAATGTGCCTGTGTTGTAAGTTCAACATGTTTGTGGACCCTTGGTTGCTGTATTGATGACTGCTCCCATGGGGAAAATACAGGAATAGGCTGACTCTTCAGTAATGACCACAGAGAGAATAGAAGCTTTATTATACAGCAGCTGGCAATGGCCAAGGCACAGGCTGCGTTCCTCAGCCAGTGGAGTAGGTCTCTCATGATTAAGTTCAGCCCAGGCACTGAGTTGTATCAAGTGCAGAGGTCTCACCAGAAGCTGGAAGTGAAGGGTCCGGTAGTGGTCCGCGGCACGGGGTAGGCCGAGAAACCAGTCACAGATGACGTAGTCAGCGCTGGTAGATCTGGTAGTGGTCCGCGGAGCGGAGTACACAGAGATGGTGAGACAAGGCAGAGAGACTGAAGAGAGAAGGTACTCACGAAGGCTGGTAACTGTAGGAGAGATGGCCTTCGCAGATTGGAGGTAGAGATGATACAAGGCCAGGAGCGCCGGAGCCAAGATATCCTCTGTAGATGCAGGTTAACCCAGGAGGAAGGCAGGCGAGTGCAAGGCCCCAGGGAGTGGATACCTAGGATCCTGATGAGTTGGGAAACCTGGAGAGTAAATAGAAGCGAAGCAAGACCCCTGAGGAGCGGGTGCCTTGAGCGTCCTTGCTGGAACAGCGTAACCCCGGAGGGTAGGTAGAAGCGAATACGGCCCCCTGAGGAGCGGGTACCTAGATCGTCCTGGTGTAGCCAGCGTAACCCCGGAGGGTTTGTAGGAGCGAGAACTCAGAGAGGGTGTCTCTGAAGGAAGTCGAAATTAGCTGGAGCGGAATCCTTGCTAACGCGTAGCTGGATTGGAGATCGGAGGCTAAGTACCCGGAGGTAGTGATGTCATGCAGTGGGAATGCCCCTGAGGTTCCCACCATGACATATTCAAAAAAGAGGGCGGCACGCGTGTGCCCTGAGTGACCTCAGTGTAAGAATGGCGAACGCAATCGTCCATGCCAGTCCAGGGACGCCAGAAAGGTTGGCGGAGGCAGCCATCTTGCCCAGAGGAGAGGAAAGAGAAAGAAAAGGGGTGAGGCACAGAGGGCGTAGCCATCTGCGACTGATGAGTGCAACAGCCTGCACTCACCCCTTGAGAGGAAGGCCTGCTTTCTCATAACAAATTTGGATACAGTTTGCTAACTAGTTGGAGAGAATTTGTTTGCCCAATGGAACTCGTAGCTTGTCTTTGTCAAGGAAGCAAAGAGTTGGGTGGATTTCATATGGAGTGCAGTGTGGTCGAGGTAGAATGCAAGTGCATGCTTTCAGTCCACCTTCTCACCCTGGTGAGAGTGAGGCCTTGGGAAAGAGTGGGCAGACTATAGACTGAGTAAGGTGAGAGGCTGTGTCCACCTTAAGAAGAAATTTAGAGTGAGTAAGGAGGACCAGTCTGTCACGGAGGAACCTACTGTCGGGTGAGTATGCAATAAGGGCTTGTAACTCACTGACCCTTTTAGCAGAGATGATACGTAGCTATGAGGAAAATAATTTTACATGTTAGAAATTTAATGTTATAGGAATGCAAAGGCTCGAACGGGGAACTCCTGAGCCTTGTAAGCACTACATTTAGGTCCCATTCCGTAACTGGTGATCGTAGAGGAGGCTTAAGTTGTAGAAAACCCATGATAAGCAGACTCATAAGGGGTTGAGCCATTAACAGGGCATCCCCTACTCCCTAGTGGTATGCTGAGATGGAACTGAGGTGTACCCGTGCAGAGGATGTCTGGGGACCAGAATCCAAAAGGTATCCTAGATAGCCCAATAGAAATGGAGTGGGGCAGGAAAAAAGGGGCCAATACCTTTTTGTGCACGTCCTTTGGTAAATCTTGCCCATTTCAAATGGTAAGATTTGCATGAGGAAGGTTGTCGTGAAGCTACAAGTACCTGAGAATATCAGTGAGTCTATGTTATGAGATTGGCCTATGGGCAGGCGAATTGGTTCCTGGAGTGATAGGTTGAGAAGTATGGGGAAGCATACTTGTCGAGGCCAGTATGGGGTTATGAGAGTCATTGAAAACCTGTACTGCTATAGCTTCACAAGAGTTTTGGCTATGAGCGGTATCGGAAGATACGCCTATAGGAGGCCTTTATTGCAGGGGCGAGCAAAGGCGCCCATGGTTAACGCATTTGTATGCCTGTGTAGGGAGCAGAATCTGTCCACTCTGTGGTTCGATTCGGATGCAAGAGGTCGAAGGTTGGTGGACCTCAGCGCTAGAAGATTTTGCTTGCTACACATGGATTCAGAGACCACTTGTGGGGATGGAGACATCGATTGAGATGGTATCAGTATGCTCGGTATGCCTGTTAGATAAGTGGCCCGGAGATGCATGGAGTGTGTAAGGGTCCAGGCCCAGAACTGCGCGGCTTCCTGGCAGAGCAGATAAGAGCATATGCGTCCCTGTTTGTTAGAATACCACATTGCTACTATGTTGTCTGTCTGTATCCACAAGGTTTTTGTGAGAGGCAGTGTCTGAAGGCATAAAGGGCATAACGCATGGCTCAAAGCTCCAAGAAGTTGATCTGAGATTTTTTTATGGAGCGGAGTCGACACATTTTGGGTTTGGAGGATATTGATACGAGTTCTCCAACCCAAGTTGGATGCGACCATGGCCAAGATCATCTGAGGATTTGTTATTGGATTGGTGATATGGAGCAGGGATGAAAGCGGTGGAATGGCTTAGAGCCACCGAAATTTTAAAATCCACTGAGTTCTTTTCATGGCTAGTCTGACTATAGGAGTGACGTGGATTATGTAATCACATGGCCCAGCAATGAAAGTTTGATGGGCTGAAACTATGTTGTATGCGCGCAGAGATGTGAACAATATGATAGGATGTCTGCACGGTTGTTGGGCAGGAAGGCCGTTGCGACTATAGTGCCCAGATCTGCTCTAGATTTATAGTGAGTCTTAGAGAATTTAGAGCTCCTTGTTTGGATTGACTCCTTATTAGGCAGTCATCCAGGAAAGGAAATACATGAATGCTGCTGTTCTTTGTAGATCAACAGCAGTCACTGCTAGGTATTTGGTGAAAAACACAAGTTGTCGAAGCTAGTTGAAATGGCAGAACTTGGTATTGAAAATGTTATTGACTCACTATGAAGCGTATAGAAAGCCCAGAGAATAGAGGCAACCCCCTTGTTGTAGTAAGGGAAGCATGGTGCCGAGAGACACCATTCTGAACTTTTCCATCTGAAGAAATTGAGATTTCTGAGGTCCAGGATGGGCGGAGGTCACCTATTTTCTTTGAAAGTAGGAAATAGCGGGATTAAAACCTCTGCCTTGTTGTGTCCGGGGAACAGTATCCCGAGCCCTGGTCCTCAGTGGAGTGGACCGTTCTGTTCTCTGTCAAGGTAGAAAAATCCAGGAGCCTGCCTGACTGGCGGAGCTGGTGTGATCTGGATACTCACTGGTCTCATGCGGGAGCATAAGCGATAAAAGATCCTTCTAGCATCCCTCTTCGCTGGTTTTCTAGCCGAGGAGGGAGGATTTGCAAGAAACGTAGAGAGCTATTGCAGGGTTGCGCGGCGGTCTTGCAATTGAGCCACTGGCTGCTGGAGCTTGTGCATGAAGAGATTATCTGCAGTACATGGCAGATCAGCTAGATTACCTTGGACTTCGGGCTGTAAATCAGAGGCTGTAAGCCAGGTTACCATCTACTACGGAGTCCTGTTGCTGACAATGGGAGGACATTTCAAAGCAATCACATGTTGCTCGAATTTCATGTGGATGGCAGAGAGGTTCCCTTGGTGTTGGGTCAAACATAGCTGGTAAATTGCAATTTGTGACACCAATATGGTTCTTGGAAGATATTACGACCTAGAACCTCCTGGAACTTCTCGTCCTTTTTAGTGACCAGGTCGAAATGGATTGTTTCAGACATGCCCTTAACTTAGGTCTCGATGCCGAAGCGGGATTAGAGTGCCCATCACCCCTCGATGATCCCGGGATAGGTATAGGGGTCTGTGGAGATTCAGAAGGATAAGTCTGTGTTGATGACTTAGGCTGTCATTGGTAGGTGCCACAACGTTGCGAATATCAATGGCTCCGGTGTTAGTAGATTCTGGAAGGCATCGATGATAGCCTGACGGACGAGGATATCCAGCTCCTCCCTGGAAGCTGGTATAGATAGGGGGGAGACAGGCTAGGCGTTACTGCACTTCCACATGAATCTGTGGTGGCTCAGTACCCGGCCCCAGTGTTGGTGAGGAACGCCTCGGTGCCGAGGAGCATGGAGACTCTTGTACCCGGGCTCTCTTCACAACTGGCTCAATGGACATTGATGCTGGTGTGGTATCAGTGCCGGCACCAAACGCGGAACTTCGTCGGTGCCGGCGACGGTCATTCTCCAGCACAGAGTAAACTGCCACCAATGCCCCGAATGGCGAAGGTAACGGACTGTTACTGTGGCAGTGACGATGTTTCTCTTGTTGCTCGGCCCTGTCATTCTCCAGCACCGAGGAAGATGCTGATGACATGGATGGTGTCAGTGACGGATGGTCACCGTGCCAATGACGATGATTCCCATGGTGCTCGGCCTGGTCATTCTCCAGCACCGAGGAAGGTGCCCTTGCTGGCTCAGATGCCATGAATGATGGACGGTCACCATGCTTCTACTGCTCTTGGCATTGTTTGTCACCCAAGGATTACAACAGGCTCTGGTTTAGAACCCTAAGTATGGAGCGTCTTCTTTAGTTGAGGGCACCGACAGAGGCATCGACGGGGGCACTGATGAAGGCATTGTCGATGGAATCAATGGGGGCATTGAAGGAATCGACGGGGCGTGAACGGCATCGATGACGGCCCTGGCGGCAACAGGAACCGTGGACTTCCCAATCCCTCTAGCCCCGATGGAGGTTCGCAGTATGGACACTCGCGGGTATCGTGGGGCGGACCAAAGGTGAAAAGAAGGCCGCAATTCGGTTGGTAACCTGGGGGAACAGTTAGTGAGGTTACAGGAACAGACCGAAAAACAGGGCATAGTACTCACTGAGCGTCAATGAAATGTATGCAAAGGGAGACCCATGTAGGGAAATTATTTATGACGTAAAACCTCAAGTGTTTCTGTGAGGAAATGTTGTGAGAAAAATCTCACAGAGCTCCTAAACGCGAGGCAAACTGCATTGCGGAAAAAAAAAAGAGACTGAAGGGAGACCCCTGTGGACACACGGATCATGGCATGCTGGGCATGCACAGTGTGCTAGTCAAAGTTTCTAGGAACTTTGACAGAAAATTTTTCCGTGATAGGGCTCCATCCAGTGACATCACCCATATGTGAGGACTATCATCCTGCTTGTCCTGGAAGAAATCCATGTTTGCTGTATCCAACTGAAGAGCCTTTATTTATGCTTTTCGATAGGTTTGTGACCGGCCCCGTTTTGAAAGTAAATGTGGCACAATTATTGGTTATCATTGTATAAAGAAGTTTTGGATTGGTTGAATTTGAAGTCCATGATTTCCTTTACAAGGTTGGTGTGAGCTTTTTCAGTAAGGAGAAAGTCTGCCACAACTAAATGAACTTCCTGCTCTTATTTTTTTTTTTTTTGACTATTCTTTTGAAATATGCAGGTCCATATTCAGTGCTATTTAGTGGATAAGTTTTAACTTATCTTGCAAGTGGCAACAGCTGAATATCTGCCCAGAATCAGCAACTGCACTCAGCCAGATAGCTACTTATCTGGCTAAATAGTTATCTTGCTAAATGATGGGCAGGGCAGGGGTGTAACTGGGAGGCGCTGAGTTATCTCGATAATTTACCAGGCTATCTCTGGACGTGCTGAAGACCTGTCCTAACTTTTAGATAGTTGGGTATATTCAGCGATGCAGCTATCCAGGCTAAGTTAGCCAGATAGGTTTATCTGGCTAACTAGCTCAGCTGGCTAGCAGCTGAATAAGGATCTCATGGTTTGTGTGTTTCAATTTTTTAAAATTGAGTGTGAGAATGGTAGGCCCCAGAAGCAGACATTTTGGTATACCCAAACAATGACCATATCGAATTTACATCTTAGATCTAAGTAACTTTGACTATGCCTTGGGATTTGGTATCTGTGTTCCAGCCTTTTAGACAACTTTGCAATTGTACTTCAGAATTTGATCTGATTTACCTGCTGCTACCAGCTCTCCAACACCAAATATTTTCAATGGCATATAAAAAATCTTTTTACAGAGATTAAAGCTGTATTTTAAATTAAGGCACACTAGATGGGGGCGGGTCTTGTCAGACAAATCTGATCAATTTCTTTGACTGGGTGACCAAAGACATGCATCAGGAGAAAGCAGTTAGATGCAGTATACTTGGATTTCAATAGTCTTTGACATGGGGACACTGTACTGCAACCTCCCTGTAGGTGGAGGGAGGGCAACAAGGCTGAAGGTTTACCTAAGGCCTTGCCAATGGTTTGCCAATGCCCTTGGCAACAGTCCTGCATCACAGGTCTGATCTTACCAGAACCCACTAAATTTATTTTCTCCTGATTCTTCAGATCCTTTGTGCAAGTCAGGCAGATTTTCTGGATGTTGTATACAAGGGGGTAGCCAGCTCTCATGTTAGCCAATTCATCCTTTAAGCTGAGACAACTCGTTCTTCATTGCACAGAGCTGTAGACAGATGGTGCAAGTTCTCAGCCACCAGATGATCTGCTTAAGGACTAGAACCCCAGATGATATATTTTGCTCTTTACTATAAAACGTAGGCAAAGATAAATCGTTTTTTGGAGTTGAACTTTTTGTTTTTGTAGATTTCATTGGAAAACCAGGCTGCGAAGGAAAACAAGAAAGTAACAATTCACAGCCAACCAATATACTCAAGTATTTCTCCTTTTATTAGATATATAGTAGTGTCACAGAATAGCACTGACGTCAGTTTCCATGGTCCAGTGTGCAATACCAAGCACTTCCACAAAGGAACCAGGTATTCAGGAACCACCATGGCTACCTCACTTTGTAGCACACACTGGTGCATGAACAAAAGCTGACATGTTGCATGAAGAGGCTGGTCTTTCTTTCAACAATTATGCAACCTCTAGAGGAAAAGTGGGTTAGAGAAAAAAAAATGTAAACAAAAGGGGAAAAAGCCCAAGAACCACAGAGCTCCCAAGCCTCGTATCTTACATCACCATCACCAGTATACTCCCCTAAATGGATTTGCCTCTTTGGAGGGGTACTAATAGAGACAGGGTGAAGCAGTGGTGTAAGGAAGGAGCAACAATGGCAAAGCTAATGGTTAAGGGCTGAGGGAAAACACAAAAAAAAGCAAACCAAACACACACACAACATTACTGAACAAAATATTTCCAATGTAATAAAACTAAGTTCAGGTTGTAACAGAAAAGTTAGGGCTTGCAGCTTCTTTACCACAGAACAAAACAGAAAGTAGAAACAAAAACCAGAATATATTCCTGGCACAAGAAAAAAAAAACACATTACAATAAATTAACCTCTTATATTTAAAATCTCAACCCATACTAGCTACCCATTCTCAACTAGCCCAGATTCTGTGTGTGTGGGACATTTACTGCTTCTCTATAGTATTATGCACTAGAAAAGCAAACATGAGCGTCACTGCCTTAAAAATATTGTTGAAAAACAGCATCTGCTTCTGCTGCCAGCTGCAGTTTGAATTACAAACCAATAAAAAATAAGGCTGTGCCCAGGCAACCAATTACAAAAAGGGCTCCAACACTTGTAGGTGTGTGGTTCCCATTCCTTTCCATTGCTGAAGTCCTCTGTGCAGCATTAGACTGGGTCTTCCAAGCAGCACACACAGAAGTGTAGTTGACAGCACTACATAAGCACCAGTGTTCTCTGCAGGATCAGTAAGCTTACTGGGTCACATTCTTTAATAATTCTTTAGGCAGAATTTCTCTTATTTCTAGGACTATGCAAACAAACTGGAATGTACATTTTTCTGTTCATGGTCTTAAATTTTGCACACGTGGCTTCATCGCCCTGAACTTGTACCTGCTTTTAACTAAAATGGCAGAGATTCAGAAGTTCAAAAAGTTAGTTCACTTTCACAGTCTGCCTTTATCCAAGGTTTACTCATTCACAGTTCTCAAAAACCTGTCACAAATGTATTAAGTTAGTCTAATTAAAAAAAAAAAAAGCTTTACTACTACATAACCCCAAGATGGTAGTATCCGACCAAACTGCACAGCTGAGGTAGCTATGCAGGACGATTTATAAAGCAAAGCTGTAATATCCTCAGGCTTTAGATTTCATTTCATTTCTAGGGTAAATGAAACTTTTCAATGTTTTAAAATCTCTCCTTACCTTTATAATCCTGCCATTATGGATCTAGATATTCTAGAATTTCCAGAACATATTGCATCTAGTCTTACAAACAGAATACTTTACTAATACGCAGGAATGGTTTTACCATGTGCCCACTTAAAATACTTAGACATCAGGGGGGAAAAAGATTCTCTCATAAGCATATATTTTTAACTGCCTGCAGTTCCCGTTTATAATGTTACATTGAAAAATATATTCTTCATATGGCCCTCCTCTAATCACAGACATTGTAATACTCAAATAGGACTGTGGAGCCAATCGTTATATACTGTTCATCTTCTCAGAGAATACAAAAACAAAGTTCTCATTCTTTGACTGATGTGCACAAGTCAGGGATTTTTCTGACAATGCTAAAAATACACAATTCTTATTATTTGGATATGTACTAATATGGGCAAGGAGGCACTAATGTACAATCCAACCTTACAAAGCTGAGTTGCCCCTGCCTTGATGCATTCAAGTCTAACTTGGTGTTTAGTTTTGCACCAGCATGGTAGGAAGTTTGGGCTCATCCTAGAAATCAAGGTTTTCATGGACGTGAGCAGGTAAATCCAGGTTCTGAGAATTGTGGTGGCAGCACGCTCACTTCTGCCTGAAGCCCCAGCTGTAACATTCCAAATGTTAAAAGCACTTTGGACACTGAACTGACCACCCCATTCCGCTGCCTGCAAATAGTCAAGGTTTGCGGTTGTTTCTGATGTGTTGGAACACGTTCCACAAGGCTGGGAGTGTTCCACCGCAATTGCTAGTTTTCTTTTATTAAAGAAACTTTAGGGCTTTATACATGTGTATATAAGACTCCCAAAGATTCCTTTTAACTCAAGTAGAGGGATTTTGTTTGTCTTTCTAGTGAAGGGTAGAAGATACCATTTTGCTCCTACTCATCCCCTCTCTCTGAATGGCTCATGAGATAATTTTCATGATGTGGGATGCTCTGTTGACCTTCAGAGCAAGCAGACTGCTGGAATATCAAAATATTTTAAGATTAGGGATCCAACTTTTCTTTTGCATTATCATTGCCTTTTAGAGACAATGGTAAAAATTTCCCATGCAAAGTCTTAAAACGTACCTTGCAGGGGCATAGAAGAAACCCCACGGTGCATGCTCTCTTTCCTCTTAAGCTCTAACCACCCATCTGTTTCTGTTGAAACAAAATCTAGAGTTGGACCACAATTTGCGCATCAGGGAGTTAACACAGAGGATCTGACAAAACATGGGCCTCAGTTACTTCTGCAATATTGTCCGTGACTGAGCCATGGCCATGAGCCTAGGAACCATTCTCCTTCAAAACCAAAGAAAGTGAGAAAAAAAATGGGGGATAAAACAGGGACGGAGAAGAAAAAATGATTTCCAGTTCTGATTTCTTGAAAAATCAAACAAAAAACCATATACTGTGACTTTTCTGGATCAGAACGTGTGCAGTTTCCTGTGCTTACATCTATGCTGGGTCCATCTGTGGATTCCCTGCACAGTGGATCTTTATTTATTTATTTTTTTTGTTTATTTAATATTCCGCCTTTCAGGTGTTTCAAAGCGGATTACATTCAGTTATCGTAGAATCAACGTCTTCCTCCTCCTCCTCAGCACCATCTGTGAAAATGTCCTTCTGCCCGTAGCTCAGGGTGGTGCGGGCAAGGTCCACCTCGATGGGGAAGACGTCAGCATCCTTCAGCACAGCGTAACAGTCGTCATAGTATTTGGACATAGTGGAGACAAAGCGCTGCAGCTGGAACACAATGTCTTGCACTAAGAGCACAGAAGAGGAAGGAGCATAGTTACTACAGAAAAAAAGCAGCATCACCAACCTCCTTTCACCTACAGCAACCTAGCACTGGCCCCTAACCCTGCTGCATGTACAGTTCAACCACCATTTCCTCCAACTTATAAAATTTGGAAAAATATCATGCGCTCCCAGATGTCAGTACCAGCCAGCATCTCTCCCCCCTCAGACTGCCAGTGAACTGCTCATTTATCAATTTCAAGTATCAAGCATGAACTTGTTAAAGCAATACAAGCACAGAACAAAAAAAAGAAAGAAAAAAAAAGAAATAGCATTTAAACAATTACTTAAGAGACCCCAAGATGGAGAGAGCAGAGTTGCTTACTTGTAACAGGTGTTTTCAGATATCAACAGGATGTTAGTCCTCACACATGGGTGACATCATTAGATGGAGCCCTGATGCAGAAAACTTATGTCAAAGTTTCTAGAACTTTGACGAGGCACACTGAGCATACCCAGCATGCCCTATACCACGCGACCATGTGGGGTCACTCTTCAGTCTCTGAATTAAAAGCTTTAGCAAACGCTGGATAAGCTACAGTATATCAATTATGTTTTCCAAATCAAATTTTCCCAAGCAGGGGTGAATTAGTCCACCAGGATGCTCGGATATTCCTGCTGGGCCGATGCAGTTTTTCAAACCCCAGCCCCTGCGGCTTCAATCAATGATGGCAGAGCTGGGATAGAATGCTTAGACAACTGCGCCATTTCCCTCAAAGTTCAGGGGGAGAGTGGGCAGGACAACAGAAACTTTCCAACAGGAAACAAATCCAGGAGCTCTGACTGCTGCTTCACTCCGGCAGCTCCAGGGCTCTCCTGTCCTGATCGCTCTCCCTCTTCTGCCCTGACTTTTATTGTTAGGGGTAGGCAAGGCAGGCTGCAGACATTCCCTTTTTCCCTTCTTGTTGCTGTGGTGACAATGCACATGGCCTTAACACCTCACCACAACAAGCATGAAATGACGCCATCTCACGCCATAAGAGACATAAGGAACACCACGCATTTCCTTATATTGGCAACCTACCAGAAACACTGAGCACAATTTGCAACAATTCCCTAAGCCTAAGTTTCAGCAGACGACTTGATGCTCCCTATGGCTGCTGCTTACTGAAGGCATTCTCTTAAAAAAGCACTAAGATGTAAAGCTTACCATGTTTCTGATCCAATAACTCCACCTTCTCCAAAACATCTTTCCTCATTTTGGCAAATCGAGAACGGGCCTCCTGCCGGCAGCGTAGAATCAGACGGTATTCATAGTTGCCAGTGCTGACTCGGTACAAGGGTTCACCCAAGGCCTGTCAGATAGCATTAGACACAGCACAGAGAATACATTATGTCACTGTCTCACAGCTCTGTGAGAACTGAGCCTACACAGGGTATGCCGAGCACCCACAAGCCAGAAATGAAGCCAAGTAGGGTAACACTGCCCCTGTCATAAGGAAGCAGGAGACCTCCCTCTTAGGCAGTACTACAGTGTCTCTGAATCTAGTCTTAACTGTACCAAGCTGTACAGTACAGTGTCATAAGTTGAAAAGCTCTAACTGATAAAGAGATGGGCAAGCCAAAAATCTGAAGAAAAAAAAAAGTCAAGCCAGCACCAAGCACAGGGCTCTCTGGCTCAGCTCGTATTTGGCTCTCAATCTAATCAGCACAGAAAATTATTAAATTCTAACTAAAACCCAATTTTTCAAACTTTTGATGTGCATTTTTAGCTATCCTATCTTTGCCTTTTTTTTTTTTTTTCTCATTTCAGTTTTGTCTCCTCGGTTTTTTTTTCTTTTCCTTATTTCTTCATACTTTTTTGTCACCATTCTCTTCCTATTTTTTTTACGTATGTTATCTCTACCTCTGCTCTGATCCGTTTCTCCATTCGGTCTTCCTCACCCCGGTCCAGTTTGTCCATAGTTTAAGCTGCTACATCATTGAGATATTAGTAATCTTTTTCTCAATTCCTCCCTTCCATTTTCATCTTTCACCCATTACCTCTTCTTACCTTTCAATAGTCTCTCTTGCCCTTCACACCTTTCCTTCTCTCACCCAACTCTTCCATTTTGACTTCTGTCTCTCCTACATTTCAACCATCCCTCTTACAGCTCCACCTCAAATACCTATATTCTTACCATCTCTATCTACTTCCCCTCTATCTCGCCTACGGTGTCTCACACCTACATTTACCTGCCTCCCCCCTCCACCCCAGTGGATAGAAGTGTCAACATCTATAATCTCTGCTATTATGTTTCTTTAGGCCACAAGGGGAGAAAATAAACTAGAAGCAATAGCAGCAAGATACTGTACTGGCAGAGTGAGACAAGTGAAAGACGACTCCTGGCTTGGGTCATCTTGTGTTTAGCCCATCTCACGAGGAGAATGAGCAGAGTCAGAATCAGTCCTTCCATTTCTTGCCTGGCTGTAAGCAGCTAAGCATCTGTCACTGATTCTGGTAAACTATCACTAGGGTATTTGTGTTAGTTTCTGTACCCTATATATCATGAGGATAACTTTCAAACAACTGTGCATGACGACATATATGCATGTATGTGGCCATGCATAGATTTACTATAGTATTTTATAACATGCATGTATGATTAACGTGCTTTTTTTTTTTTTTATAGAATATGCATATGTCTACCCCGCAACATATGCACATATACAGGCTTATGAACAAACGCATGCAATGCACTGAAACCATATACATCAATGCATCGAACATGTGTACTTTACCCATCTAATTTTAAAATATACATGCGTATATTTTATGCATGAAAGTCAATTAGGACTAATCAGCATAAGTCCTGATTTAAGCACTTAAGTTAGTGTATTTTATAACATGAGCGTGTAAATTAAATTACCACATTTACTAATTACTCCACCAGTTCACCCAGTCCTTCTGCAGCTCATCAAGACCATCCCTGGTTCTTCAACCTGAACTCCCCTCAGCCCACCCAGTCAGTACTACAAAAGGTGAAATTACTACTTACCTGATAATTTCCTTTCCTATAGGACAGGCAGGCCAGTCCATACAAATGGGTTATGCACGCCAACCAACAGCTGACGAGAGAGATTAAGACTCGCTGATGTCACCTTCATATACTCCTGTACTGACATCAGCCTGCCACTATTCCTGAAAAAGCTAACTGGGGACAACTGAACAATAATCAAACTTCAAAAAAAAAATAAAAATTTATTTTTTAAACTTCCAGCAGAAGCAAGCAAACACAATCTAGGAAAGCACAGTAAGAAAGAAAGCATAAACTTAACAGGTTTAAGGCAATTTTAGGCCACTCAAGTCTGCTAAACCCCAACCTGAAAGTTTCACAAAGACCTGGCAGCATAGAGTGGGAGTATGGACTGGCCTGCTTATCCTAGAGGCAAGGAAATTAGCAGGTAATTTGTAATTTCACCTTCCTCTTCATCCAGACAGACCATACCATACATCTGGGATGTATCAAAGCTACTTCCTCCTAGGGCTAGAAGCTGCCTGAAATGCCCCAATACCGCAGTCGTAAAACGTGCATCCTCCTTAACTTGAAAATCCAGACAATAATGTTTGAAAAAAGTACGCAAGGAAGACCATGTCGCTGCTTTGCATTTCTCCACCGAAGATACTAGTTAGAACTCCACCCATGATGTTGCCTGCATTCTAGAAGAATGAGCCTTGATCTGCATAGGCAAAGGCCAATCTGAAGCCACATGGGTGGCAGTCACTTTCTTATTCCAACATGCCATTGTGGCACAAGAGGCTCCTTTACTCTTCTTTATGCCCCTGTGAACAACAAAAAGATGATCCGAATGCTGAAATTCATTAGTAACCTTGAGATAATACAAAAGATGCCTCCATACATCTGGGGAATAGCTGTTCAAATTCGCTCTCATCAATTTACCTATCCAGCAAAGGCAATGAAATTGATTGGTTCAAGTGAAATCCCAACACTACCTTCGGCAGAAAAAATGGCACTGTTTGAATTTGCACCTTATCCTGAGTAATCAGGAAGGGTTCCCTACAAGAAAGCGCCTGCAATTCCGATATTTGATATGCAGAACAGCCCGCGATCAGAAACACAGTCTTTAATGTAAGCAACCATAAGGAAATCCATTTAAGAGGAACAAAGGGAGAGCCTGATAAAAAAATCCAGAAGTTCAGATCCCAAAGAGGTCCTGGAAGCCGCAGTGGCATCAAATATTTTTAACACCCCTCAAAAATCTTGAAAGTTCCAGGTGTGAAGAGATGGATTGCAAGCAAGGACTGAATACCTGCACCTTCAGACTAATCAAAGCCAAAACCTTAACCAAAACTTCCTGTAGAATCTCTAGAATCAAAAGGTACAGATGCCTGTACTAATAGGCACCTCCGGTCAGAGCACTAGTCCTCAAACACCTTCCAGACATGGATATAAGCTATGGATGTAGAAAAGTGCCGAGCTCTCAACAATGTGCTCACCACAGCTGAGGAATACCCTCTCTTTAGCAATCGAGCCTTTGCAAGGGCCAAACCGTAAGACAAAACAGATACGGATTTTTGTGAAGAACTGGCCCCTAGCAAAGTAAATCATTGCTTACCAGCAAAGAGAATTATCGACTATCAGATCTCAAAAGTCCATGTACCAAAGCCTCCGAGGCCAATTTGGAGTCACGAGAGACACCAGTCCCGGCTGTTTGGCTATTTTCTGGGGCACTCTGACGACCATGGTCCAAGGAGGGAAGATGTACAGCATTATGTCCTGTGGCCAAACTTGCACCAATGTATTAATCCCAACCACCCAAAGATCCCGTCTGCGGCTGTAAAATAGAGGTACCTTCACATTTGCACTGCTTGCCATCAAATCTAGTATCGGCTGACCCCACCAGGAAATGATTAGCTGAAAAGCTTCACTTATTAGCTCCCATTCTCCTGGGTCCAGGTCATGATGACTGAGATAATCCATTTGAAAGTTGTCTATGCCTGCCATATGAGACGCTGACAGGGCCTGAAGATATTACTCTGCCCACAGCTGGAGAATCTCCATTTCCAAGAAAAACTTGTGAATTCCGGGTACCTCCCTGATGATTTATGTATGCCACTGCAGTAGTATTGTCAGACATCACTTGCATTGCTTGTCCGATCAATCAGTCTGCAAACTGAAGTGCCAATCGAATCGCACAAGCTTCCAGGCGACTGACGAACCAGTTTGTCTCTTCAGGAGACCATTGCCCCTAAGCCATTAGCTCTTGGCAGTGAACTCCCCAACCCTTGAAACTTGCATCTATTGTCACCACTAGCCAAACTGGAGCCTCCAATTTTATTCCCGCTTCAGCCACCAACCCAATTCCTGGCTCACCTGAGCAGAAAGAGACAATCCATAGAATAATGAGATTCCACCAGCAGAATAAGGCCTTCTGAAGAGGGCGCTTATGTACCCTGGCCCACGAAATGCACTCCAAGGTTGCCGCTATGGATCCCAACATCTGTAGGTAAAACCACACGGATGATCAACGGGCCATTCTCAACTCTTATCTGACTCCACAGTTTCAGAATTTGCGGCTCCGGAAGAAAGACCTTGCCCTGAGCTATACTGAATTAACCTCCTACATAAACCAGCTACTATGTGGGTTGCAGACTGTTCTTGGACAGACTGACTACACATCTCAGCTCCTGCAACACCTGAACTACTCTTCAAGACACAACCAGGCTTTCTTGTCTGTATTTTGCATGAATCAACCAATTGGTCAGATATGCATGGGCCAAGATGCCTTCCTTGCATAGCACCGCCACTATTACTTCCATCACATTCGAGAAAGTTCTTGGTGCCAAAACTCGACCGAATAACAATGCTGAGCACTGTGAAATGCAAAAATTGCTGATGGTCTTTTTGTATTAGAATGTGAATATATGCCTCAGTCAAGTCCAGAGAAGTGAGGAACTCTCCTCTCTCTACTGTCATGATCACAGACCACAAAGGTTTCCACTCTTAAATGTGTGACCTGCAAGAATTTGTTCAGGTCCAATACTGGTCAGAAGGATCCTTCCTTTTTGTAACCACGAAATAAATAAAACAACCAGATCACTCTTGATCTTTCAGAATCGGAACCACTGCCTTTAATATGAATAGCTTTTGCAGCATGGCTTGTATGTCTGCCCTCTTCTCAGCATAGAGAAACCATAAAACAACTGAAACCGGACACGAACTCCAGGGTGTCTGAGAACCTAGAGAACCCACTGATCAGAAATAATTTGGGCCCATCTCTGATAAAACGAAGAAAGATGTCCACCTATCTCCTGTATCGGAGGATGGACCCCCAAGACTTCATAGAAACATAGAAACATAGAAATGACGGCAGAAGAAGACCAAACGGCCCATCCAGTCTGCCCAGCAAGCTTCACACGTTTTTTTCTCTCATATTTATCTGTTTCTCTTAGCTCTTGGTTCTATTTCCCTTCCACCCCCACCATTGAAATATCTAGCTTGATTAGTTAGGGGTAGTAGGGGTAGTAACCGCCGCAATAAGCAAGCTACACCCATGCTTATTTGTTTTACCCAGACTATGTTATACAGTCCTTATTGGTTGTTTTTCTTCTCCCCTGCTGTTGAAGCAGGGAGCTATGCTGGAAATGCGTGATGTATCAGTCTTCTCCCATGCCGTTGAAGCAGAGAGCCATGCTGGATATGCATCGAAAGTGAAGTATCGGACACAATTGGTTTGGGGTAGTAACCGCCGTAACAAGCCAGCTACTCCCCACTTTGTGAGTGCGAACCCTTTTTTCTTCTCCCCTGCCGTGGAAGCAGAGAACTATGCTGTATATGCATTGAAGGTGAAGCATCAGGCTTATTTGGTTTGGGGTAGTAACCGCCGTAACAAGCCAGCTACTCCCCTCTTTGTGAGTGTAAATCCATTTTTCCACATTTCCTCTTGCTGTTGAAGCTTAGAGCGATGTTGGAGTCACAGTAAGCATGTGTATGTTTATTGAATAAGGGTATTGTCTCCAGGCAGTAGCCGTCATTCTGGCGTGTCACCCACTCTTCATTGGCGGCCTCTTGACTTTATGGATCCACAGTGTTTATCCCACGCCCCTTTGAAGTCCTTCACAGTTCTGGTCTTCACCACATCCTCCGGAAGGGCATTCCAGGCGTCCACCACCCTCTCCGTGAAGAAATACTTCCTGACATTGGTTCTGAATCTTCCTCCCTGGAGCTTCAATCGTGGAGCTTCAAATCGCGAGGATCTAGAAGATACGGCTCCTAAGGTTCCATCCTTCCCTTGCTTCTTCACTCAAAAGGATTGAAACTGACCAAAGGAGCAAGACCTCTGATCCTCCAACCCCCCCCCCCCCCCCCCAACAAAGCTTTTCCTGGGCAAAATCTTCTGGAGTCATGAAATCTCCCTAGAGGAGGTGAATCATGCAGAAGCTGAGGAACCTTTGCATCTCCCCAGGCTATGGCCATCTTTTCCTATTCATCATCAAACAAAAAACATCCCTTGAAAGGTAGCTTCATCAAATTGGATTTTGAGATGGCATCCACTGACAAATTGCGCAACCAAAGCAGATAAGCCACCACATAGGTTTTCCTGGGCCGCAATGTGCGGCAATTCATAGCCTGCATCTGCCAGGAAGGCTGCTCCAGACTCAAGGGAAGGACCTTAATTCTCTCAATTCCTTCTGAGATAAATACAAACCTGCCCACACTATAGAACAGCAGCACATGGCAATCTGAAGATTCGAGACCATAGCCTCAAAAACCTGCTTAAGGATTGCTTCTATTCTCCCATCCTGAGAATCCTTGAGGTTTGCTCCACCTTCCACCAGAATAGTGGTTCTCTTAGTAACTGAGTACCCCAGCACATCTATTCTCAGGAAACTACTTTTTTGCCTGGGATCTAGGGGAGGAGAAGTCCATTAACTATTAATCAAGTTTACTTAGGGAATAGCCACTGCTATTAATTGCATCAGTAGCATGGGATCTTCTTAGTGTTTGGGTAATTGCCAGGTTCTTGTGGCCTGGTTTGGCCTCTGTTGGAAACAGGATGCTGGGCTTGATGGACCCTTGGTCTGACCCAGCATGGCAATTTCTTATGTTCTTATGATATATGCCCACCAAGGACTTGCCCCCTTTAATGTTAGCTTAGAAGAAGCCCATTCCAAATCAATAAACTCTTACATGGCCTATGCAGGGGAAAAAAGCCAAGATGTTTCCTCAAACTAACCATTACAGGATCTTCAGGAAATTTAGCAGTGTCCATTGTCTTCTTCTCCAGCTGCAGTACTTGCGACTGGAAAATAAAAAAGCTGACAATTCACCCCAAGAAATATCCTTAAAATAGACCTGTGTACGTCTCCTTTAGGATGAATCTTTCCTTCCTCTAAATCTCTCACCGGAGCCAGCCCTAAAGGACTTAAATCCATCCAGAGAGTCTTCCGATTCTCCATGATCTTCCTCCTCCCCCTCCTGGTTCCTGGTCTATCCTATTTAACTCTATCCTTTTCTTTTCTTGTTAATAGAGGGAACCGGGAGGGGCAGGACTTACTTCGGGCTGCTGGGAAATCCGGAGTAGGATCCTACATGTGAGCAGTTTGTAGCCCTTTAAAAACAGGCTATGCTATCTTTTTTTTTTTCACCTGGGAACAGGAAGGCACAAGAGGAGGACCAGAAGCTTCCTCACAGGGGCCCCTTAGGATCAGTACTTTAACACAGAAAATCATTTGAGCCTAAGCACACTATTTCATGAGCACTGTTAAGAGTCCTTAGCTGTAGGAGACAATTACAGATAAGTCTTTCTTCCCTTGAGAATCTCTGCACTGCAGGAATGAAAAACAAAATGGCTGCTGCTCCCGTGCTGCATGGAAAGCCCAGCACTGCCTGTCTCTGCAGTCCACAGAGCTTGCCTCCTCCCAGCTGGCTTCTTTATTCTTACATCAACATTAACAGCCCCTGAACTGTTTCAGTCGACGCCGACCCAAGCCCCATGCAGCACCAAGGCGTTAAGAAATGCTTTGCTCGCTCTCTGCTTTGTCGCATTTCCCGTGCTCAGCGGGAGCCACTGTGACAAGTCCTCAGACTGTTAACCACCGCCGGGAACTACCACGAGCCCTGCAACTCCACCTTTTCACCGTTCTTCTTGAGCTCAGTGGGAGCCGCAGTGACAAGACATGAAATAGGTCATTACCACTGGGAACCGCTGTGGGTCTCATTTAAATCACGGCAAACTATTTCTTGCCAAGGTGTGACCTAAAAGCTGGCACCATATCTCTCACCAAGCAGCTGCTGTCACTCTCTCTCCCCCACATACAGGCCATTGATCTCCAACAGTCCCTATTACAAAGGTACCTTACCAACCTAGCTAAGAGTTGCCTTACTAGAGCTGAAGTTCTGACTGTTCCGCTCCAGACCCTCAGAACTCTTTTTTTTTGTCATCAACAAATAAAGAAATAAGCAAAGAAAGTTCACTTCCCTGATCCTGAGCATTGAGGAACAGGCCAGCAGCAGCCCAGGAGAGGAAAGTCAGAGGAATGAGGGAGCCAGCACCACTGGCTTTCAATCCTCCTTAGGAAAGGTCAAAAGCATCCAAGGATCACAGACCCCCTGCTCGTCCTCACTTGACCAGGAGGGATGGTCTCCACCAGGGACCTGCCCACTCCTGGGAGTAAATTATCCAGCAAACCAACCAACTGCAGGTTTTACACCTTTTCCATCTGCTGGAGACTGAGAAATACAGAGACACTGCAGGTGGCATACTAAGCTATATGCAGCATCAGTGAAACTTTTTTTTCTGTCTCCATCTGCTGGCAGGGAGACAAAACCCAGGAGTCTGGACTGATCTGGATATGAACAGGAAAGGGTGGATAAATACACCCCAGGTACCAGTGGAGCAGGCATGGCTATGCTAGAACATTCCTCTATGGAGTCTGGAGGGACAGGGAAAAGAGGAGGATGATTTAGCTCTCCTCTAAGGAGGCCTCTGATATCGCGCCCCCCCCCCCTGCAGGTGGCTTCCTCCACTGGGTCTATAGTTTGAGAATGAGATCCTCCTGCTTGCACAAATTCCCTTGAGGAGACCTCCCCTCGGGCCGTGGTGCAATAGTGGTATAATTGCATAGAATTGTCTGCCTGCAAGCAGACCTCAGCACAGGTCTTTTCCTACATTGACTGCCTGGTTCCATCTTTCTCCCTTGCCCCATGCATTGCAAAAATGCCGGCAATGCTCTCTCTCCCCCTTGACAGAGCTTTTCTGATCAAACGCGATAAAATCACTGAAAACGCTAGCCCTCTAAGCTCTGCTCAGTCTTCCCCAAAAGAGCTCCAAACAGACAGTCGTGTGGTCAGACCACTTTTTTTTTTTTAATTGTTCACTGGCTAATAAGAAGTTTTAAAGAAGCAGGCGCCTAATGCAGAAAATTCTCCTGACTGACCAGGTGTCAGGGAAAGTACAAGAAAAGGAAGGAGAAGGTAAAATTACTTCTTACCTGATAATTTCCTTTCCTTGAAGTAGGGCAAGTCAGTCTACCTGTGGGTTGTGCACTCCAACCAGCAGGTGGAGATGGAGAATGATGACTCACTGACTTCCCTCTCATATAGCTCACCACAGACATCAGCCAACCGGTATTTTTCTTCAAAAGTCAACAGCGGATTCTAAACTACCTAAATGTTAATACATCCTCCAATAATCACTATTCAAAATAGAATTTTCTTCCATTATATAATTATATAATTTTATTTTTAAACATAATGGAAACACTGGACTCAGCTCCACCAACAGTAATCTCATAGAAACCTGTAAAACGAATATCGTAGAACGAAACTCACTTACCAGGTACAGCGCAAGTCCATGCACATCCGAGATCCTTACCATACAATATATTCCTTAATAAAGATCTCGCACAAAGTCAACCACCTCAAGGCAGCCCAGGGCGGTATGGTGGACTGGCTTGTCCTACTTCAAGAAAAGGAAATCATCAGGTAAGAAGTAATTTCACCTTCCTCTTCATCCGGGCAAGCCAGTCCACACCAGTGGGATGTACCAAAGCTACTCCCAGAAGGTCAGGAGGCTGCCTGAGGCCCAAGCAGCATTGTCCTAGCAAAAGCTGAATCTTCCTGCGCAGCCAAATTTAACAGATAGTATCTGGCAAACATATGCAAGGAAGACCACATTGCTGGAGAAAGCAAACGCAATTCTACCCATGAAACCACCTGCACTTGGGTGGAATGCGCTCTTATCTGCTTCGGAAGAGGTTTCCTGGCAACCACATAAGCCGTTGTCACCACCTCCTTAATCCACCGAGCCACCATGGCACAAGAGGCCACCCCCTCCTTCACTCCTCGGTGAAAGAGAAAGCTGATCCATTTTACGAAAGACATTGGTGTCCTCCAGATAACACAATAAATGCTGCTGCACATACAATGGCCACAATTTCCTGAAATCCTACCCATCCAAATCCCTATTTAAGGATGGTAGAAACACCAACTGATTCAAATTAAAAATCCAAAACCACCTTCAGAAGAAAGGTAGGTACCGTCCTTAACTGTACCCTATCCTGTGTTATAACGAAAAAGGTTTCTCTATACAACAAGGCTTGCAAATCTGAAACCCGCCTTGCTGAACAAATAGCAACCAGAAACACCATCTTTAGTTTCAATATCAGCAAGGAAATACCCAGCACAGGACGAAAGGTCATACCCGCCAAAAACAACACTAGATTCAAATCCCACATAGGCACAGGGAAAGGCAAAGGGGGGGGGGGGGGGCGCGGGGGTCTAAGGTGCTTCAACCCCTAAGACAACATGGATTCCGAAAACATTACAGCACCGAAACACTTTTACTTGCACTGACAGACAATATACTAAGAGGATTTGACAGCGGAAAACATTACATTCTTGTATTACTTGATCCATCTTCAGCATTCGACACAGTAAATCACGAAATGCTAATCAAAAGACTAGAAGAAACAGGACTACACAATTACATGGTTTAGATCATATCTTAATAACCGAATGTTTCAAGTACAAATCAATACCACCTTATCCAAAACAACACTAAAAACAGGAGTACCACAAGGATCCACACTATCACCAACACTCTAACATTTATCTACTACCATTATGCCATCTCCTAGCAGGTCTAGGAATCATACACTACGTTTACGCCGATGACATTCAATTAATCCTACCAAATGAAGACACCATTGAAAAAACACTAAGCTTAGCCAATATGTATCTTGACATAATAAAACAGCTTTTAAACCAAATGGAATTGGTAATTAACATTGACAAAACCAAATTCTTACACTTAGAAAGAAAGAATATAAACAAAATACAAACTCCAATAATGCTCAAAAACAAATTAAAAAATAGTTTTAGCCGAGAAGGTGCGCAACCTAGGTGTCATAATAGACACTGAGCTGAACCTCAAACAGCACATATCACTTAAAGTTAAAGAAGGGTATGCTAAACTAATGGTACTAAGGAAATTAAAGCCATTACTGACATTATCAAACTTTCGCACAGTGCTCCAAGCACTAATATTTGCGAGCACGAATTACTGTAACGCACTACTATTAGGATTACCTTATACATCAATAAGACCACTGCAAATTTTACAAAACTCAGCGGCTAGAATTCTCACAGGCAAAAGAAAAAAAAGAGATCACATTACAGATACACTAGCAGAACTACATTGGCTACCTATCGAACAGAGTTCAATTCAAAGCATTTTGCACAAAACAAAGTGATCCATGACGAAAAAGCAGAATGGCTGAACACAGCACTTCGAGTACATGTACCACATAGAAATTTAAGATCAGCAAACAAAGCGCTCTTAACCATTCCATCAGTAAAAACAGCTAGACTAACTCAGGTCAGAGAGCATGCACTATCACTGGCTGGTCCCATGTTATGGAACACTATGCCCCTAGAACTAAGACTACAGAGAAATTACAAAATGTTTAAAACAAATCTCAAAACTTGGCTTTTCAAACAGGCTTTTTACAAAGAGAACAGTGAAAGTATGTAAGTATAAGACGGCACAGAGCACCCAGCACAATCTCCAAGTGACTACCTGGAAATTATCTTTATCCCAACGAATAAGTAAACAACAATAAAATACTGAGAATGAACTGCAAGTAATCTCCCAAGAGACATGTATAAAAGGACAATTTAAGTCAGAAATCAAATAGTATATAATGAATTAATTGTTACCGGTTATTAATGGCACCTTTTGTAAGGTTTAAGCTATTTCTTACTATATGTGCCTTTTTGTAAACCATTATGATGGTAAATAACTTAATGACGAATAGAAAAACTTTCAAATAAATAAACAAAAAATATATATCGATAAGTAAATATATAAATAAATAAATCTAAACACTTCTGGATGTGAAGAAAGGGGCCTCCCTTGGATGCACCCCTGATAACATGCTAAGGTATTCACCTGTACCTTGAGCATGTTCAAGGCCAAACCTTTACTCAGACCTTAAGAACATAAGAAAATGCCATACTGGGTCAGACCAAGGGTCCATCAAGCCCAGCATCCTGTTTCCAACAATGGCCAATCCAGGCCATAAGAACCTGGCAAGTACCCAAAAACTAAGTCTATTCCATGTAACCATTGCTAATAGCAGTGGCTATTCTCTAAGTGAACTTAATAGCAGGTAATGGACTTCTCCTCCAAGAACTTATCCAATCCTTTTTTAAACACAGCTACACTAACTGCACTAACCACATCCTCTGGCAACAAATTCCAGAGTTTAATTGTGCGTTGAGTAAAAAAGAACTTTCTCCGATTAGTTTTAAACGTGCCCCATGCTAACTTCATGGAGTGCCCCCTAGTCTTTCTATTATCTGAAAGAGTAAATTTATTTTATTTATTTATTTATTTATTTATTATTTTTATATACCGACATTCATCTCAATTGAGATATCACACCGGTTTACATTCAGGTACTGTAGGTATTTCTCTATCCCCAGAGGGCTTACAATCGGTTAAATAACCTGATTCACATCTACCCGTTCTAGACCTCTCATAATTTTAAACATCTCTATCATATCCCCACTCAGCCATCTCTTCTCCAAGCTGAAAAGTCCTAACCTCTTTAGTCTTTCCTCATAGGGGAGCTGTTCCATTCCCCTTCTCATTTTGGTAGCCCTTCTCTGTACCTTCTCCATTGCCGCCAGACCCGGATATAGGCCACAGAGGTGGAAAATTTCCATGCTCGCAAAAGAGTTTTTCCACTATTGGATCCGAATATCCCCAATTCAACAGTTATGTCCCCTCAAGGGCCAAACCGTAAGACAAAACTGTTCTGGATTGTCGTGAAATACTGGACCCTGCCGCAGAAGCCCCCCCCCCCCCCCCCCCGCCCCGAGCAGAGGGAGCTGCCACAGATCCTCCACCACTAGACGATGGAGATCCGTGTACCATGGCCAGCATGCCCAATCTGGGGCCACCAGAAGCACCAAGCCTGGATGCCGTGCTATCTTCTGTATTAACCGACTGATCGTGGGACATGGCATAAACGCATAAAGCAACTTGTCCCTGTGGCCAAGACTCAACCAACACATCCACTTTGAGTGCTAGAACACCCCCCGGGTCTGACTGAAAAAGTGATCCACTTTCGCATTCTTGTGACTCGCCATCAGATCCAGAAAGGGCCAACCCCATCACGCCACGATGAGTCAAAACATTTTGGGAACCAATTCCCATTCTCCTGGATCCAACAAATAGCAAAATTGCTTACCTTGTAATAGGTGTTATCCCAGGACAGCAGGATGTAGTCCTCACATATGGGTGACATCAGTAATGGAGCCCTATGTACGGAAAACTTCTTTAAAAGTTTCTATGAAACTTTTGAATGGCACCAGAGTGCCTACTGAGCATGCCCAGCATGCCATGATATTCCCTGCCACAGGGGTCTCTCTTCAGTCTTGTTTTGTAGCAATAAGCGTTAGCCAAAAATAAAATAATAAACGTATCGGACCGAACTCCGCGGGGTGGCGGGTGGGTTCTGTGAGGACTACATCCTGCTGTCCTGGGATAACACCTATTACAAGGTAAGCAATTTTGCTTTATCCCAGGACAAGCAGGATGCTAGTCCTCACATATGGGTGATTAGCAAGCTAGAGGCTGAGTCATTTTGTGCTGAAGTAACCGTGAGGTATCGTTATTGAAATGAATCAGCCGAAATCACAGCAGTTCGGATGTAGAAGGAGTTGGGGTTATACTGGAAACAAGTTCTTTAAGACGGATTGTCCATATGCTGAATCTTGTCTTCCTTCCTTGTCTAAACAGTAGTGAGCTGTAAAGGTGTGAAGAGAACTCCACGTTGCTGCTTTACAAATGTCCAGAATAGGTACAGAGCGAAGGTGTGCTACTGAGGTTGACATCGCTCTGACTGAGTGTGCTTTTACTCGCCCTTGAAGAGTAAGGCCTGCTTTGTCATAACAAAACTGTATGCAATCTGCTAGCCAGTTTGACATAGTATGCTTACCCACCGCTTTACCTGGTTTGTTTGGGTCATAGGATACAAGCAGCTGATTGGATTTCCTTTGGTCTGTAGTGCGGTTTAAATAGAAGGATAACGCCCGCTTACAGTCCAAAGTGTGTAAGGCTCTCTCCTTGGTGAGAGTGAGGCCTCGGAAAGAAGGTAGGTAAAACAACTATGGATTGGTTCAAGTGGAATTCCGTAACAACTTTTGGAAGGAATTTTGGGTGTGTCCGGAGGACTACTCTATCATGTAGGAACTTTGTAAAGGGTTCGTATGTGACTAGCGCTTGTAGTTCGCTGACCCTTCTAGCTGATGTAATGGCTATGAGAAATACCGTTTTCCATGTAAGGTATTTAAGGTCACAAGTATTTATGGGTTCAAAAGGAGAACGCATAAGTCTAGTGAGTACTACGTTCAGATCCCATTGTATGCTTGGGGAATGAACTGGAGGTTTAATGTGAGTTAGGCCTCTCATGAATTTACTGACGAGAGGCTGTGTGGAGATAGGAGCATCGTCCAGCTTATTATGGTAAGCTGAGATTGCACTTAAATGTACCCTTACAGATGATGTCTTAAGACCAGAGTCTGAAAGATGGTAAAGGTAATCTAGTAGCGAGGTAGTGGGGCAAGTGAAAGGATCTAACTCCTGCTGAGTGCACCACAGCGTAAACCGTTTCCATTTGTAGGAATAATTCTTTCTAGTGGAAGGTTTACGTGCAGCTATAAGTACTTGAGATATAGCAGAGGGAAGGTTGAGTGGCTGTAATATCAAGCTCTCAACATCCATGCTGTCAGGGACAAGGATTGAAGGTTGGGATGTCGCAACTGACCCTGTTCCTGAGTGATGAGATTGGGAGCTACTCCCAGGCGAATGGGATCCCTGACTGAGAGATCTAGCAGTGTGGGGAACCATACTTGTCGAGGCCAATATGGGGCTATGAGTATCATTGTCCCCTTGTCCTGTTGTAGTTTCACTAGTGTTTTGGTTATAAGTGGTATCGGAGGATACGCGTATAACAGGCCTGATTTCCAATGGCGAGCAAATGCGTCCTTTGGTAGGCTGTTCTGCTGTTGGAGTAGAGAGCAGTAATTGTTTACTTTGTAGTTGAGCTGGGATGCAAAGAGATCTATTGTCGGTTGTCCCCAGCGCTGGAAGATCTTGGATGCTATTATTGGATCCAATGACCATTCGTGTGGTTTGAACTGACGACTGAGGCGATCCGCCACTGTGTTGTAGATGCCCGCTAGGTAGGTGGCCCTTAGAAAAATTGAATGTGTCAGGGCCCAGTCCCAAATCTGTGCTGCTTCTGGACAAAGAAGGTAAGAACCTGTCCCTCCTTGTTTGTTGATGTACCACATGGCTACTGTGTTGTCCGTTTGGATTAAAACAGTCTTGTGTGATAGGCAGTCTTTGAATGCATGCAGCGCATAGCGTATAGCTCGAAGCTCTAGGAAGTTTATCTGAAAAGTGGCTTCGAGTCGTGTCTACTTGCCCTGTGTCTTTAGATGACCAATATGCGCTCCCCACCCTAAGGTGGATGCATCTGTAGTCAACGTCACTTGTGGAACTGGTTGCTGAAAAGGTAGGCCTTTGAGTAGGTTGGGCAGTAGCGTCCACCAGAGAAGCGCAGATCTGAGCTCTGGTGTGATGTAAATAGGAGTGGACATTGGTTGAGTGGCTTGTATCCACTGTGTTTTGAGTGTCCATTGTAGAAGTCGCATGGTCAGTCTGGCCATGGGAGTTACATGAACCGTGGAAGCCATGTGCCCTAGAAGAATGAGGCACTGGTGAGCTGTCACCTTGAATCGGTTGCGAAGGTCGTGAGTTAAGAGGACAAGTGTTTGAGCACGGTCTCTTGGTAGAAAAGCAGTCGCTAGCGTCGTGTTTAGCTCTGCACCTATGAACTGTAGTAGATGAGTTGGTGACAGATGGGATTTCTGGTAGTTGATGAGAAATCCCAAGGAATGAAGGACTTGGATGGTGAGCTTGAGGGAAGTGACAGCTCCTTCTTTTGAATGACTTTTGATGAGCCAGTCGTCTAAGTAAGGGAACACGTGCACTTTTTGTTTGTGTAGGTGTGCCACTGCTGCAGCCATGCATTTCGTGAATACTCTTGGTGCTGATGCGAGGCCGAATGGCAGCACTCTGTATTGAAAGTGTTGATCCAGTACCCGAAAACGCAGGTACTGGCGATGAGGAGGATAGATGGGGATGTGAGCGTAGGCATCTTGAAGATCCAGAGAGCAGAGCCAATCTCCCCTTTGAAGAAGAGGTAGAATGGAGCCTAGGGATACCATTCTGAATTTTTCTTTTTTGAGAAATTTGTTGAGATTCCTGAGGTCTAGGATAGGACGAAGGCCTCCTGTTTTCTTTGGAATGAGGAAATATCTGGAGTAGAATCCTCTGCCCTTTTGAGGCCCAGGAACTGGTTCTATGGCCCTGGCTCTCAGAAGGGTGGATAATTCTGTTTGAAGAATTATGGAGTTTTGATTTATTGAGTGAGAGTGAAGTGGTGGATTCTCTATAGGGGTAGTTAAGAAATCCAGCCTGTAACTGTGAGTTGTGATGGATAACACCCACTGGTCGGTGGTG
Organism: Rhinatrema bivittatum; assembly: GCF_901001135.1. Classification (NCBI taxonomy): domain Eukaryota; kingdom Metazoa; phylum Chordata; class Amphibia; order Gymnophiona; family Rhinatrematidae; genus Rhinatrema; species Rhinatrema bivittatum. The sequence continues at coordinate 414,324,524 of NC_042616.1, read as the reverse complement.
ATGGAGGTCCAATTGTTGTGGAAGTACTGAATGCGACCTCCTACAGGTGTTTCTGGGAACGGATTGATGTGACTGCTGCTCTCTGGGGATGTTCAGAAACCAGACGTGGCTGTCGTTTGTGGAGGCGGTGGAGCTCTCGGCTGCCTTTGCCTAGGCTGCTGGCGTTGTGCTGGGCGGCTAGGTCTTTGTCTACCTGCTGGAGGGTAGTATCTACGCTGGCGATAGTAAGGCCGTCGAGTGTCTCTTCTTGGAAACTTTCTAGAAGAGGCCTGCGACTCCTGAGGCTGAGACGACAATTGTTTTAATGTCTCCGAGTGATCCTTAAGGGTCGCTACCGCTTCTTTTATTTTGTCTCCGAAGAGATTATCCCCTAAGCATGGTAGATCAGACAAATGATCTTGGACTTCTGGGCGAAGATCCGAGGCCTTCAGCCATGCCCATCGTCTTGCCGCTATAGCCGATGCTGACAGCCTTGCTGCTGTTTCAAAACAGTCGTAAGTTGCTCTGACTTCGTGCTTGCCAGAGTCAAGGCCTTTATGTACAAGTGTTTGAAAAGCCTCTTGATATTGATCCGGAAGAGCAAGAGAAAGTTCCTGAACCTGTTTCCAAAGGTTCCTCTGGTATTGGTTCATGTACAGCTGGTAAGATGTAATTTTCGATACCAGCATTGAACCCTGGAATACTTTCCTGCCTAGGTTGTCTAACAACCTACTTTCCTTCCCAGGTGGCACTGAAGCATGGGACTTTTGTCTCTTTGCCTTCTTTTGGGCGGATTCCACCACCACTGATTGGTGGGGAAGTTGTGTTCTTTGGAATCCTGGAGTTGGTTGTACCAAGTACGTGGCTTCAGCTCTTTTGTTAACTGGTGAGACAGAACTTGGATGCTCCCAGATTCTGTGTTGAAGTTCTTGTAAGACTTCATGGACCGGGATTGCCAACATCTCCTTTGGAGGGTCTACAAACTGTAAGACTTCCAAAGTCTTTTGTCTCTGATCCACCTCTGTTTGTATAGGGAATGGAATGGTATCAGCCATTTCCCTAACAAAATTTGTAAAGGAGAGGTCTTCTGGTGGAGACTTTCTGTGATCCTCAGTTGGAGACGGTTCAGAGAATAAATCTTCCTCCGAAGAATATTCAGAATGGGAATCATCTGGTTCATCCTGTGGCCTTGGATAAGGAACTGATGTCTTTATAGGTGAGTGCGGCCTAGGGGGCCCTGGAAGTGGATCCTGTGGTACTTGTTTTGTTAGGATTCCCAGTAGTGTGTCCAATTTGTTGAAAACTGGTTGCAGAATGGGAATATCCTCCTGAGGAATCGGTGGTGGAATCAGCCTTCCTGGTGAGGGCACCGGCATGGGCATCGGTGGCACCGAAGAAGGAATCTGTGGGGGCGCATGCGGTATTGGTGAATGCACCGGGGTTGGAATCGATATCGGTTCCCGCGGCATCGTCGATGACCCCGGAATCGATGGTGCGGAGATGGGCATCGATGGATGTGGAATCGGTATCGACGGTGGAATCGCCTCTCGGATAGCCTGTTGCACCGCTTGACGGATTAGAGAGTCAAGTTCCACTCGCACAGCTGGTGAAAACAGAGCAGCTATTGGCCAGGTTTTTAAAGCGCAGGCAAACACAGAATCAAATTTTAGGGATCCGGGCTGCAGGCGGCGACCTGTTGACCTCCCCCCCAGATATTCGCAAGAGGTTTCAGGAATTTTACGGTGCCTTATACTCCCCCGACACCCAAATCGAGGACGCCCAGATACAGGGATACCTTAGTAATGTTACACTTCCTGTCTTGACGCCGGAGGAACAGAGTAGGCTGGATCGTGAGATCTCATCCCTGGAAATACAGTGGGCGATCAAGGACCTCAAGGCTAACAAGGCTCCGGGCCTAGATGGCTATACGCCTCTTTTTTTATAAAACGTTCTCGGCTTCTTTGGTCCCCTTGCTTCAAGATTTATTTCATTCCTTACGAGAGGGTGATCCCCTGGGATCGGGATCTAACGAGGCCGGAATTACCATTCTTGGGAAACCAGGCAGAGATCCTACTCATTGTGGCTCTTACCGGCCCATATCCCTTCTCAACATAGACCTTAAAATTTTAGCTAAAATCCTGGCGAATCGCATGAATAGTGTAATGGGGAAGCTAGTGCACACAGATCAAGCTGGGTTCATACCTGGGAGAATGGCGGCGGATAACATCCGTAAAATTGTGGATTTAATTGGGTGGGCTAGAAGGGAGGACGAGCCGATGGTATTACTTTCGGTCGATGCGGAGAAGGCCTTCGACATGGTGCATTGGCAGTTTCTATTCCAGACTTTGAAGGCCATGAATTTTGGGGAAAAATTCTTAACCTGGTTGAGGCTCCTGTACATCAATCCCACGGCTCGCGTAAAAGTCAATGGCATTTACTCTGAAGCATTTCATATTCAGAGGGGAACACGACAGGGATGCCCCCTGTCCCCTTTACTATTTGCCCTGTTTCTGGAGCCGTTGGCCATCACGGTCCGGAACACACCGCGGATACGAGGGGTAGAGGTGGGGGAAACATCCTATAAGATGTCCATGTTCGCGGACGACATTTTATTTACCTTGACAACCCCGTCCATGTCTTTGAAAGGAGCCTTGGAAGCCTTGGGGAATTTTGGGGCGGTTTCTGGATTTAAACTCAACATAGATAAGTCTGAGATACTTAACGTTACTCTAACTAGCTCGGAACTCTTGGATCTTAAACAGCAGTTTCAGTTCCGATGGGCGTCCTCAAAAATAAAATACTTAGGAGTCTATATTAGCAAGGACCCAGCAGAGTTATATCAATTGAACTACCCACCCCTTGTTCGTAAAATTTTTTCTGATTTAGATCGCTGGTCTGAACTTTACCTTTCTTGGACAGGGAGAATAGCCTCGGTCAAAATGAATATTCTTCCCCGGCTTGGATATTTATTCCAGGCGCTCCCTATCCACATTCCGGATGTTATGGTAAATGGGTGGCAGAAACGTATCTTCTCATATATCTGGAAGAGAAGACCTCCACGGGTTTCCAGAGCCGTCTTGTACAGACCTAGGACACGAGGAGGATTGGGAGTTCCCAACTTGAGGTGGTATCTAGTGGCGTCCCAGATTAGGGCTCTCTTTGATTGGCACAGATTAAGGGAACAGAAACAATGGGTAGTAATTGAAAAAACGTTGGCTGGAGTATCCTCCCTCAGTTCCTTGATTTGGCAACCCAAGAGAACACGTCCCGCTCTGGTCCATGCTACCGCCTCGACTGTTCATACGCTTATGGTTTGGGACCGGTGGAAGACACAGTTGGCGGGAGATAGACGGTATTATTATAGCTCCAGTTTTCAAACAAATTCTAGATTTCCACAGGGCATGCAATCTAAAACCTTTGGAGAATGGATTAACAAGGGAATTAAGAACTTTGGCCGATTGTGGGGACTTGACGGGATTATTCCATTCCCCTCCCTACAGGGGAGGGGACCTACCACCGGGAGATATATTTCAATATTTACAAATTAGACACTTTTTTCAAGTGGAAAAGGTGGGGGGGGACCTAACCCTCGGCAAGACGCAACTTGAGTCTTGGTGTGATCAGGCGGACACCTTGCGGAAAGCTATATCGCAGGTTTATAATTATCTTAACAAGGACCCCATGGTTAAACCAGCGTATCAGCAGGCTTGGGAGAGAGATTTGCACAGATCCCTGTCGGAAGAGACGTGGGATCAGATATTTTCCTGCACAAAAACGGGTCTACCATATTCGCAGCTGTTAGAGAACAGGTACAAAGTATTATTCCGCTGGTATTACACACCATCTAGACTACATAAGTTTAAAATCAACCTATGATGACCGATGTTGGAAGGGGTGTGGGGAAGAAGGTACGTTCCATCATATGTGGTGGACATGCCCTTATCTAGTTAAATTCTGGGATGAAGTGGCTATACTCATCCGAGCAGTTCTTGGGATCGCGATAGTTCTCCAACCAGAGCAGGTGTTATTGAATCTTCCGTTTGAGTTGTCAATATTACATGGAAAACTCATTACCTATATCTTGTCTGCTGCCAAATGTCAGGTTGCACTGGAATGGAGATTGCCTGGTCCTATAGCCTTTGGGAAAATTCATAACCGATTGCACACTCTCAGTTTGTTACATGACAGTGTCAACACTTTTAGAGCATGTGAAGTAGCTTCATCTAGGAGGGTGTGGCAGCCATATAGAGATTGGCAAACACGACAACAATCATCAGTATCCTCATCCTCATAACAATCGTACCATAGATTTCACTAGTTCCTGCTTTCCATCTGCACAGTCTATTCCTACTTTAATAAGCACATGGGGGATTGGGAGGGAGGGAGGGGGGAGGGAGGGGTACTGAAAGGCAAGTGTGTTGGTGTGCAAAGGCCCACAAGCTGGGCGTTAGAATGTTTTGATAACTTACCGTTATTGTATCTTGTTGACTTGTTAATGACAAAGTTGTATTTTTTTTTCTTATTGCACACTTTCAATAAAAAATTTCAATTATAAAAAAAAAAAAGAAAACAGAGCAGCTGTGGAGGGAGGCGGTGTTGGCGAAGCCGATTCCTCCTCAGAGCCCTGAGGAGGTTCGGAACCCGGCACCGATATCGGTGGGGATCGCCCGTCAGTAGGCCTTGGAGCCTCTGCTTCCGACCGGGTTTTCTTAGCCGGAGAGGCCGTACCTGTGGTAGTGTCCTCGGCCACCGATTCCCTCCGTCGTCGATGTCGATGCTTCTCGGGCTGCTTGTCGCTTCCTGAAGTGGATGCCCTCGATGAAATCGACGGGGATGGAGTGGATGCGTCCCCCGCAGCTGGAAGTTTTTTCTTTAACTGCAGCTGGCGAACCGAAGCCGATGGAGACGACCGAGTCGAAGTGGACGGTCTTGGCAGCAGCTGAATAGAAAAAAGCTGTTCCATCTTCTCGGCCCTAAGTCGCCGACCCTTAGTTGTCATTTCAGCACAAGATGGACATGTCTGAATGTTGTGATCCTTGCCTAGGCAAAGAACACATTCGTAATGCGGGTCGGTAATCGACATTGTTCTATTGCAATTCGGGCACTTTTTAAACCTGGATGCCATAACGCCGGACGGCCGTCGACGGCGAAAAAACCGAATATATCTCGATCCCAGCCGGGATTCGATAGAGAAAAAAGTTACCGCCGGTAACTAATGGGAAAAACCCCTGCGATGAAAATAGTATTTTTCGAAATTTTCCGAATTTTTTGGAGATGAAATTTCACCTCAGACTCCAATCAAACCGCGAGGCTAACCGCTTCGCGGAAAAAAGAAGACTGAAGAGAGACCCCTGTGGCAGGGAATATCATGGCATGCTGGGCATGCTCAGTAGGCACTCTGGTGCCATTCAAAAGTTTCATAGAAACTTTTAAAGAAGTTTTCCGTACATAGGGCTCCATTACTGATGTCACCCATATGTGAGGACTAGCATCCTGCTTGTCCTGGGATAAAAGCATGGGTGTAGCTTGCTTGTTACGGTGGCTACTACCCCGAATCAATTAAGCATGATAGTTGACTTTGAATAAGTATCCAGTGCAGCTCACTGCTTCAGCAACAGAGGGAATTAAGTAAAGAGGATTTTTATTCAGACAACCAACAATGGCTGAATTGCACATGCAGGGTAAACAAATGGGAGTAGCTTAATTATTACGGCGGTTACTACCCCAAACCAATTAGCTAGATACTTCACTTAGATGCAGCCCCAGCACTACTGTCTGCATCGATGGTGGGGGTGGAAGGGAATTGGAACCAAAAAGTTACCAATAAGGGCCCTGACCGCAGTGGTCAGAGTAACAGATTATGAAAACAAATAGGTGTGAAAGCTTGCTGGGCAGACTGGATGGGCAGTTTGGTCTTCTTCTGCTGTCACTTCTATGTTTCTAACTTGTCATGACTAAGATAGACCACACACACACACATTGTTGACCCCTGCTATATGAGAAGCTGACAATGCTAGCAAATGCTGTTCTAACCCATGGAAAAAGAAGATCTATTTCCTGAGAGACTTGCCAACTTCGAGTCCTCCCTTGATGATTTATGTAGGCCACCGCTGTCGAGTTATCCAACATTACTTTCACTGCTTTTCTTTCCAACCGGGCCTCGAGCTGCAAAAAGGCTAGCCGAATTGCTCAGGCTTCCTCTCAGTTGTTGGACCAAGTCGCTTCTTTGGGAGCCCACTGCCCCTGCACTACTAGCTCATGACAGTGAGTTCCCCAACCCTGTAGTCTCGCATATGTAGTGACCACTATCCAGTCAGGAGTTTCCAAATCCATTTCTTTTTCTAGATGGTCCCAGAATAACCACCAGAGCAACTGTCATCTCACTTCTGGTGGCAAGGTCAACAGCACATTATACTCCTGAGACTGAGGATTCAGCGGGCCAGAAGAGACCTTTGCAGAGGAGACATATGCACGTGTGCTCAAGGAACCACCTCCATCATCGTGGCCATTGACCCCAGTGTCTGTAGATATGACCATACCAATGCAGCAACCACTGATCTCAGGGTTCAGACCTGCCTCCAGATCTTCTGAATGTGGGACTCTGGAAGAAACACCTTGCCCTGAGACATATCGAATCAGACACCCAGGCCTGAGAAGGCTGCAGGTTGCTCTTGGCCAAATTCACTACCCATCCCAGGTGCTGCAGCAACTAAACCACCCTGCTCGATATCACCCAACTCTCCGTGCATCTGACCGCTCAGATTAGCCAGTCGTCCAAACATGAATGAACCAGAATTCCCTCCTTATTGAGAGCTGTGGCCACCACCACCATCGAAAAGGTCCTGGACACCGTGGCCGAAAGGCAACGCCTGAAACTGGTAATGGCAGCCTAAAACCTCTAAGCGCAAGTAACGCTGATGTTGTTTGTGAATTGGAATGTATAGGTATGCTTACAAGAGGTCTAGAGAAGTAAAAAACTCTCCGCTCTGTACCGCCATGACTGACCGACCTTAAAGTTTCCATTCGAAAACAGGTAACCCAAAGTGCTCGATTGACTTCCTTTCGATCTAGAATAGGTCGAAAGGAGCCCTCCTTCTTGGGAACCATGAAGTAAATGGAATAACAGCCTGTGCCTTCCTGCTCCTTTGGAACCGGAACCACGGCCTTCAGAGCGAGCAGTCCCTGCAATGTGGCCTGAACCACTGCCCGCTTTTCTGTGGAACAAGGGGAAACCATAAAAGTTTCTGAGAGAAGACAGATAAGTCCCAAAGTGTACACATCACGCACCACTTCCAAAACCCACTGGTCGGAAGTGATGTGGGCCCACCGCTGATAAAACAGACAAGCAACCACTTATCTTCGGAACTGGAGGATGGACCCCCCCAAACATCTTTGGGAGGATCGAGGAGCTCCAGAGCCAGAGGCACCGTCTTTACCTGGCTTCTTTGCCTGAAAGGACTGAGAGCTGGCAAATGAGCGGGACACCTCTGACTACTCGAACTTCTGGAAGAGCGAAAACACCGAGCACTCCAAATCGCCCCTTTGCAGATGAAAACTGGGGAGTAGATTTCCTGTCCTAAGGTAACTAAGGAAATTTGGACTCTCCCCATCGATCTGCCATCTTTTTCAATTCTTCACCAAACCATATGCACCCCTTAAAGGGCAACTTGGTAAGACTGAACTTTGAAATAGTATCTGCGGACCAGTTCTGTAGCCAAAGTACTCTTCGGGCTGCAATCACGAAAAGCTACCCCTCCCCTCCAAGCAGCTGTACTTGCCAAATCATAACCTGCATCTGCCAACAATGGAGCTCCCGGCTCCAGGTATGGGCCATTCTCACCTCAATTTTGCAATCCTGGGCATCTTTTAAAGCAGCACCTCCTTCCACTGGAATGGTGGTATGTTTCGTCACTATGCAGACCAGGGCGTCCACCTTGAGGAAACCGCAGCTGCTCATTAGCTTTAGGGTCCATAGGGTACAAACCCACCAATGAGCAACCTCCTTTAAAATTAGCCTCAGGAGAACTCCATTCCAAATCAATCAATTCTTGAACAGCCTCATGTAGAGGAAAAAGCCAGGATGCCTTTCGCAAATTAACAGTCACAGGATTCTTTTTCGTATCATGAGCTGCAGCTGGCAAGGCCTACTCACACTACAAGGCCTTCAGGGTCTGTCCTATGTGGTTCTGCATCTGGGGGAATCTTTCCCTCCTCCAAAATGCTTTGTTGAGATCCCCCACCGAGGATCCAAACTTTTCCCAGGAGTCTACTGAAGGGTCCGCATCCTCACCTTCTACCCCAGCATGCTGTCCCCTTCTCTACTTTACCCGACTAAGGTGGGGTGGGAGAAGGGGCGGGGAGACAGACTCCTTTGACAGCTTCCACAATCCTGAGGAGGGAGACCGCTGATGCGGGCGATCCCAAGATTCCACCTGAGATCCTTCCTGCCCCTTACAAAAAGCCTGAAGGCCTTTAAAAAACATTCCACCCAAGACATGGTGGAAATATCCATTCCCTGAGAAGGTAAAGCCCCTTACGAGTTCCCTCCCATGGTAATTGGCAGGAGAGGCGACGGGGAAGACTCCTCCCCCCCCCCCCAGGAGGAGCTGGGGCCACACTTCCCTCCTGTGAACTGGGAGCTCCTGATGTCCCCGCAGGAACAAATTCCCCTGCAGAGACATCTCCTTGAGGATCCATACACTTCTAGCAAATGCTGAGCGATCTCCTGGGGCTAATTACCCGCATATGACAGGCAGAGCAGACGTGCAACTTTTTCCCCTTACGTCATCTCTCCTCCTTGCGCACTTCAGTATCAGTAGTAGCTCAAAATGATGCCTGCCGCGTTGTTCCTGCACTGCCGCGGCACTCTGACCAGCTCCACAACTGTCACTTCAGCCCCTGCTCGCAATGCGGCCCAACACGGTCTCTCAATCCTGCCTCTCCTCAGTGCACAATCACTGCTACTGTCTTTTGGGCTCTCGCTTTTTTTTTTCTTTTAAACTTTGTCCTGCTGAAATCTGCAGCATAACATAGAAACCGGGGCAGGGAGCAGGCAAGGGAGAGGACGACACAACAGAAGGAGAAGGAAGAGAAACAATTAACAGGGCTAAGCCCAAGGCTCCCTTACCCTACCAGCACTCTCCCTACAGGAATTCTCCCTGTGTCAGGAGGAGGGCTGGGGCCAGCCTTCACCTCACTCCCGACCTATATTGTCACAACTGAGGGAGGGAGCAAAAATATCACCAAAGGAGGTCAGAACAGGCTGTTCAATCCTGGCAGGCTGAAGTCCACAAGCAAGGATTCATGTCCACCACCTGCTGGAGACAGAGAAATCCTGGCTGGCTGATGTTTGTGGTGAGCTATATGAGAGGGACATCGGTGAGTCATTGTTCTTAGTCTCCACCTGCTGGTTGGAGTGCACAACCCACTGGTGTGGTCTGGCTTGCCCGGATGAAGAACACAAAAAAGGAGGGAGAAAGGAAACAAGAGAAGAAATAAGCAAACAAATGCTGCCTTACTCTTCTTAAAGCCTTCAAAGCTCTTTTCAGAGGTAGAGAGCTCTTGCCATCACCTCATGAACTGCCCCCTGTAAACTGGCCACTGCCACTGGGTTTTAGCTCAGCTGAGGGAAGAAGACCCAGCTGTTACCTCAGGAGCGCCCTGGCCTATCCCAAACCTGACAGGCCTATGTCCACAGAACAGTATGCATGTCCACCATCTGCTGGAGAAAGAGAATACTGGCAGGCTGATGTCAGCATGGGAGTATATAAAGGTAACATCAGTAAGCCTGTTAATTTCTGTCACCATCTGCTGATTGGTGTGCATAATCCAATTGTATGGGCTGGCCTGTCTGGAAGAAGAGGAAACATGTTTAATATCACCTATGCCAGATAATTAGCAGGTGCAAAAATACATGGATAAATTGGAAAATCTACACATGTAAGTGCCTTTTAAAACAACAACTTATATGCATAACTGTTGGCCATGTACAGGAATGCCTTTAAATCACTCTTTTACACATATGTACATGTGAAAATGAACACACACATATTTTCAATTTTTATTCAATCCGGAATACACGTTTAGAGGCTACTTATGCGTGTATATGCTCATTTTTACGTATAACATTTTGAAAGTTCACCTTTATATGCATACATTATAGGTATATTACACACATACATGTCAATACTCACAATGCAACTGTATTCCTCATCGTCCATTTCCTTCACTTTCAGACAGTAAGACTGAAACAAGAACATTCCAGGGCTTAGGACAATGCACACAGTTCCCTCAGTTACAGTGAAACCCCAAGTGCTAATCAAAACAATGCGGAAGTATCCTCAGTCCCGTTAAAATTGGAGAAAGAAAGAAAGAAAAAAATGGGCAAACTGCATAAGGAAGCTTTATTGAATATAGTCTTTTTTAGACAAGCTTTCAGGAGGTATTCCTTCCAGAAAGTTAACTGCAAACAGGGCTGTCCCCTGACCCAGTTACACCCAAGGATTCATAGACCTGCTTTTCTTACAGAAAGTAGATTACAAATCCCTAGATGTAATGGAGTAGAACCAGGACTGGCTCAGCCTATCAGGGGTTATGCTAATTGCAACTGAGCTGCTGAAGAGCACATTTCTTTGCAAAGCATAACTGAGTTAGTCCAATATAAGAAATTCTTGAAACAGGCTTGGCGATTTGTTTTCTACATATGAGGAATAGCTGGCATTGGAACAATGCACTTAGGAGGGGTGTGCACTAAGGAACAAGGGGGGCATTAACACAGATCCACTGCTTACCCAAAAGATATTAGTACTGAAAGAGGTGGTGTAAGTGGGGCAAAGAAGATAAGATCCAGTGCTTCCTGTTTCAATATTCTACGGAGACCAGAAAGAAAATGTGACACCATCTTTTGCTGAAGGTGGTCTGCATATCAGCTAGGATTAAGCAGAGTTGCTTACCTGTAACAGGTATTCTCTGAGGACAGCAGGATATTTTTCCTCACACATGGATGACATCAACAGATGGAACCTGGCATGGAACTTTGATCTCAAAGAATCTAAAGAGTTCAACATGCCCTACTGAGCATGTGCAGTTATAGTCATCACCCTGCCCCCTAGGCAGAGTCCCTCAGTCCATGATATAGCTAATACATGGAGAAACTGACTCCCAGGGGAGGCGGGTGTGTTTCGTGAAGACTAACATCCTGCTGTCCTCGGAGAACAGCTGTTACAGGTAAGCAACTCTGCTTTCTCCGAGGACAAGCAGGATGGTAGTCCTCACACATGGGTGAATCCCTAGCTATAGGCTGTCTGAGCAGGACAAAGTGGGAAACTGCACAGTGCAGAAGCACTACCAGTCTCCATTTTGCCTGTAAGGCACCCAACCCACAATGGGTCCAGGCTGGAGAAGAGTTGGGTTCTACAAAGAAAAGCCATAGAAATGACTGAGGCACAAAACCCTCATGAGTGGCAGGAGCGCCTAAGGCAGAGGAATGATGCAAGTGTGAGCAGAAGCACACTCCGCATCACGGAAAACATAACAAGCAGGGTTCAGAATATTAACTCTGACAAAGAAGTAGGCCTAGAAAATGCTGGGTACAGGAAAAGCCTAGAGATGAAAATAAGAGAACTCTAGGATGAAGATTGCACAGTTTCCTTCAGTATTAGAAGACAACCGAAAACCCAGCTGGGGCCTGAGAACTCCCCAGAAAGAAACTGTGGTCCACTATTTCCAAAGGACAAAATGTATCTGCAGAAGTGTGCCCATGCATGACTGATAGGCACAATAGGCAGAAAAGCCCAAGCAATGTTTGGAGAATATTCAGGAGACAGATACTATGTGCTGAAGCACCAGATCTAGATGACCATGCAGGACAGCGGCAAGAGTTCCAGGGGATAAATGGCAACCCCTTAACGGATTGCTAGCCCAACTCCCGAGCAGGGAGAAAAGTTAGGCCTGAAGTTCACCCACATTGCATACTGTCAAGGGCAGGGCCATCCATCCTGTCTACAGGTGAGCAGGAAAGGCACTTTGGGCAACCTAGTGAAGTGAGAAAGCCAAAGGCAGTATTGGCCAGAGCCTGGCGAAAATATAGGGAAAAACGTGATGTATCTTTCCCTACAGGTATACCACGAATGCCTTAGCTTTTTCTCTCTTCCCCCTGACATTCCATCTGGAAGTCAGAGGGTACAAATGGATAGCAGAGTTTCAGGTGTGACCTTTAATCAGTGGAAGTTTTTTGACATTTATTTATTTATTTAGCACTTTTATATACCGATATTCAAGTAACAAAGTTACCAATCACTTCGGTTTACATTCCAACAATAACCATGACATGAGAATGCCTTACATTGAACCAGGATGATCAAACTTGGATACAAAGAACTGGGTTTAACATAGTGTATAAAAGGAAGAGACTTGACCGGCAAGCCTAATGCTAGCTAGGTGTAATGCCAGGTGTCTAAGGCGGCGGCACAGGGATTAGGTGCTATGACGGCGGGTTTGTTAGAACGTATGTACATATAGCGACTTGCCAAGGACGAGGTCTACTAGTGGGAGATTTGATGAGATAGCTGGGTTAAGAGAAGGCTTGGTTGAACAACCAGGTCTTGAGTCTTTTTTTTTTAAAGGTGCTCGGGCATTGTTTGAGCCGGAGGTCTGGAGGGAGCGAGTTCCATTGCGTTGGGCCAGCGGTGGAGAGAGCTCTCTTCCTTAATGAAGTTTTGATAGGGGAGGCCTGTAGGGTGTCTCTATATGCTATTCTCACCGGTCTGGAGGTTGTGCGAGGCAGAAGTGGGATCATGAGATCCAGTGGGGTGATGTTGTGAATGGCTTTGTGGATGATCGATAAGACTTTGTACAAGATTCTGAATTTGATTGGGAGCCAGTGCAGGTTCTGTAGGATGGGTGTGATATGGTCTCTTTTGTTGGTCTTGGTTAGAATCCTTGCTGAGACGTTTTGTAACATCTGTAAAGGTTTGATGGTATTAGCAGGGAGGCCAAGTAAAAGTGAGTTGCAATAATCAATTTTAGAGAAAATGATTGCTTGTAAAACTGTCCGGAAATCTTGGAAGTGGAGGAAGGGTCTCAACTGTTTTAAGACTTGGAGTTTAAAAAAGCAATCCTTTACAGTGAGATTGATATAACTTTTGCAGTTCAGTTGATTATCCATGACGACTCCTAGGTTTGACTTGGGGGGAAACAACTGGTTGAGAAGCGGGGTGTGTGTTGGACAGCGTGTAGTTACCATCTTGGGTGATGAGGAGGAACTCTGTCTTGTTGGAATTCAGTATCAAGTTGAGGCTTGTTAGGAGGTTGTTTATGGATTGCAGACAAGAATTCCAGAGATCCAGGGTTTTGTGAAGTGACTCGGTAATCGGTATGAGAATTTGAACATCGTCTGCGTATAAATAATGAGTTAGATTTAGTTTGGTTAGGAGCTGACAAAGAGGGAGCAAGTATATGTTGAATAGGGTTGGAGATAATGATGATCCTTGTGGGACTCCCAGGGTAGAGCAAATGGGGTGTGACTCTTTACTGTTGATTTTGACCTTGTAATACCTGTTATGGAGGAAAGATTTGAACCAGCTGAGGGCGATGTCTTTAATGCCAATATCAGCCAGCCGATCATTCAAACTCTTTCTCCTGGAGTGAGGAGTTTAGTGGTAATCAGCTGAAGATGCTGAATGCTGTGCAAGAGACTTCAGTGTTTCAGCATATTGTTGTAATTTCTTGTTAGCAATAATAAAAATAGATTTGACATGGAAATCGGAGGGAGCGAGATCACAAGGAGGTAGACTGCTGGACTGCCGGGGTAAGCACAAGTCACTAGGTGGTATATTCCCAACCCCAAGCAAATCATTCATTGCTGATTCCAGCAGGGAATTACCGCGCCCCCCCCCGAGACAGAGCCTTCAGCCTGCTTGGAACAGCTGAACTGAGAGCGAATTCCCCAAGGAAGACATCCAGAAATACTCCACTAAGGGACAGGAAGCCAGGCTGCTGCAAGTGCAACCCCTGTCTAATAGGATTTCGCCACCGGCCAGGAAACCGGAAGGGCAACAGGGTAGGATCAGGGCGATCTCGGAACCGATTGCCAAAACATCTGGCAAGGGTCGAGAGACATATTCCTCTTCTGAGGTAGGAGAGGACTCCCGACACTACCCTCCCAGTGTCCACTTCCCTTCGGATTTGATCAGGACATAGTCCTAGATGAGTCTGAAAGTCTTCAACAGGCATGGACATTGTTTAAAAATACAATACTAGAGGCACAGTCCATATGTATTCCACGCATTAAGAAAGGTGGAAGGAAGGCAAAACGATTACAGTCATGGTTAAAAGGTGAGGTGAAAGAGGCTATTTTAGCCAAAAAAAATCCTTCAAAAATTGGAAGAAGGATCCATCTGAAGAAAATAGAATAAAACATAAGCATTGTCAAGTTAAGTGTAAAACATTGATAAGACAGGCGAAGAGAGAATTTGAAATGAAATTGGCCATAGAGGCAAAAACTCATAATAAAAACTTTTTAAAATATATCTTAAGCAAGAAACCTGTGAGGGACTTGATTGGAACATTAGATGACCGAGGGGTTAAAGGGGCTCTTAGGGAAGATAAGGCCATTGCAGAAAGACTAAATGAATTCTTTGCTTCCGTGTTTACTAATGAGGATGTTGGGGAGATACCAGTTCCAGAACCTGGAAGATGTAGTAGGCCAGATTGACAAACTAAAGAGTAGCAAATCACCTGGCCCGGATGGTATGCATCCTAGGGTACTGAAGGAACTAAAAAATGAAATTTCTGATCTATTAGTTAAAATTTGTAACCTATCATTAAAATCATCCATTGTACCTGAAGACTGGAGGGTGGCCAATGTAACCCCAATATTTAAAAAAGGCTACAGGGGTGATCCGGGTAACTATAGACCAGTGAGCCTGACTTCAGTGCCAGGAAAAATAGTGGAAACTATTTTCAAGATCAAAATTGTAGAGCATATAGAAAGACATGGTTTAATGGAACACAGTCAACATGGATTTACACAAGGGAAGTCTAGCCTAACAAATCTGCTTCATTTTTTTTGAAGGGGTTAATAAACTTGTGGATAAAGGTGAACCCGTAGATGTAGTCTATTTGGATTTTCAGAAGGCGCTTGACAAAGTTCCTCATGAGAGGCTTCTACGAAAACTAAAAAGCCATGGGATAGGAGGCGATGTCCTTTCGTGGATTACAAACTGGTTAAAAGACAGGAAACAGAGAGTAGGATTAAATGGTCAATTTTCTCAGTGGAAAAGGGTAAACAGTGGAGTGCCTCAGGGATCTGTACTTGGACCGGTGCTTTTCAATAGATATATATATAAATGATCTGGAAAGGAATACGACAAGTGAGGTTATCAAATTTGCAGATGATACAAAATTATTTAGAGTAGTTAAATCACAAGCAGACTGTGATACATTACAGGAGGACCTTGCAAGACTGGAAGATTGGGCATCCAAATGGCAGATGAAATTTAATGTGGACAAGTGCAAGGTGTTGCATATAGGGAAAAATAATCCTTGCTGTAGTTACACGATGTTAGGTTCCATATTAGGAGCTATCACCCAGGAAAAAGATCTAGGTGTCAGAGGATAATTCTTTAAAATTGTCGGCTCAGTGTGCTGGCAGTCAAAAAAGCAAACAGAATGTTAGGAATTATTAGGAAGGGAATGGTTACTAAAACGGAAAATGTCATAATGCCTCTATCTCGCTCCATGGTGAGACCGCACCTTGAATACAGTGTACAATTCTGGTCACCGCATCTCAAAAAAGATATAGTTGCGATGGAGAAGGTACAGAGAAGGGCAACCAAAATAATAAAGGGGATGGAACAGCTCCCCTATGAGGAAAGCCTGAAGAGGTTAGGGCTGTTCAGCTTGGAGAAGAGACGGCTGAGGGGGGATATGATAGAGGTCTTGAACGAGTAGATGTGACTCGGTTATTTACACTTTCGAATAATAGAAGGACTAGGGGGCATTCCATGAATTTAGCAAGTAACATTTAAAACTAATCAGAGAAAATTCTTTTTCACTCAACGCACAATAAAGCTCTGGAATGTGTTGCCAGAGGATGTGGTTAGTGCAGTTAGTGTAGCTGGGTTCAAAAAAGGTTTGGATAAGTTCTTGGAGGAGAATTCCATTAACGGCTATTAATCAAGTTTACTTAGGGAATAGCCACTGCTATTAATTGCATCAGTAGCATGGGATCTTCTTAGTGTTTGGGTAATTGCCAGGTTCTTGTGGCCTGGTTTTGTCTCTGTTGGAAACAGGATGCTGGGCTTGATGGACCCTTGGTCTGACCCAGCATGGCAAGTTCTTATGTCCTGTGGCTGTGGCACGGTATCCACTTGATGGAGTAGGTGGCTACGCGCTGTTAAAAAGCAAATAACGTGTGATGACGTCTTCCCCGCCATGCTTCCAAGCTCTTCGCGATGCAGAACTAACTAGGAGGCCCAGACCGTGAGGTGACTATGGCAGAACCCCAGCTTTGGCAGAAACTGCACAAATAGGGAGAATGCTGTCACCGCCTGAGGCGCTCTGAGTAGTAACTCACAGTGGAGTGAACAGGAACAGTGTGACTGTAGTGTCCCCAGACTACTAGTGCACTGGGCATGGCAGTGTATGACATTCCATGGCGTCGCCCCCTGAGAACGCTCCATGAGGCTGGACCCAATCCTTGAAACTGCGTTGGAAAAGGCTCACGTTTGTTTCCCTCAAGGAATGATAGTAGCGAAGTCCATGGTGACCAACTGTGTCCATGGAGCCCTGCGGTTATGTCCCACAGCATTCGACCACATCCACTGATGCCTGCACTGGAGACAGTGCCCATAGACCATACGCGGGTACCAACAAAGGGTCACATCAAGGGAATCAAACGATGTGGCACTCAGGGCTTCGATGGCACTTGACCAAATCAGGATCAGATCGACTGTGTATAGCGTCATCCCTAGCGCCACAGGTGCCCGTGGACCTCGACCACCCGGTGGCACCTAAGCACTCAGTGCCTAAAAGCATCAATGGACAGGCGGTAACAAGGATGCCAGGGGGCATGCAGGCAGAAGCTCTGTAGCCCGAACACAGCACATCGATGCCCAAAGGAACTGAAGACTGCCAGTGCCATCGACTGTCCCTCTTGGCTTATCTATTTGTCCAAGGACTTTGATGCGGTGAGATCGATGTCATCTTTCGTCAGCAGCTATGGCAGACAAGAACCCTGCTAGGGCACAAAACCAGGTGGGGCCTCTGACACCCTCCAATCCCATCAGCGCAGGGCCCTTGATATTATCGGCATCCATGGTCTACAATAGCCGCAGCCTGTGATGGGGCAGCACGGGGCTCCTCAGAGTCCCGAGGGCGCCAGACTGCTGCATCTGGATGCCTAGGCATACCAGGGTGCTCTGTGTAGACAGTGACCCAGGCATTCGATCTGTCCAAGGCAGAAACCCATCGTCCAAGGGCTTCAGTGACACTCGAGAGCCCTCAAGAGTTCCTGTGGATGATGCCTCAAGGACAACGAGGGCATCCAGCAGCAATTCCTGCACCTCGATAGTGGTGCTCGATATAATCAAGAGCAGCAACGAAAGGCACCGGTGGCCAACATCCCCGATGGCCTCCATGGCGGCCCCACAGCCTGATGGCACTGAATGCGCCGATTGTATTGGGGCAGCTCTGCATCGTGACTGTATCGGAGCTGCGCTTTGCGATGGCATCATGGCCACTCACCACGATGGCCTTGAAGGCAGCTGCATCGAGGTACCTACCCCGACCACATTGAGGGTGGTCATGCATGCACCTCGATGGCGTCACTAGCGCAGCTGCATCAATGGCCAAGAGGCCTCAAGTCGATAGCAGCGAGGGCATAGACATCAACTTCGGCCCTGACGGTATTGAGGGGAACCATGGCGCTCAATGGCAGACCTGATCCCTGATGCCAGCCGCTACTGCCATATCAATTCCTACGGCACAGAAGGCCTTTAAGATACCCAGTGCGGTCCCACTCCTCAATGACCTCGTGGGTGCCCTGGCACCTCGACGGCATCAAGGATGAGCATCGTGTTCAATGGCAAACCTGGTCCCCAACGTGGTCCTGACATCGATGATTAGATCAACGGTGCGCTGGTCACAGATGTGCATGGACAAACATTACTGGGCATGCCACCAAAGGTGCAGCAGCAAGCTGCTTGTCCAGGCTCCTGCTCACCCTCTCTCTCAGGGAGACTGCACTGCCAACACCGGCAAGCAGGAGGGGAGGCTACATCATCCAGGGCTCCTGCTCATGGCCACTAGTTCCTTTGAGTGTGGGGAAGATGAGCTCTCCCCCCCAAAGGAACGGTAATGGCCCTTGATCTCTTCACTGACTGACCTCCATCAATGCAGATTGATCAGTGAAACGACATGGAACTCCTGTTCAGGTAGAACTCAGGTAAGTCCCCAGGCTCAGCGGCCTACATGAATCACCCATGGACTGCACTCAGTCAGTCCTACCAGCACCAGACAAGAGGTACAAAAACACAGAGAGCAGGGAAAGGACACAAAAACTAAACTGCAGGTGCAGTATTTTTTTGTTTTTTAAAGGAAGAAATAGACTCTGCCAGTTTGCACAGTGACTAAGGCCTGCCATACGGCTGGCAGACAGAGGAGAAAACTACCATAAGGAAAGAAAATAACTACAGTTCTAGAAAAAATCACTTACAAAGTCTGTAGAAGAAGAGAGCAAAGTTGAATACCGTGAGCACACTGCTCCTGCAACTACATAGCTCTGCGGGAAAAAAAAAAAAAAGACTGAGGGACTCTGCCTAGGGGGTAGGGTGATGACCACAGCTGCACATGCTCAGTAGGGCATGTTGAAAGCTCTTGATTCTTTTAGATCAAAGTTCTGTGCTGGGTTCCATCTGATGTCACCCATGTATGAGGACTACTATCCTGCTTGCCTCAGAGGAAGGAAAATTGGTTCTTACCTGCTAATTTTCTTTCCTGTAGTACCAGGGATCAGTCCAGACCGCTGGGTTGTGTGTCTCCCTTCCAGCAGATGGAGTCAGAGAAAAAACTGAAAAGGCACCCCACTCTTATCCTGGTGTGCCACCTGCAATCTTTCAGTATAATCCATACCATAGCAGAATGAAACATATTATAAACCGCAAACTTAAGAACCAATGGCTATATTAAGTGCCTAATGAAAACCGCATAACTTATGTACATGGAGGGAGTACTCCCATATGCAACTTGAAAGCTATTCACTGTGAAGTATTCTGCAGAATGAAAACAAGACGTGACAGACTCTCCAGGCTCCATGGGTGGGCATCTGGACTGATCCTTGGTACTACAGGAACGAAAATTAGCAGGTAAGAACCAATTTTCCTTTCCCTGTACGTACAAGGATCAGTCCAGACCACTGGGATGTACCCAAGCTGCCCTAAATGGGGTGGGACCTGGAGATTCTCGCTCGAAGAACACTGCTGCCGAAGCAGTCGACACCCAGATCACGGATGTCCAAATGGTAATGCTTAGCAAAAGTATGTAAAGATTTCCAGGTAGCTACTCTGCAAATCTCTTGCGGCGAGACAAGCTGACTTTCCGCCCAAGATGCCGCCTGAGATCTGATTGAATGCGCCCTCAAATCATCCAGTATTGTGCACCCAAGACAGATATATATCGAAGATATGGCTTCCTTCAGCCATCTAGCAATAGTGGCCTTGGATGCCTTCTGGCCTTTCTTAGGACCATTCCATAAGACAAACAGATGGTCAGACAACTGAAAGGCATTTGTCATCTCCAAATAGTGAAGCAGAATCCGCCGCACATCTAATCTGCGCAAGTTGCGAGCCTGAGGAGAATCACGATCCAAATCCATGAAAGCAGGCAACTCCACAGTCTGAGTCAAATGAAACCCCGATACCTCCTTTGGAAGGAATGAGGGCACTGTTCTAAGAGATACTCCTGAGTCTGAAATCTGGAGAAAGTGTTCCGGACAGGACAACACTTGAAACTCCGATATTCGCCTTGCTGAAGTGATAGCCACCAGGAAAATCCCCTTGAGTGTCAGGTCTTTCAAGGTGGCCCATTTGAGGGGCTCAAAGGGAAGATCACACAAGCCACGGAGAATCAGATTCAAACTCCACGAAGGACACACTCATCTGACCGGAGGATTCAAATGTTTAGTGCCCTTCAGAAAACGCGACACATCCAGATGAGCTACAAGAGAAATTCTGTCAATCTTTCCACACAAACATCCAAGGGCCGCTACCTGCACTCGAAGAGAACTGCACGCCAAGCCTTTCTTCAGACCCTCCTGCAAGAACGCCAGAATATGAACAATAGAGGTGCAACACGGGGACACATTCAACCCGCTACACCAGGTATCGAAAACCTTCCAGACTGTAACATAGGCAAGCGAAGTGGACTTCTTGCGCACCTGCAGGAGGGTGGAAATAACTGAATCAGGATATCCTTTCTTCCTCAACTGACTCCTTTCATAAGCTAGGCTGCTAGACAAAATCAATCCACTTGATCGAAAAATACTGGACCTTGTCGAAGAAGATTCGGCAGATGACAGAGTTGGAGTGGACCGTCTACCGCTAAGTTGATCAGATCTGCAAACCACAGCCTTCGTGGCCACGAGGATGACCGACCCTGTGTGAGCCTCTATCCGTCGTAATACCTTGCCTACCAACGGCCAGGGAGGAAAGACAAAGCAGAATGTCACGAGGCCACGGGAGGACTAGAGCATCCATCCCTTCCGACCCGTGCTCCCTTCGGCGACTGAAAAACCGAGCCGCCTTTGCATTCCTGAGTCGCCATCAAGTCCAGGTGAGGCACGCCCCACTGACAAGTCGGCAGATGCATTGCCTCCTCGGACAGCTCCCACTCTCCAGGATCAAGGTGCTGGCGACTGAGAAAATCCACCTGAACGTTGTCGACTCCGGCTATGTGAGAAGCCACAAGGCAGACTAGATGGCGCTCCGCTCAACCATTAAGCGGTCGGCCTCTGAGGCCACTGGACAACTTCTGGTTCCTCCTTGATGATTGATGTACGCCACTGTGGTCGCACTGTCGGACAAGACTCACACCGACCGATGGCTCACCAGGGGGAGAAAACTGCGCAATGCCATTTCGCCTGTTTACTTGTCCATCGTCCCTGTGCTGCCCGTGATTGGCAAACCGTGCCCCAGCTGGAGAGGCTGGCGTCTGTCGTCATGATCACCCACTGAGGCTCCTCCAGATCCATACATCGCTGCATGTGGGCTGGAATCAACCACCAATCGAGACTGGACCTGGCGATTTCCAAGAGTGTTAATCGGATTTAGAACTCCTCCGACTTCGGATCCCAACGAGAAAGTAAAGCTCTCTGCCAAGGTCTCATATGAGCGAAGACTCAAGGGACTAACTCTAGAGTAGATGCCATAGAACCAAGCACTTGTAAATAATCCCAAACCCGGGGTAGCGGTAGTGACAATAGCCGACAAATCTGCGCCATTAACTTGTTGGTTCGCTCCTGCGTGAGGAAGACTTTGCTGACCGACGTGTCAAACCGAGCGCCTAAGAAGTTCAGAACTAGGGACGGGACTAACTGGCTCTTGGCGAAATTGACAATCCACCCGAGAGATCGAAGATGGTGCAACACTGACTGAACCGCTGCCTTGCAAAGCTCCTCAGACTTCGCATGGACAAGCCAATCGTCCAGGTAGGGATGAACCAAAATCCCCGCTGCTACAACCACTATGACCCTTGGTGAAGACCCAGGGAGTCGTCGCCAATCCGAACGGGAGTGCCTGGAACTGGTAATGCTCCCCAAAAACCATGAACCTGAGATACTTCCGGTGACGCTTGCGGATCCCTATGTGAAGATATGCCTCAGTCAGGTCTAAAGAAGCCAAATATTCGCCGGAGTGCACGGCCGCAATGACTGAGCGGAGAGTTTCCATGCGAAAACGAGGTACCCAAAGCGCCTTGTTCACCCTTCTTTAGGTCCAAGATCGGGCGGAAGGAGCCCTCCGTTTTTGGAACCACGAAATAGATGGAGTATCTGCCGGTCCTGTACTCCTCTGGAGGGACTGGGACAATGGCTCCCAGGGCTTTCAACCGCTTCAGGGTTTGACTTACTGCTGTTCGTTTTGCATGAGGCCCGCATGGTGACATCAAAAACAGATCCTGCAACAGGCGAGCAAAAACCAAAGCATAACCATGTTCGACAATGCTTAGCACCCACTGATCAGACGTAATCTTGTCCCACTCCTGGAAGAATTGAGAAAGGTGGCCGTCTATCACCGGAACAGAGGATTGGGCCTGCACACCTTCATTGGGCCGACTTTCCCCTGGCCAATCCCTGAGGACCCCCTTCGCGAGAGAACTGCGGCCACGAAAGGAATGAGGCCAAGACTGTGAACTCTGAGCCGGCTGTTGGGGAGAAAAGGCAGGTGTGCTGGCCTGGCGGAACCTGCGCTGGTTCCTGATCCGAGGTCGAGCTGAACCAAAAGTCCTGGAGGTTCGGGGCTTGTCCTCCAGCAATCCTGACAAACTCCTTCATAAGAGACCACATCTCTCCCATTCTCAAAAATCTACACTGGCTACCAATACATTTCAGAATTCTACACAAGTCCCTCACCATCATCCACAAAACCATCCACAACCAAGCCCCTCTCAACCTTCAATTCCCACTCAGACTACACACCTCCTCCAGACCTATCGGAGAAGCCTATAGAGGATCCCTGCACGCCCTCTCAACCAAATCCACACACCATCTTGCATCCAGAGAACGGGCTCTCTCTACAGCGGGACCAACCATATGGAATGCTATTCCCCCCGAACTCAGACAAGAACCTTGCCTGGTGACTTTTAGAAAAAGGCTTAAGACTTGGTTATTTAAACAAGCCTTTCCAGAAACTCACTGATTCAACATAGCAATCATTACTGTACATTCAGCACAACGTAAATAATTGCTCTTCTTGCCGTTGAATTACTTATGCTTTGTTCTTCCTCTTCCCCCAGTTCCAGCGCCCCTGTTTTATTGTAACTTCTGCTTCTCTTTGCTTTGTTAATATCTAAGGTTATTGTACCCCCGTTCCATGTAAACCGATGTGATATGATTGTATCATGAATGCCGGTATAGAAAAGCACCAAATAAAATAAATAAGGGCTTCCAGATCATCCCCGAACAAGAATTTTCCTTTAAAGGGAAGATTGCTTAACTGGGCTTTGGAGGAAACATCGGCCGACCAGTTACGGAGCCATAAAAGCCTTCTAGCTGAGACTGCCGAAGCCATGGTGTGCGAGGAGGCCCGAAGAAACTATTCTAAAGATCAAAATCATAGAGCATATAGAACGACATGGTTTAATGGAACACAGTCAACATGGATTTACACAAGGGAAGTCTAGCCTAACAAATCTGCTTCATTTTTTTGAAGGGGTTAATAAACATGTGGATAAAGGTGAACCAGTAGATGTAGTCTATTTGGATTTTCAGAAGGCGCTTGACAAAGTCCCTCATGAGAGGCTTCTACGAAAACTAAAAAGTCATGGGATAGGAGGCGATGTCTTTTCGTGGATTACAAACTGGTTAAAAGACAGGAAACAGAGAGTAGGATTAAATGGACAATTTTCTCCGTGGAAGGGAGTGAGCAGTGGAGTGCCTCAGGGATCTGTATTGGGACCCGTACTTTTCAATATATTTATAAATGACCTGGAAAGAAATACGACAAGAGAGGTAATCAAATTTGCAGATGATACTAAATTGTTCAGAGTAGTTAAATCACAAGCAAATTGTGATAAATTGCAGGAATACCTTCTGAGTCTGGAAAAGTGGACATCCAAATGGCAGATGAAATTTAATGTGGATAAGTGCAAAGTGATGCACCACAGGGAAAAATAACCCATGCTATAGTTACAAAATGTTAGGTTCCATATTAGAAGCTACCATCCAAGAAAGAGATCTAGGCGTCATAGTGGATAACACATTGAAATCATCGGTTCAGTGTGCTGCGGCAGTCAAAAAAGCAAACAGTATGTTGGGAATTATTAGAAAGAGAATGTGAATAAAATGGAAAATGTCATAATGCCTCTGTATCGCTCCATGGTGAGACCCCACCTTGAGTACTGTGTACAATTCTGGTTGCCATATCTCAAAAAGGATATAATTGCGATGGAGAAGGTACAGAGAAGGGCGACCAAAATGATAAAGGGAATGGAACCGCTCCCCTATGAGGAAAGACTAAAGAGGTTAGGACTTTTCAGCTTGGAGAAGAGACGACTGAGGGGTGATATGATAGAGGTGTTTAAAATCATGAGAGGTCTAGAACAGGTTAATGTGAATCAGTTATTTACTCTTTCAGATAATAGAAAGACTAGGGGGCACTCCATGAAGTTAGCATGTGGCACATTTAAAACTAATTGGAGAAAGTTCTTTTTAACTCAATGCACAATTAAACTCTGGAATTTGTTGCCAGAGGATGTGGTTAGTGCAGTTAGTGTAGTAGCTGTGTTTAAAAAAGGATTGGATAAGTTCTTGGAGGAGAAGTCCATTACCTGCTATTAATTAAGCTGACTTAGAAAATAGCCACTGCTATTACTAGTAACAGTAGCATGGAATAGACTTAGTTTTTGGGTACTTGCCAGGTTCTTATGGCCTGGATTGGCCACTGTTGGAAACAGGATGCTGGGCTTGATGGACCCTTGGTCTGACCCAGTATGGCATGTTCTTATCATATAAGGCATCCGCGGTATAAGCCACAGCGGCCTCTATTCTATCCGCTTGCTCCGCTTCCGGAGACAACTCCTGTGCGATGAGCAACTGCTGCACCCATCTAAGGGTCGCCTGTTGCATGAGGCTACTGCACACCGACGCTCAAATGCAGAGCGCCGAGACTTCCAAGATCCGTTTAAGAAGGACCTCAAGCCTCCAATCCTGCAAATCTTTAAGAGCGGTAGCCCCTGCCACCGGAATGGTCGTTCACTTAGTGATGGCAGAGACCGCCGCGTCCACCTTAGGGATCTTAAGGACGCCCAAGGACTCATCTGGCAACGGGCAGAGCTTTTCCCATAGCTCGCCTCGGGAATCTCCCACTCTCGGGTCATGAGCTGCAGTAGCATAGGATGAAAAGGAAATGTCTTAGGGGGGGGCCCAAAGCCCCGAGAGGACGGGGTCCACTGTGGTAGGCTCCACACTCAGTTACGGAGTCTCAATACCTAGCTCCACTAGCACGTGAGGAATCAAAGGATCCAGCTCTTCCCTCCGGAATAACCGGAGAACCTGTGGATCGTCCCCCTCCACTGGGGTGGATCCATCAACATCCCTGTCCAAATTCCCGAGGAGTGGGTCCTGGGGAGGAGGATCTGCAGGAACGGGAGCTGGGGTCCCTAATGGATCCGAAGGCGCACGACCTGTCCTCCATCTAGGGGCCTCTGACCCCTCCGAGAGACGAGCAACCTTAGCCAGCAGAGACTCTTGATCTTGCAACTCCACTTCCGCCTCTAAAAAGAGGCATTAAAAGCACAAATTTAGAGGAAAAGGAAGGCTGGTCCTTTAAGGGGGGGGGGGGGGCTGGCGGGCACCTGAATTGGAGGCCTAACAAGGCTCAGGCTTGGCGGGGAAAGCAGAGAAGGAGTTTCCCCTCCCCCTCCATCCATCAGCACAGGAGATTGTGGTGCAGGCAAAATGGCCGCCGTTCCCGCGCTAGACTGGGACGGGGCCGTCTGAGCCCGGCAACGACAAGAATTTTTGCCTGCACTGCGACAGCGCATTGAAAAAGCTCCGTTTCCGCCCCCTGACGGCCCTTCACCTCCGGGAAGACAACGGGCACAAAGGCAGTCTCAGGAGAGCCTGACCACCGGCTTTCCACAAGCCGAACAGAGAGAGCCCCGAGGCATCCCGGCGAGTCAGTGACGAATACAAATTGAAAAAAGTGAAAAAAAAAGTTGAAAAAATGGCAGAATCGCCCCTCCGGAGACCCGGGACCTATGTACAGTAAGTAGGGAAGAATCTGAAAGCAATGCAGTCAATTGCGGCACAGGAGGCAGCACTCGAGGGAGTCACCTGTCTCAGAGCACAAGAGGGAGGGTCCGGCTCACCGGTTAATCCCCCTACTCACCGGGATCAGCAAACACCTCCGGGAAAAACGGCTATCAGGGTTGCCAACCCCAACCCCAGCCATACCTCAACCAAGAACATAGCCTCGGGAGGTCCAGGACTGCTCACTTCAAAAATAAACAAACACCCTTTTCCTTTTTTAAACTAACTTGATTTAGCCAAAGATTCTAATATCCAAGGCTGAACAACTCTCTGCTTAACCAAAAACGTCTGTCTTATAAAATTTAAAGGATCAGGACCGCAGGTTCTGTCACCCTCATCTGCTGAAGTCAGAGAAATGCTGAAGGATCGCAGGTGGCATCTTTTCAGTTTTTTCCCTGACTCCATCTGCTGGAAAGGAGACACAATCCAGCAGTCTGGTACCTACAGGGAAACACAGATGTCAAAGTAAAGCAAGGAAAACCAGATGTGAGGTGAAGGGAGAACAGGTACCCACCCCTGCCCAGTCTGCTTCTTCCATATGGCATGTTTCTAGCCTGTATTGTTAATGACAACAAAAACATAGCATACTCACCAAGTACTCAAACTTTACATCCAAATACTTTCGGATAGTCAATTTTGTATCTGGAATAGCTTTGTTAAGGTAAGTGTTCAAGTCGTTCAGCATCTGCATAACGAAACAAGCAAAGAATTGAAACTGACATGCCCAAAGGATGAACATTTACTCCTTTCACAAGAACCAAGTTATGTCAGATCAGACTTATAGGATCATACAGTCCTATTCCATAGCAGACAATACATGGCCTAGTTTTTGCACTAACTACATTGTATGAAACAGTAAATGCAGCAGGACAGACTTATCTGTTACTCCCATACCAGTTGCACATGAGATCAAACCCTTTTATTTGTAATCAGAATCAATTACAAAGTAAACAAATGTGATTTAATACAATGTAGTCATAAAGATACATAATCTATACAGATGGCTAAATAGCAGTTAATGTGCTGTTTGGGGTCCCGAAAAGCTTCTCCATTTTGTCAAGGCGCGTTCATCTGATCGCATAGACGGCACCCATGGACATCGTGCGAGGCCCCCAGGCAGAGGATGCAAACCTCGTGCGGGTCCATGATGGACATAGTCTGCGGGTACTGGGGGCACAAATGAACACCGGTTGACGCCATGAAAAAGACCCAGCGTGCGGTCAATGGCCAACGGGCACCAGGAGGTGGAGAGTCGGGAAGAGACCGCAAGATTGAGAGAAAAAAAAAAAAAGGCCAAAAAAGGACCTACCATACCGGGAGGGCACAGACCGCGGAGGACCACCTGACGAGGATTGGAAGGCAACTCGAGAATATCGAGGCAAAAACAAAGAAGAGTGGAGCTCCACGAACCGCAAGGCAACTGCACCGCGGAAAAGAAGAGACTGAAGGGGGACCTCGCGTGGACGCATGGATAGTAGCAGGCTGGGCATGCTCAGTCTGCTGGCCAAAGTTTCTAGAAACTTTGACAAAAGTTTTCCATGCCGGGCTCCATCGGATGATGTCATCCACATTGAGGACTACCATCCTGCTTGCCTAGGAGAAAAACCTTTTTTTTTTTTGTTTTTAAATTGCATAATGATCGTCATAGCTGGGCATTCCTTCACTGTTTGCAGCTTTCCCTGTCGGAGGACATATCACGTCATTCTTCCAAACCATCTCCAACACCACAACACAGGGAGAGACTGGCAGAGGTAAGAAGGAATGCTCCATTGGGGGCACAGCGCTCCCCAATGGAACCAAGGCTCCCAATTTCATCCGATCTGTGGCACAAGATGGAGTCTAGCGTTTGTTGAAGCCCCAAGTATGGACAGAAACTGCCTGGGCTTCCACTTTCTCTTCGGAGGCATTGTATTAAGATCAAGGAAAAGTGAACTCCAAAAAACACTGCTGCCTAGCAAGTTGCCATCTTGACTTCACTCCCGTGATACAAAATTTTTGATCCAAGTGACAGCTGAGGAACTAAAACCTAAAGTACTTTAGGTCCACAATTAGCAGTGTGTAGCCCTGCAGACATCAAACTAGTGAGAAAAAACAGTTTTTCAGCTTGGGCATTGCTATTAGGTCTCTAATTGGTGTCTGCGTGTGCAACATGTCCTCATTCAGCTGGTATTTAGTATTCAGTATAAAATGGAAAAAAATTATTTTGTCTAAAGAAACCTCTTTAAATTATAGGTGGGCTTTTGTTTTTAATGACATTGCCTATTTTGTTTCTAACAAACAAAAAATTCAAGAAAAATTGTTTTTTTTTTAATTTTTGCTTAGTGCATGCTATTTTGATTTAGTACACAATATTACAATTCAAATAGTGTGCAGTAAATTGAATAGCATGCACAAAAACATTTAAAAAATGAAAAAAAAATTTTTTAAAAGGGAGGGGGAAACTAAGCAAAACCAAAAATTTTATTGATGTGCATCCCTGTTTTAAATACTGAAGCCCATGAAGCAGAAAAGGAAGGATGGCTGCTTCTACAGAGGTGAACCCTGCTGGCACAGAGCAGTACAAAAAGTTTTGATGTCAGAGGAGATATCCTGTGCAGCCTTTGGCCAGCGAGAGAACTTAAGATAATACAGCAATCTTCCTGGGGAGACGGGGAACCAGAGACCACAAAGGGGAATAAGGGCCAGCCTGGTGGCTCAGTGGCAGTCATAAGAAAACTTGAATTCAATGTTTTGATTCTGTTTCTTGAGTTGGCCGAGACTAGGGATACTAGAGGTGGAGGGAGATCTCAGCCCTCCCTTTTCAGTGACATATATAGGCGGTCTCAAGTCCCACATTACACTTTCCAGACAGAGTCTCAGTACGTGGCCCCCAGCCAAGGACTATTACTGTGAAGGTTGGGTTAAGGTAAGTGGGACTGGATATAACACGGGGCAAAATTTCTGGGATAGTTGCACATGAAGGGTCATGGCTCCATAGCACAATGGAGGGCAGTTCCAATTGACCTGAAGTTCCACTGAAGCTGGAAGAAACTACTGGATAAAAAATTAAAGGGGATAAGAGGCAAACATGAAAAGGAAAGGTTATTAAAACCTGAGAGAAAGTCTAGAATGAAAACCCACTGACTGAGTAAGACTCATGATAGCACAGCAAACAGGCACAAATGGGCAGACTGGGGGGACCAAATGGTCTTTTTCTATTGACATCCTCTTCTATTAGAATTAACCCAAATGAATTTTTTTTCGAAAGGCATTTACATTACAACTATTTCTGAACTTGGAAACCTACAAACTGATTACATAAAAACCACACTTATTCTAACTATGCAAGAGAGCGCAAGCGAGAGCCTATCTTCACCTCAGCTCCAAAACAAAGCTCATAGTAACATCACAGAGATATTGGCCAACCAAAGAAATGCATTGTTTAGGTTGGATAGAACACTGGAACGTTGTACATACCAATTCTGAAATCAACTCCTAGCTAAAACAACCCCCTTGTTTAAAAATATAAATCAAGAGAGGCTGATTCAATTATAAAACCTGACCACCTTGGCTGAAATACTAGAAGTTGACAGCTATTTCTGATAAATTTGTTAAGTTTCTGCTTCCCTCCTATGGAGGAGTTATAATGCTGATTTCTTATGCTTGCTACATACAGATTTATGAGATAAGCACTTTCTGATTAGTACAGACTAATGGGAGCCTGGTTTTTGTTTTTTTTTTTGCTTTTACTATTTTTGCTCTTACTATTTGGACTATTTCAATGTACAAACAAATATGAAGTTAAAATTACATTGACCTAGATATGTATAAAAAATGTAATTTTTTCCTTTCTCTTTATGTTAATTGATGTATAGAATGTGAACCGTAGAGATGGACTTTTGTCTAATCAACGGTATATAAAAACCTGTTTAAATAAATAAATAAATTCTATGAATATGGAGATAGCAGAATTGCTTACCTGTAAACAGTGTTCTCCTAGAACAGCAGAATGTTAGTCCTCACACATGGTGACATCAGATGGAGCCTGGCATGGAAAACTTTTGTCAAAGTTTCTAAAAGCTTTGACTGGCACACTGAGCATGCTCAGCATGCCACTCTCCACGCGTCCACCCGAGGTCCCCCTTCAGTCTTGTAACACAGATAAAAAAATATGAACAAAAAAATAAAACAGGAGAACCCAACTCCGCGGAGTGGTGGGCAGGTTTCCTGAGGACTGACATCCTGCTGTCCTAGGAGAACACCTGTAACAGGTAAGCAACTGCGCTTTCTCCTAAGACAAGCAGGATGGTAGTCCTCACAGATGGGTGAATACCAAGCTCCAGGCTGCTCCCGGCAACACCCAAGACCAACAGTTACCAAGTAAGTTGCCAATGGGCACAACCACAACTGTGGCGCTGTTGGTCAGTAGGGAGACAGCCTGGTTCCAACCAAGGGGCCTTAGGTAGGAAGAGTTGGGTTTAAACTTGGAAGAGATTGTGTAGGATAGATTGGCCAAAGGCACTGTCTTGTTGTCCTTGCCCAAGCAATAGTGGGCAGCGAATGTGTGCAGGGTACTCCATGTTGCTGCCTGGCAAATGTCAGCGACTGGTACCGCCCGAAGGTGGGCTACCAACCTCGCCATGGCCCTCACAGAGTGAGCTTTGATTCAGCCTCCAAGCTGAAGGCCCGCTTGTGCATAGCAGAAGGCAATGCAGTCTGCTAGCCATTTAGATAGTGTGTTTTCCCACCACAACTCCCAGCCTGTTGATATGGAAAGAAACAAAGAGTTGAGTGGATTGTCTGTAACCTGCTGCGCATTCCAGATAGAAGGCCAAAGCCCTCTTGCAATCCAATGTATGAAGAAGCCCGTTCCCGTGGATGGGAATGAGACCTCAGAAAGAAGGTGGGCAAAACAATGGACTGATTGATGTAAAAATCAGTCACAACTTTAGGCAGGAACTTGGGATGCATACACAAGACCACACGATCATGAAAGAACTTAGTGTACGGTGGGTACGTAACCAAGGCCTGAAGCTCACTAAACTCTACGAGCCAAAGTGATCGCCACTAGGAATATAACCTTCCAGGTGAGGAACTTCGGCTCATAGGAGCGCAAGGGTTCAAAGGGAGGACGCATGAGTTGGGCCAGGACAATGTTGAGGTCCCAGGACACAACAGGAGGCCAAAGATGTGGCTTCAGCTGAAGCAGACCCCTCATAAAGCGACCTACTATAGGCTACATTGATACGGGTGTACCAGCGATTCCTTCATGGTACGTACTAACCGCACTCATACCAACCCTGATTGGTTTTGAGCCCAGACTCTGAAAGGTGCCACAAATAGTCCAAGAACCTGGGAAGGGGGGCATGTGAATAGATCTAAGCCATGCGCCTTACACCAGGTGGAGAACCTCTTCCACTTCAACCTGTAAGACTTCCTGGTGGAAGGCTTTCTGGAAGCTACCAGCACCTGGGAGACGTTTTCAGAGAGGTCCAGGGGCTGAAGGACTAGACGCTCAATATCCGAGCTGTCAATGCTAACGCCCGGAGGGTCAGATGGCGCAGGGCACCCTGATTCTGTGTTATCAGATTGGGCGCGGTCCCCAGTATGATGGGATCCCTGATCAACAGGTCCCAAAGGAGAGGGAATCAGGCTTGCCTGGGCCAGTAGGGTGCTACGAGGATCATGGTCCCTTGTTCTTGCTGGAGCTTCAGAAGAGTCTTCAGGAGGAGCAGAAGAGGAAGGTACGTGTACAGGAGACCCTTCCACCAATGAAGAGTGAAGGCGGAGGCTGGACGGCCATCCTACGCAAAAAAGGAACAAAAAAATTGCTCACCTTGCAGTTGTATGGGGAGGCAAAGAGGTCCACATCCAGAGTTTCCCACCGGTGGAAAATCCAGGCTGCCACGTCCAGGTTCAGGGACCACTCATGCGGCTGGAAAGAGCGGCTTAGGCGGTCTGCCAGCACGTTCAGTGTCCCGGGCAGGTATGCCGCACGTAGAGACATCCTCTGCGACAAAGCCCAGGATCAGATCTGTACCGCCTCCTGACAGAGGAGGAATGACCCCGTGCCTCCTTGCTTGTTGATATACCACATCGTGACTTGATTGTCCGTTCCAATCAGGACAACCTTGTGGTACAACCGGTCTCAGAATGTCCAAAGGGTGTAGCAAATCACATGAAGCTCTAAGAAGTTTATCTGAAAGAGAGCTTCCTGAGCGGTCCAATGGTCTTGTGTGTGGAGGCCGTTCACATGGGCTCCCCAATCCTAAGGAGAAGTATCGGTGGTAGGGACCACTCGAGGCAGGGAAGCTTGGAAGGGAATCCCCCGGCTCTATATTGAAGAGATTCTCCCACAAGGACAGAGAGATCTTCAGATCTTGTGTGATGGATTCACACAAGATCACTTTTTAATGATAGATTGTGCGTTTATGAGTAATATAGAAGAAGTCATCAGACCCAAGATTTGTGTGAGAGGGGATGTCATGATGGGGATAAGCGTTTTGTGGGATGGCATATTGTATTTGTTAGTTATGGAATTGAATGAGAAGTTAGAATATTTGAGGATAGGAATGGGTTGGGGGTTCATGGTGAGAGAATGGATATCTTTATGTGTAGCAGTTGATAACTATGAAGAGAATGGGACTGTTCTCATATACAATGTACCTTCCTAAATGGGGTATATGAACATGGAGTTTGAAAGCATGAAATTAGAGCAACTTAAGGAGGTTTTCGTGGAACTGTTCAGTCAGGCAGCGTTTGCAATTCAATTTATTACAGAGGTGTCCTTCAGGGGTGCACGAAGGGGCGCACAAAGGGGCTGGCCCCTTTGTTGCGCTCCTTCAGCGCGCGACGCCTGAGAGTATCGGGATTTAAATCCCCGCGGGCTAGAAGCTGATTGCCTGCGTTGTGGTGGCCTCGTTTTGGTAGGGCAGTGGCGTTGCGGCAGGCCGGGCAACAGGCTCGCGCTGAAGAGTGGA
The DNA here is from genome assembly GCF_901001135.1 of Rhinatrema bivittatum. Classification (NCBI taxonomy): domain Eukaryota; kingdom Metazoa; phylum Chordata; class Amphibia; order Gymnophiona; family Rhinatrematidae; genus Rhinatrema; species Rhinatrema bivittatum. The sequence goes on along the minus strand of NC_042616.1, from coordinate 414,291,563 downwards.
GCAGCGGCGAATTTAGCAGCTCGCAGGCGGCGCTGAGACGGCTTGGGGTAAGGGACAATTGAAAGCCTTACCCCGGCAGGTCAAGGCGCCGATTACGCAGGCTTTCCCCCAGCTGGTCTAGCGAAGAGAGATGGCGCCTGAGAGGATCGGGATTTAAATCCCCGCGGGCTAGAAGCTAATTGGCTGCGTTGTGGTGGCCTCGTTTTGGTAGGGCTGTGGCGTTGCGGCAGACCGAGCAACAGGCTCGCGCTGAAGAGTGGAGCACTGACGAATCCCCCGACATCTGTGCAATAACAGAGACCTGGCTAAAGAATTCTGACACTGCAATAATAAACCAATTACCTATGGAAGAATACAACATCTTCTCCATTCCTAGAGGCAAAAAGAAAGGAGGTGGACTCCTCCTTGCAGCAAAAAAGAAATTCAACCTTACTCTACAATCCATCATACCTCCTCACAGGCTTGAAATTGGGCTCTTTAAGTCCAAGGAACTACAAATATGCCTAACCTATGCTCCCCCTAGCATCTTAGAAAACCACCCCTCACCCCTAACGGAATACATTTCCAAATATATCGACATTTCTATCCCTATCATCATCCTAGGAGACTTAAATCTACATTTTGACCGTTCACCCCTTTCACCAGCCAGTGAAGCCACCATGGCCGCCCTAAATGCGCTTGGATTTAGACAAAATGTATCGAACCCTACACAGAAAGCTGGACATACACTTGAAATCATCTTTACGAATTCACTTATCCAAACCAGCTCTCCACAATGCACCCCTATCCCCTGGTCAGACCACTACCGGGATTGACTCTTCCTGCACGATCAAATGCACCCCTCACACGCCTCACCACAATAAGAAAACCATAACATTCCACAAACATTGCAAATCAGAAGAAATTATGGTCACATTATCAGAAGACCTCAATAAGTTGGATCTCACTGACACTAATTCAGCTTGTTCTTCCTGGCACCAAATCACCAGTAATATTGCAAATAAACTATGCCCACTAATATCAAAAGAAATCAACACAGATAAGAAAGCCAAAAAACTGTGGTACACCCCAGAATTAAGAATTATGAAAACAGAACTACGTAAAATGGAAAAGAAATGGCGTAAAAACCAATCCCCAGCGCTACTTTTAAAGTTCCGCTCTCTTCTTCATGAATACCGGAATAACACAGACAAAGCCAAGAAAGACTATTATGCATCAAAGATTCATCAATACCAATTCAACCCACGAGCCCTTTTCCAATACGTATCTAATATTATTACTCCTCCAACAAACATTAACTCAGACAATGAAGATGAAAATAAGTGTGAGAAACTAGCTGATTACTTCTATGACAAAATAAATAACATCATGGCACGCTTTACTACTCCCCCCCCTTATTGGCAATTCTTCTACCATCAACATACACATCACTACACCCACCCATAACATTCACACACATAACCCCAAAACAACCATTCCACCTTCACCCACCCTTACAAACTTTGAAACTACTACCCCTCTAGAAATAGAAGCAATCCTCAAAAAGATTAAGCCAGCCACACACCCCTTCGATATTATACCCACAAAAACACTCCTTTCTTCTCCAGCAAGGATTGCCAAACCCATTTCCAAGATTCTCAACAAATCGATCACTACTGGTCTGGTACCCACACAACTCAAGCATGCCATTATAAAACAGACCCTCAAAAAAGCGGACTTGGACCCTTCTGAATCATCTAACTACCGACCAGTCTCGAACCTTCCTTTCCTTTCCAAAATAATGGAAAAAATCATAAACAAACAACTCACAGAATTTCTAAATGAACATCAGCTACTACTTCCATCCCAGTATGGATTCCGCAAGAACCATAGTACCGAAACTCTGCTCCTGTCACTTTCAGATTTAGTATTAAAAACGCTAGACACAGGTCACTCTTACATCCTTGCCCTGCTTGACATATCAGCAGCATTCGACACTGTCAATCACTATACTCTGATCACCCGCCTATCTCAAATTGGAATTTCTGGCACTGCGCTCTGCTGGCTCCAGTCCTATCTTAATGAGAGAAAATACAGTGTTAAAATTGGCATCCACCAATCCAAACCCAGAAAACTACAACAAGGAGTACCTCAAGGATCCTCTCTCTCATCAACACTGTTTAACATTTACCTTATCCCTCTATGTCGACTCTTGATAAAACTTGGATTCCCGCACTTCATATATGCAGACGATGTGCAAATCCTCATCCCCATTAAGGACTCTATACCTAATGCTCTGAAAATCTGGAATTCTGCACTTGAAGAAATAAAGAATCTACTCACCCAAAACTTTCTGGCAATCAATACTAGTAAAACAGAACTTATCTCTCCACAAAGCAACATCCCCCTAAATCCTACCAATTATTCACAAGCTGGCCCCCTCGCTTTACAGCAAGTCCGTAGTCTTGGTGTTATCATAGACAATTATTTCTCACTAAAAAAATTCATTGCAGCCACTGTAAAAAACGGATTCTTTAAACTCCACACTCTAAAAAGAATCAAATCTCTCCTACACCCGTACGATTTCCGAACTGTTTTACAAGCCACAATATTGTCAAAACTGGACTACTGTAATTCCATTCTACTTGGATTGCCTAAAAACTCATTACAACCATTACAAATGTTACAAAACGCAGCCGCCCGAATACTCACTAATGCGCATCGCCATGACCACATTACACCGGTACTCCAATACCTCCACTGGCTACCAGTAGCATCGAGAATTACATTCAAAGTCCTCACCCTCATACACAAATCAATCTACAACCAAGAAATGCAATGGTTCTCTGACCACTTTACATTCCACAAATCCAATAAACCTACAAGAACAATGCACCAAGCCAAACTCAAGACTCCCACTCTCAAACAAATTAAACATGTTTCCACAAGAGAACGATCATTTACCATAGCAGGAACAAACATCTGGAATAAAATGCCCACAGACCTGCGCCTGGAGCCTTGTCCCAAGAAATTCAAACAAAACTTAAAAACTTGGCTCTTCAGAGAAGCTTATACATAATGCCCTTAGACTCCTCAAACAGTCATACTACCTCATACAGCCTCCCTTTACTACCATTCTATCACTATTCTATTAGCCAGCCTCTCCCCCCCCCCCTTCCCTTACTATCTGCCTTCCTCTGCCTGAATATACCTAATTATACATAGACTGTATATTTTATTGTACATAATACACCTAAGTTTATACCGTTGGTTATTATACATAGTTTCTCCCATTAGATTAGATGGGATCCAATTGTACCATATGTTGACTCATTACCTTGTTTATTGATATATGCTTGTTCTTACTGAATTGATTGTAAAGCCTGTTGCTAAATTATTGTTCATTGTAAACAGAGGTGATGTTTGAAACGTTCCGTGGTATATAAAAAAACCTTTAAAATAAATAAATAAATAAATGGAAACACGAGCCTCGAGGTCCTGGGAAGCCTGTTGCCATTGCGACTGCAACGTCCATTGCGCTTTGCACATGCAAAGGCAGGCTAAAGGGGTAACATGGACTGATACTGCCATGTGGCCCAACAAGCGAAGCAGAAAATGAGCACTGACATTCCGTCTACTGTGCACCACGGTTGCCAACACAGATAGGGTAAGGGCCTGATCGCGGGGCAAGAATGCCTTCGCCTGAGTCGTGTACAGCCTGGCTTCTATGAAGTCCAGCTGGGGAGACTGGCAGAGGTGGGATTTCAGGTATTTGATGACAAAACCCAGAGATTGCAGTGCTTTATCGTCAGGGCCAAAGCGTTCAATGCTCCTGCAAGTGAGTCGCTTTTGACCAACCAGTCGTCCAGGTATGGGAAGACATGCACCGCACGGCGCCTGAGGTGCGCTGCCACCACTGCCAGGCACTTGGTGGAGACGCAAGGGGCTAAGGCCAAGCCAAAAAGCAATACCCTGTACTGGTAGTGAGCCTTCCCCACCACAAAGCGAAGATACTTTCTGTGATTGGGGAAGATGGCAATGCGGGCGTAGGTGTCCTTGAGATTGAGGAGAGAAATCAGAGTCCCCAGAGAATCCATCTTGAATTTTTCTCTTCTGAGGAATTTGTTCAACACCCTGAGATCGAGGATGGGGCGAAAGCCCCAGTCCTCTTCGGTATGAGGAAGTACCTTGAATAGAATCCTCAGCCCTGCTAACAACGAGGAACGGGCTCTACCGCTCCCACCATGAGAAAGGCGGAGAACTCTGTCCTAAGTATGATCTGCTGGGTGGATGACCCCATGTCTATCATGGGGGAGAGTCCTCTGGGATCTTTCTGAAATTTAGTCGATACCCCTGGCGAACTATAGTAAGGACCCAGTGGTCCGAAGTAATGGTTGACCAGTGGTGGGGGAAGTAGAGCAGTCTGCCTCCTGCTGGAGGATCTAACGTCAGGGGTACGACTGGTTGGCCCATGCTCCCTTGCCTCCAGTCAAAAGCCCATAACCGGGGCCTGTTGGGGGGGTGGCCCCTGGAGCTAGCACGGGACATGCAAGTCCAAGAGGTGGGGGGTAATATTTCCGCTGCCAATAAGAGGACTTCCTGGAACATTTCCTGACAGAGGATAGAGGATCCAAAGCAGTTGTTCAAGGGTTTCATGGAGATTCTTCAATTGAGCAACCACATCTCTGAGCTTACCCCCGAAAAGGTTTTCACCTGTACATGGGAGGTCAGCCAACTTCTTTTGCACCTCTGGCCCGAGGTTGGAAGCACAGACAGGCCATCCTACAGGCACCGATGCCCACGGCAGCCACTCTGGCCGCTGTTTCAAAAAACATTGTAGGTGGATCTTACCTCGTGTTTTCTAGCCTTGAGACCCTACTGTACCATGGTGGTGCTGTTATGGCAGTCGTTCGGCTAGATCCTGGACCTGTTTCCACAAGTTTCGGTTGTACTGGGTCATATACAACTGGTAGGAAGTGATAGAGGCAATAAGCACAGCGCCCTGAAAAACCTTCCTCCCCAAAGCATCCAGTTCCCTATGCTCCCGCCCCAGAGGGCCAGAGGCATGGGTGCCGGAGCATTTGGCCTTTTTGAGAGCAGCCTCCACAATCACAAATTGGTGAGCGAGATGACGCCTCTCAAAACCTAAGGCCTGCTGTACTAGGTAGGTGGCATCCTCCTTCCTATTCACTGGAGAAATGAATATCTGATGCTCCCACATCTGAAGGAGAAGATCCTTAAAGATGCCATGAATGGGAACAGCCATTATCTCCTTAGAAGCATTGAAAAATATTGGAGGTTCTCCAATTTGATGTCATGCATCCTCCTCCCTGAGAAGCTGGAAGGGGATAGCGTCAGCCATGGCCCTGACAAAACCCGCAAAGGAGAGGTCCTCCGGGGGAGACCGACTCCTTTCCTCTGGTGGTGAAGGTTCCAACATGGGGTCATCAGAGATCTCAGAAGACGACTCTGAGGAATCATCCCCCCATGGGTTGTAAGGTCCTTCTTCCTCTCTGAGGCCATCGTTGCACAGGTGAGGCCTGTGTAAATCCCTGGCCATGGGCTCTGAGAGTCTCGAAAGCATCGAGGGAATCAACGGTCCCAGCGGTACCGGGAAAAGGCTCGGGGAACCTACAGGAACGAAAATTAGCAGGTAAGAATCAATTTTCCTTTCCCTGTACGTATCCGGATCAATCCAGACTCCTGAGATGTACCAGAGCTTTCCTACACAGGGTGGGGACCTTGAGAATCCCGCTCGGATCACACCTTCACCAAAACCACCAGAGCCTGGGGCCTGGACATCCAACCGATAATGCCTAGCAACGGTGTGCAAAGATTTCCAAGTAGCCGCCCTACAAATTTCTTGTGGCGAAACTTGCTGACACTGCCCATGAGTTGGCCTGCCATGGGTAGAATGTGCTTGAAGGCCGACTGGAAGCGGCCAGCCATGAACCAGGTATGCCGAACCAATAGCCTCTTTCAACCAGCAGGCGATCGTAGTCCTAGATGCCTTATGCCTTTTCTGGGGCCACTCCACAACACAAAGAGATAGTCAGACATACGGAAGCTATTTATAACCTCCAGATAATGCAATAGAACCCGGCGCATATCAAGCTTCCTCAGATCGCTAGACTGGGGATCAGAGCGGTCCAAATCCGGAAAGGATGGGAGTTCCACCGACTGATTCAAATGAAAAGAGGATACAACCTTTGGGAGAAAGGAAGGAACCGTCCACAAAGAGACTCCCGTATCCGTAATCCTTAAAAAGGGCTCCCTGCAGGATAACACCTGAAGCTCCAACACCTGGTGAGCTAAGGAAATAGCCACCAGAAAAACCATCTTCAACATTAGATCCTTTAGCGTCGCCCTCTTCAGAGGCTCAAATGGTGCTGCACACAGAGCCTTAAGGACCAAATTTAGGTTCCACGATGGACAAGGATCCTTGACCGGAGGATGCAAATGCTTCGCCCCTCGGAGAAAACATGCCACGTCCGGATGTGCGGCTAAGGCTACCCCGCATATCTTACCATGGAAACAACCAAGGGCCAGTACCTGCACGACAAGCCTTTAGCCAGGCCGGCCTGTAAGAAGGACAAGATATCAGCCACTAACACCCAAGCAGGGTTCACATCTTGTGCTGCACACACCAAGACTCAAAAATTCCCCACACCCTGACATAAGCCAGGGAAGTAGAGGTTTACCTTGATCGCAAAAGGGTAGCCACGATTGCGTCTGAATAGCCTTTGTCCTTTAGTCGTCACCTCTCAAAAGCCAGGCTGCTAGACAAAAGCGATCTGCCTCTTCCAAACAAACGGGCCCCTGAAGCAGAAGGTTCGGGAGGTCCTGAAAACTCAAGGGTCTGTCCACCGTGAGGTTGACTAGATCCGCAAACCATGGACACCTCGGCCATTCCGGGGCCACCAGGATCACCTCTGTCGGTTGAGCTTCTATGCGCCGTAGCACCTTGCCTATCAGAGGCCAGGGTGGAAACACATACAGTAGGATGTTCGTCGGCCAGGTGAGAACCAAGGCATCCCTTCCTTCCGCCCCTGGCTCCCGACATCGATTGAAGAAGCATGGAGCTTTGGCATTCGGAAACATTGCCATCAGGTCCACACTCGGTCTGGACCACCTGACGCATATGAGATGGAACGCCTCCTTGGAAAGTTCTCACTTCCCGGGATAGAGTCTGTTGCAACTGAGAAAATCTGCTTCATGTTGTTGACCCTGGCGATGTGAGAGGCCGCAATATTCACGAGATGTTGCTCCGCCCAGGCTATCAACAGCTGAGCCTCGACTGCCATCAGCTTTTGGTTCCTCCTTGGCGGTTGATATAAGCCACTGCAGTTGCATTGTCGGACAGAACCCTGACCGATTTCCCCTGCAGAAACGGCAGAAGAGCCTGCAACACTAACCTCACCACTCTGGTCGCCAAACGATTGATCGACCACCGGGATTCTTCCACTGACCACTGCCCCTGCACCAAACTGTCCTGACAAACTGCTCCCCAACTGGAGAGACTGGCGTCTGTAGTAACTACCATCCAGGCGGGAACTTCTAGGGCCACCCCATGGCACAAATTGTCTGAGAGGAGCCAATAATCAAGACTGAAACGTGCAGAGTCTGTAAGAGGAAGGGGAAGGTGAAATTGTTCGGACACTGGGTTCCAACGGGAAAGCAATGCTGACTGAAGAGGTCTCATATGAGCAAAGGCCCACGGGGCTAACTCCAAGGTGGAAGCCATCGACCCGAGGACTCAAATAATCCCAGACCCTATGAGGATGCTTGCATAACAATTCCCGAACTTGCCCTTGCAGCTTGATGATTCGTTCCTTGGTCAGGAAGACCCTCCCCAGCCACGTGTCGAACAGAGCACCTAGGAACTCCAGGGACTGGGAAAGAACTAGGTGGCTCTTGGCTAGGTTGACCGCAACAGATGAAGAACTCTGTGCACCGCAGAGCGACAGAGAGACTCCGATTTCGCCCAAATCAGCCAATCGTCCAGATACGGATGAACAAAGAATCCTTCCTTTCAGAGTTGTGCTGCCATCACAACCATTATTTTGGTTAAAGTCCTGGGTGCCATGGCAAGTCCGAATGGCAGAGCACAGAATTGGAAATGGTCCCCCAGAATGGAAAACCTCAAGAATTTCTGATGGTCGGCTTGGATCCCGATGTGCAAATATGCTTTGGTCAGAACCAGGGACTCTAAGACTCTTTGTGCACCGAGATCCCTAAGAGCTGTCGCTCCTGTCACAGACGCCACGACCGCCCTCAAAGTCTCCATTGAAATCATCGGTTCACACATTGAAATAGTCTGTTCAGTGTGCTGCGGCAGTCAAAAAAGCAAACAGAATGTTGGGAATTATTAGAAAGGGAATGGTGAATATAACGGAAAATGTCAATGCCTCTGTATCGCTCCATGGTAAGACCTCACCTTGAATACTGTGTAGAATTCTGATTGCTGCATCTCAAAAAAGATATAATTGCGATGGAGAAGGTACAGAGAAGGGCTACCAAAATGATAAGGGGAATGGAACAGCTCCCCTATGAGGAAAGACTAAAGAGGTTAGGACTTTTCAGCTTGGAGAAGAGATGGCTGAGGGGGGATATGATAGAGGTGTTTAAAATCATGAGATGTCCAGAACGGGTAAGATGTGAATCTGTTATTTATGCTTTCGGATAATAGAAAGACTAGGGTGCACTCCATGAAGCTAGCATGTGGCACATTTAAAACTAATCGGAGAAAGTTCTTTTTCACTCAATGCACAATTAAACTCTGGAATTTGTTGTCAGAGGATGTGGTTAGTGCAGTTAGTATAGCTGTGTTTAAAAAAGGATTGGATAAGTTTCTTGGAGGAGAAGTCCATTACCTGCTATTAAGTTTATTTATTTATTTATTTAAGGTTTTTATATACCGGCAATCATGAGAACATATCTTGCTGGTTTACATGAAACGGGAGTGCATTAAATATATCAAACTAGAACTCAGGTGACCGAAAGTACAGTTACAATTAACAAGGGTGGCAGAACTTGGTGAAGAGGAAGAAGAAGGAAAGAATAAATGGTTAAACGATATACAAGTCACATTACAAGTTATGTGCAAATGGCATGATTAATGGCTGAATGTTTTGAGGAGTCCTTGGGTTGTGTTCTTGGATTGTGTCATTAAATTGTGTCTTGGAAAGCTTGCTTGAATAACCAAGTCTTAAGTCTTTTCCTAAAAGTTGGGAGGCAAGGTTCCAGTCTGAGATCTGTGGGCAATTAATTCCACAGAAGGGGGCCAGCTGTGGAGGTGGCGCGATCTCTTAGGGTAATGTGTCTAGTCGTTTTTGCAGGGGGAACTTGGAGTGTGCCTCTATAAACATCTCTGGTAGGTCTTGTCGAGTTGAATACTTGGAGAGGAAATTGAAGATCGAGGGAAGTGCATTGATGTATAGTTTTGAAAATGATACATATGGTTTTGTACATGATACGGAAGTATACGGGTAGCCAATGTAGCTCTTTCAGGATGGGAGATATGTGGTCTCTTTTTCTTGTGCCTGTTAGTAGTCGGGCTGCTGAATTTTGCACCATCTGTAATGGTTTGGAATAGGAAGAAGGCAGACCTAGCAATAGGGAGTTGCAATAGTCTAATTTTGAAAAAATGACTGCCTGGATGATCGTTCTGAAGTCTTGAGCATGGAAGAGAGGTCTTATCCTTTTCAAAACCTGGAGTTTATAGAAGCAGTCTTTGGTTGTTTTGTTGATGTGTGCCTTGAAGTTTAGCCGGTTGTCCAATAACACTCCTAAGTCTCTAACTTGTGCAGTAGGTAGGTTGGTGGGAAGAATAATGTTAGGTGTATTGTTCTCGGGAGAGATGAGTAGGATTTCTGTCTTGGAGGAATTTAAGATGAGGTGAAGGCTGTTGAGAAGTTGTTTGATTTTTTGGTGGCATGATTCCCAGTAGTCAAGAGTTTTAGAGTATGTGTCTTTGACGGGGATGATGATTTGAATATCATCTGCGTATAGGAAGTACTTTAGATTGAGGTCAGTGAGAAGTTGGCAAAGAGGAAGCAGGTAAATATTGAATAGAGTCGGAGATAATGAAGAACCTTGTGGGACTCCTATGGCAGAGTCAAATCTTGAGGATTCCTTGTTTTGGAGTTTAACTTTGTAACCTCTGTTGTTGAGAAAGGTTTTGAACCAAGATAGGACGGTGCCGCAGATTCCTATGGACGATAACTGGTTTAAGAGGATGGTGTGGTTGACCGTGTCGAACGCTGCTGATAGGTCTAACAAGATCAATAGAAAAGAGTTTCCTTTGTCGAGGCCCAGTAAGATATGGTCTGTCAACGAAGTGAGGAGGGATTCTGTGCCTCGATTTATACGGAAGCCGTGTTGTGGGATGAAGAGAAGATTGTTGTCTTCGATGAAATCTGAGAGTTGAGAGTTCACTAGTTTTTCCATGATCTTGGCGATGAATGGGAGGTTAGCTATGGGGCGGAAGTTGTTAGGGTCCTTCGGGTCTAGGTTGGGTTTCTTTAGGAGCGGTGAGATTGAGGCCATTTTAAGATCATCTGGGAAGGTTCCTTGGGCTAGAGAGCAGTTGATGATATTTTTCAATGAAGTGGCTATTGTGTCTGGAATAGATAGAAGAAGTTTGGAGGGGATGTGGTCTGCAGGATGAGACGAAGGTTTCATTCTTCTCAGGATGGTTTGTATCTCCGTGGAAGAGACGGGTTCAAAGGTGTTTAAGCTGACGTTTTTGTGGGCAGGTTGTTGATATGTCTGGAGGTCGGCTGTATTGGAAGGCAGTTGTGTTAAGAGATTAGTGATTTTATTTTGGAAAAACTGAGCGAGTTCTTCCGCTTTGGGTTGTGCCATGTTGCCTGGGATTTCTCGCGGAATGGTTTGAGTGAGGCTGGAGACATAAGCGAAGAGGGCTTTGGCGTCAAAAACCAGGTTGTGAATCTTAGATGCATAATAGTCTTTTTTTGATTTTGAGGTGAGAGATTTGTACTGGTAAGTTGACTTAAAAATTATTTGTACTGGTAAGTTGACTTAAAAATTAGCCACTCCTGTTGCTAGTAACAGTAGCATGGAATAGACTGTTTTTGGGTGCTTGCCAGGTTCTTGTGGCTGGATTGGCCACTGTTGGAAAGAGGATGCTGGGCTTGATGGACCCTTGGTCTGACCCAGTATGGCATGTTCTTATGCGAAACCGTGGAACACGAAGACAGCGGTTGACCCTTTTTAAGTCCAGAATGGGCCAGCATGTGCCTTCCTTCTTGGGCACCACGAAGTAGATGGAATAATGGCTCCTCCGCTGTTCTGCCTTAGGAACTGGTACAATGGCTCCAAGATCACATAGGCGTTGTAAAGTGTCCCGCACTGCCTGATGCTTCTGTTCATAGGAGCATGGGGAGACGAGAAAGTGGCTGCGAAGGCGCCAAGCAAAATCTAAAGTGTAGCCTTGTCTTATCACATTGAGGACCCTCTGGTCCGATGTTATTTTGTCCCACTCCTCGTAGAACTGAGACAACCTGCCTCATACAATGGGAACAGAGGAATGGACTGGCCCCATTTCATTGAGAAGATTTTGTCCCCCCTGCAGCCTGGGGGTTCCATCCTACCAAACAGACACCCTCGAAAGGACTGGACCAGGACTGTTACCTACCCGAGCTCTGTCTGGATGAGGAGCCTGATGACCTGGAAGAGTGGAACCTCCAAGACCCCCGGAACCGGGACAGAGGAGGAAAAGAACCTCTCGTCTTGGGTTTGTGTCCTCAGGCAGGCGATGAACCTTTTTCTCCCCCAAGGATTGAATCATGTCTTCCAAATCCTTCCCGAACAGTAGTTTGCCTTTGAAAGGCAGAGAGCCCAGTTGAGCTTTGGAGGAGACATCTGCAGACCAGTTCCTCAGCCAGAGTAGTCTGTGGGTTGAAACAGCTGAAACCATAGACCTGGCCGAGGTGCGGAACAGGTCATAAAGGGCATCCGCACTGTAAGCTACCGCGGCTTCCAAGTGCCCCGCTTGCACGGCCTCCTCCACCGACAGACGTGTTATTCTGCAAGAGCTGTACCCAGCCAAGTCTGGCCCTCAAGGCGAAACTGCTGCACATGGCAGCCTGCACTCCCAGCGCGGAGACCTCGAAAATTTTCTTGAGCTGGATCTCAAGCTTACAATCCTGGAGATCCCTGAGAGCTGTCACTCCTGTCACCAGAATGGTGGTCTTTTTGGTAACCGCAGACACCGCCGCATCTACTTTGGGAACACAAAGGAAGGCTAGGGCTTCTCTTCTGGTAAAGGATACAGCTTATCCATTGCTTTACTGACCTTCAGACCCAAATCCGGGGTGTCCCATTCCCGAAACAGCAAGTCCGTAACTGAAATATGGAACGGGAAGCACCGGGATGGACCACGAAAACCCACCATGACAGGATCAATAGACCCCATCCGGGAATCCTCCGGAGGGGCATCAATGCTCAATTCCTCCAACACCGCGGGAATAAGCGGGCCCAACTCATCCCTCTGGAAAAGACGGACCACCTTGGGGTCATCTCCTTCAGGAACTTGGGGCCCATGTCTGGTAGTATGGTCTTGGTCATCCTCCGGGTCCGCCCCTGGTAGAGGCTTATCCCTCGGATCCCTATCCTCCAAGGAGGAAACTTACATCGGCCAGGATGCTGCAGACCGCAGGGAGCGCTTCTTCTTTCTTGCCCCCTTTTCCTCCGGGGCTCTGGAACGCTTAGGATCCTGGACCCCAGGAACCCAACAATGACTTCCTCCAGACTGTCTCTTGGCTGCTTTCCTCGCTTTGAAAGCTTTATGCAGCAGCATAATAAACTGGAGGAAAAGGAGGATGAAGAGGTGTACGAAGCCCCCTCAGGGCTCTCCTCAGCCGCGCCTATAGCATCCCCAGTCAATCTGCCTCCCTCGGAGGCCGCCTGCTGTGGAGATAAAGGGGGTGAGGATTTCTCCTACTCCACTGTGGCTTGCGCCACATGAATGGAATCGAAAATGGCATCTGTTCCCGCGTTGAGTGGGAATGGATCGGGTGAAGAGAGCCGCAGCTGCCCGAGCCTCCCGGGATCTTGGTGCACCTTCAAAACGTCTCCCCTGGCGGCTTTAGTTGTGCCCCCCCCCCCCCCCCCCCGGGAAGGCAGGCGGATCATAGGCTGTCGCAGGATACTCACAGGTGCGACAGACTGCACCATGTGGCATCGGCAGCAAGTCCGGCTCAACTAACACCCCAGGAGAAAAGGTTCGGCGGCTGACACCCCCCCCCCCCCCCCCCACGGGGGAGAATGAAGATACTCACTGACTCAGGAACAAACAGGGTTTTTGTCTTTTTTTTTTCCCCAAACCCAACCGAAGATCTCCGCGGGTTCCAAGGTTCCTGGGGTGAGTGATCCGGGATCCCCAGTATCACCCTGAGGGTAGGAGCAGATAGGAGGAGGGTCCTCGACCCCTGGATCTAGCAGCCTCAACTACCAGGGGGGATGGTCCCCTCAGGACCTGCCAACACCCTGGGAGGCTCAAAAGCTCTCTGTTCCTTCCCTTTAGCTTTTTTTTTTTTTTTTTAAATATATATATATATATATACATACACACATATATATATATATATACACATATATATATATATATATATATATATACACACACACACACACACACAAACACATATACATATGGCAATAAACTAATCTAAATTGACTTCCTAACCTTTTCTTTTTTTTTTTTTTAAACTAATTCCCTAATCACAGACTGTAGGCTTTGCACCTCGATCATCTGCTGGAAAAGGAGAAATACTGACAGTCTGTAGGTGGCACCTGAGGGTATAGGGCAGAGTCAGTCAAAACTTCTCTGTCTCCATCTGCTGGAGGGGAAGCAAAACCCATGAGTCTGGACTGATCCGGGTACGTACAGGGAAAAATGTTTACACAATTCACTCCTCATGTTTATTATTTTAATTTACCGGTTTAATGGTCTTCAGCAGCCGGATTCCAAACTTTTCAATATTGCGATGAGCATCAGCAAATTTTACAAAGGCCTCACTAGCAGCTGGCTGAGGCTCCCGTACACCGATCACAGAGAAAACATCTCCAAATGCTGCAGCAAAATTGCAGAAGGAAAGAGACAAATCAGAAAGAGGATTAGATGTTTGCAGTTTGATAGCAGGAAAGAAAGCGTTACTATCAATGGATTATGGGTCTGCACTTGGTGCCTCAGACTTGGCGGTTCAAAACTGATGGACACCAGTCAACTGAGGCATGGATGTACATATAGACTGGCCTTATTGCTAGTGGTATTCAATGACTCTGAAGCTAGGAATTTTTTTCTTGTACCATATGAAAATGAAAGAATTGCTACCAAAAGAAGAGAGATGACTAGCGTTTGCTCTTACTCCAACCCTACTGAGCCATTCTTGTGCTTTCAGGCTGAGTCACTATAAGGAACTTTTGAAGGGCATTCTTTCTAAATAAAGAAATACATATTTCCCCATCTGAAGCAGATGTTCCCCCCTAGTTATGCCAAAATTACATTTTGTGGGACTGGCCTGTGGCAGTGCTGTATGCTGCCAAGTAAGATATCAGGGCTTAATTCCTCAGCACTTTTTCTACTCCTAAAGCCAGTAGTGATAGCACTCATATTTTTTTCTCAAGTCCTAGCCATGGCATACAGGTGCCATCTACAAGTGTGACTCAGGGTACTTGTGTATAGGTGTTTGAAGCAAGCATCAGTCTGTGGTCCTCTGCTCAGGACTGTCTGCAACAACTGCGTTATATAAAGGAAGACAGGTGAGGCTAGAACAGGGAAGAAAAACAAAAAACAAAAAAAACAACTGGGGGCTGTAAATGAGCACCTAGGGTATCTCAACTTCAACACTCCCCATTATAATTGGCTGAAGGTTCAGGTGTGGAAAGGAAATTAAGCCACAAAATCCCCCCCAAAAAAAATAAATTTTGTTGTGAGTCACAAATTAACCTTAATATGGTAAGGCAACAGAGCTGTCAGAACAGTTTTTCTGAAAAGTTTCCTGTTAAAGGAAAGTGATGTAAATTAGCTAATTTGGAGCTAAAGAAACAGGTGGCAGGCCCTTGGTCTTCCTCCTCCTCCTTATGCCTCTAACCACCAATTAGAAGCTATAGAAAATGATGTCAAAATATAGCTTGCTAAAAAACTGGTGGCAGCAACAGATGCAGTGCAAGCAGGTTTCATCTCCCCTTTCCCATTACTCATAGGCTATGAATGTTATTTTAGCAGCAATTCCAACATCA
The DNA here is from genome assembly GCF_901001135.1 of Rhinatrema bivittatum. Classification (NCBI taxonomy): domain Eukaryota; kingdom Metazoa; phylum Chordata; class Amphibia; order Gymnophiona; family Rhinatrematidae; genus Rhinatrema; species Rhinatrema bivittatum. The sequence continues at coordinate 414,276,317 of NC_042616.1, read as the reverse complement.
ATAGGATTAAGGAGTAGAAGCCTAAGCTGGGATAATCAGACATTGTGTCTCTCTTGAATTGCAATGAGACCAGTATGCAGTAGAGCCCCTTCACCTCTGCATCTTGGTCAGGTTCTGCCTCTTCCTTTATATACCAACAGAGCACCAGGGTGTGAAAATGTGCCCACATTGCTTACCTCTGTGTGTCTGTGACAGCTCAAAAAAGGAGCGAAGGAGTCGCTTAGTGTGCTCCATCATGCCTGAGGGGAGAGAGGTACAGGAAGCCATCAGTGTGAATGAGAGCAAAAAAGCAAAAACATGGAAAAGATAGAGCATGAAAGGGATAGGCAAGGAGAGAAGACCACCACCAAGGCTCTTAAAACACAACTGTAATTACAATAGAGAAAAGGGCAGGGCTGTGCTAAGCAGGGGTTTAGACTTTGCACTGGTGAATGTAACAAGAAGACTGGACACAAGTATGACACAGCACTATCACAGACCAGAGTAACATAGACCTAGGCAACTTTACATGCAAAGACATGTACAGTACACATGGAATCACTCACACAAACATGGATACAGAATTCCTTATCATACACCATGGGCAAAATAATACATTGTTATAGACCAACCTCACATGGAATTCTTCCTAACAGTGGGATGGTGTAAACAGCAGCACTGTCTCCAGTTTTTCTTGGGGTTAGGATGCCCTTTTTTTTTTTTTTTTTTTAAATAGGTGGGGTTGGTTGGTGAGAACACGTGCATGACAATTTTAAGGAGCAGGGCATGCTGGTGATATAAAACAAGCCAGGATGCATGCCCTGTTTGATCCTGGGACTTACCCTTGTACAGCTCTGCTGTCCTCTCCAACTCCTCCAGTCTCTTTACCAGACCATCTGTAAGAATAAAATAATTAGGAATCAGCACATCATATACAGAGAAGGAGAAATCACATTTAGGCTCTGTGGTCTTGCATCTCCCCTCCTTACAAATACAGATGGACAAATATGGCTCTGCTTTAAACAGATACTTAGGGACTTAAGCAGATCACCTCTCCAAACAAAAATAAATTCCAAGATCTGAAGTCCTCTACACCTCATTAGAAAAAGCAGGATTTTAAGACCTGGCTAGTACCAAATGGACTCTTCTTTCCCTTTCAAAGAAAAAACTACCCCAGAAACATTCTATTTAGCAAAAATCATTTATTTAAAATACATTTCTTCAGAGGGGAAGGACTGGGGATTTCCACCAGCTGAAATGTGATGGAGGAAGTGACTGATGTTTCAAGGGGTGACTCTACAGGAGCTGAGCTGTCCCAAGAAGGGCATAGGAAAATTGGTTCTTACCTGCTAATCTTCGTTCCTGTTACCACGGATCAGCCCAGACTCCTGGGTTTTACCTCCCCTCCAGCAGGCGGAGACAGACAAATTTCTGTGGTCTCTGTCGTATACCCCTGAGGTGCCACCTAGAGTCTGTCAGTATTCCACTGTACCCAAGCAGAACAATAATGAAGATTCACAACTGTCTTTTAACAACCTCCCTCTGAAGAGCAGAGGAAAAGAACATGTAACCGAAACTCAAACTATGCCCAATAATTCTGACCCCGAACAGGGGGGCATATGAAACTTACAGCATGAAAGAATTAACCACCGGCCGAGCGGACTCTCCCTGGATGGGACTCTGGGCTGATCCGTGGTACTACAGGAACGAAGATTAGCAGGTAAGAACCAATTTTCCTTTCCCTGTACGTACCTGGATCAGCCCAGACTCCTGGGTTGTACCCAAGCTTCCCTAACCAGGGTGGGACTGTGAGAGTCCCGCTCGGAGAACACTAGCTCCGAAAGCCCCAGGTTCAGGTGTCCGGACATCAAGTCTGTAATGTCTCGTGAAAGTATGTGTTAGACTTCCAGGTAGCCGCCCTACAAATCTCGATGCGCTACCTGTTGACATTCAGCCCACGAAGTAGACTGCGAGCGCGTAGAATGAGCCTTAAGCCCGACAGGAATCGGCCGGCCCTGTACAAGGTACGCCGATACAATAGCCTCCGTCAGCCAACAGGCGATAGTGGCCTTGGAAGCTTTCTGACCCCTTCTAGGTCCACTCCACAAGACGAAGAGATGGTCCGAAAGCCGAAAACTGTTCGTGACCTCCAGGTAATGCAACACCAGCTTTACGTCTAGCTTCCGCAAATCCCTGGCCTCCAGCGTAGCGGAATTTAGACCCGCGAAGGAAGGAAGCTCCACTGACTGATTTAAATAAAAAGCAGAGACTACCTTTGGTAGAAAGGAGGGAATCGTGCGCAATGAAACCCCTGCATCCGAAATCCTTATGAAAAGCTCTCTGCAAGACAATGCCTGGAGCTCTGAAATGCGCCTCGCCGATACAATAGCGACTGGAAACACAATTTTCAAAGTGAGGTCCTTCAGGGTCACCTGCTTCAAGGGCTCAAAGGGGGCCATGCAAAGGGCACGGAGAACCAAGAAGCTTCCAGGAAGGGCAGGGATTGCGAACTGGAGGGCACGCAAGTGCTTAACCCCTCTCAGGAACCTAGCCACATCTGGATGCGAAGCCAGCGCCACTCCGTGTACTTTACTTCGAAAGCAACCTAACGCCGCTACCTGAACTCGCAGGGAATTAAAGGCTAGACCCTTGGACAATCCTGCCTGCAGAAATTCCAGAACCTCTGGGATTGTTGCCTTGGAAGGACGAATGCTACGCTCCAAATACCAGGATTCAAACACTCCCCAAACTCTAACATAGGCTCTGGAGGTAGAGGTTTTACCTACCTCCAGAGCCTATGTTAGAGTTTGGGGCGATAACCGCAGGTGAGTACCCCCTCGTACTCAACCTTCCTTTCAAAAGCCATGCCGCTAGATAGAAGTGATTGACCTCGCCGAAAGAGAGGGGTCCTTGTCGCAGAAGAGTCGGGGACGGAGGAATCATCGATTGCTAGTTAGAAGATCCGCAAACCACGGACGCCGTGGCCATTTTGGAGCCACTAGGATTACTGTACCCGGGTGAACCTCTATTCAGCGCAACACCTTCCTGACCAACGGCCACGGTGGAAAAACGTACAACAGAACGTCCCTTGGCCAGGGCAGAACCAGGGCACCTACTCCCTCTGCTCCTGGTTCTCTTCACCGACTGAAGAAACGAGGAGCCTTGGCATTGCGGTACGTCACCATGAGATCCATGGAGGGCCTGGTCCACCGCTTGCACAGAAGCCGAAAAGCCTCGTCTGAGAGCTCCCACTCCCCGGGATCCAACTGGTTTCGACTGAGGAAATCGGCCTGCACATTATCCACCCCGGCTATGAGAGAGGCTGCAATTTTGTAAAGGTGCTGTTCCGCCCAAGTGATCAACAGCCATACCTCCGTTGCCACAGGGCGACTCTTGGTTCCTCCTTGACGACTGATGTAAGCAACCGCCGTGGCATTGTCGGACAGTATCCTCACCAACCGCCCTTCCACTAAGGGTAGAAGGGCCTGTAACACCAGCCGAACCATCCTGGTCTCCAAACAAACAATTGATGGACCAGGAAGATTCCGTCTTTGTCCATTGTCCCTGTACCGCCGATCCCCGACACACTGCCCCCCATCCGGAGAGGCTGGCATCGGTAGTGACTACGATCTACGTGGGAATTTCCAAGTCCACGCCCCGATGCAAATGGTCTGGACACAGCCACCAACGTAGACTGGAACACGCCAAGTCCATCAGCGGTAAGCGAAGTTGAAACTGCTGGGAAAGTGGACTCCAGTGGGAGAGCAACGCAGACTGAAGAGGACGCATATGAGCAAAGGCCCACAGGACCAACTCGAGATTGGAAGCCATCGACCCCAGAACCTGCAAATAATCCCAGGCCCTGGGCTGAAGCATTGATCTGAACAAACCCACCTGGGTAACCAACTTGGAAAGTCTCTCTTCTGTAAGAAAAACCTTGCCCCCAGAAACTCCAAGGACTGGGAATCAGATGGTTCTTGTCGGGATTGATCACCCAACCTAAGGAAGTCAATTTCTGAAGAACCCGCTGGACCGCGTCCTTGCACAAGGCTTCCAACTTCGCACAAATCAGCCAATCGTCCAGATAGGGATTAACCAGTATGCAGTCGCGCCGCAGGGCTGCTGCTACTACCACCACCACCTTGGTGAAAATCCTGGGTGCTGTCACTAGACCGAACGGAAGAGACAAAACTGGAAGTGTTGTCTGAGGATCGCAAACCATAGGTATTTCTGGTGATCCGGATGGATGGGAATGTGCAGATAAGCCTCCATCAGGTCCAATGATGCCAGAAACTCCCCCTTGTGTACAGATGCTATCAAGGAGCGCAAAGTTTCCATCCGAAACCGAGGCACCTTCAGTGTCCGATTGACAGTCTTCAAATCGAGAATGGGGCGAAACGTTCCTTCCTTTTTCAGTACAATGAAATAGATGAAGTAATGCCCGCGCCTGAGTTCTCTGGCGAGAACCGGAACTATGGAGCAGAGATCCTGTAAGCCACCAGAATCACATCTGCAGGGTGATTTTCTATGCAACGAAGTACTTTGCCGATCAGGGGCCAAGGTGGAAACACATACAGGAGAATGGACGTTGGCCAGGGCAGGGCCAAGGCATCCACCCCTTCCGCCCCCAGCTTCCTTCGACGAGCAAAAAAGCGTGGGGACTTGGTATTCTGAAAGGTTGCCATGAGATCCATGGCCGGCTGCCCCCAACGGTCGCAGATGAGTTGAAAAGCGCTGTCTGCCAGCTCCCATTCTCCGGGGTCGAGTTGATGCCTGCTCAGAAAATCCGCGTGGACGTTGTCCACCCCGGCGATGTCAGACACAGCTATATTGAGGAGATGCTGCTCCGCCCACTGAAACAGAAGACGAGCTTCCAACGCCACCAGACGACTTCAGGTCTCCCCCCGACGGTTGATGTAAGCCACCGTAGTTGCATTGTCCGACAGGTCCCGGACCGCTTTCCCCTGAACCAGGGGGAGAAAGGCCCTCAACGCTAGCCGTACCGCTCTGGTCTCCAGGCGATTGATTGATCAGAGCGACTCGGCCGCGGACCATCGTCCCTGCACTGACTGGCCCAGGCACACCGCTCCCCAACCTGAGAGGCTCGCGTCTGTGGTGAGAACCGTCCAATCTGGAGCCAAGAGCGAGACCCCCTTGAGCAGATTGCTCGAGTGGAGCCACCAATCCAGACTTGATCTTGCCACGGCCGGTACAGGTGACGGAAGGCGGAACTGCTCGGAGACGGGATTCCAGCGAGAAAGCAACGCCAACTGTAAGGGACGCATATGTGCAAAGGCCCACGGTACCAACTCCAGGGTAGAAGCCATAGACCCAATCAACTGCAGATAGTCCCATACCGTCGATGGCTGCATCTGTAGCAGGGCCAAGACCTGCCCGCGTAATTTGCGACAGCGGTCCACGGAGAGGAAAACCTTGCCGAGCCGGGTGTCGAATAACACTCCCAAAAATTCCAGAGACTGGAATGAGATGACTCTTGCCCGTGTTGACCACCCAACCGAGGGAGTGTAACGGTTGGAGAACCCTCTGGATGGCTGAGCGACAGAGGTCTTCGGATTTTGCTCGAATCAACCAATCGTCCAGATACAGGTGCACCAGGAGACCCTCTCGCCGTAATTGTGCTGCCACCACCACCATGATCTTGGTGAAAGTCCTGGGGACCGTCGTGAGACCGAATGGTAATGCTTGAAATTGGTAATGCTGTCCCAGCACAAAGAACCTGAGGTACTCCTGGTGATCCTTCCGAATCCCGTTGTGAAGATACGCCTCCGAGAGATCCAGCGAGGCCAGGAATTCGCCCGGCCTCACCGACGCAATCACGGACCTCAGCGTCTCCATTCGAAAGCATGGGGTCCACAAACAGCAGTTGACCTCCTTTAGATCGAGGATGGGCCGAAAGGAGCCCTCTTTCTTTGTCATGACAAAGTAGATGGAATAATGTCCTCTTTGCTGCTCCGAGGACGAGGCAGGAACTGGAACAATGGCCCCCAGATCTAGTAGCCGGACCAGCGTCTGACAAACCACTTCTCGCTTGTCTGCGCGCCCGCAAGGAGATTGGATGAACCTCGGCCGGGGCTGCCGAGCAAAATCTAATGCGTAGCCTTGTCTTATCACAGAAAGTACCCACTGGTCTGTCGTGATCTCGGTCCAAGCCTCGTAAAAGAGAGAGAGTCTTCCCCCTATCATTGGTACTGAGGAATGGACCGGCGGGGCAATCATTGCACTGACTTACCGGCGGGGGTGTAGCGGAGCTGGTCGCGGATCTGCCAAAACGGCGCCCCCAAAAGGGCTGAGACTGCTGTCTACCTCCCCCCGAACGAAAGGAGGACGAGGGAGCACTAGAACGAGGAGCCCGAGATCTACGGTTGCCCCGATATCTGGAACGGGAAGAGAAGGACCCCTTGGGCCGAGACCTGTCCTCCGGCAGGCGATATCCCTTGTTCTCTCCCAGTAACTGGATCATATCATCCAATTCCTTGCCGAAAAGCAGCTTTCCCTTAAAGGGCAAGGAGCCCAGACGCGACTTGGAGGCGCCATCCGCCGACCAGTTCCGTAGCCACAAGAGGCTTCGAGCTGAGACGGCTGAGACCATGGAACGCGCCGAAGTAGATCATGTAACGCATATGCGCTATACGCCACCACTGCCTGGCCTCCTCCTCAGACAGGCCCTCATTGGCAAGCAGCTGCTGTACCCGGCGCAAGCCTGCCCACAGGGCAAAATTGCTGCAGATTGCTGCCCGGGCCCCCAGGGCAGAGACTTCGAAGATCTTCTTCAATTGGATTTCCAACTTGCGATCCTGCACATCTTTCAACGCAGTGGTACCCGTGACTGGGATCGTCGTTCTCTTAGTCACTGCTGAGACCGCAGCATCCACCTTCGACAGCCGCAACATCTCCAGAGCCTCCTCTGGCAAGGGGTAGAGTTTGTCCATGGCCTTCGTGACCTTGAGGCCTAAATCCGGTGTGTCCCATTCCCAAAATAGAAGGTCCATCGAAGAGAAGTGAAACAGGAAAGTGGTAGGGGGTTCACTCAAACCCAGTAATACCGGATCCATGGAGGCAGAACCCCGCTTAGCCTCCACCGGGGGGTTATCAATGCCCAGCTCCCCCAGGATGGCGGGAATGAGGGGTGGCAACTCATCCCGGCGGAAGAGACGTAAAACCCTCGGGTCGTCTCCCTCCGAGGTCAGCCCTGTCTGAGCTACCCCCTGCGCCAGGGCTCTGTCCCCCTCGGGGGTGGGGAGGGGTCCCCATTACCGTCGGGGTCTCCCGAGTCCTCGGAAGAAGATGTGTCCTCTCTGGGGGGAAGGGGCCCTGAGAGGCCATTTGGCTTTGGAGGCTCCCTCCCACTGACTCGCCGCTGGTCTAATCTCCCCCTTCGGAGGAGGTACCCCTGGGGACCCCTGATGAGGAGAGCGTCGTTTCCCAGCCTTGCGGGCCTTGAAGGCCCTATGCATCGCGAGAATAAACGCAGAAGAAAAAGAAGAAACCGATTCCCCTGAATCTGAAGATTCCGAGAAGGAGCCCCTCCCCCCTGCTGCCGCGACCGGGGACTCCGGCCGCAAGACCGAGCGCTGGGGAGAGAGAGGAGGAGGGGAATTCCAGCCCCGTTCCGGCATCGGCACGGCCACACTGCTCGCCGACAAAATGACGGGTTTTCCTGCGCTGCTGGTCTGAACGCTCTCGGTGGGGCCTCTCCGATTGCGCCCACGCGCCGAGAAACTGAGCCCTCCCGAGCTGTCCCCGATGATCCCTCGCCTCTGGGGATGCAGGCTGAACACAGCCCATCCCTCTAGAGGCACGCGTTGGCAGAGCCGCAGGCCTTACAGGTCGCGCCTCGTGGCACGCCGGCTCTGCCTCGATGCTGAAGACGCACGCCCGTTGGAAAAAAATAACCTCGCGGGCAGGGGAGGGGGTGGAGGCAGGGGAGAGGGAAAAAACGACGGAGCACACCGCGCAAGGTCAGAGAATCGGCGGAAAAAAATTAGTTGCAAGAACTTTTTTTTTTTTTTTTAATACCTCCGGAGCTGTCCCTCGCAGAAGGTGCTGGATTGGTCCCGCTGGGGGTGAGTGAGCCGGGCTCCCCGGTATCACACCCCTGCTGAGCTCGAGCTGCGGGCCCTCGACCTCTAGCCTCAGCAGAACTGCTCTACCAGGGTGGATGGTCCCCTCGGGACCTGCCAAACCCCCTGGGAACCAAGGACCTATCTTCAGAATCAGACTTCTGTTTCTTTTTTTTTTAACCAAGGAAGGAAGCAAACAAGACAAACAAGCCCCTGACTATCCTCCCTGAATCTTTGCCTAATCTTCTCAGGCTGTGGGATCTGCACCCGGACCAGCTGCTGGAGACAGAGAAATACTGGCAGGCTGTGGGTGGCACCCTGGTATATATGGCAGAGCCTGACAAATCTTGCTCTGTCTCCACCTGCTGGTGCGGAGGCAAAACCCAGGAGTCTGGACTGATCCGGTATGTACAGGGAACTCAAATGATTTCTTGAGCAGAATTCCACCCTTCTGTCCTGAGGGTCTTTCAACACTGTGCCTCCCTCAACCAGAGTAGCCTTCCGTGTGACTGCCACTACTGAGGCATCCACCTTTGGTATTCTAAATAAGGTGTCCCTTTCATTCTGTTGGAGCAGAAAAAGTTACTATAGGCTTTTTAGACCTTGGTGCCAAGTCTGGATTCTCCGACTCAGTTCAATCATTTCCTGGATAATATGGGAAATGTCCTGGTAGGTTTCTTTATCCCTGCCAAGATAGGATCCTCTCTAAGTGACACATCCTTTGGCTGCGCTTTAGTCCACCTGTGAGACTCTTGCAATGAGGGCTCCCAACTCCTCTTTCTAAATAACTTCATGGCTGAATCCTCTCCAGCTGAAGAGGTCAGCTCCCTTCCTCTGCTTCCTCCCATGAGACCTATTCAGCCCCATACTATCAGATGACTGAGGATACCACTACAAATGAATCTTATATTAACAGTATGCAGTTCTGACCCAATACATTACATAAGGGCAAAAAGACCTCAGCTACACTGACCACTTTCTACATAACCTGTCTTACTATATATTTAACATGTTCACTTGATTTTTGAGCAGTTGGTCATTACCATTACACAGGATGGCACGGCTCAATCCCAGTGCATCTGCTGTTCCTGAACTCATGTTCTCCACCAGCCTGTGCTTCACTTTCTTTAACACTGAAGAAACACAAGGAAAACAGGTCATACGTTGTACAAGAAGAGAGAAGTAGGAGGATGCACCATGTGAAATAAAGGAAAATTAGTTTCTTACCTGATAATTTTCGTTCCTGTAGTACCAAGGATCAGTCCAGGACACCTGGGTTGTGACTCCGCACCAGTAGATGGAGACAGACTAAAACTTGTGGGCGGAGCCTTATATGCCCCTGTGCCAGTCACAGCCCCTCAGTCATACGTAATGTCAAAGTAGAAACCCAATTAGGCAACCATAGCTAACTAGCCAAACTCGCTACTTAAATGGAAACAATTCCAACCCTTGCAGGAACCAGACTCCCCAACCGGGAGAGCGAACAAGCAGTGAGCGTACGGAAACAACGATGAGCGGACTCTCCGATACCCTAGCGTAGTACTGCGGGCGGGATCCTGGACTGATCCTTGGTACTACAGGAACGAAAATTATCAGGTAAGAAACTAATTTTCCTTTCCCTGTACGTACCAGGATCAGTCCAGGACACCTGGGATGTACCAGAGCCAACTTACCGAGGGTGGGAAGCAGAGAGTCCCGCTCGGAGTACCCTCTCCCCAAAACCTCCGGCCTCAGCAGCCTGAACATCCAGACGGTAATGTCGGACGAAGGTATGCAATGACTTCCGGTAGCCGCCCTACAAATCTCTTGAGGCGACACCTGAGAAACCTCCGCCCAAGACGCAGCATGAGACCTTGTCGAATGAGCCCGAAGATCCACCAGCGGAGGCTTTCCCCGTACCATGTACGCTGAGCCTATGGCCTCTTTGAGCCAACGGGCGATCGTCGTACGAGACGCTGCAGCACCCTTCCTTGGGCCGGAAAAGAGGACAAACAGATGATCCGTTACCCGAAAAGGATTAGTGACCTCCAGAAAGCGAAGGAGGGACCTCCGCACATCCAGCTTCCGTAAATCTCTCGATTTCGGATCAGACGACTCCCCGACCGCTAAAGCGGGAAGTTCAACGGATTGGTTCAAATGAAAAGCCGAGACGACCTAAGGAAGAAAGGAAGGGACAGTCCGCAAGGAAACGCCTGTGTCGGAGATTCGCAAGAACGGCTCCCTACAGGACAACGCCTGCAATTCCGAGAGACGGCGAGCCGAAGAAATCGCCACCAGAAAACACGGTCTTTAACGTGAGATCTTTGACAGTAGAGCGCTGCAAAGGCTCAAACGGTGCCGAACATAAGGCCGAAAGAACCCAATTGAAATTCCAAGCCGGACAGGGAGGACGCAAGGGAGGATGGAGATGTTTAGCCCCTTTCAGGAAACGGGCTATATCCGGGTGAAGAGCCAGGGAGGATCCCCCGACCTTCCCCCGCAAACAACCAAGTGCCGCCACTTGGACCCGTAGGGAACTGCACGCCAATCCTCTGGCCAGTCCCGCCTGGAGGAAAGCCAGAATATCAGGGACCGCAACGGTAGTGGGATCCAAACCTCGCTTCACACACCAATCCTCAAAAACTACCCATACCCTGACATAAGCCAGGGACGTAGACTGCTTCCGGGACCTCAGTAGCGTAGCAATAACTGCGTCTGAGTAACCTTTTCTCTTCAACCGATTCCTCTCAAAAGCCATGCCGCGAGACAGAAGTGATCCGCATCCTCCAAACAGACGGGGCCCTGATGAAGCAGCCCCGCGAACCCCTGAAGACGAAGGGGAGCCGTCACCGACAACTGTATGAGGTCTGCGAACCATGGACGGCGTGGCCACTCCGGTGCCACCATGACCACGTTGGACGGGTACAATTCTATGCGCCGCAGAATCTCGCCGATCCTTGGCCATGGGGGAAACACGTACAGCAGCACATCCGTCGGCCAAGGAAGCACCAACGCATCGACGCCCGCTGCTGCCCTCTCTCGACGCAGACTGTAAAAAGGCGGAGCCTTCGCGTTGTGCCACGTGGCCATCAGATCCATGTGGGGAACTCCCCACATCCTGCAGATGAGAAGAAACACTTCGTCCGCCAGTTCCCACTCTCCGGGATCTAGACGATGCCTGCTGAGAAAATCCGCCTGCACGTTGTCGACCCCGGCAATGTGAGACGCTGTTATGCTGCTGAGATGTTGTTCCGACCAGGCCATCAACATTTGCGCCTCTTCCGCCACCAGTGGACTTCTCGTCCCGCCTTGACGATTGATGTAGGTCACGGGGATGGCGTTGTCCGACAGTACCCGGACCGCCTGTCCCCGCACCAATGGTAGGAAGGCTTGGAGAGCCAGACGGACCGCTCTGGTCTCGAGGCGGTTGATGGACCACTGAGCTTGCGATTCTGACCAAAGGCCTTGCACCAACTTCCCTAGGCAAACTGCTCCCCAGCCGGAGAGACTGGCATCCGTGGTCACCACTGACCAATGTGGAATGAGAAGGGATACGCCACAGGACAGATGACTTGGATCCAGCCACCAAAGAAGACTGGATCGTGCCGGACCCACAAGCGGGAGCGGTGGGTAGAAATCCTCCGAAATCGGCTTCCAACGGGACAGCAAAGAAGACTGCAATGGCCGCAGGTGAGTGAACGCCCAGGGTACCAACGCGAGCGTTGAAGCCATAGGGACGGCGAAGAGACAACAGACGCCTCACCTGAGATTGCAGCTTGCATATCCGATCGACTCTTGTGGTAATTGACCACCCAGCCCAGGGACTGCAAGAGCTGGAGGACCCTGTCCACCGCCCGTCGACACTGACTCTCGGACTTCGCCCGAATCAGCCAATCGTCAAGGTAAGGATGAACCAGGAGACCTTCCCGTCGCCGCTGCGCCGCCACTACCACCATCACTTTCGTGAATGTCCGAGGCGCCGTTGCAAGGCCAAATGGGAGCGCCCGAAATTGGTAGTGCCTCCCCAGGATGTAGAACCTCAGAAACTGCTGGCACGATGGCTGAATGCCCACGTGAAGGTACGCCTCCGTGAGATCCAGAGAAGCCAGAAATTCGCCCGGACGCACCGAAGCGATAACTGACCGAATCGTTTCCATTCTGTAGTGGGGAACGCGAAGACATCTGTTTACTCCTTTCAGGTCCAGAATTGGTCTTGAAGAGCCGTCCTTCTTGGGAACCACGAAGTAAATGGAGTAACGGCCCGTGCCGCGCTGATCGACAGGGACGGGGGATATGGCCCCCAAGCTTTCCAGCCGACGGATGGTGTCCAACACCGCCGCCCTCTTCCCGGAGGCCTTGCAGGGCGAGACCAGGAATTTGTCCGCTGGGATGCGAGCAAGTCTAACTCGTAGCCGTGGCTGATCACGTCGAGGACCCATTGATCCGACGTCACCCTGGTCCACTTCTCAAGGAATAAGGTTAATCGCGCCCCTACATTTGGAACGGCGTGCTGCGGGCGCGACGAGGGGTGGACCGGCCAGACTTCATTGGGAAGGCTTGGCCCCTGCACCCGACGGGGCTCCTCCTTGCCTCCCGTAACGTTTCCCACGAAAGGACTGCTGCCACTGAGTGTTCTGGGAAGAAAATGGCCTATACGAAGGTCCGGCGGATCTTTGAGGGCGCGATTTCCTGGGCCCCCGGTATCGGGACCAGGCCGGAAAAGAGGACCGCGCTCTGGCCCTATCCTCGGGCAGCTTGAATGCCCTGTTCTCTCCCAGAGAAATCATCAAATCATCCAGCTCCTTACCGAACAACAACTTTCCCTTGAAAGGTAACGAACCCAGGTGGGCCTTGGAAGAGCCATCTGCTGCCCAGTTGCGCAGCCACAGGAGACGGCGCGCTGAAACTGCTGCCACCATGGACCTAGCCGAAGTGCGCAGAAGGTCGTGGAGGGCGTCAGCTCCATAAGCTATTGCCACCTCCAATCTAACAGCCTGAGACGTCTCTTCCGCAGACAGGCCCGCATTCGCCTGAAGGACTTGGGCCCAGCGTAAACTAGCTCGCCTGGCGAAGTTAGTGCAGATTGTGGCCCGCGAAGTTAGTGCAGATTGCGGCCCGCACCCCTAGGGCGGATACCTCAAATATCTTCTTGAGCTGCACCTCGAGCTTCCTGTCTTGTAGATCCCGAAGGGCCGTCGCCCCCGTGACCGGGATAGTGGACCTTTTCGTCACCGCGGAGACCGCTGAATCCACCTTTGGAAGTCGAAGAAGTTCCAGCGCCTCCTCCGGGAGCGGGTAGAGCTTGTCCATGGCCTTGCTGACTTTCAACCCTAACTCCGGGGTATCCCACTCCCGGAACAAGATATCCGAAGAAAAATGAAAATGAAAAGCCACCGCCGGTCCCGTGAGACCTCGCAGAACTGGATCCATATTGGCCTCCTGGCGGACCACCACGGGTGGAGCCTCTATCCCCAGCTCCTGGAGGATGGCCGGGATGAGTGGCGACAGTTCCTCTCTGCGGAACAGGCGGACTACCTTGGGGACATCCCCGTCCGCTGCCTGTGTACCTTTTCCCGCGCCGGGCTGGGCGGAATCATCCGCCCCCGACGCCTCGGCCCCCCTCGGGGACTCTTCGGGATCATCATTATCCGCCGTGGAGGAATCTTCTGAGTCTGCCTCCTGGGGTACGCCTCGGGGCCGCCGTTTCCCTCGCGAGGGAACCTGGGCGCGCACCGCGGTATTTTTTTTTTTTTTTTTCTCTTCTTTTCTTTGCCTTGCGCTTTCTCGGTGGGGCCTGGTGGGGGCCCTCCTCAGAGCCTCCCCCCTCGGGAGCGCTTGCTACGCTTGTACTTAAGTACCTTGCGCAGCAAAACCGCGAAATCCTCCGAAAACGACCCCTAGTCAGAAGAATCGGCCCCGGAATCCCCCCGGGGCCGAAGCCCCTCTGCGACGACCCCTCCCGCTGTGCCCCGCTGCGGGGAAAACGCGGGAGGTAGAGCCGAATTGCCCGCCGCGGTCCGCGTGAATTCCCTGCCGGTGGCCCAAAATGGCCGCCACTCCCGCGCTGAGCGGGAAAATGTCCTGAGGCCTATCTAATTGGCCTACCCCTCGCAGCGGCGAACGCGCGCTCCGGGCCCGAGCCCCTCGCGATGCCCCGGACGTTCCTTCACCGCCCGGGACTCAGGCCGAGCAGAGGCCCTCCAGGGACAAACGCGCGCGCGCCGATCCACGGGCTTGCAGGAAGAACCGCGCGGCATGCCGACGAACGCGGGAAGAAAAAACTGAGGCGCGCGTCAAAATTAATAAAAACTAATTCGGCGACCTTCCCCCCTGCCAGCGGCGCCCCCCCGCGTGAAAAACAAAGGAGTAGCAACGCCGAAGCAACGGAGAGCCGGCCGCAACAAAATAAAACAGGAAACTTTTTTTTTTTTTTTTTTAAACGCTGACGCTGGTCGCTGTCCCGGGTCCTGGAGCCCTAGTCCTGCAGGGGTGAGTGAACCGGGCTCCCCGGTGTCACCCCTGAAGCTGCCACTAGCCCAGCCGGGTCCTCGACCCTGGCAGCGGCCTCAACCGGGGGAGGGTAGTCCCCTCAGGACCTCTCAACTCCCCTGGGAGGCAGGGCACCTGGGACTAAGGATTAAAAAACAAACCCCAAATTGGTCATAAAACAACTAGGCCTAACAAAAACTAACTCAAAATTCAAACCTGACTAACCACCAGAATCAGGTCAGGCAGGGCTGTGACCGGACCTGCACCATCTACTGGAGACAGAGTAAGACTGAGGGGCTGTGACTGGCACAGGGGCATATAAGGCTCCGCCCACAAGTTTTAGTCTGTCTCCATCTACTGGTGCGGAGTCACAACCCAGGTGTCCTGGACTGATCCTGGTACGTACAGGGAAAACTCAGTTATATTCCACTGCCAACCCAACAATCCCTTTGCACCTCCAGTGTTTGGGTTCCTCAGGTAGGAGTGCTGCTATTGTACTGCTCTCTGCTTCTAATGGCACAGGTACCTCAAGAATTGCTCTCATGGGACACTCACATAGTCCAAGTTGGTGAAAAAGCAGCATACAAAGTAGCTCTGAAGTAGTTGCAACCTAGTCTTTGGGCACCCAGGGTCAAGAAGCAGATCTGGCAGGAGATTGTGCATAACACATGACCAGTATTTCTTCCAGTCATCTCCCACTTACAGCTCAAGTGCTATATGAAAACATGGAAATGGCTCTGCCAGAGTCTAGCATTGAACTTACATTAGGACTCTCACCTAGCTAAGTGAAGTGCTAACCAATAGGATATTAAGCTAGAACCCATCTTTATGTGCTTTACTAGGAGTGCAGACAATAACCACTAATGACAAAAACTAAATTTCAGAGAGGAAGAGTGAAGGACAGGGTGATAGGGAATGAAATAAAAAACCACATACCAATGTCCAAAGACTTCCCTTGCTTAGGATCAGCTTGCAGCTTATTGTAATGAATGGTGACTTCAGCCTGGGAAGAACAGGAAAACAAAGAACCACCACCTTTAAAGTCTTCAGTGAAAACTGAATTTTAACCACAGCTCTGCCTAGGTATGTGTATGCAGTCATAAGCAAGTCATTCCAAGCAAGCCATCCTCCAGCACCTCAGCTTCCTCAAATGCAAACAAGCAGGGGCAGCAGAATGCCTTTTTGGTTGTGGGGACCAAGTCAACCAAGCTCCACCCCCTTCCTCTGTTTCCCTTCCCTCCCACCAGTCTCTCTCTCCCACCCTCTCCTCCCCCATCTACCACTCTCTTCCCCACTCCCTCCCTATTCCTCTGCCCTATCTCCCTTTCTCTCTTCCCCTAGGATCCCCCTTCCCCATTGATCAGTGACAGGAGGAGCATGATCAATGGTGCCTTGATCACATTCTCTTCCTTGTCTGCCACCTGGACAGATTGCTGTTTTGAACTACAGAACTGTACGGAGTCCCATGTAGTTCAAAACAGCAGTCAGGCCCAGAGCTGCAGAGGTGGAAGATGCAGCTAACGCATCACAGCTCTTCTCTTCCCAACCCAGACCCGGATTTCCTGCAAGTCTGCAGGAAAGGCCAGGGCTCCTATGGCCCACCCTATTCAGACACCTAATGCAAACAAGTTACACACCATTATGCAAGAACAGGTTTCTGCTCTCACCAATTTACATGTTATGTTTCACTGATGTGTTGACATGACAAGGAAGCAATAAAGCCTGAGACTGAGGGCATGTAACAACCTGGCTGAATTAAAAAGGTATGGACATGCAAGAAAGCTAGGACTCTTAGCCTGATGATTTATAGTTCAATTATTATTGTTTAATAAACATGCCATCCTGAACCTTTGACTATAAAGGAGAAACCATGATGGAAAAATGACACCTCATTTTTAGGAAAAATATCTCATAACAAGGAATGTTCTGACAAAATAATTTTCACCCAAAACTCTTGGGTAAACTGCTGTAAATCCTTTTCATTTTGAATCAATACCCCCATAAGATAAATGGGCCACACACACAATCCCTCACCTCAAGGATGAGAATGGTAAATGTAAACATATTTGTTAATTTCCTTTCTTTGAGTCCTGAAAAACCAGTCCAAACAAGTGGAATTATGCTTGCTCAACAGCAGATGGAGGCAGAGAACATCTTTTATTTCTGACTTTATGTCTTCCTATATAAACTGATGTAGAAGGACAGGATGCCTAAGCTTTCACTACTTTTGGGTTTAAAGGACCTTTCCTCATTATACTCAACTGAGGGGGAAAAAAATAATACAAATAATTCTGAATACTTATCCAGAATGTCACAACAGGGCCCTCTGTTTTTCCCTCTCTGAAGTTCTGCTTCACTCTACCCTGCAAATGAAAAAGAGAGGAAATTCCTTCTTCTTATATCAGTCTTTCCTTATCCTTCTCTCATTTGCTCTCTTTTCTCTTTACTTTTTTCTTTTAATATAATAAATCCTGGTTGGGCTATAGACTAGTCTATGAGGACTCAAAGAAAGGAAATTACATAGAAACATGGAAATTAAGGCAGAAATTAAGGCAGAAAAAGACCAAACGGTCCATCCAGTTTGCCCAGCAAGCTTATGGTAGTATCTGCCGTGCTATACAGGTCACCTCCATACTTAGTTTCTCAGATTATAAAAGTCAGGTTCCTTGTTTATTGCTGTCTGATTCCAATTCCCCATTATCTCTTGCCGTTTAAGTAGAGAGCAATGTTGGAGGTGCATCAAAAGTATCAGGCTTATTGGTTAAGGGTAGTAACAGCCACATCAGCAAGTTACCCCCATGCTTATTTGTTTCTCCAGATCGTAAAAGTCAGGGTCCTTGCTGGTTGCTGACTGAATCCAGTTCCCTTTTTCCTCTTTTCTCCCTGCAGTTGAAGCAGACAGCAATGATGGCGCTGCATCAACAGTGTAAAGGCTTATTGGTTAAGGGTAGTAACTGCCGCACTAGCAAGTTATCCCCATGCACTTTTTTTTTTTTTTATTTGCATCCTCTAGCCTTTAGGGATCCACAGTATTTATCCCATGCCCCTATGAATTCTCTCACTGTTTTTGTCTTCACCAACTCCTCCGGAAGGACATTCCAGGCATCCACTACCATCTCTATGAAGAAACATTTCCTGACGTTGGTTATGAGTCGTCCTCCCTGGAGTTTCATTTCGTGACTGACTGATCCGGGTACGTACAGGGAAAGGTTTGTTGATTGTGCATCATTAAAACCTTTCAGATATCTGAAGGTCTGTATCCTATCTCCCTCTGCACTTCCTCTCCTCCAGAGTATACATATTTAGGTCCTCCAAACTCTCCTCATAAGTCATTTGATGGAGGGGCCCCCCCCCTCCCCAAAAAAAATTTTGGCAGCCCTTCTGTGGACCACCTCCATCTGTCCCTTTTGAGATACGGTCTCCAGAACTGAACACAGTACTCCCGGTGAGGTCTCACCAAGGACCTGTACAAGGGGATTATCACCTTTTTCTTATTGATTATTCTTCTCTGTATGCAGCCCAGCATTCTTCTGGTTTTAGCTATCGCCTTGTCACATTGCTTTGTCATCTTCAGATCGCTAAACACTATAAGCCCAAGGTCACTCTCTTGGTCTGTGTACAACAGCCTTTCACTGCCCACCCCCCCAATCACATATAAGAAAATTGGTTCTTACTTGCTAATTTTCGTTCCTGTAATACCACAGATCTGTCCAGACAAGTGGATTTTGCCTCCCTACCAGCAGATTGAGTCAGAGAAACAAAACCTTGAGGCACTGCTACATAACAGAGTGTGTCACCTGCAGTCCCCTCAGTATTGAGGTGCCCAAGCCAAGATGTAACTCCAAAACCCATTTCTCGGGCTAAGAGGAAAAACTAGAGAGTTGAAAACCTCCAAAAACTAAATCAGAAAAACCCAAACCATGATCAACAACTGCCCAAATACCCTGAAAGGCAAACCACCAGTTGGAAAAAAATATAGTCTTTTGGTAGTGATAGGATTGGTCTCTGGACTGATTTTTGGTTATTATAGCCCTAACAAATCTTCTTGCAAGACAGAGCCTGTAACTCCGAAACCTGACTGGCCGAACAGAAGGCCACCAGGAACACTGCCTTCAGAGTCGCTGTCCTCAAAGGCTCAAACGGAGCCCGACACAAAACTTGGAAGACCAGATTAAGGCTCCAAACTGGACATAACTTCCGGACCGTAAGTTGCAAATGCTTGACCTCTTAAGAAACGAATCACATCCAGACACGAGGCCAAAAACCTGCCTTGCCATTTGTCCCTAAGAGAGCCCAAAGCTGACACTTGAATGCAAAGGGTACTGTAGGCGAGACCCTTAGACAAGCCCTTTTGCACAAATTCCAAGATGAGAGGAACCTCCACTGACAGGGGATTCACCCGTCTCTGATGTCACCAAGACTCAAACGCCCTCCAGATCTGAATATATGCCAAAGTGGCAGGTCAAAGAGCTTGGAGAAACATGGAGATAACCTGCTCTGAATAACCTTCCAGGCACAGCTGCCACCTTGCAAAAACCAAGCCATGAGATAAAAGTGATCCTCTCGATCCAAAAATATGAGCCCCTGATGCAGCAACTTTGATAGATGAGCCAGCCGAAGGAATCCGACCACTGCCAGATGCACCAGATCTGCAAACCACGGACACCGCGGCCACTCAGGCACTACCAACACCACGGAACTTGGATGCGCCTCAGAATTTGACCGACCAGAGGTCAAGGAGGAAACATGTACAGTAGGATCCACGATTACCAAGGGCACACTAGAGCATCCAGGCCCACTAAACCAACCTCTTATGCAACTGAGAAGCCTCTTTATCTTTGCGTTGAACAGTGTCGCCTTGAGGCCCAGCTGGAGAACACCCCACCAGGCACAAATGCAGTTCCAAGCCTCGTGGGACAACTCCCATTCCCCCAGGTTCAGTTGCTGCCTGCTGAGGAAATGTGCCTAAACGTTTTCCGCCCCTGCAATATGAGAGGCTGCTATTCCCTCGAGATGGCGCTCTGCCCACCTGAACAAACACCGTACCTCCACAGCTACCACCCGACTATTCGTCCCACCTTGACAGCTGATGCACGCCACCATTGTCGCATTGTCCAAAAACACACAAACCTGCATCTGTGGTGACCACCACCCAGGCCGGGGGTTTCAGGTCCATTCCCTTCATCAGATTGCGCTGAGACAGCCACCAATAGAGACTAGACCTGGATTCTCGCAGCAGGGGTAATGAAAGATGATATTGACCCAGCAATGGGTTCCACCTGGACAGCAGAGCATGCTGCAGAGGTCTCCTGTGCGCAAATGCCCATAGAATAAAATCTAACATGGATGCCATGGAACAGAGCATTTGAAAGTAATCCCAAGTCACTGGCAATGTAAGACGAAGCAGGCGTATCACCTGTGCCTGCAACCTCCTCACTCTGTCTTCCGACAAGAACACTCTGCCCTTCCTAGTATGGAATAGAGCTCCTAGATACTCCAAGGATTGGATCAGAACCAGATGGCTCTGACATATTTATGACCCAACCTAGTGATTGCAAGGTGCTCATCACCCGCAGAAGCTACCCCTCGCACTCCTCCTCAGACTTTGCTCGAATGAGCCAATCGTCCAAGTATGGATGAATCAGAACTCCTTCCTTGTGTAGGGCTACAGCCACCATCATCTTGGTGAAGGTTCGTGGCACTGTCGCCAGTCTGAAAGGAAGGGCCCGAAACTGAAAATGTTGACCCAGCACTATCTAACAAAGAAACTTCTGATGGTCCATCCGAATCGGAATATGAAAATATGCCTCTCCTCACGTCCAGGGTCGCCAGGAACTCTCCTTTCCGGACTGCTGCCACAACCGTGTGCAGTGTCCTCATACGAAAATGCAGCACTCAAAGGACCCTGTTCACCTTCTGCAGGTTGAAAATGGGAAGGAAGGTACCCTCCCTTCTTGGGAACCATGAAGTAAATGGAGTACCTGCCTTGCCCTTGTACCTCCCGTGGCATGGACACTATGGCACGTAGATCCAGTAACCTTTGCAGCGTCCACCACACAGCCTACCGCTTGCTGCGAGAGACCACGTGAGACTTGAGAAAGTCCTCACTAACTGGGCACAAAAATTCAAGAGAGTGTAGACGTCTCTTATGACCTCTAGCACCCAACAGTCCAAGGTAATCCTGGTCCATTCCACATAAAAGCTGGACAAGATGCCCCTACGGCTTCTATGCAGGAGTGGGACACCCTGGCTTCCTTGTGTTGACTTTCCACCACCGGCCCCCCCTGACCGGCACCATCGCTAGAGCCTCTATGATCTCCATGAAAAGACTGCTGGCGGTTGCCCGACAGCTTGACGAATGTGTTGGAGGTGGTCCTACCAGACCGAAATCTCCTCCAATACCTGAAATGGGTTTGAGGCGGAAACACCTTCTTACTACTGCACTTATCCTCAGGCAGCCTGTTACCCTTAGATTCGCCCATCTTCATCAGCTAATCCAAATCCTCCCTAAAGAGAAGCTTCCCTTTGAAAGGGAGTTGACATAGCTGAGCCTTTGACCACATGTCCGCTGACCAATTGTGCAGCCAAAAAGCCTGTGGGAATGCCATTGCCGAGACCATACTCCTGGCTGGCGTGCAAACCAAATCATAGAATGTATCAGCTACATAAGCTACCCCAGCCTCTAAATGAGCTGACTGCAGGGCACCATCTCCTGTTGAAGGTGGATCCTGTGCTTTCTGCACCCCACACAGACAGGCCCTCTGCATTAAGCTGGCACAAAACGGCGGCCCAAAGACTCAGCACAGGGACCTCAAGCATCCACTTTAGGTGAATCTCCAACTTGTGGTCCTGCACATCCTTCAAAATGGCAGCCCCCGCCACTGGGATGGTCACCTTTTAAGTGACCGCCGACACTGCAGCATCCACCTTTGGTACCCGCAGTATCTCCAAAGCCTCCTCCATCAGGGGATATAGCTTCCCAACCTGATCTTCTTAGGTAAGGGAAAGGCACTCGGGGGTGGGGGGGCCCTCAGCCCATCCAGATACGGACTCACCCCCTCGCTGTCTGACTCCTCCTAAGTCACTTTAACCCCAATTCCTCCAAGACCTGGGGAATAAACGGACAACTCGAGGATCATCCCCCTCCGATCTTTCATTTGGATCTGGATCACCCTTAGCTACATCCGGGTCCACACCCAGTGCCACAGTCACTGGGTCCACCTCTGACTCCACCCAACGCAGTCCCAGATGATGCAGTAGATCCCTGGATCCACCTACAGCCCTCTTAGGCTTCTTCATCATGGATATGGGAGGGCTGACTCTCGCCAGCTTCCCCTTTGCCCACTTCCTTGCCAGGAAGGCTTTATGCAGCAAGAGGATAAATTTTGGCGAAAATCCCTGAGGGCCATCTGTCCCTGCTCCAGGCTGTCGTCGGCATCCCCCCTCAGAGTCCCCCTGAACCACAGGAGAAAACAGGGGAGGGGAATCTCTGGGTTCCCTAGTTAAAAAGGACTCCTGCCCATGGCCCTCTGCAGACCCGACCACTTCGCAGGGCTCCCCTGAATCCCTCAGCTGATGCACCCTGCTGAGGAACCCTCCTCTCCTGAAGCACAACCAGGAAGAGGGAGCAAGAATTCAAGCGTGTAGACTCCAGCCCACATGCACGGCATACTTTTCTGCACGGTTTGGGCATCATACCATGCGCTCCCGCACCAATAGCCGCCCCGTGGCCTGCAAACACCGCCGGCCTCAACTGACACTCTGGCGTGCGCATTTTTTTTTTTAAGCCATGCTGCGCCATATCCTGCGGTGCGAAAAATCAGCCAGGCACCGCCATGGAAAAGACCACTGCTCTCCAGCTCCAGTACAGTCTAGGGACATGTGGGAAAACAAAAGTGGCTGCATCAACTGCTATTGCGCCTCCTCCACCACAGGCCTGGCCAATGCTGCAGCTCCCGGGACACAAATGGACCGGTGCAGTAGTTACCTTCTATCTGCCGAGGCCTGCAGCCCTTGCTGCCTCATGGCCGTACCATCTGCCCCCCCAGCAACCAACTGTTTGCCTTTCTGCTCCTTTCTTTCTCTTTTTTTTTTTTTTTAACTTTAAAATCACAAATACAAAGGCAAAACACACTCACAGGGGTACTTCCCTGATTCCGGGGCCTTGCAGACAGAGGCTTTGCAAGCCCTGCGGGAATCAGTTCCCTGGCTTTCAGGGCCCCCAGCACGATGCAGGTGAGCACAAGGAAGGGTTCCCAATCCCCCGGATGCCTGGCCCAACCTGAAGGTTGGTCTATCAAGGAGCCTAACACCTCAGGGAACTTTCTCCGAAATTCTCCTACTTCAATTTCTCTCTCTCAGACTGCAGGGTTGCACTTCTACCATCTGCTGGAGTCAGAGAAAGGAAAATTGGTTCTTACCTGCTAATTTTCTTTTCTGTAATACCACAGATCAGTCCATACCAGTGAACTTTGAGGCGCTGGTATACACCAAGTGTGCCACCTGCAGCTCCTCAGTATTTATCCATACCCAAGCCAAGAAACGACAGACAAAAAACCATTTAACACCCCAAAAAGGGAAACATGAAAGAAATCCCCTCAAGGGTCAGAAACAACAACAAAAAAAGCCTCAAACCTGAAAACCCCAGGTCCGAACCACGGTTCTTATCACCAAATTGGCATATATCAATTCTGATAGATTTCCTATTATTTTTATTATTATTATCCATGCGCCTAGACCATATTTACATCACTGAACTTTAATACTGTTTCGTTACGCTTCACATAACCCTCTAACTCATATAGATGTCATAATTTTCAGAAGTAACCTTAGAGATTGGCTATATCAGCCACCCTCACTCTCTGTATAAAGTATCCTATCGTTTTTATACTTTTGTTTTCCCTTTCTCTTTTCCTTATCCCCAGTTGCTCGCCCTTGTTAAAATGTAACTTTTGACTCTGCCAATTTCTGCCTCATATTAATATGTTTCTTGGCTATGTTATTGTTAAAACTTTTGTTCGATGTAAACCGAGTTGATTTGATCTGTATCAAGAAACTCGGTATAGAAAAGCCTTAAATAAATAAATAAATAAATAAATTTATTTTTTGGTTTTTATATACCGGCAGTTCCTGTATAAAATACATATCACTCCGGTTCACAGGTAACAGAGATAACTACCGCCGGGTGGCGGTTTACATGGAACATATCAAACAATTGATCTATAATAAAGTAGAAAACAAACTAAGCTCAACTTTGAAAACATAAATAAGGCAAATAAACAAATAAATAGGTAAATAAATAAATGTACAGTGGCTAAGATCCAGGTAAATTAGTTTTTTGGCAGTAGAACCCAGATGGGTCCCTGGGCTGATCTGTGGTATTACAGGAACGAAAATTAGCAGCTAAGAACCAAATTTTCCTTTCCTGTACATACCCAGATCAGTCCAGAACAGTGGGATGGTACCTGAAAGACCCGCTCGTAGAATACTTTCTCCAAAAAGCGCTTGGTCTGGAGCCCTGACATCCAGACGGTAATGTCTTGTAAAGGTATGCAGGGAGGACCAGACTGCGGCCCTACAAATCTCTTCAGGCGACAACAACTGACACTCCGCCCAAGAAGCCGCTTGCGCCCTTCGTCGAGTGAGCTTCTAATCCGGCTGGAACGGATCGCCCCTTGCCAATGTAGGCCAAGCAAATGGTTTCCTTCAGCCAGTGAGCCAAGGAGGCCTTGGATGTCTTTAGACAACCCCTGCTGCAGAAAAGCCAAAACCTTGTTGATCACACCAGGCTTCAAACACCTTCCACACCCAGACGTAAGCCATAGAAGTCAAGGACCGTCTGGCCTGCAGCAGGGTGGAAATCACCTGTTCCAAATACCACTTCATTCGCAACCTCTGCCACTCAAAAGCCAGGTCGTGAGAGAGAAGCGATCCTCCCGATCCGAAAAGATGGGACCTTGACGTAAGAGGTCCGGGAGATGAGCCAGGCGTGACGGACTTTCAGTTGCCAGTTGGATCAGATCCGCAAACCACGGCCTCGGTGGCCACTCCGGGGCCACCAGGATTACTAGATCGTGATGATCTTCTATGCACCGCAGGACTTGACCAATCAGCAGCCAGGGTGGGAAGACATACAGGAGGATTCCGGTTGGCCATTTGCAAACCAGAGCGTCCATTCCCACCGCCCCGACTTCCTTCTTCTGGCTGTAGAACAGATCCATCTTCACGTTGATGCGAGTCACCAAGGAGGTCCAGTTGGGGGGCTCACCATCTGGCACAAATGTGATTCCAAGCCTCCCGGGACAGCTCCCAATCCCCAGGGTCCAGCTGCTGAAGGCTAAGGAAGTCCACCTGCACATTGTCCTAACCTGCTACATAAGAGGCTGCGATTCCTTCCAGATGAAGCTCGGTCCAAGCAAACAGGAGGTGAGCCTCCTGTGCCATGGCCAGACTACTGGTTCCTCCCTGGTGATTCAGATAAGCCACCGTGGTGGCATTGTCCCTTGGCCGCATGACCCAGGAACACCGCCCCCAGCCCTGGAGACTTGCATCCATCGACATGATCACCCAATCCGGGACGTCGAGGGGCATTCCCTTTTGCAAGTTGGCTTTCAACAGCCACCACTCCAGGCTGGACCTGGAGAGGTGACAACAGCAATTGGTACTGCTCCGACACCGGATTCCACTGAGATAGGAAAGGGGAAGACCCCATTGAAGAAGCAGTATGTGAATTGATGGGAAATTCTGCCCATGGCAGTAATTCAGCGCAGTCGTTCTGTCTAGAGTTGACATAAGATCGCAGAAATTGTTTCAGCGTCCTATTCATCCTCTCAGTCTGGCCGTTAGACTGAGGATGGTAGGCAGAGGTTAAATCCAAGGCAATGTCAAATTTTTTACATAATGCTCTCCAAAACTTTGCAGTAAATTGCACTCCTCTGTCGGATAGTATATGTTTGGGCATCCCATGAAGACGGAAGATGTGTTTAATGAATTTGTTGCCAGAGAATGCCAGAGAATGTGGTTCGTGCAGTTAGTATAGCTGTGTTTAAAAAAGGATTGGATAAGTTCTTGGAGGAGAAGTCCATTACCTGCTATTAAGTTCACTTAGAGAATAGCCACTGCCATTAGCAATGGTTACATGGAATAGACTTAGTTTTTGGGTACTTGCCAGGTTCTTATGGCCTGGATTGGCCACTGTTGGAAACAGGATGCTGGGCTTGATGGACCCTTGGTCTGACCCAGTATGGCATTTTCTTATGTTCTTATGTTCTCTCTGCAATGGTCTCAGGTGAGCGAAGGCCCAAGGAACCAACTCCAATGTCAATGGCATGGACCCTAGGACTTGCCGAAAGTCCCACACTCTGGTGATTGGGAGATGCAGTAGAAGATGCATTTGCTGCTGCAATTTGCACATCCTGTCCGTTGTCAAGAACACCCCGCCCAGCAAGGTGTCGAAGTGGCCTCCCAAATATTCCAGGGACCAGGAAGGGGGTCAGATGACTTCACCTCGTTGATCACCCAATCGAGGGACTGAAGGCAATGGGTCACCCGGTGTACCGCCTGCATGCAGTCCTCTTCAGACTTGGCTTGAATCAGCCAATCGTCGAGATATGGGTGAACCATCACCCCTTCTTGCCGGAGGGCCGCTACCATCACGACCATCACCTTGGTAAAGGTGTGCAAGGCTGTCGCCAGGCCGAATGAGCAAAGGCCCACGGGATCAATTCCAGAGTAGATGTCATGGAACTCAGGACCCGCAAATAATCCCAGACTCGCGGGGGTCATTTGGACAATAAGACTTGAATTTGACCTTATAGCTTGACCATACAATCCTCCGTGAGAAGCACTCTGCCCCACTGCGTGTCGAACAGAGCCTCCAGGAACTCCAAAGACTGGGAGGGAATCAGGCGACTCTTGGCGAAGTTGACTACCCAGCCCAGATTCTGCAACAACTGTAGCACCTGGTGTATAGCCAACCGGCAATTCTCTTCCGATTTTGCCCGAATCAGCCAGTCATCCAAGTATGGATGTACCAGGAATCCTTCCCGCTGTAGCTGAGCAGCCACCACCACCATTATCTTGGTGAACGTTCTGGGCGCAGTAGCCAGCCCGAAAGGCAAGGCCTGAAACTGATAATGCTGGCAGAGGATGGAGAACTTCAGAAACCTTTGGTGGTCTATCTGAATTCCGATGTTCAGATAGGCCTCCGTCAGATCTACAGACACTAGAAATTCCCCGTGTGTATGGAAGCAATGACCAACCGCAGAGTCTCCATGCGGAAGCGACGGATTTGAAGACATCTATTGACTCGCTTCAAATAGAGAATGGGCCTGAATGTTCCTTCCTTTTTTGGTACTACAAAATAAATGGAGTATCGGCCCTTCCGCTGGGGGAACCAGTACAATTGCGCCGAGATCGAGAAGACGCTGCAAGTTCTCTTTCACCGCCCAACGCTTTGCTGTGTAACCGCACGGGGAGACCAAAAACTGGTGCCGGGGACGGCGTGCAAAAGCCTGCCTCCTACGACCGGCACTGAGGAATGGACCGGCCGCACATCATTGCGGAGTCTTAGCTCCCTGCGCTGAAGAGGTACCGCCCGGCCTGCTGAAACGCCTCCCGCGAAGGACTGCAACCAAGTCTGTGGTCTACTGGTGTTCGGCCTAAAAGAGGTAGCCGCCGAGAGAAGAGCCCAAGACCTCCGATTCCCATGGAAATGAGAACACGAAGAGAAGGAACCCCTTGACCTGGGTCTATCTTCTGGAAACCGATGAACCTTATTCGCCCCAAGAGATTGAATCATATCCTCAAGCTCCTTCAAAACAGCAACTTGCCCTTAAAGGGCAGAGAACCTAACTGGGCCTTGGAAGAAACGTCCGCTGCCCAGTTTCTCAGCCAAAGAAACTGACGCGCCGAGACCTCGGAAACCATAGACCTGGCGACGTCCTCAACAAATCATAAAGGGCATCAGCACTATAAGCAATTACAGCATCAAGCCAACCCGCCTGATTAGCTTCCTCTTCAGATAGCGCTTCACTGGCCTGCAGCTGCTGCACCCAGCGAAGACCTGCCCTCAAAGCAAAATTGCTGCACATCGCAGCTCAGACCCCCAGAGCCGAAACCTCAAAATTCTTCTTGAGCTGCAGTTCCAACTTCCGGTCCTGTAAATCCTTCAGGGCCGTGGAACCTATAACCGGGATAGTGGTCTTTTTTGTAACCGCCGAAACCGCAGCATCAACTTTTGGAACCCTGAGGAGCTCTAAAGCCTCCTCTGGTAAAGGATATAGTCTATCCATTGCTTTAGAGACCTTCAATCCCAGATCCAGGGTGTCCCATTCCTAGAACAGCAGGTCTGTAGCAGAAAAATGGAAAGAGAAGTAGGCCCCTCAGGCCCAACAACACCGGATCGGTAGCTCCTAACCTGGAATCTTCCTGCGGAGCCTCGATCCCCAATTCCCCCAATATGGTGGGAATGAGTGGCCCAAGCTCCTCCCTTCTGAAGAGCCAGACCACCTTCTGATTGTCACCTTCAATGCCATGTGATTCCCGGAGAGAACCCTTCTGCGGTTTGCCATCCCCCTCCACCACCCCCCCCCTCGGGGGCTGGGATGGAAGATCCTGTTCATCCGTGTCTGTGGAATCAGATGTGTCCTGCCTGCCCTGCGACGCCCCTGACCTCAAGGGACGCTTTGAGTTTGGTGCCCCCACGCACCCATCAGCCCTGGGGCACTTTCTGGACTTAGCAGGCACCTCCAAACCAGCAGATTTGCCTTCAGAAGTCTTATTAGCCCTCCTAGCCTTAAAAGCCTTGTGCAAAAACAAAATAAAATCAGAGGAAAATGAGGAGTCTTCGTCAATGGTATCCCCCACGGGGTCCGCTCCCTGATCAACAGGGTCAGAAACCACTCCAAGCTGCAGCCCTAATAATGTTTTTGATTCGCCGGAGCCAGGCGCTGCAGAGATAGGGCAGGTGGGGGGAATCTCCCCCCCCCCCGCCATTGTAAATTGTGCCGCTGAAGTGCCAGGAGCCAAGATGGCACCCGTTCCCGTGCTCAGCAGGAACTGGAGAGAAAATGGAGGAGGCAAGTCTCCGAACACGTGCGAGGTCAAGGTGACCGAAAAAACAACCCCCCCAGCTGCTGCCGAAGTACCCTCAACTCCAGACAGGCAGCCCGAGCAGAGGCAGTCTTGGGACATCCGCGTGAGTGCCAAGTCACACACGCAGCAGGAAGACCGTCTCGACATGCCGCTGAGCAAACAGAGAAAGGCAGGGATTTAAAAAACAACAACGGCGCGAAAACAACCCGCAGCAGCGAGGGAAGGGAGAATATCCTGCAAGAATTAACAATGAGCACTAGCTGCTTGAGCACTGAGAAATTAAATTTACTTTTTTTTTTTTTAAACCAACTTGCCTCCTCCGGGTCCTGGTCCCTCCTGGAGTGAGTGAACCGGGCTCCCCGATATCACCCCAGGTGCTGCTGTATAAAAAGCGATAGGGTCCTCAATCCCCAGCCACAGCTGCCTGCAATACCAGGGGGGATAGTCCTCTCAAGACCTGACAACCCCCTGGGAGGCTAAAGGATCCTTCACTGCTGAAGAGATTTTCACCTTTTTTTTTTTGCAACAAACCTATCTCTAACTAAATCCTTCAAAGCCAACTAAGTAAACCCCTACAGACTGTGAATTTTGCACCTCCAACATCTGCTGGAGACAGAGAAATACTGACGGACTGTGGGTGACACCTCAGGGTATAGGGCAGAGTCTGTCAAAACTTCTCTGCTCCATCTGCTAGAGGGGAGGCAAAACCCAGGAGTCTGGACAGATCCGGGTACGTACAGGGAAATAGGCCTTATGGAGGAGCAGGATAAACTCTGGCAAGAAGGGACAGGAGCCGTGAGGAGAGCTTGCGGTTGTAATAATGCAGGTGGAGGACTATGTCCCCCCTGTCTCCCAACAGGATCCGGGTGGACCAGGGAAAGCCGAAGAGCAAGGTCCCCATCGACCCCCAAAAGCGCAGGCAGGCCTGACGTGGATTCCAATATGGCTGCCGTTCCCGCGGATATGTGCACTGAGGGCTGCATGCGGTCTGTGCCTGCTGAACTCGCGGCTGCTGCGCAGGCCCCAAATTTCCTCCATTTAGCAGGCACCGGGAGATTGCAAGGTCCCTTCCCTCCCGAAACGCAGGCAGTACAAAGTCCGCGGTGATTTAGCAGCACAGAAGCTGGCCCACACGTGCAACAAGCCAACCCCTTCCCTATCAGAACGTGAGAGAATTGCTAGCCCTGTGCCGAAAAAAACACCCCAAGAAAATAAAACTAGCTGGGAGGAGGGGGGAAGAGAAAGCCATCTTTACCGCTGCTACCTGCTCCGACAACCTGTTTCCTCTCTTTTTTTTTTTTTTTAAATTAAACTTTAAGCTGCCTCACTACCGTCCCTGCTCCCAGCACTGAAGAGAGCTGTCCAGCTCAATTCAGCAAACTAACAGGTCAACCAGTACCGAGCGGTAGGAAGAGCTGCGTTAGTGCCCGGTGCACCCGCGGTTGCCGCACGCACAGTGCAGCTCACCTACCGCTCGATCCTGTATGTAAATAGCTTGCTAATGCAAGCTGCGTCTTAGAAGCGTCCGTGAAGCGTTAGGCCCGCGCAACCCGTTTTACTGTATAGAGCGCTGGTATCTGTCATTTCAAATGTCATTTGAAATGACAGGTACCAGGAAGTGGACAGTTCTCCGACGCTCAGGATTGTCAGCCCTCTCTCCCCTCCTCCCGAAGCAACAAAAGCGAAAAAAGCGAAAAAAAAAAAAAGTTGCAAGAGAGAGAGGGGAGAGAGGACTGGCAATCCTAAGCTCGGGATGGCCAGTCCCTCTCCCCTCCTCCCGAGGCAAGGCGCGAAAAGCAGCCTTGCTCCGGGAGGAGGGGAGAGAGGATTGGCAGTGTGAAGCGACCAAGCTGCTTACCTTTTTTGCAGCCCTCCGGAGGAGACGGCCATCAGCAGAAACGGATCGTGGCTCCCCTGCCTCCCGGCGAAGATGGACGCCTGCACGGGGGAAAGCGGCCCCTGTGCCCGCAATTGGCCGCTCAAGACGTGACGTCACGACGTTTGGCGTCACGGCATGTGACGTCACGTCTTGAGCGGCCAATTGCGGGCACAGGGGCCGCTTTCCCCCGTGCAGGCGTCCATCTTTGCCGGGAGGCAGGGGAGGGGAGCCGCGATCCATTTCTGCTGATGGCTGCTCAAGACGTGACGTCCATCTTCCTGAGCAGCTGGAGGCAGGAGAGGGGAGCCGCGGTCGCGTTCGCTGATATCCGGATGGGGGGCTGCAAAAGTAAGTCGCTTTATACTGCCAGTCCCCTCCCCCCTCCTCCCGGAGCAAGGCTGCTTTTCGCGCCTGCCTCGGGAGGAGGGGAGGGAGGACTGGCAATCCCGAAGGTAGGGTTGCCCGTCCTCTCCCCTCTCTCTCTTGCAACTTTTTTTTTCGTTTTTTTTTTTTTTGGCTTCGGGAGGAGGGGAGAGGACTGGAGCTGCCCCGGGGACCGGCACCCATGGACGCGGCCAGGGCAGGAGAGCGGGAGCTGGGGGAAAGTTTGCCGCCTACCCTTACCCCGCCTCTAACGCAGGGGTAGGGGTAGGCGGTAAGTTAGCAGGTTAAACGCGGGGCAAAAAGGAAAATTAGTTCTTACCTGATAATTTTCGTTCCTGTAGTACCACGGATCAGTCCAGACACCTGGGTTGTGACTCCGCACCAGCAGATGGAGACAGAGCAAAACTTGACGGGCTCCCTACATATAGTAAGGTGCCACCCACAGCCCCTCAGTCAAACGAACTGTCAAAGTAAACCAGTGCCCGACTAACTAACTAGAACAATTTTAACCAATTCAAACACCCCCTGGCTGAAAACCGAAAACATCAGACCAGAGGCAAGCGGCATTATGCCAAGAACTGGAACAATTGCAGTACGAATAACCAAAACGAGCGGACTCTCTCTCTCTTCATCGTACCAAACAGACGGGCGGGAGCCTGGACTGATCCGTGGTACTACAGGAACGAAAATTATCAGGTAAGAACTAATTTTCCTTTCCCTGTACGTACCCGGATCAGTCCAGACACCTGGGATGTACCAGAGCAAACTACCGAGGGTGGGAAGCAGAGAGTCCCGCTCGGAGGACACTCGCTCCAAACCCCGGCGGCTCAGACGCCTGGACATCAAGCCTGTAATGCCTAGTGAAAGTATGCAAGGACTTCCACGTCGCAGCCCTACAGATCTCCTGCGTGGACACCTGAGATACCTCGGCCCAGGACGCGGCTTGCGCCTGAGTGGAATGAGCACGAAGCCCCCTAGGTGCCACCTTACCGCGCAGAAGATATGCGGAGCTAACAGCCTCCTTGAGCCAACGCGCAATGGTGGCCCGCGACGCAGCAGACCCCCGGCGAGGCCCGGACCAGAGAACAAACAGATGGTCGGAAACCCGGAAAGGATTCGTAACCTCCAGATACCGAAGCAGAATCCTGCGAACGTCGAGCTTCCTTAACTCTTTCATCCCCTTGTCCATCTGAACCCCGACCTCAAAACCTGGAAGGTCCACTGACTGATTTAAGTGAAACGAGGACACCACCTTAGGCAAAAAGGACGGCACAGTCCGCAGAGAAACTCCGCCCTGCGAGAATCGCAAGAACGGTTCCCGACAGGACAAGGCCTGCAACTCCGAGACCCGACGAGCAGACGTAATGGCTACTAGAAACACGGTCTTCAAGGTAAGATCTTTCAGCGTCGCCCGCTTAAGAGGCTCAAACGGTGCTCCCCCAAGCGCCGAGAGCACGCAATTCAAATTCCAAGACGGACAAGGATTCCGTACCGGAGGGCGTAAATGTTTAGCCCCGCGAAGGAAACGCACCACATCCGGATGACACGCCAAGGACACACCGCGAACCTTACCGCGCAGACAACCAAGCGCAGCTATCTGTACCTTCAGGGTACTCCAGGCCAGCCCCTTCGAGAGGCCCTCTTGAAGAAAAGCGAGGACCCCCGGCACCGGGGGACGTACAGGGTCCACCTCATGAGTACTACACCAGTCCTCAAAAACCGTCCACACCCTCATATAGGCTAAGGACGTAGACTGTTTTCGAGCCCTCAACAAGGTAGCAATCACAGCCTCAGAGTACCCCTTAGTCCTTAAGCACGCCCTTTCAAAAGCCATGCCGCGAGACAAAAGTGATCCGCATCCTCCAAACAGACAGGTCCTTGTCGAAGAAGAGATGCGGCCCCGTGAAACCGAAGCGGAGGCTCCGCCGCCAGCTGAATGAGGTCCGCGAACCACGGGCGCCTTGGCCAGTCCGGCGCCACCAGGATCACGTCCGCCGGATGTAACTCGATTCGGCGAAGAACCTTGCCGATCAGAGGCCACGGGGGAAACACATATATCAACACGTCCGTGGGCCAGGGAAGTACTAGAGCATCGACTCCTTCTGCGCCCCGTTCCCTCCGACGGCTGAAGAACCGTGGGGCCTTTGCGTTGTGAGCGGTGGCCATCAGGTCCAGGCGTGGCGTTCCCCACCTGGCACAGATGAGGCGATACGCCATGTCTGGTAACTCCCACTCGCCTGGATCCAGCCGATGCCGGCTGAGGAAGTCCGCCTGCACGTTGTCCACACCTGCGATGTGAGACGCCGCCAAGCCGCTGAGGTGCTGTTCCGCCCAGATCATGAGCAGCCTTGCCTCTTCCGCTACCTGCTGGCTCCTCGTGCCCCCTTGATGATTGATATACGCCACCGTGGTTGCGTTGTCCGAGAGCACTCGAACCGCCTGGCCCCGTATCCACGGAAGAAACGCTTGCAGGGCCAACGACACCGCCCTGGTCTCCAAGCGGTTGATGGACCACCTCGACTGCTGGCTCGACCACTGCCCCTGGACCGAGCGGCCTCCGCAGACCGCCCCCCAGCCGAGCAGACTGGCATCCGTCGTCACTACCGTCCAGGTGGGCATGACGAGAGACACCCCGCCTGACAGATGATCTCGGGAGAGCCACCAGAGCAGACTGGCCCTGGCACAGGGCGTGAGAGGCAACGGCAGATGAAACTCCTCCGAAACCGGCTTCCAGCGGGAAAGTAACGCTGATTGTAACGGTCGCAGGTGAGCGAAAGCCCAAGGGACCAGCGCGAGGGTCGACGCCATGGAACCCAAGACCCTCAGGTAATCGCAAACCAGCGGGCACCGCATGGACAAGAGATGTCGCACCTGTCGCTGGAGCTTGACCACTCTCTCCTGAGTCAGCGACACCATGGCCCTCTCGGTGTCGAACAGGGCCCCCAGATACTCCAACCGCTGCGTAGGCTGCAGATGACTCTTGGACAAGTTGACCACCCAACCGAGCGACCGCAAGAGTTGTAGGACCCTGGCAATCGCCTGCCGACACTCAGCCTCCGATTTGGCTCGGATGAGCCAATCGTCCAAGTAAGGATGCACCAGCAGCCCTTCCCTCCGGAGCTGAGCAGCCACCACCACCATCACCTTGGTGAAAGTGCGTGGAGCCGTGGCGAGGCCGAAGGGAAGAGCCCTGAACTGGTAATGGCCGCCCAGGATGCAGAATCTCAGGTACCGGTGATAAGCCGGCTGAATCCCGATGTGAAGGTACGCCTCCGTAAGGTCCAGAGAAGCGAGAAACTCGCCCGAACGAACCGCGGCAATCACCGAGCGGATCGTCTCCATCTTGAACCGCGGCACCCGCAGGCACCGGTTGACGCCCTTTAGATCGAGAATGGGCCGAAAAGCTCCATCCTTCTTTGGGACCACGAAGTAAATGGAGTACCTTCCCGTGCCCTGCTGATCCTGCGGCACGGGCGTAATTGCGCCCAGGTCCTCTAGACGCCGAAGGGTGGTCCGGACAGCGGCGCGCTTGACGAGAGCCTTGCAGGGTGAGACGAGGAACTTGTCCACCGGGAGCCGAACAAAATCTAACGCGTAACCGCCTCTTATCACAGCGAGGACCCACTGGTCGGAAGTGATTCTGGTCCATGCCTCGTAAAACAAGGTGAGCCTCGCACCCACGTAAGGTACGAGGGTTGGCGGCAACGAGGAATGGACCCGTCTCGTTTCATTGGGCCGACTTGGACCCCGAGCCGGACGAGGGTCCACCGGTCCTGTTGAACTTCTTCCCTCGAAAGGACTGCGACCAGGAGGACTATCTAGCCGATCCGGACCGGTAGGACTGGCTCGACCCGGTCGCCCTCTGTGGCCGCTGCCGGCGGTTAGACCGGAACCTGTTTCTTGCCGAGAAGGACGACCGAGGCTTGGGTCTATCTTCCGGTAACTTAAAAGCCTTATTCTCGCTCAGGAACTGCATCAGGTCGTCCAGCTGCTTACCAAACAGGAGCTTTCCCTTAAAGGGTAAGGAACCCAGATGGGCCTTGGACGCCCCATCCGCAGCCCAGTTGCGAAGCCAGAGGAGCCGACGCGCCGAGACCGCCGACACCATCGCTCTGGCCGATGTTCTGAGCAAATCGTGCATCGCATCAGCGCTGTAGGCAATCACCGCTTCCAAGTTATCCGCCTGAGTAGCCTCCCCGGAGGAGAGGTCGGCGTTCACTTGCAGGACTTGGGCCCACCGGAGCCCCGCTCGCAGTGCAAAGGTACTACACATGGCTGCCCGCACTCCCAGTGCGAACACTTCGAAGATCTTCTTCAACTGCACCTCCAGCTTCCTATCTTGGATATCCCGGAGGGCCGTAGCACCCGTAACGGGGATGGTGGACCTCTTCGTCACTGCTGACACCGCCGCGTCCACCCGTGGAAGGCGCAGCAGTTCCAGAGCGTCCTCTGGAAGGGGATAAAGCTTGTCCATAGCCTTACTCACCTTCAGCCCCAGGTCCGGGGTATCCCATTCCCGGAACAAGATATCTGAGACCGAGAAGTGCCAAGGGAAAGCAAGCGCAGGGCCCGCCAGGCCCAGCAGCACCGGATCCATCTTGACCCCTTGCCGGGACTCCACAGGTGGAGGATCCACGCCGATCTCATCCAGGATAGCCGGGATAAGGGGAGAAAGTTCTTCCCTACGAAACAGGCGGACGACCTTGGGGTCATCACCCTCAGCCGCCTGCGGCCCCTTGCCGGCTCCCGGCTGGGCCTGCCCTTCGTCCTCATGTCCCTCCTGGCCTTCAGGGGCTCCCGACAACGCTTCCTCGTCCGAGGAGGCGGTGGACGCCGTCTCCGATTCCTGTGGGTCGCCACGCGGCTGTCTCTTTTCTCGTGGCCCACCCCGGGCGTCCCGGGTCCGAACGGCTCTCTTCCGGGACCGGGAGAGAGATTCCTTCCCCCCGGAAGCTTTCCCAGCCTTTAGACGCGACTTTTTGTACCTTGCGAGTTTCTGCAGCAACAATGAGAAATCTTCTGAAAATGAGCCCTCCGATCCGGAGGACCCCTCCACAGCACTCGGGCTCCCCGACCCACGGGGTCCCGGGGGCTCTCCCCCCGAAATCCTGGGCTGTGGCGACAGCGAGGGAGGCAGGGCGCCATCTTGGAGTGCCCTCCTCATGGCATCCCTCACACTGGACAAAATGGCTTCCGTTCCCACGCTAAGCGGGAACGGATCCAAGGACGCGGCCTCCGAGCCTCCGGCACGCGACGGCGAACGGGCACCCCGCGATCGACCCCCCCCCCGGGCGACCCCCGACGAGCCCTCGCCACCGGTGACGCAGCTGGAACAGACCCCGTCCCGGGAGAGACGCGCGCGCACAGAGCCGCACGCGCGGCACGCTGACCCTCTCGGCATCCGCAGCGACGAACGGGCTCCCCAACCCGCGCCCCCCTTCCGCGAAGCGAACGCACCGAACGGCGAAACGACGGCGAAGAGGGAGAGAGAGCCGGCGCCGCAAGGTCAAACTCAAAGAAACCGCTATGGTTTTTTTTTTTATACTTAGGCGCTAGCCGAGGTCCTGCAGTCTTCAGCTCCGGCGGGGGTGAGTGAACCGGGCTCCCCGGTGTCACCCCCGACGCTGCTGCCAGCACAGGCCGGGTCCTCGACCCTCAGCAGCGGCCTCGACCTGGAGGGGATGGTCCTCTCAGGACCTTCCAACCCTCCTGGGAGGCTCCCCCGACGGGAGACTTCTATCTTCTTTATGTCTTCTTTCTTCTTTTCTTTTTTTTTTTTTTTTAAAGACACACTGCCCTAACTACTTAGGATTAAATACAAATAGATCCCTGACTACCCCGAGCCAAAAACAACCAAGGATCCCCGAGACTGTGGATGGACCTGCCCCATCTGCTGGAGACAGAGAAAGACTGAGGGGCTGTGGGTGGCACCTTACTATATGTAGGGAGCCCGTCAAGTTTTGCTCTGTCTCCATCTGCTGGTGCGGAGTCACAACCCAGGTGTCTGGACTGATCCGGGTATGTACAGGGAACGGCAGGGTACAATAGCGATAGTCGGGGCGCGCGTTACTGGATGGTAGGGAATAGCTAATTCGCTCGTTTGCATGCAATATACATGCCGCGTGCGGAAGGGGTTGCCCGGGGATTTTAGGACACGGTAGGAGTAGGTTAAAGGGGGCTGTGGATCGCAGGAAGGGCTAATGCGGCCGGGAAGTGAGTAGAACGCAGGTTAGGAGCGGGGTAAACGCGGCCGCACTTTACTGGATAGACCTGTAAGAAAGGGAGAGGGAAAGGCCAAAACTGGAGAGTGAGCCAAGGAAAAGCTACCGCAGTGGCCTCGTGGGGGGGAGGAGGGGAATCTGGACCACCAGATTTGCACCCCACGGCGAACACAGGACCAGGCATACAAAAGGGTCACCGACCCCCCAGCCCGTCCACCCCAACCAAACAGGGTAGGGATCCCTCACTAGGATCCCCGACCCCTGGGAGAAAGGCCCAAAAGGATAAAAAATTAGAAAAAAAACAAAACAAAACAACTGGGCAGACAAAGAAACTGCAGGCTTTTTTCACCAGCCACCATCTGCTGGAAACGGAGAAATACTGAGAAACTGCAGGTGGCACCAGTGTATATGAAGCAGTATCAGTTTTACTTTCTCTGTCTCCATCTGCTAGTACGGATGAATAAACCCAGGAGTCTGGACTGATCCGGGTACTTACAGGGAACGTGGGCTTTTCTTGTGACATCTGCATTCCCTCTGGGGCCTCCGATGTATCACAAGTTCTGCAAAATGAACCTGTGATGCAACACTGCTGACGGTTCCCGCACAACTGATATTTATTATTATTATTATTATTTTTAATTTTTATATACCGAGGTTCTTATAGAGACTATAAATCACTCCGGTTTACATATAATGATAAACTGCCCAACAGAGATAAGGGGGCTTTACATAGAACAGTGGTACATATGGAACATTATAACTGGATGACAATTTAACATAATGATAATAAATAATATAGAATAGTTTTACTTGTAATTAATAAAAAATAAAATTATGTAATATAAACTGTATAATTTAAATATTTAACTTGGATATAGTGACATATTAACCATGCCAAATATAAATAATAAGATAAAATGAATTTTGAACTTAGAAATTGTAGTCCAGTTGCAGAGGAAAATACAAATAAGATTAATTTTTAGAACTCAAAGATTGTTGTCCAGTTGCAGAGACCTGAAGGTAGGACTTGGTATGGTGACCATAATTAGGGGATACTTCTTATTTGGAAGACTTTCCGTCTTGGTAGGATTGTGAGTCTGGGAAGGCTTGTTGGAAAAGAAGAGTCTTTAGCCTTTTTTTGAACTCTTGATGATTGGGTTCAAGTCTTAGATTTGGGGGGAGCATGTTCCACTGGTGGGGGCCTGCTAAGGATAGCGCTCTTTTGCTCAGAGATGATTTTACTTGTTGGGCATGCAGTGATCCTTTGTAAGCGCTTCTGATAGGTCTGGAAGATGTGTGCGGTTGGAGTTGAAAGCTTAACGTGATGGGAGCTATTTTGTTTGTCGCTTTGTGGATGATTGTGAGTACCTTATAGAGTATCCTTTGTTTAATGGGAAGCCAATGTAGATTACTAAGGATTGGGGTGATGTGATCTTTTTTGTTAGTGCTTGTTAGAATTCTGGCAGCAGAATTCTGTACCATCTGTAATGGTTTGATCGTGTTGTTGGGTAGACCTAGTAGCAGGGAGTTGCAATAGTCGAGCTTTGATAATATTATGGATTGAAGTACTAGCCTGAAGTCGGAGAAATAAAGGAGGGGTTTAAGTTTTTTGAGGACTTGCAGTTTGTAAAAGCAGTCCTTCGTGGTATTGTTTACGAACTTTTTTAGGTTAAGATGATTGTCAAGCCATGCTCCAAGGTTTCTGACGTCCGGTGAGAACATGTTATTAGCGTTTGGTAGAGAGAAGCTAGAAGAGATTGTGAGTGGATCCTGAGAGACAATGAGCATTTCGGTTTTATTGGCATTCAATACTAGGTTGAGGCTTGAGAGTAATTCCTTAATGGGCTGTAGGCATTCGTTCCAGTAAGTGATGGTTTTTTGAAGGGATTCTGTAATCGGGAGAAGGATTTGAATGTCGTCTGCATAGAGGTAATGGGTAAGCTTGAGGTTTAGAGTAGGTGGCAGAGAGGGAGGAGGTAGATATTGAATAGGGTGGGAGAAAGTGAGGATCCTTGCGGGACTCCTTGCTCTGTAAGGATTGGATGCGATTCTTTGTTGTTTATCCTTACTTTGTAGAATCTGTTGCTTAGGAAGGAGTGAAACCATTTGAGAGCTGTGCCTTTGATCCCTATATTAGTTAGTTGGTCTATAAGTGTAGTATGTTTTACCGTATCAAACGCCGCAGAAAGATCAAGTAGAACCAGCAGGTAAGATTGTTTTTTCTCCAGGTTCACGAGGATGGTATCAGTGAGCGATAATAAGAGAGATTCGGTGTTTAGTCGTTTTCGGAAGCCATATTGAGCTGGGGATAGAATGTTATGATCTTCCAGATATTCTGACAGTTGCTTGTTGACAATTTTTTCCATCAGTTTGGCGATGAGTGGTAAGTTTGCAATCGGTCGGAAGTTAGCTGGGTCTGATGGAGAAGCATTTGGTTTCTTCAGTAACGGTTTCAGGATTGCCAATTTTAACTGGTTAGGAACTGAGCCTTGAGACAGGGATGTGTTGATAATTTCTGCTATTGGTTTTGAGATGGTGTTTGGTATGGCAATGAGGAGATTTGTTGGTAATGGGTCTGATGGGTGTGAGGATGGTTTTAGTTTTTTGAGTGTATTTTCGATCTCCAGTGAAGAAGTGAGCTCGAATGAGTCCAAGCTTGTGTTTTGTTGCGGCACTGTTGTTAGATGGTGTGTTAAGGTGGGGCTATTGGATGTAATTGAATGGGTAAGGTTAGTGATTTTTGTCTTGAAGTAGTTGGCTAGCTCGTTAGCTTTGTTGAGCGCTTGGTGGTCTGGGATCGTGAGAGGAGATGGTTTGGTTAGAGAGGAGACGTAAGAAAAAAGGGCCTTTGAGTCGAAAATGAAGTTGTGTATTTTTTTTGCATAGAATTCTTTCTTTGTTCTAAGGATAGTATTCCTGTAGGAGTTGAGGTGGGATTTGTAGATGGTTTGTGTCGACCATCTGTCAACCATCATGACCTGTGGGGTCATGTAGGAGGGGGGGGGGTATGAACAGAGTGAGTATGCTCCTCGGTTCCTGCTGCCAGCCTCTTTTTTCTGCCTGCATTTTGTCTTTTTTGTTTATTTATGCAATTGTCAGCTACCGTAATAGCCAATACCAGGCCTAAATGGGAACTGGATTTTCCAAGGAAGGAAGAGAAGGAAGTCCTGGCTGTCATGGTTTGAGCTCTATTAAGGATTTTTTGTCATGAAAGATTACAGAACAGGTCATTTTCCATGACCATACCAAAGTTATGGAATGATCTTCCTTTATCTATCAGGAAAGAACCTAATCTTATGCAGTTTTGCTTTAAGTTGAAGACCTGACTGATGGTTTCTGAGTTATAAATTAATGACTGAGCTGGGCCTAGCAGTGAATTATTGTTTTTAATTTTAATCTTAGTAGAAAGTTATTAGATTGGGATAAATGTTTTTATAGTTTATTTTATAATTGGGGTGTTTTATTTTGTTTTAATTGTATTATTTTTTGTCATTTGTACATTGTTGTACATCACTTTGGAAGATTTTAATGTAAAATCTGGAAAGCGATTCAAAAATTTTATAAATAAGTATTAAGGAGTGAGAGACCCACCACCAGGCTGACCCAAGAGCAAAAGATCTTCTTCCTGCTATCCTAGACCAGTTATCCCTATCTATTAGAGGCAGAGAACTACAGGCATTCTGTCCTACTACACCAATCTATATAGGAAGACATGACATTACCCCACTTGTCTGGACTGGTCTGGCAGGACAACGAGGAAGCTCACAATGCAGAAGGCCAGGAATACATTCTACTAACTTTCCTCTTCCGAGGAATATGACAGTTCACACATGCCCTCCCCCACCCCCAACAGCTGCACAGCCCTACACCACTGCTAACCTTCACATTCTGGATCATCTTGGCCACCTCCACTTTGGTTTTCCCTTTGACAGACTTTCCATTCACGCCAGTGATCTCATCACCAGCTGCCAGGGTGCAGTCATGGGCTGCGGGTGTATTATCAAACACCTGCAAAACAACAGAGGTGATTAGGAAAAGGGGAATAGGAATGTAGAAAGAAGTAAAGCAAAGCGCTATGTATCATCTTGCTGAAATACACGTCAGCTGCCAATAAAGCCGTTGTTATCCTAACCAGAAAGGAAAATTGGTTCTTACCTGCTAATTTTCATTCCTGGAATACCACAGGTAGTCTAGGCAAGTGGGTTTTGCCTCCCTACCAGCAGATGGAAGTAGAGAATAAAAACTTTTCAGGCACTGCTACATAGCAGAGTGCAACCTGCAGTTTCTCAGTATTGACCTGTACCCAAGCCAAGATACAGTGAGACTCACAAAACTCAAGTCAACTTCCCCCCTCCAGGGGAATAGAAAACAAAGAATTGGAGCCCCTGTAACAACAAAACTGAATACCTTCAATCCTAAAGGCTTGTCATATATACACATAGTAAGTTCTGCATTATAAACCACTGAAGCAAAGGAAAATTAGTTCTTACTTGTTAATTTTTGTTCCTGTAGTACCACGGATCAGTCCAGACCATGGGTTGAGCCTCCTGTCCAACAGATGGAGACAGCCCAAAACTGAAAGGGTATCCTATATCAGGACAGAGCCTACTCTACAGCCCTTCAGTATAACCATTGTCAAAGCAGATTAGAGATAACCATGAAAAGATCAAGCAAGTAACAAGAGAACTCGATATAGTAACGAGAAAACTCAGAAAAGCTGAACAATTGAAAAACATTGAATGGACTCTGTATATGAACGCTCTTGCATAATTATCCATAGTCATCAACACAGATGCTTCCCTTTAAGGATAATCACAGATGAAATAAAGCTTCGAGAGGACGGCAGAAAAGAAATACAGGGAAGGGTGTCTGGACTGATCAGTGGTACTACAGGAACGAAAATTAACAGGCAAGAACTAATTTTCCTTTCCCAGTATGTACCTGGATCAGTCCAGACCGTGGGATGTACCAAAGCTTCCCTACATAGGGTGGGACAGAGACAGTCCCGCTCGAAGCACCTGCCTACCAAAGGAACCAAACACTGGTGCCTCTACATCAAGGCGGTAATGCCGAGCAAATGTATGCAGGGATTTCCACGTAGCTGCCCTACATATTTCCTGCGGAGAGACCGATTGACTCTCCGCCCAAGAAGTAGTCTGAGAATGCAAGGAATGAGCCTTTGGGCCCTCTGGGACCACTTGGCCTTGACAGATATAGGCCGAAGAAATCGCCTCCTTCAACCACTGAGCAATCGTAGCCTTAGAAGCCTTGTTGCCCCTATTTGGGCCACTCCACAGAACAAAAAGATGATCTGAGACTCGGAAATCATTGATAACCTGAAGATAACGTAGTAAAACGCATTTTACATCAAGGCGGTGAAGATCACCCCCGACCGTACTCACTATATCCTCAGGAGAGAACGCGGAAGCTCCACCGACTGATTGACATGAAAAGAAGAAACAACCTTTGGTAAGAAAGACGGTACAGTCTTGAGAGAAACTCCTGAATCAGAAAAAACGCAGGAAGGGCTCCCTACAGGACAACACTTGGATCTCCGACACCCTTCTGGCGGAGCAGATAGAAACTAGAAAAACCGTCTTAAGCATCAGATCCTCAAGGTTAGCCCGATGGAGAGGTTCGAAGGGTGCCTGACAGAGAGCCCGCAGGACCAAATTGAGACTCCACGAAGGACAAGTGGGACAGATAGGTGGATTCAAATGCTTGGCGCCCCTGAGGAAATGGACAGCATCGGGATGAGACACAACCGCGTAACCCTCAAGATTGCCTAAGAGGGAGCCGAAAGCGGACACCTGAACCCAAAGCGAACCGAATGGTAGGCCCTTGAAGAGGC
This sequence comes from Rhinatrema bivittatum, assembly GCF_901001135.1. Lineage (NCBI taxonomy): Eukaryota > Metazoa > Chordata > Amphibia > Gymnophiona > Rhinatrematidae > Rhinatrema > Rhinatrema bivittatum. Next base: position 414,233,360 of record NC_042616.1, on the reverse strand, counting down.
CTCTCTGAAGGAAGGAAAGGACCAGCGATACCGGGGCCAAATGCACCGACACACCCGATTCCGCACAGACAGTTTCGAAAATCTTCCAGACCCGGACATACGCGAGGGAAGTAGAAGTCTTGCGGGCGCGCAGTAAAGTGGATATAACTTCCTCCTTATATCCCTTCTTTCTTAGTCTCAGACGTTCAAAAGCCAGGCCGCTAGACAGAAGCGATCTGCCTGGTCAAAAAATACGGGACCCTGCAGTAGCAGGCGTGGAAGATGACCGAGACGAAGAGGACCGTCTGTCATCAGGTTTATCAGATCAGCAAACCATGGTCGGCGGGGCCACTCGGGTGCCACGAGAATGACCGGACCCCTGTGGAATTCAATTCTTCTGAGAACCTTTCCCACTAGGGGCCAAGGAGGGAACATGTACAGAAGGATGTTGCGGGGCCAAGGAAGGAGTAGAGCGTCTACTCCTTCCGAGCAGTGCTCCCTGCAGCGGCTGAAGAACCTGGGAGCTTTGGCATTTCCCAAGGTCGCCATCAGGTCCAGGTGAGGAGGACCCCACCTGCTGACAATCGCCCCAGACAACTCCCACTTGCCTGGATCGAGACTCTGGCGACTCAAGAAATCGGCTTGCACATTCTCCTTGCCAGCTATGTGAGAAGCTGCTAGGCGCTCCAGATCGCGCTCCGCCCAGGCGAAGAGCTTGCTAGCTTCCAGGGCCACCAGGCAACTCCTGGTGCCCCCCTGTCGATTGATATAAGCCACTGTGGTGGAATTGTCCGAGAGCCAGACGAACCGCCCAACCCTCCAGGCGATTGATGTACCAGCGGCACTGGACTAGGGACCAGTATCCCTGCGTAGCTTGAGACTGGCAGACTGCTCCCCACCCGGAGGCTGGCATCTGTCGTGACCACAATCCACTGCGGAGTCCGTAGGGAGATTCCTTTCAGGAGGTGCTTCAGTGAGAGCCACCACTGTATGCCGGCGATGGTAGATTCGGAGAGCGGAGAGTCGTCCGAAACTGTTCCGACACCGGCTTCCAGCGGGATAGCAAAACTTTCTGTAACGGTCACATATGCGCAAACGCCCAGGGGACCAGATCGATAGTGTAAGCCATGGTCCCCAGAACTTGGATGTAGTCCCAGGCTGTAGGGAGTGGCAGCAAAAGAAGATTTCATACTTGAACGCCCAAGCATCCAGAAGGAATACCTTGCCGACTCAAGTATCGAAGCACGCCCCCAGAAATTCCAGGACCTGGGAGGGCTGTAGATTGCTCTTGGGAAAATTGACTATCCACCCAAGAGAGGTGAAAAGAGCAAGGATGCAGTCGACTGCCAACCTGCATAGGATCTCAGACTTGGCCCGCACGAGCCAGTCATCCAGGTAAGGATGGACTAGGACCCCTTCTCACCGGAGAGCGGTCACCGCCACCATGACCTTGGTAAATGTGCGCGGTGCTGTGGCTAGACCGAAGGGCAGAGCCCTGAACTGAAAATGCTGACCCAAGATGTTGAAGCGGAGATACTTCTGATGCTCGCTTCGGATTGGTACGTGTAAGTAAGCCTCCGTCAGGTCAAGAGAGGCCAGAAACTCTCAAGAGCGAACAGCCGCTACTACCGCCCTCAGGGTTTCCATCAGAAAATGGGGCACCTTGAGGGCCCGGTTGACTCTCTTGAGGTCCAAAATGGGGCGGAAGGAACCGTCCTTTTTTGGCACCACGAAGTAGATGGAATACTGGCCAGTGCCTTGTTCTTCCACCCGGACTGGGACTATGGCCCCCAGTCCCTGGAGTCTGGCGAGAGTCTGGCATATGGCAGGCCGCTTCTTGTGTCGGCAAGGAGAGACTATGTACAGATCCGGCAGGTCTCGAGCAAACTCTAAAGCGTAACCGTTCTCTATTATCTTGAGGACCCACCAGTCCGATGTGATTTTGACCCATTTCTCCAAAAACAGGGGGAGACAACCACCTAAGCTTGGAATGGAGTAATGGGCCAGCCGGATCTCATTGAGAGGCGGGCTTAGCGGTGGAATGTTGTGGGTTACCATCTCGGAAGGCACACCGGCCCCGAAAGGAATGAGACCAGGACTGAGATCTGGAGGGATTTCCTCTGGAAAAAGCCCCTCGCGCCCGATTATTATACCTTCGCTGGCCCTGGAAGCAGGAACAAGTGGGGAAAAAAAAAGACCTCGATTGTTTCGGGCAGTCCTCAGGTAGCTTATGAACCTTGTTCTCACCCAAGGATTTAATAAGCTGTTCCAGGTCCTCACCGAAAAGCAACTTAACCTTAAAAGGAAGTGTGCCCAACTGTGACTTGGAAGAAGAGTCCACCGACCAATTGCGCAGCCAGAGAAGTCGTCTAGCCGACACCGCTGAAACCATCGCTTTTGCCTGGATGAGGAGCATCCGCCCCATAAGCTATAGCGTCTACCAACCTTTCAGCCTGCTCTGCCTCTGCAGACGGGAGGTCCTGGGTGCTGAGCAATTGTTGAACCTACCTAAGGCTTGCCCGCTGCATGAGACTGCTGCAGATAGTCGCCCGAACTCCCAAGGCCAAGACCTCAAAGATTCACTTGAGATATGTGGCTGATGGCACACCATAGCTCCTTTTGTGTTAAGCATGTGGAGTTCATGATCTGATTGTTGACTAGAACCTACCGAATGCCCCATTTTTATGGGAGAATATATGGAGATGCTGCAGCACTGTGTTGGCGAGGCTGTGGTGATGTGGGGTCATATTTGCACATGTGGTGGCAGTGTCAAAGTGTGTGCCACTTTTGAAGTCAAGTAACACAAAACAATTGTTGATATCTTGGGTTTTCCTATTAGTATACCCACACTGGGTTTTACTTGGAAGATTGTTGAGCTCCCAGAAAATATCGCCCTTTAATAGGTCAACTTTTGTTGGCTGTGAGATTCACTATAGCTACCTTTTGGAAATCTAGTCCAGACTTAAGACATTGGCGGGATCAGGTTAAGGAAATAGCAGATATTGAACATATATGTTTTGCTGTTAAAAATGAACATTTTAAATACCAGGAGATCTGGGATCCTTATCACGATTTTTAACAACCTAGTTGATTACTGTTTTGTTTAATGGGGGACTCTCTGACTGATGCTACTTACTATATTTGTCAACGATTTCCTGATGCAGCATACAGATATATAGATAGCTATGTGATTTATGTGTATTGGAAATTTTATTTATTTTTTTTTTTTTTTTAACAAAAGATGCCCATCACAAACGCTCAAATGGAGGTCTACACAGAACCTGAACCACCAAGGTAAGGATCCATGACAGACACATCCTAGGAACCAGTGGGTGTAAATGTTTCGCCCCCTTCATAAAATGTACAACGTCCGGATGACAGGCCAATGGCTCATCTGGGGTAGCTTACTTCTAAGACATCTGTATCCAAAGCGAATTACAGGCCAGCCCGTTTGCTAAGGTTTGTTGCAAAAAGGTCAAAATCGGAGGAATGTCCACACCCAAGGACTCCAGACCTTCCTCCAAACACCAGGAATCAAAATACTCTCCACACCTGGATATAGGCTACAGATGTGAATGGCCTCCTAACCTAAGGCAAGGTAGCAATAACCAGCTCTGAGTACCCTTTCAATTGAAAGCATCTCCTCTCAAAAGCCAAGCTGTGAGACAAAGGCGATCCGCCCGATCTGAGAAAATGGGCCCTTGCCAAAGTAACCCCTGCAGAAGAGCTAATCTGATGGGACCTCTATTGTGAGAGGAATCAGAACTGCAAACCACAGGCGACGCAGCCACTCTGGTGCCACCAGAACCACCCTTCCTGGGTGTTTCTCTATGCGTTCAAACACGGGGCCAATGAGGGGATATGGAAGAAACTCATAAAGCAGGATTTCCATTGGCCAAGGAAAAACCAGAGCTTCATTCCCCTCGGACCCGACCTCTCGTCTGCAACTGAAGAACTGAGCCGCCGAAGCACTGCCTCGTGACGCCATCAATCCAAGGCCTCTACCGACCATTCCCATTCCCCCGGGTCCAACTGCTGCCTGCTGAGATAATCTGCCCGCACATTGTTCACTCAGGCCACATACAATGCCACTATCCCAGCCAGATACTGCTCCACTCAGACAAATGGTTCCTGGGCCTCCTGAACTACTAAGCAACTTAGTATCGTCCCGTCCAGACGATTAATATATGCTATGTCATTGCATTGCCCGAGAAAACTCTCACCGTCCTGCCTCGGACTTGTGGAAGGAAGGAAAGCATCACCTTGAGCACAGTCCTCGTTTCCAAACAACTGATAGACCAGGATGCTTCCACTGCCAACCATAGACCTTGAGCAGTCTGCCCTTGGCAAACAGCTCCCCAACCTTTCAGGCTGCCATCTGTGGTCACCAACACAGAGACCGGAACCTCTAGATTCACTCCTCTCTTCAAAATGGGGCAAGACAGCCCCCACACGAGAGACTGGATCTGGATGCCCCCTGAGGTGGTAAAGGGAAGTGAGACTCCCCCAATAGCAGAATCCAATGGGACAAAAGCACCTTCTGGAGTGGTCGCATATGAACAAACACCCAAGGCACCAATTCCAGCATAGATGCCATAAAGCCCAGAACCTGCAAATAATCCCAGACCCTAGCCACCGAAAACTGCAGTAGTCGAAGCACCTGAGACTTCAACTTCACTGCCCTCTCAGAGTCAAGGAATACCTTGCCAACACGTGTATCGAACTGTGCCCCCGGGTACTCTGACTGGGACGGAACTAGCCTGCTCTTGCTATGTTTGCCACCCTGACCAGAGGCTGCAACACCTCCATGACTCACCGAATCAACTGATGACACCCCTTCCGACTTCGCCCGAAGGAGCCAGTCTTCCAAGTACGGGTGAACTAGAATCACATCCCTTTCTCAGGGCCACAGCCACAACTACCATCACACCTTCATGAAAGTCCGTGAGGCTGTTGCTAATCTGAAAGGAAGAGCTTGAAACTGAAAATGCTGTCCTAGCACCATGAATCGCAGAAACCTCTAATGCTCTGATGGTATGGGGAAGTGCAAATAAAACAAACGAAGCCTGAAACTCATCTTTGTGGACTGCAATGTCTCCATCCAGAAATGCGGAACCCGAAGTGCCGCGTTGACCCTTTGGAGATCCAGAAAGGACCACTAGGTACCCGCCTTTTCAGGAACTACGAAGTAAATCGAGTACCTCCCTCAACCAAGTTCCTTCGGCAGTACTAGTACACCTGCAACATATCCCAGACTGCCTCTCGTTTGATGCGGGATGTGCAGTGGGATACCCTGAAGGCTACCCTGACCGGACAAGAAAGTACTAAAGCATAGCAGTCTCTTATCACCTCTAGGATCCAGTGATCCAATGTGAACTTGGTCCATTTTCTGTAAAAGAGGGCTAGACTCCCTTCGATGGCTTCCAAGAAAAAATGGGTCAGCCTGACTGCATTGTGAGGCTTTTCTTCCCCCAGCCCCCTGACTGAAGACTCCCACTGGGATATCTCCGTTTACCTCAAAAGGACTGCTGCCCTCCTGAGTCCTGCTTCTGCAATCAAGCCGAAAAATTCTTGCTGGAGTGAAATATCCTCATCTCCTGGAAGCAGGAGCAGGATGTGGAAGCTTTCTTGTTGCCCTTATCTTTCAGCAACGTATTCCCAAGAGACTACCCCAAGTGCTTCATCAGTTGTTCCAGGTCCTCCCCGAATAACAGTTTTCCTTTAAAAGGAAGACTGCACAAGTGCAACTAAGACCACATGTCCACTGACCACTTTACGCAACCACAGGAGCATCCATGCTGCCACTGCCGAGACCATGCTCCTGGCAGACGTCTGAACCAAATCAAACAGCGCATCCGCCATATAGGTCACCCTGGCTTCCAACCAGGCCGCCTGCTTGGAATCGGTTGAAGGGAAAGACTCCGTCTCCTGAGCCTTCTGCATCCAGTGCAGACAGACCCTTTTTGCACAAGGCTGCCACAGATCGCCGCCTACAGATGCAAAGCCAAGACCTCCTGAGCTGAATAAGAAAATTCCTTACCTGCTAATTTTCGTTCCTGCAGTACCATGGATCAGTCCAGACCGTGGGTTATGTCCCCCTTCCAGCAGATGGAGTCAAGAGCAAAAACTGAGAGGGCGGTCCCTCATAACTGGTGCGCCCTCTGTAAACCTTCAGTATTAAGAATATCCAAGCAATAAGGAAAAACACCTTGGATGGATCAATACAAATTGAATATCAACGGTAAACAAGTCTAAGCAAAAAACTTGCAACCTGAACTCTTAATCAGTCCCAAACCGATCCTGAAATAATTACACAGTCGAGCTGAAAGATTATGCCAAAGAACCCCCAACAATCCGTAGGGTGGGCGTCTGGACTGATCCATGGTACTACAGGAACGAAAATTAGCAGGTAAGGAATAATTTTCTTTTCCCTGTACATAACAGGATCAGTCCAGACCGTGGGATGTACCAAAGCTTCCCTAAGTAGGGTGGGCCACTGATAGCCCAGCTTGAATGACCTGAGCCCCAAAGGAGCCCACGATCTGTGGTTGAAGATTCAAACGATAGTGACACGCGAATGTGTGTAATGACTTTCAGGTAGCCGCCCTGCAAATCTCCTGCGGAGAGGCCGCTCGGCTTTCTGCCCAGGAGGCTGCTTGAGCTCGGAGAGAATGAGCCTTTATACCGGACGGTGGACGCCCAGCACCAACGTATGCCGTAGAAATTGCTTCCTTTAGCCAGCGGGCAATGGTGGTTTTAGAAGCCTGGTTTCCCTTCTGGGGACCACTCCAGAGGACAAGAGGTGATCCAATAAATGGAAGCATTGGTAGCCTCCAGACATCGAAGGAGGATGCACTTGACATCGAGGTGTCTAAGCTCTCTGGAATCCTAGTCCTGGAAGGCGGCAGCTCCACCAACTAATTCAAATGAAAGAACAAGACCACCTTTGGACTAATAATACATTTCTTGAGCACTAATACTATTTTCTTCAGTATTAGCTCTCGGAAGTTAGTCAAGAAATATATTAAATTAGTCCAATAAAAACATACTACCTTACATACATATATATATTTTGTTTTATTTATTAACATTTTATTTCTTTGCATTCAAGTGGACTAACACTGCAGCCAAACTACTTCAGAATGGAAGGGGGAGCCAAAGGCCTACCTGAACAATGTAAAGACATGGGCAATACTGGGCTCCTCCTCCGATACTAATTCCAATTAAATTCTGGGTATCCTTCTTCAGTATCACAGTCCCAGGAACAGTGGGAATTCCTCTGAAAGGAAGAGGGAAAGAAGGGATTACGAGATCCAGCAAATTAGTGCACGTTTTAGATGCTATGCTGAGAAACATCAACATAAACTACACAGTATCAATTCATTGCCATATCCCTTAAACTGAAAGTCTACTCACAGTTTGTCTTCCTCGATGTCAAAATCTGGGTCGGTAAACATCTTGCTGGTCTCAAAAAACTAACAATTTGAGAACCTCCACCTACAAAAAAATTAAAAAAAACAAACAGTTTAAAATGTCTTCACTGGGAAACTCTATAAAAACATTCTACCAGTGTTAAGAGTAGTAAATCACCTGGACCGGATGGTATACACCCCAGAGTTCTGAAGGAACTAAAAAATGACATTTCAGACCTATTAGTAAAAATTTGTAATCTATCATTAAAATCATCCATTGTACCTGAAGACAGGAGGGTAGCTAATGTAACCCCAATATTTAAAAAGGGCTCCAGGGGAGATCCGGGAAATTACAGACCAGTTAGCCTGACTTCAGTGCCAGGAAAAATAGTGGAAAGTATTCTAAACAACAAAATCACAGAACATATAGAAAGACATGGTTTAATGGAACAAAGTCAGCATGGCTTTACCTAAGGCAAGTCTTGCCTCACAAATCTGCTTCACATTTTTGAAGGAGTTAATAAACATGTGGATAAAGGTGAACCGGTAGATGTAGTGTACTTGGATTTTCAGAAGGCATTTGACAAAGTTCCTCATGAGAGGCTTCTAGGAAAAATAAAAAGTCATGGGATAGGTGGCGATGTCCTTTCATGGATTACAAACTGGCTAAAAGACAGGAAACAGAGTAGGATTAAATGGACAATTTTCTCAGTGGAAGGGTGTGGGCAGTGGAGTGCCTCAGGGATCTGTATTGGGACCCTTACTTTTCAATATATTTATAAATGATCTGGAAAGAAATACGACAAGTGAGGTAATCAAATTTGCAGATGATACAAAATTGTTTAGAGTAGTTAAATCACAAGCAGATTGTGATAAATTGCAGGAAGACCTTGTGAGGCTGGAAAATTGGGCATCAAAATGGCAGATGAAATTTAATGTGGACAAGTGCAAGGTGATGCATAGAGGGAAAAATAACCCATGCTATAGTTACACAATGTTAGGTTCCATATTAGGTGCTAGTACCCAAGAAAGATCTAGGCGTCATAGTGGATAACACATTGAAATCGGTTCAGTGTGCTGCGGCAGTCAAAAAAAGCAAACAGAATGTTGGGAATTATTAGAAAGGGAATGGTGAATAAAACGGAAAATGTCATAATGCCTCTGTATCACTCCATGGAGAGACCACACCTTGAATACTGTGTACAATTCTGGTCACCGCATCTCAAAAAAGATATAATTGCGATGGAGAAAGTACAGAGAAGGGTGACCAAAATGATAAAGGGAATGGAACAGCTCCCCTATGAGGAAAGACTAAAGAGGTTAGGACTTTTCAGCTTTGAGAAGAGACAGCTGAGGGGGGATATGATAGAGGTGTTTAAATCTTTCGGATAATAGAAAGACTAGGGGGCACTCCATGAAGTTAGCATGTGGCACATTTAAAACTAATCAGAGAAAGTTCTTTTTCACTCAACGCACAATTAAACTCTGGAATTTGTTGCCAGAGGATGTGGTTAGTGCAGTTAGTATAGCTGGGTTTAAAAAAGGATTGGTTCTTGGAGAAGTCCATTACCTGCTATTAATTGACTTAGAAAATAGCCATTGCTAATACTAGCAACGGTAACATGGAATAGACTTAGTTTTTGGGTACTTGCCAGGTTCTTATGGCCTGGATTGGCCACTGTTGGAAACAGGATGCTGGGCTTGATGGACCCTTGGTCTGACTCAGTATGGCATGTTCTTATGTACAGGTCTGTGAAACTGAAAACAAATTCCAGCCCTACACAGACACCAACTCTTTTCTCCTATTGTGAGAAAATTCCTTAAATGTTTGGTACACAGCATCAGACATATACTTCTTCTTGGACAGATCCATGTATCTTCACACCTGAACATAAATAATCCCAATGCAAACAAATATTCGTTGGAGAAGCTTTCGTAAGACTTGCCATGCTGGGTCAAGACCAAGGTCCATCAAGCACAGGATCCCCTTTCCAACAGTGGCCAATCCAGGACACAAGTACCCTGGCAGAGCCAATAAATGTATTTATTTAAAAAATTCTTATAACTCACAGGTTCAGTCTGGAAGTTCACAGCAACTTACATAAAAATAGATGTATGTATTTGAACCTAGTATAGAAGTTGTGTATAACTGCATAATTGTGTTCCTTGGTTTTAGGAGGGGCAGATTTTAACTGAAACCAAAAAGTGTGCAAATTAAGACTAATTTTCTGGGTTTGAGAAAAAACAACCACCTTTACTGCTAGCTTTATATCTAGTGGGGGTGGGGCTAATTGAAATGCCTGGCCATAAGACTAGTGTGTAGAAGAAGAACAGTCTTCTGTCTGCAAGTAATCCTGGATTCAGAAGGCTTCCAGAATCGCTAAGAGAACTTTTACTGTTTAATATATATTTGAGCCTTGTATAGAAGTTGTGAATAATTGCATACTGTGGTTTTAGGAGGGGGAAGATTTTAACTGAAGGATGCAATCTAGACTGCTTTTCTGGGGTTGAGAAAAAAAAAATCAAAACAAAAAAAACCCTAACTTTCAGTGGATTAATAAACTCGGAATAAGTGCATGTTAAGGAATATTTTGATCATTGATCATCTCAATTGGTAAATGCCCACCTACCCCAGAGGTTGCTCTTCTAATATAGTCTTGCCGGGGTACATAATTGGTAACGATAATTTGCTAATTTTTTTTTTTAATCAGGTTAAAGGAGTTCTCTACCAAATCAAACAAACAAAATTACTATTATTCAATGTAATAACTGTGGAGCCTTTATCTTGATGCAAACCATCTGAAAGCTTAAGGCTTGCGCCCTTTGTTCACAACTCTTCTCAATGAAAATGGAGTTAGCTCACACTAAAGCTGAATTAGCTACAAAAAATGGAATTAGCAACTACCAATGAAGCCTGAGCCACTTTACAGCATTCAGGAATCTTTCCCCCACTACCATAGGAGAGTCAGAAACCCAGAAACAAAGGGTTTACAGTTGGCTCAGGTAAGATAAGACCTGTGACCCAAAGTCACCCATTCTTCACAATAGTGCAGCCCAGATGCCCTCCTCCACTTATACAGAGCATCCTGAAACCCAAGAATAAATGGATTACAGTGGGTTCTGGTAGGATAAGATGTATTATGCAGCGATACCCACTCTCTTAAGTGACACAAGTACAAAATTAATTCTCTGTATTGGAAAATGAAGAAGCTCTAGTACTGGAGACTGATGTGGGATAAGAAAGGAAAGAAGAAACCCAAATGTGCGCAGAAATTCCATAACACAACCAAAATCCATAAGAAGCAGCTCATTGTGTTGGGAGACTCAGTCATCAGGAGGAACTAATTTGGGAAATCTTCTTGAGGGGACTGCTATAGTTAAATGCCTTCCAGGTTCCTCATGAGGTAGAAATGCTAACCAGATACTCGACGCAATCAATGAAGAAATGAAGGACTCTGAAGTTGACCTTTTCCTCCATTTTGGAACTAATAATCTTGCTAGAATCATCATCCAAGCCGCACAGAAGATTTTCAGATTCTGGGCAAGTAGATTAAGAAATGTTACCTGTTCATGGAAATGGAAAGGATAGGCTAAGCCATATAAATAATTTCAATTCATGGCTCAAAAGGAGAAATTATTACTTATCTGATAATTTTGTTTTCCTTAGTGTAGATGGACTCAGGACCAGTGGGATATGCATCTCTACCAGCAGATGGAGACGGAGCAAGCGGACGTCACAGTATATATACTCCTGCAGTGACATCAGCTCGCCAGTATTCTCTTCAAAAGCAACTGTGAACAGACTAGCAAATCTTGATTAAAAAGAATCACTACTGTACTCAACAGGAAACAGTGAACTTAGGTAATAAATGTATGTACCCCAATCTAGGGGACTGGATGAACACTTACCGGCAAACCCCTGGAACACACTGCCCCACAGGAGGACCATTAAACCAAACCATTCGGCAGCCAAGGGCAGGAAGCTGCCCATCTATCTACACTAAGGAAAACAAAATTATCAGGTTAAGTAGTAATTTCTCCTTTCCTAGTGTGTAGACAGATGGACTCGGGATCAGTGGGATGTACCCAAGCTACTCCTGATTAGGGTGGGAGGCTGTCTGCGGTCCAGTCAAAACCGTATATGCAAAGGCTGTGTCCTGCAGGCTTGCACATCCAGACAATAATACTTGGAAAAAGTGTGTAAGGAGGATCACGTCGCAGCTCAAGAAATGTCAATGGGAGAAGACAATCTAAGCTCCGCCCATGAGCCCTAGTCCGAATAGGTAACGGCTTTTCAGCCTCCACATACGCGGCCGTGACTACCTCCTTAATCCAGCAAGCTATTGTAGCCTATGAAGCTGGTTCACCCTGCTTCATTTCACCATGAAGGACAAACAGGTGATCAGTCTTTCGGAAAGGTTTAGAAACCTCCAGATATCACACAACATGTCTCTTGACATCCAAAGGATGCAACAAGCGATACTCTTCCGGATCTTTTCCCTTATCCAAGGATCGCAAGGAAATGGACAGATTCAAGTGAAAATCCAAGACCACCCTAGGCAAGGAAGAGGGCACAGTACGCAGCTGTATCACTCCTGGAGTCACCCAAAGAAACGGCTCCCAGCAGGACAAGGCCTGCAGCTCAGAAATTCAGTGCACAGAACGTATTGCCACCAGAAACACTATTTTCAAGGTCAATAGCTACAAGGAAAGGCTACGCAGTGGTCGAAACATAGGACCCACCAAGAAATCCAACACCAGGTTAAGACTCCACAAGGGAACCAGTAACCGCAAGGGGGAATGAAGATGATTCACTCCCTTCAAGAAACAAGCCACATCAGGATGAGACTAAAAGGATTCACCACTGACTGGGTCTCAAACAGGCAAGAGCCGTAACCTGTACATTCAAAGAATTAAGGGCCAACCCCTTATTTAACCTATCCTGCAAAAATTCCAAAATGAGCGGGATCTTCACTGAGCGAGGAAGAACACTTTGATCCTCACACCAAGCCTCAAACACTTGCCAAACCTGCACATTGGTTAAGGAAGAGGGGAACTTCTGAGCATGTAGCAAGGTGGCAATCACCACAGAAGAATAACCACGCTTCAAACAAGCCCTTTCTATACCTTAAGACAAAATAGAGTCTGATCTTCGTGAAGGACAGGCCCCTGCTGCAACAGATTCTAGTGCAGCAGACGACGAAGGGAAGTCTCTACCACGAGTCTTCGCAGATCCGCATACCATGGTCTTTTGGATCAATCCGGTGCCACCAGGAACACCATGCCCCTGTGGCCTTCAATCCTGCGAACTATTCTGCCCAACAGGGGCCATGGAGGAAAGGCATACAGCAGCTTGTCTTCTGGTCAGGCTTGTACGAGAGCATCAATACACAAGGACTTTGAATCTCTTCTGCAACTGAAGAAGCAAGGAACCTTTGCATTGTGAGAAGTCACCAACAGGTCTAGGAACGGAAGCCCCAGCGATCCACTATCAGCTGAAACACCTTGTCCGACAACACCCATTCTCCCGGGTCCAGATTCTCCCAACTGAGAAAGTCTGCTCTTACATTGTCTTTTCCTGCAATGTGAGAGGCTGAGATCACCTGGAGATGCCCTTCCGCCCATTCCATAAGTTGGTCTATTTCCAGCGACACTTACTGGGCTCTTGGTTCCTCCCTGTCGATTGATGTTAGCCACTGTCATTGCGTTGTCTGACATTATTCGGACCACTTGACTCTGCAGTCTGTCACTGAACTGTAAGCACGCCAACCAGACCACCTGGGCTTCCAGGCGATTGATGCTCCAGAGAGACTTGTGTTCCAGCGCCCTTGCGCCGTTAGTTCCTGACAGTGCACTCCCCAACCCTGGAGAGTCGCATCTGTCGTGAGTATCAACCATTCCGGCGACGTCAGGGAAACTCCCTTTCTCAAATGATCCTCCTACAACCACCATGAAGGACCATGTTTCAGTTCTGATATGGTTCCAGTCCCTGAGGAATTTCCCCATCTTCCAGGGAGTCAGGATCTGCCTCATCATCAGTGCCATCCGGGTTCCTACTGGGAATACCCAAAGTTAACCAAGGTGTGCTTCGGCGCCTAAACAAAGGACTAGAAGAGGGAGGGGCCCCACCGGCTGAGGATCTGATCTGACAGGATTAGTCAAAGTTGAAGACTGCCTGAAGAAAGGATTGCAATCCTTGAAAACACTGTACCCAAGAAAAGGCAGAATAATCTAGGCCAAAACCAGAAGGTACTGGAGCAGGGCCCATTGAGCTGCCATCTCCTGCAGAGGAACCAGTAAAGGGAGTTCCAAAGTCCAGCCTACCTCCAGACAAAAACCTTAGCCACACCATCATCAGGCTGGGAAACCTTAGCCACACCATCATCAGGCTGGGAAGAACCAGGCTTAGCAAAATCAGAGGAAGATAATTCTCCCCGAGTCTCTAAGCAGCGCTGACATGTTAGAGGGCACTCCAGGCTAGATGCCCGAATAGGACAGGCAACACAGAGAGAAAGACGCTTAGATTTCTTGTTCACCAGTCAACTGATAATGTGCGTCCAGCTGGCTTGTGTTTAAAAATTTCAAGCGCACAAATTTTACGCGTTCAAAAGTTAGGCACCCAAAGTTTATGCGCCACTAAAAAAATAAATGCACAAATAGTGCGGCAAAATCTGGGTGCACCACCAATATGATTAAAAAATGTGCGCACAGGAAGTCCATCCAAAACTGGGAGCACAAATCGTACACAAAGCCAGATGCACTGCACACGCCAACGTTCCTGTAAAGGACAGTGAAACATGCACAGAAGCGTGCTAAAATGCCATAGTGGCCTACCACGCGACGCGCAGGAAAAAGCCTAACAGGGCCTAGCCCACCCGGGCTCCTCAACCTGCGCCACTGCCCAGTTCCTTTAACCCCACGGGAGTGGGAACGAACGTCGGAATGGAGCACCAAGCATAGAGACCAGAGGAAGTCCTACAAAACCCTTCTACACTAACTGACTTTTTTTTTTTTTTTAAACTTACCTGAGCTCTGCCCTTCCCGGCTCAGTGCAGAGACGGTCTCCGGCTGCAGGGGGAGAGGGCATCTGCTGTCACCGCCACGCTCGACTTCCTGCACACGCTGCCTTTAAGCTGTACTATCAGCTAAGTCCAGGCCAGCGGAAAACCAGCTATCGAACCAAGGCACACATCTGAGAGACCATGGAAATCACCTAAGGAATATGGTGGAGGGACCATCTGGTATCACCACAGGAGAGTGGGCCTTTTTTTTTTTTTTTTTTTAATTCTCTTTTTATAAAATATGAAGCAATCCCCATAGGGGATCTGCTGGAGACGGAGAATACTGGTGGGTTGATGTTGCTGCAGGAGTATATATATACACTGTGATGTCAATTTGCTCCGTCTCCATCTACTAGCAGAGTTGCATAATCCACTGATCCTGAGTCCATCTGCCTACATGCTAGGAAACCAGGAGTAAGGAAGAAAGTTTTGGATATATTAGGGGTTGCGGCTGTGTATGGGACAGTAAGAGTCCATGTCGGTGGCAGGAAAAAAGATCCTAAGTGAAAAATTCAAATCATACATCATAAGGCATTTAAACTAGAGGATGAGGGTGGCAAACCGAAATTGATATGTCACCAACATTTCCAAGAAGTGGGTGAAGAAATTAACAAGCCCATGATCCCTACATAGTAGGTTGCTTTGCCTTCACTGGGCACCCCTGCAGAAATGTCTGCAGGTCCTGGAAACATTCCACTCAGGAGGAGGAGGATGGATCTATACCAGAGTCCATAGGCCCAACCTTGCTCTCTCCAACCTCTCTCAGGAAAGCTTCTGCCCTCAGGAACAAGGGAGGAGAACTGACCATTGCCTCGTCTCCCCCCTCCAGAGTCACCCTAGGCCGAGGAGATGTCCCAACATGAGCAAAAGCTGTAGTAGTCAAATTGCTTTGAGCCTCTATACAAATGGAGAGAGAGCAAGGACTGAATTACCATCAGACGGCACGCCTCACAGATAGCAAGGCGCTTGGACCTGGTCATACCTGGCACCTAGCTCTCCTGAACGTCGGCTATAGGCTGTCTTCTTGGCACACACCAATGCCACCTGGGCGTACACGCACGCCTCGCCAGGACACATGCAAATACACGCTCAAGACTAGGTCGCAGTCATATGTGAACAAGTACATGCACAAATATGCACTTGTATAGGCCATAGTCATATGCGCATAAGTACCCGCATAAATACATGCTCAAGTACCTGTGCAAATAAGTGCTCAAGTCTAGGTTGCAGATGTACACGCTCAAATCTAGGCCGTGGCCTTAAGCGCAAAGGACCCAGCACATGCAACCGCCATGCATTGAGAATGTTCGCACATGACTACACACGCGAAAAAAGAACTGCTGCAGTGGCCTACCACCCGACTAACTAAAACCTACCTGCACCTTCAGCATATTTAGGCCCAGATCTGTTTAACATCCAGGACTGAAAATCATCGGCCTGAAGAGCTTCTCAACAGCTCAAGCCTCTTGACTGGCTGAGAATCCATGGAGACTGGGGCCAAGAGCCAGCATCTCATAAGAACATGCCATACTGGGTCAGACCAAGGGTCCATCAAGCCCAGCATCCTGTTTCCAACAGTGGCCAAATCAGGCTATAAGTACCTGGCAAGTACCCAAAAACTAAGTCTGTCCCATGCTACTGATGCTAGTAATAGCAGTGGCTATTTTCTAAGTCAACTTGATTAATAGCAAATAATGGACTTCTCCTCCAAGAACTTGTCCTAACCTTTTTTAAACCCAGCTACACCAAACTGCACTAACTGCATCCCCTGGCAACAAATTCCAGAGTTTAATTGTGCGTTGAGTGAAAAAGAATTTTCTCCGATTAGTTTTAAATGTGCTAAACACACTTTGCGCATAAGCAAATAAAACCAGCAGAAGACCTCTACCAGAACACTGAGTTGTCGTCTCTGGTAAGTGCCTTTGTGGGACAGGGAACTGCCAGCGATAGTTGAGGAGGGGATTCCCCTGCCTCTCCCGTTGCTAGGGAATCAAAAATGGCTGCCATTTCCACATTGACGGGGAAAGCCTCAGTGCTAGACCCGTCACCCATTAAGCATGTTCTACCAGTGCGGTCATGCTTGACGCAGACCCGCGAATGCTTTTGCTGCATGCACATGCTGTTCCTTTCCGCACCCACAGCACCACCAGCATCTCAACGGCAAGCAAGGGAACAGTCCCTCAGCGCCACGAAGCAAACACCTGGTCTCCTCTGCAGGCAGAAAAGCTGCTGAAAAACCCAATTGCTGAGCTCCCCGAGCTGCTGAGGTAGCTTCCCCCCCCTGGAACCTTGCTCCTGCACAAATTCCTCTATCTAGCTCCTTATTCTCTGGAGACAGAGAAATACTGAGGGCCTGCAGGTGGCACACTGGGTTATGTATAGTGTCAGTGAAACTTTCTCTGTCTCCATTTGCTGGCAGGGAGGCAAAACCCAGTAGTCTGGACTGATCTGGGTACGTACAGGGAAGGGAGAAGTGCTGCTAGTTGGAGATTTTAATCTGCCAGATGTGGACTGGAGCATCCCTTTTGTGGAATCTGCAAGAAGTAGAGAGATAGTGGATGCTTTCCAAGGGGCTCTGTTCAAACAAATGGTAATGGAACCCACATGGGAGCGTGTGATACTTGGCCTGGTACTCACAAATAGGAATAATGTCTTGAATGTCCAAGTAGGTGCCCACTTGAGCACCAGTGACCATCAGATGGTATGGTTTGATATCGCAAACAGGATACAGAGAAGATACACAAAGATCCAAATTTTGAATTTCAAAAATACAGACTTTGTAAAATGGGAATGTTCCCTGAGAAAGAACTGGAAGCCTGGGAGAAAATGGATGAGGTGGAACAACAATGGGACAAACTGAAAGGAGCTATTACAAAGGCAACAAATTTATATATTAGAAAGGTAAACAAAAGTAAGAGGAAAAAGAAACCAATCTGGTTTTCTAAAGGAAGTGGATTAAAAAATAAAGAACAGTGTTCAAGAAGTATAAAGAATCCCAAAAAGAGGAACACAAGGACGAATACTTGGTAAAACTGAGGGAGACGAAGAAAGAAATAAGGAAAGCAAAAGGTAAAGTGGAAGAAAGGATTACCAAATAGGTTTAGCGAGGTGACAAAACATTTCTCATATATATGAGAGAAAAAAGAAATGTCCATAGTGTTATAGTGAAATAGAAAGGAACAAGGAACAATGTGTGCAGAGCAACAAAGAAATGGCAGAAATATTAAAATAAATACTTCAGTTCAGTGTTCACTAAAGAAGACCCTGGAGAAGGACAGTTGCTGGTAGACAAGATTGTAGATGGGGCTGGAGTAGATGAAACTCCATTTACGGAACAGAATGTATGGAAGAGCTAGGCAAACAAAGTGAACAAGGCCATGGGGCCGGATGAGGTATATCCCAGAATACTGAGGGAGCTCAGAGATGTGCTGGTGAGTCCGCTGAAGGACCTTTTCAATAGATCCCTGGAAACGGAAGTTGTGGTGGCCCATCTTCATAAGAGTGGTAGCAGAGAGGAGGCTGGAAACTATAGGCCGGTTAGCCTCACCTCGGTGGTGGGAAAATTAATGGAGATGCTGCTGAAGGAAACTATAATGAACTATCTACAATCTGATGGGTTGCTGGACCCGAGGCAGCATGGATTGACCAGGGGAAGATCCTGTTAGACAAATCTGACTGGGTGACTAGAGAATTAGACGGAGGAAGAGCACTTGATGTGATCTACTTGGATTTCAGCAAAGCTTTTGATACGGTTCCGCATAGAAGGCTTGTGAATAAAATGAGAAGCTTGGGAGTGTGTGCCAAGGTGATGTTGTGGATTACAAACTGGTTGACTAATAGGAGACAGCATGTGATGGTAAATGGAACCTACTCTGAAGAGAGCCATCTCAAGCGGAGTGCCTCAGGGATCAATGCTGGGACCAGTTCTGTTCAATATCTTTGTAAGCAACATTGTGGAAGGGACAGAAGGTAAGGTATGTCTATTTGTAGATAATAAGATCTGCAACAGAGTGGACATGCCTAAAGGAGTAGAGAGAATGAAAAGTGATTTTAAAAAACTGGAAGAGTGGTCAAGGATTTGGCAGCTGGGAATCAATAACAAGAAGTGCAGAGTCATGCATCTGGGGTGCAGTAATCCAAAAGAGCTGTAAATGATGAGGGGTGAAAGACTGATGTGCATGGCCCAAGAGAAGAAGCTTGGGATGATAAGTGTCTGAGGATCTGAAGATGGCAAAGCAATGTGACAAGGTGATAGCTAAAGCCAGAAGAATTCTGGGCTGCACAGAGAGAGGAATAACCAGTAAGAAAAAGGAAGTGATAGTCCCCTTGTACAGGTCCTTCGTGAGGCCTCACCTGGAGTATTGTGTTCAGTTCTGGAGCCTGTATCTCAAAAAGGAAAGAGACAGGATGGAGGCTGTCCAGAGAAGGGTGATGAAAATGGTGTGGGGTCTGTATCGGAAGACCCATGAGGAGAGGCTGAAGGATTTGAATATGGATACCCTGGAAGAGAGGAGGTGCAGGGGAAATATGGTACAGACCTTCAGATACCTAAAAGGTTTCCACAATGTATAGACTTCGAAACTCCGGGGGGGGAAGACTCAGAACCAATATTTCTTCACAGAAAGGGTGGTGGAGGCCTGGAATGCCTTTTGGAGGAGATGGTGAAAAAGAAAATAGCCACAAAATTCAAAGGGGCATGGGATAAACACTGTGGATCTCTAAAAGCTAGAGGACAGAAATGAAAAAAATGTACAGGGGGTAACTTACTGGTACGGTGGTTACTACCCTTAGCAGAAGGCATGGAGATTACTACCCTTAATCAATATGCTTTGATGCTTTTAACGCAACTGCAACATTGCTTCCTGCTTAGATAGCAGAGGGCCAAGAGGAACTGTATTCAGATGACAACCGAGGGCCCCAACTTTCATGGTTTGGGATACTGTTAGACATAAGGGAAAAGGTAAAGAATTACTTCTATGGCCAAGTCCTAAAGAAAATGAAGAAAGCATGCATGGGGTAACTTGCTGGTGCGGCATTTACTACCCTTAACACTTTTGATGGAACTCCAATATTGCTCTCTGCTTCAACGGCAGGGGAAAAGGGGAATTGGATTTAGACAGCAACCAACGAGAGCTCCAACTTTTACGATCTATGGAACTGATGAACATGGGGGTAACCAGCACAGAGCAGCAGTTATTACCCTTAACAGAAGGAATGAGATTACTACCCTTAACGCTTTAGATGCAACTGCAACATCACTCTCTGCTTCAAAAGAGGGGGATGAAAAGAAAGAGAAATTTGGATGCAGAGACAACCAACACAAGCCATGACTTTTTTTTTTTTTTTTTTTTAAACATTCTGGGGTACTGATGCTCAGACATTAAGGAAAACACACAGGATTGCTTCTACATTTTGCTTGCTCATCAAGCAAAACTGACTGATACATAGGAGTGACTACACAGCACAGCAGATACTACCATGGGAAGCTTGATGGGCAGACTGGATGGACCATTGGTCCTTTTCTGCTGTCATTTCTATGACAATAATAGGACTAATACATAAAGAAGATCTAATTTCTGTTACTCACTCCCAGGGATAGCAAAAGCTTTCTTTAGTCTACCTGGCTAATAATGTGCTATGGACTTTTCCTTCAGGAATTTGTCCTAACCTCCACTATGCTAGTCTCTTTGATCATGTCCTCTGACAACAAATTGTACACCTTGATAATGCGCCGAATGAAAAAGTACTTTATATAATTTGTTTTGAATCTGCTGGTTGTCAGTTTCATAGTGTCCCCTTGTTTTAGAAATATTTGAGAGAATAAATGATTCTTTATTGACCTATTCCACCCCCATTCATGATTTTATAAAACTTCTGCCATGTCACCTCTCAGCTGCCTCTTTTCCAAGCTGAAGTGTCCTAGCCTGTGTAGCCTCTCAAAGGAGAGATGCTCCATCCCCTTTACCATTTTTGTTGCCATTCTCTGCACCTTTTTTAGTCTGTATATATTTCTTAAGATGGGGTGAACACAATTCTCAAGGTACGATGGCACTGTGTACTGATATAGATGCAATATGATATTTCCCATTTTATTCTCCATTTCTTTTCAGTTCATTCCTAATATTGTTTGCTTTTTTGACTGCTACTGCACACTGAGCCAAAGATTTCAATTTATTGTCCACAAGGACTCCAAAAGGTCCTATTCCTTGGTAGCATCTCCCAAAACAGAACATAGCATTGTGTACCTGTAGTTGGGATTATTTTTCCCTATGTGCGTCACTTTCCCACATTAAATCTCTTCTGCCATTCAGTTGCCCAGTCTTCTAATCTCACAAGGTCCTTCTGCAGTACCACGCAATCTGCTGCTGTTTTAACAAATTTGAATAATTTTGTATCACCTGTAAATCTAAATCAAAGGGGAATGGGATAAAAACTGTGGATCTCTAAAAGCTAGAGGACAGAAATGAAAAAAAAAGTACAGGGGGTAACTTGCTGGTACGGTGATTACTACCCTTAGCAGAAGGCATGGAGATTACTACCCTTAACCAATATGCTTTGATGCTTTTAACGCAACTGCAACATTGCTCCCCGCTTGTTCCCTTTTCCAGATCATTTATGAATATGTTAAATAGCACATGGCCCCATACTGATCCCTGTGGTACTTCATTTGGAAAAATTATGTAGTCCTATCCTCTGTTTCCAGCCTTTTAACTAGTTACCAGTCCAGAATAGAACACTGCCTCCTGTTCCATTACTTTATAATTTCCCAAGTAGTCTCTCATGAAGGACTTTATCCAATGCTCTCTGAATGACCAAATACACTATATCAACTGGCTCATAGTTATCTATGTTTATTTACACCTTCAAGAAATTCTAAAAGATTGGTAAGATAGGACTTCCCTTTTCTAAAACCATGTTGACTTCTCCATTAAGCTACCTGCATATCTACAAAGCCTGTGATTTTGTTTTTAAGAATGGCTTCTACCATTCTGCCAGATACTATCAGGCTCACCAGTCTATAGTTTCCATGATCATCCTGGCTTCCTTTTTACAAACTGACATTACATTGCCACCTTCCAGTCTTCAGGAAACATGGCTGTTTTAAATGAAATATTACAGATTATTAATAGCACTGGTGATGCCACTCTTTAGTTTGTCAGTTTGATCTATTACATTCTATATTACCACAGATATTTGGTTTTGATGCTCAGAATCTCCACCATTAAAGAATACAGGCATGGGTATGTTCCCAGCATCCTCTGTAACGACTGAGGCAAAGAATTCACTCCGTTTTTCTGCTGTTTCCTTCTCCCGTGAGCACCCTCTTTGCCCCTTGGGCAGCTAGGGGCCCAAGTGACTCCTACATATGCTTTTTGCTTCAAATGTACTTGAATATTAATATTAAAACATTAGTGTGTGCTATGTACTAGTGTACAGTCACACTTACAAAAATTATAAGGCAAATATGCTATGCACGTACGGCAAGGTTTCATATTCTATGGCAAAGCCAGCAAAGCTTGGTTCTCAACCGCACAGTGAAAAGTAACTCATTTGGCATATTTATATGGACTAAATAATACCAGACGAAAAAAAAATAAAATTTTAGATAAAAAGTTATTGAATGTTTTATCCTTAAAATAAAACTCAGGACAGAAAAAGGGGGAGATCTTAGTAGCTTTGCTGAACCGTTCAAATCACCCACACACTCACCGTGCGCCGCTCGGAGCCACTTCTACCTGTCACCACCGGTGGCAACTGCGCCTGCGCACACCACCTCCCCTTCTTCCACCTCCAGTCCCCCCCCCCTTTCTCTCCCTCCCCCCGGGCGGCGCTGCCTCTGCTCCCGCAGGTAAAGGCCGAATATCTAAACCCTTTACCTGCCGCGATTCGACCGACTTTGACACCTGCCGCCCACCTCACCCCTCACCGGCGGCTCTCACCAACTGTCGTGCGTCACTTCCGACTGCCACGGTTGCTGCTTTCCGGTCACTCGTAATTTAGGGTGCTCGAGAAAAAAAAATTCTTTCTCTGGGCTCGCGCGGTAGATAGTCTGTTATAACGAGTCAGAGAGAGAGAGAAGCGGGGGGGGGGGGGGGCGAAGCTGGAAGTGCAAAACGGCGCTTCACGATACTCTGCAGGAACGGAAAAGGAGGAAGGGAGGGGGGGTTGCCGTAGAGACGGAGAAAATGGACCACAGAGATGTGATTATGCGGATAGAGCGACATCTGATGGAAGCAGGAAAGAACAGGGCTAGGAGTTACTCCCAATAAGGCGGAAAAAACACACCTGGGACACGTGGTCAGAACGTGGGGAATGCTCTGTG
Source organism: Rhinatrema bivittatum (assembly GCF_901001135.1). Lineage (NCBI taxonomy): Eukaryota > Metazoa > Chordata > Amphibia > Gymnophiona > Rhinatrematidae > Rhinatrema > Rhinatrema bivittatum. The sequence continues at coordinate 414,210,585 of NC_042616.1, read as the reverse complement.
TTGATTGGCCCGAGTGTTTCATAGAGGAAAGTGTTAGAACAACTTTTCGACCAATCAATCCCCCAAAGATTCCTTGGAAGCTGTATACGGGCAAAGGGGTTGAGCTGGGCAAGTTTGAAACTTGCCAGCAGTAACATCGATTGTGAAGGTTCCAAGCTTAACTACATTTTAAAAAAATACACAAAAATCAATCATAATACCCAGTGCTGGTCAGTAGGTAGTCAGAACTGATTTTTTGAGTGGACTATAGGCATGCAGGTCTGAGACCTACTAATTGTATTTTTATTGATAAATAATGCCAAATACTGCACCCTGCAATGGCTTTCTAAGTAGTTTACAACATCCATTATGCATCATGCATGAAACTTTAAGGGGAGAGAGAGAGAGAACTGTAAGAAGGCAAACAGGGTGACTATATATACACCACAGTAAGAGCACACTTTCAACTCAGGGTTTCATTGGTCTGCCTGATGAATTGATGATTAATATTAAATATAGATACTGATATTGACCTGAATAATAGTGATGAATTTGTGATTAAATAATGATTATGAATATATGAATGATAATTAATGATGGTGATAAATGGCCTGGGGAGGAGGACTGGATCAATATTATTATTATTATTTATTTCTTTTGTATACCGACATTCGATCGAGATATCACATCGGTTTCCAGATAACAGGTTGAATAGAGCCGGAACTGCCCTATTTTTACATTGTAACAAGATAACAGTTGATTAAACAATTAATATAAGGAACATTGTAACATATGGATAAAATTAAAATTAAATATTAAATGTGGGTATATAGAAGTGGCATATACCTTTTCTATGAGCATATGCACAGGTTGGGACGGCAACTGGGGGAAGAAGCCGGATCAAAGCTCTTGGTCAATGTGGCACAAGTGAATGGGGAGCATTGCTAGGGAAGATATAGGAAAAGGACTGGAGAGCCAAAGATCAGTCAGGGAGGGAGAGCACTAGGGATCCATGAGTCATGGTCACACCTGGGAACTCTCTGGATTTGAGCCGGAGATCTCTGGGTGCTGCAGCAAAATCAATGTGCTTGGACCCAGAAAGAAGAAAGGAACGTCATTGGTCTTGCGTGGCTGAAAAAGGAGAAACTCGACAGTGATTTCTACAATCTCTGGATTTTTTAACTCTTAACTTTGCTTCCTTGTGACACCACCTGCTCCTGCACACCATGTTTCCTATATCCAGCCACTTGCTTGCCCCATCCTGTTTGCCTTGGCCAATCGACATTGCAATTTCCTGCCCGTGCATCAAACGAGGAGTAAGAAACAGGGAGAGAAGGAAGAGGCTGCTGCAGCAGGAGCCCAAGTTAGAGTCTGGTGTGGCTAGTGTGTTTTGAAAGGAGGGGAGAGAGAATGAATGAGCATGTCTGTGAGAGTGTGTGCGTATTTGTATAGGAAGAAGAGATCTGAGAGTGTATGTAGGTGAGTAGAAGAGAGCTGAGTGCAAGTGAGCATGGGTGTGAAAGTGAATGGGCATGTGTGTATGGAAGAGGGAGAGACGTGAGTGTGTGTGTGTTGGTGGAAGAATGGCAGAAGTAAAGGTGTAAATGGACGTGAGAATGTGAGAGAATGAGCAGTGAAAGTAAGTGTGAACATGTAAGAGTGTTTATGAGAGCAAATTTGTGAGCATCCGGTCCCACTGTGCAGTTGCCCTCGCCCCGTTGCCCCCGCTAATGCATGGTAATCTCAGTGACTGGAAGTCAAAAGTTCCCAGGTATGATTATTTCCATCCCTGGGAATTTTTGAGTTGTGGTCACCCTGAGATTGCTGTTGATTGGGGGGAGGAGAGGAGGGGAGGGGAGAGGAATGGAATAATATGTATCAGCTTTCTCTTTTCCACTCCCCCCCCCCCCCCAGCTTTCTCCCTTCCATCCCCACAGTTTTTCTCTCTTCCATCCACCACTTATCACCTGTCCCCCTCCAAAGATAACCCAGTATATTTCCACTTCCTCTCTTCCTGACCCCAGCATTGTCTTTGCATCCACCCCCTATAAGTCTCAGCTCCATGATTTATGCATCCTCACTCTACCCTTGGCTGAATGCATCCCAAGTCCTGGAATCACAGCTACAGACTTAGTTTTTTGTGTGTTGCAGCCCCTTTCCAGTTTCTCCCCACATACTGCTTCTAGTGTCTGCTCCGGACTCACCCCAGTTCTCTTGTTTTCAGCAGGCTTACTGAGGAAGGGGAATTGCTGAGCTGTATACAGAGAGTCCCTGAGATTTCTAGTGTTTCCCTTGAGACCCTGCAACTGATTCAAATTCCCTGAGAATCAGGGTGAAATCCTGAGAGTTCCCAGCTATGATTATTTCAAGCACCAGCATAAATATTTCTTATTAACCTGTATTAATTTATATTTATTGCAGTTTATAAATGCACAAGTATATAATGTAAAGGGCAAAGAAAATAAACATCCAATCAAACATGTAATAAAACAAAAATCAATGTATTTTTTCATGAATCCTCTGCAAAAATCCAGAAATCATCATAACTATAATACATTATCATTAATCATCAGAACAGATGCAGAGCAGAGCTAGGACAATTCACTTTACAACCAACATGAAAAAAAAAAATTCAAATTCTGGTGTCACCTCAGCAAAAAATATCCCTCCACTTCTAAACATTTTATTTTAAAATATTTGTTACCCACCCTTCCTACTTTCAGGGCAGGGTACAAGAAAACACATAATAAAATTACATAAAATTACAAAAGAATCAATCAACAATGGCAAAAATCAAACAAAATCACATTGACAGTGTGATATACCCAACTATTGTCAATATAGATGTTTTTTAGTGCTGAGATGGAAAATGCCTTTTGAAATAAATGGGTTTTAAGAGCAATATGGAAAAACTTTGGTTCTGCTATTGTACGTAACTCTTTGGGGAGGGAGTTCCATAAAAAGGCTGGAAATGGAGAAAGCACGTTCCCTAGTCTCTTCAAGGTGGATTGTCGAAGGAGAGAACGTATCTGGAAGGCACTCACTGGAGTGTAATGTTCTGGACAGAGTATGAAATTTTAGTGTTGCTGCAATCCACGGTAAAGGAATATTATGAATGAGGGTATGAATAGTAACTGCAAGCTTATATTGAATCTGAAATGAAACTGGGAGCCAATGTAATAGTTGCAAAACTGGGGTGATGTGTTTGCGTATGTGTGTACCCTTTAAAGGCTGGCAGCAGAATTTTGGATAATCTGTAAAGGGTAAATTGAAGAAGCAGGCAAACCAGTGAAAAGTGCATTGCAATAATCCAAACCAGAGAAAAGAAGCGATTGAAGAACCATTCTAAAATCAGGAGGATCCAGAAGTGGTTTTAGATGGCGTAAGAGTCACAGTTTGAAAAATTAAGTTTGTGTAAGGGCCTTGATATGAGCATGCAAAGAGAGAGACGGATTGACGAGAATGCTGAGATTACAAACTGTTTTGGATATGGGTATATTTTGATTTTTTAAAACAATTCTTTCAGGAACATAAGAAAGAGGGAACCAAGATAGAATCATAATTTCGGTTTTCAGGATGTTTAAGGCAAGTTTGTTTTGAAAAAGCCAATCATGAAAGGTTGTAAGACATGATGGGATGAATTGCTCTGTGAGATGCCAAATATCCTTGAGGGGGAAAAAATTATATGTCATCAGCATACAATTTATAGTGTACCCCAAGGCCAAGCAGCCAACATAAAGGAGTCAGATAGATGTTGAAACAACACAAACTCCTGCAAAAAAAGGGACATCTAGAACCTTGCCATACCAAACAGTCACAGCACTGACCCTTAGGACTCAAATAACAGCAACCTTATGAAAAAGCAGCAATACAAATACTACAATAGGCCCTAGAATATTAATACATCACCTACTGGAGTAACAGAACAAGCTGGATTACTACAGAGAAACTACGTTTGCTTTGTTTTTCCATCTGTTTATTATGAAGTTGCTTGAACATACAATGATAAACAGTACTACAAAACGGGAACACATAACCACAAACTGAAATTCAAATACCAGCAATACATCTTTAAGGTGTAACAGTATACATTCCTTCTTTCAGCACTCACGTGTGTAACTTCAATTTTGTATTATTACCCAACCCGTAACGGAGAAATTCCCCTATCCCCCGGGGACCATATTTTACTCCCTGTATTGTGCTTTGGGGGGGATTAGTGTCCCTTGCCTCCTGCCCCCTCCCCCCCCCCCATCCTTCCCCATTGTCCTTAATTGGCATTTTGTAGGAGGGTGGCCTTCCTTTATATTCCGTAGCAGGAGATCTCTACATTGTGGACAAAGCAGATAGGGAACCCCACGCAGTCGAACGCCCCCCTTGGGATCTGGCGGAGTGATGTGGCTGGGGTTCCTGGCGGTAAGCGATTCACAATAGCCTTCTTGCATGGTTACCAGCTCTTGTGATACAGCATTTCTGTCTGACGGATACGAGGGTATTACTGAGGTGTTACTGACGGCATGATATGAGAGAAGAATGGTAACCAGATCTTATTCATTTTATCTTTGGTTTTGGCAGTTGAATTTTGAGCTAGTTGATATTCGTGGGAGCTGAGATTCAGCAGCCTCTGGAACCAGTGATCGACATGTGGCGCTTTATCCGTAAGCCACCCGGCCAAGATAACTTTCTTCCCCAAATTGCTGCCTTTGTTATAAATGCTAGCAGATCTGAATTAACTGAAGAGTCATCCAGCAAAACCCCAAACAACTAGGTAGCAGGGGTCCTCTGGTAGTGGACATTGCCATATCTTCGTGCATGTTTATATAATATCCTTCCAGAATATCTTTCTGGGTCCTTTACCCAGAAGCAGTGGGTAAAGGACCCGTCTTGCTGCCCACATTTTGTTTCCCTCAGAAGCTCAGCGGTGATGTCCTTGATATGGGAGAAAAGGGCCTCAAAGTCTTTCACAGATAGATGGAATGCAGGCCAGGATATCCACGCGGTGTACAGTGGTCTAAGAGTATCGGTGCCCGGGTTCTGCGACAATTCCCTGTAGAAGCCAGAGATGCTTGGGCCTTTCTTAACCCGTGCCATCATGAGGTTAGTGAGAGATTGTTTTTTTGCCAATACATTTGGTCATCTCCGAGTGAATTCAGAAAGTGCCGGAGTTGCAAATAGGCAAAAAAATTTGACTTAGGAAGCGAGTAGGTTTTTTGGAGGTCTTGGAAGGTGTACAAGACACCTGTGACCGGGTGTACCATTTGGTACAAGTATATTAATCCCCCGCTCTTCCATCTTGTAAAAACAAATGTTCCTTGGCCAGGGGGAAAATGGGTGTTATGTGAATGCTTAGCAATGGGCGTTTGGTCGTATTTCAGCCCTAGCTTTTTGCAGACATACTTCCTTAGATGATGGGGAAGCTCCCACTGCTGCACATGTAAAAGCACATTTAAAGAAAATTCCCCGTACCACTCCCTGAGATGGGGGCCTGGTGTGAAAAACGTTGCCTCATATAGCCAGTCGTGAAGGATTCTAAGGTTGCAAGCCAGACTATTTCTAAAAATGTTCGGGCACTCCAGGCCTCCCTTGTTCTCCGGTCACTATAAGATATGTAGAGAGATTCGTGCCTTTTTGCCCCCCCATAAAAAGGTGGACAGAGCTTGGTTTATGACCTGTAGATATCGGAATCGGAGTCAGATGGGAAGCATTTGAAGAATGCATATCCATTTTGGTAGAATTACCATTTGATAAAGATGGATACGTCCTTTTAACGATAGGGGTAGCAATCTCCACTTTGTGAGCGAATCTATCATGCCCTTGAGTTTAGGCTGGACGTTGATCTTATAAATCGTGTCCAAGTCAGAGGGGATTAGGACTCCTAGGTATTTTAACCTGTCATTTGCCCATTTTAAGGGAAACAAGCCCAACCACATTTGCCGTACCAGATGACAGATGTCCAAAGCCTCTGACTTATCTCAGTTAATTTTAAGTCTGGCAAACGAACCAAATTGGGATTGAAGGTCTAACAAGGTAGGGAGTGAGTTCTGTGGATGTGTCAAAAAAACCAGAACATCATCAGCAAATGCCGCCACTTTAAAACCCTCCTTCCTCGTACAAAGCCCTTGATGTCTGGGTGCCCTTCTATTTTTCGCAACAATGGGTCGATGGATAAGATATACAAAAGTGGTGACAGAGGACACCCTTGGCTGACCCCTCTCTGGAGATAAAATTTTGCAGACTTTTTCCCATTGACTAGTATTCTAAAAACCGGTTGATCGTATAACAGAGCAATGTATTTCAGAAAGCCTCCTGAAAAGCCAAATTTTTGGAGGACAGAAAATAAGTAGCCCCAGGACACTCTATCGAATGCTTTTTCAGAATCAAATCCTACTGCCAACAACGGGATTTTTTCCCTCTGAGATATCTTCTTAGCGGTTATCAGTTTAAGTATGTGACTTGTAACTCTCCTGCCCTTTACGAAACCCACTTGATGTTCTGAAATTAAAGAAGGGAGTAGGGTGTTTAATCGTACTGCAAGGACTTTTGCCAAAATTTTTAAGTCACTATTTAAAAGTGATATAGGCCGGTACGATGCTGGGAAACATGGATCTTTCCCGTCCTTCATTAGAACAATGATATGGGCAGTATTAAACTCCTCCGGGAACTTGTTTTTCTCGAGGCTGTCCAGAAAATAATCCGTTAAGGGGACCGTAATTTTCTCCTGTAGTATTTTGTAAAAGTCATATGAGAACCCATCGGGTCCTAGAGATTTCCCTTTCACCACCCCTTTTATCACTTGGAGGACTTCGTATGTTTGGATGGGTTTATTGAGAAATTCTTTTTGGCTCTCTGATAATTTGGGGAGATTTATATCGGAGAAAAAAACCTTCTCCTGGCTTTGTTTCGGATCCAGGTCATCTGTGTATAGAGTCTCATAAAAGGCGTGGAATACTTCACACATTTCGTCCATTTTTGTGACCCAAGTTCCAATGCTAGTTTGCATTTTATGAATGAGGGAGTGTTATCTCGTGCTCCGGACTAAATTAGCCAAGGGCCGGCCAATCTTATTGCCAAATTTGAAAAAATTGTGGCTTGCAGCTTGTAACTCTCTGAAGGCCAGAGTGTGTAGAATTGTATTGAGCCGTCCCATAGTACTGTAATAAGTTTTTTTATTCATCTCAGATGGGTTAGCAACCCAATTCTGCTTGGAGTGTTTCAACTGGGCTTCGAGCTGTAGAATTTTTGCCTTAGCACTGAGATAGGCGATAATGTCACCTCTGAGTACCGCCTTTCCAGCCTCCCAGAACAGTTGTGGAGAGGAGATTGTGTTGCTCATTATGAGATTTATATTCCAACCATTTCTCTTGTACATAGGTCTGGAAATCTCTATCCGTCGCTAAGCCAGCCAGAAATCTCCAGATTTTGTCTCCTGTCCCTTGGACCCCTAACCGGAGCGTAAGTGATACAGGGGGAGTGGTCGGAGATAACCGGGAGTTCCACATCAGCTCTGTTGACTAGGGGAAAGAGCCACTTCGTAATGAGGATGTAATCAGTTCTTGACATTGACCCATGTGGATTGGAAAAAAAAGAAAAGTCCCTTTCTGTTGGGTGCAAGACTCTCCCATACATCTATTAAGTCCAGATTTGGCAAAGGAATTCCACCCCAGTAGGAGTTCTATTCAATTGTGTTGGTCCCGCTGGGGATTTGTCCATGCTCAGGTCATGTAGACAGTTTAAGAGTCACTGGCTAGGATTAGCGAGCCTTCCACATGGACGATTATCACATTCAATAGTTTTACAAAAAATCATGGGAATTGGTTTCTGGGCGCATAAACATTACATATCATCACCATTTGTCCCTTCCAGCGTCCTGCTACTAAGACGAACCTTCCGGGTCAGCTACCGATTGCTTTATACGGAAGTCTGACGTTTTGTGGATAAGGATCGCGACCCCTGCTTTGCATCCATTGGCTGGAGCAAAGATACAGTTCCCCACCCAATCCCGTTTCAGCTTCTGGCTCTCTTGCTCATTTAGATGAGTCTCCTGTAAACAGGCTACTTCTGCCCCCATGTTTTTTAAGTGATTTAAAATCTTTTTCCTCTTAATTGGCGTGCCCAGGCCGTGAACATTCCAAGAAAAAAACGTATTCACGTGATACCGATGTCACGTACCATATGCCAGCAGTTGCAATCCATAAACCATTTGGAGGGGGTGCCCAGCCCCCACACCCCTCCAACCCTGCCACCTCCCAACTCCCTCCTTTGTTCCCTATCTCCTAATATTTCACCCAGCCCTCTCATTCCTCCTGTCCCAGAAGTGCCCCTCCTATTGCCCCATGCTATGTCCTCCCCCCCCCCCCTCCATCCCCAAAACCAACATAAACGTTCAACAACAACACACAGTCTTACTCCCTCTGCACGCAGATGGGAGTTGAGGCTCAGTGTCCGGATGTACGGGCACCTTGCAACCCCTTATCGATCGTGCTGCGCATTTTCACTGGTGGAAGCCTGGATCAGCCTTTCATGATGTCCGGTTAGCAGAACTTCTGCGGTGTACCTAACCCGATTTTGCTGTGTCCGATCCATAGCTGGTGCTCTGTGGCGGGTGTACATCCTGAAAGGTACCCTCCATAGTGGCTTTGCCTCCTGCCCCCCTCCAAAACGGCAGTTAAGTAGAGTCCCTAAGTGCTGTAGCCCACTCTGGCTGGACCAGCGTTGTTCCTTAGTCGCAGAGGAGCCACTGCAGCTAGGCAGACAACCAGTTAATATGGATGTTTAGTAAAAGAAAAAACAAACCAGGAACCAACAGCTGTAATCCTGTGTGTTTAATTCAAGGGTCATAGCAGGCTCATGGTCTTATTTGGCGCCTGGTTGTAAAGCAATTTTTGCCTCCTCCGGCGAAGTGAAGGTGTGTACTTTGCCCTCTTTCCAGATCTTTAAAGTCGTTGGAAATTGGAGTGCAAACTTTGTATTTTTTTCTACAAGATGGGTGCAAATTGTTGAGAATTGTCTCCGGAGCTGAGACACCTGGATGGAGTAATCTTGTGTAATGCGTATTTTGTGAGTGTTATATGACAGTTCTTTACGTTTGAAAGTCAGCCACACTCTCTGCTTGTGAGCATAATTTAAGATTTTAGCGATGGCGATTCTCGGGTATTGATCAGACATTTTTCTAGGGCTCATTCTGTGAGCCCGTTCAATAGATAGGACCTCCTTGAGCTCTGGCAGGTCCACCATTCTGGGAGCCATTCCTCCAGGAAGTCCCCCAAACCTCTCTCATCCACTTCTTCTGGGAGCCCTAGAAAATGGAGATTTGCCCTCCTCGACCTGTTTTCAAGCTCAAGTTTCTCCTGACAGTCTTTTAGTGCGGACTCATTTGCATGAATTTTCGCCGCTACCGCCGCCATTTCCTCCTCTACCATCGTTACCCTATTCTCCACGTGGTCGAGCTGCGGGCCCAAGTCGGAAAGCGCTTCGCTTATCTCGGTAAGTGTAGCTTGTATGCCTGCTAGCTTTTCATCTAGGGTAGCTGCTATAGTTTCCCTCAGCATCTCCATGGTGATCGCACTCAGCGGGCCGGGTTTCAGCTCGGGAGCTACCGCCACCATCTTGGCCTCCCCTGCTCTTCCCTTGTCCTTTTCCTTTTCCTTATGGCTGCTTTTTGAGGCCATCAACTGCGGCGATTTGTTCATGTACTTGACTATAGACATGTGCTGGAGCCCTGTGAACCCGAATTTGTGTGCGCTTTGCCGATTTTTAGGTCAAAGCCGGTGGTTGAAGCGCGAGGTGCTCGGAGCTGAAGGGAAACTCGTCCTCTTCAGCACATCACCCCACGTGACCCCCAGAAACTACATGTTAGCAGAAATAGTGCACTTCAATCACACACAGGCAAAACAGAGACCAACCCTTACCTAATATAGAAATAAGAGACTACAAATTAGAATTAGAAACATGCAGACAAAACCAAAATAAACACAATAGAAAAAACATTAAACATAGCTAACATGTATCTTGATATCATCAAACAGCTACTAAACCAAATGCAACTACGGTAGTTATTAATATAGAGAAAACAGAATTCCTACACTTAGAACGTAAAAACATTGAAATCATTCAAAACCCAATCACAATCAAAAACAACCAAAAAAATAGAATTAGCAGAAAAAGTAAGAAACCTCGGAGTGATAATTGACACAGAGCTTAACCTGAAAAACACATATCTTTAAAAGTAAGGGAAGGATACGCCAAACTCATGACTCTTAGAAGACTAAAACCACTACTAACAACTAATAACTTACGTTCAGTGTTACAAGCTCTGATTTTCACTAGCACTGACTACTGTAATGCCCTTCTACTAGATTTACCATACACCATGATAAGACCACTCCAGTTACTACAAAACACTGCCGCAAGAATTCTGACTGGTAAAAGCAAAAGAGACCATATCACCGAAACCCTAGCTGAACTACACTGGTTACCCATTGAGCAAAGAATACAGTACAAAACCCTATGTACCATACATAAGTTAATACATAATGAAAAGCTGAATGGCTGAACACAGCCCTTCGCTTTACACGTCCCTCACAGAAAACTTGAGATCAGCAAATAAAGCATTACTATTTCCTCAGTCAAAACAGCAAGACTAACTCAGGTGAGGGAAAGGGCACTTTCCTTAGCAGGACCTATATTATGGAACACCATGCCGGTAGAAATCCATTTACAAAGAGAAATCAAAACCTTCAGAAAAAATTTAAAAACATGGCTATTTAAACAAGCGTATTACAGAGAGAATGGAGAGCAGAACCCGAGGAGTATAGGATGCGGTCTGTAGAACACCCAAGCACATTACCCTAAGTTATATATGTGTGTACGGTATTTTTTATTTTTTCGTTCAACACCAAATGATAAGATATTTTGATTAATCTATTTAAAGCTGTCACAGATAAGAAAGGACATGATGTATCACACCCACCAATGAGTATTTATAATGAAACTTATGTTACCGTAACTTGATGGCACCTGTTTAGTGGATATAAATCAAGACATATACCAACATTAATATTTGTGCCTTGTTGTAAACCGTTGTGATGGTACCTAGCTTAACGACGGTATAGAAAAGATTTTAAATAAATAAACAAATAAATAAATAAAATAGCCTGATAAACTAGACTCTGAACACTAATATTGACGATAGAGAAAAATATAAGTAATGCATATTTCCAAAGATGGTATATTCCAATTGCTAAACATCTCAAAGTAATAGTTTTTACCTTTGTGGTCTGATCTTTGTATTTTTCTAATCAGTTAGTCCCAGTCTCTTTTTTTCCCACTTTTCCCTTGTCAGTGATTTTCTAATTCCTTTTTAGGGTCTCCTTTCTTGTTCTGTTTCTTTTCCTACTGTCTTCTTCCCTTCCTCCCTCACACAGACACACACTCATGCTTTCTCTCACAGACTCCCTCACACACACAAGCTCTCACTCTCATTATGCTCTCCCCCAACCCAAGCTCTCACTCTCACATTCTCTACACACACACACACAAACTCACATGCTCACACATACACAAGCTCCCACTCTCTCATGCTCTTCCATAAACACAAGCTCTCACTCTCGCATTCTTTACACACACAAGTTCTCACTAAAACATGCTCTACCATACACATGCACACAATCTCTCACTCTCATATGCTCTACCACAAGCACAAGCTCTCACCCCCAACCCTCCGGCTCCCATTCTCACACCCAAAAATGCACCCCCAGATTCCCATTGTTATATGCACATAGATGTATAACCAGGCTCCCATTCTCACCCACAGACAGATGCATACTCAGCTTCCCATTCTCATTCCTCCACACCCAGGCTCCCATTCTCACCCCCCACACCCCCAGGGTCCCATTCTCACCCATATACACACATTCAAGTTCCCATTCTCACCCATATACACACATTCAAGTTCCCATTCTCACCTACACACACACACACACACACACACATACATATATATACATGGGGCCTTTTCATTAGGCACAGCCAAATTCCTTCTTCCCCCACCACGGGAATGGGATCTCACAGCAGCATTGCAGCTCTGGATTTCTTCTTCGCTGTCGCAGAGATGGGATCCCACGATGGCACTGCAGGGATGGGATCCTGCAACGGCATTGCTGCTCCAGCCCTCTTCCAGTGTCAGACAGCCCTGGTTGGTTGGGCCTGAGGCCAAAATGGATGGCCATGGCTCACTCAGGCCCCACCCCGTGGCTACGCCACAAGTGCTGGTGCTTCCATTAGGCAAGCTAGGCGGTCGCTTAGAGAGCCAGAGTTTTGGGGGTGGCAAAATCCAAACAGTGCGAGGCCCAGAGAGGTGCTGTGCCAGAAACAATATCGCCAAAGAAGGGAACACTGGGCTGGAGCCTTTGTTGCCAGTAAGCAGGAGGGCTGTACTAGAGATGCCACTAGTAGGTAAGTTGGGAAAGCAGAAGAGCTGCCAAGTTACCCAATTCCAGGCATGTGACTTTCAGTCTAGTCCTGGTTTTGAGCTTATCTCTAAAGCAGTACTCTCTTATTTGTGCCATGGTCCCTGATTTTACCAATTGAAATCAGTGCTGCAGGTCCCACAATGCATCAGAATGGGGTTGTCAGAAATCCAGGACTGGCCTAAAATCTCCCTCCTGGAACTGGGTAACTTGGCTGCTCTGGAGGAGATGCATAACCGAAGGTTCACTAGGGTGCCAAATACTCTTGCATCAGTCCTGAAAATGCCACCACCTTCCTGTCTGAAGAAGTGGCCTGTGAAACATAGAAAGCTTTTTGGTCTTTTAATAGATACCACAACCTAGAAAAATTCCAGTTTTCTCCAGGACCAATATGGCTACTAAAGCCCTACACATGATCCTATCGTGATTCTGAGAGATTTATGTAACTGAATGGCAAATAGGATATATAGAATAATTCTGGAGACTTCATACATTTCACATTCTCCCACTACTTGCACTAAATAACCAGCTTCATATTGGCTAAGTTTTCAAAATAATGCTTTGTTGCACCAATGTGAGTACTTTGATTATTGCCCCTATAATGTCTAATGAATCTTATGAGGTTCCTCACAGTGGGGAAGGTGTCAGCAGTTGGCCATGGAAGATGGCTACTAGCCAGTTCCTCCAGTGGCCAACCTTTGTGGTCCAAGACCATGGGAGCTGCCCTCATTTGATCGTCACAGCAAAACTGACATAGAAATGAGCATATGAATAATCCATTAAGCAACTCAGTTTCCTGCTCATACCCTAGAACAGTCCAAACTCCTAGGTTTTGCACCCCTGCCAGCAGATTTACTGATACTGTACAGTATGCAGATGAGCCTTCCGTTCCTCTCAGCGCGGAAAGTTGGACATTTTGTGTCCTGCTGCAGGGCTATCAGTGGCATCGGAAGAGCCCCAGGATCCCCACTGCAAATGTCTCCTGCTATGGCTAACCCTAGGGAGTCCCGGGCTCAGATATTGAAAATTTTCCCCTGGACTGGGGGGACTGAGACAGAAGATCAGGAGTCTGATTAGTCCCAAGTCTTTTCAGTAGATTTTGGTTTTCTCATGCACATGGCTTTTTTGTGCAGAAAAGCAGCAGGGGATCAATCTAGGTCCAGGTTCTTGCTCATGGTTCAATCCAGATCCGCTCTATCCAAGAGAAACCATAAGGATGGCGTTCGGCATATGTTGGCGCATTCCTCACCATCTGCTCATCAGCAGGGGGGCACGGATGATGCCGAGGGTCCCGAAGCAGCAACGTAGGACTCTCCGGACATTGGCACTTTACTGGTTTGCAGTGGACTTGGATGGGGATCCAGAGAAGGTTCCCGTGACCAAGGGAGATGATGCCGAAGTGATGTGACTTTTTCGCAGAGAGGAGTTCTGGCCTTTGATTCTGCAGGTTCTTAAGGAGCTAGGAGTCAAGGTATCTCAGGAAGAATCTGACTTAAAGGGAGCGGATCCCATGTTGGAGTTATTGTTTGGTACAGCTAAGGTCCCTTTCACATATCAGTGAAGAAATTGGTAGTTTGGGTGTGGTACACTCCAGAGTCCAGCTTAAGGGTGGCAGAGCTATGGCAAAGCTTTATCAGTTACCAGAGGATACGTTGTAGCTGCCAGCTCTCCCTACAGTCGATGCTTCGGTGTCAGCAGTCACTAAAAAGACCACCGTTCCAGTGGTGAGCTCTGCTGCTTTAAGGGTTGTGCAAGATCACAAGTCGGAGCTTAATCTCAAAAGGATCTTTGAGATTTCGGCTCTGAGCATAAGGGCTGCGGTTTACAGCAGTCTGATGCAGACGGCATGTCTGTGTTGGATTCAGAAATTGCAGGAAACGCAAGCTACATCAGGAGCAGCAGCACAGCGGATGGATGATCTAAATATGAATTGGGTTCTCTTCCTTTTAATGGCAAGGTCTTGTTTGGAGAGGACCTGGAGCAGATAATGAAGCATCTGGGGAGACTCCAAAGTGCGTAAGTTGCCAGAAGATAGGCCCGAAGGGCAGAAAGATTTTTCCTACTCTGGCACATTTTTGAGACAATAGGTTTCACCAGCCAAATATTCTTTGTGGCCTGAGACAAACCTCAGTCAGAGCTCAGCCTTGGTCAGTGTTGCACTCCTTGTCTGTGGTTAGTCTTCTGACCTTCTGGCTTCAGTGTCTCCTCGTGTTCCTGTGGTCTCTTGTCTTTCTCTTCTTCGTCATCCTCCTTGGATTCATCTTCTGGCTTTGACTTTGGATTGGACTCTGACGCTGCTTGACCTCCGCTTACCACTGACCATAGCCTGTACCTCATCTTCGATTGAACTCTGCCTGCCTCTGACCTCTGCCTCATCCAGACACCGCTGCCAGACACCTGCCCAGATTGTGGCCTGACCCATCTGTGTTCCCCACAATGCTGGCCTGCCTCATCTACCAAGCTTCGGCTCTTCACTGCCACAAAGGCCTGTGCCTAAGTCCAGCCAGCCTCGGCACTCAAGGGCTCAACCTAAGGGGAATGAGGGCTGGTATTGGTGAAGCTCCAGTTGGGCCTCTGCACCAGCCAGCTCTGCCTGCTGGCAATGGGAACCTGCAGGACTCCTCTCTGCAGGTTATGCCAACCCCGCCTCAGCCTAACGGTCCACTTCCGCAGCAGTCAGTCTTTTTGAGGTGGTCAGTGGCCATCCCGAGACAACTCTGGTACGGGTGCAGGGGAAACAAAGTCCTTGCAGTGAAGCAAGGATGGTCCACTCTTTGGTTCCAGACGTCAGAGGGCGCTTGATGGTCTGTTACGAGAAGTGGGCCAAAATTACCATGGACCAGTGGGTCTTAAATGTGATAAAAGAGGGCTATGCGTTAGAATTTGCTTGTCCCATTTGAGACATTTCCTCATCCCTTGCACTCCTCACGCCAAGTAGGTAGCTGTTCAGGGAATGGTGAACTGCTTGCGGCGTCTGAGGGCTATAATGCCAGTTCCTTGACAGTAGGAACAAACAGGAAGGTAATCTATTTATTTCATGGTACCAAAGAAAGAGGGAGCATTTTGACCAATTCTGGATTTAAAAAAGGTGAAAATGGCCCTCAAGGTTCCTTGCTTCCACATTGAGACTCTAAGGTTGGTCATCATGGCAGTGCAGAAGGAGGGGTTTTTGGCATCTTTGGATCTGACAGAGGCTTAACTGCATATTGTCATCTGGCAGAAGCACCAGCAGTTTCTGAGGTTCATGGTCCTAGGGGTACATTTTCAGTTTGGGTTCTCCTGTTTGGTTTGGCAACAGCTCTGCGTATGTTCACCAAGGTGATAGTGGTAGTGACGGCAGCTTTGAGATGGGAGGGTGTGCTCATGCATCCATATCTATATGACTGGCTCATATGAGCGAAGTCAGAGGACCTCTTTCGACAGTCGGTGCAGAAGATGCTGTGACAGTTGCAGTCACTGTGCTGGGTGGTGAATCTAGCAGAGAGTCATCTTGTTTCCTCTCTGACTCTGGAGTATCTGGGGGCTCGATTCTCATGGAAGAGAAGATTTTGAAGTTACAAGATCAAAGCGATGCCTGTTGGAGCTGTCAATGCCCAGAGTATGGGACTATTTACAGGTTCTGGGATCTATGGCTTTGACATTGGAGCTAGTGCCTTGGGCATTCATGCACATGCAGCTTCTTCAGAAGGCTCTTCTCTCCAGCTGGAATTAGAGAAGTTTCATCTTCTTCTTCCACTCGAGGGAAAAGCAGGGACTGTCTTTCATGGTGGCTTATTTGTGCCAATCTGGAACGTGGTGTGCAACTGGAAGTTCCAGGTTGGGTGATTCTCACCACCAATGCCTGCCTCTTGGGCTAGGGGGGTGATGTGTCAGGATCAGTTGGTTCATGGCCAATGGTCGAGGAAAGAGAATTCATGGTCTATCAATCAATTAGAGACGAGGGTGGTGTCACAGTTACACAACTGTCTAGTGCGAGTCCTATCAGACAGTGTGACAATGATGGCCTACATCAACTGGCAGGGTGGCTCCAAGGGTCAGGCTGTGGCTCAAGAGGCCCAGAAATTGATTCTTTGTGCAGAGCTACACCTGGAGCAGATAGCAGCTTCCCATATTGCTGAGGTGGATGATGTTCAAGCAGATTTTCTCAGTCAGAGTAAACTAGACCCTGGAGAGTGGGAGCTGTCAGAGATGGCAATGCATCTCATTTACAGAAGATGGGGTTCTCCTCATATGGACTTTATAGCAACCAGACAGAATGCCAAGGCATTTTGTTTTTACAGCCGTCAGAGAGAAAATGGGACAGAAGGCATCATCACTCTGGTTTTACCATGGCCTCAAGATGTTCTTCTTTGTGTTTTCTCCATGGTCAGTGGTGGGCAAGGTGATATGGCAAACAGAGAAACATCTGGCCATCATGATTCTGGTGGCTCTGGAGTGGCCACACTATCCTTGGTTCATAGATCTCATCAACATGGCCAAAGATGGACAGCTGAGGTTTGGCCATCTGGCGAATCTACTCCGTCAGGGCTCAATATTTTTGGATCAGGCGGCTTGCTTTTGTCTAAAAGCCTTGCTTTTGAGAGGAGAAGCTTGAGACAGAGGGGCTACCTTGAGGTTGTTATTACCACCTTGTTGCAGGCCAGGCGACCTTCCACATCCTTAGCACATGTGAGGATTTGGAGGTTCTTAGAGTCCTGATGTATTGCTAAAGAAGTTTAGATTCTCCAAGCTTCTGTATCGCAAATTTTGATGTTTCTGCAGGAGGGATTAGTCAAGGGCCTGGCTTTTAATGCTCTAAGAGTACAGGTTGCAGCATTGGGCTTTCTCCGAGGTAAGGTACAGGTATAATTCCTGTCGATGTAACCCGGATGGTATATGTTTTCTTTTGGGGGGGGGGGGGGGCAAAGAATTTGTGTACTCAGGTGAGGAAGGTTTGTCCGTCTTGGAATTTTAATCTGGTGTTTAGAGGACAGTGTGGGGCTCTGTTTGAACAACTGAAGAGAAGACCGTAAAGAACTTGACTGATAAGGTAGTGTTTCTGGTGGCTATTTGTTCGTCTAGAAGAATTTTAGAGTTCTAGACTTTGTCATGTTGAGGTCCATGTCAGCAATTTTTAGAGTCAGGGGTATCTTTACATAGAGTACCCTCTTTTCTACCAAAGCTAGTTTCGGCATTCCATCTTAGTCAGACTGTAGAACTTCCGGCTTTTCTGGATTTGGATTCCTCCACATCTCATGCAAGGGAGCTTAGGCTCTTGGACATGAGGCATGCATTATTGAGATATTTGAAGATTACTAATGAGTTCCATACATCAAATCATTTTTTGCTCTGAGGAGTGATTCAAAGAAGAGGTGTCAAGCATCTAAGGCTACAATTGCATGTTGGCTTAAAGAGATGATTGGTTTGACTTATATATCTAAGACTCAACCTGTGCCTGAGGGCTTGAGGGTGCATTCGATGTGTTCTCAGGCGACCTCTTGGGCCAAATCACAGCAGGTATCTCTGCAAGAGATTTGCAGAGTGACTCTTGGAAGACGCTGTACACTTTTGCCAGGCATTATCGCTTAGATGTCAGGATTCCGGTCCCAACCTGTATAGGGGAGCTTAGGTACACCCCAGGAGTCTGGACTGATCTGAGGTATGAACAGGAAAGGAAAATTGGTTCTTACCTGCTAATCTTCTTCATGGAATACCACAGAGAAATCCAGAAACCCACCCATTGGAAGGAGGGAGAGTCTGCTGCTTGTACTGATGGTTTGAATAATGCAGAGTTGTTAGTGATTTCTCAACAATTTATTTACTTGGTTTTGAGTTCCAAATTGGTTACAGCTTCACCATCCTCCTGTTTGTTGGTGGGAGTTGGCATTCATGAGTTTTAGTGTGATCATCATCTTGGCTTATGTACCAGTGTCAGTAAAACTCTCTCTGTCTCCATCTGCTGGAAGGGAGGCAAAACCCAGGAGTCTGGACTGATCTGTGGTATTCCAGGAACGAAAATTAGCAGGTATCAACCAATTTTTCTTTACTTTTTTTTCTTGTTTAAAACATGCAGAATATTACAAGTAGAAATAAATGTAACTAATCCAAAAACATTATCCATCAATATTTTCTTGGTGTCTAAATAATGAGAGGTATAACTTCCTTTGATATGTAGATAAATATAAACAAACTGTGGACCAGATTGGCCACTCGAAATCTTTTTTTTTTTGGGATGGGGGGATATACCACACTTTTCAACAAATGTTCCATAATCATGTTTATGTTCTTCTAACACTTTAAATCTCCCACAAGGTCTTGGTACACACCAAAATGTATTGATTTTCCTTAAATCAGCACATCTTGGATATATATGTTACTCTTCATGCAGCTGCGATTACTAGGGCCAGTCATTTCTTGCATCTAGTGGGAATAAGACTCAACAAACTGTTGCGTGTCCCACCCGCAACCAGACCCACTTACCTCTGGCATCCAGCTCCAGGACCCGGCCCGTCTTTGTTAGTGGCAGTGGACAGCCGCCTGCGCTCTCGAACCCCTGTTGCCTCCTCGGCCGTTCCTGGCTCCTCTGCGGACCTCCTTGGCTCCCAGCGGATCTCCCCACATGTTGCAGGGAGACACCGCCGTCCAGCGCTCTGCCTCTCCTAGGTGCGTGCCTTGCTGGCATTTAAAAGGGCCACAGCGGGAAACTAACCCGCGGCCCCAGATGATGACATCATTGGGCCCTGCTACTTAAGGCAGGGCCCGCCACTTGTTCATTGCCTTGGCAACAGGTCTCCACACTTGTCGTGTGCTCATTGCTTGTTCCAGTTCCTGACTCTGTTCCTGGTTCCTACCTAGCCTTGTTTGGACTGACCTCTGGCTTTGACCCTTGCTATGTTTGGACCACGCTCAGGATCTCTGGCTTTGACCCTTGCTACGTTTGGACCACACTCAGGACTGACTTCTGGCTTTGACCCTTGCTTTGTTGGACCTCTGCACCTTGACTAGCTCTGCTGCCTGCCCCAACTCCAGCCTGTTCTTAACTACGCCTTCGGTATCACCTTGGACTTGGCCATCTCAGGTTCCGGCCTTCTACTACCCGGGCGTCATCTGTTCCTGTGCCCGGCTCATCCTTGGCGCCCGGGTCTCTGGATACCTGTCTCATCCGGACCTGCCTCGGTCCCTCCGATACCTCTGCTGGTCCCTGGCTGCCTGCAATAAAATTCACTGGGAGTCATCTGATGGAAGCCCGCCTAAGACCAGCCGGCCCCGGCTCCCAAGGGCTCAACCTGCGGGAAATGTGGACTGGTATTGGCAAAGCTCCAGTCGGCCTCCATCTCCTAATCTGCTTTGCCTCCCTACGGGTAGCGTCAACCCCACCTCGGGCCAAGGGTCCACCTCCAGTGCAACACAAACAAGCTATATGTGACACCTTTTTACTGGACTCACTTAGTACATTGCCTTAGATTACTCCCGTGTCTACCCACTTTCACTGTTATCTCTTGATCCCCAGTTCTAGAGCCTCCTTTCCTTTGAAAGAAGCTTGCCTCCTGTGCATGGAAACCTTTGAGATATTTAAATGTCTCTATCATATCTTCCCATCCTGCCTTTCCTCTAGGTCTAGGGTATACATATTTAGATCTTTTCTTTACATCTGTCTCCATGTGCTTTAGAATGAAGACTACTAACCATTTTAGTAAGCACCCTCTGGACCAACTGCAACCGGTCTGTATCCATTTGAAGGTGTGGCCTCCAGAACTGTATACACTATTCCAAATGACGGCACACCAAGGACTTATACGGGACATTAGCACCTCCATTTTTCTGCTGACCTTTACTCTCCTTATGCACCCATGCATCTTTCTGGCTTTTGTCATCATCTTATCCACCTGTTTGGCCACCTTAAAATCAGCAGATACACTCATACCCATATCCCACTTTTCTTTTGTGCTTAGAAGAATTTCACTCTCTGTACTGTATCTCTCCCTTAACTGCATGTGCGCCCATAAATGTGGCGAACTTTGAGGCTAAATTCATATATACATCCGAATGGTGGGGGTACATCAATCATTGGTATAGGTTCATCGATGATGTTTTTTTTGTGTGGCGAGTATCTGGTGAACAATTGGACATGTTTATGACATGGATCAATACATTGGATGAAAACTTAAAATTCACTTATGATAGTAGCACTAATAGCATTGTGTATTTGGATGTAATGATTAAAATCATAGACAACAATTTACACACGACGGTTAATAGAAAACCTACGGATAGAAACAATCTGCTCTGTTATGAGAATTATCACCCTGTGGGGTTCAAGCAGGGGCTTCCCATTTCCCAGTTTTTCCAGATACGCTGCATTTGTGCCACATTACCAGAATTTAAAGCACAAGCTGACATCTTAAGTCAAAGATTTCTCGAGAGAGGATATCCGAAGAGTGTGGTGTGGAAGGCTTATAAAAGAGCCAGATACAGTGACAGAAAATCTCTGTTACAATACAAACCCACCAGAGAGCAGAATCGATTGGTATGTACTTTGCCACAGAGTACGTCCACTGCAGCCATCAAGGCGTCTATTAGGAAACATTGGCATATAGTAGCTCTTCATAAAATTTTGGAAGAAGAACCCTTAATAACAACCAAGAGAGGGGGGAATATTAGGGACCAAGTAGTGCATGCCCAACAGAAGAGTAAGAAAACTGACAGTGTGGGTTATCACAATAAATGTGGAAAGTGCACGGTTTGTGATACTACAATTGAAGGGGATGTATGGATCAATCCAGTTACTGGATACAAAGTGTACAGAAAGTCAATAACTGATTATAACACCAAAATCAATGATATATGTGATCATATGTCCGTGCCCAAAAGTATATGTTGGCCGCATGAGCAGAGCTATCAAAATTCGAATAGCAGAACATCGGTCCCATTTAAATACCTCCACGGTAACAGCTCCAATTGTACTTCATTGTATAGAGAAGAGCCACTCGTATGACCAACTGCGATGGACTGTGATTGACAGCATTGAGGAAAACAGGGGTACCTGTCATTACTCAATTACCGGGAGCAAGCATGGATATTTAAATTACGTTCTGAACAACCGGCAGGGCTGAATGATCAATTGGATTGGTTGTCTCTCATTTAAAAACCCTGTGATAGGTTAAGCTGGTATCCACAGTGCTCTTTAAAAAAGGAAACAGGAAGTAGGAGAGGTTTGAACGCCGCCAGAAGCAGCGTTACATGGAGGCTTTTTGAGCACCTAGGAAGCTGAGGTGGCAAAGGAAGAATATTGCTTTGGATTTTATGAAAAAAGAAAAAAAGAGTAAAAAGGAGATTGACAAACCCTGATGAAGACATTCGGTGTCAAAACTTGTGCCAAGTCGGGATGGTTTGAAGCGGGAGCTTTCGAAGCAGGACTTTGTCAACAGATGAACATTTCAAAGCTAAGTAAAGCGGTCCTATTTCTGACGGTTTAATGAATTAATAAGAAGAGTGTTGCACACGGAGAAACACATGAACAAAAGTTAAAAATATATAAAAAAAAGTTTAAAGAAAATAGGGGTTTCCCTGTTGTCTAGTTCTTGAAGTTTTTAAACAGTATAGTTGTAATAAAAGAAATGGAGATTGGAGGGTGAGTTAATGATTAAACAACAAGGCACCGAGGGGGTTGCCTATAGATAAAGGTATGAAACCATCCTCTTCCTCCCATTAAATTTTCTGGGAATATACCCGGTATATTGAAAAGGTATCTGAGCAAGGCAACAGAGAATACCTGAAAAAAGTTAGTGCCAGGTGAGTTTTAGGAGTGGAGTTAGAGTAAGCCATGGCAACTGACCAATGATAAACCCTTGTCAAATCATGCAACATCCTCATATTCTCCATTTTTGCCAACATAAGTGCTAATAAATTCAAGGGAAGTTTGGTAATAAAATCTGATCTTATAGATCTGTAATCATATTATAAGGTCCGCGACTGTCCTGTCTTTAAAGCAATGCTCCCTTTTTCTAGCTGCAAGAAATTCAAATCTGCAGAGAGTTTTGTGAATAAGTGAGACTTACAAAACAACTCCTAAATCATTTACAGGTAAAGTTTAAAAGGAGCGTGAATGCAATCATAAACACACATATTGGGCATGCAAGCAAAGATACGCTTAATTTTATATCGTGCGTGCAAGTACACGCGTATCATTTAAAATATCCCTGCCGCGCATATGTGTGCAGATTTATGCGAGTACTCACACAAGTGACTCATATTGGGGGAGGGAGGGAGCAAGAGAATCTGACACTATCTCCCACCATAAGAGGGGCACTTTCAACTCAGGGTGGGTTTTTGGGGGGGGGGTGGTGACGTTACATTGGTCTGCCTAGGGCACAAGGGTCTATAGACCCTTGTAACACCCCCCTCCCCCCTCCCATAAAACCCACTTTTCATAAAATTGAGCATCCGTTTTCCTAACCGGCTGACAGCCGATCCCTCTCCTGGGCTGCTTGCTGCCGAGCAGGCACTAGGGGCGCACAATTTCTCCTCGTGTCTCCTTTTTACTGTGGCAGCAGATTTAAACATTAAATCGGGCACCCTGGAGAGGTCGATCAGCGTGCATTGGGAAAGCAGGCACTCATGTTTTCCCCGTGCTGATATTGCATCAGCCTATTTGAGTTTGCAATGAATCTGAGGCCATGCTGCTGTTACCAGCTTAGGTGCAGTTAGACCCAGTGTAACTACAAAAAGTGTAGAGGAAGGTGACAAAAATGATAAAAGAGAATGGAATGGCTCCCATATGTATGAGAGGCTGCACAGCTTAGGGCTCTTCAGCTTGGAAAAGAGAAAGCTGAGAGGGGACATGATATAAGTTTATAAAACTGTTAGTGGTGTGGAATGAGTAAATAAAGAACAATTATTACCTTTTCAAAATAATACTAAAATAATGGGACACTCCATGAACCTTAACAACCAGCAGATTTATGTTTAACGTCTGTTTTATTAAGTTTCAACAAAAATTACATTTTGCAAAAACACAATGTAAGGCACCAACTGTTGTATGATTCCTGCAATGTAAATTACACACTCATATGTTAGCTCCACAGATTTTTGATCACATAATTCTCCCTCCCCCTAGCCCACCTGCCCCATCTCTCCCTCCATTTATGAGCCCCTGTCAGCTGTGCATGTTGACATTGAGGAAAACAAACTGATTAGACGTCTCCAATCCCCAGTAGACAATTCAAAAGCCCAACATTGAATCTGATCACCAATCAAAAATCATTTAATATCTGCCTACGGGTGTTGTGTGGAAGACTTTATATATATGGAAGCCAAATGTTTAAAATAATCTTTTTCTGTCTGGGAGGTGCTGATCTACAGGATAAGTGTTCCATGAATAATAGCTGATGTATCTTGTTTCTCCAGAAGATAATAGAAGGAGATTTTGTCTGTCTCCAAAAATATGAGGGTGACTTTAGCCAAGAGAAGAACCTTTCATATCTATGATCACTGAAGTGGAGCAGCAAGTCGAAGAACGAACGTCTCCAAACAATGCTGAGGCAGCATCAAAAACCAATGAGAGAGCTGTAATCCTTTTCTCATAGGAGTACACTTCCTTCCAGAAGATCTGGATTATCGGACAGGACCAAAAAGAATGTCCAAGATTTCCCACTGCAGATGCACACTTAATACAAACATCTGTATCAGAAATCTGTGCCATAAAGGCTTACCTTTGTGAAATAAATGCTCTATTAAGAAATATCCCTATTTGCCCACCCAGTACAAAGTTACTGTTACCCACTAAAGGCAAAAAAAGGAGAAACTCTAAAATTCAGATGTAGTCTAAGGGTTAACCATCTCCAGGTCCTTTGTAAAGGAACCAGCGAGCAATGATTTTTCAGATGAGTAGGTAAAGAACTGTTGAGTACGAGGAGAACAAACGATAAGGAGAGAGGAGTAAACAAATCGAACTCAAAGTGCAGGGATGTATAATAGCTTGTCCCTTGGAGCCAGTCACCGACATGATGTAAATTTGCTGCTAAATTATAAACTTTCAAATTAAGCAGTCCCCATTCCCCCTTTCCCCCAAGGTTTCATGAGTGGGGTAAAGGAAACACGAGATTTTTTCCTTCTCCATAGGTAGCTGCGTACTTCCCTTCAGAACAAAAGAATAGATGGACCATCCAAAAAAAGGGGAAGCATCCCCAACACATAAAGCCATTTTAGCAATACCATCATTTTAAGTAAATAAACTCTACCCAATAATGTAATATTCAGCGGTGTCCAGACTGTCAAGATATTTTTAGTACTAGTAAGTAATCGCTTGACATTTAGATCTTGCAATAATGTTAAATTCCTCAGCAAAAGGATTCCCACATAGTGAATCATCCCCACTGCCCAATTTAGGGGAAATTTCCCCACCCAGCCTGCGGTTGCCAGTTACCAATTGGAAGAACTTTTTCACTCAGTGCACTATCAAACAGAGGATTTGACCAAGGTGACTAGCATACCAGGGTTTAAAAGAGGTTTGGACAAGTTCCTGGGTAAAAAGTCCATAAACAATAATTAGCCAGACAGATTAAGGAAAGCTATTGCTCTCTCTGGGAATGAGTAATAACAAATAGATCTACTTTATGGGGGTTTGCCGGGTGCTTGCAACCTGGACTGACTACTGTTGGAGATAGGATGCTGGGGCTCAGTCGACCTGGGTCTGACCCAGCACAGCATTTCCTATGTTCACGGTTCCAGCATGGTTGGGAAGCTGCTCTTCAGAGGAGGGCTATCTCACTTGGGCGCAGATCTGATAGGGGCGTGGACTCGATGTGACTGCAAAGCGGGGCTCTAGGCGCGGTGTGGGCTGGCTCTCTGGGATGAGGAAGGTGAAACGTTGCATAAGGGTAGTGAAGAAGATGAAAAGCTCCATCCTGGCCAACTGCTCCCCCAAGCACACGCGGCGGCCTGTCAAAGAGATTACATATTAACTGTCTAGATTTTCACTTGGAATATTTACATTTTCTCATAGCATAGCCAACTGTTGCATTCTTATTATAGCAAGAAAATAAATTTTATTTGGGGGAAGTGCATAAAGAGTGGAGGAGAGCATACTGGACCTTTCCATCAGTTATTTGATCCACTGAAGGTCACAACTGAAGAAAGGAGCTTAGCTGTACATACAAACTCATGTACAGCATCATCCTTGAATCATTCTTAGGTTGACCTGCAAAGGATTCATTTTATCTTTGGGACCAAAAGATTACTAGAACTCTTTACTACTTATGTTGTTAAATACATTAATTTCCAAAAACTTACTTTGAAAAACAGAACAAAATATTTAAATCTGTTACTAATTTCCCAGCAATTTCCAGAAAACTCTTTTGACTTTTAAAAATCCTTTTTCATGTATTATTCACCTATTTGTACTCAGTGGCCTAAACCCTCTCTACATATACGTTATAAACAGCAAGCACCCACTCAAAAGGAATAGAGGGGCTGCAAGACTCAAAACATCAAAAACAGCAAACGAGCTTGCATATACAATCAGTTAGAAAATGGAGAAATTACTACCTACCTGATAATTTCGTTTTTCTGTTTAGACAAATGGACTCAGGACCAATGGGTTATGCTCCCCCTGCCAGCAGATGATGATGGAGCAAGCTGATGTCACAGTATATGTGCTCCTGCAGTGACATCAACCTGCTAGTATTCTCTTCAAAAGCAACTGTGGACAGACTAGTAAAAAATATGATTAAAAACAGTCAACCATTACTGTATTTAACCAGCAAGAAACACTGATCTTAAGCAAGAAACATATGCACCCCAATCCAGGGAGTGGAATAACACTTACCAGTAATCTTCTGGAACACATAGCCTCACAGAAGGACCACTGACACAATTATTCGGCAGCCGAGGGCAGGAAGCTGAGTCCATCTGTCTGCACTAAGGGAAATAAAATTATCAGGTAAGTAGTAATTTCTCCATATCCCAGTGTGCAGACAGATGGATTCAGGACCAGTGGGATGTACCAAAGCTACTCCCGAGAAGGGCGGGAGGCTGCCCACGGTCCAGTCAACACTGCACATGGAAAGGCTGTGTCCTGCTGGGTCTGCACATCCAGACGGTAAAACCTGGAAATCGTACGTAAGGAGGACCACATCGCAGTTCAGTAAATGTCGACGGGAGACAACAATCTAACCTCTGCACATGACACTGCCTGTGCCCTAGTGGAAAGAGCCTTAACCTGAGTAGGCAATGGTTTTCCAGCATCCACGTATGCGGCCGTGACTACCTCCTTAATCCAGCGAGCTATAGTAGCCCATGAAGCTGGTTTGCCCTGCTTCCTTCCACCATGAAGGACAAACAGGCGATCTATCTTTCAGAAAGGTTCAAAAACCTCCAGATACCACACGACAAATCTCCTGACATCCAAGGGTCGGCAAGAAAATGGACTGATTCAAATGAAATTCAAACACTACTTTGGGCAAGGAGGATGGAACAGTATGCAGCTGTAACGCCCCTGGAGACACCCGAAGGAACAGCTCCTGGCAAGACAAGGCCTGCAGCTTAGAAACAATACTCAGAACAGACAGCCATCAGGAACACGGACTTCAAAGTCAATAACCACAATGAAAGGCTAAGCAGCGGTCGGAACGTAGAGCCTGCCAAGAAGTCCAACACCAAATTAAGACTCCACAAAGGGACCGGTAACCTCAAGGGAGGCCAAGGATGCTTCACTCCCTTCAAAAAATGTGCCATACCAGGATGAAACGATAAGGAATCACCATTCACCGGGCCCCGGAAACAGGCAAAAGCCGCAACCTGTACCTTCAAGGAATTAGGGGCCAATCCATACTGCTGTTATGTTTTGTAAGGTTTGGGTGGACCCTTGGACACTGTGGCAGCTGACCACGCCCACGGGGGAAGGTCCCGTGAGGGGCCACAGGTCAGGCTCAGCTCTGGACACACAAACACAGATTATATTAGACAGTTTGTGAAGCCACCAGAGGTTGCAGTAGTGAGTAGAAGATGGAGCCCAGCTGGGCTAGTATTCCTCAGGGCGCTGGAACAGCGGTTCCTCCGGTAGCAGTGCTGTAGTGAAAAGAACTGAGAGAATGAGTACAATAAAACATTCACAGAGTCCCCAGTATGGAGAAGCCCTGAGATAGGGAGAGCTGGCCCTCGAGGAGCGAGTACCAGATCCCTGGGAGCAGAGACTCGTTGGCAAGTACTCACGCAGCAGTTCCACGTAGGAGATGGCACTGGCGCTGGAACGGAGGCAGGCCCTCGAGGAGCGAGTACCTGGTTCCAGGGAAACAGCTCTGAGGAGTAGATGATAGTAGTACTCACAGATGGTGTCTGTAGCGAATTCTTCCAAGTAGAAGAGGAGATGAACACAGGCAGCGAGTCAGGGAACGTAGGCCCTCGAGGAACGAATACCGGTTCCTGAGAGCGACCTGAAAGAAGCAGAGAGGCCCCCGAGGAGCGAGTACCCCATTAGCAGAAAAGAGTCCAATAGAAGTTGGAGGCAGAGTAGCTGGGTATGGAGAGCGAATCCCATCCGTAGAAAATCCCTTGCTAACTCAACGGCTAGCAATAAACAATAGGCTTAAATATCCAGGCAGCGTGACGTCATCACAGGGGGACGCCCCTGAGGTTCGCGCCATAGAGGAAATAAGAATGAGGGCTGCGCGGCATGCGCACACCCTAAGGTACCTGAGGAGCATGGCAGGAGGCAGCGCCCAAGCTGGTCCGGGGACGCCGGAGAGGACGGCGGGCAGACGCCGCGGCAGCCAGACGTCCACAAGGAGCAGGAGTCATCGTAGAAAAAGAAACGTAGGCGGAGTGAAGCAGTCGGGCAGTGACAGTTGCAACAACTGCAAAGCTTCCAGAATGAGCGGGAACTTGACTGAATGAGGAAGAACACCCCAATCCTCACACCAGGCCTCAAACACTCTCCAAAACCGCACATAGGCCAAGGAAGTGGAGAACTTCCAATCATGGAGCAAGGTAGCAATCACCACAGAAGAATACCCCCACTTCAACAAGCGAGCCTCTCAAGGGCCAAACTGTAAGACAAAACAGAGTCGGATCTTGATGAAGGATAGGTCCCTGCTGCAACAGATTCTTGTTCAGCGGAAGATGAATGGGGGGTCTCCACCAGTAGTCTTCGAAGATCTGCATACCATGGTTGTCGGGGCCAATCCAGTGCCACCAGGTGTACCATCCCCTTGTGGCCTTCGATCCTGTGAACCATCCTGCTCAACATAGGCCATGGAGGAATGGCATAAAGCAACGTGTCTTCCGGCCAGACCGGTACAAGATCATCTATGCCCAGGAACCATGGATCTCTCCTGCGACTGAAGAATTGAGGAACCTTCACATCGTGAGAAGTTGCCAGCAGGTCTAAAAACGGAAGGCCCCAGCAATCCACTGTCAGCTGAAACACTTCGTCTGACAATACCTATTCTCCTGGGTCCAGACTATCCCTGCTGAGAAAGTCTGCTCTCATGTGGTCTTTTCCTGCAATGTGAGAGGCCAAAATCATCTGTAGATATCCTTCCACCCATTACATAAGTTGGTCTATTTCCTGCAACACTTGCTCTTTTAGGACTCCTCCCTGTTGACTGATGTAGGCTACCATCGTTGTGTTGTCCAACATCACTCGGATTGCTTGACCCTGCAGACTATGGCTGAACTGCATGCATGCCAACCGAACTGCCCAGCCTTCCAAGGCTGTTGATATTCCAGAGACACTCTTCGGCATTTCAATGCCCTTGGGTTGTCAGCTCCTGACAGTGAACTCGCCAACCCTGGAGACTCGCATCTATTGTGAATATCAGAGAAACACCTTTCTCAGATGAACCACCTGCAACCACCACTGGAGGCGAAAGCAGATTTCCATAGGCAAGTGGAGCCGAAATGAATATTCCTGAGACTGCGGGTTCCAACGAGACAGCAGTGAGCGCTGAAGAGGACGCATATGCACCCTCGCCCATGGCACTACTTCCAGGGTTGCTGCCATCATACCGAGCACCTGTAGATAGGACCACACTGTCGGGCATATAGTGCTCACCAACTGATGCTCTTGTGACATCAATTTATGAATCTGAACTTCTGGCAGGAAGACCTTGTCCTGCCTCATGTCGAATCAAACACTCAGATATTCCAATGACTGAGATGGCTGAAGACTGTTCTTGGCCAGGTTCACCACCCAACTGAGTTCCTGCAACAAGGAGATCACCTTTTGAGTCACCAGGCGGCTCTCTTCCTGACACATGGCTCAAATCAGCCATTTATCTAAATACAGGTGTACCAGTAACCCATCTCTTCTCAAGACCACTGCTACTACCACTAGAGAACCACAGGAGGAGAAGCATGCCACTGCCATGCCCCGAGGCACGGCAGTGGCATGCTGGGCTGTGGGCTGTGGCATGCTGGGCTGTGAAGAGGCGAACCACACCAGAGGCACCCTCTTCCCCTCCACCGGAGAGCCGGGGCCCGTCCCCACCATGGCGGCGCAGCAGGTAAGGAAGGCTGGTCGCGAGCTCCACAGCTGGCCGACGCAACAATTTCTTGAGCCATAGGCACTGGAACCACCGCCCTGAACTCGAGAAGCCTTAGAAGCTTAGATTCCACTGCCTGCTTCTTCTGCGGGGAGTGGCAAGGAAACACCATAAACACGTCCTGAGGAATACTGTGAAATTCCAGCGCATCTCCTTCTTGTATCACCGCCAGGATCCTCTGATCCGATGTGATTTCGACCCACCTCTGATAAAAAAAAAAAAGAGAGAGAGGCGCCCCCCTATCTCTTGTTCCCGAAGTTGGGTCGACAAACCTTCTTTGGGAAGCTCGGGAGGATCCACCCCCTGAGCCCATTCCTTTCTTTGGCAGTCTGGGATGAAAGGATTGAGACCTACCGAAAGGCTGAGTCCTCTAAAAGGCTGACTCTCTGTAGGGACAAAAACGCTTAGAGCCCTGGAGACGACCCCTCATACCAGAGGGGTGCTGCAATGTACTTCTTAACCTCTGGCAATCGAGGGACTGGAGATTCGCTCCACTAACTGGCCAATTTCTCCAACTTGCTTCCAAACAGAGCGAGCCGTTAAAGGGCATTTTTGAAAGATTAGCCTTGGAGGTGGCGTCAGCTGACTCATGTCACAACCATAGTTGACACCTGGCCGCTACCCCGAAACCACTCCTCTGACCGAGGTACGGACCAAATCACAGCCCGCATCAGCTAAAAAGGTGGCAGTGGGGTCCATAAACGCTTTGAAATTCACTCCAGAAGCATCAACTTCCTGAAAGAGAAGCATACAAGATCGTACCACTAAGAACATAAAAACATAAGAAATTGCCATGCTGGGTCAGACCAAGGGTCCATCAAGCCCAGGATCCTGTTTCCAACAGAGGCCAAACCAGGCCACAAGAACCTGGCAAGTAACCAAACACCAAGAAGATCCCATGCTACTGATGCAATTAATAGCAGTGGCTATTAATTATCCTCCAAGAACTTCTCCAAACCTTTTTTGAACCCAGCTACACTAACTGCACTAACCACATCCTCTGGCAACAAATTCCAGAGCTTTATTGTGCATTGAGTGAAAAAGAATTTTCTCCGATTAGTCTTAAATGTGCTACTTGCTAACTTCATGGAATGCCCCCTAGTCCTTCTATTATTCGAAAGTGTAAATAACCGAGTCACATCTACTTGTTCAAGACCTCTCATGATCTTAAAGACCTCTATCATATCCCCCCTCAACCGTTTCTTCTCCAAGCTGAACAGCCCTTACCTCTTCAGCCTTTCCTCATAGGGGAGCTGTTCCATCCTCTTTATCATTTTGGTTGCCCTTTTCTGTACCTTCTTCATCGCAACTATATCTTTTTTGAGATGTGGCGACCAGAATTGTACACAGTATTCAAGGTGCGGTTTCACCATGGAGCGATATAGAGGCATTATGACATTTTCCGTTTTATTAACCATTCCCATCCTAATAATTCCTAACATTCTGTTTGCTTTTTTGACTGCCGCAGCACACTGATCCGACGATTTTAAAGTATTATCCACTATGATGCCTAGATCTTTTTCCTGGATGGTAGCCCCTAATATGGAACCTAACCGTGTAACTACAGCAAAAGTTATTTTTCCCTATATGCAATACCTTGCACTTGTCCACATTAAATTTAATCTGCCATTTCGATGCCCAATCTTCCAGTCTTGCAAGGTCCTTGTGATTGTGATTTAACTACTCTGAATAATTTTGTATCATCCGCAAATTTGATAACCTCACTCGTCTTATTCCTTTCCAGATCATTTATCACAACAAGAAGCTATCTATAAAGTCATCACTACTGCTTCAAAGGCTTGCTTAAGGATAGCCTAAATCCGCCTATCAGGCACATCCTTCAGGGCCGCTCCTCCTTCTGTGAGTGATAGACATCCGCTAGAGACAGCACAGACCAACACATCCACTTTGTGAAAATGTATATGATCCCTCACCACTGGATCCAGGGAGTACAGGCCTTCCAATGTCAGACCCCCTTTGAAACTTGCCTCTGGGGTTCCCCATTCAAGATCAATCAATTCTTGAATGGCGTCTATAACAGGGAAAAAACAAGAGGCTTTACACAAGGAAACCAAAATGGGATTCTTCGGTTCAGACATGGAATCTGCACCAGGAACACCCAGCATCTTCAAGGTCTGAGAAACCAGGGCTGGCAGTTCATCTCTATGAAAGAACCGCAACATGTTCCAATATGGTTCCAATCCCGGAGGAATTTTCCCATCTTCCAGGGAATTAGGATCTGCCTCAGTGTCGATCAGGTTCCTGTCAGAATTACCCGCAGTGAACTGACGCGTGCTCCGGTGCCTAAACATAGGACTGGATGAGGGAGGGGCCACCGGCTGAGGGTCCAACCTGACAGGAGTGAGTGAAGCTGAGGACCCAAGAAAAAGCAGCTGGATCCAGGTCAAACTCGGAAGGAACTGGAATGGGACCTACTGAACTGCCATCCCCTGCGGAGAAACCAGTCAAGAAAGTTCCAAGATCCAGCATACCTCCAGACAGATGCTTAATTAGACCATCATCAGGCTGGGAGGATCCAGGCTTAGCGAAATTAGAGGAAGCCAACTCTCCCAGAGCCTCTAAACAGCACTGCCACAGGTTAGAGAACATGTCAGGCTGAGATGCCCAAATATGACAGGCAACACAGAAGAGAAAGGCGCTTAGATTTCTAGCTTACTGGTGCCATCCGTATACAGGCGATGGAGAATGTGCATCCAGTCGGCTCCTGCTGAAAAAATATCAAGCGCATAAAATTTATGTGCACATAAACTAGGCACCACAAAAGTAAGTGCTGCAAAAATCACACGCACAAACTGTGCATCAAAGCCTGGGCACTCTACCAGCACTTAGAAATGTGTCCGCGCAAAAGGTGCACTGCACACACCAACATCCTGTAGAGGGCAATACGGCACGCACAGAAGCATGTGAAAACGCCGCCACAACCTATCACACGGCTCACATAAAAAAAGCCTAACTGCGGGGCCTAGCTTACCATGGCCGCTCAACCTGCCAGGCTGCCCAGTTCCCCTAACCCCCACAAGAGCAGGAATGAACGTCGTCGGAACGATGTACCTAGCATGGAGACCGGACGAAGTCCTGTAAACTCTTCTATATTGTCTCTGTCTTACAAACCTTTTTTTTTTTTTTTTTTTTTTTTTTTTAAACTTACCTGAGCTCAGCTCTTACTGGCTGAGTACAGAGACGGTCTCTGGCTGCGGGGGAAGAGGGCATGTGCTGTCACTGCCGCGCTCGGCCTCCTGTACCTGCTGCCTTTAAGCTGTACAATCAGATATGTCCATGCCAGGAAACCCAGCTACCAGACCAAGGCACACATCTGAGGGACCACAGAAATCACCTCAGGAATTCTCAACTGGGGGAGGGACCATTTGGTATCACTGCAGGAGAGCGAGGCTTTTCTGTTTCTATATTAAATTCTCCTTCTAAATTCTGAAGCAATCCTCATAGGGAGATGCACGTCCACCATCTGCTGGAATCGGAGAATACTGGCAGGCTGGTGTCACTGTAGGAGTGTATACACTGTGACATCAGCTTGCTCCATCTCCATCTGCTGGCAGGGGAGCATAACCCACTGGTCCTGAGTCCATCTGACTACATGCTAGGAAATCCAAATTTATTAGAATTTCATTAAAAACATACCATAGGCATGCAGGCTAGAAGGGAGAAATCCCCCAACGCCTTTCAAAAGCACTGGTGAGTGCTGGCTGTTTGCCCAGGTTCTTTTGCTGTTGTACATCTCTCTGCATCTATTCGGTGCAACACAGAGTGGCTACTTGACTGTTACCTGCAGAAAAGGGTAAGAAGGCCTCTCTTTTCGCAAACTTCCCCTCTGCATCCAAGAAGTGCTCGGGATAAAACTGGTGCGGCTTCTCCCAATAGGATTCGTCCTTTAAGGCTGAGGATAGGTTGGTGATGACGACTGTCCCCTAAAATCCATAAAGTTTATGCTGTTAAAAGCCTCTCTGGTGTGTGGTCAGACAGATGGTGAGGTGGAAAGATGCAACCCATTTGCACACACCCATGCAGAAGTGCCCTCCCGGCTACTGTATGCTAGCCAGGACTCCTTCCCTTACAGGGACTGTGAGTACTGCATACACATTGCTTCTTCTAACCTCTGCTGGCCTTAGAGTCTGAAAGTTGAACTTGTATCTCCTCCTTGGCATTGCTGTGCTGCCACTAGACCATCAGAATGACCTATATCTGCAATTTCTGATGTCAAAATTAGCAGCATGACTGCAGCTTGGGACACCCTATACATCAGGACCTGTGTGTTTCCCTTTTTCAGAAACCAACAGTACTGAGGAAATTATGCATTTCAACCAATATGTAACTCCCCCCCCCCCCTATCCATCTGGGATCACCTTCTCAGCTTCGGGGAAACTGGGGTAATTCACCTAAAATGCGGGAGAAAGATCTCTTGGCTCGTGGGCTAGGGCAAGCAGACCTGCAGGGCCAAACTGAGCCCAGGACCCTCACAAAACACCTCATTGTCCACTACAGAGGGTGTCCTCAGACAAGAGATAAGTTTATTTAAATAAACTGGTCAATCAGTTAAAAAATAGCAGAATTCACTCTTCCAGAAAACTCAGTAGTTCCACTCTCAATCTTTTCCCAGGATGTCAGACAAAGTCAAATCACAGTTCTATATATAATCTCTCTTCAGCCTTGGACTAAGCCTCACCTCTCCTTGCATCCACAACAGTTTAAGCCCCGAGTTTTCACTCACAACTTTTAGGATGGCTGCAAGGCAACTCACTCCCTCTCTCTGTAGATGGAATGTAGCGCCCCCAACCCTTTCTTGGGGGGGGGGGGGGCTCCAATCAGGCACAGGCTTCCTTCTGGTCCTGAAGGCACCCCCCCCCCCCCCCTTACAGTTCCTTTCGTCACTCTGTAACTCCAAGATCAACTTCTTCCACTGTTTCCTCGCCTTGTTCAGGCTTCCTCAGACATCTGTGGGGTATTGCTGCCCAACTCCTTCTCCTTTCCCCTGTCACCCTGAGGGAGCCCCAGCCAGGGCTGCCAGGTAATCATGAAAGAACCAGCGCTATTTTCCGAAAAAAAAACAAAAAACCAAGCCCAAAACACATGAGATTTGAAACTTTTATTAGAAGGTATTTATACACAGAAAACACTTTAAAAAAGATACTTTTGAGAGTGTAATGGAGGAAATACAGTGGCTTGCAATATTATTCAGCCCCCTAAAATGTGAGCAGATTTTTGTGGAGTACATATGACATTACACAGATTGTTCCAGACAGTATGTGCTAAAAGTACATTTTCAAAGTCACAATTCATTATTCAATAATGGCTTCTTTCCAGCCACCCTCCCGTGCAGGCCAGTTGTATGCAGAGCTCTTGATATGATTGACTGTTGCACCTCCACTCCAGTCTCGGCCACTGAACTCTGTAGCTCCTTCAAATTGATTGTTGGCCTCTCTGTGGCTTCCCTCACAAGTCTCCTTCTTGCTGAGACGCTGAGCTTTGAGGGACAACCTTGTATAGGCAGCGTCTGAGTGGTATATGATGCAGCTTCCATTTCCTCACAACTGATCCAACAATACTCACCAGGATATCCAAGCACTTGGTTGTTATTTTGTAGCCTTTTCCTATCTTCTGCACGTTTACACCTTCATCTTTAATTTTCTTAGACTGCTCTTTGGTCTTCATTTTCACAGCTTTCCTTCAGATTCACAGGCTGACCAATGGTACTGGAATTAGGGAGGGGTTTTATCCAGGAAAGCTGACCCTTTTTAATAATTCACAGGTAGAGGCCCAATTGTAAGCCAATTGTTAAGGCAATATCTTTCATCTATGTCAACTTGGAGCTTCCAAAGCACAGGGGTTGAATATTTATGCCACCAGCAATTTTCAGTTTTTAATTTTATTTAACAAAAGAATGCAGAGAAATAATGAATTGTGACTTTTGAAATCCACACAAAATAGCTGACTTTATTATAATAAATTACTGTAGCTCTCGCAGTTAACTAAAAAAAGGTCCGACAATCAATGACAACAGCCAGTACTTCTTCGTCCTCTGTACTGTCAGCATTGCCACGAGACATATTTTCATGGAATTGCTTCAGCGTACTACTGGCTGGCAAGAAGTTGGTACAGCAAATACCCCGGTGTCTCATTCCATTACGCACTTGCAATATTGCCGAAAGAGCTGCATTGATTATACAGTTTCTCGTCTTGGACTTATTTCTCACGAGTATGAGTACAGAGGCAGTGCTAAAAGCGACAGAGCAAATAATGCCAAATTCCCATATGCGCATTCACCACTAGCACCTCTGTAGTTGTAAACTTCAATCCAAAGAGCTTCCGAGTTTGTGTCATCAGCAGTCTTCCACTGTACTAAACCGAGTGATTTATACTGAAGGTCTAACATCCCTACTTCACCTTTGAATAACTTGATAAGTTCCAGAGCATAAAGCGGCTGTTTCACTTGAGATAGTATTGCAAAAGGGCTGAAAGATGTCAGCGATCGCCACAGCTTTATGTTCCCTGGGAGTTTGTTCGTTATTTGCTTTGCGGCCTCATTCAGGAAACCCATGCAACGATTCTTTATGTCTGTCACTTTGGTTTGAGCAAGTTTCAGCTCTCGAAGCGAGAGATGGGAAAACTGCTCCGAAATCAACTGCCGACATGGGCAGGAAGATAGATGCATCAGAAAGATTCAAAGCAATAAGATCCTCATTAGATTATGGTAGAAATGCAGGGATCAAGAATCGCGACAATATCAAGCAAAAAAAAAAATGATAGCAAATTGTCTTGCATTACAAAGTGATTACCAGATTCCACTTGAAATAATTTGTTAATTCTGTGAAACTGCTGCAGTACTGGTGTCAAAAAATGCAGGTATAACTTATCGACATGATCGCTGTGCATGCTTGACAAAATTTCAGCATCGTAACATCTCTCCTTGAATTTGCACAAGTTAAAGTGAAGTTTTAAATCGTCCCACTGAGAAAGAACACGCTCGCAGCAATTACACATGGACAGCCATCTGGTGGTTGACAGCTGAACAAGTCTAAGAGGGTCCTGTCCATCATTTATTTTCTTGTACAAGTTTGCGTAATTTCTCTGTCGCTGAGCAGTGTGAGAATACCAAGAATATGATCGCCCAACTAAAAACTCTAAATGCTGAGGCAGTTGTTCTACAGCTTTTCTCGCACACAGCTGAAGTGGGTGACACAAGCCCTTAACCAGCTGTAAATCTGTATTTACTTGTTTCATGTTGGTGTACACCAAGTTGTGTTTGCCAATCATAACGTTGCATCTATCAGTACCTATTCCAATACACTTGCTGAAATCAATGTTCAGTTTTTTTTTGTTTTTTTTTTAAACTCCAGCACAGACGAGGTTATATTATTAGCTGTTTCACCCTGCAAATCAATTACGCCAAGGAATGGAGAAACAATTTTATTTATTTATTTTAAAACATTTCTATACCATCCTTACAATAGAAATTGACCAAAATGGTTCTGTTTAAAGCTGTGCTGAAATATCTCACAATGACACACAGTTGTTTCGCCGAACTTATGTCTGTGCTTTCATCAATAATCAATAAGTACGACACGTTGTTGATGCCATCTAGAAGTTCATTGAGTAAACAGGGCGCAATCACATTGCAAATTAAGGTTCTACACTTAGTTCTGTGAAGCCTAATATCTTTGTTTTGCATCGCAGCTGTCAACTCGCATAGGTGATCAACAGTGGATACTGCATGATGACAGGCTATAAAACAAGCATACTTCAGTTACTGCTGTTGCATAGTTATGTTTCGTTTTACTGCAGTAGCACCAATGTCTTTGAGTCACATAGACGAGAAAGGAGTCAAATTTTTTGCGTGTTTCTCCATTTTAGCATGTTGCAGGAGGTCTGCATGATGCGCACAAATTTTGCATTCACAAAATTTGCACATAGCCTTACTGTCATTGCCAACAATAGGCGGAATCCATGTTTTTAGTTCACGTTCCTCTTCCCACGCTTTGCAGTACCTTTTACCGTAATTAGCCCAGTTCTTTACCTTAGCCATGGTAGATCAAAATCGTTTAGTAGAGTAGCAGCCAATGACAGAAATAGCAGGTATGGACAGGCTTTCTTACAGAGGTGATCTTCTGCAGAGAGAAGAAATAAAAAAAAAAACAATTAGATGAAATCAAAAGTGGTGTAGAATAAAAAACCACTCATTCCCCCTGCCCACCCCCTCCAAGCACATCTCTGGCCCCCACATACTCATTCCCTCCTCCCCACCCTCTCCAAGCACGCCTCTGGCCCCCACATACTCATTCCCCCCTCCCCACCCCCTCCAAGCATGTCTCCGGTCCTCTCACACTCATTCCCCCATCCACCACCCCCTCCAAGCACGTCTCCGGTCCTCTCACACTCATTCCCCCATCCACCACCCCCTCCAAGCACATCTCCGGTCCTCTCACACTCATTCTCCCCACCCAACACACTCATTCATCCCCCTCCAGATACCTCTTCTCTTTGATTGTAGCCAGCTGAGTGCTACACTCCCTTCAGCGTTCAGGCCTGCCATGCTGCATAAAAGCTTCCTTGGTAACCCGACGCTGTTGCTTGGCGTGCGGTGTCCGCTCATGTACTCCTGTGATCTTTGCAGCTCTGGCAGGCTATGCTGCCACAAAAATTTGGGGTGGGTCTGAATAAAAAGTGGGTGGGCCATGGCCCGCCCAGGTGCACCCATAGCAATGCCATTGCTATGGACAGGCCTTATCGGCAGCAGCAGCCAAATTACAGCAACAGCAGTGCACAAATCCCGCCCACAAGCCCAAAAAAACGCGACTGGCAGAAAAAAAACGACCAATAAGAAGCAACCTGCAAATTAAAAAAAAAAAAAAAAAAGTGAATCACTAGAAAAAAAGCCCATACTCGTGGGAAATAAGCAAGGTTGGCAACATTGGCCCCAGCTCATTTCCTAACCAGGGCAATATACCCTTTCTAAAAACCCTGCCCCTAGAGCAGAGCTTTCCAAACTGTGTGTCGCCTGCAGTGTGAAGGTGCGTCGCCTGGTCCACATAGCAGCAGGGCCGGCGGAAGCAGGGAACTACAGCAGGAAGATTGGCGGGGCTGGGGTGGAGCTTACCTCACCACGGCCCGAAGAAAAGGGTCACGTTCACTCCTCCTCCTTCCTGCCTGCGCAGCCCCGGAAGAAAAACGTTGCCGGAGCCGCATGGGCAGGAAGGAGGAGCATCTACCGTGTACAGAAGAAGAGCAGCGTTAATGGGCCGCCGCATAACCTACATCGCAGTGACCCGAGAAGAGGAGGAAACCCGGTATTAGGGCCGCTGTGAGAATGAGAACCTGATTGTGTGTTTGAAGGAAGAAGACAGATGAAGAGAAAAGAAATAGAAAAAAACAGACCCTGTAAAAGGAATTGGCAAAAAAACAAGAAAGGGAAGGTGGAAAAAAAAAGCCTGTGACCAACCGATTAGACAGCAAAGGTAAAAAAAAATATTTTTTAGTGATTGGCATATGTTATCTTTGGGAATGTGAAGGAGTAGCACTTTCTCTATGCTGATCTCGCAATGTACGAGATTGACATGGAGGAAGTGGAAGCCCGCAAATATTTAATACCGCGGGGCTTGCACAGAGGAGGTAGCAGAACGGGCTTCAGTGCCAGTAGCAACGATCAGCTCCTCCCCAAATATCCACATGGCAGCAGTGACAGCAGTAGCAGAGGAATGAGAGAGGCTGGCAAAAGAAAGAGAGGGAGGTCTGCCTTCATTGTGCAAGTGTATGAATAGGAGTCTGCCTGGGGGTGTATGTGTGTGAATGTATGGGTGCCTGCCTGAGGCTGTATCTGTGTATGAGAACGAATGGGTGTCTTCCTGGAGTCTGTCTGTGTGAGAATAGGTGCCGGCCTGTGTGTGGTGTAATGTGTGAGAGAATAAATTGGTGCCTGCCTGGGGGGTGGGGAGGGAGCGGTGTGAGAATGAATGGGAGCTGCCTGGGGGGGGTCAGTGTGGGTGTAACATTATGTAATCCACAAAAATGTATGTATATATTTAAGGAAACATACATAAATTGTGGA
The DNA here is from genome assembly GCF_901001135.1 of Rhinatrema bivittatum. Classification (NCBI taxonomy): domain Eukaryota; kingdom Metazoa; phylum Chordata; class Amphibia; order Gymnophiona; family Rhinatrematidae; genus Rhinatrema; species Rhinatrema bivittatum. Next base: position 414,170,548 of record NC_042616.1, on the reverse strand, counting down.
AATACGTTTTGTTTGTTTAAACCTTTAACCTCTGGTTTGCTAGTAGACTGAATTACTGGGTCGTGAAATTATGTTGTCTAAAAAGTGTGTCACCAACATGAAAAGTTTGGAAAGCTCTGCCCTAGAGGCTAAACCATTCTGTTTGTCAAGGACTTCAGGAACACCCTCTGCCCCACAGATAATCTTTAGTTAACTGGAACCTTTCCACCTCCACTAATTCACTCTAGGATCTCCCATAGGGGCGGGGGGAAACCATTTTAAGCACAATACACTCTCTGCACATTACTCTTTCCCTCTTTCTGTGGCACACAGGTGTTACAATAGGATTATAGTATGCAAACCAAAAGGCCAGGTTAGGATTCTGAAAGGTCAATAATAGTGTAGTGTGCCGACCTTCACAAGCTGCAGACGTAGGACCTGTGTGTTATTTGTGTCTCAGTCTTATCTGGTAAAATACTCCATTTCCTACTTGATGTTCGTAATGCTAAGGAGTAGTGCCATAACTAGGGTGGAGCAAGCTGGGCAGCTGCCCTGAGCACAGCCCAGAAGGGCACAGAGCTCCAGCTATCTCCTCGCCGCTGCCACCTCTCCTCGTCTCATCATTCTTAAAGGAACCATGCGTGAGAGTGGACAGCATGGAAGAGAGGGGTGTGTGAAGACCCATAAGGGAAGCAGAATAGGAAGAAGCAAGCAGAGTGCTGGACACAAAAATATCCAGTTACACATAGCAAGACAGCTTAGAGCAGGGCTTCCCAAACCTGTCCCGGGGAACTCACAGCCAGTCGGGTTTTCAGGATATTCACAATGAATATGCATGAGAAAAATTAACATATACTGAAGTTTCCAGTGCATGCAAATTTATCTCAAGCATATTTATTGTGGCTAACCTGAAAACCCGACCGGCTGTGGATCACCAAGATGGGTTTGGGAAGCCCTGGCTGAGAGTATCACCCAGCTCTTAATATGGGCCCTAGCTGGCAGTATTCTGACAGGTGTGGCAAAGTGGTCAACAGCAGCATGGCACAGGAGTAGGAGTGGCAAAGTGACCAGCACAATGGCCAGTCAGTCTGATACCCTGACCTGGCAGCAGCAGTAGCAGAATAGTAATGACCCGGTGTATAATCTCACCCAGTACAAAACTCTCCCGTGCAGCACTGGGGCACACTGCCTGCTCAGCAGAAATAGCTCACAGTTTTAGAAGGCTCACCAAATACTCAGCATTAAATATCAAATTAAACAAACCAACTCAAGCTTCCATCAAAATCTGACTGCCTAGTCATTTGAAGTCGCTCCTCAGTGTAGCCCTAATCCTAAAATGACATTCACTGAAACAATGCACCCACTGGCATTTTCCACTATAGTTTGAATGACTTAATGGCCTTGACTTTAGTGCTGTCAGTTAATGCTAGATGTATTAAAGGGTTTTCCCTATCTTGGGTAAAATGCTTAGTGCATCTGGTTCAAGTATGAGGACCTTGACAAAAGTTAATATTTGATTGCTATTGCCCAGCCATGCAACGAGAAAACAGTGGCTTTATCCAAGGCCACACAGCTAGCGGTACAGTGAAATCAGCTCATTAAGCCTTGCCCCCTGCAAACACTTCCTCAACCTTCATTGGTACATCACCCGGTGACCATAAAGGTCTCACGGCAACAGGGAAAATCAATTCGTACAGTAATATTTTAGTCACTGTTATGTAGTTCTCTATGGAAAAGCCAGGCCTTTTCAGCTTTTTTCTGAAATAAATAACGGAGATTGCCATTATCCACCAATTCTTGATATACCACATTCTGGTCTTTTCGTTTTTTGGGTTTTTTTTTTTAATGAATCTTGGCACAGCAAAGCCAATGCAAATGAATCCCCAAGGACTTGTTTTGCTGTTCCGAAATTAAATAAAGAACAGTTAATGATAGACAGGTCAGGACAGTGGCTTGAGTTTCACAGTGCATTAAGAGGAAAATTTTCAAAGCCCTTGCGTGGAAATCCAGGAGGATTTATGTGCGTAGGGGGGTTACCCGTGCCGGGCCTATTTTCAAAAGGCCCGGTGGCGCGTGTAAAGCCCCGGGATGTGCGTATGTCCCGGGGCTTGAAAAAAGTGCGGGAAATGGCGGGGCGGTCCGGGGGCGGGGCGTGGGTGGGAACGAGGCCTCTGGCACAGCAGCAAAGCCAGCCGTCAGGCGTAACTTACAAAATAAAGGTAGGGGGGGAATTTAGGTAGGGCTGGGGGGTTGGGGCCAAAGGAAAGTTCCCTCCGATCGGAGCAGCCTCGGAGGGAACAGGGAAAGCCATCGGGGCTCACTTAGGGCTCGGCGCGCGCAAGGTGCACTAGTGTGCACCCCTTGCGCGCGCCAACCCCGGATTTTATAACATGCGCTCGGCTGCACGCGCATGTTATAAAATCGGGCGTACATTTGTACTCTCCGGGTAGCGCGCACAAATGAAGGCTGTGCGCGTAGGTTTTAAAATCTGCCCCTATGTGGAAAATCAACCTGTGGGTTCAAGTACACATGTAACCTGCTTTCCCACAGACTTTTATCTGCGGTAGGAAGAGGCATTCCTGGGGGGGGGGGGGGGGAACAACAGAATTGGGGATGGGGAAATTTATAGCATATTTTTGATTTTCAGTTCATTTTCTCTGCAGGTTTCTCTCTATACATTGCTTTATGATCATTTTATTCTGTATTTGCTGAGGGTCTATCTGTGCTTGCGTGTGTGACAGAGGTGAGGGATTCTGCTGAGGTGCAGCCTCTGTAAGGATCTGTTGCAGGACAGCTTGTTGTGTTTTCCCCATAGGCCACGTATTGTTGTTCCAGATCCGGTGCAATATTGCAGTGCAGGCTTTTCCTCGATAGGGACTGTTGCTGTTTGAATTCTGGGATTTAGTGCGGCTATAGTACGGCAGGGTTGCTATGACCTTTTTTTTTTTGGCAGGGTTTTGTGTTACTTCACAAAGTATCTTGCAGTGGAAGGTGTCCGTCTTTCTCTCACTGAGGTGACACCAGACTTTGAAAATTTTATTTTGTGTGGTGAGGGAAAACATCCAAGGTCCAATCTAAGGAAAATTTCTGTGGATGTGGAGTGTGTTACAGAACTAGAGGTGCAGAGTTGGTATTGAGATTCTGTCCCTTCCTGCACAGACTCCATTCTCGTATCTATATTGAAAAACCAGCTGAATGAGGCTATCAAATAATTTTAGTTTTACCTGAAAAATAAAACTGGCTGGCTTTTAAAAAATTGCACAGGAGGCCTTTAAGACTTTTTTTTATTATCTCTTTTATAGCCAATTTAAAGGCAAGAGATCATGCTATGGTGATGGGCATGGTGTGGTTATTTAGCTTGCCCCCTCCATATTTAGCTTGCTTCACCCCCTAAATAATTCTGTTTAGAGATGCCACTGTGCATATTTCACTTTTTAAAATTTGTTTGAATTCCTTAAATAGTTCTCCTGCAATTCTCTAGTTTTAAAGAAGCAGCTATATTGAAAAGACTGTCAGCAGCAACATCATACACATAAGAACATAAGATTTGCCATAGTGGGTTGGATCAAGGGCCCATCAAGCCCAGTATCCTGTCTCCAACAGTCGCCAATCTAAGTCACAAGTACCTGGCAAGTATCCAAACATTAAACAGATTCCGTGCAACTAATGCTGGCAACAAGCAGTGGCTATTCCCTATTGATTAATAGCAGTTTATAGACTTCTCCAAGAACGTATCCAAACCTTTTTTAAACCCAGTTACACTAACTGCCTTAACCACATACTCTGGCAATGAATTTCAGAACTTAATTGTGCATTGAGTGAAAAAGAATTATCTCCGATTTGTTTTAAATGTGCTACTTGCTAACTTCATGAAGTGCCCACGAGTCCTTATATTATCCAAAAGAGTAAATAACCATTTCACATTTACCCGTTCAAGTCCTTTCACGATTTTGTAGACCTCTATCATATCCCCTCTCAGCAGTCTCATTTCCAAGCTGAACCGCCCTTACCCCTTTAGCCTTTCCTCATAGGGGAACTGTTCCATGCCCTTTATCATTTTGGTTGCCCTTCTCTGCATTTTCTCCAGTGCAACTATACCTTTTTTTGCGATGCAGTGTCTAGAACTGCACATAGTATTCACGGTGCGGTCTAACCACTGAGGTATTATGACATCCTCCATTTTATTTGCCATTCCCTTCCTAATAATTCCTAACATTCTGTTTGCTTTTTGACTGCCACAATACACAGCACATAATGGCAACTGAGATTTAATGGAAAATGTGTAGAGCACAGAAATCCTAGGGAGAGGTATATCATGGGAAGGTAGAGGGTGAGATAGTAATGTTCACCACACAGCAGAGAAATCTTGAGGTAATCCTATCTGATGATCTCAATATAGTGAAATACTGCAACAAAGCAGTGGCCAAAGCCAGAAAAAATTGCATATGGTGATTAGGAAAAGATAGTACCAGTGTAAAAAAAATTAAAGCAGAGTTGCTTACCTGTGACAGGTGTTCTCCGAGGTCAGCAGGAAGTTAGTCCTCACACATGGATGACATTATCAGATAGAACCCTGACACGGGAAACTTATGTCAAAATTTCTAGAACTTTGACTTGGCACACTGAGCTTGCCCAGCATGCCCTATACCATGGTTCCACGCAGGGACTTTTTACAGTCTTATAACAAAGAATCATTTGAAAATGAAAGTTTAAATTAGGAGAAACCTAACTCTGCAGGGTGGCAGGTGGGTTTCGTGAGGATTAACATCCTGCTGTCCTCGAAGAACATCTGTAACAGGTAACCAACTCTGCTTTCTCCGAGGACAAGCAGGATGGTATCCTCACACATGGGTGAATCTCTAGCTACAGGCTGTCCCCAACAGAAAAAGGGACCAACAGACACTCAAACATGTGCCAACGGGCACACCAACAATTGTGCTGTTGGTAACAAGAGGGGAAGACAACTGAATCCAAACAATAGGCCCTAGGTAGGAAAGAGTTGGGTTCTAGACCTCAAACAGATTCCGAAGGACAGACTGACCAAACCTACTGTTGCGTTGGCCATCCCTATCTAGACAATAGTGAGATGTGAATGTGTGGCAAGAACTCCACGTCGCAGCCTTGCAAATCTCCATTGACGCTGCCATGGCTCTAACAGAATGAGCTTTAACATGACCCCCAAGATGCAGACCCGCCTGAGCATAACAGAAGGAGATGCAATCTCCTAGCCAATTGGATAGTGTCTGTTTGGCAATAACAATGCCCAAACTATTCTTATCAAAAGAAATAAAAAGTTGGGTGGATTGTCTATAGGGTTCTGTCCGCTCCAGATAGAAGGTTAAGACTTGCTTGCAGTCCAAACTGTGCAGTGCTCGTTCGTCTTGGTGCGAATGGAGCATGGGAAATAATGTTGGCAGGACGATGGACTGGTTAAGATGTAAGTTTGGTGACCCACCCCATCATGATAAAACTTAGTGTAAGATGGATAAGTCACTAAGTCCTGGAGCTTGCTGACCCTGCACACTGAGGTGACCACCACCAAAAGTAAGACCTTCCAGGTCAGGTACTTCAGGTCACAGGTGTGCAGCAGCTCAAAAGGAGCTTTAATCAGTTGAGCTAACACCATGTTGAGGTCCCAAGACACAGCGGGAGGCCTTAGGGGTGGCTTCAATGAAGCAGGCCCTGCATGAATCGTACAACTATAGGCTGTACAGAGATGGACGTACCATCTATATCCTGGTGGTATGCACCATTTGCAATCAAATGAACTCTAACAGAGTTGCTTTTTAAGCTAGCTTCCGATCAAGCAGTTTTTGTGAAGGGCAGGAGAATGGATCTAGGGCTTTCTCACACCACCTGGAAAACCTCCTCCACTTCAGTCCATAGGACTTTCTAGTGGAAGGCTTTCTAGAAGCCACCAGAACCCAGAAACACATCCTCTGAGAGATCGACTGGTTGCAGAATTAACCTCTCAATATCCTGGTTGTGAGCGCCAGGGCCTGGAGGTTGGAATGTTGCAACCTACCTTGATCTTGCATGATGAAATTTGGGGAAGTCCCCAGACTGATCGGTCTCCGGATGGACAACTCCCGTAGGAGTGGAAACCAGACCTGTCTCGGCCAATGAGGAGCTATGAGGATCGTAGTCCCCATGTTCTTGTGAAGCTTCAACAGATTTTTCACCACTAAAGCAATCATAGGATATGTGCACAGAAGACCCTTTCCCCAATGATAGGCGAGGGCGTCAGAGGCTGGTTTGCCATCTGACCTGTACAGGGAGCAGAACCAAGGCACCTTCCTGTTGCAAGGCGACATGAATAGATCAATGTCCGGGCTCCCCCAGAGGTAGAATATCTGATTTGCCACCCCCTGGACCAGGGACCACTCATGGGGTCTGAAGGCACGACTCAAAGACTGTCCGTTATCATGTTCTCTGTCCTGGCCCAGTACATGGCCCTGAGCACTATCCTATGGTTCAGAACCCATGACCAGATCTGAACTGCTTCCTGACACAGGAGATGCAATCCCGGACCTCCCTGTTTGTTGACATACCACATCGCTACTTGGTTGTCGGTTTGGATCAGGACAACTTTGTTGGAAAGCCGATCTTTGAAAGTCCATAGTGCATATCTGATCACCTGAAGCTCCAGGAAGTTCATTTCACAACAGCTTTCCTGAGCAGTCCAGAGACCCTGGATGTTGAGCCTATCTACATGAGCTCCCCAGCCCAGGGTGGATGCATCCATGGTTAGGACAATTTGGGTAGGAGGACTGCAAAAAAAGATCCCCGTTCCAGATTTGAAAGTACCCGCCATCAAGACAACAAATCCCATAGAGACAGGGTGACTCGGATACAATCCTGGAGGTTCTGTGTGTCCTGGCATCACTGCAACCTCAAAGTCCATTGGGCTCTGCGCATCTATAATCATGCCAAGGGAGTGACATGGATGGTTGCAGCCATATGGCTCAACAGCCTCAATATATGTCAGGCTGACACCTGCTGGGGCTGACATCTGAGCCATGTCTAGCAGGGCTCCTATGAAGTCAAATTGAGGTGACGACTCAAGATGGGACTTTGGGTAGCTGATGATGAACCCGCTGACGATGATAATGACATCCCTGCTGACATCCTGCTCCCCCCGCCTCCCACCCTGCTCTCAACCTCCTCCCACTTCATCCCTGCTGACATCCTTCTCCCAAGCGTACACCGCTTATATCCTTTTTATTATGTTGATAGTTAAACCTCTTCTTTCTTCCCTCATTTTAAGAGTTAATATTTAGTCACCTTTTTTTAATTGACTTATCCAAAGATTTCTTCCTGTTTGCTTGACATTAAACTATTGTAAAGCTTGTTGCTATGTTATGTTATAATGTGAACCGGGGTGATGTTTTTAACGTGCCCCGGTATATAAAAAAATCTTTAAATAAATAAAAAATAAATAGTGACTCCAACACTCAGATGATCCAGCGCATGGACCTGACAGCCTCTGCTTGAGATGTGCTCTTGATCAGTCAATCATCCAGATAAGAGAAAACATGCATCCCCAGCCTGCAGAGGTGTGAAGCCACTACAGCCAGGCATTTTGTGAAGACTTGTGGGGCTGAAGCTAGCCTGGACGGCAACACCCGGTACTGGAAGTACTATTTTCCCACCACATATTGGAGATACTTCCTGTGACTGGGGAAGATGTTGATGTGAGTGTACAAGTCTTTTAGATTAAGGGAGCATAGCCAGTCCCCTTTTTTGCAAAGAGGAGATCAAGGTGTCCATGGAAACCATCTTGAACTTTTCTTTTTTTAGAAATTTGTTCAAGGCCCTTAGGTCTAGGATATGACGGAGTCCTCCTGTTCTCTTTGGAATCAGGAAATACCTGGAGTAAAATCCCTGCCCTCTTTGCCCTGGTAGAACAGGCTCGACTGCTTTGGCTTTTAAGAGGGAGGAGAGCTCTGTTAGCAGTACCTCCTGATGCGCTACCATCCCAAAATGGGATGAGAGGGTAATTTGGTGGAATACCCAGTAGGTTCAATTGGTACCCTTGATGGATGATGGAAATAAACCCACTGGCCCGAGGTTATAGTGGGCCACTAGATGACGAAGAACTGCAGCTTGCCCCTGACCAGAGAGTTCCAGGTATGGGTGACTGGCTTATACCCCCTACAACCCAGTCAAAACGCCGTCCCTGGAGTTAACCGAGGCACCGGCTAGGGCTTAAGGGCACTCTGCTGCCTCGCACCGCCACAGGAGCCCTGATACTGTTGACGGGAGCGAGGGGGTGGGGGATAGTACTTCTTCTGGCAAAAAAAAAAAAAGACTTCCTCTATCCTGATCTCGCCAACCTCCTAGAAGAGGAGGACAGGTCCGGAATGCTGGCAAAGAGCTGTCAGAGGGTTTCATGGTGGTCCTGGAACTGGGCCACCACATCTCTCACCCTATCTCCGAAGAGATTCTCCCCAGTACCAGCACGTCAGCAAGTCATTCCTGTACCTCTGGGTCAGAGATCCGAGGCCTGCAGCCATGCCATTCTGTGGGTGCTGATTCCTGCTGCAGAAACCCTTGATGCCATTTCGAAAACATCATAGATCCCTTGGACCTCTTGTTTTCTGCATTCCAAGCCCTTATGCACCAGCAACATGAGGCTGTCTTGCTGCTGTTGAGGCAGCTGCTCAGCCACCTCCTGCACTTGCTATGCAGAAGCTATACGGACAATAAGCATGGCTCCCTAAAACAACCTTCCTCCCCAAAGCATCCATCATGCTATGATCCTTCCCGGGGCACCGAGGAATGGGTCCAAGAATGCTTGGCTCTCTTGAGAGTGGATTCGACCATCACCGACTGGTGAGGTAGTTGATGCTTATCGAATTCAGCAGCCTTCTGGATGAGGCAGACAGCGTCAGCCTTCTTGTTAATGGGAGGCAATGTGAGGGGGTATTCCCATACCCTCAGCAGCTCCTTAAGGATATCGTATACCAGCAATGCCAGGATCTCCTTGGGAGGCTCCACGAACTGAAGGATCTCAACATTTTGTGCCTGGCATCCTCCTCCGTCAGTTACAAATGGGATGGCTTCCACCATCACCCTCAAAAACCCTGCAAAGGTTAAGACCTCAGGTGGAGACTTCCTTCACTCCTCTGAAGGAGAAGGGTCTGATGGGAAACCTTCAGAGCCCTCAGTGGAGGACTCCGAGATATCACCCCCCTAGGGGTCATAGGGACCCTCATTCTCACTGTAAGCAATAGGGGATGGGGCCCTAGACACATTGCCTTTGTCCAGAGGTAAAGGCACTGGCAAAGCTGGATGAGGCCACAGGCCTCAGCATCTCTGCTGGCCTGGGTGAAGCTTCCTTCTCCAAGGAACCGGCATCAACCACCGAATCGGTAGGGAGAAGCATCGATGTCCCGACGGGCACTAATGCTGTCCCGGAAACAGATGCCAGCTGGATCAATGTATTCCAGGACGGACGATACCGGCTCCAGTACCATCAGTGCCACAGGACCGATGTCCTGCAGCACCAGTTCCACCACCAGGTGGACTCTCCACTCCAGCAAACTCTTGAATGTTGCAGATGCCAACAAGACTGGGAGGAAGGAGGGGTGCCAGATCCTTTCAGACCTGCAAGGCAGATCGGTGACTGGCATCAGGACTCATGAAGAGCACTGCGGACCTCCGGCACTGATGAAGGATTGGCGCTGCTCGCTGCAGGGTCACTTCGAGGGCATTGCAGCATGAGCTGGTGCATTCCCATGCATCAACGGGGATCAGTGCTGGTGCTTCTATGGCTTCCCTTAATGCTTGCACAGTCCTTCCCTGGTGCCAAGGTTGATGAACACAATGTCCTCAGCCTGGAGAAAATTGACAGTGGTCGGTCTTCGGTGCCTCTACCTGTCGACTGACCGACGGTCCTGCAGATGTTGATAGTGAGGTGTCCATCGGTGCGGTTCTGAGGTCCATCAATGCCAATCCGCTGATGCTAATACCGATGGCATGGTCTTCTTTGGTCCGATGAACTGCTCCATCCTGTCAAGCTGAAGACGATGTGCCTTCAGGGTCATTTGTGTGCATAAGCAGCAAACCCGGACATCATGAGATGCCCCCATGCAGAGGATAATTGTTGGATATTATTCTGTTCATAGTTGTTGTGAAACATTTATTCTGCTTATTAGTATAGTTATACAATTATTTCTGTGTTGGGATCTATAGCTGCTTGTCTATTTCTGTTTTCCTAACAGGAGGTGTATTGGCGTTTATGGCCTGATTTTAATATTTGTAGTGTGGCTTTTCATAGATAGGGTTGCTCCTGTTTGAGTGTATTCCATAATACAGGTGTAACTGTGTGCGGATTAGTTTATGTGCATTACTGCAGATCCTAGGAGTATGTTAGGTCGGTTCTGTGTATGTGACCGAGGTGAGGTATTTTACTAGCATGTAAGCATTTGTATCAGTCTTATTTGTTGTATTTTCTCAAGAAGACATGCATTGGTGGTAAACTGCTGTCTTTCCATAAGTAGGAATATTGAGCCTGTAGTAGAAGGAGTTTGAGTTGCTGTTACTGAGATGACACTAGAACCAGAATATCATTTTTGTATGGTGAGTTGTACAGGGAATGTCATAATTTTGCTTTACATCCATAATTGTGGGTCAGGGGGGTTCCTGTGGATGCAAACTGTACTTTTACATTTAGCCCTATGATGGTCATGTGCTCAGTGTGTCAAGCATGTGAGAACCATCAGTCAGGTGTGTCCCGACAGAAAAAAAAGTTGAGAACCACTGTCTTAAGCCATTCTGTGTAAGGGTTTTTGCTGCAGGCTTTGTATTATTTCAGTAGCCTCTCTCTGAACTGCATCCATCCTTTCAATGTCCTTACAAAGGTACAGCTTCCAGAACTCAACAGTACTCAAAGTCAGGTCTCTCTAGTGACCTGTACAAAGTCAATATTACCTTATTTTTCCTGCTGGTGATACCTCTACCGAGTATACTATTAACTTTCACTGTTTTATTACATTAATTGGCAACCTTCAGGTCATCTGAAATTGATCCTAGGTATCCTTCCTATTTAACTGTTGCCAGTTATTGTCCTTCTAGTTGATAGATAGCTAATGGATTTTTGCACCCCAGATGCATAATTTTATGCTTTTTTGCATTGAAGATCAAATTCCAAATTTCCATTGACTATTCTTTTTGTTTTTTCAAGTCTCTTTTCATTTGTTGTCACCCTTCCGGTGTGTTTTCCCTGTTGCAGTATTTGTATCATCTGCAGGCAAAAATGTTTTACCTTCATGTTCTTCTAACAGACTCACTCCCAACCAGTTGCCCAATTAACAGCTTTTTGTTTTACTCCCATACTGACTAGTTTGCTTATCAGGCTTTAGTGTGCAAAGCTAAGAATTACCGAAGTCCAGACACATAGCATCTAGTGCACCTTCTTGATCCACCACATTTGTCACTTCCACTAAGGCAGTGGTCCCCAACCTTTTTTGCACCAGGGACCGGCTTCAAGCAAGACCATTTTTCCATGGCCCGGCAGGTCGGGATTGGGTGGGGCAGGGGCGGGGCTTTGGTCATATAGGGGCGGGGTTATGGAGGGGGTTAGATTTTAGTGCACACTTATTTAATTATGACATTTATAATGTGAATGTGACTCAACTCACCATAGGTTCTCACATGCATGACACACTGACCAATGATCGTCACGGGGCTAGATGTAAAAGTACAGTTTGCATCCACGGGAACCCCCCTGACCCACAATAATGGATGTAAAGCAGAATTATGACATTCCCCATACAACTCACCCAGACACAGAACCGACCTAACATACTCCCAGGATCTGTAGTAATGCACATAATCTAATCCGCACACAGTTACACCTGTATTATGGAATACACTCAAACAGGAGCAACCCTATCTATGAAAAGGCAACACTACAAATATTAAATCAGGTCTTAAAACCAATACCACCTCTTATTAGGAAAACAGAACTAGCAAGCAGCTATAGATCCCCACTCAGAAATAATTGTAAAACTATACTAATAAGCAGAATAAATTTTTCAAAACAGCTATGAACAGAATAACATCCAACAATTAAAAACTCATAAAAACTATTAAACATGCTCCAAACACCAATAAAATATTTCAAAAAAGCAGACATCACACAATTAAAATGGCAGTCAAGAAAAATAAACTTAAAAAGCCACCTTTACTTACCCTCCTCCAGCAGCTCTCCTACTCCCCTTCCCTGCAGGCCGTGGCACACACCAGAAGCAGCAGTAGAAGCTAAGCTCTATACTTATGGTCCTCTTCCTTAGTGCCCATGTCTCTCACACACACACACCCCATACCAGTCATGCCCCCATGACCAGCTTCTGTCTCTCACACACCAATCATCTCCCAGTCTTTGGCACACGCACACCAGTCACCTTCCTGAACAGTTTCTCTCATGCCATACACACACGCACACACAGGCTTCCCACTCCCATGTTCAACTTACATATATGGGCTTCTCACTCTCATAATCACTTTCTTTGTCTCTCTCACACACACACCAGTCTCTCACTCCCATGCTTGTTCTCTCCACATGCACAGGTTTCTCACTCCCATAATCACTTTCTTCACATGCACAGGCTTCTCATTCCCATAATCACTTTCTGTCTGTTACACACACACCTCTCTCTCTCATTTCCATGCTCACTCGCCACGTGCACAGGCTTCTCATTCCCTGAATCACATTCTCTCACATTCACACACACCAGTCACCTTATCAACCAGTCTCTCTCTCTCATGCATGCACACTCACCCAGGTTTCTCACTCCCATGCTTTCTTTCACCCCCCCCCCCCCCCCAACACCAGGCTTCTTACGCCCATGCTTTCCCACATACCCAGACTTCTCACTTCCATGCTTTCTCTCTCTCTCTCTCTCTCACACACACACACATCAGTCACCTCCCTGACTAATGTCTCATACTCTCACATACACATCAGTCATCTCCCTGAGCAGTCACTTTCATTGTCTCTCACATACACACACACATCAGCTCTCTGACCAGTCAATCACACACAGGCTGGCTGGCTGCTTCTCTCTCTTTCTCTCACTCACTTCCTCTCCCCTCCCCCGGAGCACAAATGGTAGCTGCAGCAGCCTCCTCCTCCAGCCCCCACCGGCCAAGAAAGAAGAATCCCATCGGCCGCGGGAGGCTCATGCTGCTCTCTCATTTCCCGATTACTGGCTGCTTCAATTGCTCGGGGGCCGATGCTGCAGCCGCCGCTGCTACTTTCACGCGGCACGGCTCTTTCTCCTTCCCGCGCATCACTTCCTGTTCCGGGTCACGGGAGGGGGGGGGCAGGCGCGGGAAGAAGAAAAGGCCAGCCACGGGTGCCACAGCTTCCTCTAACACCGCTGCCATTCCCACTGGGCTTGAACATGCTGATAGCCCGGCAGCAACGGCAGCAGGGAAGGAAGAGCAGCAGGAGAGACCGGGAGCACGCGACACACCAGCCGGTGCTTGGCGGTGGTGCCGCGGACCGGCAAAAATCCCCAACGGCCCGGTCCCGGTCCGTGGACCGGTGGTTGGGGACCCCTGCACTAAGGAACTCAACTGTGTTTGTTATACAGGCTCTTCCATTTGTGAAACTATATTGCCTTGTGTCCTGTAATTTACTTGTTTTAAGGTTGTTGTACTATATTTAATAATGTTTCCATAGTTTTTCCCACTGCTGAAATTAAACTGACATGTCTGAAGACACCTGCCTTCTCCTTGTTCCCATTTTTTGTGAACTGGGACCACATATGCCCACCTCTAATCTCTTGTAGCCTCCGTTTCACTTACTCTTTCCTGAGCTCTGTCAGTATTCTGGGGTGTACTCCCACTAGTTCCCATGACCCTGTCTCTGTGTATTATTTATTGATTATATCACACTTCCATTAACAGAATCATCAGAGCAGGTTACAATAAAATGACACATATATAACATATAAATACAATTATAACAAATAAAAGTACTTCAAGTAATTTTCTCCTCTGTAAATCGTTTCTGATCATTTCATAATCATTTATGTCCCCATTTCCTGGCTTGCGTACGTCATCTTAAACTTTCTTCTATAAATACTGAGAAAAAGAACTAATTTTTAAAAAAAATTTTATCTTCTGCTGGTTATCCTCCTCACTAACTCAATTTTCTTCCTTAATCTTTCCTCTTCCCTCTTTGGTTTTGTGCCTCTCCCTTATATATATATATATATATATATATATATAGGGCTGGATTTTAAAACATACGCATGCGGGGTACATTTGTGCGCGCTACCCGGCGCGCACAAATGTACGCCCGATTTTATAACATGCACGCGCAGCCGCGCGCATGTTATAAAATCAGGGGTCGGCGTGCGCAAGGGGGCGCACACTAGTGCACCTTGCACGCGCCGAGCCCTCGGGGAGACCAGCTGGCTTTCCCCGTTCCCCTCCTTTGAAAATTAACTCCCAAAGGAGAGTCTATGATTATCATACCCTGAAAGATTTGTCTTCATAAAAGAAAATAACCATTTTTCATTGTGTAATTATTTATTCCTGTGTGCCGCTGTTCAGTGAAAAATTGGCACAAAATTCCCTCCTTCCCCTCCCCCTTCCAGATTTTGACATTTCTGCACAGAAGTTTGCTGGCTGCTGCGCTGGAGCTGTGCCCTGGTGGCAGTGGGCCAGCAGGAGTCAGAACAGGGTCATGCTCTACCTGCTTCGGCTCATGTGGTCCAGAAGCAGACAGTATCGTTGCTGCCAGCCTTTGCCTGTGCTGGCTGGAAGAAGATGGCAGCTGAAGCTTTAGCCTACATGGGTGGGGAGCAGGCAGGCACAGTCTGCGAAGTGACAGCAATGTCAAGTAACTTCAGGGGTGCTGATTTGCTAAGGGGTGAGAGTGGGAGGAGAGGCTGGTGGGAGGGGGGGACAGTGGAAAGAAGCTGGGGGCTGAGCTGAGGAGAGGGAGGTTAGTGCGTTCAAACTAGTAGAGGTTGATAGGGACTCACTGAAGCAGGGAGGGAAGAGTGGTAGAGATGAGCTGAGGGGAGGGAGTGGTCCGCTGCCTTATAATGTACCTATTATAGAACTCTTGCCATCTTTTGAGAAGTAACTTTTTCTGTATAGCAATTAAAAAAAAAATCATTACACATAGATAGTGATTATATTGTGACATTTTAACAAAATTTTGGTGAATGCTGCAAAATTCTAAAATATTTTGTGCAAAATTAAATCATTTGTTGATGCAGAATTGTGTAAGAGTAATACTTAGTAAAGGCGCCTGACAAAGTACGAGCATACTTTCAGCCTGCAGAAACAAGCTGATCTTTCAAAGAAGGTGACCCGCACAGTTTTGTGTTTGGAAATCAGAATATTAATGGGATAAAAAGTATCCTACCGTAAGTTACCTCCAAGAGGGCGAAATGCACATACATTTTTTTTTTAAAGTTAAACGTCTGTGTGCAGTATCCTCCCAACAAATGTTCCTTCTTCTGCAGCTGATCGTGCCCATGTTGTGAAAGCATGCACTCTTAGGCAGCTGAAAATCCACTCGGGCCAGATTCTGCCATTCTCCCTGTGTAACCCCTCTGTAGTGGTTTACTTGCATAGATCCTGACTAAGCTTTTCAAAATGTACCCTTTAATTTTGGGGCACAGAATTCTCCCAGGAATAATTAATTGTAAACATTTTAATGGTATTTTTTTTTTAATCTTTTATTGATTTGAGGTTCTAGGGGAATTTTCAGGGTAATTGCATAAAGAATTTGAAAACAGCAACTTGAAGGTAAAAAAAAAAATTGTAACACATAAGAAGGTCTTCCACTTAGACCTACATAATTCTAGTGAGAGCAGTTACCTTGGGGATGAAGAAGCCCTGGATCTCAGTGTCCCGATATGCCATGTGAGGCAGCGCTATGGGAACAATATCTCCACAACGTTGAGTTTCATGGATGACCGCGTTGGTGAAAGGCATATTCACCTGATCCTCCATCACTGGTCTCCTGTTTCTTCTACCAATCACCAATCACCCGGTCAATTTCCTCATGAACTTTGCCTGGAAACACAGGGAAACTTTATACTGAGAAATGTAATGTAACATAAGGAGTCAGCAAGATATATATATTAGTTGCAGGTACACTATATGGTAGAAGTTATCTTTTACTTAATATATATGCACCAAATTGTTATTCACATAATTGTTTATCTTTATTGGTTGCCAAAGTGATTCAATGGGAAACATATTCATTAATTTTAGGTGGTGATTTTAATATTACAGATAACCTATATATAGATTGGAAACCACCAAAAATACAAAAAAAAATAAAAAAATCAAGCTGATATAGGGATAGGATTTTTAATGCAAGAATTGCATTTGATTGATACCTGGCATTTTTTACATATAAATGCTCAAGAAATTTCACTTTTTTCCAATTCTCATAAAGTTTATTCAAGAATTGATGATATATTATTATCAGAGTCACTTTTTAATACATTCATTTCTTGTGAAATGTTAGATATTGCCTTCTCTGATGATATGTTGGTTTTAATGACTATATCTTTGGGAGTAGTTATTAAAAAATATAGATCTTGGAGAATGCTTCCTTGGCTTGCTGAAGATAAAAGGGCCGGATTTTAATATCTACGCCCAATTTTATAACATGCGCGCGCAGCCGCGAGCATGTTATAAAATCCGTGGTCGGCGCGTGCAAGGGGGTGCACACTTTTGAATCCTAACCTAAAAAGACACGGCAAGCTAGAAAATATAACTTTAGAATTTCTAGGAGCGAGTACAGACTTCAGTCAATTAATCATCTATCTACATTCCTTGTTCTGCCCCACTTTTTATTTATAAAAATTTTATAAATCAGTGTCCAGAACTTACAATAAGGCCTTCCAAAGCGATATACAACAACAAAATACAATTAAAACAATAAAAGCATAAAGCAAACCATTACAATACAATAAACAAATATACAATAAAACAAAATAAAATCCACATCCCTGCTGCCGGTCTTAAATAAAAATTAATCCTTATAGATAAAAAATAATCAGGTCTTCAGTTTACAACGAAATCGCATTAAAATAGTTTCTTCCATGATCAACAGAGGTAGGGCATTCCCTAATTTAAACATAGTCATGGAAAATGACCTATTTTGTAACCTTGCATGCCGAAATAATTTCTGGGATGGAATGAGAAGCTGATGACTATGTTGTAAATGTGCAGCCTAGTAGTTGATTTCCAATAGAGTCTTAGACATGTGAGGGGGGCCAAAGCCATGTAAGATCTTAAACATGAGGACTAATAGTTTAAATTTACATGTTAGCTAAATTACATTGGTTACTAGTGAGGCTAACAAAGGAGCAGCAGCTTCACGTTTTGAGCGACCCATAACAATCCTTGCTGCCATATTTTGAACCATCTGGAGCTTTCTAATCAGAAATCCTGGCAGGCCCCAGTATATTACATTGCAGTAATCTAAATCTGCAATGACTAAAGCATATACCACAGATTTTAATGCGGCAAAGGTAAAAAATTATTTTAGTTGTCTCACCAGTCACAAGTGCCCATACATTGTTCATAAAACAGAGTTAATATGACTTTCCAGAGACCAAGTTGCATCTAATTTAACTCCTAATGTCCTCACTTCATCAGTAGAGGTCATGGAGTAATGATCAATGGTGATCGAAATTTCTCTAGATTGCATCCAGTCTCCAAAACTTCTGTTTTTTTTTCAAATTTAAAACCAAAAAAATGTTTCTCAACTGTGTACTAACTGCAATCATGCACTTTTCAAAACTGGAGATTGAAGATGCTACATCCTGGTGTAGAGAAAATAATTTGAACATCATCTGCATAGATGAAAGGAGAAAAACCAAAAGAACAAATAATACCTTGGGGGGCAGGCTAAGTAAACATTAAACAAAAGGGGTGAAAGAGATGAACCCCGGGGAACCGCATAGGACGTCCCATCTCTGAACATTTTTCCCTCCCATCGCCACTTACTCTGAATGTCAGAATGGAGAAGCATGAACAGCAGTGCCCAGCGCAAGGTGGTAGAGGTGGTCTCCGTGCCAGCTGAAAACAGGTCACTGGTTGTAAAGAGGAGGTTGAGCTCACTAAACGTAGTCTCTTGGTCCCCTTTAGCCTGAAAGAACATGGGACAGTGTGGTCAAGCAATTGCGAGTTTAGACAAAGAAAGGAATAAAGATAGAGAATAAGAAAAAAAGAGGCTGCACCAGAAAAATAAACCAGAGTCACCAAAAGGTTGGAAACTATTTTATTATCTGACAGAGAACTTAAATTCTCCTTCTGGGGGAGGGGTGGAGGAAGACAGAAAATCTGTACAGCTCACTCAACATCCCCTGCTAATCTCAGGGTGAGCGGAGCTCAGAAGTTCACAGGTATGCTCACCACCCCTTAAAACAAACCACATTAACACATCATGAGGATGATATTCAAAAGCCATTTAGACGGATAACTGAAAAGTTATCTGTCTAAATGGCTAGCCGCCTATATTTACAGCATAAGTTGGGGGCTTCCAGGGGCAGGCAGGCTGTGGCGCTGAACATCCTGATTAAGTTAGCCGGATAGCTATATCTGGCTAACTTAACTAGCCACTCCATGGCTGAGTATTGACCACCATGTTGCTATGCTCACTTCTTTAAAAATGCCATCCAGAGGTCATTTACTATTACTACATGTTCAAGCATTCAAACATGTTCAAAAAAAGTTCACTATGATAAATCCCAGGTCTTACCTACCCAGAACATCTTGTGCAACTAGAAACCAAAAAGAGGGTCAAATTTGGGGGAGGAGGCATTTCACTCCACATTACCATCCCCAGGCTGTGTGACAGGTAGAACTCTGCTGTACCTCAGGTCTCTCGGCTGAAGAAGCAGGGCTTCTTTGCTCACCCAGGTTAGAACCCAGGGAACAGAGATCAAGACCATTCCAGATTGATCATCTGTAGTGACCAATACCAGGGAGACAGAGTTTCTTGTCTGGAAAATCAGCGTAAGGAGCATAAGAAAGGGATGTGAATTTGTGTGATTAATGATAAGAATATGGTGCTTCGTAAGTTAGAGCTTCCTGATTGTGAGGTTATTACATTTTTCAAGATCCCCTCTGGTTACTCCCCTAGATATGCTGAACAAATTCTACCAAGAGGTTTCACGGTACCTTTGGAATCCATACCACCCACTGCCAGGCTGCACTATCTGCCTACAAGACACAGAGGATTTATACTTTTTTTTTTTTTTATTTAACAAATTTTCAATAATTCAAAACATATACATGTTTCAGTAAATGAGCATGAGTATTTCCATTTTTTAAGGCAACCTTTTACATCATCCATATCTCAATGGTACAGGCAAAAAAGAAAAAAGGAAAAAAAAAACAAAATAGGAAATATATTTGAAATGGAAACAGAAATGTAATATTACTACTTGCTCATGGTACTTATATACAATCGGGGGGAGATCCCTTCTACCTTAGAGCAATATTAACAAACATTTTTAACCAAAAATCTGAGAGTAAGGCAGTTATTACATTTAATTGCTGATTTAACCTGGATCTGAAGTCCACTGATGTGACTGTATAAAATTGCCGAGCTGATCCGGTTCATAAAAAACATACCTATTCCCGGCCACTTTCATGATACATTTGCATGGAAATCTCAGAATAATCTGAGCTCCATGACTTCTAACTAGAGGTAACAATGACAAAAACTTTTTTCTTTTCCTTTGGGTTTCCTTAGAAACATCAGGGTATATCCATACCTTCTGGTTTAGATATAAAACAGATCGATTTTGTAGAAACTTCTTCATAATATTCTCTCTATCCGATGATATTGAGAATTTTACCAATAAAGTACCTCTTCCTTCTATTTGCTGTTGTTGTGTAGTTTCTAAGAATTCAGTAATGTTTAATACATTTTCACCAATTTCCATTTGATTCCCAGATGTTTCTTTAAGATCTGTCACAAAATAAGCTTTAATTATATTAGGTTGATCTTCAAAAGAGATCTTAAGAACATCTTTCAAATAACTTTTAAATTGTTCCTTTGGAGATATCAAATTACATTTAGGGAAGTTCAATACTCTAATATTGGTATTTCTCAGATCATTTTCAATTATCTCTAACCTCCTGTTTAAAACAGTTTCGGTTTTTATCAATGTATTTTGCACTGTCTCAATTTTATTTATTTTCTCCTCCAATTGAGTTGTTTTCTTCTCTTGTCTTTCCACCGACATTTTTAAGTTACCAAAGGATTCTTGCATTGTTTTCATAGGTCCTGATATAGTCATTATAGAGTTTTGAAGTGTGGCTATAGCAAGCCATAAAGATTCCAAAGTAATACTCTCAGGCTTTTCTAATGGTTTCAATTCCGGGAATGAATTGTTTGAATCACAATGTTTATATTTTCCTCAGCTCTGGACAATTCTGTGGAAGTTTCCAGGGCCATTCCCTCTCCTCCTACGGCTCCAAAGCTTTCGGATGGTTCCCTTCCCCCCTCCGGGGTTGACGCCAATAGTCCGCCCTCCATAGCCGATGTGAGGATTTATACTTATCAGATACTCCCGAGAGAAATGAGCGGTCTCTGGAGAGATCTCACAGCTTTTTTGCAAGATTCCATGTTGAGGTATCTTCTAAGGATTTTATTTATTTATTTAAAAGTTTTTATATACCGCAAATTGGGCAGAACTCTGACCGTCTAAGCGGTTTACAAATAAACATACATAATTAAAGTAACAATACAAATAAAACATAGCATATGTTACGTTTACAACGCTGACTAATAAAAGAAGTCTATTGAGGGAGCAGGAATGTTTCTTTTAAGATTCAACTAATTTTATAAGCCAAGGTAAAAAGATAGGTTTTTAGGGATTTTTTGAAGGATCTCTTCGCATTAGTCTTTGCTCTTGAACCAGATAAAAATTGGATTTAAAAAATGTATTTTTGTGCGAAGCAAAATATGTCTTGAGGGGCCATGAAGTGGTAGCTTTTACTGATGTACCTAAAGTTTGTGAAAGCTTGATTTATGTTGTTTAATTTGTGAGTGTGTTTCTGTGAGCTGCTTAGACTATTGGATAACGTAGCACATACATTTTTAATAAATAAAAAAAAACAACAAATATAAAGTTACACCACAGAGACAGAAAATGTTTTTGAGTAAGAAACAGGAAGTGGTTTCCTTGGGAGCCACCTCTGTACACAGATTTCCTTGTACATGTGAAATAAGGTTAGAGGGTAAGAAATATGTGTTTTACGATCCAGCTCAGTTAGATTTCTTTTTATAGGGCAGGGCCAGGTCCCACACTATGGCTGTTACCATAAAGGTTAATAATTGTTCAGCAAAGATTTGGCCTTAGGTCCTTTGAAGGATTCCTTTGTTTTCCTGTTATATTTATGTTTCTTCAAAGCCCCTCCTTTCAGGTCTAATTAACATGGTTTGGGAGAGTTTAGTTTAGGGTGGTCTGTTTTTTTTTTTGTCTTTTTTTCTTGTCTTCCTTGATACTACGGTGTTTATTTCAAAACAGTATGTATTTCAAAAAAGGATTTGCACTCACAAAGAGGGGAGTAGCTGGCTTGTTACGGCGGTTACTACCCCAAACCAAATAAGCCTGATATTTCACTTTCAATGCATATACAGCATAGCTCTCTGCTTCAACAGCAGGGGAGAAGAATAACTGATACTTCACACATCCAGCAGAGCTCTCTGCTTCAACGGCAGGGGAGAAGAAAAAAGGGTTCGCACTCACAAAGAGGGGAGTAGCTGGCTTGTTACGGCGGTTACCACCACCCAAACCAAATGTGCCCTGATACTTCACTTTCAATGCATATCAGCATGGCTCTCTGCTTCAGCAGCATGGGAGAAAGACTGATACATCACGCATTTCCAGCATAGCTCTCTGCTTCAACAGCAGGGGAAAAGAAAAAACTGATGCTTCACGCATTTCCAGCATAGCTTCAACGGCAGCGGAGAAGAAAAAAGGATTCGCAATCACAAAGTGGGGAGTAGCTGGCTTGTACGGCGGTTACTACCCCAAACCAAATGTGCCTGATACTTCACTTTCAATGCATATCCAGCATGGCTCTCTGCTTCAACGCAGGAGAGAAGAAAAACTGATACTTCACGCATATCCAGCATAGCTCCCTGCTTCAACGGCAGGGAGAAGAAAAAACAACTAATAAGGGCTGTATAACATAGTCTGGGGTACAACAAATATCATGGGTGTAGCTTGCTTATTGCGGCGGTTTACTACCCCTACTGCCCCTAACTAATCAAGCTTGATATTTCACTTGGATGCAGCTCCATCACTGCTCTCTACATTAATGGTGGGTGTGGAAGGGAAATAGAACCAAGAGCTAAGAGAAACAGATAAGTATGAGAGAAAAAAATGTGTGAAGCTTGCTGGGGCAGACTGGATGGGCCGTTTGGTCTTCTTCTGCCGTCATTTCTATGTTTCTATGTTTTGTACACACTTAAAAGTTTGAAATAAGCTAAAAAAAGAGTAGCCTCCTAGTGTTAGAGCAGTGGGCTATAAACCGGGAAAGCCAGTGTTCAAATCCCACTATTGCTTCTTCTGACAGTAGACAAGTCACTCCACCCTCAGGTACAAGCTTAGATTGGGAGCCCTCTGGGGATTTGGAAATGCCTACAGTATTTGAACGTAATCCACTTTGAAGTAGCTGAATCAAAAATGTTCCAAATACCAATAAAAATTTCCCCTGCTCTCCATACATGGAAACTTTTTATTTCCAGGTACCCTGAAATTGTCATGGATTAGCAGGGGGAGGTGAAAGAGGGTTGGAGGCTGTTGCACACAAACTTTCTCCTCTCCCTCTCATATACATACATGCACACTCTCACTCACACATGCTCCCACAGACATACATACTTATTGCTCTCTCTCACACACACACATGCTCAATTACACTCTCACTCACACTCTCTTTCACACAGGCTCATTCACACTCCCTCTCAATCTCAGGGCACCTGGAAATCAAAGGTTCCCAGGAAAATAGCTCCTGGGTCCCAGCCAGCAGGTAGATTTCCTGCAGACCTTATCCAGTTCCTTTGGCCAGCATCGATCTCCAGCTTCTTCTCCTCTTCTGTGGTGGCAGGGGCCCCTCAGGAATGTTCTGAAAACACAATAGCCCTATACAAATGTTCAGCTCCAGGCACCAAGAAGCATGATGGGTCCACTGGGTTCTTTCCCCAGCTGCCAAAAACACGGTGCTCTGCCCCTTTAAGAGGAAGGACCTGCAGTACCTCTCTCATTCTCTCGCGAACTGCTCCCAGCAATACAGGCCTCCCTATCGGCCCCGGTCACTCTCTCCTGTGGGCCGGGCTCCTCATTGGCTGTACTCCTCAGCCCCCCCCCCCTCCCCCATCTTGCCAGCCCAGATAATTTCCCACTCAGGCACGCTTCCACGCCAAATTGTTTTTTCTCCTCATTGGCCCTGCTAGTGCTCATACCACTCTAGCTCTTCCTCTGCTGTTCTCTCCAGTCCCAGGGCATCAGGGGTGGCAGCAAGGTGCAGTGGCTGTGGGCCTGCGCTGGTGTTCTTCAGGCATGTTCAAGACCCCATGGTCCAGAGAAGGACGGCTGGTTCTCTGCTGGGGAAATGCTGCTCTTCTCTCCTGTTCAGGCACATGCAATGGCTTTCTGGCTCCACTCACTAGCTGCAGCTTGGCTGGATGGATCCAGCCGCCTCAGCCCCAGGCCTGTGACAATGGGGGGGGGGGGGGAAAGCAGTGGAGGCTACATCAGATGGGCGCCTCAACTTCTGTTGTCTCAAGGCTTCAGAGTTCCCTGCAAGCTCTCTCCATCCTGCAGGATCTCTTTTCCTAGGCTATGCTTCACAATCCCATGTAGCCTGCCTCCTTGCAGCAGTGGGATCTCCCTCTTCCCGCCTGCGTGGTCTGGAAGAGGAAATGGGGTAAGCCTAGTGCTCTAGGCAGCTGCATAGTGCTTCCGCCACTCCAGAATACAGCAATATAACAGCTCATGCAATAAACATAAAACAATAGTAGTCAATTTTCAAAGGAGTTACATGCATAAAAGTAGCATATATTATAGCAATTTTCAAAAGCCCATTTACGAGTGTAAATCCTTTTTTTTTATATATATATCTTTTATTGAAACTTTCATTTCCATAATAAGACCAGCAATATAGGGGATACAATATTCAATGGACAATTTGAGGAAAAGTTGAGCCCCCAGGTCCAATTGATGGCGAGCCGGTGCCACTATGCCAAAGAACCATAGATTAGGGTCTGTAGGCAACCTGATGTGCAATAGATGATTACACAGAGAGATTAACTTATTCCAAAACGCTGCTATCAGTGGGCATATCCAGAAGCAATGTGAGTAGGTTCCCACCCCACTGTGGCACTTTGAGCAAGTGTCTGAAGAGATTAATTTAAACCGATAGGCTTTGTAAGGTGTGATATATACCTGCCATAAGAACTTATAATGAGATTCTCGTAGAAGTATATTGTCAGATATGTCCAGTAGAGTGGCAAAGATGTTTTTAAACTCTTCATAGGAAATCTGAAAGAGAGACCATTCTTTCCACTTCTCGTATATTCTTGCCAAAATAGGGGATTGATTTGCTTCTTCTAATGTTTTCCTATAAGGCTTAGCAAGGTTCTACATTAGGAGTCGCCATTCAGGAAAAGGATCTGTGTGTCATTGTTGACAATACGATGAAGCCTTCTGCTCAATGTACAGCAGCATCCAAGAAAGCAAATATAATGCTAGGGGATTATTAGGAAAGGAATGGAGAATAAAACAGAGAATATCATAATGCCTCTGTATTGCTCTATGGTACAATCTCATCTTGAGTACTGTATGTAGTTCTGATCACCACATCTCAAAAAAGATATAGCAGAATTAGAAAAGGTACAGAGAAGGGTGACTAAAATGATAAAGGGGATGGAACAATTCCCCTATGAAGAAAGGCTAAAGAGGTTAGGACTCTTCAGCTTGGAGAAGAGACAGCTGAGGGGGGATATGATAGAGGTTTATAAACTAATGAGTGGAATGGAACGAGTAAATATTAATCATTTGTTTGCTCTTTCATAAAGTACAATGATTAGGGGACACAAAAATGAAGTTACTAGTTAATACATTTAAAACTAATAAGAAAAAATTTTTTTTTACTCAACGCATAATTAAACTCTGGAATTCGTTGTCAGAGGATGAGGTGAAAGCTATTAATGTAGCTGCGTTTAAAAAAGGTTTTGACAAGTTCCTGGAGGAAAAGTCCATAAACTATCTATCAAGTGCGTTCGATCCTGGATGTTTGGAGACAAAGTCGAAGGTGGGAGAACCTGGGAGGGATATGGGCCAGAGGAGAATTCACGGGAACCGGCTTCTACCATCTTAGACAAGAACCTAATTAAGCAATTCCATGCAGATCATCCAGGGAAGCCCAAACCTCCAGGAGGAGGGCTTAGAGGGAGGGGGTACTGTTGCACGGGTTGGCCGCCCTGCTCGGCGACCGATCCCACTTACCCTCATATCAGGTTTCTACTTCTCCTCCACGCCATTGTGGTCACTCTGCTGATCTGCTTCTCTTCTGGTCGGCAGCACGACGGGATGTTCCAGGCTGGGCTGTGGCGTGGCTGATGAGATTCTGGGCCACGATCACGGTCGGGGCCTGCCACTGTCATCCCACGTACGCTGTTTCTTTTCAAATTAAAGAGCCAGTGGCAGTTTATCTCACGGCCCCCTCAGAGGACATTATAGTGCAGGAACTATATAAGGATAGTCCCTGCACTCTCCCAGTGCCTTGGCAACAAGTCTCCTAGCCTGGTCCTGAGCTTCTGGGTTTCCTGAGCTTCTTGAGTTCCTGTCCCATCTTGTTCTTCGGACTGATTCCTGTCTTGACCTTTGCCTGGACACCGACCCTGAGTACTGCCACCTGCCTCGAACTTTGCCTGGACACTGACCCCGAGTACTGCCACCTGCCTCGACCCTGCCTAGATACCGATCCCGAGTACCGCCACCTGCCTCGACCCTGCCTGGATATCGACCACAGAGACCCCATATAAGTCTAGCAGGCCCCAGTATCTGTGGGCTCAACCTAAGGGGATCATGAGCTGGTAGTGGTGAAGCTCCAGCAGGGTCCCTGCTCCTCTCCAGCCTTGTCTGCCAAAGGTAGGGACTTGTGGGGTTTCTTCTCACAGACAGGACACCTCCCCTTCGGTCCAATGATCCACTTCCAAAACACTACTTCTCCACCATGCCACGGGCCTTTAAAGGGCATCTTTGTAAGATTAGTTTTGGAGGCTGCGTCAGCTGAACAATTTTGCAACATAGTTGACGCCTGGCCGCTACCACCAAAGCCACTCCTCTGGCCAAGGAATGGACCAAATCGCAGCCCATATCTGCTAAAAAGATCGAGCCACTAGGGCGCAACAGCAAGCAATCTTTAAAGTCATTGCCACTTGTTTGCTTAAGGATAGCCTCAATCTTCCTATCATGTACCTCCACTGCTTATTATTGGGATAGGCAGCATGGAATTATCTATCCCCTGGGATCCTGCCAGGTACTTATGACTTGGATTGGTCACTGTTGGAAACAGGATGCTGGGCTTGATGGACCCTTGGTCTGACCCAGTATGGCAAGTCTTCTGTTCTTATTAAACTCATTTTGGAAACTACTGACCCTTTCACAGTAGCCAAATGAAAACAGCTTTAGCAAAATGCAAATTTATGGATTATACCTGTTACAGCGGTAAGATAGAGCAAGTAGCAGCAGGTTTCTAGGTATGTCTGAGGCTCCCATCTCTGGGGTCTACCTTTTACCTGGGACGGTTTGTTCTTCTTCAGTTACTACTACCACAGTGAAGGCAGCTGGATCTCTTGTAATAAGCAGAGCCCCTGTGTTTGCAGTTCTGATCTGCTAAGCTTTAACCCTCTCCTTGCCAGGTCTTGTGTAGTACTCACTCACCCCATCACAGAATCTTAAGATTTGTACAAAGTTATAGGGCTCAGCATCTCAACCCTCTATTTTAAAAAAGTTGATAATGCTGTATCATTAAGCTTGCTGACGTCAATGGAATGTCAGCCTGAAACACTGGGAGCCTTGGTAGCTGCTATACCTTTTAAAAGACCAGTTATAAAAAAAGACTGTAGTATATGAGCATTTCAGATCACAGAGGTCTGAAGAAGGGACCTTTGTTGTCTCTCCAAACCACATGTTATTTACACGACAGCTGTTTGAGTATTATCCTGATGTGGATTTTGTATTGTATATGAATTTTCTAGCATTATTTCTAAGCATTATTTGTTTATGCTGTACACCTCTTGGGATGATCCTTTGAGACTGGGAAAGTGGTTAATAAGAATTTTAAATCAAATAAATAAACAAATAAAAACAAATGTATTAGAAAAACTCACTGTTGAGCCTACACCATTCTTTTCAGGACAAAGGCAGCTGCTACTAGATCTCTGTATTTAAATACTGTAATCAGCTCTTACAGCTCAATCTTTTCATCTAAGCCCCCTTTTCCATATGTATTGCTCCTGATGACCCTGTGCTTCTCAGGAGGCATGAAATGCTGTTTGCAGCACTTGAAAATGTCCATAGCCAACTAGGGTTTTAGTTATTCTGGATTGAACACCAATGTGCTTGAACTACTAGTGTTATTCCTGGATGGATGTAAGTGCTCAAGCATTCTTCCATCTTCTGTCCAGAGATGGGAATATCTGCCCTTTACCTTCTCAATCTCCTCCAGGAAAGCATCGATGAAGTCCCTTGTGTGGGCAGGATCCCAATTCCTCTTATGCTCCTCCACAATTTCCCTCAAGGATCTCAGGATTTCTTTAGGGACCTGCAATACCTTCTGATGTGGTCCAGGTAGGTGCATTAACCAGGGCACTACGTTTAGAACCTGGGACACAAAAAGTGGTAAGGAGTTAACCCAGGGAACTAAAGAAAAACGACCCCTGGATACTTGTTAGCCAAATATTTTACATAAGTACTAGTCAGATTTGATTATATACCATAACATTATGATTATTTCTCCATTCCTTCTCTGCATTGGCATAGGCTAGGTAGACAGCTGAAAAATGTTCATTTGCTTCATTTTATTTTGTGTGGTTTTGTTTTATGCCATTAATTTTAGCATGCACTAAAGTTTAATGCATGTTAAAACCGATATAGTGCACGTTTATCTGGTTTAAGATGCATGAAATTGATTTACTGCATGCTAATTCAATTTAGGGCGTGCTAAACTTTTAGCACACACTAAACAAAATGAAACAAAACATATAGCAGTACATCTCTAGGACCAGGGAGGACATGTGCTGGCTGGACCAATCTGAAATAAAACTATAGTCTTCGTGTACTATGTAATATTAAAAAAACTATGTATGGCGGGTAATAACATTCATCCTCTATCAGTGTAAAACGTTTCTATAAAGTCATTATATTTAGAATTCTCGAAGCAATTCTCCTGCATCCTGGAAGCAGTGATATCAACAAGTCACAAATCATCTCATACATACAATGGATCTGATTAACCCTTCTTGGCTATGATATCACAAATATTGTCTCACACACACACACAGCACTTGAATGGATTTGATCCTACTGCATTTGACTTAGCTGATGAGAGTCTAAGCCTGAACCCAAGAGTGGCATGAGAATTTTGAGAAAGCAAAAAAATAATGGCTTATGAGTAATATTTTAATTAATATTTATTTACTATTGGTAATTCTGAAATATTACTCAGCACACAGTTAGTACAGGGTTTTGTTTTGGGTTTTTTTTTTTATAGAGAGTGTCAAAAGCCACTCATAGCCAGGGATGATGCTTCCAATGGCTGCTGCCTTTTTGGCAGGAATCAACCAGGATATGTCTTCCAATATAGCTTTTCACTTGCTCCTCCTAGCTGAAGCAGACCCTACATAGATGTCTGAAACTTGCCCTGCATTTGAAACTTGCCCCTCTCCTTCTGGGCTTATCAAGTTTGCTGTCCTTGGTTGACTTAACAGGGCGGTCACATGAGCGTTAGTTTTTCCAGAGTCAGCAAATATCCCAAGCCCTGAAAGATCAGCAGCAATATGTCTCTGCAGGTTTCAGCTTCAAGCCTAAATGTGACCGAAACATTAGGAGGGAGGAAGAAACCTTGTACATAGAAGAAAAGACCAAAGTGATTTAAGGTAAAGGGGGAAAAAAAAGAGTGGAAAAGAACGAGGAGGGAGGGGTGAGAGTTGAAGAAGTCATGGCAAGCATAGGAGAGAGTGCCAAAGCAGTGATAAGTTGTAGCATGACAGAGAGAAAAAGAAGCCCCAAACAGGAGGAAAAGAGAGAGGCAAAAGACGACGAAAGGAATGGGAGAAGATAAGGCAAAAGAAGACATAAGGGATCTGATATTTCAAAGGCTTTTTCAATACATACAGAATAAGATAAATGCCTGCATAAAACAGACCCAGGGAGGAAAGAAACCAACAAAAGAAAACTTGAAGGACAATTCCTATCAATCATTAAAATACCTTCTTTGCCAACCTAGCAGCTTCTTCATACTGATCAGTCTAATACATTTTTCTGTTGGCCAATCAAATATCTTTTGCCTTTTCTAATTTAACAGTAACAATTATCAAGGCCTACCTGGGGTAAGAATCCTGTCCCTAGTTCCATGCTCTCTTCAAACAGATGGAGCAGTTTCAGGAACTTCCTATCATTGTACTCAAAGCGATCTCCAAACGTGACAGAGCAAATCACATTGCTAACTGCATTGTTTATAATGAAATGTGGATCAAAAGGTCTACCTGAGGACACAGAATAGATGGGAAAATAATGATTTATGGTGTTGTATACATTGATCAAGCAATCACAAGATAATCAGCACATCCTGGGCCATTTTTCCCAAGCTATAAGATTCTAAGCTTCATAGCTTTGCTTTTCTTGGTCAGAAAATTCAACTATAAATGCTAGAATAATTTGGGAATGGAATTAAAACATAAGATTGCATAAACATGATCTACTGTACATGGAGCCATCTTGTTATTCTGATTTATGGTCTTGTATTCATCAATTTTTTTGCCACAAAGTACAGAGAATCACAGCACATTTCCGAAATCAAATTCAGTGAGTCATTTGGACCATCATTTTCTTGTGCTCTAAAATGAAGAGGGCTACTTGTAAACTCTATGCATTGGAAGTTTGCACATGACAACACTGAGGAGGAAGTGACGTCATCCTGAGATATGATGGTCTAACCGCAAGGCTCCTTCCCCAATTTCACTATCTTTAGCATTCCTAGCATATATCCTCACTGTAATTCAACATCAGGTCTCGGGATAACATAGCCCGAGCTCAGCAATGTCGCAGGCGAATAAAAAAGGATTTAAGAAAATTCTCCTTCACAAATCGAGAGATACTGCAGGTGATTGGCCCAGAGGGGAGGAAGAAGTAGGTAGGCCTCGACACAAATGGCAGTGACTGCGGAGATGTGTCGGCAGGGCTGCTGATGTGAGCAGAATTTACACAGTGGTTCGCAGAACTGCGCCAAGATATATGATAAAAACAGAGTTTGGAATGATCCGCGATGACATCACGGATATTAGGAAATGTGTCGAGGAGGCAGAGTCGTGTATTGAGAACCAGGCCGCGGATGTCGCTGCATGCCGTGAAGAGGCAATGGTCTTGTCTAAGGCAGTGCAAGACACCTGGAAGATGTCAAAACAGATCTAGGAGATCTAATTTGTGTTTCCATGGGGTACAGGAGTTACCTGAATTTTTAGACTGCTTTCAGGTGGTTGGTTGAGGATCTGAAGACTGAATCAATACCAGCTATTAAGCACAAAAGAAAGCATAGAGCTTTGGAGAAGCAGAGAGGAAACCTGTCCCAGGATATAGTGGTATGTTTTCACAGTTTTCTATTAAAAGAGAGAGAGAGTGGCTGCATTGGCTAGGAAACAAGGCCAGATTCTGTGGAAAAAAAGCGAAGGTGGAAGTGTTCCAGGACTTGTCCCTGATTACCATAAGCAAGCACAGAGAATTCTGGAGCACTATCGCTATCTTCCTCCCTGTTTGCCTGTTCACCTCCAGAGATTTGCTCTGTTGTTGATTTTCATACAGTACTTCAGATGTTGATATTTGCCACCCTTGATTATTGTAATGCTCTTTTATTTGGACTACCTTTGAGAACAATAAGAGCATTACAAATTTTACAGAATGCTACATCTAGGATCTTATCGGGTGGGAGAAAGTTTGATCATATTACCCTACTTTGATCACTTTACATTGGTTGCCAATAAAATTCAAGATCGATTTTAAAATATTATGTTTATTACATAATTCCATTTATAATGAGAAAATTAAATGGTTAAATGCTTCTTGCATCTACACATTCCCCAATGAAATCTGAGCTTCTTATTTAAAGAAAAAAAAAGGAGGGATTAAGACTACAGTTAATACAGAAGATAGGCAAACAGTAGGTTAAACATAAGAAATGCAATGATGAGCAAATAAAGTTAATGTTGGAGCTAGCTTGTCAGGAGTTGAAGGTTTTGGACCTTGCAGAAATTGCATCTCAGATGTTGCAGACTAAACAGAGATATTTTGAATTTGGGAACAAAGCGGGTTGAATGCTGGCCAGGCATCTAAAGGAACAATCTTTACAAAGTCAGATCCTTAAGATCAAGGATAGGGAAGGGAATATGATATAGGACAGCAAATTGATTTCCAAGCGTTTTGCACAATTATATGAGGATCTATATGCGTCTGATACTCATATCAAGGATACAGATATTGAAAAATATCTTAACTCAGTCATCTTACTATGTCTGCCAGCGAAGGCATGTGACCAGTTGAATGCAAAAATAAGGGAGGAGGTGGTACTGGCAATTATTGCAGACTTAAAAGTGAGAAAAGCACCTGGACTTGATGGCTACATAGCCAAATTTTATAAAGTGGGCAAACAGGCAGCAGTGAAACCCTTAATATCTATGTTTAACTTTTTTGAGGGAAGGAGGGGAATTGGCGGAGGGAGCAAATGTGGTGGGAATCACTGTAATTGTAAAGGATGGGAGAGGCCCTACGCTTTTCTTGGTCTTATAGACCTATATCCCTCATTAATCTGGATTTAAAGATCATAGCGAAGGTTCTGGCAGTTCATTTGGGTCAGGTAGCACCATTCCTTATTCATGGAGCTCTGTCAGGTTTTGTTCAAGGCAGGCTGGCTGCAGACAATGTGTGGAGGGTTTTGAACCTCGGCTGGTGGGCCTAACTCTATAGCACACCTGCGGTCTTGCTGGCGGTTGACACTGAGAAGACTTTTGACATAGTGCACTGGACCTATTTCTTTTGGATATTACATAAAATGGGTTTGGGTTCCTGTTTTATGATGTGGATTAAAGCATTTTATGACCAACTTAAGGCATGCATTAGAGTGAATGAGGGATATTCGGAAATGTTTAAGGTGGGTAGGTGAACAAGGCAGAGCTGCCCACTCTAGCCGTTACTCTTTGCACTTTCTCATGAACTGTTTGCGGGGAAAGTTAATTGTCAAAGGGATATTAAATGGGTGGAAATCAGTGGAAAGGCTTATGCGATGACCCTATTTGCTGATGATCTGATGTTTACTATCTTGCATCATCAGAAATCTCTTACTATACTTTTGGGAGAAATGAGAAGGTGTGGTTTAGTGTCAGAGTTCAAGGTTAACAAAGATAAATCTGAAGTTTTAAATTTAACATTAGATGGGGACATGGAGAGCAATTTGCAGGAGTAACTCTCCTTTAAGTGGGTGAAACAGAGCCTGAAATATCTTGAAGTCTGGTTAGGGACAGATTTGAAGCACTTATTTACTCTAACTTATGGATCCCTAGCAGAAGGGATATTCAGAGATCTGGAAAGGTGGGATCATAGAAACATAGAATTGATGGCAGAAAAGGACTAATCGGTCCATCCAGTCTGCCCAGCAAACTTATGGCAGTATCTGCTATGCTATACAATTCACCCCCATCAGTTTCCCAGACCATCAAGCCAGGGGCCTTGTTGGTTGCTGTTTGAGTCCAATTCCCTGTCACCTCTTGCCATTGAAGAAGAGAGAATGTTGGAGTTGCATCAAAAGTTTCAGGGTAGTAAGTCACATCAGCAAATTACCCCCATGCTTATTTGTTTTCCCAGACTGTAAAATTCAATGACCTTGTTGGTTGCTGTCTGAATCTAATTACCTTTTCCTCTCTTTTCCCTGTCGTTGAAGTAGAGAGTAATGATGGAGTTGCATTAACATATGAAGGCTTATTGGTTAAGGGTAGCAACCGCCATACCAGCAAGCCACCACCATGCATTCTTTTCCTCATTTCTATCTTCTAGACTTTAGGGATCCACAGTGGTTATCCCATACCCCTTTGAATTCTTTTACTGTTATTGTCTTCATCACCTCTTCCGGAAGGGCATTCCAGGCATCTACCACCCTCTCTGTGAAGGAATATTTCCTGATGTTGGTTCTGAGTTGCCCTCCCTGGAGTTTAATTCCGTGACCCCCTAGTTCTACTGATTTCTTCCCAATGGAAAAGGTTTGTTGTTGATTGTGCATCACTAAAATCTTTCAGGTATCTTAAGGTCTGTATCATATCTCCCTGTACCTTCTCTCCTCCAGGGTATACATATTTAATTCCTTCAACCTTTCCTTATAAGACATTTGATGGAAATGGCTCACCATTTTGGTTGCTCTTCTCTGAACCACCTCCATCTTGTCTCTGTCCCTTTTGAGATACGGTATCCAGAACTGAACACAGTTCTCCAGGTGAGGTCTCACCAAGGACCTGTACAAGGGGATTATCACCTCCTTTTTCTTACTAGTTATTCCTCTCAATGCAGCCCAGCAATCTTCTGGCTTTAGCTATCGCGTTGTGCATTGCTTAGCCATCTTCAGATTGCTGGACACTATCACCCCAAGGTCCTTCTCTTGCTCCTTGCACAAAAGCCCTTCACACCCCATCACATACAGTTCTTTTGGATTACCGCACCCCAGATTCATGACTCTACACTTCTTGACGTTGAATTCCAGCTTCCATATCATGGACCAATGTTCAAGCTTTTTAAAATTAAGTCTCATTCTCTCTATTCCTTCCGGTGTGTCCACTCTGTTGCAGATCTAAGCATCATTTGCAAATAGACAAACTTTACCTTCTATCCCTTCCGCAATATTGCTCACAAAGATATTAACAGAACTGGAACCAACACAGATCCTTGTGGCACTCTGCTTAACACCATTTTCTCTTCAGCGAAGATTCCATTTACCATCACACACTGTCTTCTATCAACCTGTTTGTAATTCATGCCATCACCTTGGTGCTCACTCCCTAGCTTCTCATTTTTTTCACAAACCTCCTATGTGGGACCGTATCAAAAGCTTTGCTGAAATCCAAGTAGATGACATAGAGTGCTTTTCCTCGATCCAGTTCTTTAGTCACCCAATCAAAAAAATCAATCAGATTTGTCTGACAAGACCTTCCCCTAGTAAATCCATGCTGCCTCAGGTCCAGCAATCCTCCTAACTGAAGATAGTTCTCTATCCTTTCCTTCAGCAGATTCTCCATTAATTTTCCCACCACCAAGGTGAGGCTTACCAGCCTGTAGTTTCCAGCTTCTTCTCTGCGACCACTCTTGTGGAGTGGGACCACCACCGCTTTTCTCCAATCACTCGGCACCATTCTCGTTTCCAGGGATCTATTGAACAGGTCCTGCAGCAGACCCGCCAGCACATCTCTGAGCTCCCTCAGTATCCTGGGATGAACCTCATCAGGCCCCATAGCCTTGTCCACTTTCAGTTTTCCTAGCTCTTCCCATACATTCTGTTCTGTAAATGGAGTTTCATCTACCCCCATCTCCATCTATGGTCTTGTCAACCAGCAACGGTCCTTCTGCACGGTCTTCTTTAGTGAATACTGAACTGAAGTATTTGTTTAATATTTCTGTCATTTCTTCATCTCTCTCCACACATTGATCCTCGTCACCCTTCAGTTTCACTATACCACTTCGGGCTTCCCTTTTTTCTCTGATGTATCTGAAAAATGTTTTGTCTCCTCTCTTAACCTCTTTGGCAATTCTTTCTCCTTCTTGACTTCTTGCTTTCCTGATTTCTTTCTTTGTCTCTCTCATTTTTAAGAGATTTTTTTTGTGTTCCTTTTTTTGAGATTCTTTATACTTCTCAGATGCTGTTTTTTTTACCTTAATGTTTTCAGCCAGCTCCTTAGAGAAGCAGATAGGTTTATTTTTCCTCTGACTCTTCTTTACTTTCTTAACATACAGATTTGTTGCCTTTGTAATAGCTTCTTCTCATTTGGCCCACTGTTGTTCGACCTCACCCATTTTCTCCCAGTCTTCCAGCTCTTCCTCTAGGTACATTCCCATTTTGACAAAGTCCATATTTGTGAAATTCAAAACTCGGGTCTTTGTGTGACTTCTCTGTATCTTAGTCGCAATATCGAACCATACTGTCTGATGATCACTACTGCACAGGTGAGCCCCTACCTGAACATCAGAGACATTACCCCCATTAGTGAGCAATAGATCGAGGATCACACTCTCCCTCATGGGTTCCATTACCATTTGTTTGAGCAAAGCACCTTGAAAGGTATCCACTATCTCTCTACTTTTTGTAGATTCCACAGAAGGGATATTCCAATCCACATCTGGTAGATTAAAATCTCCAACGAGCAATACTGCTCCCTTCTTTCCAAACTTTTGGATGTCCTCGATCAGGTCTCTGCTCAGTTCATCTATTTGGGTTGGAAGCCTGTAGATCACACCAATAAAAATGGAAGCACCATCTTCTGTTTTTAGAATGGTTCATAAAGCTTCTTCTTTACCCCATGTCCCTTGCAATTCAGCTGTTGGATATTGTTTTTGACATACAGAGCTACTCCTCCCCCCCTTTTCTGTCCTCTCGGTCCTTCCTGAACAAGTTATAGTTCGAGATGGACACATCCCAATTATGAGACTCCGAGAACCATGTTTCTGTAACAGCAACAATGTTCAAGTCTGCCTCCACCATTAGGGCTTGTATCCCATTATCTTAGTTTGGCAGAATATCTGTAACTAAGATGAACATACTCCTAAGATTTTGCTATTTTTTTTCAAACACTTCCAGTTGCTATTTCAACAAGAGTGCTGAGGGAATGGCAGAGAAAACTTCTTTGTTTCATTTGGAGAAGGCCCCCCTCGGGTGGCAAGCAAGGTTCTTCATCAATATAATAGTCAGGGAGGTTTGGGAGTCCCGAAACTGGCTTTTTTATTATGCTGCATCGCAATTGAGAGCACTATCAGAATAAACACAAATTTTGGATAGATTTGGAGCATGATACGTTAGGTTCTCCATCTATTGAGATTTTAATTTGGGTAACTGAAAGGTTTGAAGATCATATGAGGAAGGGTTCTCTTTTTACATACCACACTTTGGAGTTGTGGCGGCAATATAGGAAGAGGTTGGTGGGTGACAAACAGTTCTGGCATCGATCCTCCTTTTTGCTCTATAAGCTTAGGTATCGAAAGATTGGAACAGGTATGGGACAGGAGGGCTATACGCTCATTTAAGGCAATTCGACAGTTATACAGTCTGGAGGAAAAAGATAGATTTCATTATCTGCAATTAACATCTTTTGTCAGATCTAAGGGAGTAAATAGAGGATCTCCATAAGAACAGATCAGTGTTTGTGTTATACTTTTCAAGAGCTGACACGGTAGATAACATTGCGGTAGATAAAATATATGTTATTAACTGGAGTAATGGAACATAAACCAAAACATATTATAGCCTGGGAGGAAGATCTTTCTGATCTTACTGAAGACACCAAGTGGGTTCTATGTTATCACTTTACTGGGAAAAGTTCAGTGTCTATTTTGATACTGGAAAATGGTTATAAGATACTATATAGGTGTGATCTCACCCCAGTTCAGTTAGAGAAGATGTTCACTGGTTTATCAGATCGCTGTTGGCGGAATTGTGGTGGGAGGGGTTGTTTTTCTCATATCTGTAGGGATTGTACAAAAGTGGTAGGATATTGGGGCATAGTAATTAATTTAATTGAAGAGATCACTGGAAGTAGGATTCAGAGGGATCCTAAATTATTTTTTGGTTACTTTTAGAGCTGATGCAATAGCAGAGCAGCATAGATGCCCAATTCTTCATATTATTATG
Source organism: Rhinatrema bivittatum (assembly GCF_901001135.1). Lineage (NCBI taxonomy): Eukaryota > Metazoa > Chordata > Amphibia > Gymnophiona > Rhinatrematidae > Rhinatrema > Rhinatrema bivittatum. Next base: position 414,133,399 of record NC_042616.1, on the reverse strand, counting down.
GGAACGTGCTGTGAATTTGCAGCTTGGTGGCTCAAAGTAGATGTCCCTCAAGAAATACATTTGCAAGAGAGGCTCATTCACCTGTTTTAACATGTATCAGTTATCTGCATGTTTATATGATTTTAGGTCAAAATTTGAAAAAATATGGGGCCTTTATATTGACTGGAAGGGCGCCCTAGATACTGTTGTGGATTCATAAAATATATGATGCTATGCAGCCTGTTGGATATTCAAAATGGAATTGTTTAGGGAGAAGGGGGGGTTTGTGATTCAGATATGAGAATGAGAATGTGGTGTTGAAGGGGAAGAGGGAAGAACTGGAAAATGGTTTTGCAGTACATATTAACAGCATTACGCATTGTGGATTTTTTGTAATGTAATTTGTTCATTTTTCTCTTTTTCTTAGTGATGTTATTGTTGTCAATCAAAATGCTGTGTTTAAAGGTGTTTCCTGTAAAAATATTTGTGCCTTTGTATGTGTACTGCAATTTTGTTAATAAAAAGTAATTATTAAAAAAGAAATGCACGGAGAGCGTAAGGCAAGACTCGAAAGAACTACTATCTTTGTGATATCACCTGAGGGACTCCGGGCTTCGGGGCTGCTTGCTTTTACCGAATCCGACGGTAACCCGATTGCTGAGACCCCGCTGACACCACGGGGCGGGTCTAGAGTGCGGAAGCAGGAAGCCCATAAAACCAGGCAGTGAACGGCGCGCAGCTGATGCCGGCGCGCCGCCTAAGGGGCGCGCGGTATGTCAGGCTCAGCCTGGCTTCGCATGGTTTCACCCGAAACAACTGACTTGATGGAGAGTCTCTAGGTAATGACTTTATTTTCTTTCTGGTCATCCTTAGGGGTCACTCTTGCGGTTTATCTTGGCTATACAGTAAGAATATTGAACTGATTTCTTTATTAAAGCTGTTCCAGCTTTGAATTATGCCCCCTAAAAGGAAGGTGAAGGTGAGGGTTTTTCCCTCGCTTCCATTACCTTCCCCTATACAATCTGAAATCAGTCGTTTTATGATCTCACCTGCATATAGTAAGGAAGGTATCGATGAGCCTGATGTGCCAATCAGTCAGGGAGGACTGATTGTGCCGACAGAGGAGGCCTCCCTTAGTCCTAACACAGGACTTCCTCCTGCGCAGAGAGATGGAATTGGATTTATTGGAGAAGCGACTGGGGAGACCTTTTCGTCCAGTCCGGAAGCGGGAGGGAGTGATACCCGAAGTAAAGGACTGATATCCCAGGTAGCTGTGGGTGTTGAAGGAGCTGAAGGAGGAATGGAAGTGTTGTCTCCCCATAAAGGGTTAGAGACACAACTGACCAACGGGACACCCCCTATCCCAATTCCACATCCCGCAGTGGTAACCTTGGACACCCTATGGGAGATGATGGTGAGGGTTGGCTGGCTGCCTATAAAATTCAGGATACTCTTTAAAGCACTCATGATGATTCACAAGGCTCTACACAACATCTCTCCCCTCAACCTTTCTTTTCGACTACAGCAGCACACCTCAAAGAGACCGATCAGAAGTGCATACCAGAACATGCTTCACACCCACCCGGCTACAACTTCACTGAGGAAACGAGCTTTGTCCACTGCAGGTCCCCTCCTTTGGAACAGGCTTCCACCAGACCTCCGCCAAGAACCCTGCCTAACAACTTTCAAAAAGAAGCTAAAGTCCTGGCTATTCACCCAAGCCTTCCCTGAGAGCTAAAACCTGATGAAGAGACAGACGGTATCCATATTATTATTATTATTATTTATTTCTTTTATATACCGACATTCAATCGAGATATCACATCGGTTTCCAGATAACCAAGGGAATAGGGCGTAGTCCGCCCTATTTTACAAAAAACAATTATAACATATTATAACAGTGGTACATGGAACAAAAGGTTATAGGATATAACAAAAGGTTATAGAAAATAACATATGTACATGAATGTGTTGTTGATAAAATAAAATTGGGATAAGGGACTTGTTGGGTAGGTAATTTAGGAATAGAGGTGGGGGGGATGAGGGAAGGGAGGGGGGAAGGTGGGGTGGGAGGAAGTAGCGGAGTGAGGGATTCAGGGGGGTGAGAAGACTTGAGTATGGGATGAGGTGGGTTGCGTTCGGGCAGGTTAAGGGTCGGGTGGGAAGGCTTTTAAAAACAGCCATGTTTTTAGGTGTTTTTTGAAGGTTTGCAGTGATGGTTCATTTCTGAGACAGGTGGGGAGGGTGTTCCATAGGGTGGGTCCCGCTATTGTTATGGCTCGTTTGCGGGTTGCGTTGAGGTGTGCAGATTTGAGATTGGGGATGGCTAGGAGGCCAGTGTTGGTGGATCTGAGGGTTCTTTGTGTGGGGTGTGGATGTATTGCGTTGTTTAGCCAGTTCATTTTGTTGTTGTGTATTTTTTTGTGCATGAGGGTGAGTGTTTTGTAATGGATTCTTTGTGTGATGGGTAGCCAGTGGAGTTCTTTGAGGGTAGGTGTGATGTGGGAGGATTTTTTGTTGTTGGTGATGATTCTGGCGGCGGCATTTTGTAGAACTTGGAGGGGTCTGATGTGGATTTCTGGTAGGCCGATGAGAAGGGAGTTGCAGTAGTCGAGTTTTGAGAGGATAATTGATTGAAGGACTGTTCGGAAGTCGTGCGCTTGGAGAAGGGGTTTAAGTTTTTTCAGGGTTTGGAGTTTGAAGAATCCATCCTTAATTGTATTGGAGATGTGTCGTTGAAAGTTGAGTTGGCTGTCAATTGTTACTCCTAGGTTTCTTGTGGATGGAGTGAGTGAGATTTGTGAGATCTGTGGCACTCCCGTGTTGATTGAGGTTCCTGGGTGGTTGGAGGGGGTGCACTTGAGGGGATAAGAGGGACGGTCATCGTGGATGTGAAGGATTTCTGTTTTGGCTTGGTTGAGGCATAGTGATAGTTGGGATAGTAATTGGGACAGATTTGAGCTGAGGTTGTTCCATTTTTCCATGGTGAGTTGGATGGACTTGTTTATGGGGAGAAGTATTTGTATGTCGTCTGCATAGACGAAGTAGGTGAGGTTTGCATCTGAAAGGTATTTGCATAGTGGGAGGAGGTAAATGTTAAAGAGGGTTGAGGAAAGGGAAGAACCCTGTGGGACCCCATGTGTGAGGGGCACTTGAGAGGATTCGGATGAGTTTGTCTTGACGATGTAGGATCTGTTTGAGAGGTAGGATTTGAACCATTTGATTGTGGTGTCTTGAAGACCAATTTCTTTAAGTCTGGCGAGGAGTGTTCTGTGATTGATGGTGTCAAAGGCGGCTGATATGTCGAGGAGTATCAGGAGGAACGATTTGCCTTTGTCACGGCCTCTGAGGATGGTATCAGTAAGGGAGAGGAGGAGGGTTTCAGTGCTGAGGAATTTTCTGAAACCGTGCTGTGCTGGCTGAAGAACATTATGGGTTTCAAGGTGGTCTGTGAGTTGGTTGTTGACTGTTTTTTCTATGATTTTTGCTAGGAATGGGAGGTTAGAGACTGGTCTGTAGTTTGCTGGGTCTGATTTGTCGAGTTGAGGTTTTTTGATGATTGGTTTGATGATGGCATTTTTGAGTTTTTCTGGGAAGATTCCTTGTTCGAGGGATAAGTTGATGATGTAGGTTATTGGTTTGACAATGATCTCTCTGATGAGTTTTAGGGTTTTGACGGGGATGGGGTCTAATGGGTGGGATGCAGGGTTGGTTTTTTTGATGATGGGTTCGATTTCTGTAGAAGCAACAGGTGCGAATTGTGACCATATGTGGATGGGGGGGTGGATGGCAGTGGGGTCGTTGTGGGTTTGTGGAATCTTGGCAATAATGTTGTCGACTTTGTCCTTGAAGAATTGGGCTAGTTTTTCGCTGGAGATGTTGCTGGAGTTAGGCGTTGTGTCATTTTGGATGGGGTTGGTTAAATCTTTGACATAGGCGAAGAGGGTCCTTGGGTTTAAATTGGTAATCATGAATTCTTGACGTGTAGAAATTGCGCTTTGCTGTGTTGAGATCTGTTGTATAGTTGTGTAGTAGCGTTCTGTATTTGTCTTTCAGGTTTGAGGTGGGGGTTCGTCTCCATTGTTTTTCAGTTTGTCTCAGTGTTCGCTTTGAGGTTTTCAGTTCTTGGGTGTACCATGGGGCTTTTTGCTTTGTAGATTGTTTGATTTCCTTTCTTATCGTGGGACATAATGTGTTGGCTATGTCTGCGTTGATGGATATCCAGGAGTTTGTGGCGGTGTTGGCGTCATTTAGGTTGATTGTTTTTAGTGCCTCCGGTAACAGTTCGGCGATGTCTTCACTGGAGCATGGTTTGGTGAATTCGATGATTCGGTTGTCTGTTTTTTGTGGGTTTGATTGGAGTTGAAGCTTGGCTTGTATGAGGCTGTGGTCGGACCATGGGATGGGGGTTGTGGAGGGTGGTCCAGTTGCGGATATTTTGTTGTTTAGGAAGATTAGGTCCAGGGTGTGGCCCGCTTTTTGTGTGGGCGTGTTGATGATTTGTGTGAATCCAATGGCAGACATGGTGGATAGGAGTAGTTCACTGGTTGGAGAAAGTGGATGGGAGTCGATATGGAGATTGAAGTCTCCTAGTATAATGGCTGGCTCTTGTAAGTTGATGTGGGTTGTGATGGATTCGATTAGGGGAGAGAGGTTGTGCTGTAGGCATCCAGGTGGGGCGTAGAGGAGGAGGATTTGGAGATGTTTAGATTTGAATAGGTTGGTTTCGAGTGGAGGTGGTAAGTTAAGGGAGTGGGAGGAGAATTTAAGTTTTTTGTGAGCTAGGAATAGTAGGCCACCTCCTTTTCTTTTGTTTCTGGGAATGGAGAATATGTTGTATGTATTTCTGGGTAGTTGATTGAGTAGGACAGTGTCGGAGTGTTTCAGCCAGGATTCGGTTATGCAGAATATGTCTGGTTGGTCGTCTGTGAGTATGTCATGGATGATTGGCATTTTTTTGGTGATCGATTGTGCATTGATGAGGAGTAGTGTAATGAGTGTGATTGTGGTATAGGGTATGTTAGGGTTGGTGTGGATTTTGGTGAGGCGTCTAGTGATGGGTGTGGCTTTAGGAGTGTGGTGGTGGTTGTAGCGATGAGGTAGTTTGGGGATGTATTGGGCTAAGGCCATTGTGTGTGTTTTTTGTGTGAGGGGTTATATTGTTGTGAGTTGTGAGATTGCTTTTAGAAGATTCATGGGTTGAGTGCTGGGAGGCAAATATAGGGGATTGGAAGGTTGCTGAGGGTTGTGGTGGGTTGTGGAGGGATTGGTGGGGAGGGTTGTGGAAGCAGAAAAGTATGCGGGAGTACACTGTACATACTCCTTTCTGATTGTTGTACCTTATATCACCTGTGGATACCCTCACTTTGTATCTAGTTTTGTACCCTGCCTCAGTTTATCTTGTTCATGAATATCTCCCTTAAAGTTCTTTGTCAACATGTTACAATGTATTCCGCCCCAGAGGCGTCAGTTCAGTTCCATGTAAACCGGTGCGATGTGTATTGTATACAGGAACATCGGTATAGAAAAAGTAAAAATAAATAAATAAATAAATAAATGATGGATGGAATGATAAAAAATATTAAAGGTCTGGAGAATAAAGTGGATGCACTAAGTACTGGACATCAGCAAGAATTTCTTCAAATTCAGAAGCAAATTAAAGATTCATCTGAAAAAATTAAAATACTTGAATTAAATGAGAAGAAACATCAAGAATTTCACTCAGCTGTGGTTAAGGATAGAGACAATATAGCTAAGAGAATCGAGGCTATTGAAAACAATTCCAAGCGCTTAAATTTAAGATTTTTAAACTTCCCCAGGATAATTGGGGAAGTTCCTTTAATTACCTTAAAAAAATTTCTGATTGAGAATCTTGGTTTTGCAATAGCTGATTCTCCTATTGTATCTAATTGTTACTTTCTACCTAAACCTAGATATATAATACCACAAGAATCAGGTCAAATGTTTCAAGGAAATTTGACTAATTTTTTGGAAGATTCCCTTGCTCAGGTGATTGATAGGGGTACATTGTTGGCAGTATTTTCCTCAATAGGTGACGTTAATTCAGTTATGAAGAGATATTTTGCCAAATACCCCATCAATCACATGGGTCAAAATATTAAAGTGTTTCCAGACTTGGCTGCTTCCACACAGGTGAGACGGAAAGCCTTTTTAGGCTTCCGTCAAGAGGTAATTGCTTTGGGTTTTTCCTTTAATTTAAGATTTCCGTGTAAGTGTTTAATTGCAAAGCATGATGAAGTTTTCATTTTTTTCATACCTGACCATTTAAAGAATTTCCTGGAACAAAAGAAGTTAACAACTTCATCTCCCGTGCCCAAGGTAAACATAAGTAAATGATAATGCAGGTTTCTGTATTAGCCCTGTTGTTTTAGGAAGCTTAGAGTACTTATACGCCCCTAGTTTTTGTTGTTGAAATGCCCCATCCCTCTCAAGACTGGCTTGAATGATAATGGTGTTGATGATGTAAGGAATGTCTTAAATGTTAGTGAAAATTATTTAATTATCAAACCATTTTTTTTTGTGTGTTCTGTAAATCATTGAGTGTGATTTATTAGAAAATATATAAATAAAGAAAAAAAAAAAGAAATGCACAACACTGGCAGAGTTTAGTGTGTCTTTCTTTGTCTTGTATTGCAATTATAAGGAAATAGGGAGAACAATTTTCAAAAGCATTTCTACAGGTAAGACGCTGTTTTACATGTGAAAATTGGCTTTTTTGAAAACTGCCTGGCCCTCTCTGCGGGTAAGAGCACATGTGTAGTGCCAGTGCATGCAGTGAGAGGAGGTGTACAGCACTGTTTCACTGGAATAAGGACCCGCACAAACAGTAGATGTAGGTCATTTTTCCGACACAGTTTTCAAAGAGAAAGGTTTTAACACAGTATTCCAGCTCGTCCCACAGGAATAGACCCACAAACCTCTCAACCCATGGATGGTGTCAGCTGCATGGCTAAGACCTGGTAACATCAATTAGTATGGGCTGGTAGCGCACTAGTAGAGTCACTGGTTAAAAGTCCAAAAATTGCTGATCTGATTCCTGGAAAGGCTCTTATGTGAACCGAAGTGAAAAAAAGATCTCCCTAGTCAAATTTTCAGTTTCTGACCTCGGAGAGCAGTGGCCAGGTCACTACAACTGAGTCAAAAGTTCGGCTGTTTGAATCATGGCAAACTGCCCACGTGAAATACAAGGGAAAGCACAAAGTCAAAACTTTTATTTTATTTGCCAGTATTAACTGTTTCTGCCTTTGATAGTGTGAGTCTTACAGTAGCAGTTTGTAATCTAAATAAAAACTCAGACAAAAAAGGTTTCACTTTACTGAAGGTAGAACTTGAACTATGTAGCATATCTATATATTTTGCCATTTTTAGATTTCAATGTTATTTTTGTGTATCACTAGGACATATTTCCCATACTCTTAGACCCGGTCAGCACTACTGGGGGACTTACTTCAGCAGGAACTATTGGGAGAGAATAACTGCAGCTTGAATAAGGATGCTACCAAACAGTTGTACTGACACTCTTGACAACCACATAGTGCTTTCTAAAGATGTGCATTGAACTCTGAGCTGCAGCTATGCAAATCTCCTTCACAGATGCTTGTGCTCTTTCTGCTGAGGATGCAACTTTGGATCTTGTAGGAGTGTGCTATGATAAAAGACAGTTCTGATGCTTTTGCTGCTTTGCATGCTTCTGCAGTGCAGGTCTTGATTCCCCTGGCAATAGATATTTTTCATGCAAGTGCTCCTATTTTGTCTCCATTTAAAACAAGCAGTTCTATTTTTCTGAATTTCGTTTTTGCAAACTAATACTTTAGGATTCGCATTACATTTAATAAATGAAGCACTTTCCTTAGTTATTCTTTGACTGCAGTGTCTAGAAAAATCTCTCTCAACTCAGATGAAAAATAGAGGGCTTAGTAATAAACAGTGAGGAATTTCTGCCAGTTCATGTCGGCTCACCAATCCAGAACCTTTTTTGTTCTTGCTTCCTTTTCCCCATTGGGAAAAGTGGAAGGTGCAGGCCACCACTGGACCCGACCCAATACCTTTTTAATTTTAAAAATTACTACTGGTAACAAAAACCTACACAGTTCTCCTACGTTTAGGGAAGATTTTGTGTTCCATACTTGGGTGTTTTTCTTTCTGCTTCTGACCTGCATTCTCGCAGAGAGACATTGCAGATGGATTTGGATACCCTGTTCAAGTGGATGGCAGAGCAGCAACACCTCCATCAACAAGCAGGACCAGTGCAGGAGAATTTGGCGCCCTAGACAAACCTTCAGTCATGCACTCCTAACCTTAGCTTACCTACTGAAAAACAGCTCCAGCACAGCACTCCCTTCTTTGGCAGTATTGGCTTTCCCTCTCTGGGCCTTGTGCTAATGGGATCTTACCACCCCCAAAACTTTGTCACTTTAGGCAACTGCTTAGTTTGCCTAATGGAAGCACCGGCCCTGTCAACAAGTACAACAGCAGTTCCTTCACCAGTTCCCCCAACAGCAACAGCAGACATAACAGTGGACAGAGAACTTCCAGTGAATCGAACAGCAGCTCCTGCAACAGGTGATTGCTCTAGGCTCCATCTCCTCTCTAGGAGGAGCCCCAACAAGAGATGGTGCCCCACTCAGCCAGCTAGAGTAGACCTTTGTTTAGAAGGGCCTTGTCAATGACCTGGAAGTCTTGGTGACTTTTGAAAGAGCAGCAGAAGCAGCAGCATGGCCCAGAGTACAGTGCATCTTACAGTTAGCCCCATTCCTTGTAGGGGAGGCCCAAGCAGTCTCCCAGACCAAAAGTGAGTAAACTACAGCTCATGAGCCAGAACTCGCTCATCAACACATTTTTTGCAGCCTCCCTGCCTCTGTCAGGAGCAATTTTACCTCCGGCCCGCCAAAGCCATCCTTGATCTGCCTGCCCAATGTCATCATCGATGACCTTTGTTGATGACTGTGGTGAACTGAACACACTGCCTTTCTCCATGCTGCTTCTGTTCACCTGAAGCCACTCAGTTGCTGCAGGCAAACTGCGCTGCTCTGGAGTAGGACTCCTGGGGAGCTCTACTGAGCACTGCACATTCGTACCACTTCCTTAGGGACCCAAAGAAGAGCACATTAAAGCATGTGTTATGAGTGGCGTGAGTGTGAGCCCTTAGTGCTGTAGCATAGTTGATACAGCCTCGTAGATGAACCTACAAAGCCTACACTGATAGCTGGCAAATGTGCCCTGGAGCAGGAAAGGCTGCAGCTTCATCTATACCAGGTGCCTTCCCCGCAGGTTGAGCCCTTGGATTCTAGCAGCTGGGTGCCAAGGGCAGTTGAGCAAGCAAGAGTCCAAGAACAAGTCAAGGTCAGGGCAGGCAGCAGACAGGAGATACCGAGGGTCGGGCCAAGGGGTAAGCAAGCATGAGGAGGTCAAAGGCTGAGGTCAGGTCCAGGAGGCAGGCAAGCAAGGTCAGGTCCAAGGCCGAGGCAAGAGGTTAGTACCAGGAGATCAGGCCGAAGATTGGACAAAGACAGGCGAGGTGAAACTGGACATGACAGGCTAGGCAAGACAAGGCTGGATGAGGCAGGCTGGGCGAGGCAAGGCAAGATGAGGCAGGTTGGAAGGCAAGGCTGGAACAGGAACACAATAACAGGATTGCTAGTGCAACACCCCACCCCGCCTCCCCTATGCGCTTCATCCCCCACCCCCGCGCTACCCCCCCACTTTGTCGTCTCTTGTATATAATTAATTTATGTCCAACCTGGTTAACCACATGTAATCTCATTTAATAACTGTGGCGCCCGTTGGCTCTACAGTAAAGTTGTCACCTTTTAACTTCCTATCCTTCCTCCATTTATCATTGTAATTTCCTTTCTCAGTTGTCTGTAAACCGACATGATGTTTTTTTTTACGAATGCCGGTATATAAAAGTTATAAATAAATAAATAAATAAATAAATAAAAAACAAACTACTTCAAGACAGGAGACCCACTGCTGAGGCAGATTGCAGAAGGCGTGGCTGGGTTTAAATTCCCAGCCGCGCGACATCATTGGAGGGCACCGACGCTAAGGTTTCCCGCCATGGGGCTTGCTAGCATGTGTGGATACCGTGCGCACGCGCCTGTTTAGAAAAAAATGCCAGCAGAGGAGTGATGGTGGTGTGCTGGGCCGCAGCCTGAGCAGGGAAACGTCCAAGTGAGTGCGGTCAGTTGCGGGTCTGCCCTGCCACCAGCCAAAGATAATAGCCTTCATGTGCGTGGGAGTCCAAGCAGGACAGGAAATGGGAGCTGATCAGAGTGGTGACAGGAAGTGGAAAATCAGAGGGATTGTGACTGATACTGTGAAGCTTCAGTACGCGCTCCAGGTCCCTCTCTGGGGGAAGCTTTTCATGAGGCCATAACTCAGGTGCCACCCAGGACATGGGGATGTGTGTTCCAATTTTTTCCCTGGGCTCGGTGCTCTCCCTCAGGCAAACTATGCCACAGCTGGGGAGAGTACAAGAGGAGGATAGGGAGATGCTGGGGAGAGTGCTGATGTTTGGGAGGGGTCTCCTGAGATCGAAGAGGGGACCATGCTAACCTGAATCTTTTTTTTCTATTTAAACTACCAGGCTTCATTAAAACTACTAGAAATCCCCTCCCTCAAACAAGCACGGCTATGGGAGTCTCATAAGCGCATTTTTTTCTATTGCGGGCCCAGCCCTAAGGAATAGTCACCCACTGGAAATAAGAGCTGAAAAGGACCTGCTTCATTTTAGGAAGTACTAAAGTTTTATTTGTTTACCGCGGCCTGCCCTGACTGATGTGATTCCCTTCCGCCTCTTAACCTTTCAGGTTTCCAGTAGTTTTTGCTCCTTAATTGCTAGTGCTGCTTAATATTAAATTACTGTTTGTCTGATTTTATTTTGTACATTTTTTGTACTCTGTTGAGATTTGCAGCTCAGCAGAATAGAAGTTTGTATAAATAAATAAATGAACCACTTTAAATCAGTGTTACCTATCTAATCACCTCAGTTTGTTCTATGTTTAGCATCAGTCTGTTTCCCATCATCCACTGCTTGATGGCTGAAATACAAATTGTTACTTCAGCCAATGCATGTTGAATTGAAGGTGATATAGGAATAAAGAACCGAAGGTCGTTGGCATAAAGCTGGAACTTGACATCAAGTCCGGCCAGCAATTAACAAATTGGTTTCAAATAGATGTTAAAAAGAATGGCTGACAATGCTGAGCCTTGAGGTACCCCTGTCAGAGGGTAATAGGAAGAGACTGAATGATCCATCCTGACTTGTACCCTCCTATCAATCAGATAGGACCTAAACCATTCTAATACCGTATCCCTAATACTGATCGCCTCTAATCTAGATAAAAAAATAGAATTATGAAGGGTATCGAATGCAGCAAAAATATCTAAAATGGCCCATACACAGCATGCATTAGTGTCAAATCCTCAATGAAACCTTCCAGACATAATATAAGTAAAGTTTCTGTATTGTAGCCAGAATGGAAATCATATTGATGCCAATTGAGAAATTCATGTTCCTCAAGATATTCATTGAGCTGTTTTAATACCATGTCCTCAAGAATTTTATTTAAGAATGATAGAAAAGATATAGGACAATAATTTGATAACTCAATATGATTTAAATTAGGGGAGATCCTCTATCCTGATTAGTTTCACAACTTTTTAAATCACTCCCAGGTCTCCCAAATACTATCTGGTTTCCTGAAACTCAATTAAGAAATGTTGTAAAGACTATCAGAAAGGCTTGCTGTAATTCTCTATACAACCCAAAAAACTCTCAGCAGGGACAGTTTCATGTCCCCTTGGTGGTATAACTTGGCTTCTGCGCGGTGAGCCTCACCACCCTCCTAACTTCTCCATGTGTTGTTTCTTCTTTCCTATCTACCGATCCCTCTATGGAACTTACCTTCTTCAGACTCGAACGCAGAACTCAGAAAGCTGGCTTCCTCAATTATTCTCTCTTCTAGGGTCTTCTTCCCCATCCCGAAGTTCCGCAAGGTGGAAAGCGAGAACCTCCTCAGATCTTTCCAGGCGCGACCATACCTAGCCAGCACCAACCCTGGACAATTGAAACACAAAGCAAATGAGGACTCTTGACCTGCTCAGCCCCCAGAGGAACTCTGCAGAACTTAACATTCAATGGGACACAATTAGGCTCCATGCTCTAGAAGCCATGACGGTCACCTCGGATAAAATGATAGGTTCTCTCTCCTTTTTGGGGGCAGTCTCTTTAGCAAAAGTTAGCCTGCACATGTTGTGCCTTGGCAATGCTGCAGCCTTGCAAACTCCTTCCTGGACAAGGACACATGGGCTGCCGCTTGTGAGGAAAATGAATAGTTAAGCCATATAACCACCAGTCTCAGGGAAAAATGTTTTCAGGTCCTCTAGAAAAAAGCCATTTGCAGAAGTTAATCAAGATCAGTATAGGTATATAAAGGTTTATTTCTGTAAGGTAAAAAGCACGTGTACTCAGGAGCTATAGGTTTCATGCAGCAGTGCCATTTTGCATATGGAGCTACTTTATACTGGAAATAATTTCTGTACCAAAAAAATTAGCATTTTTTTTTTTTAGCTTTCTTTCCACAAATAATCTTCTTTACTGCATTTCACAGGGGGAAGAGGAATTGTTAAAATCCCATATCTTTTTATTTCTCTCCTGGAATATTTCCCTCCCTCACACCATGAGCATATTTGCGGCCTAACATGGAGGGGGACCTAGAGTTCTTCCTCGGCATTTTGTGTTTTGACAGAACCATTCACTTTCCAACGCCTCCCAGGCCACAACCCAGTACAGATTTTAACCTGGGGGTCTCAGCCACACAAACCTGTCATAATTCTCAGGCGGACTCCTTGATCGTGGTGAGAGAGCCTGCTGACCCAGCAGCCCTGAAATCACTGGCCAGGATCACGGTAGCACCATACGGTGATCCCGGCTGAAGAAAGGTAATGGGAGGGTTAGGATAAGGGCCAGGGAGTGATAGGCACAGGACGGCTCATTCTGAAAAAACTTAAGCAAAATTGGGGCGCAGGAAGGGATTTGGGGGAGGAGAGAGGCCAGCGCCAGTCCTTCAAATTTTGCTTTAAGAATATTTTGAGGGGTTTGGGGTCATGCGGGCTCAGCCCAGCTAGGTACGTTTTTGCCATTGACTGTGGGGGGGTTGTTGGGGAAAGGGCTAACCAGGTCCATGCTCCATTTTTTATTTTTTTTTAGCTATTCCCCACTTAACTGGACATGTTCTTTAAATATAGCCAGTTAGGTCTAAAGTTATCCAGATGTAAGAGGCCAGATAACTTCGGACCTATTCTCAGCCACCTCTTATTAGCTGGGAGGGAGGGAGGAGCGTACTGCTTGGATTTCAGCAAAGCTTTTAATACTGTCCCCCCACAGGAAGCTCGTTAATAAGCTGAGCAGCGTGTAGATGGGTCCCAAGGTGGTAGACTGGATTAAGAATTGTTTGGACGATAAACAGAGGGGTAGTGGTAAGTGGAATTCAATCAGAGGAAAGAAAGGCAATTAGCAGAGTGCTTCAGAGATCATTACTGGGACTAGTTCTCATCGCCATCTTTGTGGGAAATATCGTGGAGAGGTCAGAAGGAAAAATGTGCTTTCTTGCAGATGAATAAGATCTGCAAAAGAGTGGACACTCCTGAGAGAGTAGATATAATTAGAAATGATCTAAGAAACCTGGAGGAGTGGTCAATTACACTTTTTTAAATCCTGCTAAGGGTTACACACTACTTTGTTGATTATTTTTCCTTTTGCTTTAACCACACTATGTGACACTTTGGCAACTTGTGTAAAAATTGTCATGCCAATAAAGTTATTTGAATCTGTTTGCTCATGTTTGCCTCATCCCCTTCCCACCTGTTGTCTGGAAGGGGGTGGAGCAGGAAGCAGAAGACAGTTCTCTGATGATTGAGATGCCTAGGGATGGGGAGAGTCCTGGGGTCAGGAAAGTGGGATAGTGCTGGATTCGGGCTTGGGGACTAGGGTGAGTCTCATACCCGGAAACACTCCAGATCTGATCCAAAGGAATTGCTTGACCTTCAGGCCAGCTCCAGCTGCACAAACCAGAAGCAGGCCTCGAAGAAGAAAGCAGGTGGACTGCACAAGCAGGAGGAGCATCAAAGCTTATGTGGCAGAAGAAGAAACAGGAGCAGCATCAGATCTGCGCAATGGAAGGAGGAACATTGGCTGCATGTTGCAATGAGGAAACAAGTGCATTGTAGGCCCCCAAGTGGTGGAAGGAGGAGGAATCAGTCTGTTGCATGGGCCTGAAGGGAAATGCTGCTGCCCTGCCGGGGAGTGGCAGGAGGGGAGCATGGAGCAGGCCGGCCCAGAAGATACCACGGGGTATCTTCTGGGTCGGCCTGGGCGGAAAATCCCCGAGCCAATCTTTACGCGGAATCTGCCCCTGAGTGAGGTGCTGGGATTATCCCTAGAAGTGGGGGAGGGGGACGCAAAAAGGTTGGGAGAGAATGACAGAAAGAGAGAGAGCAAAAAAGTGTATGAGAGTGGGTGGGCCACCACCAAAAGCCACATGAGATAAGACTGAAGTACCTAAATATGTACATCCTCGAAGAGAGGAGAAACAGGAGGGACATGATAGAGTCATTTAAATTTCTGAAAGATTATAATGCACAAGACAAAAATATATTTTAGTAGAAAAGAAGTTGTAGCACTAAGGGTATATGATATGAATCTCCAACTGGGTAGGCTCAGGAACATCATCACAAAATACTTTTTCACAAAGGATGATGGTTGCCTAGAATGACCCCCCAGAAGAAGTTATGATGACAAAAAAAACCAGTAGTGGAATTCAAAAAAGAATGGACTATGTGGAAGATCCCTAGAGGCAAGACAATGGGCCTGAAGTACTCGGTAACCTGCATGGAGTAATGGGCACTGGGGATAACCTGCAAAGAGAAACAGTATAAACCAAAGCAGCATTGGCAATGCCTTGTGCTTCTTACAATGCATTTGGGTAACCTGCATTCTAGAAGCAATTCAGGTAACTGGTATGGAGCACTGGTTATAATCCTAAACAGCAGTGGTGTAATTGCACTGGGCCTCATCAATAAGAATGAGGAGGCTGGATTTTACCATGGAAGAGGCCTTCTAGTGGACATGGTGGAGGCCATCATTATAACAAATTTTGGGCATGATAGGAAAAGGGTGCGGAGATCATTTAAAAGGTGTGGGGAAAAAGAGTTGGTCCTGGGTTGCATGTGAGAACTCGTTATGTGCATCTATGCAACTGCAGCACCTCAGACTAGATTGGCCATTTTAGTCTTTCTCTGCCGTCGTTCACTACGTTATTGTGTATGTTACTATCACAGAAGCAATGGCATAACTTCCTGGAATTGCAATATTTATTAAAATAAAAGCTTTATTATTCAGCATTCATAGGGGGTGCCAGTTAATCAAATATGCTGGTTACCTGAGAGTCCTTTGTTTCCTGCTCCAGCCCTTCCACTCCCAGGCAGCAGCGTGCAGGATCAGGAGGGGCAGGGGTGGGGATGAAGTGAATGGAGCACAGAGCAGAACAGAGAAAAGCTATTCTGATCCTTAGTCCAGCTCCTCTCTTCCTTTCATTCTGCCCCACTGAAGCCGCTGCCTGGGCAGGATGATGGTTAACAGAGCATTCTGCATGGTAAAGGACCAGATAATGGAGCTTTTACTCTATTGTGATTTATTTATATTTATATGTAGAATGTCTAGTCATTGATGCATGGTTATGGATTACCTCTTACCAGTCATTGACTATTGCTGCTAAATAACTGATTGCTGTATGATTTAATTATGACTATTCATGTGTTTTATGGATTGCATTTTGCTGTGGGTTTTGATAATTTTGTATTGTGATCCGCTTTGAATGAATATTGTTTTGGGATCTGCAGAACGCAAGTAAATCAAATCAATATTAAGGCAGAAGAATATTAAATCTTCTTAAATAAATAAATAAAGTAAAATATTCAAGCTTGGTTTTTAGCACAAGAATCACTGTGCGTGTCCCTTTTCTAAGAATTCTGTCAGAGCCTCTTACTGTATTTGAAGAGTGGTACCACTACCTCATGCATTCTTCTGATGTGAGCAACACAATGCAAAGCTGAACACCCCCCCCCCCCCCTCCAAATCCAACGAAGCAAATGACACTGCTCCTATAAGGAAGACCTTTTTATTGTTCCTTCTGATTGCCAATTGTAACATCCGTAACTTGTACTTGAGATCTCTTTATAAAAAGGATGGATGGTCGTGCCAGCAGGCTGAAAAAGCATTTAATTGGCTAAAGGCCATTTTGTGATCTACCGTAACAAAAGATTCACACTTGGTTCCATTTATTTTTGGAGAAATAACAGCGCTTTGCTTGCCCAGCATTACAGTCTGATTGTATGTGATGAGTTGGCAAATACTTGCCTGCTGTATTGTCACGAATCCCCATGTGCTCGTAGAGGGGTAAGCGCGGCCGGTCAGCGATGTCCTCAGACTTGTTGACCAACGCTTCCTTTATTACCTCAAACCCATTCAGCACCACCAGGTTTCGCCAACAAATCTGAAGGCTGAAGATGTTCCCAAACCTTTTACTCAACTGTGAAGGGCAGAGTAGGGAAACGATGGAAAAATTATACATGTAGCAAGGACAGGAAGAGCAGGAACAGATCAGAGGGCTGGGGAGGGCAAAGAAGAAGAGTGACAGAAAATAACTATGTGGAAACAGAAGTAATACAGACACAAACAATTCTCTAGCCATTTTTTTTTTTTAAGTGGGTATGAGACTGTAGGACTCATACTACAAGGCACTGGTAACTGAGGCTACTGAGAAAGCTAAAACCGAGGAAGCAAGAGGTGATGTCATAAGGTTCTGCAGATACATACTGTTTCACTACGGCAGTGATTTTTCTAAACAGCAGATTTACAAAGCTATTCACAAGTATAAACAATGTAGATTTGTTGGATTCTGTTGCATTTTAGCATGGCTGGACTACCTTCACAAATCAGCCTGGGAAACTTACTCCTGCCAGCTCAGCCTTTAATTTCTGAGATCGATAGTTGAGCTTTGCACAGAAGGAAAATAAACAATTTACAATCTATTCAGTGCTGCTTCTGAGTACCAATTGCGTAAAAGCCTCCATGTCTCTTCCTGTCCCTCCATATGGGTTACAGATTTCTCCCTGATGCTTCCCACTAGGAACGGAGCAGACATCTCCCAATGTGGACAGGCCCACTTGATCAGGTTCAGAAGAGGTTTTACTATATTGCCACCACGCAAGGATTTTAGGATTGGTGCTGTCTTATATCAAACCTCTTGGGAACAGTTCACGTGGGTTAAGGTACAACTGCCTTCCAGAGGTATGCAGACAAAAATGTTTAATTTTGGGTTTTTTTAATTTCCCCACTTTCGAGTTTTTTTTGTTTTGTTGGTTTTTAGTGCACACTAACTGGAAATTAGGGTGCACGATTTTGATTTAGTGCGCACTAATTTTTAGTGTGCAGTAACTGAAACAAAATTTTAAAAATGCTGCACATCCCTGCTGCCTTCTACTCACTTCGCTGATCAATGCAGCAAACAAACAAAGAATGTGCAGTACAATGGGGGCAGAATTCAGAAAGCCGGTGAGTGGAGGAGCTGTCTAGCTAAATTTAAACAGATAACTTGTTCTGGACATTCAGCGGGATAAACGCCTCACTGAATATATTCATCTACCGTTATCCGGCTACATGGTACGTCTGAGCATAACTGGTTACGTTTTAAAGTTATTCGCTGCACGTGGCTGGATAACTTGCCACTTAACTGGATTTATTCAAAAGATATCAGGTAAAGTGACAGCAAAGGGGAGCAAAAAAAAAAAAATCTCCAGGGCCTCCAGGCTTAAATTTTGAGCATCCCTAGCTTCTCAAAACCAGTAAGAGATTCGGGCAGCCAAAGGCTCAATTCCACTTCCACCCCTCCAAACAGAACAAATGCAAAATTTGAAAGGCATCCCCCCCTCTCTCGCTTACCCATTTTATTTTAATAAAAATCTGGCTCCCTCCTGCCCTCTCCCCAACCATAACCTCTTGGTCACCCTCCTTACTCTCCCTGATCTGCAAAACCCCAGCTGGGAGCTCTGAGGCAGAACTAAAGTTATCCGACTAGCTTAGCCAAATATAGTTGAAAACTGGCTAACTTTGCCCCCCCCCCCCCCCCCCTGGAATGCCCCTACATCATCTGGCTACATTTTAGCTCGATAAGTGGCCCCAATATTCAAAAGTTGGCATTTAGATGGATAACTTGTGAATTATCTGGTTAAAGGCCTTTGAACAGTGACCCCCAACGTGGCCATGGATTCAAAGGATGATTCTGCAGATAAGGGGGCACTCCTTTCGGGAGGGTACTACCGAGAATGCGAGAGAAAGGGGGTCTTCTGGATTCCCCAATCTCTCTCGTGCAGAAATAAGAGTCCACGAACTTAACACATCTGTGACAAGCTTTAAAGAGTTATTCTCATTTCCCCAGGTCATAAACATATCCAAGTGGACTAACGTGGCAACCACAATACTTTGTCCAGTCTCTCTCCAAATTCCTCTGACACGATGACACCAGAGAAACTATGTAGTACGTGCTGCTTTTCCAAACACTCCCATTCCCTGGAAAATCCCCAGAGAAACACCTTATGTGAGGCCAGAGAGGTGCACTGGCTCACACCATTCCCTGAGTGAGGGCAGTGGATTAAGGTCGTGAGGGACTTAACCCCAGAATTACCTTTTCTCACAGAGGAGAGAGGAGGCTGGCTAGAAGCCGGGTGATGGGTTTGTTTTCATAGCAGGAATATATCTGGAGCCTTCCCAGTTGTGTACAATCCTAGCTATAATGTCTTCTATTTTATTACCAAAATGAAAAAAACCCTCAGAATTTGTAATAAAGCAAGCTTCTCTTTGCCCTCTGGTGCTACAAGGTGTTAAGAGCTACTTGTGTCCTGGTAAACTGAGTTTTAATAGACAACAAAGGACTAAAGGCAAACCCAGGTCTGTCAGCATGCAATTGCCTTTTAAGACCAGTATGACTTTATTCAGTTCCATATGCTTTTGGGCAACATACACTATAATATGGCTATGGAAAACGACCTTAACTCTTTCCCAAAACAGAGTTCTTTGATAACCCGTATTAAAATAAACAAATTCCTCCCACTTATTAAGTAAGAAAGATTTGAAAACAGAATCTTGGTAAAGATGGGATGGAAATCTCCAGTGACCTTTAACTGGGATGTCCGTTGGGCCCTCATGGTTCATCCAGATTAAGGAGTGGTTCGTATTTATTTATTTATTTGTTTTTATATACAGACATTCAACGCATATTGTCACATCGGTTTACACAGAACAAGTTGAGAAAGTTACATTGCAACAGGATATGGTAACTGGGAGAGCAAAAGAGGGGGAGAGAGATTTAACAGGGAGATAAGGCAAATAAAGAAAATTTAACAAGCAAATAAAGCAGATAAAGAATAACTGGGAGGGGGTTTCTCTTATGTTCATTTAGGCATGTGGAGGATCGGGATTGTGTGTTAATTGAGTCACACAGGATCAGTGTAGGAGTGTGTGGGATGGATAGTGGAGAATGGGGAATTGGGCATTTCATGGAGGAAATGGGTTGGCGAGTGAAGGGGGGGGGGAGGAGAGGGTGAGAGTGAGTTGAGTGGTGATTGTCCTCAAGATGTTGTGAAGGCTTTTTGGAAGAGCCATGTTTTTAGTTTCTTTTTGAAAGTTTGTGATGTTGGTTCGAGTCTTAGGTCGGAGGGGAGGGTGTTCCATAGGGGGGGGTCCAGCTATGGAGAAAGCACGTTCTCTGGATGAGTTGTGGTGGGTTAGCTTTGGGGAGGGGGTTGTGAGAAGACCGGTGTTTGTGGCTGTATTTGTATTTGCCATGAAATCTATCTGCACCTTAGAAACTTTGTTAAAAAAATAACAGCAAATGATCTTTTCAAGATTTGGTTCCATGGGCTTGGCATACATGGGTAAAATCCCTTTCCAGAGGGTACAATCTACACCAAATATCGGTCAAATCTAGAGAGTTGCACAGTTATGAAACACCCCATAACCACGCTCCAAGGGATGATCCACTATAGCTTGATTTATCTAGAGACGGGTCATAGACACAACTAAAGTCCCCACCTATCAATAACATTGAGCGTGCAGAAGGATGCATAACTGGGAAATATGTTGAAAGAGAGTATACATTAGTATAACGCAATAGGGGTAACATGTAAAGTACCCTGTACAATAAGATAGTGATTTCTGCATCAGCTAAGAACATAAGATATGCCATACTGGGTCCATCAAGCCTAGTATCCTGTTTCCTATAGTGGCCAATCCAGGCCTCAAGTACCTGGCATGTACCCAAACATTAAATAAATCTCAAGCTGCTATTGCTTATTAATTAATAGCAGTTTATGGATTTTTCCTTTAGGAACTTATCCAAACTTTTTTTTAAACAGTTACACTACATCCTCTGTCAATGAATTCCAGAGCTTAACTATGCACTGAGTGAAAAAGATTTTTCTTTGATTTATTTTAAATGAGCTACTTGCTACCTTCATGGAGTGCACTCTAGTCCTTCTATTATCTGAGAGAGTAAATAACGGATTTACATTAACTTGTTCAAGTTCTTTCATGATTCTGTAGACCTCTATCATATCCCTCCTCAGTTGTCTCTTCTCCAAGCTGAAATGTCCTAACCTCTTTAGCCTCTCTTCATAGGGCAGCCGTTCCATGTCCCTTATTTTGGTTGCCCTTCTCTGCACTTTATCCAGTGCAACTATATCTTTTAAAGATGCGGCGACCAGAACTGAACACAGTATTCAAGGTGCCGTCTCACCATGGAGTGATACAGAGGCATTATGACATCCATAATTTTATTTGCCATTCCCTTCCTAATAATTCCTACATTCTGTTTGCTTTTTTGATTTCCACAGCACACTGAGCTGAAAATTTCAAAGTATTATCCGCTATGACACCTAGGTCTCTTTCCTGGTGGTAGCTCCTATGATAGAACCTAACATTGTATAACTACAGCAAGGGTTATTTTTCCTAGCAGACAGTTAAATAGAAATGTGACAATAATTCAGCGAAAAGACCTTATCACAAATTGTCTCTTTCTCTCTTTTTTCTTAGTTAATATACAATCTTTAACCAGAAAAACTATGCTTATATCAGATATTCTGATAAAAAATAATCCGGACTTCCTAGCCATTACTGAGACATGGCTAAAATTGAGTGATAAAGTCACTGTAAATCAGATAGATAATATAGAATACAATATTTTTTCTATGCCAAGGCTCCAGCGCAGAGGAGGTGGCCTAATGTTAATCATCAAAAAAATACATTTAAAATGAAATCGGTTCCAAGTCAAATAACTCAGAATTATGAAGTTGCCATATTAGCTTCTGAATACTTACAAATTTGTCTAGTGTACTGCCCTCCTGGACTTTTAGAGCACAATGTATCGCTGATCATTGAGCTCTTCATAGCCAACCTTGATCCTAGAAAACCCTCCATAGTTCTTGGAGATTTTAACTTACATTTCGACATTCAGCCATCATCTGCAACTTGTCAAATGCTAATAGAGGCATTATTAGCTCTAGGATATAAGACAGAATCCATTAAACCTTCACATAAAGCAGGCCATTCTTTGGACGTAATTTTCACCAACTTCAATTTAGTGAAAAAAATAAAAACGAAATACACACCGGTCCCATGGTCCGACCACTTCCAAATTAAAGCAAACATAGTCTTCAACAAAAATAAGGCTCAGCAGTGTACCATTAATCTTTCTTTTGACTTTCGACCTCCCTTTAATATTGACACAACACAAACATTATTAGAACAACAATTGCCCTCTATAGATATTTCAAATATAACAAATGCAACACAGTCATGGTTCTCAACCACAAAACAAACAGCGGACGACACAAATCCAGTAAAAACGAAACACATTAAAATGAAAAAAAGATCAAACCCCTGGTATAATAACAACATTAAAGAAATGAAACAAAAACATAGGGCCAAAGAGCGAGCATGGAGAAAGAAAAAATGCACCTCAACTCTTACCAATTACCGGATATTTCTGACTCAATATAAGAATTTAATAAATAACACAAAATAAGAATACTATAGCAATAAAATTAAAAAATTCTCGGGAAATCCAAAAGCATTATTTGAAATAGTGAACAAACTAACTACTGATCCAAATCAACCTGACGCATATACCAACCAAAATCTCAGCCAGGATTTAGCGTTATTTTTTAAAACTAAAATAGATCTGATCATCTCTAGTTTTGACAAAACTCCCACCCAAGAAGTTAAATTGAATAAACACGACATACCTCTAACTGATCTGAATTTAAAGAAACATTAACAGACGAAGTGACCAAACTGATCCAGAAATTAAATCCTGCACAACACCCTGTGGACGTGATACCAATTTCAGCGTTAAAACAGATGGTGCAAACTATTGCCCCTACGATCTTTATTATCATTAATTTATCGGTAGGTGAAGGCTCCTTACTCACTGAACTCAAACAAGCTATTATCAAACCTATTTTGAAAAAAAAAAAAATCTTGACAAAATCCTAAGCAATTATCGACCAATTTCAAACCTTCCATTTCTTGCAAAAATAATTGAAAAAGTGGTCTTAAAACAACTAAATGAACACCTAGAAAATAACGAGGTTCTCTATCCTACGCAGTTCAACTTCCAGAAAAATTTAAATACAGAAACTGTACTACTCTCCCTACACTGGGAAGAAATTTCTACTCCTGATTGACCTCTCAGCAGCATTCAATACTGTCGACCACAATATTATGGTTCACAGATTAACTGAAATCAGAATATGTAGTAAACCTTTAAAATGATTAACAACATTCTTAAATAACAGAACATACCAAGTCAAAATCAACAACGTCTCATCCGAAACTATAAATCTTGATACCGGAGGCCCGCAAGGCTCTGCGCTGTCAGTGACACTATTTAATATCCACTTAATTCCACTACGCCACCTATTATCAGGACTCGGATTAAAGTATTATTTGTATGCTGATGACATACAGATTATAATTCCGGTTACCGATATATTAGAGAAAGCTTTTCAACTGATATCATTATACCTAAAAGTAATCAAACAACTCTTAAATCAACTGAAACTCAGTATCATTATTGCAAAGACAGAAATAATTGTATTAGTAAGAAAAATGTCACCAAATAATAGTAACCTGTCATTTAATTATGAGAATTTCCAAATTAAGACGTCATCTTCAATCAGAGATCTAGGGGTTTACATAGATCAAGAATTAACCTTCAAAAATCACATTGCCAACAAAACGAGAGAAGGGTATTATAAATAGCTCATTTTGAGGAGACTAAAACCTCAACTAAAGTTAAAAGATTTCAGAACGGTGCTACAGGCATTCATTTTTTCATCCATTGTTTATTGTAACGCCCTGCTGCTTGGATTACCCTATTCAACAATTCGACCTTTGCAAATCATGCAAAATTCTGCCGCATGAATACTGACAGGTACTAATAGAAAAGAGCACATTACTCCTATTCTGAAGGAGCTCCATTGGTTACCAATTGAACAGCAAGTACAGTTTAAAACCCTATGTATTCTCCATAAGGCAATACATGGGGAAAAGGTTGAATGGCTGAACGCCGCAATAAGGTTACACACACCGCAAAGAAATTTAAGATCCGCCAACAAAGGCCTACTATGCATCCCTTCGATGGTATCAGCAAAATTAACAGCAGTGAGAGACAGAGCCCTGTCACTTGCCGGCCCAAAAATTTGGAACAATCTACCAGTCGATATAGGACTTGAAACAAATATAGCAATGTTCAGGAAAAAGGTCAAAACATGACTTTTTCAACAGGTATTCAATGAAGATGATGGTAGTCGAGAAACAGGAACCTAATTATGGAGACAAATGAGAAGAGATGATGAGTAAGGCAGATTGTTGAATGTTTTGTAGTATGTGTTTCCTGTTTAGGACTTTTTTTTTTTATTATAAATTGTAATGGAATTTAAATTTGTTAGCAATATTGTTTTATCATTCTGTAATTCTTGCTTGTTTTATTTGTAATGTGAAATGATGTAAACCGGTATAGAAATTTTAATAAATAAACTGTAAGACAGAACAGAGTCGGATGCTCGTGAAGAATCAGTCCCTGCTGCAACAGATCCATGTGCGGTGGAAGACAAAAGGCTATGTCCACCAGGAGTCTCCTCAGATCCGCATACCATGGACACTTGGGAAATCAGGGCTGGCAGTTTGTCTCAATGAAAGAACCGTGACATGGTCTGATACAGTTCCAGTCCTAGAGGAATTTCCCCATCATCCAGGGAATCAGAAACAGTCTCATCATCACTGCCATCTGAGTTCCTGTCGGGACCACCGGAATGAGCAGAGGCGTCCCCTGGTGCTGAACTACAGGATTGGAAAAGGGAGGGGCCACTGGCTGAGGGTCCTGACAGGATTGGGCGAAGTTAAGGACTGTGCTTAGGCCTGAGTGCAGCAGGAGAGAGCCTTATATAGGGAGAAGGCTCTGACAACATGAGAGGGCGTCGCAGGCCCTTTAAATTGCAGGAGGTTGATCACATGCGCGCCTAGAAACAGCCCAGAGTTGGCGTCTCCCCGCAGACTGCCGCACGTTCAGTTGGGGGACCTGCCCTGGCGTCGAAGGCATCTTTTGAGGGCTTGGGGCTGGAGGCAAGAGCTGCGGCCCTGATCTGCGGACCACCGATCAAAACAGTCAGGAAAGGTTTTTAGTTCATGAAAGACCAGATTAACTGCTAGAAATGCTGCAGCTTGTCCCTAGTGGGCTTATATCAGCTATTAGCACCCCTAAAATGTTGACGCCTGGATTTTAACTTCCATCCCCCCAAAAAACTCCTGGGTTTACAATTTGTATTTTCCATAGAGAAACCAGGACTGTAATCCCCAGAACATGAAAGTTTCAGGATGAGAAAGGGACAAATCTGTTTCTGGCAAAAAATGTATCACTTTTGTTTTTGTTTGCTGAAATGGCTTTAATTTGCTTTTCTGTTTTTCCCTCCAAAGCCCTGTATAGCCTCTCCAGTTCTTAATGGAGGTTCTGGTCATGCCACTTCCCCCTCCCTCACATGCCACCACAGCCATCTGTGTCCCGCACACTTTAATCTCTGTCCATGTGGGGCAGCTTTCACGCCATGCCATTTCTGATCATCCGTGCCTAGCCAACCAATGGCAACAGAGCAAAAAAAACATAGGACTGGGCTTGGCATTAAAAGGACTTTTGTACATTTGCTTTCCTCGTTATTTCTTCTCCATTAACCTAGAACATCGTCGCCCTCTGCTGACTGAGAAGGACCCAACAAATGCTCTCCTTAGGACAACCAGCAGGTACTGGCATCGCCATTAATGCAGTGTCTGGCAACACTTTACCCATCTCGCCATCCTTCCACTCTCCTATGGTTACCAGATGGCTTCATGTCGTCAGGGACAGGTTATGCCTCTCCTGGTTTTACTCCCATTGTATCAATACACTTGTAGTTCTATTTTTCTTAACAAAACTGGAATTAAAAATACTCAGACAATAGAGGGCAATACTAGGACTGGCTTATCCTGGTACCATCCGGAACATGTAGGGCTTCATTCTACAGCATTTTTGATCCAAAGAATAAAAAGACCCAAATCAGAATGTAAAGAGCCCACGCCTAATATTTCTTTTAAAGAATGTTGTGATTCATGAATTTACAGAAATCATTTAAAAGTCACAAAATATTTCTTTTTGGAGCATTAAAAAATTCAATGGCTAGATATATATATATATAGGGCAGACGAGCAAATAAGTTCTGGAAGACTTTGTTTAAAAATAAGCAACACAAAACATGCTGGTTTTAAAAAATTGTTACATGCAGGGCCAGTGAAGGCACTAATCAGCCACCTAGAGTATCAGAAGTTTGGTGATGGCTGCCTAGCAGCAGCAGGACTGTGGCAATTTTATCCCTTTCTTTTTACCACCCGCACAGACCAGAAGAGGAAGTCTTGTTTTGTGGGCTCATACAGGCAGGAAGAAGAGGGCTTCTTCCTGCCTGTGTTTTGTGGGCTTACATAGCTGGCCTGAAAGAGCAAGAGTAGCATCAGTGGGTTCAAGGTGCTAGAACAAAGGAGCAGCGTCGGCCCACTCCTGCCCTGAAGAGAAGAACCTGAGCAGCTTAGGCCTACACGGCCAAAAGAAAAAAGCAGAGTCCCTTTAGTTATGCAGGCCAAAGGAGAAGGAGGCTGCTGCTGCTGCTTTGTGCATTCAGAACGGCCTGAATAGCGAGCATATATGTGAGTGAAAGTATGTGAGCATGTGTTTGTATGTGAGCGAGCACGTGAAAGTGAGTGCAATGGCGTAAGCATTTGAGAGTGAGAGTGTAGGTGTGAGCGTATGAAAGTGAGCATGTCAGAGCATATTTGTGAGATCACATGTGTGTGTGTGTATGAGCATGTGCAGAACAGCGAATGTGCATGCGTGAGTGTGTATGAGAATGAAATGTGTGTGTCACTGAGTATGTGTATATAAGAGAGATAGGAGAAAGTTTGTATGTGCTTTCCCCCACTGATCAAAAGTTCCCAGGTATGGACAGCAGGGAATATTTTTTAACTTTTTTTTAATTATGGGGTGTTATTTGATGTGTCTACTGTTTTGAAATATTTTATTGGTGCTTGAGAATTTTTAAAATTTTTCAATTTTTGGATGTTCTGTTTGACAGCTGTTTTGAAATATTCTTTTTATTAGCATGGTTTTACTAATTCAATTGATATTTTATATTTTTAATTTTATTGTTTGATGTTTTACAAGTAATGGTGATATTTGCTTTTCCACTGTAGCAAAACATACATAATCTGGCTTGTTGTGGTTTTCAGTTCAGTTTTTCTCCACATGTTCCTATTTATACTTTATGGTCTTTTTATTCTTTATTTGATGGAGGTTCTGTCTATGTCTGGGCATGTGTGATCGAGATGAAGTATTCTTCTAGCTTACAGTTTCTGTGTAGGGATCTATAGCAATCTGGTTTATTCTGTTTTCTAATAAGAGGTGTGCTGGTGTTTTAGGGCCCGGTGTAATATTTAGAGTGTTGCTTTTTCATAAGTAAATTTGTTGCTGTTTGAATGCTGGCAGTTAGTGCTGTTTAGGTATGGGAGGCTTGCTATATTGTAATTGTAATTTTGTAATTCAATATTCTCATGGCTTTCTGATGACCAAACTCACACCCACATGCACTGCAATAGGCCAAATATCATGTGGATTTCAGATGACTTTTTTGTTTGAGCTAAGAGACAAAGGAAACTCAACAACAAGAAGGTCAACAAAAACAATTATTTTTTCTAATTTGACTTTCCCTACTGCCCAGTCTATGCCTTTTGACTGTGACGCTGGCTACTTCATCCCTTAGCTCTCTGCACAGAAACTCCCTATGAGCTCATAAAAATGTCTTACTAAAATATAATGAGCAAAGAAAGCAATTAAAAGTACTTACGTCCTAGGTTTAAAAAAAGCAGTAAGGCAGTTCTGCATGTCACAGAAAACTGTCACATTAACCCTCTTCATGTAGCTCTTTAAGCCAACTCTCATTCTGAATTGCAAAACACACGATCAGTATTTATAAATCCTCTTTATTCCATATAAGAATAGCTTTCATATGTCCCCAATACCTGAAATAAGGTGAGAGAAGCACACTGCATACTCACACCACTCACAGCAAGGGCCTTTAATCAAAGTCAAGGCTGCCCTTTCTATGCATCATTTCTCAAACGCTGCCATTTGAAGTATTTTTCAAACACTCAAGAGGTCCACATTCATGAGAATTTCCCTGGATAAGTTTGGGCCTTAGCTGGACAAACCTGGGGATTAAATGTTGCTCCCCTTTGACCAATCAAGTTTTAGCTGGTTAATTCATTATTTGGCTAAAAGAAGCGGCACAAGGATGTTTCAGGGGGTGGGGCTTCAACTTTGCCAGCTAACAGGAAGATGCATCAAGTCTCTAATGCACGTTACACAGCAATGCGTGTACATTTGTCTGGATAACTTTACGCCTAACCAGTTAGATCCTGAAGTAAAAAAAAAA
Source organism: Rhinatrema bivittatum (assembly GCF_901001135.1). Classification (NCBI taxonomy): domain Eukaryota; kingdom Metazoa; phylum Chordata; class Amphibia; order Gymnophiona; family Rhinatrematidae; genus Rhinatrema; species Rhinatrema bivittatum. The sequence goes on along the minus strand of NC_042616.1, from coordinate 414,105,271 downwards.
AAAAAAAGAAGCTATCAGGCAGGTAGGCCTGATCCCCAACCCCCCAAATAATAATTTTAAAAAAATGTTGGGGCTTAGTGCTCATTCTCTGCTCCTGGGACTCAAAATAATTAAAACAAGTCACAAGCCATAGTGACCTGAGCCCCCACCCAGATAGTAAAAATAGTAAAGTTAGCTCCGGGACCCCCTCCTGCACCCCCTCTCACCCAGATCCTCTATCTCCCATCCACCTTATCCACCCAGAATCTCCCCAAAGCTGAGTCTGGAGTTGTCAGAGTCTTAACTGTTTTTCATTGTGTGTTTGTCTGTCTTTCCTGGCTAGATTATAAACTCCCAGGAGTGGGGATTGTGCATTATGCATCTCTATATAGTATTTACATTTCTATACACACACACGTATATATATATATTTTTTTTCTTTTTTACTTCTCACCTTTTCATTGTAGATGATCTGGTATCCACTATAGAAATCATGGGGCAATATTTAGCCGCTGAGCGGCCTGGCTAGTTAGCCAGATGTATACAGTGGTGCGGTTGCGCCACTGAATATATCTATCTTAAAGTTAGCCACATATGTATATGCAGCTAACTTTAGGACAGGTCAGCGGCACAACCAGAGTTAGTCACTCCTCCCTGTCCCCATAATGCCCCCAATTTATGTCCCTAAATTCTACCTGCATAACTTGTTATTCCAGCTAGAATTTAGGAACATAAGTCTTTTAATATGCCGGTTTTGCCATACAGACAGATAACTTTTCAGTTATTTGTCTAGACGGCTTTTGAATATCAACCTTCCTAATAATAATAATAAATCATTCTAGATAAATTGATGATTATTCTGAAGACATGTGCAGCTGCTGTTTGTTGCTGGGTTTATTTTATGCCGGTGCTGCCTTTTAGTTTCTGTACAATTAAACAGATCAGGGATCTGCGCAAAAGCTGACAATTGCTATCTAAGGGCAGACAACAGGACCCAGCAGAACGCACACAGTAGGAGGGGAAAAAGAGAGAAACCCACAGAGAAATAATCTGAGCTATGCAATTTAACAGAAAAATCCCCCCCCCCCCCCCAAACCATGCCAAAAGGCTAAACACCCCATGAGAACAAAGGGCAGGTTGCTTGAAAACAGAAGAACTGCTTGCTAGCATCAACCAGTAGGAAGCTGCTTTTGGTGTGCACGTGTGTAGAATGAGCCCAAAAGGTGAAATTCATAAAAACTAGGTAAAGCCACCTTCAGAATATTTAATTGAAAGATCTAGCTAAGTAGCTCCGAACAGACGAAATTGTGCAATGTTTTTCTCCATTAAAGCCTATGGCAAAGTTAAATGGAGTTAGTTTTGTGGAACAGTCCCAAACTTATCTAAGAAACGAAAATGCCCTCACCTGCCTGAACGAAACGTGCGGCCGATGAAAATCAATCTGGAGCATGCTTCCTAAGAAGGGAAAAGAGGAGGGTCCCGGGGGATAGCGGCTCCATGTCTTCCTGCGCTTCATGAAGTCGACGAGCAGGACAAAGACGGTGAGGAGGATGCCCAGGAGGGTGACGCTCTGACCGCAGGAGGACAGCAGGGACCGGGGCACTGACAGCAGCTCCATGCTCACAGAGCCCGGCTGGCTTTTCCCTCGTTTTCCTTCTCTACTGAATTTGCTTCTCCTTCTTCTATTTCTGATTATCTCTCTGTATCACTTCATCTCTGGTACTTTCTTTTCCTGATTCTTTTTTTTTCTTTCCCGTTGCTCTTGCTACGCGTCTGACTTCTGTCTCTCTCCCTCTCTGCTTTACTACTGCAGCAGCAGCAGGCTCAGCTCGCTGACAGCTTTCTTTGGCACTGCCCACTTTTAATAAGTGAGATCCTAATAGGAGCAGTGCGGAACAGAAGCTCAAGGGCTAGGCCGCAGGCCTGCTCAGGAAGAGAGGGTGGAGGGCGCCCCTTCTGCCTCCACTCCTTCTACTCAGGCTTCCCTCTCACTGGCCTCGGACTTGGATTGCAAAGACAGATGGAGGGAGGGAAGGATTTGGAGATCTAACAGTTCTGTGGTAATCGCAGTCATTTGGGATGAACTGAAAGTTTGGAGGGCTCAGTGAAAAGGGGAGAAACTGAGGGCGTTGCCGCGTTAGGGCTGTGAGAGGAAAACAATAGAAGGGGACAAACCTTGTCCCCAGTTAGGTAACAACAGGCAGCTGAACAAAGGGCCATAGATTTACAAGGCCCAGATCTTAGCCTCCCCTTTCAAGGGCTGTTTGTATAGTCTTATGGTCTGGCCAACAGTTAAAAGTCTTCCTTTAGAGAAATATGTCTTCATGTGCCTGGACAAGGGCAGGAGAGAGAAGTGACCTATTTCAGTAAGATGGAGAGCTTTTAATGTTATCCAGCAATGGTGCTTCCATTAGGGAAACTGGGCGGTTGCCTAGGGCACCAAAATTTTGGATGCATCAGAGCCAGTACCCATAAGAAAAGGCCCACTCTGCTGGAGGTACAGTCGCTAATAGTAGGGAGTGCTGTGCTGGAGCTTCCACCAGTAGGTAAATTGGGGTGGAGGGTGCATTACTGAAGGTTTACCTATTTATTTGATTTATATTCCACTTTTCAGGCAATTCAAAGCAAATTATATTCAGGTACTATAGGGTGCCAATTACCCTTGCACCAGCCCCGAACCTCGGGGCAATTTTCAAAAAGCTCATTTGTGCATTTTGCACGTGTCAATGCGTTTGAAAATATGATTTTGAGAGGGTAGTTTTATAACTGCCCATATAGGGCTGAGGTCCGTAGGTAGAACGTACACATGGACTTCAGCTTGAATTTTGAAAGCCTAAGATAGCTTTAAAAATGAGCAGGGAGTATGCAAAATCCCGAGTGGCAAATGCAAACACATTTCTGCAAGCTTGGGAGCAGGTGTAACTGTGTGTTGTGTGAGCACATGGTTTTGAAAACTGAAAACATGCATGGATATGGTTTCCCCGCTCCCAGCTCCATCCCCAGGAACACTTCTCTAAGAACACATATACATCCGCACAGAATTACTTCTGTGCATACATTTACATGCATAATCCCCAGGGGAATTTTCAAAAATCCATTTATGTGGGTAAAACTGCATTTTACGTGCGTACAAGCTTTTGAAAATGACTCCCCTTAGGGGTAAGTTTTCAAAATGTCCCTTGCAAAAAATATGTGTGTATGTGAAGCATTTGCACGCAATCTGTGTTTTATAAGCGGGTCACATACACGCATATAAGCACCTTCACAAGTAAAAGTATGCATGAAAAAAGGGGGCATATTAGAGGCATGTCAGGGCGATGTTAGCATGTATGCACATTAGATATGCAATGTTTGATTCTAACAGTTTTGTTAACTATCCTTTACATAACTTTCCAAGTTCAGCATTCACCCTGTTTAATGTATTTCCCTTCTGTTACACGTTACATGTAAACTGATATGATGTTTCGACGAATACCGGTATAAAAAAAACCCGTTAAATAAATAAGTATATGTGCTATTTTAAAAGCGACTTACACGCAGAGGTCATCAAAACTGCGAGAGTACATTTAAGACTTTACGCACGCAAGTTCAAACTTTCTTGGTGATTTGCAATTTGGCAGGCTGGCTTCTCTGGGCGAGGGGACATGGCAGTAGGCTAGGTGGGGCAGTTAGTGTGCCTGGGACAGACTGGGCCATGCTGGGCTATACTGGGGGGTGTGAGTGAGTATCAGAGAAATATAGGGCCACGCAGTGGGGGTTGGGAGTCCATGATGGAGAATAGATTTTCAGATTGACTTTAATGGGCTTTTGGATTCTCCCTTCACAGCAATTGAGGAGGGAGAGAGAACAGAGGAGGAGGCAGCACCTGTTAGAGAGAGTATACAGGACTAGGGCACAGTTTTTGGATCTGTCAGAGGAGCAAGTCATGCACAGGTTCACATTCAACAAGGAAACCATACTGTACCTATGCCAGCAGTTAGAGCAGGACTTGCACCTTCCACCTGCAGGGGGCATGCCTTGCCTGTACCCACCAAGGTCACTACCGCCTGGTATTTTGTGGCCACCGGCACCTTCCAGACATCAGTTCCTGGCTGTGTTTCTCAAGAAGACCCACCAAATATATATCTTTTCCTCAGAGCAGACAGCAGCAACAACAAATAATTTCTATAACATAGCATGCTTCCCCCTCTGTCTTGGGGGCTATGAGGCCACCTACGGCAACTACAAGGGCTTCTGCTCCCTCAATATGCAGGTGGTCTGCGATGCCAAGGGCATCATCTTGATGTCATGCCCAGGTTTCTGGGATCCAGTCATAATGCCTACATCATCTCACAGTCAGGAATTCATGACTGCTTCCAAGAAGGAACATCACCCGGGTCTGGCCTCTTGATAGGAATGCACTTACGCTACCACCACAAAACAAGTAACCTCTTCATTTAGGTGGCCTGACAGCAGTGGCCCAAGGAGTTCCAACCTGAACCAGAGAACTACCCTCCTGCCCAACACTAAAGGATATCTAATAGGGATGGGAATTGGTACCGGACTCGTTTCCGGTATCGGGTTCGGGTAAAAACTGCGGGAAATCTTCGTTCCTGTGGTTTTTACCCGTTTTAATCGGCTGTGTCGTGCCGAAAAAAACCCCAAAACACCCCGACTCTTTAAATTTAATTCTTTCTAATCCCCCCCCAAAAAAACAAAACTTTTTTAAAGTACCTGGTGGTCCAGCGGGGGTCCTGGGAGTGATCTCTCGCTCTCGGGCCGTCGGCTGCCAGTAAACAAAATGGCACCGATGGCTCTTTGCCCTTAGCATGTGACAGGGTATCCGTGCCATTGGCCGGCCCCTGTCACATGGTAGGAGTAATGGACGGCCGGCGCCATCTTTAAAAATGGCACGGGCCATTTAAATTTAAAGGGTCTGGGTGGGTTTGGGGGTCATTTTTATGTGCCCTTTCTTCCCGCCCCCCCCCAAAACAATAAGAGAACCCCCACGAAAAGTTTTTTGGTGTTTTCCTATCGGGTTCGGGGGCCCCAAATTCAGACGAGTTTGAAAATGTCTTTTGGTATTTTCAGTCGTCAGAAAAACGATTCACATCCCTAATATCTAATGCTGCTCTTCTCTGCAGGGGCGGATTGGACCATTGGGGGTTTGGGTATGCCTCAGTGGACCAGTCAAGCCAGTTACATGGCTTATGGCATCATTTGCTGGAAGCTTCTTGTGGCCTTCACAGAGGAGGGAATCAATGTTGCAGGAAAATGAGGGGCATGGTGGTAGCAGTAGGAGTGAGAAGAAGAGGACTGCGATTGTGGCAGGCGGTGAATATTAGGGCCAATATTAGGGCAGGAGAAGTGATCAGGGCTGTGTCAGCGGGAGGAGCAGAGAGATCAGGGCTGTTTTCAGCGGGAGGAGCAGAACAATCACGGCCATGTTGGCGGCAGCAGTGGGAAGATGAGGGCTGCAGAAGGAGCGTAAAGGCTCGGCCAACTGAGGTAGCGGTGACAGCAGGAAGATTAGAGGAGAGGAGGGCTGACAGCAAGAGCTAGAGTTTTCAGAACTGAGATTGCTGGATTAGAGGGGAAGAAGGGTGCATTAAACTACCATGGTTGGGGGTGGGTAGGGTGAGAATTAGAATGAGACTGTTGGAGGCAAAATGATTGGGAAGGGGTGAGTGGAGAGTGAGACTGCTGGGGAGATAAGCTGGAGAGAATGAGACTGGTGAGGAGGGACATAGGATGGGATGGTGCTGGGGAGGGGGGTTGGAGGCACAGGAGAGAGGGTGGGGAGACAGACTGCTAGGGATGGGGGTGGGGGTTAGGGAGACTACTGGAGATGGTGGGGTGGGGGGAGAGGGAGATTGCTGGGGAGGTAGATGATTTGGGTGGAGAGTGTGTACGATGGGGGTAGGGGAAGCATTTACATTTACTGCTGGAGAAGATGGATTAGGAGGGAAGGCAACTGCTGGGAATGGCCAATGGAAGAACTACGAGGCAGCCTAGCGTGCTACAGTCCATGGTGCAGCAATGATACCTCCTCCTCCCCTCCTGCGATGGCAGGAAGGCGGTATCATTGCTGCTGTGCCGGAGGAGAAGGCAGTAGGGATGGCCCATGCATCCAGAGCAGGAGGCTGAAGCAATGGCTCAAGGGGCCTGAAAGAGCATGAATCAGAAGGGTCGCCTGCAAGGCTTTGTGTAGCCAGAATGAGCAGGGTTGGCCTGTATGCTGACAGTAGAAAGCAGCAGCGTTGGCCCTCCGAGCTGGAAGGAGCGGGAGGCAGCAACATTGGCATTGGCCTGTGCACTAGGAGGAAGACCAGGGGGCAGATCAGCATTGGCCCTGTGGCCCAAAGAAAGATTGAAGGAGGAGGCTGCTGCTGCCCCTTGTCTGTGCTTTCAGAGGGAGACTGAGCATGTGTGTGAGCAAGGAGAAACATTTGTGTACAACAACCCCTTCTCCCCCTGCTAATTCACGAAAAGCTCAGGGCATCACAAGTTCCCAAGTATGGAGATGGATTTTTTTAAAATCCTTATTTTTAATTATTGGGTGTTATTTGGTGTGACAACTGTTTTGAAAAATTCTTTTTATTTGTGTGGTTTTACTATTATTGATAGTTTTATAGTTCTTGATTTTATTGTTTGATGTTTTATGAGGAATAGTGGTGATTCTGTTTTGCCTATGGAGTCCGGCTTGGAGTTCCAGTTCAGTTTTTGTGTGCACATTTCTGTTTATACTTTTATGGTCTCTTTATTCTGTATTTGGCAAGGGTCTATGTTCTGCATGTGTTACCGAGGTGAGGTATTCCTATAGTGCAGTGGACCCCAAATCTGTCCTGGGGGCCCACCAGCCAGTCGGGTTTTCAGGATATCCACAATGAATATGCATGAGAGAAAAGTTGCATGTTATGGAGGCAGTGCATGCAAATTTTCTCTCATGCATATTCATTGCAGATATCCTGAAAACCCGACTGGCTGGTGGGCCCCCAGGACAGGGTTGGGGACCACTGCTCTAGTGTGTAGTTTCTGTATAGGGATCTATAGCAGCCTGGTTTATTCTGTTTTTCTAATGAGTGGTGTATTGATGTGTTAGGACCTGGTGTAATATTTACAGTGTTGCCTTTTGATAGGTATAATTGTTACTGTTTGAGTGCTGGCAGTTAGTGGTGTTTTGGTATGAGAGTTTACTAAATTGTAATTGTATTTCAGTTTACTTGTGGCTTTCTGAGAGCCAAGCCCACATGCAACACATATTACAACAACAAGCCTAATACAATAAGGGTTCCAAGTGTCTTTTTTTGTTTTTTTATGCAGGGTTTTCTGGTTGGCATCACAGCTATGCATGTAAATATAATATATATATATTGCAAGTGATATATTTAGCTTGACTGTAATTTGTTCTTTTTCATTTAAAATCTATTATCATAAATGCATCATTTTTTAATTGTGTGTGACATGGGCTGGGAGGAGGACAGGATTTGCTTAGAGTGCTTAATTTCTTTGGCCTTGTCCTGAAGGTGGGTGACTTCTGGTGGGGAGTTGAATGGGGTGGTAGGGGTGAGCTCTCAAGAGAAGAAATATTTGTAAAAAAAAAAAAAAAAAAAATCCATAATAGTGATTGCATAATAAAATTACAGGTTTAAGAAAGAACAGTAGCAATTCCTAGGTTTTGCATCTAGTCAGATTACATTACTGGCTATGGCGGGATAAAGCATATTTTGTTATAACTGATGTTTCTCCATTTTTATTTTTTATTATTTTTAGTAGAGAATGGATATAATTTTGGAATAAAGATGGTATTGTGTTAGATTTTCTGCTGATGTTTTTAGACATTTTATGCTAGGGATGTGCACTGATTTTTTTTTCATGTTTTTGTTTCGGGTCATTGTCTATTAAATTTAGTTTTTATAATAGTTCAGGATTTATTTATTCCGGGTTTCCCTAATTTCGTAGTTAATGCGCATTAAGACCCGTTAGTGCGCACTAACCAGTTTTCATAATTTCGGGCTTAGTGCTCACTAACTAGATGTTAGTGCGCATTAAGACCCATTAGTGCGCACTAACCAGTTTTCTTAATTTTGGAGTTAGTGCTCCCTAATAGGACTTAGGTTGCACTAACTTGATGTTAGCGCGCATTATCAAAAAATGTTAACAATAAGTTAAAAAGTGTCAATTGACGAGCAGTTCATTAGCTAGAGATATGGTTCTTCATTCCCATGTAGAACCATACCTGTAACTAACGTAGTGCGCACTACGCCCCGGTTATCGTGCACTGTACTGCTGATAGTGCATACTTTTCACAGGCATGCGCATTGGGTTGATAGTGCGCACTAACGCAAGTTAGTGCGCACTAAGCACGGAGCTTTAGTGCTTAGTGCGTGCTAACTTGAATTAGTGCGCACTGCATTAGTTACAAGCTCAATGGTGTTCCCCCACGCCATTTTTGCTTAATTCAGCAGTTACTTTAACCTGCAGGGAGCCAGCAAGCTGAAGTCAAGGACAACTGTTTGTGTAGTATACAAACAGAAACACGTGACTGCAAGTATAAGCTTTTGTTTTAATTTCTATGGTACTACTTTCTTTACTGTAAACCAAGTTTAAAACAGAAGTTGTAAAAATAATGGTGGGGAAAACTGTGACCAGGTTGCCAGTTTGTGTTTAAACCTTTTTTCTCCTAAAGTACCTTAAAGTAAAATGAAATAAAGTACTTCATTTTACTTTACGCTACTTTACTGAAAAAAATAAAAGTTTAATACAGAAACTGGCAACCTGGTTATTGTTTTCCCATCATTATTTTGACAATTTCTGTTTTAAAGTAGTACTTAGATAATGTTTTACGTTCCACTTCCCTCCCCCATGCAATGCTAATGTACCTTCCTGGCCCGTCACCCCCTCCCCTCTCCCATATACCAGCCAGTGAAATGTTTGTGTGTGGGAGGGGGAGGGTCGTGATGGGTGAGACAGCCGCCTGCATAAAGGTCTGACCGATACTGTGCTGCTGACACACTCTTCCTAACAGTCAGCTCTCCTCACAGAGGGTACTGCCGGGCCCATCACCCCCTCCCCTCCCATACTATCCATCCTCTGCCCTACACCACATACGTTTCCTCATCTTCTTTTTTTATTTTACCATGGTAGAATGGACCCTGAACCAGTACCGTCTTCCTCGAAGGCGGCAGCTGAGGAGAGGACTCCTCGGTCCAGGAAGCGCCACTTCACAGAGGCAGATGTGGACCTCCTGGCCCGGCTGATCCTTCTGAATCAGCAGAATCTGGAAAATTGGGCATCCAAATGGCAGATGAAATTTAATGTGGACAAGTGGAAGGTGATGCATATAGGGAAAAATAACCCATGCTATAATTACACAATGTTGGGTTCCATATTAGGAGCTACCACCCAGGAAAGAGATCTAGGCGTCATAGTGGATGATACATTGAAATTGTTGGTTCAGTGTGCTGCAGCAGTCAAAAAAGCAAACAGGATATTAGGAATTATTAGAAAGGGAATGGTGAATAAAACGGAAAATGTCATAATGCCTCTATATCGCTCCATGGTGAGACCACACCTTGAATACTGTGTACAATTCTGGTCACCGCATCTCAAAAAAGATATAGTTGCAATGGAGAAGGTACAGAGAAGGGTGACCAAAATGATAAAGGAGATGGAACAACTCCCCTATGAGGAAAGACTAAAGAGGTTAGGACTGTTCAGCTTGGAGAAGAGACAGCTGAGGGGGGATATGATAGAGGTCATTAAAATCATGAAAGGTCTAGAATGGGTAGATGTGAATCTGTTATTTATTCTTTCGGATAATAGGACTAAGGGGCACTCCATGAAGTTAGCATGTGGCACATTTAAAACTAATCAGAGAAAGTTCTTTTTCACTCAATGCGCAATTAAGCCCTGGAATTGTTGCCAGAGGATGTGGTTAGTGCAGTTAGTGCAGCTGGGTTTAAAAAAGGATTGATAAGTTCTTGGAGGAGAACTGCTATTAATTAAGTTGATTTAGAAAATAGTCACTGCTATTACTAGTATCAGTAGCATGGGATAGACTTAGTTTTTGGTTACTTGCCAGGTACTTATAGCCTGGATTGGCCACTGTTGGAAACAGGATGCTGGGCTTGATGGACCCTTGGTCTGACCCAGTAAGGCATGTTCTTATATACTGCCAGGTTGCAGACCCAACTTTGAAAGGGAGTCTGCAGGCCAGGTCGCTCTCCAGGAGAAGTTCTGCCAGAGGGCCTCTTACCCTAGTGAGATCGAAGATCTCAAAAAGAAAGGTGAGAGATAATGTTGTGCATATTTATATTTTTGTTTTTGAAAATTTAATAGAGTAGTAGTAGTGCTAGAATAGAATAAGTTATATAAAGTTATAAGTACAGTAGTAATATATTATAATAAATATTTTACAAGAACAGAAGAAGTAGAAGCACTCTACACTAACAGGCCGATACAGTAAAGCGCGGCCGCGGTTACCCTGTTTCTAACCAGCTTTGGACGCACAATTTGGACGTGTAAGGCGAACCCGCGATTCAGTATCTGGTTTTACGCGTCCTTACCGCTTGCCGAAATGGACGCGTATCCGTCTCTGCCCGCCGCATGTATATGATATGTTAATGATTGATTTAGCTATTCCCTCCGATACAATAACGTGCACCCAGATTATCGCCTTTTGAACCAGCTTATTTGCCGCGTCTTTAACCTGCATATTTACCTCCTACCCTGACCCTGGCGTTAATGTGGTAATTGCTTTTATGTTCCCCATTCAGCAGCAGAGGCCGCCGGGCCACGCTCCTCTTTTGTTGTTATTTAGGGCTTCAGATCCTGGACTGCTCGGCGGGGAGGGGTAACAGGCAAGGAGCGACAGACGGATCGCGTTTCCTCCCCCAATCGGAACCAGACATTCGGGACACCAACCTCGAACTGCCAGTGTGCCACCTGCAGCAGCTGCTTGGCTTGATCCGCCGCGCACCCCGTCACCAGCACGAACTGGTTGATCATGACTTGATGCCGCAGCTCCTCCATATTCACCGACATGGCGAAGGAAAAGAGGAGGGGGGGGGGGGCGGGGGGAAGAACCGAGCAGGAAGGCAGCAAACAATAAACGAGCAGAGGCGAACGGCGGCCACCAGCACTGGAGACAGAGTGGGAGAGGGGGTGCGGGGGGCGGGGGGTGGGGGTTGAGCGCCCGGCTGGACGTCTAGCCGGGCGCTCAAGGCAGCGGGAAGGTCCACGAACGGCGTGCAAGCCGCGAGAAAAGAATCATCCACTTACCTGGTGGAATAATATTTCAAATGACATTTTGAAATGACAGGTACTGGCGCACCCGGGATACTGTATAGGCGCTGTAAACCGCTCTATACAGTAAGATGGATTGTGCGCCTACTGCTTCATGGGCGCACTTTGGATGCCGCTTGCATTTGCGTCTCATTTGAATACTGAATCGAGCGTTATGTGAACCAAATTGTGCGCGCGGCAAATGAGGGTGCGCCCGGCACTGCCGCACTCTTTCTTACGAGACCTTACTGTATCGGCCCGTAAAAAAGAAGCAGTTAGCTGAGGTATTATTTGTAAAATTGTGGTATTTGAAATTTTGAATGCCACATTGAAAAAACATTTCTATGTGGCATACAAAATTGAATGCCACATTGAAAAATAAGTAAATATAAAATAGTATTTATATTTACTAACTTTTCTATGTGGCATACAAAATTAACTAGTAGATCAAGGCAAATCTTGGGCATGTTTATAATTATTAATTAATGTTATTCCTTTATTTCTCTAATTCTAAGGTCATCATCTGCGACTTCACGAGGGTAAGTGGTTCAAGGAAGTCGGATGAACCCTGTCCCGTCCTTTGCCTTGTAGGTTGATTTTAGAATACTACTGTGACACAAATATTGTTTATTCAATAACGGCCTGATTTTAAATGGCCTGCACGCGTAACAAACAGGGGTTACGCGCATGGCAGGTAGGAGAAGGGGAAGGGAGGTTAGGGAAGGGGGTAGGGAAGTTCCCTCCCAGTCCGCTCCTTAATTGGAGCGGACTGGGAGGGAACTGGGGGAGCAGACTGGGAGGGAACTGGGGGAGCCCCGATCTCGTCACCACGTGATTTAGCTAAATTCTACCCCCCTTGCGTGCGCCGGTTGGGATTTTATAACATGCGCACATCTATATTTTTTAAAAATCTGTCCCTAAGTGTGCTGCTGCTGCTGTACTAAATTTTAATTGTAATGGAATTTGATATATGTTTATTATAACAGTCATTGAATGCAATTGCCTGTGGCAGTAGTGTTACTAGTACTCATGACGTCACTCCTGTGTTTTTCAACTGTTATTCTCTCAATTTTGAACTGTCTTTTACAGAAGCACACACCAGCGGTAGCAGGGACGCGGGGCTTCTCGGACCTAGCTGCCAGCTGAGGAGGACGGAGGCAACAGCCTCAGCCAGTGGGCCAGGTAATACAGTAGTATATCTCTCTGAGGCTGAAAGACAAAGCAATTTTTTATCATTTTCTGAGATGATTCAGTTATAGTGACTGGGATGGATGTGTGAGTATTAGAAAAGTAAACTAAATCCTAGGTTTTTCATTTTGCTATAAATGTTGCATGAATAATGCTTGCGATAGGAGAAGGGGGCGTGGTTAGGGTTATTTCCAAGATAGCACAATGCGAGATATTTTAACGTCTGTATAGGTATTTTACCGCAATGTGTGTTACAGAGAGAGAGAGAGAGAGAACCTCTGTAGAGGGTCTTAGAAAAACAGAGCTATGTTATTTTTTATACCGCTGTAAGAGTAATTCAGGGTGAGGTTTGTGTGCTGAGTTTGGGTTTAGGGGCCATTTAAGTTTAAGATGCAATAGTGAGACTTACAAACAGCACAGCTACTTTTAGTGAAGTTTTAATGTGCTTTTGAGAAATGGAAGGAGAAAGAAGAGAAGATTTGTAGTGTACCATCATCTTCTGTCTGCCTTAATGCCAGCTAGGTAGAGAGAAAATGGTACAAAAATTTCCTTTTTTCTCCTTCCAATTCTTCAAATCACGTAATATCTATCTAGATTTATCCCCTCCCCTCTCCTCTCCCTCTCTCTTCCCTGTTATGGACTCCTCATTTTCCTAAAACTCTCTAAGTTAGTAAACGAACTGTATTATATGATTATGTGTTTAATTAAACATACAGACAATGTTATTGGAATATTAATGCTAAAATATTTTTTGCTTATTTATTTGACATAAATGTATTGTTCTATGTCTTATGTTTATATATTTTTTTTTTACATTTCCTTACAGGGCAAGAACTGGCGGCAGCAGCACCATGGAAATCCACCAGCAGTCAGGCCCCCACCCTCCCATACTTCCTGCAGGATCTCCTGCCTGTACTTGCAGGGCACAGATTGAGGGGATCCTACAGGAAGTACGGGAATTCAGGGCAGAGCTCAGGGTATTGGAGAGGAGGGTAGCAGCCCTGGAGACCTCTCAGGAGCAGAGGGCACTGGCATCACATGAGGAGATGCCAGAGCCCTCTGCTCCAGAGCAGGATCCTCCTGAGACGCCACCCTTTTCTCCAACACCCTGATTTTTGCACCCCAGGCGCCTGCCCCATATTGTGTATGTATATCATTTTACTTTGTTATTGTTTTGGTTAACTTAAGAATAACACATGTTAAATGAAAACTTTTGTTTCTTTTTTTGAAATTTTAGAAATATTAGTGTTAAGAACGGCCTCGAAAGGGCCTTGCATTCTGTTGAGATCGGGGGTGTTTAGTGTGCCCATGGGCCTCAGCCCAACCCAGACCTTCAGAGCCGAGCCAAGGGTTGACGGTGGCTCCACATGGCTGACAGTCTGACCCTCTGCCAGGCCGGCAAGCTCCCAAGGCCAACATCCGAGGATGTTGGAAGTTGAATGGTCCTCCGACCATTCCGAGCCCTTTCGGACCTGCTGCCAGCAGCATAGAGCAGCAGGCCTGGCCTGAGGTTGAGGGCAGACGGACCTTGACATGAAGACAAGACTATAAAGATTGATGCAACAGCATCACATGACACGAAGACTTGGGTTGATGCAACGGCATCACAGACGAGACTAGGGTTGAAGACATGACACCAGGATTGATGCAACGGCATCGCAGATGAAGACTTGACACCAGGGCTGATGCGAGGACATCACGGACCAGTGGTCGATGCGACGGCATCCCGGACCAAAGTCGATGCAACGACATCAGAGACATGACGCTGAAGTGCAGACATAACGAGGAACTTGGAATCCAGACAAGCCGAGAAGTAGGGAAGGCGGACATTGGCACTGTCTCTCAGGGTGCCCTACTCAGGCCACCCGCGAGACTGAGTCGCGGACCACCCTGTCCCACTGCGCGCCCTACACAGCCCTTGCAGGTTGGTCACGGACCACGAGGAGAACGGGACAGCGCAGGAAAGATCCAGGACATGACGGCTTGAGAGCGCAGGACACCTGTCCACCTGTAGGCCACTCCAACCCGGGAAAGACATCGTCCGAGGGAGTCCGGCCCACAGGACCAGAAGGCTCAGGAGTACCAGACGAAGACACAGGGACAAACATCCAGGAAGTCAGGAACACCAGGACGAAGAAGATCATGAAGACACCAAAACACCTGGACGAGGACCTCAGGCACGAAGACTTGACATGATACAAACGGACGAGACGAGGAGCTCCACGAAGACTAGAAGACCTTACAAAGGCTCTGGCAGGCAAGAGCCTCCAGAGCAAAGTCACCTCGATGCAAGGCAAAGAACAGACTGACGGAGCAGCCCTTTATAGGGCTGAAGCAGGAAGTCCCATTGAAGGTGGGGCCAGCACACTTCCTGTGTCTGGCCCTTTAAATGTAGAAGAGAGGCGCGCGCCGGCACCTAAGGAGAGCAGCAGGGAGCTGCTCAGGGCCGAGGACAGCGGCCTGCACTGTCGTCATTACGCAGACGCCGAAGAAGCAGGGCAGGGCCTGAGGAGCAGGCCCTGACATCGGCAGCGGCTCCAGCTGCTGTGGGGAGCCCCAGGGGCGGCTTTAGCCGCCGGGCCAGCCCGGGGATGCGGCCTTAGCGCCGTGAAGATGGGAGGCAGCGTCGGGGGCGGTCCCAGCCCCGAAGAAGGCAGAAAAGGCCGCGGCTCCGGCTGCAGTGAAGAAGAGACTCCAGGGCGACCTCCGGGCCGCGTGGGAAGGCCGACGACGGCGTCCTGCCGCATCGGCTGAAGAAGCAGCATGGGGTGAGTGTGCCTGCTCGCGGGAGAACCCGCGGGCAGGAGCGTTCATAACAATTAGGGGACTGAGTTCTATTGTGAAAAACAGTCCTCAGTGCATGTTTGATTACATTCATAAATGTCTTTCTGTACTATTATTACTATTATTAATTAATTACTAAATTTACGAGTTACTAATCATTATTATTAAATTACAGAGCAGATATCTATTAATGTAATAAACATATTTGAGTGTTTTGTAACATGGCACTTACTCATACACTTTCACAAAACATTCTGTCAGGTTGAATTAGCACAAGTTGTATACTTGTGAGCAGTAGCGCCAACGTCAAGGCTTCAACCATGGCTACTGTCCATTCACACATCTTTCACACTGGCCAATACAATATTGTGCACCCAGGCTAGTGCAACAAGTAACACTTCCATGTCATAAATTGAATCCTTAGCATTATGCACCCAGGAGATTTATTTATATTTATTTATTTAACATTTTTCTATACCTTCGTTAAGATGGATACCGTCACAATGGCACATAGGCAGTAAGGCACATAAAAATGTTGCTAAAATATATCAAATTGCACAGGTGCCGTAAAGATTCGGTAACATCGTTTGTAGACTATATTAATTTGTAAGTATGATAAATCAAGTCCATTTCTCACTGTATCAGTTTTGGATACGAGATTAGCTTTATCATTGTAATTTTATCCTTTATTGATGAATGAAAAAAAATGAAGATAAAACTAAAATAAAAATAAAAAATAAAAACTACACACATCGATTTTGGTTCTGTGTGTGGGTGTTCAATTGTTTGTGCCTTGCACTTCCCTGAGTTCTATTCTCCCTTCTCTATTTGATAAGCTTGTTTAAAGAGCCAGGTTTTTACATTTTTTCTAAAGGTTTTGCTGTCTCTTTGTAATCTTAACTCCAAGGGCATGGTGTTCCATAGTATGGGTCCTGCCAAGGATAGTGCCCTTTCTCTTACTTGTGTTTAGTCTTGCTGTTTTGATGAAATAGTTAGGAGTGCTTTGTTGGCTGATCTCAGATTTCTGTTCGGGACGTGTATGCGAAGGGCTGTGTTCAGCCATTCTGCTTTTTTGTTATGTATTAATTTGTGTAAGGTGCATAGTGTTTTGCTCAATGGGTAGCCAGTGTAACTCAGCCAGGGTTTCTGTGATGTGGTCTCTTTTGCTTTTACTGGTCAAAATTCTAGCAGCTGTGTTTTGTAAGATTTGTAGTGGTCTTAGTGAAGTGTATGGTAGACCTAGTAGAAGGGTGTTACAGTAATCAGTACTTGCAAAAATCAAAGCTTGCAGCACTAATCGAAAGTTGGTAGTTGTTAGAAGTGGTTTAATTCTTCTAAGCACCATGAGTTTGGCGTAATCTTCCTTTACTTTTAAAGATATATGTTGTTTTAAGCTTAGTTCTGTGTCAATTATTACTCCTAGGTTACGTACTTTCTGTGGGAAATTATGAGCTTGCCAGCAGGCCATGTCAGGGTTTAACACTAACTTCCCTTCTCCCTGACCTTTGCACTGAATGAAGCAACACTAGTGCATCTAAATCTCTAGCTTATAATTAAACCTCTCTGCCCAAGGGGAGGATACCTGACTGTCACGTATTTCTCTAGCTTTTGATTAACCCTGACTGCCTGAAAGGATAGCTAGTTGCCACGTAGTCAGATGCAGGATAAAGACAGACACATTATGGTATAGGATTCAGCAGCCAATGAAATGATCCGTACACACCCCCTGAGCCAAGCCAATAGTGTAGTGACACGTCTGTATGCTATGGGGAGAGGAGCCAATGATGTGATGACACATTGTATGCTATTGAATGTATGTACAATAAAAAGGGGACCCACGGGAGTGGTCAGCCCTTTTCCTGCCTGCCATGAATCCTGCCTGATGTGTCTTCATTGCCTCAATACTTTCTCTGCTAATTCTATTTTTTGGTTATTTTTGAGTATAATTGGGCTTTGAACGATCTCAATATTTTTCCGTTCTAAGTATAGGAATTCTGTTTTCTCTATATTAATTACTAGCTCCATTTGGTTTAGTAGTTGTTTGATATCTAGATACATGTTAGCTATGTTTAATGTTTTTTCAATTGTGTCATCAATGGGTAGTATTAATTGAATATCATCGGCATATATATAATGTGTGATGCCCAGACCAGCCAATAGGTGACATAACGGTAAGAGGTATATGTTGAAGAGTGTGGCTGATAGGGCTGATCCCTGTGGCTATGTGTCGTTCTATCCCACTACCGGCAGATTACAAAATATTAAACATGCCCTGGAGTGTGTGTTGTGTGTGTAGTAACACTTCGATGCTCATTTTAAAGCGACAAATGTAATGCTTGCCCGGGAGTTTTATGTGATTCTGCTAGTGGCAGTATCATTCATTGCGATACTAACACTAACTAAAAAATATTACTACACACACAACACGCACTCCAGGGCGAGTATATATTGTAACCTGTGTATGTATATTGTGCCAGTACTGGGATAGAATGGACGTATAGCCACGTCTCCTGGGCGCACAACGCCAAAGATGCACATATTATAAGTGCATCGGTTTGAACATCTTTCATACTTCATTCACACAATCATTACTTTGTTTTGGAAATGAGTCTCAGACTTTAACCTATGACAGAGGTGACTATGTGAAATTTGACTGACTCAGTAGTAGTTGGTTAGAAGGAAATATATTGCAACTACCTCTGTCATTGTTTTAAAGTAAAAGACTTGGACTGAATTTCCAAAACAAAAATATCATGATACTTGTCTAACTAAATGTGACTAAAAGAAAAGGAAAAAAGTTGGGATGGATTGCACAGAGTGATAGAGGCTAATGGACTGCTGCTAGTAGTGTGGTGGTGACTCATTTACCAATGTCAACACACTACCAGCACCAGTAGTCTCTCACTCTGACCATCCCAACTTGTTTCTAAACACTACCCCTGTGGATGGATTCCACTTACCTCCCCTGCCTAATTCGCTCCAAACAATTGTTGAGGTGAAGCAGACAGGGGAGATCAGTGGAATCCAGCTTCAGTGGTGGCGTTGGGGGAAAGGAGGCAGAGGAACCCAGTGGGCACATGCCTCGGAGGTGAATGTTGGGGGAAAGGAGGCAGAGGAACCCAGTGGGGACATGCCTCGGCGGTGGATGTGTGTGTGCATGAGAGAGAGCATGGGAGTGTGAAGCCTGTGTGTGTGTGTGTGCATGAGAGAGAGCATGGGAGTGTGAAGCCTATGTGTGTGTGTGTGTGTGTGCATGAGAGAGAGCATGGTAGTGTGAAGCCTGTGTGTGGTGTATGTGTGTGTGAAAGAGAGCATGGTAATGAGAAGCCTGTGTAGGTGTTGGGAGTGGGCAACCTATGTGTGAGAGCCTGCATTTGACAGTGGGAGCCTGGTAAGAGAGAATGTGTGGAGGAGAGAGCCTCTCTGAGAGAGGAAAGAAAGAAGACAGGAGAAGAGAGAAGAAACAGAATAAAAGAGACCTTGAACAAAAATTAGGAAAGGAAAAGACAGACAAGGGTGAAAAAAGTGTAAGGCTGCTGCTGCTAGACCTCTGTGTTGTTCATGTTGGGGTAATGGAAGTAAAAGGCTGCTACTAGTTGCCATGCCAGACCCCTGTCATGTCCCAGTGTTTTTCTTGGAAACAAATAAGGAGGAAGACAGCTGAGTCAGACCCAGTTTTAAAGTGTGCCCTAACTGGTGCTGTTGGGACACAGCACTCAGTACGACTGGGCAGGCATTGTTGTATTGTAGCCCTCGGACTGGCTTCTGGGACCACAAGGGGCAGCAACAGCCAGACAGTGTACTTGTCTTGTTATTATACAGTCTGCCCCAGCTGGCAGTGTTGGGACACAGCACTCAGCAGCATTACAAACATTTACAGTCATTCATGAGACTTACTGCATGCTCATATGTTTTTGGAGGCACAAGAATCAGACAAGACAAATATGGTACATTATTATTGTAAATGTATGTATTGTAATACTATTAATATTATAGTGTCTGTCCCCCCCCCCCCCCCCCCCCACCACCTCATTGGTAAACCAGCATGATTCTCATCTCACTCCTCCTCCCAATCACAGGGAATTTACAGAAAACCAAGCAGAGGAAAGTTTATTTTGATGAAAACCAATTGTACTAACTCTGGAGCCAAACGTACACATTGTGGAGTCACAACATTCCCTGTTATTGAAAATACTCTTTCACTTTGCACACTGGTTGGTGGGCAGGAAAGAAAGTGCTGTGCGACTATGGCAAGATCAGGCTACACTGATGCTTTCTGTGCCCAACATATCAAGGAATCTGTTGCCTTGCTCTGAATTGGCTCAGACAGAAAACTCTTTACATAAATTTCTGAAAGCTTTTCTTGCAGGTAGGGCTCATCACTCACACTCTGCCAACAACTGATGCGATTGCCTGTGACATGGGAGCCAGTTCATCAAAATTGGAATGACAATGCTGTCTAATGGGAGGGGAGCAGCTGGTTCTTCTTGAGCAGGATGGAGTTGGAGACTGAGAGGATGATCCTAATTCATCATCAACATCATTTCCACTGACCCTCTTTGACATTATCTTTTCAACCATTGTAATCAACTTATTTTTCCAGTGTGTAAGGGCATTGCACTTGAGAGCAATACATAGTAGCTAACATATAGCAATCCTGTTGTATGAGACGTTTCAACCTTTTTTGAAGTTGCTCTTTTAAGCATTTAACAAGCAGCAACATTTCCTTCGAGAAATCTGGCTGATGCAGAAATTCCTCTAATACCTGCTCCAGATAGTTTGTTACAGGGATGACGCCACCCAACGTGGCTGTAGCTGAACTCAGTACATCAGTATATACCTTGAAAGGCTTGAGGACAAGCACCATCTGTGCAATGTTTGTCCAGTCCTGACATCCAAGAGAACTTTCCAATACAGATGCCATTGCCAAATCATGAAGAGGTGTCTGCTATTCACACAACCACTCCAACATAAGATAAGTGGAATTCTATCTGGTAGGCAAATCCTGAACAAGGTTGTGCAATGGTGCCCTAACTGCTACTTGCCTCTTTCTCAATTCTTTCCCACTTTTCACACTGCATTTGAAATGTCCGGCTATTTTGCGACACTTTTCAATCAACTGCTTCCGGACTTGGCTACCACCTTCCTTGCCACTAAGTCCCAAAGCATCCCTCACTTCTAGGTGCAGCATATGGGTAAAGTATCGGATGCCCTTGAATCTACCATCACTCAGAGCCTTAATAATATTGGCACCATTGTCAGTAATGAAATATCCATTTAAATATTCTAGTTCACTGCTTCTAAGGAGCCCATGCCATCCTTTCATCATCCCCTGGATTACCTGTAAGATATTTTCTGAAGTGTG
Organism: Rhinatrema bivittatum; assembly: GCF_901001135.1. Taxonomy (NCBI): domain Eukaryota; kingdom Metazoa; phylum Chordata; class Amphibia; order Gymnophiona; family Rhinatrematidae; genus Rhinatrema; species Rhinatrema bivittatum. The sequence continues at coordinate 414,084,690 of NC_042616.1, read as the reverse complement.
GCTCTTGTCTAGCACTTGAGTGTGCAGTAAAGCCCACTGGTATCCTGATGGTGGTGAATCCTTTTTTGAGCTGCTGCTAGTGCTATTGCTGCCAGTGCTTACAGCTAATGCCTCATCCAGCTGCCACCAATGTGCTGTTAGAGACAAATATGCATGCATTGCATTCATACTAGTCCAAAGATCAGTGGTGAGATGGATGCTCCTCCCCTTTTCCCTTGCCAGCACAGTCTGCATTTGAGCACGACATTGTGTGTACAGGGAAGAAATCACCAGCTGGCTAAACTTTGTAGTAAGGGGCAAAAAAAAAAATGAATCAGCCGCTTAAATCCAACATTCTCTATGATCTGCAGTGGCTGATCATCCAAAGCAATCATTTCAGCAATATGTCGTGTAGCCATTTTGGATATTGCCTGCTTCCTACTCCAGGCCAGTACGGTAGGACACCATCTCATCTGCTCAGTGGTAGCTTGCCTCTGCTGTCGGGGAAGAGACTGCTACACATGCACAGTTTGCACACTAATACCTGAGGAAGAGGACTGTGGGGTAACACTAGAAGAAGAAGAATGACCACAATCTTCTGTTCTATCCTCCTGTGGCTTCCCAGTTGCTTTACTTGAAGCCCGGGCAACCATAAATGTGCAACCATCTTCTTCTGCAAGCAACAGTGCTCTATGTTATTTTTCCAGGTGGTATTTCATGTTGCTATTAGAAAGATGTCCAATAATCTTTCCCTGGATACATAGATACATTCAGCAAATCTCTGATCAGCCAGAGCATGAAAATTATAGTAGTACTAGTAGTCACTTGCTGATGTTCAAATGGTATAGGAGTGATGCTGTTTTTTATACTCTATTACTACAATTACCACTATCTTCAAGTACATTGTCATTGGTAGTGTTCTCTTCCTCCTCCTCAGAAATTTTACTAGCCAAGAAACCCGGAGATCTTTGCACAGATTTTCCTTTACCTTGCTAGCAGATTCACACATTAGGAAATCCACATCAGATTCATGATCACCAACATCCTGATCTCCTCCTCCTCATCATCATCATCAATATATGAATAATCAGATTCATCATGCAAGACTTTATGTAGCACTGTTCTTTCATCTAGAATAAAGTGCACTGCACAGATTTGGCCTTTCCCTCACATTGTTCAGATTTTCTTTGATCTTCTACATTCTCACAAGTATTAGGATTATCATTCTTATTCTTCTCAAAAATTAGGAACTGGCACATTGCTCTTTCTGATAGCACTTGTACAGGCCCTCTACCTCTGCCAAAGTCAATACCCTTGCTGCTACCACCATATCTAAACATTTGCCAGCCACTACCAGTATTTGTAGTACTAGTAGTAGTAGTACCATGTTTTTTTCCAGAGGGAAGTGGTGTGTTGATTGATTGAATGAATGAGTTTACTTCCTTGTTCCTTTACACTTTGCTTAGAGACTCTAACTTGGCTGCACAGTGAGTGCACACAGACAGATAGAACACACACTACACACAGTGACAGCACACTACAGAGACCGTCTCTATTCTCTCTAATTCTCAAGTTGGCTGCACAAAGAACACACACATTTAGTGAAAGTGGTCAGGTGGCAATGGCAATTGCTGTGACCACCAGTGAATCACTGAATGACCAGTGCTGTACTACTACTGTCTGCCTGCTTGGCTAGCTGCCAGCCAGACACAGTCAAAGCTGCAAGTGTAATACCAAATATCATCAAATAAAAGATGTCACTCACTGATATTGATACAGTACAAGAGCACTTGAGTCACTGCTCTAATTCTCTCACTGCTCTTAAAATGTTGTATTCAATTTGAAAATTTGGCACTGATGTTATTGATCTAGTTGCCTGCCTCAGGCCTGGCAACTAGAGAGATTGCAGAACCTAGGCCACAGGATAGGATGGATAATAATATAACAATAACAAGCACTAGGGCAATATACAGGCAGCTTACTCACACACACAGAGAAAATAAAGTGGCTATCTGGCTGCTACTGCAGTGTATCCCATAGACAGCTCTGCAGAAAAAAATGCAGGAGTTCTGCTCTTCATTTGATTTTATAGAAATATAAATCAATTGGTTTTACTATATGGTTGTTATTGGCTAGCTATTAACTAATTAATTAACTGGTGCTACCACTACTTTGAAAATATAATTAACTCCAGTCTATTACACAACTGACAGAGATGTTATGTTACTGATTACTGAAGTGTGTAGCAGCAGCACTCTCTCATTCAGATCAGGTCATCAAAAAAGATGTCACTCACTGATGTGAGTCTTCTTGATACTATACAAGACAAGCACTTCAGTTACTGCTCTTGCTCTAGTCCTCTCACTTCTCTTTAAAGGTTTTTTTAAATTTGAAAATTTGGCACTGGTGGTGTTATTGGTCCATATGCCTCAAACCAGTGGCAACTTGACAGATTGTAGAGCCCAGGCCAAAGGACAGAGGACAGGATATTAAAATATAATAACAAGTTAGAAGAAGAAAAATTGTGATACTGTTTACTGTGTGGCACTGGCTATTAGTGACTAGTAGCTAGTGCTACACTAGCACATCCAGTCCAGCAAACTAACGCCTGAAAGATATTAACTCTGCAGCACTCACTCACAGAAATCAGTATTGCATGTACTGCACAGAAAGCGCCTTCCTTATAAGCACTGGTGATGTGGCAATGTGGCTAGACTAAGCTACTGCTCCTAAGTGGCTGGCTACTACTAGCCTAGTAGCTACCCCTCAACAAGACTGCTATTTTTAGTATTAGTAAATCAATCACCAGCTGCAGCTAACACTGATGGATTGATATAAATAATATTTCTGTTCTAGAAATGCAAATGATAGGATCAATGAATAAAGAGCTCTTGTTTTCTCCTCAAACCCCACAAAACAAAAGCAGCACACAAGCAGAGAATCCCTTATTATAAAGCTATTGAGTAAAAGTAGGAGGGGAAATAAACATATAATAGGCCAATTCAAAAATACACTTAACCAATTACCATGTACCTCTCATAAAAAATAAAGCAGGATTGGAAAATTAAAAGTACTGTGTGCATATACATACACAATATTCCAAAATGCCAGGACCCCCTTTTCTAAAATACACAAGGACTGGCAAATTCAAAATATGCACTAGCATTTGACCTGCCAGTGCCTGGTAACAAGAATAAACAAACATAAACAAACAAGTTCTAGTCACGTGACTGATGTCACAGGACTAGAACTTTTTGCTTACATTCAGTCAGTGGGAACCTTGGCAACAGAAATAAATAACAAGAAGACAGCCAATGGGAATACAGATTCATACCTGTTGCCAACAAACTGCTCCCTTGAAAGACTAAAATTGTCAATTTAATAACATTTTCTGTTACATAGGTGTTTGAATGCACTAATATTAGAGATGCGCATTGGGTGTCCAATCGTTTCCGCTTTTGGTTTCGTGTACCCGCGGGAAAAGTTCATATTCCTGCGGATCATCGTTTTTTTTTCGTATAAAATCGTTTTCGGTTTAGTGCGCGCTAACATAAACCCATTAGCGCGCACCCCGATCCTTCACATTTAATTATTTACCAACCCCCCCCCCCCACCCCAACCCTTCAGATCTAATTATTCACAATCTCCCACCCTCCCGACCCCCCTGCAAAACTTGCCTAAAGTCCCTGGTGGTCCAGTGGGGGACCCGGGAGTGATCTCCCGCTCTCAGGCTGTCGGCTGTCAGTAAAGTCTAGCTAACATGTCCCTAGACATAATTAAACAACTACTAAACCAAATGGAACTGGTTATCAACACTGACAAAACTGAATTCTTTCACCTTGAGAGAAAACATACTGGATACAGGTTTCTTCGGAGGTTTTATCTCAATTGAGCATTCGCGTATATAGTGGTCAATTCGCCCAACCAGGTCCATCAATGAGCTTAGAGTGTCTGGTAACTCCCGGGCAACAAGTTCATCCTTAATGCGGGAATTAAGTCCTCGTAGAAAAATAGCTCTTAGGCAACCTGAGTCCCATAGGAGTTCAGAAGACAGAGTCTTAAATTCAATTATGTAGTCCGAGAGTGGTCTGGTAGATCCAGGAGTGCTGAACCGGCAATAGACTGGCGAGCGGGGTCATCAAAAACTGACTTAAAGACAGCCAGAAACCCAGGCAAGTCATTTAATATAGGGTCATTGCACTCCCAAAGGGGTGATGCCCATGCCAGGGCTTTCCCATCCAACAGGGATAAAATGTAGGTAGTCTTGGTAGCAGCTGTAGGAAAATAAGCTGGTTGCAAAGAAAAATGCATACAGCATTGATTGAGGAAGCCCCTACACAACAGGGAGTCTCCAGTGATATGTGTGGGGACTGGCAGAGGAACTATAGTATGCCCGGTGACCACCAGGGGTGATGCAGACATGCTGGAATTAGAAGTGTCCATCAGTCTGGAATTCAGCTGGTTGAAGGTTGTAGTCAAAGCGTCAAAAGACCTCTGTTGCTTGGTGATCCGTTGGGCCAGGCCAGGAATGGCCTGCAAGGCTGAGAGCTGAGCCGGGTCCATGGACTTAGCAATCTTTTATGTTCGGTGTGACTTGAACTAAATACTGGACCCTTGGGTTGAGGTGAGTAAGACTCCACCCACAGGGAGGAGCCCTGTGGGCCCTTACCCCGACAGGCAAGGCCTTCAGCAGAGATGCAACAGAGAGAGAGAACTTTATTGTACAGCAACAATCTTGTAGAGCAAGCAAACGAGGCTGGAATCAGCTGATCAGTCCCGTAGAGCGACGCAGTGCAGGGAATCCCAGTGTATACCTTATCTAGGCTGGCTTGTGCTGGCTGTCCCAGTAGTGGTCCGCATCACGGGGTAGGCCGGAAGCCGCTGGTAGAAAGCACAAGACACGAAGGGTCCGGTAGTGGTCCGCAAGCGGGGTAACCCGAGAATCTGTGCCACAAAGATAGAGTACTCACACTGAGATGGTTGAGGCAGAGGTGGCAAAGCCCCGAGGATAACTGGAGCAGGATCAGCAGGAGAAGATGAGAACAATGCAGGAACTCACTGGAATGAGAAGAGAGAGAGATGGCTCTCCGAGGAACGGATAGCCCTGAGTGCGGCAAGGCCCTCAAGGAGCGGGCATCTAGGTCACCCAGTAGTCAGTGAGGAAGTCCCAAGGTAGCGGAACTAGCAGGACGAGATTCCTTGCTAACTCGTAGCTCAGATGGTCAGCTGGGTTTAAGTATTGTGTGCGGGTGACGTCATGCGGTGGGGACGCCCCCAAGGTTCCCGCCATGACATAGTGCGGGCGCACGTACCTAAGTAACCCCGGTTGAAAAATGGCTGCCGGGGAGCACCCACGCCGTCCCGGGCATGCCATGAGGTCTGGCGTGTGGAAGCGGAGGCCGCCATTCTGCCCAGACTTGGAGCTGTGTAGAGAAAGGAGGTGAGCAGCATAGGTCGCAGCTGCCTGCGACCGACGGGCGCAATATCTATGAACCATTTAGGCAATTGTCTATTTCTTCTGGTATCTGGTTTGCACCAATACCATTTCCGTAAGTCTTCCATTATGGTTAATAAGGATAAATCATACCCCTCTTCACCTGCAGTCTTGGGGTAAGTCCCTGAACCAGTTAGGCCATGCCCTCTACTGCTACTATTCAGGTTTGACCCAGGACTGATGGGTCATTCACTAGGTGGTGTCAATGATTGAAATTCCATTAGTAGAGGTATTTCCCAAGTCTCCATTCAAAGTGAGATGGATGTAATATCCTGCCATTTGGATAACTGGCCATCCGGTTGACAGATTTATCCTAGGAATATATATGGCACCATAGAACCTGGATCCGTGTTGAAAGTCACAGAGACCCACCTCCTTGGACTCTCCTCCCAAAGCATCTTAGGCCTTGACTCATTCTGCCCAGGAAGGTGGTGTAGGATTATCCCAAACTGCATTCTCCGTGTGTATGGTCTCTTCCACAAATACAAGGGGGTGTTTTTATTCCGGGCCTAGGCTCCTCACTGTCCCAAATCCAGTATCCCCATAGTCAGGGCAGTAGGAGGTAATGCTATTTTTCCAACCATGTCTCTAGATTAATAGGCATCGTTGGACAATGTACAACTCTCCTGGGAATTCCCAGCATGACTTTGAGAACCAGGGAACCCCTGTGGTGGCTCAACTTCAGATAGGCCCAGCCTGCACATCCACATTTTACAAAGACAGTTTATCAGTGGCCTCAGATAGAGCCCCATCCATGGCGCTTCTCTCCTTCTCAGGCTGGGAGCTATTTTCCCTGTGAAAATGTGACCGGTCACTGACAAGTGGGTACAGTGTTTCTGCGTTCATTTGCTTTGAAGCAGGTACAAATATAGTCATAGAAAAAAAAACCCGTGGGGTTTTCAAAGTGAAAGCCCCATGTATGCTTTGCTTCTCCCTACCTGTCTTCATCTCATCTCCATCCCTTTAATTAGGCGGCTTAAAATCTGTGTGCTGAGACCAGTGTATGTACTTTTACCCGTACATCGGAGCGGGCAATATTCTATGGGGCTCTTTACACAGCTCAATGGTTTTTTACTCACAAAAAAAAGTTTTGAAAATTGTCCGCTTTGTGTCTGTCCCATGCATGTTTGAATTCTGTCACTGTTGTGGCCCCTACCACCTCCGCTGGAAGTCTGTTCTAGGTGTCTAACGCCCTCTCAGTGAAAAGGTGCTTTTCTTTTGAGCCTCCCTCCCTTTATTTTCATATGAGGAACCTATTCTATGACAAGTGCTACCTTTTGGTATCTTTTTAAATCTGGCTATTTATTTGCATGTTTGTATAATATCTCCTTTTTCTTGTCTTTCTTCTAGAAATTCTTCTAACTACCTCTCTGTATGTAATCAAGCATACTATTAGCCTTCCCATCTGATCTGTTCCATTGACTGGCTACCATGAGGTCTTCAGACTGTCAGACTAGCTGACTGCTAGTTTTTCCCCTCCCAAATTATATTTGGCCCTTAGATTTATACACCTCAAATAGTACTTGATTTTGCTTCTTTTTTAAAAAACCAGAGCACAGTTGGCAAATTCTTGACCATCCTTCCAGTTTTTTTTTAAGTTGTCCTTTCTTTTATTTATCCCCAGCACATCTCTCTTTGCAGGTTTTTTAGGCAAATGTCTCCTGGTTAGGTCATGTCCATCTGTCTTATTCACTTGTGACCCCATGCAGTTCCATCAGCTGCCACATGGGGGCACTGTGAGCTGCGATTAGGGTTAAGACCTATGCTAGTTGCGCTACCTGGTTTGGCTTTGCCAGCAGTGCAGTGAATGCAGCTACTGTACGTCCGCTGCGCTCACTCCCTTTGCTCTGTCTCGTGTCCCACTCCTATGGCAGCTACCGTGTCCTCCGAAACTCCCCATGGAAAAGAACGCCAGTGTCTCTTCCTGCAGCACTGGCACCTCCCAGTGCAGGCCATGTATGTCTGTACTCTTCCAACTTGTTTATTTTTTATCAGCAAACAGACTTATAAGTTAAGTTTGGTTGAAAGAGAGAAACCTAACCATAGTTAAAGAAAACTCGGCCATTCTAGCCTTCCCATTTTCCCTAGCTACTGCATTACCACAGACCTTACTTCTTCTTTTTTTAACTTTTTATTTTTGCAAACAACATACAGGCATATATACTGAAAGAATTACATAGTGAGGTCACCGAATTTTATAAAATACAAAATCCAACACTCAACAATATAGAGGCCCTCTCCTAGTCCTAACCCTCCCTTCCCCCCGAATGTTCATGAAAGGCAATCAGCCCCCCTTCGCCTTTCACACCCAGTAGAAACAGTCCATTATTTTTGCAAATAGTCCCAGAACTTCTTCCAAATACGATCACGTGTGTCCATTTTTTCCTTTAATCTTTTCAACAGTTGCAATCTCAACCATTTGGAAATGCCACCATGACATATTAAGAGCACTCTCCCACATCAAAGCAATTGTATGCCTAGCGGCAAGAAGGCATGGATTTATAAGAAGTGTGTCCATGGCTGAAATGTTTTCAGTTGCGTCCTTCCAATAACCTAAAAGCCCCACACACGAAGTTAAAGAAGAGTGCTTATTACACTTTAATCTGATTTCCCTTTCAATGTCCTCCCAGAGAGTACCACATAAGAAAAAAAATGTGCCATTTAGTCCACAGCCACGCCAGCACAGCGGAGATGCTGTCCCAAAGAAAATCGTATAAAACATGGGATAGCGATACTTATGGTGTAAGAGTTAACCATTGGATCAACCCTTTTTGCACACAACCACAGACCTTACTTTATCTCTCCCTTTATCCCGGCTTCCCTGCACTGAAGGATCCTCTGTGCTTAATCCCAGGCTTTGCTGAAGTCTGTTACTGTTTTTGCCTCTACTATCTCCTCTGAAGAAATACATCTTCATGATCTTTTGTTCTAAAACTTCCTTTCCACAATAAAAATATTTGCCCCCTTGTACATTATTTAGGTCTCTGAGATATTCTCTCACATTCTTTCATATACTGCCTCCATCCTCCAGGGTATTCATATGGAAGTCCTTTTATCTTTCCTCTGAGGGTTTATGATACAGTCTATGCATGAAGGTCCACTGAATTTATCCTTCTTTGAAAGTAACGATTTGTTTAGGGCTCATATTCCGTGGGATTTAACTGATAACCTGTGAGTTTTAATTGCCTATTAATAGTCTTCATACCTAGATTTACATTAGATTTACATGCAGACACATTAGGCTTGGGCCAGGGGCGGCAGATTTTCCTGGTGTCTGCTGTCCTGCAGACACCAGAAGAAGCGTCGACTGCTACTGCCGCTACTGCTTCCTTCCCCCCCCCCCGGACCTTGGTTCCTGCAGGGATCCTGAAACTGCAACGAGTACAGGGACTAAGCCTGCGTTTACAGGCCCCATTCCCTCTGGGCTTCTGTGCGGAGGCAGGGACTGTGAGTGCAGGCTTAGTCCTGCACTCACAGTCCCTGCTGCAGCTGAGGACTGGGGATACATTATGTAGAGGTTTGCTGGGGGTGAGGGGTGGGTGGCGTGGCATCCAATACTGAATCAGTACCTAGGGCTGGCATCCAACCAAATCCATCTCTGGCAGTCTTAAGAAACTATACCAGTGCTCCCAGATATTTATTAATCCAAACATGAGGTGAGCAAAGGTAAGATTTGCTTTTATATTTCATAAATCTTTCTGTATTTTGTAAAGTAATTGAATTATTTATGTTTATAAAAGATACACAGACTTTAGTACCTACTAATCACAGGATTGAAAAATGTGCTAACTGAAGCCCTTTTCATGTCTTTTGTGGAGAAATGGGCCCATCTTGTGGTCCCTTTGTAAACTGCAATTCCTTGTTTCCTAGGTGGGTTAAGAATTGTGGTTGCTGCATTAATCTGCTTGGCTATGTAGAATTAAGAGTCAAACAATTTGTGGGTGACACTTTTTTATTGGATTAACCATATGTATTTGTGGCTAGCTTTTGAAAATTATCCTCCCTTTATCACTGATCTGATAGAGGATAATGTTCAGAAGCTCATCACAGATGTATTGAATTAGTCCAAAAAAAAAAAAGGTTCTCTCCTACAATTTGTTTGTTGATCCTTAATTCTATATTTCCTATGTGGGGTTGAAATTTTCCTTTGAAATTTAACTTAAAGGAAAAATAAATGTCAAAGTTACTGTTAATTCTGCATGACAGGTAAAATATTCCTTTTTGATCCTTAGAAAGCCATTGGCCCAAACTCCTAAATCAGTATTAATTCGAACAATCACTAAATCTAAATGACCAGTAATCATGTTAACATCTAGAAACTCATCCAACTTAATTTATACATGCTTAATTAACTGGTAACAGTGGTTTTAATAAAGAACATGTTCCATAAGTTTACCAATTTAGCATAAAAAAATCATTTCAGGGCTTCCATTTATATCAGTGTGGTCCACAGGTCTCCAGTTCAGACAGAAGAGCTGGACAGAGATCTGATCAGAGACATTGAAAAGATGGGAAATAAGGGAGAAGTGTTGCTCGTTGGAGATTTTAATCTGCCGGATGTAGACTGGAGAATCCCTTCAGCAGAATCTAACAAAAGTAGAGAGATAGTGGATGCTCTTCAAAGGGCTCTGCTCAAACAAATGGTAATGGATCCCACGAAGGACGATGTAATCCTGGACCTAATGCTCACAAATGGGGATAACATCTCTAATGTCCGGAGAGGTGCCCACCTGAGTACAAATGATCATCAGACAGTATGGTTTGATATTGCAAATAAGATATAAAGAAGCCACACGAAGACCTGAGGTTTTGAATTTCAAATATACGGACTTTGACAAAATGGGGATGTACCTGGAGGAAGAACAAGAAGACTGGGAGAAAATGGGTGAGGTGGAACAACAGTGAGATAAATTAAAAGGAGCTATTACAAAGGCAACAAATCTATATGTTAGAAAAGTAAACAAAAGTTCAAGGAAAAAGAAACCAATTTGGTTCTCAAAGGAGGTGGCTGCAAAAATAAAGGCAAAAACATCAGCGTTCAGGAAGTATAAAGGTTCCCAAAAAGAGGAACACAGGGAAGAATATCTGAGGGAGACGAAGAAAGAAATCAAGAAAGCAAAAAGTCAGGTGGAAGAAATGATTGCCAAGGAGGTAAAGCGAGGTGACAAAACATTTTTCAGATACATCAGAGAAAAAAGGAAAACCTGAAGTGGTACAGTGAAACTGAAGGGTGATAAGGAGCAATGTGCCAAGACAGACAAGGAAATGGCGGAAATATTAGACTAATTCTTCAGTTCTGTGTTCACTAAAGAAGACCCTGGAGAAGGACTTTTGCTGAATGACAAAACCATAGAAGGGAATGGGCTAGACACAACTCCCTTTACAGAAGAGAATGTATGGGAAGAGCTAGGAAAGCTGAATGTGGACAAGTCCAAGGGGCCGGATGAGGTACATCCCAGGATACTACAGAACTCAGAGATGCCCTGGCATGTCCGCTAAAGCAGTAGTCCCCAACCCTGTCCTGGGGGCCCACCAGCCAGTCGGGTTTTCAGGATATCCACAATAAATATGCATGAGAGAAAATGTGCATGCTCTACATGGCCGGCCATCTTTAAAGATGGCGCCGGCCATCCAGTGCTCCTACCATGTGACAGGGGCCGGCCAATGGCATGGATACCCTGTCACATGGTAAGGGCAAAGGGCCATCGGCGCCATTTTTATTACCGCAGCCGAAGGCCCGAGAGAGGGAGATTGTTCCCCGCGCCCCCACTGGACCACCAGGTAATTTTAAAACATTTGGGGGGGGGGGGGGGTCGGGAGGGTGGGGGAGGCTATGGGGTCAGTTTTAAAGGGTCGGGGTGGGTTTTTTTTATCGGGTCATCGGCACCATTTTTATTAGTGGCAGCTGAAGGCCAGAGAGCGGACTTCCACTGGATCACCAGGTGATTTGAAAACATTTTGAGGGGATTTGGGAGGGTGGGGGAAGGTAAGGGATTAGTTTTAAAGGGTCGGGGTGGGTTTAGGGGTTGTTTTGGTGTGCCGGTTTTCCCGCCCTTCCTCCAAATAACTCCCGTTAGTGGACACAAACCCGATTAACGATTTTTCACGATAAATCGGGGGAATTTCTATTGTATCGCACTCTTTGATGGTTTTTGACGATTTAAAAAATATCGGACAATATTTTAAATCGTCAAAAAACGATTCACATCCCTAATAACCAGTAAGAAAATGGAGGTGGTGATGCCCTTGTACAGGTCCTTGGTAAGGCCTCACCTGGAGTACTGTGTTCAGTTCTGGAGACTGTATCTCAAAAGGGATAGAGACAGGATGGTGGCGGTCCTGAGAAGGGCTATCAAAATGGTGTGGGGTCAATATCAGAAAATCTATGAGGAGAGACTGAAGGATATGAATATGTATACCCTGGAAGAGAGGAGACACAGTGGTGATATAACACTGACCTTCAGATACTTAAAAGGTTTTAATGATGTGCAAATATCAAACCTTTTCCATTGGAAAGAAATCAGTAGAACTAGGGGGTCACAAAATGAAACTCCAAGGAAGACGCCCCAGAACCAATGTCAGTGGATGCCTGGAATGCCTTTCTGGAGGAAGTGGTGAAAACAGTGAAGGAATTCAAAAGGGCATGGGATAAATACTGTGGATCCCTAAAGGCTAAAGGATGGAAATGAAGAAAAGTGTGCATGCGGTAACTTGATGGTGCGGGGGTTATTAACTTTAACAACAAGCTTTGATACTGTAGATGCATTACTCCATCATTGCTCTCTGCTTCAACGGCAAGGGGAGAAGGGGAATTGGATTCATTCAGCAACCAAGAGCCTTGACTTTTACAGTCTGGGGAAACAAGTATGGGGGCAACTTGCTGATGCGGCGATTACTACCCTTGAACAAAAGACTGTTACTTTGATGCAACTCAAACATTGCTCTCTGTTTCAACAGCAAGGCATGACAGGGAATTGGATTCAACAGCAATCAACGAGGGCCCTGACTTTCATGGTCTGGGAAACATATAAGCATGGGGTAACTTCAAGGCACATGCTTACTAAGACTAGATGGACTATTTGGTCTTTTTCTGCGAATAGGTTTGTTCGAGTTTTCTTGTAATTCTAAAGCAACAATATTAGGGCAAGGTTATTTTTTTCATAATTTATGTGATTTATGATAGCTAAAATAACTAGTTTTCCCCCTTTCATTCTGATTTATATTTTATTGCTCTTTAAAGTTTTTATTTTTATTTGTAAAGGTCTTGCTGCTTATCAGAGGCCACAATGTAGGCATCACATTGACACATGGAAAGCAGGAATACATGCAGCATGGGCAGCTGAAGGGTGGAACCAGGGAAGGAGAGTTATATAAATAAGGCACATGACTATAATAAAAGCTGCACATCATATATGTAATGAAGTGTAAAATGTGATTAGAAATATAATACATTAGGAAATAAAAATAAGAAAGGAGACCTAGGGATGAGACCCAAAGAGGAAACAACAGAACTAAGGAACAGAGAAGTTGATTATTTCAGAAATCTGGCTAGCACTGCTATATGACCTTGTCACAAACAAAAGTATTTTCTCAGAACCGTGCACAAGCGATGTCTTTTTATGTTGCTGCAGTGAGGTTCTCCTTTACAAAGATCTCTGCAAGGAGTCAACAAATATGCAGGTGGCCCATGGTCTGCCCTTCATACAGCATTGGAGCTGCCTCATTCAGTCACGTTAGACTTTTGTTAGCCAGTTTGTATGCGTAGGCAGTTCAGACATGGAAATGTTTACTAGGGATGTGCATGGCAAAAAATTTTGTTTCATTTTTCTTACATTTTGTTTTTAGGTTTGTTTTTTTTTCATTTCTTTAGTTTCGTTTTTTTTATAAATTGCTTTAACATTTCATGCACACATAAAATTAGTGCAACTAAGTCAATTTAGTATGCACTAACTTGAAATAGTGTGCACTAATTTGAAATAGTGTGCACTAACTCAAAATATGGTGCATCATTTTGAATTAATATACACTAAATACACAAAAAAAGCACAAACGTTTGTGTTTTTTTGTTATTTTGTTCAAAAATCAATATGAAATGTCAACATTATCTCTGTTATTTCAAGCGAAAGTGCGTCCCTGATATTGTTTTCTGGCATACCTGGAAGCTTTTTATTTCCATTCACCCTGAGAATGTCATGGATTAGCGAGAGGGATGGGGACGGAGGAAAGGCAGGGACTGGAACACTTTCTTTTCTCAAACACAGACACTCATATGTCATTCTCACACTTACTGTGTTCCAACAGGATGGGCTCTACCTTAACCAGAGTGGAACTAGGCTGTTGGTGCTGTTAGAAAGAAGATAGAGCAGTTTTTAAATTAGACCATGGGAGAAAGCTGACAGTCGCTCAGAAGCACATGGTTCAAATGGAAGTATCTTCCAAGGATACTTGCAAAACAGAGAGGTTTGGATATCCCAGTAGAGAGGTATAATAATTTTTGGAGTTCCCCCTGTGAATAGTTCTGGTCAGAAAGCCACTCATATTTAGAAACCGATTGGGAACCTTTGTGAGCATTGATTTGCTGCACTCAGAAGTTTTCATCCTTTGGACAACCCTCCGCAAGGCATCCTTTTCTCAACTCTGGCATTTTCCCCTGATAGAATATCTGGATATGATCATTGACTTATGCGTTAAGCACCCTTGACACTATATTAGTTTTTCTGGGCCTCTGTCCCTCCCGATGCAGCCCATGTGGTGAAACACGGTCCGTGTTGGGGGACCGAAACCTTTCTCTAAGAATTTATGAATAAAAGGTGGAAACGCTTGATCTAAGTCTTCACTTTTTTGATTAATTCAACACAAGGATTTGTGAACTCTTAGCGCTATACCATCTCTGTTTATGGTTATTCAACATTAGTGTATACCGCTCATCATCTCCACTTCCTATTGGCTATTATTTGAGAACAGACATTAAAGGCATTTCAAAGATATGGTGGAAGGAGGCTAACCAATGGGGCACTGTGATACCAGAGTATACATTATGTTGATATGATAGGGCAGATCAAATAGGGATGGCACTATATGCAAAAGATGGCAAAGAGTCAAGCATGATAAAAATCCTTCAGTAAACAAAATGCAGTGTGGAATTCTTATGAATAGAAATTTCTCAGCATTCAGACAGGTTAATCCATGACCAGTGGGTAATGCACCTCTACCAGAAGATGGAGATGGAGCAAAGTTGACGTCACGGTATATATACCCCTGCACCAGCATCAGCCCGCCAGTATTCTCTGTCTCCAGCAAATGGTAGACATGCATCTCCCTACTGGGGATTGCTTGTTTTAAAATTTAAAAAAAAGAAGAAAGAAAGAAAGAAAAGTTGAGTTTTCCTGAGATGATATCTGGTAATCCCTCCCTCAGTCAAGTGCCTTGATCCGATAGCCGGTTGCCAGCATGGACTTAGCTGCCAGGAGAGAATCAGCTGAGAGGCTAGCGGATGCAAGAAGCCTAGCACGGCAGTGAAGGCATTAGCCCTCTCCACCGGCTGCCGGAGACCGACTCTGTGCTTGGCCAGGACTGCTTGAGCTCAGGTAAAGAGTTAAAAAAAAAAAAAGAATAAGAAGAGAGGAATTTAGGGATTTCTCTCCCCTCTTCTGTTTCTGCTCTCTGAGCCTTGATGCACCAATCCCACATGCGTTCCCATCTCCGTGTGGGACTTGGGGAGTCACTGTAGTTTTGTGGAGTGAGCAGCTCTTTGGGCTAGGCCCTGCTGTCAGGCTTCACTAGAATGCAGCGTGGTAGGCCATGACAGTGTTTGCGTGCTTTTTCTGCACAAGTAGCCCGCAAAAGCAGTACCTGATGTTGGTTCGCACCTGCGCATCCAGCCTGAGCATCCGTCTGGACTATGTGCTTGGATGTCCAAGTTTTGGGTGTCCAAGTTTTGGGCAGAATGTAGATAGATAGATAGATTATAGATATAGATGTATAAGCGTCCTATAACTGGATGTCCTAAATTTTGGGCTTGCCAGGTACTCACTCATTGTTGGACACACAATTGTTCAGCACTTCTGTTGAGCATGCTGCCTCTGGACGTCCTTTTCCATGGCGCCGGTAGCAAAGAATCCTAAGCTCCTTGTGATCTGCACTGCTTGCCATATTCGGGCATCACAGCTTGGGGTCCCCTTTAATCTTTGTCAGCGGTGCTTGGAGGCGCAGGGCAAGTAGTCTCCAACTGATTTTGCTAAGCCCAGCCCTTCCCAATAGGTTACAGTAAGGGAACCGGAGGGGGGACCTGTCAGAGGTTTCACCTGGTTTTGAGACTCCCCTAACTGGTTCGTCAGCAGGGGAGGGCAACTCAGTGGGTGCCAGACTGACAACCCTAGGTTTTAGTATGGATCCTTCCGTCTTTTCTTGGGTGGAATTTTTTCAGGGACTGCAATCCTTTCTACAGGCAAGTTCAGCAAAGCCGGCCAAATGTGATAGCTCGGGATCGCAGGCTGCAGAATCCCGCAAAGCTGGTGCCGCAGGTAAACATCGAAAGGAGCCGCGAGCTGTTGTGGGTCACACTGATGGGGACCCGGATGGCATGGATGAGGAAGGAGATCCTTACTCCCTGGAAGAAAGGGAAATTCCTCCGGGGTTGGAACCTTATAGAGCAATGATGCGCTTCTTTCATACAGGCCGATTCAGTAAAGGTTGCGGGCGAGCACCTGCTCTCCCGGCGCATGCACAGGCCACTCTCCAGGGGGGAAGAAGATGCAAATCAGGGCCCGTGGTAAAAAGAGGCGCTAGGGACACCAGCGCGTCCCTAGCGCCTCCTTTTTGACAGGAGCGGCGGCTGTCAGTGGGTTTGACAGCCAATGCTCAATTTTGCTGGCATCGGTTCTCGAGCCCGCTGACAGCCACGGGTTCGGAAAACGGACGCCGGCTAAATTGAGCGCCTGTCTTCCGACCCGCGGGCCGCGGGCAGATTAAAAAATTTAAAAAATATATATTGTTTTTTTGACTTTGGGGCCTCCGACTTAATATCGCTATGATATTAAGTCGGAGGGTGTACAGAAAAGCAGGAACAAGGATCCGAAGTACAGGAACTCACCGAAGCAAGCAGACAAACAGCGCTACAAGAGACATTGCCAAGTCAAGGAATGAGCAGAGGAAGCCTCCTTATATACTTCCTCCTTATATACTTCCTCTGCTCTGGCTCATAGGGATCAGCTGAGTGTAGTTAAAGGGATCAGGTCCCTTTAAATCTGACGAGGAGATGCGGCCTCGCGCCTAAAGATGGCGGCCATCTTGGATTTCCTCCACGGAGGAAACGCTGCTGGACGTCGCGAGGGAGGAGCAGGGACGGCTCCCCACCTGGCGACCATCACTGGGGCCTGTGCCGGAGCGACGGGCATAGAATCAGGGGTTTCCCCCAGAGCTCCCGTGGCGGGTCACCGTTGCGGGCACTGTAGGGGACCGCGGTCGTGGCCTTCTACAGCCACGGAACACAACACCAGTGCTAAGTTACACTCCGGTAAAGGCGACTGATACAGCAAAGACAATAATTGCAATAATGTAGTACAAATAGTTTTTCTTACGATTGTTAGGAGGGCAGCAGAAGGATCAAGATTCTCTCTGTCCCTCTGCCATCTCCCTCCCATGCCTCTGTTAGTTATACCATTTTCGTCTGAACATTTGAAAACATGTTCTGAGGAACATATGTGGTTTTCCCAAAACACAGGCCATTGTCCAAAACAACTCTCTTTCTCTTGTTACTTTAACTCTCTCACCATGGAGCCTGGACATCCGTTTACTTCTGTCTCACAGTTGCTTTACAGTCACGTAACATAGGGTCAGTGTGAGAACGCTGAGCCCAGTGTGGTCTACCTTCTGACTATATCCTAAACTAATTTTGTCAGACTTAGGCCAAGCAATCCCATTGTACTGTTTACAAGATGAGAAACAGAGGGGAGGACTGAATGGTCGGTTTTCCAAATGGAGAACGATCATTAGTGGAGTACCACAGGGATTGATACTTGGACCTGTACATTTTAACATATTCATAAATAATCTGGAAGGGGGAACAATGAGAGTGGTGATCAAATTTGCAGATGAGACAAAATTATTCAAATTTGTTAAAAACAGCAGCAGATTGCGAGGAACTGAAGAAGGACCTTGTGAGTGTAGGAGACAGGGCATCTGAATGGCAGATGAAATTTAATGTGGGAAAAGTGCAAAGTGATGCACATAGGGAAAACGAATCCCAGCTACAGGTACACGATGCTGGGTTCTGTTTTGCGAACAGAACCTCAGAATCGTTTTGGACAAGGCATTGAAATCCTCAGCTCAGAGTGTGATAGTGATCATAAAAACAAATAGAATGTTAGGAACGAGCCAAAAAGGAACGGAGAATAAAATGAAAAATATCATATTGCGTTTGTATCAAGCCATACTGTGTCTGCAACTTGAGTTTTGTAGGCAGTCCTGTTCGCCCCATCTCGAGAAAGACACAGCAAAACTAGAAAAGGTGCAGAGGAGGACAACAACAATTACAAAGGGTATGGAATGGCTCTCCTAAACAGATTAGGATTCTTCAGCATGGAAAAGAGACGGCTGAGAGAAGACATGATGGAGGTTTGTGAAAGCATGAGTGGAGTGGAACAGGTAAATAAAGGATGGTTATTTATCTTTCAAAAAAAAAATAGTAAAACAAGGGGACACTCCAAACTAATGTAACCCCTTCTTCGGGTTATAGGGCAGGAGGGCAGGGGCACATGAAGGTCCCGGAGACATTTCTTTTCTCCAATCTCTCTCTAGACAACACAGACTCAGGATCCGGGGCAGAATTATTAACCAGATGGAGGGGTGGGAAGGAACTAGTTCTTCAAGGCCCAAGTTGGCAGGGGCTACCCAATTTGTTGCCCTAGATAAGGATAACAATTCTGCTTGGTTAGTAAAGAATATGAGTGCCAAACAAACAACTGAGGATGCTCAGGTTGAGGGTCCAAAAATAATTTTTTTTTACTGTAGATGTTCTTTAAAGACAAAATTAGCACTGTTCAAGTCCATTTTTTGGCTTGAAAAGGTGAAATTTACAGTTCTCCAATTTATCTGTGCAAGTGTCTCTCAGTATTGGGCAGGGAAGCTCTCACCCACCATGGGTTTGGCTTAGGTAAGGTTCCCAGCTGGGCAGGGTTATCCTTAGTTGGGACAGAAAACCCCTTCCAAAAGATACTGAAGGCAAAAAGGATCACAGTCTTTTCAGTCTCCCCACAGTGTATTTCTCCCAGGGTGAAAATGTAGGTCCTACTCACTGTTCTCCTCTTCAGAATGACAGGGCAGGTCCTTTCCTTAGGAAATTCCAGACAGCAGGGAACGCAGCAGCTCTCTCCAATATTCACTCTTCAGGCAGGAAGGGTGATCGCCTTCTAGGGCAAGGTGGCAGGGGCCTTCTAGGGCAACAAATTGGGTAGCCCCTGCCACCTTGCTCCTGGGAACTCGGAAAAAATCTTCACAAACATGTGGAAACTCTGAAAACGAAACAATGTAGGCGACCATTTTTCCCCATGCATTCCTCTGAACGGGGGATAGTGGAATCTGATCATGGTGACAGAACACGTAAGTGTTCATTAGAGTTCTTTTTTTTAATGTCAGGAGCTGGCAGAGAACCTATTTACATCTAGCAGTATGCTGAGAACAGCATACTGCTAGAGCGTGCTAGAGCATTCATTAGAGCGGCTGTGGCACTAATTGTGATTGTGGGGTGTTGTGCACGGCAGGGATTCCTATATGTCATTTTTTACACAGGGAGGACAATCTTCAAAGAGGCTGAGATAGGTGCACACATGATAATCTATGTCAGGGCTGTAACTAGGGGTGGGTGAGAGGGGCACCTGCTCAGGCACAAAGCCCCTTGGGGCAGAAAAATGACTTAAATGCAAGCGTGACCAGATAGCAGATGAAGATCCTTCCAGGTAAGAGTTCCGCTCTCCTCCTTCTAGCTAAGATTGGGGGGGGGGGGGAAAGAAAGAGGCAAAGACGACCGGGGATCAAGATGAGGGAGTAGAAGGGAGGTGGAAGTGAATGTAGGGGTGAGGGAAGGGAAGGGTGCAACTACGTTTGCCTGCCCCAGGACTAAAATGCTCAGCTAGGACTCTGACCTATGCAGCTAGACCTCTTTGAAAATTGCTCCCAGCACAGTAGGTAAATATAGCTGTTTGACAATGTAGATGTTCCAGGGGCCTGGGAGAAAACAATGCACGTGCATTTTATTTTCAAGAGATAAGCACACAGTTAACCTGCATAGATTAGCATTATCCTTCAAGGTGGTGCAAATATCCGCATGTCTTGTCTTTGCGCGAGATTTTCATAATTATTTCTATCCTTTGTAACCCGCCCAGCACCATAGAGCGGGATATACATCTTTTTTTTTTTAATTTAAAAATAAATGAACATCTACCCAATCCTTCAAATCAAAGTTAAATAAAAGTCCCTCCTTGTGCTGCAATCCTCCCTACCTCCCACTCAGAAGCCAATCAGTCAAAAAACCCTGCCCTCCCAATCTGTTCCCCTTCCCTCCTAAGCAGTCAAGCCCCCTACCTCCCAATAAGGTCAGGCTGGGAAGAGCTCCTGGCTCCCATCGACATACGAGTGCCTCGCTGGTGGCCTAGGGCCTCTCACACCGTGCCTCCCTCAGGCCTCCAGGCCCTCCTTCCTCCTAAAACTCGTCCCTTACCAGATGCAGATGGGCCGGCAGGAAGCAAAGTATGTCTCTCCTGTTGCAGCTGTGCTAAATTAATATGCTGCTAGCCAATCTGCCAGTGCACAGTGGGGGTGCCCTAAGGTGTTTTAAGGATAATTTTCAGCCTAGAATAGGTTGTGGTGAATACTTGCCCAAAATCAGCCACATGAAAACAGCTGCTGAGCTTTGCCACTCAGCAGCATTTTGAAAGCTTCCCCCATAGCGTCCATGTTGCCAGCAAAGCTGAGATCTGGATTATAGCTTCATCTCCAGTGGCAGCTGTTAAATGACCTGGATAGCTTGGATTCGTGGATCAGGCTTGGATGGGACATTTTCAACCTACTTCTCAACCACGTCGCTATTGTAATTGTTTTTTTGCTGTAACCCCAAGTGCCACTGCACCTGTTAAAGTCACCAATATTCATAACAGTGGCAAGGTTTACTGCCGAATTCACAGAGTCCTAAGAAACTAAAAAGGGCTGGGATGCAAAAAAACCCAAAACACTCTACTATGATCCCTGTGCCTCAAGCAGTGGTAAACATCCATGAGAACTCTCCGGATTTGATGCAGAGAATCCGGAAATCAAAGGAATCGCTGGATCTGTGGTCAAATGCTGGAAAGCCATGGGCGCACAGTGAGTTGAGACGGGTCTGGGCAGGTACCAGAAGAAGAACATAAGAAATGCCATGCTGGTTCAGACCAAGGGCCATGGAGCCCAGCATCCTGTCTCCGACAGTAGCCAGTCCAGGCAAGTACCTGACAGATCCCATAAAGTAAATCTATTTCCCGGGACAGCCCACTCCCAGGGACAGAGCCGGGACCAGCTTTTTGTGCGCCCATGGCAGATATACAGAATTACGCCCCACTTCTCCCTTTCACTTACCAGTGCCTGCTCTAACACAGCGCTTTCTCCTTTAGCAGCAAAGGCACAGCTGTCCTTATAGTGGTGGCAGCTTGAGCAAACCACCCCCTCAATCTCCCCCTTCCTACCCAATCTCCCCCTTTCTCTTCCCCCATCCCATGCCCTCTTTCCCCTGTATCCCCATCTCCCCCCCCCCTCACTCTGTGCCCTGAAACCTCCTATTTTTTCCCCACACCTTGTCCGCATTCTCTCACTCCATTCTGTGTCCTGAATCCCCCTCACTACTTGTCTTGCATCCCCCTTTCACCCTCACCCACCCCAAGCCCCACAGCGGGAGTCCCCTCTCCTCCACCACTCTGCCCAGCAGCAGCCCCCCCTCTCTCTCTTCTTGCCCCCCCCCCCCCATCCACTGCTCATCAGTCCTTTCTTTGGTTCCCCTCTTTACCCCTCTCCCTCTTTCTGTCTCTCCTCCCTCCTGTGCACCTCGGTCTGCAGTGCCGCAGATCTTTCTGCAGTGGCAGCAGCAAAAGATGAAGAAACTTAAAATCAGCACAGGGCCAGTGAGCTTATGAGGCCGCCCTTAACTTTCTCCTTTACATAGGGCTGGCGCGTCCTATTAGGCAAAGTAGGCGGGCGCATAGGGCGCCAACCATTAGGGTACACCAAAGTCTAGAGCAGCCACGAGCAGCAGCAGAGGAGTAGAGATTCCGCGTGCCACGAGCACCGCCCAACCTGCTCGCGGCCCAGAAAAGCACACACTCTCGGTATGAGGCAGGAGTCGGGGGGGGGGGGGGGGGAGCTGTGCGTCCAGGGTGAGAGCGCAAGGCAGAAGACTCGCCTAAAGCACCTGATCCCCCTGCCTCCACGAGCTTATTTCATTGCAGTGTCCTGAAAACAGGAGTGGCTGGGAGTCCCCCAGAACAGATTTTGGGAACCACTTCCCCAGGTCCTTCAGCCTTGCACACCCTCCTCAATTAATTTTCAGGCTCATAGGCTCCCCCTGAGTGTTTATAATTAAACTCGACTATCATTATGTCCCCACCACAGACCTTCCCAGAACAATCCTGTAAAATCACATAACTGGACGTCATAATATTAAATATTAAACTTTGTTTTGCAAAATATGTCTTTCAGAAATCATCTCACAGTCTGATGAAGATGTAGTCTGTGATTTTTGGACACACACTTAAAAAAAAAAAAAAGTTCCCAAGAAATACCTAAATTTATCAATTAAAAGGTATTCATGCTACATTGGTTGAAGGTAATCTCTGAAATGTCTGGCTGAAATGCTTTTACTACTCATCATAGGAAAAACATCCAAATTATGTTGGCACTTCATTTTCAGTGATACAAAATCCATCCATTACCAGGCACTTTGTGAAGTTAAACAAAGCCCTGCACACAGTCATTCAGAAACAATACGGCAAACCTGCTCTTTCAAAACAGCATTAACTCCCAGAACTCAAACAGCAGCAATCCTGCATGAAAAGGCAACACTGCAAATATTCCACCTGGGCCTAAAACACCAATGCACCTTCTAGTGGGAAAACAGAACAAGCTGGACTGCTACAGATCCCTACTCAGAACCTGCATGCTAGCAGAATACGTCACCTCTGGGAACTCTCCGGATTTGGGTCAGAGACTCTGGAATTCTAAAAGAATTACCGGGTCTCCGGGCCAATACCAGAAATCTCCGGGTGCTGCAGCAAAACCAATCTGCTTGGACCCGGAAAGAAGAAAGGAAAGTCATTGGTCTTGCGCGGCTGAAAAAGGAGGAACTGGACAGCGATTTCTATCATCTCTGGACCTTTTTAACTCTTAACTTCGCTTCCTCGTGACACCACCTGCTCCTGCACAGCCTGTTTCCTGTATCCAGCCTCTTGCCTGCCACTTCCTGTTTGCCTTGGCCAATTGACATTGCGATTTCCTGCCCGTGCATCAAATGAGGAGTAAGAAACAGGCAGCGTCCACTTCCGCAGCACAGGAGGAAAAGGAAGAGGCTGCTGCTGCTCCAGGAGCCAAAGTTAGGGTCTGCTGTTGCTAGTGTGTTTTGAAAGGGGGGGAGAGAGAATGAATGAGCAGGTCTGTGAGAGTGTGTGCGTATTTGTATAGGAAGAAGAGATCTGAGAGTGTATGTAGGTGAGTAGGAGAGAGCTGAGTGCGAGTGAGCATGGGTGTGAAAGTGAATGGGCATGTGTGTATGGAAGGAGGGACGTGAGTGTGTGTGTGTTGGTGGGAGATTGGCAGAAGTAAAGGTGTAAATGGACGTGAGAATGTGAGAGATTGAGCAGTGAAAGTAAGTGTGAACATGTAAGAGTGTTTATGAGAGCAAATTTGTGAGCATCCGGTCCCACTGTGCAGTTGCCCTTCCCCCCCGTTCCCTTCCACCTCCATGCTAATCCATGGTAATCTCAGGGTGACTGGAAGTCAAAAGTTCCCAGGTATGGCCATGCCCTTGGGAAAACAAAAGCAGCCTGCAAGCATTTCACCATGTTGCACTTTGGTTAGAAGTTAGAGAGAGCAAGACTCGTTTCTTGAGCTATATCCCTACTTGGGTACTGAGTTTTATAGCCTGGGCCAATACCCTAGTGCGACAGGGACCTGTATCTACCTTGTGCTAGCTCCATATTTGATTGACACTTTTGGATGTTTTTTGCCTTTTGACGACTTCTTGTGAGAGTTCTGGTACCTCTGGTTGGAGGATTTTGGGATTTCCCACCAGTTAGGTTAGATTGGGGGTGGGGAAGACTCCAGGGCTTTCTGACCCTCACCGAGGGGGCTGGATCAGAGGTGACCCACTACCAGGAAGCCTAAATTCTCCCAGATCATCTTCTGATCGCAAGCAGTGACTGCTCCTGGCTCCTTTCCCCTGGCTGGCTCATCTAACAACTTTTCATATAGCCACAAACACAGAGCTGTAAAACAAAATGATATATAAATGACAGAACATTCCAGAAAACGAACAGGGAAAGTCAGCTGCTTCCCTCACTGGTTTTACTGCACCTATTTCCCTAAGTTTTGCAAATAGTGTGCACTAAAACATATTAAACAATATTTTGTTAGGAGTTTTTTTGTGTCATTTCGGTCACAAAAATATAACAAATATTGTTGATGTTTTCTCATCATTTTAAAATCCCTCAATATCTTGTTAACTCCACTCTGCATTGTAAAGTGACTGAGCTATTGCTCTGATGCTGACTGGACATGCCCCATCTGACCTGCACAGCCCCAGAGAAGAAAAAAATGTACTTCCACTTAGCGGCCCAGCAAAAGTGTTGCTGATAAGTGATTTGTTTCGAAGACTAATAGCTCGTGCCTAGGGCAACTGGAGAAGTGCAAGTGCCATAGAGTATCCAAGTCTGTAATTTTCAGTCCGTGTCACAATTTTCTGACTTTTCTACATTCAGATACACACACACCCATCACAGGCAGCTCCCATTCACTCACACACATACTCATATGCAACCCAGGCAGGCTCCCATTCACACACCCTCTCATCCCAGGTAGCCTCTCATTCACATGCACACACACACACCCATTACAGGCAGCTTCCCATTCACACACACACACACACGCAGACCAGGCAGTCAGGATCCATGAGTCATTCCTCCTCTCCTGCCAGCCTGTACCTTCTTCTTTGTGGAGAATAGCTGTTCTGCGGCTCCTCTTCATGTGCTGGCCCCGCAGTAATTCACACTCGAGGTGCTAACACCGAGATTGTTGAATATCGCAGGGCTAGCACATGAGGAGCTACCGGATGGGCTTTCTCTTCTGCTGTGGCCTCCTGCTTCTTCTGCCGCTAGTAGAATTAGGTCCACTGGCAGCAGCACAAGCCTCTCCCTGCTCCGGACGCCACCCCACCGGGTGTGCCGCCCTGTGCAATTGCAAGGTTTGCACACCTGGTGGCACTGGGCCTGCGTTCCAGTCCCTGTCTTTGCCCTGCCATATTCCTGCCCTTGTCTTTGTATTGCCTTGATTCCTCCTTGCTCTTGTCTTGCCTTGGTCCTGCCCTTGCTCCTGTTCCCGCTTGCCTTCCGCTCCCTCGACTTGTTCTCCCGTTGCCTGACCTCTGGCCTGATTACCAACTCTGCCTGATTGCCTCCTGCCCTTACCCTCAGCTTGACTTCCTTTTCTTCCTGTTAGCTGCCTGCCCTGACTTCTTGCCTGCTTACTGTCTCTGCCTGGCCTCTGCCCGCCTCAACACTTGCCTGGCTACTGACTCAACCCGACTGTGGCCTGCCCTGACCTTGGACTGCTCCATCTGCTTTGGATCCCTGCCTAAGTCCTGCCAGCCTCAGAATCCAAGGGCTCAACCTGTGGGGAAAGAGGTCGCTATGGATGAAGCTTCCTTCTGTCCCAGTTAGTAGTGAGTCTGCCTGCTGTCAGCCTGGGCCTATTCTGTCCCCAAGTTCTGGGTAAGTCTCAACCATACCACAGTCCAATGACTCACACCCCATGATACATGGACCACCCTTTGGATGCACCTGTACCAGATTCACAAGGATCCATGCTCTGCAACCCCTGGCCTAGCACTATTACTGCAGTGGCAGGGCAGGTGGGGAGGATGGGTTATAAAAATAGGGGGGGGAGGGAAACATAGATAGATGTGAATAAAGGCTCGTGGCACTGTAGCCCAAAAGAGGCTGATTCCAACTGAGGAGGTGTGTAAGAGCAACAGCGTTCTGTCAGGTCATGAACTGGGGTTACTGGGGAGTAGACCTTGGAACTGGACCCGTTGTAAACACTTTGAGCTAATTCTGCCTGGTCTTACTTAGACCTGGTATAAGGGACTGTGGACTGCCCCTGCTCCGGGCCCTGCAGGAGCATAGTTTATGTTTATACCCTTGAAGGTGTAGATAATCTGCATAAGAATAAATCCTGTCTTGGACTCAATAACTCAGTCCAGGAATCTGACAAGGAGGAAACTGTTAAAAAAAAAAAAAAAAGCAGAGAGGGAAATTTCTGTTTTGCTGCCGTTCATCGACTTGGACCCTGCTGGCGCTGTTGTGGTACTTGTTGCTGCATAGGCAGGTGTAGCTGCTCCTTCATAGTTGGAGTCCGTGCAGAAAAAGTCTTAAGCCTTGCCTGCAGTTGCTGCTGGTTAGCTCAACTTACACTTGTTTCTGGCTGAGGAACTTCGGATCCATCAGACTTTATATTGAGGACGATGAGCCTTTCTCTTGATGTTGAGACAGATTTTCTGATGCATAACTTACTTGGGAACTCCTGAGAGCATTCAGCATCAGCACCACTTTCTTGCTTGGTCAAGCAGTTTGGGCTGTGGAGGCAGAAGGGGAGGGCAGTAGCCCAGCTTCTTTTCCTCAGCTGCAGAGTTAATGCTCCCTGCTTCTCTGCGGCGATGGGGGATCAGGAGGCCGCTCTGTGGGCGTTTCCTATGGAATTCCATGGCACGAGAGCAGGAAGCTTCTGGGAGGACGGGACCTGTCTGAGCCATCATTCAGTGCGGGTGCCGGCTGTCCTGCGCATGGCATTGGCACCAGTGCCACAGAATCACCGCTGCAGCCTAAAAATCCGCTTTCTTTAGTTCTGAGATTCTGTCATTATAAAAAAAAAAAAAAAATCAATCCCGAAATCCCAGGCCTGAAAACATGGTCAGAATTGGATATGCTACTCCCAAGGAAGTTGATGAAGGCAAAAACAGTAACACAATTCCAGTAATCCTAGGACCAGCACAGAGGTTCTTTAGTTGTGAAGAAATAAATGGAAAGCCAGAGATCCGTCCTTATCTGCTGTCATACTCTCTGTTTTTATGTTAGAATTCCTACAACTGAGTTTGTGACTTGAGAAAGAATTTTATGAGATGCAACACTGACTTCAGAGCAGGGATTTCTCAATTTCAGTCCTCAAGGGCCTCCAACAGCTCTGGTTTTCAGGGTAGCAAAACTATGCAGATTAGCCTTGTTCTTAAGCCATATGCAAATACATCTGATGATTATTCATTGGGGATATTCTATAGTCTAGAGCTGTTTGTGGCTCTTGCTGAGAATGCCAGCTTCAGAGAATATGGGAATTGACGGCAGTTCTCTGTAGGATGTAGCGCTCAAGCCTACGGTGTGTTGCTCTATCTACACCCTCAAGGAGAGAAAGCAACTCTTACGTGAAAAGTTATTTGTACCATGATCCTGGGTATCTGTGCTGGAGTTGCCAACTGCTTCCTTTTTTTCACCAACAGGCTGGTCCTGTTCTAGTTTTGCCTATGGACCTGTAGTCCTACATTTCTCAGGGAAATCAGAACTGCAAGTTCATATCTGCCATGGGGGAAAACAAAACAGGTACGGATATTGGATCAGCCCATTTGTAGTTAAAAAAAAAAAATAAAAATACAACTGATAACTCTTAACTGGCACATGACAAGAGAAAGCCCATTCCCACTTCTGGTGCTTCTCCAAGCCTTGTGTGGGAGCCAGTAAGTGATGTCCTCCCTGTAGGACCGCACACCAGATTCAGTGATCAGGCTCAGTCCTGCAGGAGCTCTCTGAATGTACAATAATAGAGTTTCACATTGTGCATCCTCGGGGGGGGCGGGGGGAGAAGAAGAGAAACGTTTGAACTTGGCCAACTTTTCCAATCGCATTCTTGGGAATGTCATGGCTATTGATAAAATGCAATAAAATAAACCAAAACCATTATTTGTTTCATCGGTTTAAAAGCAGAAAGGAAAGCAAGTTCCACCCCCCCTCCCCCTCCCCCCCAAGTGAATGATCATTCCTATTCACTCCCATGCCCCAGTGCCGCACCCCTCCACCCCCACGCCAGCCCCCACTGCTCCAAATTTGTACTTTTGCTCAGCTTGGATTTTAACTAGGGTGACCCCCATGACCTATGTGACCTGAAGGGGTTCGATGATTAAAGCTCTGGGGATGAAAGAGACTGGTAGCTTCATGGCATTTTGAGTCAGCGCAGTATCTATGTCTCTTTTGTTCTAGGGCAGCAGCTAAAGGGACAGAGGCCAATTGTTCCACAGTGATGTACCCGGCATGCAATTCCTTTGTACCTCTGTCCCCCTTCCTGCAAAGGATTGCTGATATTTATATCTTCTGGCCTTTCTTTCCTCCACTCCCTGCCTCTTTCTCTCTCTCCTCTCTCTCTCTGTTTCACCTCCTCCCTCCACATCATGCTGCTGTGGATTTCTTTCTCCCTTTTCCATCATCTGGTCCTTGCTTTCTCTCCCTCACTATGTCTTCTAATTCCTTTCCCCCTCTATCGCTGTTTTTCAGTCAGGCACATCATGTGTTCCCCTGTCTTTCTATCCTTGTGGCTCTAGAAGCAGGTTAAGTTGCATTGAGGGGAAATTAACCTATAGTAATAGGTTCTAATTTGGATTTTAGTAGTTAGAGTGATCATAGAGCTTGATGTCAAAGGGGACAGTCTGAGCCAGACATGTCTTCACCCCATTGCATGCATGGAAATGTAGTTCAGATTTATCTAAATGAAGCAGGCATGCAGTGGGGTGAAAGTAGGACCACCTCAGCCTGTCCATTTTTACACTGAGCTACAGGGTCACATTATATAAGAAGACTTTTTAAACCTAGCCTGGTTGTCCCTGTTTCTAGCTGGATTTCAGGATATCTATGAACAATATGCATTAGATGAATTTGCATACATTTATCCCATGCACATTTTTGTGGATATCTCGAAAACCCAACTGGCTGTGGGGTCAATAGCACAAATTTGGGAAACCCTGCTATGTAGCACCTTCCATCCAGGGAGTATTAAGTCACTTTTCAGTTGTGCAACAGTTACATCGGCACTTTAGAAACAAATATGCCGGCACCTCCAGGTTGGATGTCCTAGCAAGATAGATTTGACACCATAACAGATGCTTCTAAACAAAGAGAAAAGGAAGGAATAATCAGTGTAAACCACAAATATTATAGTCAAAGCTGCTCAGTATGGATTCACATAATAATTAAATCCTGTCATCTAATCAGCTTGTCTTATTTTATCCCATGAAAGATATCACTCCAAGCACCTGTTCACATAAATAAATTTCTACATGAGATTAGAAAGCACTGTCAGGCCGATGCAGAACGGTGTGCTCGGCCAAGCGCACTGTTTAACTCATGATTAGCCGCGCGTTTCCCACCGGCGTCTATTACCTCTTATACTGTAAGGGGTAATAGCGCGTGGAAAACGCGCGGCCAACCCCCTGAAACTAATAGCGCCCACAACATGCAAATGCATGTCGAGGAGCCTATTAGTTAGTCGCTTGGAATACAGAAAGTAAAATGTGCGGCCAAGTTGCACATTTTTCTCTCAGAAATTAACACCTTCCCAAGGGCAGGTGTTAAGTTCTAAGCAACCCTGAAAAGTGTACAGAAAAACAGAAAATATTGCTTTTCTGTACACCCTCTGACTTAATATCCTAGCGATATTAAGTTGGAAGAACCAAAAATTTAAAAAAAGAAATCTGCCTGCCGGTTGGCGGGTTAGAAAACAGACGCACAATTTTGCCAGTAAAATTGAGCATCGGTTGTCGGACCCGCTGACAGCCATCCCTAATGCTAATAAGGAGGCGCTAGGGACACGCTATTGTCCCTAGCGTCTCCTTATTAGCATGTAGCCTCATTTAAATAGAGAATCGCGCACTCAGGAGAGGTGCCTGGGAGCGTTTCGGGACAGCAGGCGCTCATCAGGGAGCGCCGGCTCTCCCGCACCTTTTAATGAATCAGCCTGTATATATACCAATATTGCCGTTACTTCATATGAGTGCAGTAAAGCACACTCAAACTAAGCGAACAGGTTGACAACCAACAGAAATCAGACTATCTGGCTGATCTGAGTGCTTTAATATTCCTTGTAGCTAGATATCATCTTGAATGTTTACATGGTGCCATTTTTGCACACATTACTGTACAAAACAGATTACAGGGCACCTGCCTGAAAGAAATTAGAAGAAGACTTTGGGGAGCAGCTCTCAGCGATGTTGTGCTACCTGGGTTCGGTTGCATGTGTGGGGCTAACTGTTCTGTGGTCCTGAACTGTGCTGTGCTCTGTGTGCACAGCATAAGGCGAATGAGGGAACACTAAGGCCCCAGAATGTGAGCAGCTCTTAACATGCGCCTGAGCTAGGAAAATTGAGGTTTGCTTAAGGTCACGGGGAAATTGGAACACAGACCTAGATTTGGGGTCAAAGACTGAGGTGTAGGGAGGTAACGTGAAGTGTTCAAAGTCAACTGGGGGCTGGCAGAGTCAGCACTCACATTCAGAAGCCCAAGGACTTCTCTTGAGTAGCTGTTCTGTCTGTCTGTCTGTCTGTCTCCCTCCTTCTCCCTATCGCTCTCTGCCCAGCTGGTACTATGCTCCTGTAATCGAGTTACATGTTTTATTAGGGGTAGAGAGTTAGAATCAAACCCCACCTCCTCATTTCTTCTCCAACCCATATGAAACGTGTCCCCTTGCCCTGGTCTCCAGCACTTCCAGCCCATGCTGGGCACTAACAGTAGAAAACAGGGAGAAGGGAAGAGCCGAGGTCCCGGGGTTAATGATGGCATTGTGCTCCGGTTCAGGGAAGGGGGGTTGTGCAGCTGAATAATGATCCTAGACTGCCAAATGACTGGTTATTAGTTACAGCACAGGAGGTGGGTACACGCTGCATCATTAATTTCACTTGAGTACCCTAAGCTGTGGAAGAGGCGGGAGATAGAGAGAGAGTGTGAGTGATCATTTACAGCTTCTTTGGTTTCTGATCAGCCTCCCATGTGCTACACCTTGCACACATAGACACACACACACACACACAGACACTCACACACAGATGACACAAACATACAGACTCACACAGTAGACAGACACATTTTCCCAAGAATGGAAATGCTGAATAGAGGGGTAAATAGCGTGACCCTGTAAAAATACTTTTTTTTATTTTCTGTTTTCTTTTTTTTTTATTTGTCCTTAGCAGTTGCCTCTACCCTCTTTTCCCTCCAAAATACCCCACTTTACAGCTGTAGACCTCAAACAAACAAAAATATCAGGACAAAATACTGCAAATCCCTTGCGGCTAAGATTCGGGGTTCATCTCCACCAGTAATTACTAACCTATCTCATGCCCCTCTGACACACAGTCAGCAGCAGGTTTCTGTTACATTTCTCTGCCCCATCTGTGAGGATCACCCTCGGCAGCACTCCTAGACCTTGGACCGCCTGGAGTGGAGGAGCAGCGGGTTACAAGCCAGGTTAGCCGGGGTTCAGATCCCACTGCTGCTCCTTTGGGCAAGTCAATTCACCCTCCTTTGCCTCAGGTACAAAAACATAGATGGTGAGCCCTCTGCGGACAGGGAAAACCCACAGTACCTGCTTGTAATCCGCTTTGAAGTGCTGAAAAGCAGAATATAAATATAAATAAATAAGGGGTTCCAGATCTACAAGATAGGTAGACTCAGTCCCGGTAATGAGTCAGGTTCTGGTCAGGCCACTGGGGACTAACAGAATGAGTGAATAAGTAGGATACCTTAGTGAAGTTTGCAAGTTGTCCCCAGAGAAGTGGTGGATATCATAAGCCCAATTCGCACCATAGTGAAAAGCTGTATGGTCAGTCTGCGGAAGCAGGAAAACACTGAAAAAAGGCAGAAAGGCAGGAAAAGAGATTCCAGAGGAAGGCTCCCAGGAATATCCTTGGGCCCAATCAGGGGGTCTCCTTGGCTGTGTCTGTCGAGAACTTCCCAGAACTCCTCCTTCCTTTGCAGCTACCGAGTACAGTAAATGAGAGTTAAGGCTGCTTTGATCCATGAGCCTCCAGTGGCCCTTTTGGAGAGCTCCTGGCTCTTCCATCCAGGGTCATCAATCTGAGATCCGCTGGTTCTTGGCATTATGCTCCATTGACTGTATGAACTTGCACTTCGCATTGCCTTAAGAAGATCATGGCTGCTAGTCTGTACTGACAATGGAGCAAAACTAGGATTGGTTCAACTTGCCCCTGATATACTGGAGTCATCTGGAAACCCTACATAATACCGTTATGTACAGAATACATAAATCTTGGGTCTAATCAGGACCTTTCCCCTGCTGTATCACTCGGATCGTCTGAGGCATGTCCCCTTCTTGGCGGCCACCGGATAAATAAGAGGTAAGGAGCTCTGAGCATTAATTCACCTGTGGGAGCTCCTGGCACAATTGCCCTGCTCTCTCCCCCGCCTCTTCCCTGAAGCCCCTGATTTAGGTTTTTGGTGGTAAAGTTCAATGAAAGTTTCTGATCAGATCTTTCCACAAGGGTACTCTGTGTTGATACCCACCTGCTAGCCTTCATTGCATGTACCTCCCATTTGATCAAGTATTGCAGTTTGCCTCAGGTTATCCTGGAGTCCAGGATCTGTCTAGCCACAAACTCTTGTTGGCCCTCCTTCTTCACTGGTGGAGCCAGAAAAATCTTATTGCCTGAAATTGTGGTGTTGTTTTTTTTTTGGAGGGTAATGGTTTCATCAATGTAACATGGAATACAGGGTGTATCTTCATGGCTGTTGGGAGACTTACTTTGAATGCTGCTCAATTGATCTGTTTCTCTAATATAGATGGTCCAAAAACTCTTTGGTGTAGCTTGGCAGTTGGTCAGCTATTCCTTAGATGTTGGGTTGTGATCCAGACCTTATCTCTTTTCAAGCATTGAGGGTCTACCTGACATGATCAATCTGCTTGTCTTTTCTGGAAGTTCTTAGCTTTTTCTAAAATGTGGTTTTGTACTTGAACCTATGTTTGTTTCCTACAGGACTTTGACCCAATCTGAGACTGCTGGGACCTTGGCTGGTTGTGGGTGTGTAATATGTGAAAGTGTGGGGAGAACCCATAATTTGCAAAAAAAAAAAAAAAAAGAAGACGACTTCTGTACGGATGAATGCCTGTTATAATTGAATTTGTCTGCAGTTGGTATGCTAATGACAAGTGAAACTAGATCCCTAAGATCTTTATTAATTCTTGCCAGAACAGGGCCATGAATTTGAATCCCAGGTGGACATGAAATGAAAGAGTAGGCTATGTAATCTCACTATTTGTATGAGAAAGAACTGGGCCGCAGGCTGGGAGTGTGCACGGAAAAATCTTTCAATTCGGTTTGGATTTTCCATTCAGTTTCCTAATTTGTTTGGTTCAGATCAGAAGCTCATTCATTCCATTTGTTTCCATTAAAGTCAATGCAGGAAGCAACACATCCTATTTTTGACTCTAACTTTGGGGGTTTTCATCCAAGCTTTATGAAACTTGCTGGCAGGCATCAATAGCAGAAGCAACAGCACCACCAAGAGTGATATAAACTCCTCAAGGCACCAAAAGAGGGGCAAAGGGCACCAGTAGTGGCATGAATAGTCCAAGGCACCGTGAGAAAGGCAAAGCAGCACAAATAGTAGCAGGAACATTCCAAAGCACCAAACAGAGGCAAAGCAGCATAAACAGTGGTATCAATATCCCAGAGCATAGAGTAAGGACCCGGCAACAATCACCAGTGACATGAAGACCCCAAGGTATAAAGTGCACACATAAGAATTAGTACAGCACTCTGTGATACCGACTCTTTTACAGAGAGAATGTAAAGTCATTGCAGTGTGCAAAGGCCACACAGGCTGCAAGAAACAGACAGATGATTTTTTTTCCCTACTACTAGGTAGCAGGCACCCTAACCACAGCTAAACATAGTATAAGTAACTAAAAAAAAAAAAACCCTTTGCTTCCCACTGTAAATGAAATTTTTGTTCTAATCTTTTCTTTCACTCTTTCAAAAAATGAGTTTGAGAATCTCTATCTTTCCTCTTTGAAATCTGAGGAATGTCTGAACAAAATTGTTACTGGCTGCTCAAAGTGCTCTTATTTTCACATTTCACCTAAACAAAATGATGAAGTTAATCCATTCAGCTGCTAGCTGGGATTGGATGATTGATAAAGTGCTGAAACTTGATTGGTCCTGTTCCTTCTTGTCCCATCCCCAAACTGGCTCTGCTTTATTTGGCATGAAATTAAAAAAAAAATGCATTGCTTGCTTCCCTAATAGGTTTTAATGGAACTAAAATGAATGAGTTATAAAAGATTCAGATTTTTCAGAGAACTGTGCCCTTTCAGTTCAGATAACCTGAATCAAATTCAGATCGCTCGATTGCACATCCCTACTTAGCTGAAGGGAGGTGTGAATTGAACCATTTTGGAAAATGATTCTTTGTGAGGATTTTTGCCGGCAGCAGGTCTGTAATAAAATCCATAAAGATCCATTCCCATAGCCTAGCAGATGTCAATAGTTATGATTTTGTTCAGGTAACTTTGGCCCTTGTATATGTTTTACAAGACCACATGTAATTTTATATGTTTCTATTCTTACCCTGTCTCCAAAACCAGTTAAGGCCATTGTACCCCCTGTTGCGAGTGTGGATCCTTGGGCTGAGGGGGAGTTGACACTACTTGCAGGGTGGAGCCCTGCAGGTCCCCACCATCAGCAGGCGGACTCAGACGAGGCAGAGTCCCAACTGGAGCTCTGCCTTTATCAGTCCACATTTCCCTCAGGTTCAGCCCTTGGGTGCTGGGGCCGGCATGGCTTAGGTGGGGACCTCTGCTTGTGACAAGGTCTGCGGACATAGCGGGATTGGAACAGGAGAAGGCAAGGCGTATCCGGTGGCAGGCTATGGTCAAAGGCGGCGGTCAGGCAGGCGGTCAAAGGTGGCGGTCAGGCAGGTCCAAATGTCAGGCCAAGGTCAATATCCATCCGAAGGGTAAAGGAGGGACGGTCAAGCAAGCCAGGCAGGCAAGGCCAAGATAAGCAAGAGAAGTACACTGAAGAACTGAGAAAGCAACCAAAAGGACATACAGGAATACAAGGACCACTGAGGCTGAAGACTGAAGGCAAAGACCGCTGGGCTGAAGACTGAAGACACAGGATGCTAGAACTGAAGAACGAAGTCAAACGCTGGAACTGAAAAACGAAGACAGACGCTGGAATGGGAACAGGGTCAAACAGGAACTGGAGATGCAGAAAGAAGACACTGGCAACTCACACTCTGAAGACACATGTTGACCTGTTGCCAAGACAAGGAAGTGCTACCAAGGTAGCCCTTTATAGACTGGGAATCATTATGTCATCAGGGGGATGCCGTGAGCTCTTTATATTAAGACAGGTCAAATGCGTACACGCCTAGGGGAAGCCCCTATTGGAGTCAGCGGCATCCTCTTGCAGCATCGCGTTGGGCCAAGTTAACCGTGGAGGTCGGCCACATGTCCTTCCAGGGGACCTGCCCTGACGTCGGGGATTCACATGAACAGCTCGGGACTGGAGGTGAGAGTGGAAGTCCTCGCATGGCCAATTAATCAGGTACCATAACAATTCCATACGACTTCTGATAATAAAGGGCTTTCTGGCACATGATGTTACGACGAAGGTCGGTATATAAAAATCAACAAATCAATAAATAAAAAATATACCTTGTCATTATAACAGGTGATCTATTTGCCAGGGCACTCTTTGTTCTCCTCCAGTGTTCTGTACTGCCTTCCTTGTGACTGCTTGAACTGACCTGTTTTGCGCATTTCCTTGATCCTCTGTATCAGGTCCACTGTTTTGTTACCCATTAGAATGTTCTTGGGTCTACAGATTGTAGCTGGGTTGTCCTCCCTTTGACCTTCTCCTCATCTCTTCTGCTGCTCTGATTAGTATGTTGATGTTAACTCCTACCCTTAGCACTAGTGCCCATACAAGAAGGAGAGCACTGGCAATTCTTCCTGATCACAGTAGCTAGGCTAAGTAATGATGTTACCAATATACCATGACCAGTAAATTGCCAGTGATCCTTCTATGGGGCAGGTTCCATAAATTGATCCACCTCTCAGCTGTCTGATTTAGAATAGGCATTTGGAATGTGCCAACATGCTAAAGGTTCTTCCAGAGGTAGGGAGGAGGGGTTAGAGCAGATAAAAATTACTACTTCAAGTAACGCAAGCAAAACGAGTACATTCACATTTACATTACACATTTAGACTCTGATACTCTATAGGAGAGAAAAACAGATGAAGCAACGAGTACATTCACATTTACATTACACATTTAGACTCTGATACTCTATAGGAGAGAAAAACAGATGAAGCAACATGTCAATGTCTATGTCAATGTGTGCCCCACTTGTGCACAGCAAAAATCACTGCATGGCTAACCCTGGGGGCTGTAACAGCTGTTGCCAGCCCCCAGGGAACTCTGGACCCACTTGTCCATGGATTTTATTGTGGACTTCCCTGTCTCTAACGACGCCATGGTAATATGGGCGATGATTGATTGTTTCTCCAAGATGACGCACTTTGTCCCATTACCTGGCCTTCTTTTAGCTCCAGAATTAGCACGCCTCTTCGTCCTCCACATTTTTTGCCTACATGGACTGTTGAAGCACATACTCTCGGATGGAGGAGTGCAGTTCACTGCATGGTACTGGCGTTCCCTCTGCAAAAGTTTGGCATCATACTTGATTACACAGTGGCCTACCACCTGCAAGGCAACAGGCAAGCAGAGCGAACCTGTTGCAACCGTCGCTGCTCGACGCCCTCACTCTGCCCTCTTTACCTCTGTTGCGACTCCCTCTGGATCTGATGGACGGCTGGCTGCCGCTGCATCTCCATGCCATCTCCCTCCGGCTCGACGTTGCAGATCCGCCATGTTGCCTGAAGACCTAGGGCATGCGTGAGCGCTCTGATTGATGTACCAGCAAGGGCGCGAACCTCAGGGGCGTCCCCCTGAGATGACGTCATCCGCTTCCAATATTTAAAGGTCTCT
Source organism: Rhinatrema bivittatum (assembly GCF_901001135.1). Classification (NCBI taxonomy): domain Eukaryota; kingdom Metazoa; phylum Chordata; class Amphibia; order Gymnophiona; family Rhinatrematidae; genus Rhinatrema; species Rhinatrema bivittatum. The sequence goes on along the minus strand of NC_042616.1, from coordinate 414,047,887 downwards.
GTTATCGCTAACAATCTGAGTTAGCAAGGATAAGGATTCGCTTCGGCTATCCAAGCTACTCTGCCTCCTCGGACTTACCAGAGGTACCCGCTCCTTGGGGGCTTCGCTCTCTTTCTTTATTTCAGATTACAGATAGGAACCGGTACTCGCTCCTCAAGGGCCCATGTTCCTGGACACTCTGAAGATTCTCTTCTGCCTGGAAGCTATCGCTGCTACAAACAATTATGAGTTACCATTGCTCTCTCAGAGCTTTCCCTGGAACCAGGTACTCGCTCCTCGAGGGCCTAAACCTTTCCAGCTCCTGAGCTTCCTTGAGACCTTATGTGAGTTTGTCATCTAGTTCTGTTCATGAACTCTGCCTAGTCTGCCTACTCACTTTCTACAGTTTCTCAACAGCTCAGTCATCCTGGATCGCTGTTCCAGTACCTGAGGGACTACAGCCCTGCCGGGCATATCAGCTCACTACTGCCACCTCTGGTGGTTTCAAAAACTGTTTAATAAAAGAACTAATGTGTGTCTGTCTCCATACTCAAGCCTAGCTGGTGGTCCCTCTCGGGATATCCTCCCGGGGGGCATGGTCATCTGCCACCGGCCCAGGGTTCCACCCACTACTATATCAGATTCATTACAGATTGCTACTCCTTAGCAAGACAATATCTGAGACACTAACAGATTGCTATCTCCTCCCTCCTTCAGGAGCCCGCAACCCCGATTCTAACAAGGTTGCTAACTCCGCAGTCCAAATAACAGCAGATATAACAGAACCAACTGTTCCAGGACAATTGGGCCATTCTTCTGCCTTGGGTCAAGTTCTCCTATAATAACCATGTCATTGCAGCCATGGGATCCTCACCCTTCCAGTAGGTTTACGGGAAACATCCTCCTCTGCCATTGCCTGTGACAGTTCCCTCACCAGCAGCTCAGCTCTCCGCCCAGGAATTGCATGAACCCTGGGATAGGACCAATCAGCTGATTACAAAGGCCACCACCCGAGCCAAAAGAACAGCAGATGCCCATAGAAGGCCAGCTCCCCAATTCAAGACAGTGGAGAAGGTATGGCTCAGTATCTGCTATTTATGTCTACGACTCCCATCCATGCATTTGGCACCATGCTTTATTGGGCTTTTTCTGTACTGTAGCAACTGGTCTGTAACATAGCTTAAGCAACCTCCCATGTTAAAAATTCATAACATGTTCCACTTTTCAATAATTAAGCCAGTGATGCTCTCATGGCCCTCTTGAGGACTGCCTGAGCTCCAGGAAGTTGTTGCTCTTGGAGATGACATATGAAGTCCAAGAAGTCCTGGATTCCCACTGGAGTGGGAAATAGGTTGAGTACCTAATTTCTTGGAAAAATTATGGCCCCAAAGAAAATTCATGGGAACCATCTTCCAACATCTTGAACACCAATCTTCTGAAGGACTTTCATCAACGGTTCCCCAAGAATCCCATGGTCTCAGGGAGGAGGCTTAAGAGGAGGTGTAATGTTGCATTTGGCAGTCCGTGGGCTGCTCCTGCTGACCGCCACACTCACCTTCCCAGCCAGGACTCTGCTGGCTTCAGACATGGCTGACACTGGAAGCCCCCCATGTGACGAGATGTCACCCTTTGGCACGGCACAGTACTGCTGGCCCAACCAGCCATACCTCCCCCACAGACGCCATCAGCACACATGGGTGGATGCCTCTGAATGCCGAGCCTCCCCCCTAGGGGTGCATAAGTCTCTCGCTGCTATTTAAAGAGTTGATGGCGGGAATTCCCCCACAGCCCCTGTTGATTATGTCTAGCAACCATGACCTATAAAGAGGTAACACTCCAAACACAACTTGCCTCAGCAACAGGTCCAGCTACATTTCTGTAGTGCATGTTGTTTCCCAGCATTCCTGTCTTGTTCCAGCTTGTCTTCGGTCTTCATCCTGCTTGTCTTCAGTCTTTGTCCAGCTTGTCTCAGTCTCATTTTTGTCATTGCCTTCCTGTCCTGCCTATCCGTCCCTTATCTCTTCCTTCAGATGGATACCTGTCTTTGACCCCTGCTTGGAACATGGATATGACTGACCGTTGCCTGCCTCTGACCATTGCCTGGTGCCTGGTCACGCTTGAACACTGCCTGTCTCCAACCATTGCCTGGACCTCAGATATGTCCGACTGCCGCCTGCCTACAACCTAGCTTACTACCGACCTCTCCTACCACCAGCAGAGACCCTACCTAAGTCATGCTGGCCCTGGCACCCAAAGGCTGAACCCGAGGGGAATGAGGGTTGGTATAGGTGAAGGTCCAGATGGATCTCTGCCTTGCCTGGGTCTGCCTGTCCATGGCTTCTCCCTGCAGGTAAAGCCAATCCTGCCTCGGCCCAAGGATCCACAGTTACAACATTATATCTACATGCCAACCATGGTGCCAACCAGAAAAACCTACAAAATAATAAATAGAGACACTTGGATCCCATATTGCATTAAACCTATTGTAACAGGTGTTGGGTATGAGCTCGGCTCTCGGAGAGCCTAGAGCCTCTGGTAAACTGAATTATAATTAAAATATAGTAAAACTCCAATACCAAAACAGCGATAACAGTGACAACTTTATCTATTCCACAGGCCCTAAAACACCAATTTGGAAACCAGAACATGCAGGAATTAAATGCTAGCAGAATACCTTACGTCTTTCACGCACGTAAAACACAGCTCAACCTTCACCAAATACAGAATAAAGAGACCTTAAAGTATGTGCAACCCTTAGTGGGGGGTTTAAGGTCCAAGGGCACACAAACTTATTTATATCTTCGGGGCTTCTCCAGCTAGCGCTCCTCCCATGGCTTCTACTCTCTATCCCAGGAGTGGATTTTTTCTGTGGGGGGAAGCTCTTGTTTATGCCCCATACTGTGGTTATTCCTTGAGTGTGAGATGCTGGGACAAATCAGACAGGACAAGGAACTTAGGTGGTAAATTATAAGTTTACTGATTTATTAGGTCAAATTCAAGTCCATTTGAAGCCTTTTTTGAGTACGTCCAATCTGAAAACCGTTATTCAAGCTTTGGTTTACTTCCACCTTTGCCTGCCTTGCTCAACTACATGTACGCTCCAGCTAGCCCAGAACACAGCAGCTCGTGTAGTTTCTGGAGCTTGGGTGTGCCGCCACCAATAACCAGAGCATTTACCCAGCCTGGTCTAGTGGTGAAAGCCCTTTGCCTAGAGACTGCGGACGCTATGACATCTACGGTATCACTCACTTCTAACAGGCTGCTTGTCCTCCTGCAAGAGTTTATCCTGGTCTTGGAAGAAAACGTTCTGCCACCCATGCCAGGCTAGAGGACACATCAGTCGTTCAAACAAATCACAGATTTGGGGTGGAATTACTTTACCTCTCTGACAAAGGAGATGGAAGAAACATTCTAGCCTCTCCACACCAATCTCGCTACAGTGATACCACAGACCGGAGTCCCGATATCATTTATAGGGGTGAACTCATCATTAGAACCCTTGATCAGGGGTTCTCCATCGTTTACTGTAATGTATTTAAGTAGTTTGGAGCCATTAGACCAGGCTGCTCCTCTTTTGAGTCAACTGGAAGCCCCTCAAGATTCACCCTTTTTGTCACTGGAGTCCTGGGTAAGAGACCCTATACCTTTAGGCTTGGATGAAGACTCTACTGGTATATCCTCCAATTCTCTTCCAAAGGATCTGACTTGTTCTAAGTTTGTGAAAAAGATGGGTACTGCACTGGTGTCTGTGTCCACAAAGAGAATGCAAGATTCTTGGGCTTCTTCAAATGCTGAACACTCCAGCCGAACTAGCAGCCCTTCCAGTTTATGGTGAAAGCTGTTAGTGTAGCTGGGTTTAAAAAGATTTTGGACAAGTTCCTGGAAGTAAAGTTCATAAACCATTATTAAGGTGAACTTCAGGAAATCCACTTCATATCCCTAGGATATGCAACATGGAATCTATTGACCTTTTTGGATCCTGCCTTGAAGGGGAAACCGTTGCTGCCCGACGTCTCCACTACGCCCACCTTACCTCTTTGGTGACTCTCTCTTTGCCTGTTGGAAGTTTGGCTGCCACGGCGTCATCTTGCCGTTCTCCTCTGGCGTCCCTGGACCGGCTAGACGCTGCACTCCGCCATGTTTCCCAGCAGCCTAAGGGCGCGTGCGCGGCCCCGACTCAAGTACCAGCAGTAGCGCAAACCTCAGGGGCATCCCCCTGAGGTGACGTCATCTTCACCAGATATTTAAGGTCTCTGAAATCGCTAACTAATCAAGTTAGCAAGGACGAGGTTTACCGGGCTTCCTCCAGGTATCGGCGGATGGGATTCACTCTCCGCATACCTTGCTACTCTGCCTCCTCGGACTTTACCAGGGGTACCCGCTCCTCAGGGGCCTCGCTTTCTCTTTGCTTTTCAGGTCGCAGTCTGGAATCGGTACTCACTCCTCGAGGGCCCTTGTTCCCGGACTTGCTACTGAATATCACCTCTGCCAGGAAGTCATCGCTGCCTACAACACCAGTGAGTTACCATCTCTCTCTCGGAGCGTTCCCTGGAACCAGGTACTCAATCCTTGAGGGCCTACTTCATTCCAGCTCCTGGGCTGCTTCTAAGAAACTGTTGTGTGAGTGTTACCATCTAGGTTCTGTTCCTGAACTCTGCATACCCTGCATACTCACTATATTCAGTTTCTCTACAGCTCAGTATCCAAGTTCACTGTTCCAGTATCTGAGGGACTACAGCCCAGCCGGGCACTTCCAGCTCATTACTGCCACCTCTGGTGTTTCAATATACTGTTTAATAAAAGAACTAGTGTGGGTCTTTCTCCATACTCTGAGCCTGATCGGTGGTCCCTCTCGGGATCTTCCCCCGGGGGCGTGGTCATCTGCTACCGGCCCAAGGATCCACCCACAACTACCACGAACACTAACACTCGCCAATAAAGAGGAGTCTCTGGCTCACCCGCCTTCTTGTGGCTCCCTCTAATCTCTTCCACCAGAACCTGAACCAGACATTATATAACCCTTTGAACACTCCCCCATATGCTTCCCGAACCTCTTAAAGGAGCCATATGATTATAATCCCACTAGTAACTTCATTTAGAAACTTCCCCACCAAATAACATACAAATTCTACAAACCATTTCTTATGCCATCTAGTGGTAGTTCACAGGTACTGCACACATGGTCATTTTTCCAAATCTGAAATCCTATCCTATCTAGAGACTATGAGCATTCGTATTTATATCCTACTTATTTCTCCTCTCCTTGTCTGCACTCTGTGTAATCTCATATCTGCTCCCCTTCTCTACCTTGTTGATCTTTGGCTTTTTGCTGGGTATTTCAACATTTTAAGCACTTGTCTGCGAAGCTCCAGAAATGAGAGCAGTTCTCCAGCAAAAAGGTGGCCTGCTAAAAGCCAGGACACCTCTGAAGCAGCAAACCAGAGGAGGTTGCCCCGTGAGGAGTAATTGGACTTGAAGGTAGGAAGCCTTCCTTATTAGGGTTGCAGCTATTCTGCTAGAGAAATTCAGCTGTGGGATAGAATTTATTATATACTGTATTTTTCACTTTGTTGCTGCTCTGGGCACTCCTTAGGGATTGAAAATGCTAAGTGAAAACCTAAGCAGAAATGTGAATAGAAAATAATGACAAATCTCCACCAGAATTTTCACCCACTTGCAAATTATCAGTGACTCACTTGGGGGTGACAGCGCGATAAAACTAACGACAGCAAGATCACCAAATCTGCTGCACTTGGCCAGAACCTCCCTTTACAAGTTCAAAGCTAGGTCTTGTATGTGCCTTTTATGATCAGCCTAGTCACATAGGGTAACTTTCCATTGCGCCTGGGTAGATGAGAGAAGGTTAATAACAGAGAAGTGGGCTGTGAACTATATAGTACAGGCTTGAAAAGAATTTCGTGCTGGTGTTCATCTTTCTAAAGATGAGTGAGACCGGCGCGAGCTGCTAGGGTTTTCAGAAATGTGAGTCTGAGTCACTTTCACATCATTCACATTTTTTTAATGCATATTACGAGAACATAAACTTTTAAAAAGCATGGAGAAGCATCCAGAGGCTGCGGGGCAACTGCCTTAGTGCTGATGAATGGAAGCCTTGTTGTCCAAAAAGGGAACCAGAGAAAAAAGAGAAAAACAGACAAGGCATGTGATCTCATTAGGTCTTATTTAGTCGGTTTGGATGCTCTGCTCCTACTCCCACTTTCTCTCCCTACTCAATCTTTCTCTCCCTTTCATCTCTGTCTTTTGCTTTTGCTGTGACAGGCCCAGATAAAATTTCGCATATGGGCCCATTAATTCTGTGCCTCCGTTGGCTTCATTGGAGGACCTTAGACCTCTCCTGCTGTGTGCGTGGCACTGTCAGACTAGCTGTGACTGTTCTATGACTTGTTGATTTCTTTTGCTCAGTTGGCTTTACTTGACCATTATTTTCTCCGCTTTCTTGAATAATTCACGGTGAAAGGTGATTGGTAAGGCAGACTGTGCTCCCCTTGCCCATAAGAGCATTGGACAGCGATGAGCAGATTGTCCGATGATGCTACAATTGGGGAGAAGATAGGTGGACCTACACGATTGCCTTTCCCTGAATAGCCACCTACAATGTTAAAAAAAAAACCATTTCCTGCCAGGAAATGAGCAGATCTAAGACAGAAGTCATAGAACAGATACACGTGTGGGACCAGACAGTCTCATTTTCAAATGAAGGGGAACATCCATTAGAATGTGCAAGCATTTACGACTATATATATGTACTGTATACACATCTCTGGGGAGGCATGAGGCCAAAGTCTGAGTCCCTTCTGCACTCAGGAGTAACTTTACGTCTGCGTAAACCAGAGCGTGGTATTTCACTTATAAAATGTTTTACTTAAATAGTTTGTGAAATGTAAACATTTTGGTAAAAGACAAAGTAGAATAATTTATAAAGAGCATAAACATTAAGCAGAAAATATCTCCTATAACACCGTGACACTACTACTAGAATAATTGAAATTCAATGTAATTAATGCATCCTTTAATTTAAGGAGAACATCTGGCAAATGAGGTTTTAATTTAAACCTTGCATTTGAATCAGAGCCGGGGCTTACAAGGCCCCCTTCACAGGAGCCAGGTAGGTAACTGTGTCTCTGGCAGCTGCAGATCCACAGGCAAATAAAACATCCCAGCAGCCTCTGCTGCTGCAATTTCTGGTCCTCTCACGATTGGTCAAGTGATGATTTCTATTGACTTGCTTATTATACAAATCTTTGGGGTGAATTTTCAAAACATTCCGCACGGTAAAAATTAGCACAAGCATGCGTAAGTAGAATATTCTGCATTTTATAAAAGCCAAGAATATGTGTGTGTTTTCACTTTCAGGCGCACATTATACGCGGGTAAAAAAGGGGCGTTCTGGGCAGGGCCAACACTTACACACTTAAAGGTGAATTTTAAAAGCCCGACGCACGCATCACTCAGGGGATGCATGAATATGCCGGGCCGATGCGCGCTGAGCGGATTTTAAAAGCCGTCCAGATACGTGCATACTTGCCACTGCACACAGAAAGGAAAAGCTTCTAGATGGGCGGGGTGTGGTCTGGGCAGGGCATGGGGGTTCCAGGATTTTGACATGAAATTAGCATTGTGTGCACTGGCGTCCCCTGCCACGTAACTTTACTTCGGCTATGGATGACATGTAAGTTGAAAAACAAAAAATTCTAACCAGATCGCTGGGTTTTTAAGGGTCAGGGTAACAGTGGGGAAGGAAGGCTATTAAACTAGTAGGGTTTGGAAGACCTGTCCCTTAACTGGGCGAACTGGGAACGAACTGGGAAAAATAGGAAGGGCATCAGCGCATCTGCCTTTTAAAATCCCCCCAGTTACGTGGTAGATGCAACATCTGCACGCACAGGTATGTGTCTACTTAAAATTGAATGCACATGTGCGCGCAGTCAGACTATTTCATAAAACGCACGCATATACGCACAAATGTTATAAAATGGCCGCATCCCTGGGTGCGGGCCGAAGAACGCATGCACATGTGTGCACATGTGCCACTTTGAAAGTCACCTTCATAAATTGCTATTTCAAGACACTTATTGTATGTGCACATTGACAACTTCCTGATGTGTTTTTACACCTGCAAATTATCTAGCATAAGTGTTATTAAACATGTTGATCGTGTAGCACTGACTGGGTGTGAGATCTGGGTGAACTGGGGGGAGTTCAGGTTCAAGAACCAGGGAGGTCTCAGAGACCTGAAGGAATGGGAGATCTGGTTGACTGATTGGTAAACTGGTTAATTTCATTTATCTGTGCATGTTTTAAAATTGGTCAACTTATGTGCAGGTCCTTGGTGAGGCCTCACCTGGAATATTGTGTTCTGTTCTGGAGACCGTATGGTCCAGAGAAGAGCGACAAAAATGGTAGGGGTCTCCATCAAATGACTTATGAAGAGAGATTGAAGGACCTAAATATGTACACCCTGGTGGAAAGGAGGTGCAGGAGAGATATGATACAGATCTTCAGATACCTGAAAGATTTTAATGATGCACAATCGATAATTCTTTTCCATTGGAAAGAAATCAGTAGAACTAGGGGTCACATAATGAAACTCCAGGGAGGACGACTCAGAACCATTAGGAAATATTTCTTCATGGAGATGGTAGTGGATGCCTGGAATACGTTTCCGGAGGAGGTGGTGAAGACAAAAACAGTGAAAGAATTCAAAGGGGCATGGGATAAACCCTGTGGATCCCTAAAGGCTAAAGGATGGAAATGAAGAAAAATGTGCATGAGGTTAACTACCCTTAACCAATAAGCCTTATACTGTTGATGCAACTCTATCATTCCTCTCTGCTTCAACAGCAAGGGAAAAGAGAAAAAGGAGAATTGGATTCAGACAGCAACCAACAAGGACCCCAACTTTTATGGTTTGGGAAAACAAATAAGCATGGGGGGAACTTGCTTGATGTGGCGGTTACTACCCTTAACCGATTAAGCCTGATACTTTTGATGCACCTCCAACATTGCTCTCTGCTTCAACATCAAGAGATTAATGGGGAATTGGACTCAGACAGCAATAAACAAGGGCCCTAACTTTTATAGACTAAGAAACTGATAAGTATGGGGGGTGACCTGTACGGGCGGCGGGGGCTGCCTTGGGCTTGCTGGGCAGACTGGATGGACCGTTTGGTCTTTTTCTGCCGTCATTTCTATGTTTCTATATTTCTAGGGTCTATATAGAAAATATGTACTTTGCTGCTATGGCTTGTAAGGGAAATATATATTTTTTTTAATTGTATTTAGTGTTCTATGTTCTAATTGGCACAAGTGTGTGCCAATGAGTACTTATCCGATTCATTTAATTTGCAGAGAGGCACTAGACAGGGTTGTCCCCTTTCTCCCTTACTGTTTGTATTAACTTTAGAACCATTGATACATAAGCTGGAAAATAAATTAGCTTTGACATTATATATTTCATTCTGTTTGCTATTATTTTAATCTTAATGTAAGATAGCCAGATAAGGCTATAAAAAGTGCTACTGAGCTGGATAAGTCTTAAAACGCTATTTCTCCATCTAAGTCAGTGGTTTTTCGCAGGAGGGGGTCCCACTATCGCAAGGTCACGGTAGGGGTTCAAATACAGCCTCCTTACTGGAGTGGCTCTAAACTGGGCTTATCCCCTGCTAGACTGAGACTGTACACTCCTGGATAGCCTTAAAGTCTTCATGGTTGTCACTGCTTGCAGGAAATACCGTGATAGTGGAGCCCCTCTCCCAAAATCACATAGTGGCTGTATGGCACGTTCTTTTGTGTGGCGGCCAATCACAGTGGCACAAAAGAACGCGGCTGGTGGCCTTTTAACCTGATGGCGGTCCCAACCTCATGGGACTGCCATCATCTTATAGGGCCACTGGACTCCCCCTTCCCAAAAAACACGGCCAAACAGAGAGGTTGAGCTGAAGCCCTAGCAGAAATATGGGGCTTTTATGAAAATCACCTCTTACGATCACACGCACACATTTTAAATGATTTGGGTGTACTCGCGCACACAATTTAAAATTGGGCATATCTCCATTTGCTTGCCGATATGTGTTTATTGGCTCACGCGTGTTCCATTTAAAATGTCTAGTTTTTTTTCTGTTTCAGATCTTGTTCTGTTAGCCTGGTTTCCAAAGACATCCTGCTGGGAAGATGTCTAGAGTCACAGCGATGGATGCACTGACCGCTGCCCAGATGATTGAAGCCCAGCAAGGAATTCAGCAGCAGAGTAGCAGCCACAGCCTTGTGGTATTCTACAGACCTTCTACTGGTCCTCTGAGGGCACAGCTTGCTTTTTCCAGGAAAATATGATGGTGTGCAAGGGTGGTTCCAGGCATTCATCTCCTGTTCTAGAGGTATCCCCATGAGTATTCCAATGATGAGGTCACGGTAGGGGTTCAAATACAGCCTCCTTACTGGAGTGGCTCTAAAGTGGGCTTATCCCCTGCTAGACTGAGACTGTACATTTCTGGATAGCCTTAAAGTCTTCATGGTTGTCACTGCTTGCAGGAAATACTTCCCCAAACCAAAGTGAAAAAAAATGAAATGAAACAAAAATGACCCCCTGCACATTCCTAATAATAACGAAGTAAATGACAACAGAAAAAGACAAAGTGGACCATCTAGTCTGCTCAATTATTCCTGACCACTCTAGCTAAGGATATATCCCAGCTGCTAGCCACAGACTATGACCACCTGTAGGATACTATTCCTTATCCAAGACAGTTTTTGTTAACTTCCTCCATTGTACACTACCTTCCTGGGTAGCTGGGCATTCAAGATCCCCTTTTCATTTCCCACCCAGTAGCCCTCTCCTCTGATGTTCAACTACAAAGCCCCACAAGAATCCAAACAACCATCCACACTAGCATAGCTGTTACCTGCCTTTTAAGTCCCCATGGCCTTTCTGGATGACATTCCATTACCACCTACCCACTGCACTGATCTGATCAACATGAGGAGGAGTAGACAGAAAAAATAACAAAGTTACTTTCAGTGCTTGAAGGTCCGTGTTAAACAACAGGATGTGGTAATTAAAAACAATTTAAATCCTACTGAAACAAAACAAACACAAAAGGTAAACACATCTTGATTCGTAACATGTCTGTAAATATTTGAACATATTATAACAGTCAGCATAGCCTCCTATCAGTGTTGCCAGATGCCAAACATTTTTATAGTCCAACCAATCACAAAATCTAGCCTTATAATAGCTCAAAACTAAAATAAATTGCACAAATAATTTCAGTTATGCAAGATGCTATACAAAATCTTGCATTGCATGCAGATAAATTGACAAAAATAGCTATAAATACAAAAAGGTTTAAAAAAAGGACTAGAAAAGCCTAGATATCTAGGTTGTTGTATTCAGCATTGCCATAACATCTGTACAAATTGACCACTAAATCTAGAGAGAAGATAACAGACTCCTGCGCTGGTGCTCTAGTTCATAAAAATATAAGATATGCCATACTGGGTCAGACCAAGGGTCCATCAAGCCCAGCAACCTATTTCCAACAGTGGCCAATCCGAGTCACAAGTACCTGGCATGTACTCAAATATTAAATAGATCTCAAGCTACTATTCCTTACTGATTAATAGCAGTTTATGGATTTTTCCTCTAGGAACTTATCCAAATCTTTTTTAAATCCAGTGACACTAACTGCTCTAACCACATCCTCTTGCAATTAATTCCAGAGCTTAACTATGCACTGAGTAAAAAAAAATGTTTTTTTGATTTGTTTTAAATGAGCTACTTGTTAAATTCATGGAGTGCCCCCTAGTCCTTCTATTATGTGAGAGAGTAACTAACTGATTTACATCAACCTGTTCCTTCTCTCTTTTGCTCTTAAAAATGAAGTAGGTGGGGAGAGATGCTGAAATCAGCATAAAATGGAGGTATATTTTCTGTTGTTAAGTAGAAAAAAAGATAAGCAAACAATTTGTAGGCAATATCTTTTTAATGGACTAAATACATCTGTTACTAGATGTAAGTCAGTGTGAAGATGTCATCTTATACACAAATGGGTACATTTTATACACGCGCGTACTTTTGTTCGTGCACCATGCGCGAACAAAAGTACGCTGGATTTTATAAGATATGCATAGCTGCGCGTATCTTATAAAATCCGGGGTCGGTGCGCGTAAGGGGGTGTACATTTGTGCAACCTGCGCGCGCCGAGCCCGGCGAGCGCTGCCTGTTCCCTCCGAGGCCGCTCCGAAATCGGAGCGGCCTCGGAGGGAACTTTCCTTCCACCTCCCCTCACCTTCCCCTCCCTTCCCCTACCTAACCCACCCCCCCCGGCCCTATCTAAACTCCCCCCCTTCCTTTGTTGGCAGATTTATGCCTGCCGAAAGCAGGCGTAAATCTGCGCACGCCAACGGGCTGCTGGCGTGCCATCACCTGACCCGGGGGCTGGTCCGGAGGCCTCGACCCCTCCCCCGGGCCGGCGCCACGCCCCAGTCCCGCCCCCGGTCCCGCCCCCAGACACGCCCCTCCCGCCCCTTTTACGAAGCCCCGGGACTTACGCGCGTCCTGGGGTTATGCGTGCACCAGCGGCCTATGCAAAATAGGCGTGCTGGCGCACGAGTGCCCTGCGCGCGTAAATCCGGCCGGATTTACGCGCGCAGGGCTTTTAAAATCTGGCCCAAAGCATTTTCTCCATACTTGCAATAATCAAGCAATAACTGCACTGCTGGGGGTCCATGCCCTTCTGGGGAAATGCAAAATCTGCCGCTGGGGTCTACACCCTCCTGATGAACCCTACTGCGCCTCTGGACCTGCTGCTGGGGTCCACGTCTTCCTGGGGGATTGCTCGATCTGCCACTGGGGTCCACATCCTCCTGGGGGTACTGCTTGATCTGCTGCTGTGGTCCATGCCCCCCAGTTCACTTAAATGGTAGCATGCTCTTTAACCTATGTCTCCCTTGGGAGGTGGGCTTCACTTAATTGGAGGGAGGGAGCCAATCAGATAGGGAGAGTATATGGGGGAGGGAGGAAAGAGGAACTGATTCAGCATCCCACCTCCCACTTATGCCTTTGCTTCAATAACTACAGCAACAGTGGCACACTTGTGACGCATACTCCCATTAGTTACAGAGTACATACCGCGTTCCACCAACAGCTTCTGTTACCTGCCCCATTTCTCCCCAGTAGCGTTCTCTCAGCATGGCACAACATAGTCCTGAAATAAAAAATACCAATAGTATAGGCAGTAAAGATGCTTGAAAATTACTACCTTAAAATTATTTCATCAGAGTACAAAGCTATTTCAAGATACAAACCTTTCTTGCTCGCTACAGCCAGCTATAAAGCTGGGTAATAGCAAGTGATACATCAGTAAAAGCACTTCCGGAGACCAGGTGGAAGATGCCCAAAAAAACGCACACGCTCTTAAAAGTAGCCCAAAATCCCACAACCCAAAAAAGCAAAATATTTCCCACAGCCGATTACAAAAAGCCGGATTGAGCCGGAAAACCACCCAACTGGCAACACTGCCTCCTATGTCTTCAGTCAAAGGATAAAAGATGCCAGACTTTGGTTTATGAAATAGCCCAACCTCATATCCCAAGCTTTTTAAAGTGTTTGGTTTTTATGTGCTATTCCCTTAGCTCAACTCACATTGTAGGCATTTTGGTAGAAAGACAATCTATTAGACACATAGGTCTAATTCCCTTAGGTGACTTAAATGTTTGCCACTAATGCTTTGTTATGGTTTTGAGGTGTTGGAGTGGATTCTTGGGCACTGCGGTGATGGCCACTCCCACGGGGAGGAGCCCCATGAGGAGCCACAGTACAAGGCTAGACTCGAGACACGCAAACACAGAAGATTTGTCTTTTATTATACAGCTGAACGATACCACCAGAGGTGGCAGTAGTGAGGTGATCCAGTAGTAGCAGTCCAGGGGCCCTCGGCAGAGGAGACCCGTCCCACAAAGGTAGATGTTAGCAGCACACAGTAGTATAGGGAGTTCTGGATGCAGGTTCCCAGCGCTGAGCTGTAGATGAGACAGACTGACAAAGGTTAGATTACTCACTAAGGGACGGATTTTCTAAGTTCGCAGAACTTAGAAAATCCGGTGGTAACAGGGGGCGGGGGGCGGTATCCCAGGTAGGCACCTGGTAGCGCAAGCATGCGATAGCCTTAGAAAATAAGGCCCTAAGTTGGTAGCTGTATTGATGGAGATCCCAGCAGGCAGAAGTGGTTGGATTGCAGGCACACAGGCAGGGAGTGCAGGCCCTCAAGGAGCGAGTACCTGGTATCCCAGATAGGCCCCTGAAAGAAAGCAAAGGGCCCCCGAGGAGCGGGTACCCAGGTTAGAAGAATAACCCCGAAAGGCATAGAGAGCTTCCAGTGGCAGCACGGAAGCGGCAGAGTAGCTCAGACCATAGGCAATCTAATCCTTGCTACCTCGAATTCTTAGCAAACAAGGGCAGGCTAATACCCGAATGGTGTGACGTCACTCGAGGGGGATGCCCCCGAGGTTCCCATCATGATGTGGATAAAGAAGTGGGTGGTGTGCGCGCGCGCCTCAGGAGAAACATGGTGTATAGCCTTGCCATTGCCGTTCCAGGTACGCCGGAGAGAGCGGCATGCAGACGCGGCGGTAGCCATCTTCCCAAGGCTAGCGGGGAGAGCAGAGAGAAAGGTGAGGCACAGAGGTCGAAGCCATCTGAGACCGACGGACGCAACATGCTCAGAGTTGCCATCTCAGGTTGGACCTATTCCCAGGAGTTTCATCACATCAGCTAGTGGCTTTAAGAGCTGAGCTTATTGAAAATTGCTTATTATGAAGAGATCAGTTTATTCACAGTTTGCTCTCAGTAGAAAAATAAACATGCAAATATGTGTATGCCAGATTTTTCATTTGCACACATAAGCGCATCACATAAACAATATTGAAACATTCCTACTAATGCAGAGGTCAGTATTCAAAATGTTTTTTCCAGCTAAGTTCGGGACTTAGCCGGATAAACCTAGAGGTTTAAATATGTCCCCTGCTGACCAGATAAGTTTTGATATATAGCCAGTTAAGTAATGAAAAAATAAACAAAAACTGTTTCTTCATCATCCACTTCAAGGAAGGAGTAAGTGGTGGTTGGGCAGGTTCCCAGTCTTGGAAGCTTTATGAGGGAGAAGTTGAAAGGACCTGGGGAGGCCCTGGCTGGGCTTGGCTCAGCCCAGCTGGATAGGCCTAGGCCCCGAGGTTTGTTTTGCAGGGTAGGAAGAAGGTTTGGAGGTCCCTGGAGAGGCCCTGGTTGGGCCTGGCCCCTGCCCTGTGGCTTTCGTGGAGCACAGAAGGAGGATTGTAGGTCTTCAGAGAGGCCATTTTTTTAAACAATACAAAAATATCTGAAAATACCATTTGGAAAAAACCGAAAATGGTTCTTTTTCAGTTTGGCTTGCTATTCATTTAAAACAAATGCACATCCCTAAAATCAAATAAATGTATTTTGCTTATAGAAGCTGGGTTTTCAGTTAAGGGCCTTACCTTTCTCCCTTCCATAAAGTGTAACAAACCCCATCCTTGGTTCACCTCTAGAATTTACTCAGTGTTGCTATGGCAGTCAAGAAAACAAACAAAATGTTGGGAATTATTAGGAAGGGAATGGTGAATAAAACAGAAAATGTCATAATGCCTTTGTATCGCTCCATGGTGAGACCGCACCTTGAATACTGTGTACAATTCTGGTCGCCGCGTCTCAAAAAAGATATAATTGCGATGGAGAAGGTACAGAGAAGGGCGACAAAAATGATAAAGGGGATGGAACAGCTCCCCTATGAGGAAAGACTAAAGAGGTTAGGACTTTTCAGCTTGGAGAAGAGATGGCTGAGAGGGGATATGATAGAGGTGTTTAAAATCATGAGAGGTCTGGAACGGGTAAATGTGAGTCGGTTATTTACTCTTTCGGATAGTAGAAAGACTAGGGGGCACTCCATGAAGTTAGCATGGGGCACATTTAAAACTAATCAGAGAAAATTCTTTTTTACTCAACGCACAATTAAACTCTGGAATTTGTTGCCAGGTGATGTGGTTAGTGCAGTTAGTGTAGCTGTGTTTAAAAAAGGATTGGATAAGTTCTTGGAGGAGAAGTCCATTACCTGCTATTAATCAAGCTGACTTAGAAAATAGCCACTGCTATTACTGGCATCAGTAGCATGGGATAGACTTAATTTTTGGGTACCTGCCACATACTTGTAGCCTGGATTTGGTCACTGTTGGAAACAGGATGCTGGGCTTGATGGACCCTTGTTCTGACCCAGTATAGCAATTTCTTATGTTCTTAACTCCTGCCCCTGCTTTGCAGTGTGTCTCTAGCTAACATCCTATTTCCATGCTGAATTCATACATTTCAAATTCTTGTTCATCTTCTTCTAGTCTGCTATTACACTTGCTAAGCAAAATTATTATGTCCATCTGCCAAACACCCAGTGATGGATTTAGGAGTTGGTATGGAATATGTGGCCTCCACAGGGCATCCTGCCTGCAGTTGTGTCAGAGGTCTCACCAGACCTTGCCCCGTAGTGTGTTGTCAGTGTACTGTAGGTATGTCAGTGTGGTTTACCACTCCCCATTTGAAAGGGGGATGTGAGGATATAAATCCCCTGCACCCACTGGTGTTGGGAGGAGAAGCTAAGAGAGGATTCTAGGATGGGGAGTCCTACTGGTGGTTGGAGCCATCTCTTCTGTGAAGGCTCACCGCCCGTGCTGCCCTGGGTGCCGCTCTTCTGCCTCTGGTTCAGGCCCCTCGCGAGTCCCAGATATCCCTGGAGACCGTCAGCCGCACAGGACTCCCTGGGTTCAGGTCTCCGCAGGCCCTGGTTTTGCTGGGCTTCTGTGTTCTCCTTGTATGGAGAGGGGTTGAAGGAGTCCCCCAACCCCCCAAAGATAACACGGAGAGAGACAGATTCCTCAAAGCATTTTTATAAAGCAAAATAGCTGCATCTATTACATTTGCTCCATCCCCTCAGGAGCTGAACAAACGACCCTGCCCCCGCTCTCCAGCATTCTAACCCCTTAACACACGTGCTGGAGTAAAGGTACTGTTTGAGCCCCCCAGCTCTCCAGTTCACCAGCAAACACCCCTGCCCTAACTTCCCTTAGGGTACAGGTTATGCATTTCCCTTTTCTGGCTAGGCTATATCCGTGGGAGAGCTGGAGGATTCCTTTTCCCTGGAACCTACCTCCATTTCCTTCCTCCTCCTGCTTCCTGGCACTGGCTTTTTCTGGCCATTGCCACCACCTAGGCACGCCCTCTTCCTCTAGCTCCCCAGGTTCACCTGTGTCTGCCTCATCAGTCTCTACATCTGCCACCTGCTCGCCTCCAGGCTCTCCCCACAGGTCAGGTGGTGGTTCTAGGAACCTGGGATTTGTAGTTTCTCGCCTTCACCTGCGCCCCCTGCTGGCTGGCTCTGGTATTACTAGCCCCCTTATGGTATCCTATCCATTCCTGCCCCCCCCCACCCCCTCCGGCAGCGCTGCACTACATCACACTTCGTAGAATGGAACCATAGGGTCTGTCTCTTCACAGAGAAGGCTCAGAAGAGTTTGCCCAGAAGAGTGAAGAGAGAGAGATGGTCCCGAAGCTCTGGAGAAGATTGCACTGGGAGGAGCAAGAGGAGAGGTATCCTGCCTGGGAAAGTTTACAGTTGTGAAGCAGGAAGCCCTAAGGAGAAAAGGATTTCCCTGGAGAATCTGTAGACGAGAGTGCTGGGAGGTGCCGGAGGAAGCGCAGCTGGCCTGGGAAAGTTCACCAGAGTCAGCGTCTCCGCTCGAGACTCAAAGGAGAAGGAAAGAGAACAAGACAAGAAGTCCCTAAGGAAAAGAATTAAGCAACCCACCTGGCACTGGGAGGGCGCAGGGTGGAAGAGCTTACCAGTGGGGAAAGGAGTGTGAGGAAGTGAAAAGAGACTGAATTGTGTTTTTCTTTATTTTTTCTGGCTTGCTTTTCTGCTGTTGCACCCCAACATTGGTGTACTTTTTAGACTCTGTTTTCCCTGCCACCAGTGTTATAGTAAAGGATTTTATTTTTGAACAACATTGTGAGTATACAGTGTGGCTTTTGGTGTAACTGTACTGGTGATCAGGAGGAGCCCCTATGAGCACAAAATCCTAAGAACCTTGGAAAAGGAAGACATTTCCCTCTGTTCAGGAATTCTGCAAGGTCAAGGGGCCTTACATGATCCCTGGCCCTCACCATTTGCCCTCGTGCCCTGGACCAGAATGGAACCGGGGCTACATGGGTTTAAGGCAAAGCCCTAGACTATCCAGTGGTAGCTCAGGAGTCAATTCTGTGGCAAAAATGTGAAAATTCTGAAGTACACTGACAAACATTTTCATCTTTTATATTGCACTATAAATTTATTTTCCTTTTACTGAATGAGGTAAATGGATTTCAAGTATCAATAAGAATATAAGACATACCATACTGGGTCAGACCAAGGGTCCATAAAGCCCAGTATCCTGTTTCCAACAGAGGCTAATCCAAGTCACAAGTACCTGGCAAGTAGCCAAACATTAGATAGATCACAAGCTACTATTGCTTATTAATTACTGTCATAGCAATTTATGGATTTATCCTCTAGGAATTTATCCAAACCTTTATTAAATCCAGTTACACTAACTGCTGTAACCACATCCTCTGGCAATGAATTCCAGACTTAACTATTCACTGAGTGAAAAAGAATTTTCTATGATTTGTTGTAAATGTGCTACTTGCTAACTGGTCCTTCTATTATCTGAGAGAGTAAATAACCGATTTACACTAACTTGTTCAAGTCCTTTCATGATTTTGTAGACCTCTATCATATCTTCCCTCAGTCGTCTCTTCTCCAAACTGAACAGCCCTAACTTCTTTAGCCTTTCCTCATAGGGCAGCCGTTCCATTCCCGATATCATTTTGGTTGCCCTTCTCTGCACTTTCTCCTGTGCAGCTATATCCTTTTTCAGATGTGGTGACCAGAACTGCACACAATATTCAAGGTGCGATCTCACCATGGAGCGATACAGAGGCATTATGACATCCTCTGTTTTATTTTCCATTCCCTTCTTAATAATTCCTAACATTCTGTTTGCTTTTTTGACTACCGCAGCACACTGGGTCGATGATTTCAAAGTATTATCCACTATGACGCCTAGATCTCTTTCCTGGGAGGTAACTCCTAAGATAGAACCTAACATTGTATAACTACAGCAAGGGTTATTTTTCCCTATATGCATCACTTTGCACTTGTCCATGTTAAACTTCATCCACCATTTGGATGTCCAATCTTCCAGTCTTGCAAGGTCCTCCTGCAATTCATCATAATCTGCTTGAGATTTTGTGTCATCTGCAAATTTGATCATCTCACTCATCATTCCCCGTTCCAGATCATTTATAAATATATTAAAAAGCACCGCTCCAAGTACAGATCCTTGAGGCACTCCACTGTTTACCTTTTTCCACTATGAAAAAGGGAGGAGATCTCAGGGATGGGGATAGGAGAAGGAGAGAGTGGTAGGACCAGGGATAGGGAGAGGAAGGGAGGAGGACCAGGAATGGGAAGGGAAGAGGAAGAGAGAACTGGAGATGGGAAATAGGGAAGACTGAAGAGGAGGGGGGTGATAAGGAATCTTATATAGGAGAAGAGGAGGGAGAGGGAGGGGACCTCTAGGATTGAGAAAAGGGAGGAGGACGTAGGAGGGGATGGGGTGGGTTCCAGGATCTGGGGAGAAGGGAGAGGTAGGAAGGATCGGAGGTTCCTGGATCTGGGGGATAGAGGGGAGGGGACAGGGGAGAGGAGGCGTCCCTGTCATACTCTAGTCCTATTCTCCCTTGTATCCTCTGCCTAACCTGTCACCCAGTCTGGCATAGATACGCACACATATGTAACCCCATTTTAAAGTGACAGCTACCAACGGGACTGTAAAGGAATTTGTATAATCTTGGAGCTGGCTCAGATCTCTTGGACTCCAGGACCACGTTCTTTTAGTGGTGGGGGAAGATATTCCTATTTCAAGGACCTGGGTGGCAGGGGGTGACACAAAGAGCTGGAAGTTCTTTATCTCTGCGAGTGATGTAGACACAATAAAATGCAGGAGACTCAGATGTAGTGTCCAAAAAATAACCTTTACTGAAGATTTCTCTGAATAATAGTCAATGGCACAGTTCACATAGTTCTTATCACCACAGGTGGTTCTTACAGTTCTCAGCTTTCCTCTGTCTATGTAAGGGTTGGGGTTTTTTTCCGGGCAAGGGAACACTCACTTCCAGGTTCCTGGATAAATGAGGTTCCCAAGTGGGCAAGGATATCCTTGTTTGGGAAGATGAAACCTCCTCCATGCTGGCCAGAAAAAGAATAGCACAGTCTCTGCACAGTCCCATTTGTCTCTTTCCCCCAAGGGTAAAGACTCCAAGTGGGGGTCCTCAGAATTAGTTCAACTTTGATCTTTCTCACTCTTCTCCAGATGTCTAATCTTCAGATCCTTTGCTGCAAAAGGCTCCATTCAGGAACACACAGCAGCTCTCTGATGCTCCTCCTTCAGGGTAGGAAGGGGAGGCAGCAAAACTCTTGCCTCCCAGGTTCTTGAACCAAAATGTCTTTCCCCAAATTGAGTCCAAAAACCACCAGAAGCTCCTTGCAGCGGGTCGCCCCCATACCTCTGTCGTCCAGGAGAGTGCAAAGGGGGCAGGTCTTCTCTATCCAGGGCCCCCCCAGAGAGAGATTTCCCCGTGATTCCTCTCCAGGCAATACCCGGGGTTTTCGCAAGGCTTCTTACAAAGGAAAAATACTGAAAGGCACAAAACAACGCTACCAGACCATAAGTGGACTGGAAAGGCAGCCTCCCAACCTCTCTCAAGGACAACAGGCTGGGATGCCTCTCCAGTGCCCATCCTTCTTGTACTAATGCTTAAGGTCACAGAAAATCAGTGGCATCTCTAGACAGAAGAATTTTTTTGGGGGGGGGGGGGGGAGAACCAAAACCCTAAAAACCCTAAATAAATAAATAAATTTCCTCATATCACACTTACCTCCATAGCATGGCTCCCTGCTTTAAAATTGACTATTAAAAAAAGTCTCAATAAAAAAGTCCAAAGAATCTTCTGCATAATTTTAAAAAGATGGCTAGTATCACATTTCTAGTAAAACTACTATTAAAATTATTTGATAGCCTTATTCAACTAATTCTATATGGCTATGAGAGTGAAGTCTGGAATATATAGGAAGGGACAGAATGTCAATATAAATCCTGCACCTCCAGTTCTCTAACTCTGTGCATCCACTGAAATTCCCCCAAACAATGGAGCTTGGATGTTTCCCTTACAGCTCATCATTCTAAAAGATATTTTCAAATTCTGGTGTCACCTCACAGTAATAGCAGTACAAACACCTTCCACTGCCAGACAAGAGAATCTATACAGCAAACCTATCGTAACTTAACAGTAGTAACACCAAGGACTCAAACAACAATAACCCTACCTGTGAAAAAAGCACAGATAAATATTACACTGGGACCCAGAGTACCAATACACCACCTACTGAGGAAACAAACCAAACCCGATTGCTATAGATCCCTACACAGACACTACATGCTAGCAGAATCACTCAACTTGGTCACAAACACAGACCAGAGACAGACTCTCTCCAAATACAGATTAAAGGATCACAAATTAGAACCAGCAATCTGCAGACAAAAAATGAAATGGAAACCCCAAGAAGCCAGAGTGTGTGTGTGTAACAATGAAACATAGAAACACAGAAATGATGGCAGAAAAAGGACCAAACAGCCCATCCAGTCTGCCCAGCAAGCTCTCATACTTATCAATCTCCCATACTGCCAAGGTCAGGGCTCTTGTTGGTTACTGTTTTGAGTCCAATTTTTCCTCCACCCCCTGTCACTGAAGCAGAGAGCAATGTTGGAGTTGCATCAGAAGTGTAGTATCAGGCTTATAGGTTATGGGTAGTAACTGCCACATCAAGCAAGTTACCCCCATGCTTATTTGTTATCACAGACTGTACAGTTCATTGTCCTTGTTGGTTGTTGTCTGAATCTAATTCCTCTTTTCCTCTTTACCCCCTGCCGTTGAAGCAGCGAGCAAAGATGGAGATGCATCAGAAATGTAGTATCAGGCTTATAGGTTATGGGTAGTAACTGCTGCATCAAGCAAGTTACCCCCATGCTTATTTGTTATCACAGACTGTATAGTTCATTTTCCTTGTTGGTTGTTGTCTTAATCTAATTCCTCTTTTCCTCTTTACTCCCTGCCGTTGAAGCAGAGAGCAATAATGAGTTGCATCATCCATATGAAGGCTTATTGGTTAAGGGTAGTAACCGCCACACCAGCAAGCTACTCCTATGCCTCTTACTTCATTTCCCTCCTCTAGCCTTTAGGGATCCACAGTGTTTATCCCATGCCCTTTTGAAATCTTTCACTGTTTTTGTCTTCACCATCTCCTTCCCCCCACTCCCCACAAGAATGACGATGGGAACTTGGCTTAAGGGTAGGAGGAAATATATTTTTGTTTCTAGTTTTCCAGTTTTGTACTGCATACAGAGTCTGGCTTCTTAGGATTTACATTTTAGTTTTTGTCTGTACATTTGTAATTTGTGGTCAACTATTCTGTATTGGCTGAAGGTCTTTCTGTGTTCTGCGATCGAGCTAAGGTATTCTGCTAGCATGTAGGGATCTGAAGTCATCTTGTTCATTGTGTTATCCCAACAGAAGTGTATTGGTATAGTAGGACCTGGTGTAATATTTGCAGTGCTGTCTTTTTATAGGTAGGGTTGTTGCTATTGGAATCCTATGAGTTAGTGTTGTGGTGGTGTGGGAGATTTGCTATATCAGTCCTGACTTTTTTTAACAGAAGTTTGTATTTCACAATGTGTCTGGTAGTGGAAGAGTTTATTATTAGATGACATCAGAAGCTGAATATTTTTTATATGGTGAGGTGTAGGGAGAAATATCCTGCTCTTCCCTCTTGTTGGAGAGATGTGTGCGTGTGTCTGTGTGCGTGGTGTTATGGGGAGGGGAGTTCTGTGGCTGTAGAGTATATATTTACAGAATTCAGGTTTGCTTACCGTAAACAGGGTTCTCTATAGACAGCAGGATGAATTACCCATCTGACGGCGCCAGACAGGCCCATCTCTCTGCACTTATTAGAGTTTTTACTCTACTGAGTATGCACAGGATTTCTTGCTTGCAATCTGGTTTGTGAGCCCCTCAGTTGATTATAGAGCCTAGGCTTTAGCTTGGTAGTCGATTCTCCAGGGAGACGGCCGGGTATTAAGCATTGTTAATTCATCCTGCTGTCTATGAAGAACCCTGTTTATGGTAAACAAACCTGTCTTCTCCTTCGACAAGCAGGGCTGAATTAGCTATGATACATGGGGAATGCCAAGCTGAGGATTGCATGGTGGGGCACTTGGAGAGTAGACTATTGGGTGAACAGGCTATGCAAAACTGCTTGCTCAAAATTATTATTGCTTCTGGAGAGATTGTCTGGACAGTAATGTGATGTGAAAGTGTGAACTGATGACTAAGTTTAAGCTTTGCAGATGTCTTCAATGGACATAGCTCCAAGATGAGCTACTGAGATAGCCATGGCTCTTATTTCATGAGCCTTGACAGAGTCTGGTATATGGAGACCAACCAGAGCATAGCAATGTGCAATACAATCTGCTAGCCATTTGGACAATGTGCACTTGGCAACAGCTATTCCCAATTTGTTGAGATAGTAAGAGACGAAAAATTGAGAAGCCTGACAATGTAGTTGCATTCTCTTTAGATATTATGCCAAGGACCTTTTGCAGTCCAGTGAATGGAGGGTGTTCTCTCCTTTATGTGCAAGAGGTCTTGGAAAGAACTTGGGCAAAACAATGGTTTGATTCAAATGAAAGGCCGAAACTACTTTTGGCAGAAATTTGAGGTAAGTGTGGAGCACCACTCTGTTGTGGAAAAACTGCAGGTCTGGGAGTAATGAACCAATGCTTTTTGTTCACGGTCTTTTCTAGCCAAAGTGATGGCAATTGGAAGCAGCACTTTCCAGCTAGGGAACTTTAAGGAAGTTGACTCCAACAGTTCAAAGAGTGGTTTCATCAGTTGTGCAAAGATGACATTGAGATCCCAAGGAACCAGTAGGCTTGGCAACTGGAGATCTCATATGCTATAAGCCTTTCATGACTTTCAACACAAGAGGATATATTGATATTGTCTTACCATCCACTTGAGCATGGTAAGAGGCAATGGCATGGAGATACACCTTAACCGATGACATACTGAGATCTGATGAGGAGAGGGAGAATAAGAACTGGAGCAGATCATTTGGAGCACAGACAAATTTATTTATTTATTTAGCAATTTTTTTATATACTTATATATTTGCACAGGCCTGAATTTGCCAGTAAGCACCCTAGGGTGGCAAAAATCTGGGGGCAGCAGATTAGTTGTTTGCCTTCCAGCCCTCTGCTTCCTGCTCTAGCTCCTCCCCTCCAGACAACCTGCAGAGAACAGGACAGGGCAGAGCATAGTGAGGCTGGAGCAAACAGAGCAAAGCAAAGAACCACTCTGTTCCCTAATCCAGCCTCTTCCCTCCTATAATATCCTCTCTCCTCCTGTTCAGGGGTTGATGCTGAAGCACATAGCGTAGAGCAAAGAACTACTTTGCTCTCTTCTAGTGCAGCGTGTTTGCCTGGGAGGTTGTGCACATTGTAAGGAAGAAGGATTTCAATTACACTTGTGTGGGTTTTGTTTTGCAAGATTGTTCTCATCAGAGAGGGTTGTCATGAGTTTAATTATTAAAATCTCAGGGCAGGGCCCTATAGGCTCAGCTCCGAGTCTGCTACATATGAATTAATGCTATTGTTGGTGCCACCCCCTTCTGATGTGACTCATGGGAGAAACAAAGCCTGTGCTGTCCCCTCTCTCCCTCCCTATGTGGTCCCTGGGAGCCAAAGGCTTTAGTTCTACCAACCACGCTCCCTGATCCCCATATCCCCTGATGATATCTGTAACCCCCTGCCGGAGGGAGGGGGGGGGGGGGTTGCTGTTTCTCCTAGTGCCATAAAAGTATTTTTTTAGTCAGGACTACTTTCTCCATCCTACCCCCTTCTCTCTGTGGATCCCATTGAGGGAGTTCTTACTGGTGGGGAAAAGGAAAGCTTTCTTGGCCCAGGTCATGGAGTGTTTCTCCTTAAGTGTGTGTGTATCTCTCTGGTATTGTACTGTCCTCAGGGGACAGACAGGCTGGACACAGACTGTGTGTTCAAATAAAATTTACTAATTATTTCCAAAACATCAATTCACTGTCCCATATACTTTCCATAATAGAAACTGTACATCTCAAACAGCCTGTTCAGATGGGGAAATGCTAGGGGGAGAGCCCAAATCACGAAAAGATCCCACCTGAGTTCAAAGTTCTGTCTCTTGCCCATAGCCTCTGTCCTGGTCCCTTTGGGGTGCAGATCCCGTTGGGAGTCTCCAAATCTTGATGTTTTGTTCCACTCTGTCTTTGAATTCTGTGGGACTTCTCTGGGGGGGGGGGGAAGTCTGATGCTTCCAGTCTCGAACAAAGTTCTCACGCTCCTGACTCCAAGTTGTGAGGAGGGATGGGAAAAAAAACCCTCCATACTAACAAAAAGGGGAAAAATCCAAATTGCTCTAAGACCAAAAATCCCAAGCTGGATAACGCTGTCACTGGTCTTGCTTCTTCTAGGGAGTAAAAGGATAGCTCACAGGGTTCCCCTGCTTTCTGGATTGGAGGGGGTGGGGGTTTGCCCCTCTCCAAATGGTACAGGGTGTTCCCCAGAACGAGAAAAACTTGTGAAAACCCTGACCAAACTCTCCAAACATTTCTGTCTTTTAAAAAACAAGGCAGATCCTCTCAGATTGATGAGAAATCTCCTCCGAACACAGGAAAAATACCAAGTTGGGTTAGTGAGCCCAAACTCAGGTGGGGGGGGGGGGGGGGGAGGAAAAATAGCTCCTTACTCTTCAATAGCCAATTCAAAATGACTGTGCACTCTACACCTCTAGCTCCACCTTATGCCTCAGAGATAATCAATCATGGTCAACCTCACTGGAGAGATTGAAAAGGAATGGAAAATCCACTAAGCTGTTACTAGTCCTGATGATAAGGGGCCTAGGGCCATCTACTGGCTGGACGAAGGATCGGCCACATATCCATCACCACCACTGATTTGGGCCAGCAGGAGGATGAAAACAGTGGTGATGCCTCTGGCCGCGTCCTCCTCCTCTGCTGCCCAGCGTCTGTGGTTCAAAGTAGGAGTACAACCATGGATGGCATAGAAAGAAGAACATGGTCCAAAACATTGCTGTTGCTCTTCTCCTGCTGGCCCAGATCAGTGGCAGTGATGGAGATATGAGCTGGAGATGAGAGAGGCATCATGAAGTTGGGTGATGGAGAAGGGGGAATGAGAAGAGGAATTATTGTGTTGGGGGAGGAGGGGCTGAGACAACATTTGGGTGATCAGCTGGGGATGGGGTGAGAAGGGATGTGGAGCAAAAGGAGATCATTTTGGAGAGTCTGGAGGGGGCTGGAGGATGGAAGGGATCAACTTAGGGGGGTGTCTGTATGTGTGAGAAAGGAGAACAGATGGTGGGGAAGTATATATTATATATATATATATGTGAAAGAGCAGAAGCTGATGCTGGGTAATGTTTTGTGTATGCCAGATTGGGTGGGAGATTAGAGAGGGAATGGGGATGTAGGGGTGAGCAGGACCCGAGCAGGAGCAGAACCTTCCTCTTTTTCTCCTTCTCACCTCTTCCCCACTGGCCCTACCACAGTTTACATCTTCCCTCTCTTGATCTCAGTGTGACGGGGCTTTGCATCCTGCACTATTATTTTTCCTTTTCTGTCGGGGGGGGGGGGGGGGGGTTTGCAATCTTGGGACCCTCCCCATCCTTTTATCCATCCCCTTTTGGGGATGGGAATAGGGAGTCTGTATAGAGTCTCCTGAGCATGCTCTTTGGGGGAAGACTCTTCTAGGTTAGAGAGGGGAGGGAAGGTTATTGGTGGGTCTCACTGCTCACCTATGAAGTACTTTTAAGAGGTTTTGGAGAGATTAGAATTTTTCTACAGTTTTGACTTGTTCCTGACACAAGGGCCAGTTTTTTCCCTTGTTGGAAGGGCTGGAGGTTGATGGTGGTTGCATGGCCATGATCAGTCAACAGTGGGTTGAAACTATTGGAAACTGCTATTGTGGGAAACGTTTTGTACCATTTGAAGAGAGGGATTTTTGGCTTTGCTTCCCCTCTAGCACATGCTACAGGAAGAAGAAACCTTTCCCATACTTTATGGGGAGGGCTTTTGCTTGGATACTGGTTCAGAGGAAGGTAGAGGAGCTATTGGACCATGCACCATGGATAAAGAGACTGTGGCTTTTGCAGTGATGATGTTTGTGTTGCTATTCATGATTTTTGCCATATTAGCGTGGAATTTCTTTTTCAAACTTGTAAATTTTTCGGGTTGAACACCATAGCTGACTCCTTGCTGTATTTTGGGGCTTTCGTTGAGAGGACTCCTCTGCCTGTGAGTACCAGCTGATTGGTGAATGTGAAGGGGGGGTGAAAGTGGGTGACTGACTGTAATATAGATCCTCACTACTGCACTCAGAGCTCCAGAGGTGTTTATCCCCTCCCCATCAGTGAACCCTGGCACCCAGGGCTGAAGTCTGATGCAAGTCCAGTGAGTAAGAGGTCCAGGAGAGAAACTGTGCCTAGGGGAGACAAAACTCTAAATCCATCATTGTCTTTGTGCCAATTCAATCCACCACGTCCTATAGGTGAAAGTTTCTGCATTCTTTATGAGTGTCCCGGAGGTAAACATTTTTGGAATCCTACTGCTAGTCCCCTGTGTCTTAAGGTACTGTCAGATCTGAAAGGAGCTTTATTTTGTCTCTAATTTTTTCCCCCGTGCTCCTGACAAACCAAGAATTAGCATGGCCGTGTGATGCCGTCCAAGTTACACCTCAAACCTCAGTGATCCTGGCTGAGCCAGGGGTTCCCCTGTGCCGACTCACTCTTCCCAAGCAACCCACACAAAGAAAGAAACATGTCCTGGACCCACAGGAGACACTTGCGGCTCCAAGGAGACAAAAGTCAAAGAAAATGTGCTGTGATGGCAGTGAGGTCCCTTCCCTGTTCCACAGTCGCTGAGCAGTAAATGGGAAACACAAAGGATTCTGTTGTGGCACAGAAAGAGAGAGAGCGAGCGAGAGAGGGAGGGAGGGAGGGTGGAAGGGGGATAGTACTGAATGCCCAGGAGCCATATTTGTAACAAGAGATGCGTTCAGAGAAATCTGAAAAACAGCCCTGAATTCCCGCCCTCGCAGAATTAACTATTTCGGTCTTTTCTTAAACAAAAGACGAATCGCTTATTAAAGTGAGGGACCGATAGCACTGATTAGGACCAAACATGACAGAAACTTCTCTCACACAACAGCTGCGCAGGCAACTCCGCCAGCTCACCTCAATCGTGCCCACGCCAGGCACATCTTGAGTAAAGCCGTGCAGGTGAGAGATCCGCGGGAACGTCTGTACCCCGCATACCTTTGCTGCAAATTTCCCCAAAAGGAAACTGTTTGGGTAGTTTCCATTTTGAAACTTAGCCACAAGATACACAGGGGCAAAAACATGCACAGACCCTGCACCTGCAGTGTCTGCAGGGTCGGCTGTGTGCTTGAAAAAAAGGACGCGTAGAGGTAAAAATCGAATCTACAGGAGTACGTGCCTCCCCCGACCCACCTCCGTGCCCAGGGTGGCTCAGTTTTGCTGTGGCTAAAACTCACCACCTGGGAAAACTGGGCAGCTAGGTTCAGCCACTCTGAGGGGTGCAGGGTTTCACCCCAGAGGATCTGGCTGGGTAATGCCTTCATTACCCAATTAGATCCCTTTCAAAATGGCCCTGCTAGAGGTCAATATTCAAAGGCTTTTTTCTGGATGACAGCCAGACAGCGGCCATGATTTGAATATTTCTTCTTCACCCACCTCCACCGCATTGAGTGGATACATTTTATGCACACAATTTACCCAGATAAAAACAGGCCTTGCCGAAGCCATTCTGGGGAGGGGCTAAACTTCAGCCAGTCCGCACAGATATCGCGCACTGTCTGGCTAAAGTTACGCAAAAATACCTGTTGCAAATAACTCTACTTGGGCGCATTCAGCACCATACTTATCCATCTAAGTCCCGTTGAAAATCTGGATAAAATCACACACATAACTTTACCTGGATAATTTACCCCCCTTTCCTAACTTTTAAGGAACATTTCTCCATAATGTAAAGGTGGCAGGCCCTGCCCATCATGTCAGATTCCTGCCGCCAAACTGTACACAAAGCTGGCACCGCCACTATCAGGAACAAATTATCAACTACAGTTTGTTTTTTTTAAGTCCTACATTATTTTAAAGAACCGACCCTCGTTCTATACCTTTTAAAGGAAGAGGGGGAAGGCCTTGACAAGGGAGGGACATGTTTTATGATCAATAAAAATAATATTCGCAAAACAAAACAAACACCCCCCCCCCCCTCCCCACACGCACACGTTTTCTTTTCGGAGCTAGTGGCGCTGCACCGCGCACGCACTGGTTTCGCGTTTTGCTGAATGGTTGCTTGCCTGAGATGCCCCTGCCTCTGCAGCCAGTGGACTCAGTTAGCGACTACTGCATGGTGAATGGGAGGTCTAGTACCAGAACCAACAGATGCTGCTGCTGCAGGGGCATTAGCGAAACCGTGTGTATATGTCAGTCTTGGACTAGCAGGGGGAGTGGGGGAGGTGCTGTAGGTCAGGATTGAGGAGCATTGGCAGAGCGGTGGGTGGGGGTCCCAGTACTGGAACAGCAGGAGGTTTCCATCCCTTCCACCCCCCCCCCCCCCCCCCATCACACACCTGCATCAAATTATTTGGCAAAGCTATCTGCTGACAGGAACAAGCAGCACCAAGGAGAAATCTCTAAGCAGTCCAAGAATTAACTCAAAGGGGAGGGGGGTGGGGGTGGGGAGAAGGGGTTGTTTAAAATAAGTTTCCCTAAAAATTGCAAGCCTTTCCTTTATTTTACGCAAAAGATAAGAGTTCCAGTGGGGAAGGCCCTCACGTAAATCAAAGAAATGATGCTCCCCGAGAATGCCTGCTGGGTCACCTGACCTGCAGCCGTTGGGTTTTACAGTAAGAATTTGACTGGGCGCTCAGTTACTGTTGCTTTCGTCAAGAACCACGTCCCGTACATATCACATGCTTCTCTTCTCTGCTTTTCCAGCGATCGGCTAAAAATAAGCAAGGTTAAGCACGTGAAAATATGCTCTTCCTCCCGCTCCCCCTCCTCCTCCTCACTGAATCTAAGCACCAGAGCCTCTCTTTTCTGCACCTCTTTTTCTTCACACTTCCTCTGCCTTGCCCTCTTTACACTACTGTAATACAAGCGAGGCCTGGGTATGACCGCAGGATCGGTCC
Source organism: Rhinatrema bivittatum (assembly GCF_901001135.1). Lineage (NCBI taxonomy): Eukaryota > Metazoa > Chordata > Amphibia > Gymnophiona > Rhinatrematidae > Rhinatrema > Rhinatrema bivittatum. Next base: position 414,017,416 of record NC_042616.1, on the reverse strand, counting down.
CGGGTTGGCCAAACACATCTTTTGCTTGCTGACACTGTGTGCTCCTATGGCTTGAATCAGACGAGCATTTACTGGTTCATCTCAAGCTTTGCCTGTCTCTTCCTTTTTTCTCTGCCATCTATCCTGTTGTTTATGTTGGCTTCTCTTAGGTCAGATGCACCAGCTGTACCTGGTGCCTGTTTCACTTGTCACTGTGTGTGTGTGTGTGTGTGTGTGTGTGTGTGTGTGTGTGGGGAGAAGGCGGAGGGAGAAGAAACCTTACCTTTATTTAACAAGCTGCCTTGTCTTAAAAATGCCAGGACTGGGACCTCAGTGTACTGGAGGCTTTCCAGTGAATGGATTAGGGAGGGGAGCGGGCACAGGTGAATGCATGAATGGGGGGGGGGGGGGGGGGAGGTGAGCATGTGAGGTGAAGAGAAGTGGAGTTCAAGCTGGGCAAACGAGCAGTCAGGAATGAGAGGACAAGTTTAAGGGACAACTTCTTTTAGAAAATGAAAACAGACATGGAAATAGAAATGTTTTTCCACCCTGTGCACAGATAACTCCCGGAATTTGTTGCTGGAGGATGGGGTCAGGAAGGTTTGTAGCATAGCTGTACCTGGTGCATGCTTCTAGAGAACAGACAATGCAAAGTTAAAATAGGTAACAGTGAGTCCAAGGCAACTGACCTTTCACGAGGTGTTCCTCAAGTCTCCTCTTTGTCCTCCACCCTTTTCAACATATACCTACTACCACTCTGCCACCTCCTCTCTGATCTCGGTCTTCCGCACTTTATATATGCGGACGACGTACAAATCCTCATACCTGTTACTGGCACCTTACCCAAAGCCCTTAATACATGGGAAACGGCCCTCCTTTCAATTAACAATCTCCTCACTTACCTCAACCTTGCTCTCAACGCATCCATAACAGAACTCATGATAATATTACCACAACACACAACTATCAATCGCTCCTCCCTCCACACGCCCCCCTCCACAAAGTCCTTATCACAACATGTACGAGACCTAGGCGTCATACTTGACAACCAAATTAACCTAAAAAAATTCATTAACTCCACACTAAAAGAATGCTACTTCAAACTTCACACCCTAAAAAAACTAAAACCCCTTCTACACCTCAACGACTTTCGCACATTACTCCAGGCAACCATCCTATCAAAAATTGACTACTGCAACACCTTACTCCTAGGCCTTCCCAAAAACACAACCTACCCACTACAAATGCTACAAAATGCTGCTGCCCGGATTCTTACCAGCACCCGCAGAAACGAACACATCACCCTAGTTCTCAAGGAACTACACTGGCTCCCCATCTCATCACGGATCCACTATAAGACCCATACCATCATACACAAATCCCTACATAATCAAAGAATGCAGTGGTTCAACGATTCCCTACTTTTTCGTACCCTCATAAGACCCACCAGAACTCAATACTTGGCAACACTATACTCTCGTCACCTAAACTCACACATCTCACTACCACGAAAGAACGTGCCTTATCTATTGCAGGACCTGCACTTTGGAATACTATGCCAACCAACCTGCGCCAAGAACACTGTCCTAAAATATTTAAACAAAAACTCAAGAACTGGCTATTCAATTAGGCGTATACTTGAAATCCCCCACTGACCCACCTCTATCCCGACATCTTCCTCCCCTACCTTCCACCTTCTCTTTATCCACCCTCACCCCCTCTTCTTCCTATGCCGCCCGAACTTATTCACCTTATCTAAATACCTTAACATTCCCCTTGTTACCTCTCCTCCCCCTAGAAATTTTTTTACTCTATGGCACATCATATTTCTAAACCCCAATTCTCTCTTAGAAATGCAATTACCTTCGCATGGCAATACGTTTTGTTTTTGAAATGTTTAGGCACTGTTCGTTAAAGTTACTGTTCCAATTTAGATATTATATGGTTTGAATTCAGTTCCCTGTAAAGCCTTTTACGCTGCTTTCATGTTCTGTGTAAACCGATGTGATGTTCCAAACGAATGTCGGTCTATATAAAAAACAAAACATTAAATTAAATAATAAATAAAAGTATCTATTAGCCAAGGAGGCTTGGAGAACCCATCTCTTATTGCTGGGAGCTGGGAGAGAACAACAGTGACTGAATCTCATCAATAGGATTTGTGGGGTAGGATTTCGAAGTCAAAATAATGGGCTTGAATGGCCATTGGCCTGATCCAATATGGCATTTCTTAGGTTCTTATGTAATGGTGACATGAGCTGAAAGCTGAGTGGAGGTAGAAGAAAATAAGCCTAGCAAAAGAAACATATTTGAAATAAAAAAACAGAACATCTGTAAAACACATTATTAAATCACGCAACATGATATTGTTTGGTGGACATCACCACACATGCTTAAAGCTGCTTGCTTCCCCATATTTCCACCAATATTTAAATTATATACCAATAAGCAACAAATCGCATTTGCATGGTCGCTTGGACAGGGCACATTACATTTCCCCATGCACAAGATTGAGATGTCTTTGTAAAGAGTTGCCACTGTTTTGCTGAAAAATAATACTTTTGTTGGGGGGGGGGGGGGGGGGGGGGGATTTAAAAAAAAAAAAAAAAAAGGGGGGGATGAATAGTCAAAAGAAGAGAAAAGTCTCTCTGGTGGGTGGTTCAGCAGCTGCTGTGAAAATGGCCACCACATGCAGCACGCGGATTCCTATGTCACCTGCTCAGCGCAGGGCTGGGGATCTCAGCTCCAGGTTCCAGAAGGCGAGCGTGGGATGGAGAGCCCTTCCCCAGGAATTGCATATACTAGATGCGCGCCCATCTCCCAATTCTGGCATGCTTCTGCTTTTAAAATTCACTGTTAAAAGCTTTTGGGGAGGAGGGAGATACACACTCGCATATATACAGAGAGTGAGCTCATAAGCTTTCTTCCGTTTGCAAGGGAAAACTTGAGCGAAAAGCACTATGGGACTTCTGCCCACATCCTATTGTCATGACTTTCGGGCAAGAGTCCCATGGCACTTTCTGTTCAAGCTTTTGCTTATGTCAAAAATCTTACAGTGATGATATCAATGCTAGACCTGAGCATTTCAGCTCAGACAGAATCAATGAAGCATCATCAGCATAATGTTTGGGTTTTTTTTTGCTCTTCCTGCCCACAGGTAATGCCAATTAACTCACGGTTTTGCACAACATCAAGCAGATAGGGAAGAAGATAAGGACAGCTCTATCTTTTTCCCTATAGGTAAGATATAATGATATGAAAAACAGCAAAATGGATACTTATGGTATTAAATACATCAACATGCAAGTTGTGGGCTCAGTTTAAAGATTTTTCAGGCCTGAAAACAAATATTGTTCACTCAGTTTGACCGAAGGCCGCCTCTGTGTCCCAAAATACAAAAATTCCCCTAGCAGGTCTCAATGGGATCAAATATATCACACCTATCACCTCCCTGGTGTTGACGACAGAGCCATCCTTTAATAAACCTTGTCTGATCATCATTCATCACCTTTTTCACTCCCTCCTCCAATGTTACTTGCCCAAATGTTTGGCATCATTTTAATCCCTAAATTTATAAGTGCAGTGGGTCTACAATTACTGCATTGTGTTTGAGAGGTTTAATTTCCTTATGGATCAGGAACATGAAAGCGCTCTGCAGGCAGCATGGTAGGGTCTGCCAACAAATTATATTATTGTAAACCACCTTCAAGGTCAGAATGGGAACATCTTTCCAGGGCGGCTGGTCCACAAGTCTTCTCCCCCCCCCCCCCCCTTTTTTTTTTTTTCCCCATCCGACATCGTCTTTCACATTTCTTCCTCTGCAATTTCTCGATCTGAATAAGATCTGTCTTCATGAATGAGAGAAAATATAAATGTTTCCAAGGATGAAACAGACTGCACTTCAGAGCACAGTCTCACTATGATAAATGCCTCCCCGTCCCCGTCCCCCACACCCCCCTCTCATTTTTCTCACTCTTTAATCATGACCCCTCGTCCAGGTAATTCACATTGCCTTGCTGAGCAAGAGCTAAGAAGGGAAGTCTCCTTTCAGACAGAAGCATCCGTTCTGCCAGCAAGGGTCGGGGAGGTTCGCTCCTGTAGTAGCAGTTGGGTTGCCAACTGTCCTGATTTTTTTTCTGGGCTGTGCAGATTTTTGGGGGCCTGTACAGAAAAAGGAGAGAGAGAGAGAGAGATAAAATGCTCAGAAATGTCCTGATTTCAGCCCTTCAAGCTACAGGTTAGCATCCGATCCTCCCCTGCAATTCTACATTGCTGGGTGCGTTTTTGGTCGCTGCTCTGTATTCACGGTGTGTTGGGGACATTTATTTTGTGTCACTTACCTAGAAGTCAGTCCACGATTTAATTGGAGGCCTAACATTTTTTTTACAAAACAGTAGTTTGGCCCCTGGGCTGGTAAAAGCAAGTATTTTTAGGAGCAAAGACTTTAAAGAACTGGTGGTCATGAAATAAGGCTCCAAAAGAGTAGACTCAGGAGTAATATTAGAAAACTAGCCATTAGGCCCGTTCAAACGGGCAAGATTCCATCGGTCAGACCGGCACGTCGGTCAGAGCCGCTCTCTTCTCCACAACTTCTTACCCTTCCCACTTACTCATATCCTCTTCCCTTTTCCTTCCATCCCCTCATCTTCCCTTTCCTTCCCTTCTCCTCCCATCTTCCCTTTCCTTCCCCTCCCACCTCATCCACCCCTTCCCTCTCCCTCCTCCACTCCCTCTTTTTCTCTTCTACAGGGCCGGCTGTACCCTGCTGAGATAAAGAGGGCGAGGGGCGCCGCTACGGGGACCTGCCTCACTCCGTACCTCCCTCCGTGTACTGTGGCTTCTCACTGCTGTCCCTCTAGCTCTAATGCTTATTAAAATGGGTGAGATTTGCTGTGCTCCGGCCCTCCCAACTCCCCCCCCCCTTCCCCGGCGGCGGAGGGATGGGTTCAGGCTGTTGTTGGTCCTACCTCTTCCTCCTCCTCCCCCTCCCCCTAGCACCGCGAAGGCCCAGAGGCAGCAGCGGTGGTGACAGGAGCTGTAGCGGCAGCCAAGGGGGATCTGACGAGGCGGCGTCAACTCAACACGTCGGTGAGAGATGTCTTCCGCACATGCGTGGCCCCTTGGTGAGAGCTACAGAGCAGCTCTCTACTGCGCATTCGCGGCACGTCGGTCCCAGCTCCCTTATAGGTATGATATTTCTTTACAGAAAGGGTGGTGGACGCATGGAACGGCCTCCTAGTGGAGAACAAGTACAATGGAGGACACGTACAGATGATCATTAATTGCAAAGAAATGAGGGGCAAGACAGAGATCGGCTGGGGTCTATGGCACTGTTGCAGGAAGTAAACTGGGCAGACTGATGGGTCCTTATCTGCTATTATATTCTACTAGTAGTAAAAGCCCATCTAAGGACGGGGAAACACTGTGAAGCGAAGAAAGTGCGTAATTGAGATTGTGGTAGTAAAGAGTGCATGTTGAGCTCAGGTATATTGTGTGCTAGTAAAGACTGTTTTTGAGAATTCAGAGAGAGGAGCAGAGCTCAATTTCAATATGTGGTAGCAAAGAGTGGATTGGACAATACAGAGGAAGGGGCAGAGCTGGAGGGTACAGGGAGAGAGGCAGGCGGAGCTCAATTTCAATACAGAGAGAGAATGGGTGGAGCTGGAGAGTACAGGGAAGGAGAAGGCTGGAACTGTTCAGCTTGGAGAAGGATATGATAGAGGTCTTTAAAATCATGAGAGGACTTGAACGAGTAGATGTGAATCGGTTATTTACATTTTCGGATAATAGAAGGATTGGGGGCACTCCATGAAGTTAGCAAGTAGCACATTTAAGACTAATCGGAGGAAATTCTTTTTCACTCAATGCACAATTAAGCTCTGGGATTCTTTTTGCCAAATGTGGTTGGTGTGGTTAGTGCAGTTAGTGTAGCTGTGTTTAAAAATGGATTGGATAAGTTCTTGGAGGAGAAGTCCATTACCTGCTATTAATTAAGTTGACTTAGATAATAACCACCGCTATTACTAGCAACAGTAACATGGAATGGACTTAGTTTTTGGATACTTGCCAGGTTCTTATGGCCTGGATTGGCCACTGTTGGAAACAGGATGCTGGGCTTGATGGACCTTTGATCTGACCCAGCATGGCAATATCTTATGTTCTTATGTTCATACCGATGCAGGTGTGGGCAACTTTCCTCATTATTATAGTTAGATGTGTAACCTGGGTTCCACCTGGGGTCACCTTCCAAGGCTTGGGGAGCCCTGAGCACTTTCCCAAGGTAGGGGAAAACAATTTCCTGGGCTGTGGGCTGGGGACAGGATAACCTGCAGACCAGAACTGGGCCAAAGGTACTCCCATAAAATAAATGGCTGTCCACTCGAAAGGTGTGCTCCACCAGAAAAATCATTTCTGAGGTTTGTTCAGAGTAAATCATTATGAAAAAAACACCAGGAAAAACAGTAATAAAAGAAATCACAGTCCATATTCAGTTAATTTCTTCCTTTCAACAACAAAAACACTTCTTTATCTAACACAGTCACTTCTTCAGCCTCCCCGGCCCTCTTTTGCTCTGTATGCACCCAGATTTAGTTACTCACAATGTCCTGATCAGCTCAAGGAAGAAATCTCTATGATGTTGCAGTCAGGAATCCACCGAACCCTGTAGCAAGTTCCTGCTGGCACAGTTTGCTTCTTGGTCAAAGCAATTTCCCACCATAGTTAAAGTACACTTTTCCTTATTCTTCTCTAACAGCAGCACAAAATCTTCCTTTCCCTCAGGCTTACTGAGACACTGGGAGAATATCTCTGTCTAAACTCCTGCTTCTCCCCTTGCAATCCTGGGAGAGGGTCACAACTACATCTTCCCAGGAACATAAGAAGTTGCCTTACTGGGTCAGACTGAGGGTCCATCAAGCCCAGTATCCTGTTTCCAACAGTGGCCAATCCAGAATACAAGTACCTGGCAAGTACCCAAACAGTCAATAAATCCCATGCTACTAAAGCCATTGATCAGCAGTGGCTATTCTCTAAGTCAATTTGATTATGGACTTCTCCAAGCCTTTTTTTTAAACCCAGCTATGCTAACTGCCTTAACCACATTCTCTGGCAATGAATTCCAGAGCCTAATTGTGCTTTGCATGAAAAAGAATTTTCTCCTATTTGTTTAAAATGTGCTATTTGCTAATTCATAGAGTGCCCCCCAGTCCTTGTATGATATGAAAGAGTAAATAACCGATTCACATTTAGTCCTCTCATGATTTTATAGACCTGTATCTTATCTCCTCCTCAGCCGTCTCTTCTCCAAGCTGAACAGCCCTAATCTCTTTAGCCTTTCCTGTTCCATCCCCCTGAACCTTTTATAGTGCAACTATATCTTTTTCGAGATTCACTGAGTAGAACTGAACACAGTACTCAAGATGCAGTCTCACGATGGAGCAATACATTCTCCATTTTATTCACCATTCCTTTCCTTTCACATTCTGTTTGCTTTTTTGACTGCTGCAGCACATTGAGCTGACGATTTCAGTGTATTACCCGCTATTACACCCAGATCTTTTTCCTGGGTGGTAATTCCGAATATGAAACCTAACATCATGTAACTACATTATGGGTTACTTTTCTGTATGCGCATTACTTTGCACTTGTCAATATTAAATTTCATCTGCCTTTTGGTTGTCCAGTCTTATAAGGTCCTCCTGCAAGTTATCACAATCTGCTTGTGAAGTAACATCTCTGAATAATTTTGTGCCATCTGCAAATTTGATCACCTCACTCTTTGCTCTCCTTTCTAGATCATTTATAAATATATTTAAAAGCCCATTACAAATCCCTGAGGCTCTCCGCTATTTACCTTCCTCCACTGAGAAAACTGACCATTTAATCCTGCTCTCTGAGTTTGATCTTTATAAGTCAGTCTGCAGTCCGCAAAAGGACATTGCCTCTTATCCCAATACTTTTACATTTTCTTAGGAGTCTGTCCTGTCAAACACCTTTTGAAAATTTAAATACACTACGGGCCGGATTTTCAAAAGGTTACACGCGTAACCTGCCTTGCGCGCACCGAGCCTGTTTTCAAAAGGCCTGGTGACGTGCATAAAGCCCCGGGATGCGCATATGTCCCAGGGCTTTTCTGAATGGACGGGAGCGGGGTCGACGGTCCGGGGGCGTGGCTGGGTGGTCCTGGGGCGGTCTCGGAGGCGTGGCCGAGGACTCCGGCACAGGGGGATCGTGCGCCGGCAGTTGGCTGACGCAAGCAAGTTACGCCTGCCTCTGGCAGTCATAATTTCCTAAACAAAGGTACAGGGGGGGTTTCTTTAGGGCCTAATTGTGCTGCGCGCGCATGTTTATAAAATCGGGAGTAGATTTGTTCGCGCCGGGTTGCACGAACAAATCTACTCCCGAGCGCACCTTTTAAAATCTACCCCCATGTGGCACACTGGTGCCACAGATGTTTCTGTGTTTTTCTAATGGTGAGACGTGACAATAAAAGTGGCACGTGCGAAACCCCCCATCAGCGAAGATATTAAACAGCATCTCCAAAAGTTCAGAAATGTGAAGGTTGAAAGTTGCCAACCCTAAGTCGCAGTGGCCATACATCACAACCAGAGCCTGATGACAGTAACTCTTCAACAAGCCAGTGCCCCAACTGGCCTTTTTACCTAAGTCTAAGACTCCTAGAACAGCAGCTGATATGCCATTTCAGAATGATTCAACTCGTTTCCTTGAAAATTCCTCTATTGATGTCATTGAAAGAGGAACATTGTTAGTTTCTTTTATTTCCTCTTTGGATGTAAATGGTGTAATGAAAAATTATTTCAGGAAATACCCAATTACTTTTTTATGTTTCATCTGCAAAAATATTTCCTGATTTAGCTTCAACTCAAACTCGGTGAAAAGGATTTCTAGATATTCGTCAAGAAGTTGTTGCGCTAGGATTTTCCTTTTTATTGCATTTCCCATGCAAATGTATTATTAAAAAAAAGGAGACTGGTGTTTTATTTTTTTCACATCCGAACAGTTAAAACTATTTGTAGAGTCCCGGAAACTCCCCACTTTGTCCCCGATGCCTTCATAATTAAAATTAGTAATTCTGGAAGTCTATGTTAAGCCATTAAACCTTAGTTTATAATTGTCCCTTTATATCTCCCTTTATTTTTTTCCCCCCTTCTATTGTATTTCTGTTTAGTAAGTGAAATTATTTGCTATTTTATTTAAATTTAATTTAAATACTTGTAATAATTGTGATCTTCCACGAATTTCTGTACAAATTAATGTTATGTTTGAAATTAAAAAAAAAAAAAAAAAAAAGATGTTTGTAGTAAAACCCCGTTTTCAAATGCCTTCTAAGCCAGAGAAAATCACCTTAGAAGCAATATGGGATATTATGGCGGCGTTAGTGAATGTGATTGGAAACTTTCAGGACAATCTGGAAACTGTTGAGCAGAAAGCATCATCATGTGAAACCCAGATAGAAGATATAAAACCTAAGCTGGCTCTGATGGAGGTTGAAGTTAAGAAAAATCAGGATTGCAATGTAAAGATTATAAAAGATATCACCACGATTTCAAGAAGGTTGGAATATATGGAAAACTACTCTAGACATTTAAATTTAAGATTCCTTAACTTCCCAAAAATTGTTGGTGAACTTCCGTATATAACGTTGAAAAAATATTTTGTTGAAAATTTGAAATTTCATGAGGGAGAAATCCCTCAAGTGAATAAATTGTATTATATACCTACATCGAATAAAAATAGGAATGTTTCGCAGACTAATGAAGGGAATCTAACAAGATTCCTAGAGGACTCAACAATTTTGTTGAAAATTTGAAATTAAATGAGGGAGAAATCCCTCAAGTGAATAAATTGTATTATATACCTACATCGAATAAAAATAGGAATGTTTCGCAGACTAATGAAGGGAATCTAACAAGATTCCTAGAGGACTCAACAATGGAATATTATGAAACAGTTACTCTAATGGTATCTTTCATTGTAGAAAAAGATTTAAATGATATAATGAAACGGTACTTCAAAAACATTCAGAACCAGTTTCGGGGGGTAAATATACGTGTGTTTCCTGATTATGCACCCATTACCCAAACTAGGATACGTGAGTTCCTCGTAATGAGACCCCAAGTATTAGCCTTGGGTTTCTCCTACGTACTAAAGTACCCATGTAAGTGTATTGTTAGATCTGGGAAAGATAAATATGCTTTCCAATATCCCGAACAGTTAAAATCCTTTCTTAACGCTAGGAGGGTAATAGCTCCCTCCATAGTTAAGCCTTAATATGGAACTAAAAGATAATATGAGTACCTTTAACTACGTAAAGCTTATTATTGCATGTTAGATCATTGTTTTTGAACTTCCTTAAATTTCTGTCCCCACAGCTATATGTTTCGTATGATGAAATGCAATAATGTATCTAACTGATGAGATGTTATAAAGTATTTCAGCATTGTAAATGGTTGATATTTAGATTAATTGCATTTTTCTTTTCTGTAAGTAAGTTTATACTTGCTGTGATTTTTGAAAATCTGAAAAATAAAATTTAAAAAAAAAAAAAAGATAGGAAACAAAGAGTAGGCCTAAGGGTCCTATGGATTAAAACTTATCCTAATCGCGCAAAAAAATAGGGACAGTAATTTTAAAACGAGCATGCAGGCATCCATACACGCTCGTATGGATGCGCGAGCTCACTTAAACTGTAATTTTAAATTGTGCGTGCAATTGCGCACATAGGGCCAGATTTTCGAATCTACACACGGGCGTAGATTTGTGCATGCAACCTGGCGCGCACAAATCTGTGTCCAATTTTATAACATACACGCACAGCCGCGTGCATGTTATAAAATCTGGGGTCGGTGCGCGCAAGGGGGTGCACACTTGTGCACCTTTTGTCCGCCGAGCCCTAGGGGAGCCCCAATGGCTTTCTCCGTTCCCTCCGAGGCCGCTCCGAAATCGGAGCGGCCTCGGAGGGAACTTTCCTTCCGCCCCAGCCCACCTTCCCCTCCCTTCCCCTACCTAACCCGCCCCTCAGCCCTATCTAAACTCCCCATTACCTTTGTTCAATAAGTTGCGCCTGCCTCTGGGCAGGTGTAGGTTGCGCGCGCCGGCCAAGTGCCGGCGCATGATCCCCCAGCCTAGAGGGCCTTCGGCGCCCTCTGTCCACGCCCCTGCCCCGCCCTGGACCGCCCACGCCCTGCCCCTTTTTTCGAACCCTGGAACATACGCGTGTCCCGGGGCTTGCGTGCGCCGAGCCTATGCAAAATAGGCTCGGCGCACGCAGGAGCGGTTTTCGGGGTTACGCACGTAACCCTTTGAAAATCCGCCCCATATGATTTAAAATACACCTACCACGGGGATATGTGCTCTTAATTTAAAGCGGTTACTTGAGCAGATGTATTTTGTGTATTTTCCTTAGAACTTTGTCGGCTTTAACGTGCGCAGGTAAGTGGATTTTAAAACATGCTCACGTGAACGACATTCCCAGTTTTACCAATTAGTCCACTAATTTGCTTAGTCCATCTTGAGGATCTCCTGACCTTTCTGGTTCTTCAGCCTGTACTCTCCTCATTTGACCCAGACCCCTCATCTAGACGTTTTAGCCCTAAACAGAGATTTATGCAGACTTACATCTCATCAAGAACAGAAATAAATATGTGTGGCTAACAGCTCACTGCGTGCTGTGGCCGCCAGATATAAAATTTGGATTTACGCTTGTAATTTTTGGTCCTGCCCTGGAATGCCTTGACACGCCCCAACTCCACCCCTTTATTTTTAACTCATGCATGCTCATATACGTACATAATTTGAGGCTTTTAAAATATACATTGCTCATGCATGGCCCATATACTCACATATATGGGTTTTTTAACACAAGCAATGCTTTAAAAATTCACCCCTTAACATGCAAACTAAAATACCACTTAATGAGTGATGCAATAAGCTTTTGCATGATGTGAGGCAGTGCCACTATGTTCCCCCTTAAACCGGTGAAGGACCAGGCTAGTTACCTGGTCCCCTTTAATTTCCCTTATGAGAGAGAGCTCTGTAGGTGGGGGCCAGTAGGGGAGGAATAAGAGCTGTGATCCAGGTGGGCTAGTCAGACCAGGCCCAGGTCTCCAGGAAGAAGGCAGCTCCTGTAAAGTTAAGCTGTCCAAACACTGAGCAGTGCTGAAGCTGAACTGTGAGTACTGAAGGAAGCAGTACTGAACTGTGAGTAATTGAGTACACTGTTTTGAAGGGAAGACAGTCTACTGTTATGTGATTGTGAAACTGTAATAAAGATAAAATGTTTTTTTTTATTTATAACTTTTATTAGCAAGCAAAGAAAACTTTCCAAAACCAAATACATTTGTCATTCGAAACAAGTATACATTTACAGGTATAAACCTTTGAGAGACATAAAGAGCAGTATTGTCAATCAACCCCCGTGGTAGTACAATATATCTTATTGAAGTCCTGGAAAACATATGTCAAGTAAATAAATATTTACTACTTGGGCTGGACTGGATAGTGCTGCTTACGCACATTAGTTTTTAATTATTATTAAGTACCTTCCCCCCTCCCAATGACTGTGAGTATGAGATAGCATGAGGTAGATGATGTTTGCAAGCATGGATAGCCTGGAGATGTTAAGGCACCTTAATTCAGCGAAAGCATGCTTAGGTGTGACTAAGGTGATCACTACTAACTGGAAGCAGAGGAAAGCCATTTTTCATATCCCATCCACGTTTGATTGAACCGGGTGATCGCTCTATGTTTGTATGCTGTGATTTTCCCTAAAGTGTGCATGGTAAGAACTTGGGATTGAATATATTGCAATGTGGGGACATGGGGATCTTTCCAGTGTTTTGCAATTGCACGCTGAGATGCGGTGACCACATATTTAATAAATCTATTTTGAGCTTTATCACAACCTGGAATCTCTTTATTCAGAAGAGCTTGAGGGGGAGTGAGAGTCATTGGCACCTTTGAAACAGAAGTGAGCCATTCTGAAACCTGCTGCCTCACATATTGGATTTTGGGACAGGTCTACCAAAGATGAAAAAATGTTCCTTTAGTATTGCATAACTTCCAGCAGGAATTCGAGGATCCTGGAAACATATGTTGTAGTTTTTCTGGAGTGATATACCAGTGAAAAACCAATTTATATCCATTCTCTATATGGCTAGCAGATACCAGTCCTTTCACCAGCTGTGTATATATTTGTTTCCAATCCTCCGTGAGCCAGGAACATTGGAGGTCCTGCTCCCATGCTTTGATATGTGCAAAGTCTAACCGAAACCCATCAGTAATGAGTAAATAAATCTTAGAAATAAGTTTATGTGATTTGTCAGCATGTCTGCACATACTTTCGAAAGCAGACATCTCAAGTGCAAATTCCTCCAGTACTCCATTCTGTGCGATGAAGTGACATATCTGTAAATGTGGAAACACATCCATTTCTCTCAATTGATATCTGTCACATAGGGTCTTATTTACCAAGGCTATCGCATGCCTGCGCTACCGAAATTGGGGCGGAGTCGGCCCCGGAAGAGAAGGAGTCGGGGCGTCACCGGGGCCGACTCCGCGAAGACGCCGCGGATGACGAAAAGGTAAGGGCCTTTTCGCGTCCTACTTCGCGCCCAATAGCTACACCTTCTATGGTGGCGCTATTGGGTGCAAAACCGGCAGCGATCGCACCGCCGCGGTGCGATCGCTGCCAGCTAGCGCAGGACCGCCACCCCCGCTTCGACCCCCGTCCCCCATTAGCACAGTTTTCTAAAGTTTTGCAGGCCTGCAAAACTTTAGAAAATGAGGCCCATAGAGAGCTGAAGGGAATAATTCCTCCTGGCTCCCAGACATGTGTTAGTTGTGTGATACCCTTTGCGATCCAGCTCCTGAAGGCCAGAATGTTCTCGGATGGCTTAGGATACATTATGGAATAAATGTGTTCTCTGATAGTAAGTCCTCTGGCCCACTAACAATTTTTTCCAATGCTCCCACATTTTTAGAGAAAGCTGAACTGTCTCCAGGAGATGCAACGGCCGTCTCCATGAATCCCATGGTTGCCATAATATGGCAGTTAAAGGCATTGGGCCCAAGATTGCCTGTTCTAGTATCACCCAGGGTTTCTTCCCATTAAGTTTGTGCCAGTCAATAACAGCCTTCAATTGAGCTGCCCCCTGGTAGCAGTGCAAATTGGACATCCCCATTCCCCCCTGGGATTTGAACAACAAAATTATCTTTTTAGCCACTCGGGGTCGTTTCCCTTTCCACAGAAATTTTAACAATCTCTGCTGCCATTTTTCGAGAATTTTAGCCGGGACTTCAATTGGCAGGGTTACACATGAGGTAGAATGTTCATTTTTATTACGGCTAAGCGCCCTATCCAGGAGATGTGATAACCATCCCACTCCTCTAAGTCTTTATATATCTTAGCCAGTAATAGTGGATAGTTGAGCTGAAAGAGGTTGAGAGTGTTACCTATATAAATCCCTAAATATTTTATCTTGTTTGGGGCCCATTTGAAAGGATGGGACTGTCTTATATGCACAGCCAGATCTTCAGGCACAAGATATGTTGAGTTACTCGGACTTGTCCCAGTTAATTTTAAAACCCAAAACTTGACTGAATTCTGAGATTTCTAAACTAGCTGGAAGACAATGGACGGGATTCATTATGGTGAGCAATATGTCATCCCCAAACAGCGATAGTTTGGAGGAGAAATCCTCCCACCTGCACCCCAGTAATGTTGTCATTATTGCGGATCTTGGTGTGAATGGTTCTATAAATAAGGCAAACAGTAAGGGAGATAGAGGGCATCCCTGCCTAGTACCTCGGCTCACAGAAAAAGACTGAGAATACCCCCCATTCACCTTCAGACAGGCCTGGGGAGCTGCATACAGCTTTTGAATCCAGCCAATAAAAGCCTCCCCAAACTTGAAGGCCCGCATTGTTTGAAACAAAATAGGCCAGTGTACAAAATCATCGGCATCCACTGCTAAGAGTAGAAATGGTATTTTCTGTGTCCAAGCCCACCAGATAGTGTTGTGTTCCGCGCCCGCGGACGGCCATGGGCGCGGCTCCCTACCTCGTCTCCTGACCGGACTCGCGGCAGCGCCGGGGCCGACTGCCCTGCGCCGGGCTCGGCACCCCCGCGCGGCGGCGCGGGCCTTCAGGCTGGCCGCCGGGATCGGAGCCGTCCCTGCTCCTCCCTCACGGCCGCTACTGCTCTCCTCCACAGCCCGGATCCAAGATGGCCGCCGCCATCCTTAGGCGTGAGGCCGCGCCTCTTCGCTAGATTTAAAGGGACCTCGTCCCTTTAATTGGCTCCAGCTGATTCCTATCCACAGGGCCAGAGGAAGTATAAAAGGAGACTTCCTCTGACCATTCCTTGACTTGGCAATGTCTCCTGTGAGAGTTGTTTGAGTCTGCTTGCTTCAGTGAGTTCCAGCATCTTGACTCCTTGTTCCAGCTTGTCTTGGTTTCCTGGTTCCTGACTTCGGATCGGCTAGTGGTGATTCCTGGTATTGACTTCGGACTGGCAAGTGGTGATCCCTCGGTGTGTGACCTCGGGCTGGTAAGCGGCAACCCTCTGGCACTCGACCTTGGACTTCCTTCTGACCATCGTCTCCAAGGGCCCACCTAAGTCCCAGCGGCCCGGGTCCCTACGGGCTCCTCCTGGGGGGACCGCGGGCTTCCAGGGGTGAAGCTCCAGTCAGCCCTTGCACCATACGTTTGCTCCTTGACCTCTCAAAGGTCCACCTAAGTCCCAGTGGTCCAGGTTCATACGGGCTCCTCCCGGGGGGACCGTGGGCTTCCAGGGGTGAAGCTCCTTGACATCTCAAAGGTCCACCTAAGTCCCAGCGGTCCGGGTCCCTACGGGCTCCTCCCGGGTGGACCGCGGATCTCCAGCGGTGAAGCCACACCTCTGTTCCCCGACGTCACGATTCTTCGCCCGCCTCCACAGTCATGCCTGTCTACAGTGCTGAGGGTCCACTGGTCACATCTTCGGTTCCTGCTTCGCCACCCCACGGGAGTACCTACGGATCTTCCGCCAAGGTATACCATCCTCCCGTCGGCCCAAGGGTCCACAAGCCTGAGCATAACAGATAGAGTCCACAGTTTTCCAGACATTATCAGAGACCATCCTCCCAGGAATGAATCCTGATTGATCGGGGTGCACTAAATCAGGTAAAATATGATTAAGCCTATTGGCCAGAATTTTCGCTAATAATTTCATGTCAATGTTAATTAAAGAAATTGGCCGAAAAGCCCCGCATTTGTAGGGTCTCTCCCTGGCTTCACTATCAGCGTGACTCCCACTAAATTGGCCATGTAGGATAGAGTTGTCGGGCCTCACAGGGGGTTGAATAATTTTACCAATATAGGAGTATGGATGTCTGTGAATTTTTTATAAAACCCCGCCGTGTAACCATCTAGGCCGGGAGACTTCCCTATTTTCAAACTTTTTATAGCCCAAACCACTTCTGCCCCTGTTATTTCTTTATCTAGGGCTTCTATATGCTGTGTTTGTAACTGGGGAACAGGATATTCCGAATGTATGAGTTAATCTACTCCTTTTCGATATTGGACTCAGCTCGGTAGAACTCTGTGTAGAACCTTAGAAACCGCTGTCTTATGTCTGATTTGGTGGTCAGCATCTGACCGGACTCATCTTTAAGCTTAACTATGTTGTTTTGGGCCTATTTAGTTCTTAATTTGCGTGCCAGTTGTTTTCCAGCCTTATTTCCTCCTTCATAATGGACTTGTTTGCTAAGCTCCAATCTGTGGGCTATCTGTGCTGCATTCAACTCCCCAAGTGTCAGCTTACATTGGTCAATTTGAGCTAAGATCTTACAAGAGCCAGTTTTTTGGTATAAATCCCCTAAGTGTCGGAGCTGTGCTTGATAGTCATCCTCTCTCTTTTCCTCTGTTTTTTCAAATACTCCCCTCTAGCTATCAGTTTGCCACAGATGACTGCTTTCAAGCAGTCCCACAATACCATCAGGGAGGTGTCTTCCATGTCATTAAATTGTAAATATTCTTGCAAGTCCTGCAGTAGTTGGGTACTAAATCCTGGGTCTTCAAGTAAACTATCATTTAGCCTCCGATATTGCTGCCCCTTGTCATAGTGAGAAATGTTGAGAGTCATTCTTATAGGTGCAGGATCAGACGACGTGATATGTTCGATAAGTGGGTGAGATATCAAGTTAATACACCCCTTATCCACAAAGAATAGATCTATTCTTGAGTGAGATTGGTGGGCTCTCAAGAAGAAAGTGTAGTTTTTGGACTTGGGAAATCTGGTTATCCAAGTATCAAGCAAGCCCAACCTAGAGAGGCATGCTTTGAGTAGTTTATGATCCTTCCCAGAAACCGTGACGTGACCTGGGGAGTTGTCTAGATGGGGATTAACTGTAAGATTGAAATCCCCCCCCCCCCCCAAATGAGGTGGCCCTCTGTGTTATCTTCTATGAGTTTGGTCGCTTTCTCAAAAAATAAACCTTGATTAGAGTTAGGCGCATATATATTAATCAGAGTGTACTTCATACCCCCTAGAGAAATGACCAATAATATATATTGGCCCTCTGGGTCTTGAGTACAAGACACTGGTTCAAATATAATGTCTTTCCCTATTAAGATTCCCACCCCAGTATATTTCTGTGCTTTGGAACGTGCTGCCCAGAACTGGGAGGGATACAAATTATTCTTTAGAAGGTATTCAAGCGACGTTTAAGGTGCGTCTCTTGAACAAAGGTCACAGTTATCTGATATTGTTTCAAGTCAGAGAACAGGCGATGCCACTTTAGGGGAGTGTTTAGACCCTTGACATTAAGGGATAAAAAATGTATGGCCGCCATCTATGAAAAAGGTGGGAAAATGAGTATAATAGCATCCATGCTATCTCCCTATCTATAATAGCTAGTAACCAATAAAGCGTCCCCGAACAAGTCATACATATATAGTGCCTCTCAACATCATAACAGCCCAAGTCTTCACCACTGAATGTTACCCCATGCAACTTTATAGTAATCATTCCCCACTGATGTCTCCCCATTGGTCCCCTACCTCTTGCATTATAGCCCAGCCAGTGTAGTTCTACTGCCTTATTTAGAGAGGAATCAGTCATCCCAGCATCATAGAGACCCTCCCAACAATATACAGTTTATAAACTTAGAAAAACATTGCATTATTAATCTCCATAAAGCTTAACCTGAAAAACTTTTCAAACCTTTAGGCTTCACTAATTGAAAGTCCTGAGCTGCACTGAGCTCTTATGCACCCCTTGTAATGGACGCACTGCATGCTTCGAGTCAGCATCGCATTAGATGATTAGCGCTTGAGTTCCATTAACCTGAAGTAAGAAAACAAAGTTTGTTGTGTCCAGTGAATACTCATGTTTGGTCCCGTGACAGATCTTCATTCTCCAGGTTGCGCCTGAGTCTGCAGCCCCCCTTGGACATGCGTTGCCAGCGGGATGGGTCGTCCCTCCGGTATGGGGTCTTTGAGGCAGCCGGCGATGCTTCAAAACCTGGGTAACCAGCGTCATTCAATATACGCGTTGCATCTGTCAGCGTTTTGACATGGTGAGATTCCCCTTTGAGAGGGAAGCTTAACCCAAAAGGAAAAAGCCATCTATATCGCACATTGTCTTTGCGAAGAATGTCCGTTATTCCCTTCATTTCCTCTCGCTTTCAGATGGTCACAGGAGACAAATCGGCAAAAATCATAATGTCATTCCCCTGCCATAGCTATGATGCCTGCTTCCTTGCTATGATGCTATTTTTTCTTTAATAGTGAAATCGTGGTAGCATGCGATTACGTCCCGGGGCCTATTACTCACTCTAGGCCTCAAGGCTTAGTGTGCGCGATCGATTTTTACTGCTGGCTGGCTCTCTGATTCTGCAGAGTCAGGTGCTTCCCGAAATAACATGGCACTGATCTGCGCTTCCACTTCCAAGCTGTTCTGGTGCTCTGGAGTCTCGGGTATTCCCCTGAATCGCAAGTTATGGCGACGGGAACGATTTTCCAAATCTTCCACTTTTTCTGTTAACTGTTCGACTTCTTTCTGTAGTGAAGATTGTGCTTCCCGCGCCATCTTTATATCCTCACTGTGCGCATCAGCCCGAGTTTCAACTTCAAAAATCCTCCATCCGTTTTCAGCGAGTTCCTCTTTTATCTCTTCTATAGAGTTCATAATTTCACTTTTATTATTATGGATATCCTGTTTTAAGTCCGCAAACCATCTTTTCATCTCGGCCCGCATCGGTAAGTCATCTTTCGCTAATGAAGGGCCCTCTGTAGTGTCCCCTGACAACGGGCCTTCATCTTGCAATGCCATTTTTGTGAGATCAGGCCCTTCACCCTGACCATGTTTCTGCTATGAATATTTTCTAAAGTCGATCGATTTTCGTTTTATCAACATCTGATGGTGCCAGTTTGTGAAGACTGCACAGATGGGGTGTATCGTAAAGGATGTCTGAGATAATCGGAGATTTGGCTTGTTGGTGGAGGAGACTCTAGATTAAGCAGCCATCTGCTGAGGTGATGTCACTTCCTCCAAGATAAAGTGTTTTAAGAAAGGCTGGAGTCAGTTCAGGTATGTGTCAGGATATCACCACTCAGTCCCACATATGGTGTCAAGTATGGGATTTTTTTCTCTAAACCTAGTAACAGGAAAATCCAGCTTCCAAAGACAGTTTGGTGTATGTGTGGCCTGCAGAAGCCAGCTGGTCTTGTGTGGCTCTGGGAGCACACAAACTGAAGAGAGAAAAGTGTATTTTTGGAATACAGAAAGTTGTGAAGAGGGCCTGTGGTTCTAAAATAAAGTACAGAACACAGAGGTCCTGTGGCTCTAAAACAAAATACAGAGCACAGGGGGGCACAGAGCACGGTGGCTTGTGAAAGGGTGTGACTTAGAAACTGCACTGAAGAAAAAAAGTTTCAGTAAGAGAGAAAACTGTGAGTGGGCCTGGTTACAGGGACAGCCAGAAAGTGGTAGGTTTGAACCGGCTAAAGAGAGAAGCTCTGCTGGTAGGTAGATAGGGATTTAAAAGTAATTAGGTTATTGCTGGTTATGCAATTTTTACCACTTTTTTTTTTTTTGCCTTGAGAAAGAAAAGGGGATGGAACACTAGTGCAGCAAAGCTGTGCTGAGCATAATGTGGTCATGGAAAAGCTGCCAGAGTGAATTGTGAATGGGAACAGGGTGGGGACCTCTGCCAGCAGGCAAGCTACATTGCAGTTTGAGGTGTCCAGCCACAGGAAAACCTGGAGTGGAGCAGTCATGGTACAGCAGCAACCAGTGAAACAACTGCAGCCATAGGAATGGAAGGAAAGAATGGCATGTATTTCTGAGTAGTGGGAGTTCCCCAGTCCCAAGAACCTGGTCAGAGGGAGGACCTGAGGTTCAAGGTTTGGAAGCTGGAAAGGCCAGCCAGGGTAATGGAGCAAGGGAACCCACACCCAAGAGTCCAGGCCAGGCAAGAGAGTGAATGCCTAGACTAGTTGAACAAGGGATACAAACAGTTCATGGAGGAACTGGATGAGTGACTGGAAGAAGGGTCTAGTGAGCTGATGGAGTCGTGGCAACAGTATGATATTGGTGCTACAGGTGGTTCTGAGGAAGACCGTGTAGGGTGCCAAAACACTACTGGGAGTCCAGAGCTTGCTCCTGTGAAAAGCCCAGAGAAGGTGACCATGAAGAACCCTGATAGAGGGGGTCACAGAGAGCCCTGGTGAGGGTGACACAGGCTGCCCTGGAGAGGGCAGTATTGAGAAGTTGGAAGTCGGAGCCCAAACACTACTGGGAGTTCGGAGACAACTCTCATGAGAATCCAGAGAGAGAGGTTATGGAAAGGCAAGTGGGAGATGCCATGGAAAGCCAAGAAGGTGGCACTGTGGAGACACCAGCAAGTGATGCTGCAGAGGAGAATCCAGAGGAAGGAACCGCAGAAAGCCCAGAAGGGGATATTGCAGAGACCGCTGCAAGTGAGGCTGTGGAGGAGCCAGTGACCAGCATGGGTGAGTGGCCAGAAAGTGCTGAGAGGATACCAGAGGAATCACCAATGGGGGCACCACAGTCAGTCCAAGAAAGGTTGCTGGGGTGGAATTTGAACCCAGAGCCAGCAAGTGACTTGGTTAAAGGACTGGGGTGCACACAGTGCATTGGGTGGTGGTAGGGTGGTCTAGAGTTATCCCAGGAGATGGGGGTGATCATAACCTTGGAACCATAACCCCAAGCCTAACTGATGGGTGGCCAGATAAGAGTGGCTGGAGAGGTGAGGCACTTGGACCAGTGGGTCCAAGCTGGGAGGTATGTGAGGCAGTGCTCCTATGTTCCCCCTTAAACCAGTACAGGACCAGGACTAGGTGCCTGGTCCCCCTTTAATTCCCCTTGTGAGAGAGAGCTCTGTGGGAAGGACCCAGCGGGGAGGAATAAGAACTGGGACCCAGGTGGGTTAGCCAGACCAGGCATGAGTATCCAGGAGGAAGGCAGCTCCTGTAAAGTAAAGCTGTCCAAACACTGAGCTGTGCCGAAGCTCGACTGTGAGAACTGAGGGAAGCAGTACTGAACTGTGAGTAACTGAGTACACTGCTCTGAAGGAATAGACAGTCTTCTGTTATGTGATCATGATGCTGTAATAAAGATAAAGTGTTTTAAGAAAGGCTGGAGTCAGTTCAGGTTTGTGTCAGGGGATCACCGCTTGCTCCCACACATGGTTGCAGTAAAAAATGTCTGTGATAGTGTGGTCACAATTTTATCGTGCACACTCAAAAATACATTGTTTAATAAGCAAATTACTTACTGAAAGAAAGCTAAATAGTGATAAACTGAGCATACTTAGTTTCTCTTTTCATCTTAGCTTCTGTTTGCTGTCAAAGAATATGCAAGTGAGCCTTGCGCATGAGGGTTGCTTGTCAGTGCAGACAGAAGAAATGGGAGAGCTATCATATTCCAGTAGAGTAGGCTTCCAGGAGAGTAGCAAACTGACATGAGTGTGTGTTTAGACCCATTAGTCTTTTGTGTCTTCAAAGAGAGATGAGACAGAATGTGGTTGGGACAGAAGGAAGCGTGCAAGGGGAGGACCCAGGGAAGAATTTGACCAGTCCCCCCATTACCATCACTGGGTAGTGTAGGCATTGTAATGGCTGCGCCACATAGTTTGCTAGTGCCTCAGAATTAGTTTTGCATTTGTAACCCCCTTTTCCTCGGAGTCACCTTTGGAGGCTGAAGAGGTGGTGAGTTACACTGCTGCAGCCCTGGGAATGGTCAAGGTCCTCCAGGGATCGCCAGTGGGGACCAGTGCAGTCTCTGGGAGGCCCAAGGGAAGACTTACCAAACTCAATAAAGTCCAATGTTCACATGGTGCTTGGTTCCAAATCAGGGAAATTTATTGTAAATTCCAATGCAAAACGCCTTTTCAGAGAAAGACATTTTCAATCACATCACAGGATACAGTCCAAAAATAACACATTGGCAGCAGAGCCACCCCTTCTTCAAATAACTCGCTTTGAAGAGGAAAACACATAAAATCCATGTTTAGCTCCAAGGCCTTCAGGGCAACATGGTCCAAAAGCTTTTTTCCTGCAGCTTCCCCAGCAAGGAAAAGTCCCCCTTTGGTTTTAGGGTTTCTCCTTCTGGATGGCTGTAGGAATCCTTTCAGTTTTTTCAAGATGAACAAGCACTTCTGATTCAGGAGCCCTTACACTCCCAAGACCTCCACAGACTTCTTTCTTTCATCTCCTTCCAAGATGCCTGTGAAAGCATCTTAAATAACCTTTCCCCAAACCCATCCCCTTAGGGGGAATGAACCTCCTGTTATTACATCCTTATTACCAGCGTAGCAGCACCAGATCTCAAATCCCACCTTACAACCCTGCTTAGCAGGAAGGAGCCTTGCAAATCGCACAGGCCCTGCAGTAGTAGAACTCTCTGCCCTCTCCTTGACCCCGGAAACTTGGAACCCTCCAGAACCTTCCAGCATACAAACTTGGTGATCCTAGTCAGGGTTAAACATTCAAACAGAAATAATTAGCTCATTTAAGTTTTTAAAAATTTTTTTTACTTTATATTTATTGAATTTTAATTATATACAAAGCAAATACATTGCATACAGAAAAAAGATACATTGAATATGTTCTTCATTAATAAGAAAAGAAATATTTTAAAAGGCAAATGAAAATATCATACTCAGCATCTCCATAAAGAAAAGCAATTGGAAGAGGAACCGGTAATAGCTCAATTATTGGGAGATTTTATAAAACTGCGCGCGCGCGTCCATGTGTGCACACTACTTGGCGCGCGCACTTGGACGCGCGATTTTATAACATGCATGTGCAGGTGAGCACATGTTATAAAATCGGGGGTCGGCACGCACAAGGGGGTGCACAATTGTGTAACTTATGCGTGCCGATGCCCACGGCCTTCCCCTGTTCCCTCCCACGCTGCTTCGATTTCGGAGCGGCCTGGGAGGGAACTTCCCTACCCCCCTAGCCTGAACTTTCTACCCCTTCCCCTAGCCTTCCCACCTCCTAACCCTAACCTAACCCCCCCAAAATTTTTATTTTACCTGTTGCGCCTGCCTGGAGGCAGGAGCAAGTAGCGCGCGCCGGCACCCTACCGGCACGCGATCCCCCGGCACAGCGGCAAATGGCTGCTGTGCCAAGGGCCTCTAGTCCCACCCCACCTCGGGACCGTCCCACCCCGCCCACGTACGCGTGTAACCTTTTTAAAATCCGGGCCTAAAGTTTTTGAGACTCAAGATTGAATTTCAGACTTAAGCTTCTGAATGCCTGCAGTGGTCCATGGCCAAAATAACAATGTCAATGACAGCAAAGATCTTTGTCTTCTGGCAAAATAGTGCTTGGATATATTTTTGCCTTGTTTACAGAAAGGGAGATTTATTTTTTAGGTGCTCACAAGTGTGTCAGTGTGTCTCCTCTGTCACCTCCTTCTCTCTGTCTCTGTTATTCTTTCCCCCTCCTCCATTACTCTCCTGCCCTGTGAAAGCTTTCTTTGTATATTTCAGGGGAGGGTGGTGACAAATTTTGATTCACTTCCACCAAATATATATAGAGAAAATATCAGAAATCTTGTAGTGCGTAAAATCTTAACATTCCATTGACCTTTCATGATCTCCTATGATAGAATCCTGTGTATAAAGACAGTCAAGTAATCTAGCAGATGCAAAGTTTAAAGCTATAATATGCAGGACAGTAAAGTCCTCATCAAAAATAAAGGAAATATAAAAAAATCCACAGTCAACTATGTTACATAAAATTCCCTCCTGTGCTGATTAGAAATATCTCACAACATTTATAAGCATGCCGTGACTTTATTTAATTGATGATAAAACAGAACGTTTTTTCAAAATGTTTTGAAAATTGGCTGAAAGCAAGAGTTATCAAATTGTCACACATCTTTTATATATATATATATTTTTTTTTAAATTTTTAATTTTAATTTTTAATTATACAATTTATATTCAAGAAATAATAACTTGAATATGTAACAGCAGGAATCATGAAATTACATCTTTTATATTTTTTATCGAATTTTCATATACAAGTAACTTTTTTTAATGATTGTATATTAATGAACATGGACTGTGTAGAATCTTGTTGCAACAAACTTGGCAGAAACGTCTATGTCGTCATGCTTGTAAAGGAAGATATTCAAAGCCTAAACTTAGCTGGATATAACTTGTCCAGGTAAGATACATGGATATTCAGCGGCACAGCTGTGCTGCTAAATATCCACTTGGAAGTAGCTACTTAGGGGGTCATTTTCAAAAGTGATGGCATGTGAAAAGTGACTTTTCGCGCACGATCACTAAATGGAGGTGGAGTCGGCGCAGAGTCGGCCCAGTAAGAGGAGGAGTCGGGGTGGCACCGGGGCCGACGCTGCTCAGACATCGCTGGCGGCGGAAGGTGAGGACCCTTATCGCTGCCAGTTTTGCTCCGAATATATTCGGTGCGAAAGCCGACAGTCAGCGCACCGCAGTGGTGCGATGGCTGCCGGCCTTCGCAGGCCCGCCCCCCCCCCCCCCCCCCCGTTACCGCCGGATTTTCTAAGGTCTGCGACCTTAGAAAATCCAGGCCTTAGCCAGGTAAGTTGTTTCCGATTAAGCTTAGACCTGCTATTGAGTAGGTCTAACTTAGACGGACAGCTTACCTGGTTAAGTTTAAATATCGCTATTTAGCCGGATATGTTAACTGTCCCATCCCAATCCGCCCACTGCCCACCCAAAAAGTTCTCTGGCTAAGATATAGGCGGATAAGTGACTTATCCGGCTATCTAGTGCTGCTGAAGTTAAGCGGATATTCAGCAGCAGCAAGATAGCCAGATGAGTCCTACATGTGTATATATATATATATATATATATATATAAGATCATGTCACAGTGTCTGATGAATGTGTCATCTGTGATTTTTAGGGGGTAGACTGCAAAAAAATCAAGAAATACATAAAATTATAAATTTAAATAATTCCAGACTGTATTGGCTGAAGGTAGTTTCTGAGATGGCTGGCCTGGATAACTGGGCTGAACTAGGATTTCCCTACTCACTATACCAAAAAAAAAAAAAATGCAAATGCTGTTGTCACTTGAGTAACAATGACACAGATTCCCTCCATTACTGGGTACTTTGTGAAGTAACACAAAACCCTACAAAAAAGTCACTCGGACCCTATGTAGCAAACCTGCCATATCAAAACAGAACTAACTCCCACAACTGAAACATCAACAACTGTACCTATGAAAAGGCTATATTATACCAGAGCCTAGATCAGCATCACTAGTCTTTCCATCAGGAAGAAGTAGCCTAGTAGTTAGAGCAATGGGCTGAGAACGAGTTTTCAAATCCCACAACCCCCCCCCCCCCACACACACACACACACACACACATACACCGACACTCCTTATGACCTTAAACAAGTCACTTTATCTCCCATTTCCTCAGGGACCCACTTAGATTGTAAGCTCTTTTGGGAAGGGACTTAGTGTAAAAGAATTCTAAAAATGCTGTTAAGCCGCTTTGAGCATTATTTGGAAAGGCAGGCTAAAAATTCAACTTCTGATATGCCATCGTTTCCTAAGTTTGTCTCAAAGTGGAGTACAATTAAAATTACAATCAAAACAAAGAACATTAAACATGAAGAGACAGCATATACAGATGTTAAAAGACAAGAGGTAGATTGTAAGTAGTTAACTTGCTTAGGAGTACATATAGTAGTGTCCAACTGCCCCGTTGTACTTTCCTTCTCCCTTTTTCCAGCCCCCGCGGGCCAATTGGAAGCCTCCTTTCTTCCTACCCCCACTGCCCAATGGAAAGCCGCCTTCATTCTTCCTGCCCCTGCGCAGGCCAGTCAGAAGCCTCCTCCCTTCTACCTGCCAGTGGAAGTAGAAGGAAGGGAGGAAGCCTTTGATTGGCTGGTGAGGCAGGAAGAAGGGGCACCACATAGTCTCGGGGTGGGGTGGGAGGAATGGCAGTGTCAAACTCCGATGAAGCAAAGCCACCACGGGAGTTCATCCCCATGGCGGCGAAGAGGAAAACCTGACCCCAACCAAGCAAGGGCACCACAGGAGCCATGGCGGCGAACAGGAAACCCAACCCTGACCGAGGCCACTATGGGGGCCCATCCCTGTGGCAGCGAAAAAGAAGACCCACCGGAGTAAAGCCGTGGCGGAACTGGAGCCCATCCCTGCAGTGAAGGAAGAAGAGGTTTTTGGTGAGAGTTTGTGTGTGTGGGTATGAATGGGTGCCTGGGTGAGAGCTGGTGTATGTGGGTGTGAATGGGTGCCTGGATGAGAGCTTGTGTCTGGGGGTGTGAATGGGTGCCTGGGTGAGAGTTGGTATGGTGGGTGTGAATGGGTGCCTGGGTGAGAGCTGGTATGTGTGGGTGTGTGAATAGGAGCCTGGGTGAGAGCTCATGTCTGTGGATGTTTTTTTTTGTTTTTTTTGTATATAAGAGAGCATGTGTGTGATTGAGAGAGAGACTGGTAAGGGAGGTGATGTGTTTCTGTGTGAGAGAGAGAGACTGGTCAGGAAGATGACTGGTATGAAAGAGACTGAGACTGGTCGTGGGGTCTAATTGGGTGTGTGTGTGTGTATGTGTGTGTGTGAGTGACTGTTTGTGGGCGCTAAGGAAGAGGACTGTTGCAATACTGCTCGTGGGCCTAGCCGCAAGCAGCCTCTTACTTCTGCTGAGGCCGCAGCTGACTTCCTGCTCCACGGTGGGTCGGCCGCTGTCACCGCCATTCCTCTCTTGCGGCCCGCGGCCTAATGCGGCCTCCAGCCCTCCTCTTCACTGCATGCACACTGCTGTCCATGGTCCTGCCTCCTAGGCACGCAGCCGTGCCTCTTCTGCCTTCTTAAAGGCCCCACGGTCGGAGTAGCCCCGCGGCATCCCTTGATGATGTCATCCGGGTGTCTCCTCTTCAGCCTTAAAAGGCCCCTTCGCCAGTCCTCCAGCACCTTCACAAGGAGTCAGTCTGCTCCTGGACTTCTCTTCGATTCCAGCTTCTTCAAGGCACTCTGTCTTCATGGGAATTCCCTTGTCGCCTTCATCTGTGGTTTCTGGTCTCTTGTCGGATCCCGTGACTTCGTCTTCAGATGTCCCTGATGTCCTCGTCTTCAGATGTCACGTCTCCAGATAGCCTATTTTTTCCAGCTTTGGAAGCCTTGTCCTAGGATGTTCCTGGTTCTGGTATCGGTGCCTGGGTGAATGCTTGTGGGTATGAATGGGTGCGAGAGCATTTGTGTGTGATTGAGAACTTGTATATAAGAGAGCATGTGTGTGATTGAGAGAGATGTCTCTGACATCTGAAGACGAAGTCACGGGATCCGACAAGATAGTTCTCCCGCCGATTTCTGCTTCTAGTGGACCTGCCAGGGCGTCGGTCATGCCGGGTCACTGAAGCCCCTGCCTGGGCCGGATCCTGCTTCGAGTGTCGCCCGGATTCCACCTCATCCTGAGTTTTAACCTTGCAGTCATCTTTTCCACTTACCAAGAGTTTTCGTCCAACTAGTTCCCTTCGCCTGTTCTTGTTTGGATGTTCCAGGTTCTGGGAGCCAGCCTTAGCCTCCCCCAGTGGACTCTGCTTCCAGATGACCTGCCTGGGCATCGGTCATGCCGGATTACTGAAGCCTCTTCCGGCTGGACCCTGCTTCGTGAGCCACCCGGATCCTCTCTTCATCCTGAGCCTCAGCCTTGCCTTAGCCTTGACCACTTGCCTAGTGTCTTTGCCTTGTCCAAGTCTTCAAGTACTCTCGTCCTGACCATGTCTCCAAGTGTCTTCATCTTGTTCCAGTACCATCGCTTGTCCTCGACTACTGTCCGTCCTGTCGCATCTGCCGTTTCCAGGCGGCAGGTTTGAAAGGGCTATCGAGTGGCCGAAAAGCTACCCCAGAGACCAGCATTGCGTTGTTGAGTCTCTTCCGGTGCGTTCAGGTTCAGCAGAGGTCAAGGTTCCTGGTCTTCAGTCTATCCGCCCGTGCTTGGACACGTCTTGCCTGTCTCGCCGCTTCCTCGGAGCTCCTCTGCAGTCGCGCCGTGGTACAAAGGCTCACTACCTCCCCGGAATCAAGCTTGCTCCTTAGTGCTCCCTCAACAAGGACTATGAGGACAGAGCTTCAGCAGCCCTTGCTGCTTCTGGTGAGTGCTATTGGCCTGGAAGGGAAAGGATTAGGAGAGTTGCTGGAGAGGGTAAGTAAAGGTGGCTTTTTAAATTTATTTTTCTTGATTGCCTGCTGCTTTAAATATTGGGTATTATGCAATGTCTGCTGTTTTGAAATATTGTATTGATATTTATGACAATTTTTTAATGAGTTTTTAATTGTTGGATATTATTCTGTTCAGCAGCTGTTTTGTAACATTTTTAGTATAGCTTTATAATTATCTCTGTGTGGGGTTCTATAGCAGCTTGGCTTATTCTGTTTTCCCAATAGGAAATGTATTAGTGTTTAGGGCCTGGTTTAATAGTTGTATTTCTTATGTAGGGTTGTTACTGTTGAGTGTGTTCCATAATACAGGTGTAACTTTGTGCGGGTTAGTTTGTGTGCATTATTGCAAATCCTGAGAGTCTGTTAGGTGCTATATTTCTCTTTCCATTTCTCCAGGTTCTCACTGCATGCAGAGTGGCTTTTTTTGTTTTCCATTCCAGGTTCTGTCTCCATATTTATAATTTGTGTTTTTTCTGTACTTGGTGAAGGTCAGTTCTGGGTGTGTGACCGAGGTGAGGTATTTTGCTAGCATGTAGGCATTTGTATCAATCTTCTCAATAGGTTTTATCAATCAGTTTTCTCAATAGGATATGCATTAGTGGTAAATTACTGTCTTTTCATAAGGAAGGCTATTGTGC
This sequence comes from Rhinatrema bivittatum, assembly GCF_901001135.1. Lineage (NCBI taxonomy): Eukaryota > Metazoa > Chordata > Amphibia > Gymnophiona > Rhinatrematidae > Rhinatrema > Rhinatrema bivittatum. Next base: position 413,988,080 of record NC_042616.1, on the reverse strand, counting down.
CTGGTAGTAAAAGGAGTTTGTTTTGCTTTTACTGTCATCAGAACCAGAATATCTTTTTTGTATGGCGAGTTGTACAGGGTAATGCCCTAGATCTGCTCTGTACTCATTGCTGGGAGTTGAGGGGATTCCTGTGGATGCCGAGTGCATGTTTACATTTAGCCCCGTGATGGTCACCTGTTCAGTGTGTCATGCATGTGAGAACCATCTGTCAGGTGTGTCCCAGCCAAAAAAAAGGTTGAGAACCACTGACTTAGGGGCCGATGCAATTATGTGCGCTGAAAGCGGGCGCTGACTTTTCAGAGCCCGCTTTTTTAACGTATGCATGGCACCCGCAAGGGAGGGCACCATGCAATATGCAAATTAGGGGGTCGCACTAGGAAGGAGGTGCTAGGGTCGCTTGCGCCATTTTCATTACTGGCAGATGGCCATAATTCGGCCATAACTCAATCTTCATAACTCGGCGGTTTGCTGAGTTATTTTATTTTATTTTTTTTACTTTAAAAAAGAAGTACAGAAAAACTTTTTTTTTCTGCTTTTCTGTACTTTTTTTCAATGCGCTCAGCTATTAACGCCTGCTCCAGGCAGGCGTTAATATCTGAGCGATAAATGTACATCTGAGACGCACATTTATCTATTTACATCCGGAGTGAATGAGTAATGTCTCATTCACTCTGCGTTGGACGCACGTTAAATAGGTGCTAATCCCCCTATTGCATTATGGGGTGGATTAGTGCCTATTTATCCTGCGTCCAACTGCGGGTTAACAGTGCGCTCAGCTGAGCGCACTGTATTGCATCGGCCCCTTAGTGAACTGGATAGCAGGAATAAAGATAGGTATAAGAGTACAAATGTATAAACTGTATAATAAAGCAAGCATTTAGTGCAGAGGGAGTAAGAATCCATCAAGTAGGATTAGCCCAGTGGTAGATGAAGCTATGGGACTAGGCTCATGATCAAAAGATTCTGGCAGTCAGTTAGTAGAAGGACAAGCCTTTGCTATTGAATCTAGCAGAAGGCCTGGGTGTACAGCCAAACATTGATCTTTTTCCGGAAGCAATGCTTTTCCTATTGGGAAAACAGAACAAGTTGGACTACGTAGAAGCCGTATTTTAGCAGAATACTTCACGCTGGTCACAAACACAAAACACAGAAAAACCCTCACAAATATAGAGTAAGTGACCACAAATTATAAATAGGACTTCTGATTTTAGTTTTTAACCAATAAACACCAAGAAAAAAATAATCAAATAGGTGTTTATTGCATGAGCACCAGAAAAATATCACTTCCCCTAGAACTGTATCATCCCTCCCCTTGCCTGCCTTGGATCCTCCACTCTGGTTTTGTGTCTTTTGTGCACTGATAGCTCCCCAGCTACACAAATGTATGTATTTAATTCAACCAGAAAGTATTCTGTAATAGTAATTGTGCATCCAAAACACTGATAAACACAGATTTTTTGTACTCAGAAAGAACCCCTAAGTAGCTGGAAAATAAATATCTAAATTTACAATTTAGAAACTAAGTACAAAAGCCCTAATTATAAATAAAGATATGCATACAAAAACTGAACTCTTGTCCACTCAAGCCACATCCTCTCCAATCCTGTTTAGTACGGGGGTGGAGTAGAGGGGAAGTGTGGGGAAACAACAGGAGGGGAGGGTCTAGATTAGGAAGCAAAGTGGCTCTTCTTTGCTCTACTCTGTTCATTTTAGCCTCACTTCCTCACCTTTTTTCCCTGCGCATTGCCTGGGCAGGGAGGGGAAGTTGCTCTCTGCTACCTGAGACTAGAGCACTGGTCAATAAAGTTACTGGAGACAGCCTTATGTGCTCATGAATACCGAAGCCCCTGGTGCCCCCACAAAACTGCTGCATTCTAGGCAACTACCTAATCTTCCTAATTGAAGAACTGGCCTTGATTTCAGTATGTTTATTTATGTATTTATTTATTTGATTTACATTCCTCCTTTCAGGCATTTCAAAATAGACTATGTTCAGGTGCAGCAGGTAAGAACATAAGAAGTTTCCAAACTGAGTCAGACCAAGGATCCATCAAGCCCAACATCCTGTTTCCAACAGTGACCAATCCAGATTACAAGTACCTAGCAAGTACCCAAAAATTACTGATGCCAGTACTAGCAGTGGTTATTCTCTAAGTCAGCTTGATTAATAGCAGTTAACGGACATAAGAAGCTTCCAAACTGAGTCAGACCAAGGATCCATCAAGCCCAACATCCTGTTGGGCTTGATGGATTGAAACTGATTAAATCCAAACTTTTTTAAACCCAGCTACACTAACTGCCACAATCATATCCTCTGGCAACAAATTCCAGAAATTAATTGTGCATTGAATGAAAAAAGATTTTCTCCAATTAGTTTTAAATGTGCCACATGCTAACTTCATGGAATGCCCCCTAGTCTTCCTATTATCCAAAAGAGTAAATTGAATAACATTTTCCCGTTCTAGACCTGTCATGATTTTATAGACCTCTATCATAGCCCTCCTCAGCTGTCTCTTCTTCGAGCTGAACAGCCCTAACCATTTTAGTCTTTCCTCATAGGGGATATGTTCCATTTTCATTATCATTTTGGTTGCCCTTCTCTGTACCTTCTCCATCGCAACTATATCTTTTTTGAGATGTGGCAACCAGAACTGTACACAGTACTCAAGGTGAGGTCTCACCATGGAGCGATACAGAGTCATTATGACATTTTCCATTTTACTCATCATTCCCTTCCTAATAATTCTCAACATTCTGTTTGCTTTTTTGAACATTGCAGCACACTGAGCCGACAATTTCAATGTATTAACCACTATGACATCTAGATCTTTTTCCTGGGTGGTAGCTCCTAATATGGACCCTAACATTGCGTAACTACGGCAAGGGTTATTTTTCCATATATGTTGCGTCGGAGGTAGACCCTTGGCCTGAGGTGGCATTGAAGCTTCCCATAGGGCAAGCCCCATGGGTCCCACCGTCGGGAGGCGGAGCTAATTAGGACATGGAGGCCGACAGGAGCTTCGCCACTACCAGCCCACGTTCCCCGCAGGTTGAGCCCTTGGGTGCCGGGGCTGGCTGGTCTTAGGCGGGCGTCCATCAGACGATTCCCAGTTGATGTTGTAGCAGGTAGCCAGAGACCAGCAGAGGTATCAGAGGGACCGAAGCAGGTCCGTACAAGACAGGGATTCGAGACCTGGGTGCCGCGGACAGGCCAGGAGCAAGAACGGGTGACGCCCGGGTAGTAGAAGTCTGAAGCCTGAGAAGGCCAAGTCCAAGGAGATATCGAAGATGTAGTTGAGAACTGGCTGGTATCAGGGCAGGTGGCAGAGCTAGTCAAGGAGCACAGTCCAATAATGCGAGGGTCAAAGCCAGAGGTCAGTCCTGAGCTTGGTCCAAACGTAGCAAGGGTCAAAGCCAGAAGTCAGTCCTGAGCATGGTCCAAACGTAGCAAGGGTCAATGCCAGAGGTCAGTCCTGAGTGTGGTCCAAACGTAGCAAGGGTCAAAGCCAGAGTTCAGTCGTGAGCATGGTCCAAACGTAGCAAGGGTCAAAGCCAGAGGTCAATCCAAGCAGGGCTAGGAAGGGACCAGGAACGGAGTCAGGAACAGGAACCAGGCACAAAGTCATGAACAAGGACCAGGAACAAAGTCAGAAACTGGAACAAGCAACGAGCAACGACAAGTGTGGAGACCTGTTGTCAAGGCAAGGAAAAAGTGGCGGGCCTTGCCTTAAGTAACAGGGCCCGATGATGTCATCATCCGGGGCCGCTGGTTAGTTTCCCGCTGCGGCCCCTTTAAATGCCAGCATGGCACGCGCCTAGGAGAGGCAAGACGCTGGACGGCGGTGTCTTCCCGTGGCACACGTGGGGAGACCTGCCAGGAGCTGGGGAGGTCCACAGAGGAGCCAGGAACAGCTGAGGAGGCAACGGGGGTGCAAGAGCACAGACAGCTACCTACTGCCGCCAGTGAGGACGGGCCAGGTCCAGGAGCTGGACGTCGGTGGTAAGTAGGCCCGGTTGCGGGCCAGCCGCAGGCCGGACATGCAACACTATATGCATCACTTGCACTTGTCCACATTAAATTTCATCTGCCATTTGGATGCCCAATCTTCCGGTCTCACAAGGTCCTCCTGCAATTTATCACAATCCACTTGTGATTTAACCACTCTGAATAATTTTGCATCATCTGCAGGTTTCCTGCTTTGGATATTTATTTCTCTGTTCCCAGAGGGTTGGCAATCATTGATGTGGCCGGACTGCCTAATTTGGGTCCCTGCCCCCCAGACCTTACATGGCGCAGGGAGGTATGGTGTAATCCAGGGACAAGAAAAATAAAAGGACAAAAGATAATAACTGGACTAGTGACAACAGTATCCCAGATTTTCAGCAAGGGGACAACTAGGCACTGTTGTTTTTCCCTGAGGAGCAGAGAGATGTCATAATAAAACTGTTTGAATTTAAATCCAGCATGAGACTTGTGCTGTTGCAAAAAGCAGCCATTATCGGATTACAAGAGGCACAGGGGGTTCAGTTACTAAACTGAGCCAATGTGGAGCCAGCTTACTACCCGGAGAGAGGAGAGAACGTCAGACCAATCAGTGAGGAGCAAGCAAAAAAAGGCACGAGGCCGTATGGGAGATTGGAGAGAGGGAGCAGTAGGGGAAGGAAAGCAGAGAGCTGTGCTTGGGCTAGGATCCCTCCTTGCCCTTCATCCATGGCTACCAGGAGACAGAGCACAGCAGAAGGAGAGTCCAGGAGCCGAGAGTTTACATCCCCCTCCTGCAGGACCTTGTTCAGCTAAGTAATCCTACTTTGCTCAGCAGCCGTACAGCGATTCCAGCTGTCTTTCTATGGCTCAGACTGTTGCATCAGTGAGCTACACGATAAACCCCTGCTGTTTGCTACCAACCAAGTAGGGGCTACCCTGAATTTCTAAATCCCTGCATCAGGGCAGGGAACCAGCTTGTTTTCCCCTGGTTTGAAGCCTCTATAAGCTTGGAGCTTCCCCAGAGAGAGCCATTACTTTTCAACTTATACAGCCTGCATTGACTATGATTTAACAAACCTTTTCTTAGTTATACCTGGGCCCAACGTTCTTGTGATTTTTCCTTTTTTTTTTTTTTTGGGTGTATACACTCCTTGGACTGGGGACTAATGAGAGTAACAGTAAAACATTCTTTTGTGCACTGGTATGACATTTACCCTTAAGGTCTTGGGTAACCCTCAGGTTTTCCAGAGGGGCAGTCTGTGCAAGAGAATCCACAGACTGCTACTGATAATTCAAGTTGCTCATAGCCCTGGTTGACTGGGCAGGTTGCTTAATTTACTAGACAAATATTTGGCCAATTTGTGATTGTCAGGCTTCTGGATGCGTGCTATTAATAATTATTTTCCCTTCTTTTGCTTTATCATATCTGTATTGTTCTGCATACCTGTTCATAGTAAAAAAAAGTTAATGTTTACAGTAAAGTGGTGATTTTTGTACTGTACACTGTTCCCAGGTGTGGAGTGAGAACCACAGAGACCCCTAGAAGAGAGGATCCGGGCATTTGGATCATTTATCCCAGAGGTGCTAAAGTAACCCACAACCCCCCACTCTGATACTCATACCCACGGGTGCAGGTGGGGGTTATTCTTCTTGTGCAGCCCCTCTCCCTTGGCAGCATAATACTTGAGGGGGTGCTACACTACAATAGAGGACTATTTGCACTCAGAGAGCAAAGGGTTGGGGGCCTGAAGACATCATCAACTTAAAGGCCGCCTGATTCCCTGCTTCCTCACTCAGAAACTCTAATTGAAGCTTTTTCTTGGCCATCCGTCCAATTTCACCAGAGAAACAAGTGGAGATCAGAAGTGCTAAAGCTCTGATGGCTGCAAATAAAAAAAATCTCGGAGTTCAAATGCTTTTCTTTTATGGGAATGAGCGATGAAATGAATACTGAGCCCAAATGTGCAAGGCCTTGTAAGCCCTGAACTATCCACGCTATGGAGTGAGTCTGCTGTCGCGTCCGTGGCCACCTCTGGAAATGTTAACCAGAGCTGAATTCAAAGCCCGGTTCTGTGAATTTTGCGGCAACATAAAAAATAATAGACAGGAACTTATGGAGAGGATCAATGAACTTCGGGAGTAAATGGCAGATATCGGGAGGAGAGGTGATGAAAGTGACATCTGTTTGGACTCTTAACGCTGGCCTGACTGATAAATTAAACCAGCAGTGCCAGAGATTACAAAAGGATAACATCAATTTTACAGAGAAAATTTAAAACCTAGAAAATAGATCCAGGCGTTGCAATTTGTGCTTTAGGGGCATCCCAGAAGTGGAACAATTTTCTGATAGCAAAGTTACCATTGTGAAACTATGCAAGTATATACTGGAATGTACACATGCCCCGGAGGAAGCAAAACAGATAGATACTCGCATTGAAAGAGCTCACAGAGCCCTAGGACCCAGGGCTGGGAATAAAGTTAGAGATATTGGGGTAGATTTTCAAAGTGCGCGTGTGCCTATATAACAGCATGCGCAGCTGTACGCATAGCAGGCGGCATGTATTTACTAGAGATGTGAATCGTGTGATCGATCGTCTTAACGATCGATTTTGGATGGGGGGGAGGGAATCTGATCGTCGCGGTTTTGTTTTTTAAAAAATCGTTTAAATCGTAAATCGGGGGAGGGCGGGAAAACCGGCACACTAAAACAACCCTAAAACCCACCCCGACCCTTTAAAATAAATCCCCCACCCTCCCGAACCCCCCCCAAATGTTTTAAATTACCTGGGGTCCAGTGGGGGGGTCCCGGTGTGATCTTCCACTCTTGGGCCACGGCTGCGTTAATAGAAATGGCACCGGCGCCATTTTGGTTCCTGTCCCCCGACGTCACGAGTGCAGGAGATCGCTCCCGGACCCCCGCTGGACCCCCAGGGACTTTTGGCCAGCTTGGGGGGCCTCCTGACCCCCACAAGACTTGCCAAAAGTCCAGTGGGGGTCCGGGAGCGACCTCCTGCATTCGGGCCGTATTGCTATATTGCAAAATGGCGCCGGCCATACGGCTATACGGCCGGCGCCATTTTGCAATACGGCAAAATGACCCCCACAAGACTTGCCAAAAGTCCAGCGGGTCCGGGAGCGACCTCCTGCTGGACTTTTGGCAAGTCTTGTGGGGGTCAGGAGGCCCCCCAAAGCTGGCCAAAAGTCCCTGGGGGTCCAGCGGGGGTGCGGGAGCGATCTCCTGCGCTCGTGACATTGGGGGACAGGAACCAAAATGGCGCCGGCGCTACCTTTGCCCTGTCAGGCAAAGGTAGCGCCGGCGCCATTTCTATTAACGCAGCCGTGGCCCGAGAGTGGAAGATCACACCGGGACCCCCCCACTGGACCCCAGGTAATTTAAAACATTTTGGGGGGGGGGGGTTCGGGAGGGTGGAGGATTTATTTTAAAGGGTCGGGGTGAATTTTAGGGTTGTTTTAGTGTGCCGGTTTTCCCGCCCTCCCCCTTCCCCTCCCCCCTCCCCCAATTTACGATTTTTGACGATAAATCGGGGGAATTCCTATTGTATCACGCCTCTAACGATTTTTGACGATTTAAAATATATCGGACGATATTTTAAATCGTCAAAAAACGATTCACATACCTAGTATTTACATAGTTCACGCATTTGTGCGCGCACTATGCAAAATACATGCATGTTTCGGCCGTGACTTGTGCACGTCTGTCATGCATAGTGCGCACAAATATACTTGTGCGTGTAAATATACTTGTGCTCCCCATGCAAACACACGTGTTCCCGTGCACTTGCGAACGCGAGGGCGGGACTTCCCGTTTCTCCATTCCACTCCAAAATGGCTGGCAGGGGGAGGCAGCCAAATTTCACCACCAGGGATGTCAACCTTCTGGAGTCCCTGGTAGTGGAGAAGGAACACCGCCTGTTCCCCGTGAGAGGCCGGAGGACTGACTTTCCTCGGCTGAGGAGAGCCTGGAGGCAGGTCCAGGTGAAATTCAGTCAGAGTGCTTCGCACCCACGTGGAGTAACTTGACAGTCTTTGCTACTGCAGATGGGGGCACTGTGGGAGTGTGAATGTCGAGTTAGGCCTGGGAAGAGGAAACAGAGTGTACAACTCAAAGATTATTGGCATAGCTTATTACCTACATGACTTTTGAAGCTCAGTATCCTGGTTCTTCATGGTTGCTAAATGTTGTTATACCACTCATTGTCACATTCCAGTATGCAGGTCCTATTAGCGCCATCAGAGTACACTCATGGTTCTCTCTTCCTTTTTTTCTAATAGATAGAGGACCTGAAGAAAAAGGCCCGGTGGCTGCATCTAAAGAGGAGGAGGTGGCTGGAGCGGCTGCGTGTGGAGCGGGCTGGGCCTGGTGGTAAGTGATCCTTCCATGCTAATGGAATGTTCAATCTTTTTTTTCAACATGAATGTACAGTTTATTCTGACCTCTCCTTTTGTTTTACAATGCTGCAGAACCTGAAAAGGAAAGGCCAGGCCCAGCTCCAGCACTTGGATCAGCGGCAGCCACTCCGGCGGGAGGAGCCAGATTCTCCCCCCCCCCCCCTCCCTGCGAGGAGACATCATAGGCGGCGACCACCTCCCCGGGACGAGGTGCACCCCAGGCCTCCCCCTCCCCCCTCCCCCCACATAGGGCATCCTCCCTGTTTTGCACGGAGAGTTAGGAATATGTGGGCACCCAGGGACCAGCCTTTGATGGTCCAGGAAGGCATGCCTGGCCCTCTCTAGCCTCTATACCCCCTCTCACATCAGCAGAGCAGAGGCTCATCATCGGGAGCACCTTCTCCTGATGATGAGCCTCTGACTCGGCGTGAGTTCTGAGCTTACATGAGGGGGATACGAGAGGCACTGAGGGCCATGAATGCCTTCCAGGAGAGGATGATCCGGAACACGGATCAGATCCTCAGGGCCGTATAGCTGCTAGGCGCAGCTGTAAGGGCCCTGGGGAATCTCGTCCGTCGTTCCTGCCTCCCTTGTCCCTGCCTCCCTAACTTCCCTGGGCTTTTTTTTCTGTAAATAGTTTTGCTCCCTAGTTCTCCCCTTCCCATACTTTTTGTTTTAAAAGTTTTTATATTGTAAATAGTTTTTTTTTTAAGTTTTATAAAATTTGTTATTAATATTCGAAACAGGTGTGTCTATTTCAGATGAGAGCTTGGTGCTTGAAGGGAGGGGGTGATGGGGGGAAGGGGGTCATGGATTGGATGGGTGGGTCATGGATGGAAGGGGGTCATGGATTGGATGGGTGGGTCAAGGATGGAAGGGGGAAAGGGGTCATGGATTAGATGGGTGGGTCATGGATGGAAGGGGGAAGGGGATCATGGATTGGATGGGTGGGTCATGGAAGGCGGTGGGGGCGAAGGGAGTATAGTTACAGTTACATTTCAACTAATTGTCCAGTGATCAAGGAGGAACAACCAGCTTGGAAGCCAAGGAGCTGTGGCAGAGTCAGCATCATCAATGAAGATTGGAAGCACATCTCCAGCAACACATACAGCTGTGATATCCAAGACATGGATATGGAAGACATATAGGAAAAGAGTTGACTAAGAATTCCCTAGCTATCTTCTCATTTCTTCACAGCTGTGGAACGCAGGGAGGCACTCAGGGCAATGTAGCCAAAAAGTAATTTGCTGACATTTAGGTTTATGTGTTTATAAATTTTACACATTGTTACAGTAATATAGCTATCAGAGCTAAAAATACACACGGGGGTAGGTGTACTGCACGTATGGATCATAAAGGACATGGTGAAGGAGAAATAGCTGAGGGACAGAACACGTTTGTACTTACCAGCCCTATACCTTGTTTTACTCTGCAATACTATATACACCATGAACCATGTAGAGGGGGCAACCATAGGCCCCAAAATATCAGTAAATCACACCCTCTTTAAGTATCTCAGCACATACATAGTCAATTATAGAAACAGAGTACTCATTGCTACCTATCACGTGACAATTCTTTCATATCCACATTTTTCATCTTGTACACCCCAGCCACATGGTCATATTTATTTAGGACAAGAAAAGCAAAATTGATTTTGTTACCTCACCACTGTTAGAGAGCTTCGGGTTGCTCCCAGCCTGGAAAAAAAACTAAGTTGTCCCAGGTATGTAATACAGGTTCCCTCTACCTCTCAAAAGGTTTCAACATAGCAAACAATAGAATACCATTGAGATACCAGAAATTCTGCAGAGCTGATATAGGAGAAGAGATTCAAGTGACATACAAATGTGAGTTACTACCAAACATTGATTCTTAAACTCACATAGGCAGGTGAGAAGCAGACAAGACATGTTTTAAAGCGAAAGTATGGCATGGATCCCCTTACAGAGCAAACACAGAAAAGTGCAAATCAGAGATACAAACTCTCTACACAAGTATCCCAGAATCTAAAAATATTATACACATTTCCCCCTTGTCATGAATTAGTTAAGCCTTCTTACCTAGACATTTTACTCTGATTCCTATAGCCGCAGCAATCAACACACCAGTATGTGCACATAATTGTGAACACTGCAGAATCTGGCTTGCGGGGTCACAGAGAAGGTCAACTCAATCATGGTTAGCTGCTAATCAATTCCCTCCCTCTCCCAGCAAGGCAGTCAGGTCATCCCCAGGGTTTAACAGTGGATGGAGACAAACTCGACTCTGGTAGGTAATGAATCTTAATTACCCATGGGGAAAAGAAACAGCACGCACATGTGCGCCAGCGTTTTCGATTGTAAAGTACACAAATCAACTCACACGCACATGTTGCATGTAATTGGTAATAGCTGTACGCACACATTTTGCAACGTGCACATCTCCATTAATGTTAAGAGGCAGTGCACTCATCTCCATTAATGTTAATAGGCAGTGCGCACAAATCAGCCAGCGCGCACAAGTTCCGCATCAATGTTAATGGACAGCGCGGTTAACTGCAGTATACGCAGATAGGACCCGCCTGTGCAAGTAATTTACGCGGGTGTGGGGGGAACATGCAAATTAGGCTACCTACAAAAGGATCACTTGTCCACTCAATGGCCACCTTCACCATGTCTCAGGCATGTGCAGCTCTGATTCGCAAGCCCAACGTCTTGCCAGCTGAGGTTGACATGATTGTTGAGCATGTCATGCGGTACCAGAATCTGCTGTATGGTCCCCAGTCTAAGAGGGTGGGTGCATACAGAAAGGAGCAGATTTGGAAGCAGATCAGGCACGCTGTCAACTTTGTGTTCCACTACAACCGTAGCATTGGGGAACTGATGCACAAGTGAAGGGACCTGAGGAGACTTGTGAAGCAGAAGCAGGTCAGGAGGAATGCAGAGGGAGAAGGCAGCCACATCAGCTTCACTCCCTCTGAGCAGCTGATACTCAGCACTTTATCTGAGGCAGCTGTGAGAAGAGTTGGCCAGCTTGACACCATGCCTCTTCTAGGGCAGGAAGGTGAGCAGAGTAATAAATATTTTTAAGTAGGCTATACTTATATCCATCTAGCACTTTTTTTAACCCTGCCTTTTTCTAGCTACTCCCCTAGTAAATGTTTTCATATACTGTATGGAAAGCAACATTGGTGACATCTCTAACTATCTGTATGTACACAGTATAGAGTACAGCAGTTTATGTTAAGCTCTGTAATGAACATAGGGGCCATTGTATTTTAGGCATTCATTATCCTAGGATTGTAGGAGTGCATGATCTACACATGTCTCTACCAAGCCAGCACATAGCTTATATCTGCTGCAGCTTTGGTCATATAAGCTAGGTTAAAGTGTGCAGTGGTCTTTCATGTGTGTATGAAGAAATGCAATCTGTATGTAACATGGCCTAATAAAGTTGATTCTTTAAGGTCTACTTGCATAGCCTGAATATTTAAATGCATAGGGGAGGTTCTTTGTTAGGGCCTATGTAGACTGACCAAGTAGCTCCTGTTCAACGTGAAATACAATGAACCTGCTCCAGGCTTACCACAATGTATGCTATGAGATAGTATTCAGCTTTTCTTACAGAGACCACTAGAGAAATCAGAACAGTTCTCAGTGAAAACAATCTGATAAAACCTGGCCTGGCCTGGACTGGCTTGTCCCCCTTGACAAGGAGCTATATGCTCACCCTAGGCCTAGCTCCTCAGCTACTTCCCACCTCACAAGGTCCCCAGCAGATAAGAAATGTCATATGTCCCTGCAGTGCAAAGAACATTGGTGGTCTCTGTTTTTTATTTTAAGGTATCTAGACACTTTCCTGATTCTTCCAAGGACAGGGCCTTGTGTTTGTGTAACTGGTAGACTGTGGCCCAATTCTGTGCAGCACAGTGACAATGTTCTGTTTCCTCTGAAAGTCATATTCCCCAAGCGCTCTGCTGCCTGCCTTAAGCCCTCCCTCTGCCACAAGGAATACCACCTGGAGTGTAAAGCTGGGTTGTTTGCTATATAGAATGCCTGGGGCATTCATAGCTCTATACCACAGGATTAGTAATTAGGTCTATCTAGTGTAGCATGCATCCCATATGAACCAAAGTACATAACACATCAATTGGCAGCGTGTGATAATTTTATTATGACTTTTTTTAGGGGAGCCAGATGATGAGCATACTGGACCTGCATCTAGATGACCCCAAAGGCTGTACCGTCATCTGTAGGTAATCCCAGACTCCTTGGATGAGGAGGAAGGGGGAGCCCGTGAACAGCCAGAACAGCCTGAGGAGGAAGAGGAGCAGCAGCAGCAGGAAAAGGAGCCGGAGGACACACTGGCTGATCTGCTACAGGATCGCCCGCAGGACAGCAGTGCGTCTGACCAGCTCGAACCTGAACTGGTTGCCAGTCAGGCTGAGAGACTGTTATTACAGCAAAGCACCAGCCTCTTGGACGCTATCTCAGGCCAGCCTGATGTGGTGCAGCAGGAAGCAGAGTCCCTCCGTTATACCATCAGGGAGGAATCACAAGCCCTCCATGATACCATCAGGGAGGAAGGACAGGGGATTCAGCAGGCGATACGGGACCTTTGCTGGGCAACTGATGTGGAAGAAGATGCTGCAGCGGTTGCCTCCTGTGCAGCTGAAGTCACCAGCAGCGCCATGGCCTTTCATGGTGCCCTGGATGCATTACCCTCTGCCTTATAGGCCACCCTTCCCATGGATGGCACCTGCCCGTGCTGAAGAGCCCGCTTTGGGACAGCCACCTGCACCTCAGCCTGCACCAGGCTATCTGTGGATGGCACCCCCACCCTCGCCTACGCCACCTGTCATGCTTCCCCCACCACCACCAGAGCCGCTGCAGCTGTACCTTCTTGCAGTCATGAACTGGAACTGCCCCAACCTCCTTTGCCCTCTGAGGGTAGCGTGAGCAGTGATAGGAGTCCACTGCACAGGAGCTCCAGGTTGGGGCAGCCTAAGCTTCCTGAAGCCAGAAAGTGAGGATGGCCAAGGAAGTGATATTTTAGTTTCTTCAGTTTTATTTATCTGCACTTTTTTGAACATACATGCACTTTATTTAAATAAGCACTTTAAATAAATCCACTATCACCTTATGAAATGGCTTTCTATGATAGTGCTCCTTTGTTGTACAGCCTGCCTTTGACTCAAGCGATGGATTTCTTGCAATTCTTCCTGAGTCAGATGCTCTTCCTCCTCCTCATTCTCTTCAGGGGCCTCCTCTGGTAAAGGGATGTGTCTGTTAAGTGCAAGGTTACGTAGCATACAGCAGGCTAGAAAGATCTCGCACATTTTAGGGGGACTGTAAAGAAGGCATCCTCTAGATCTTTCTGGACAGCGGAAGCATGATTTAAGTAAGTCAAATGTTCTCTCTATGACAGCCCTGGTCTTTCGGTGTGCCCTGTTGTAGCGAGTCTCAGTGGCAGTTGCAGGGGAGGCAATGGGGATCATGAGCCAGGTTTTTAGTGGATAGCCTCTGTCACCTGTAGGAGAAGACACAGAAAATCAGAGTAACATATTCCTTCTGTGTTTCATTATGGCACAGCTCACAGGCCTAGTAAACAGGAGCCCTGCTGTGGCGCCATAAATATAAGGCTGACAAAAAGATAGCTGGGAACTATGTATCTTAGAAGTGGTGGTTAGCTTACTACCTAGGAGCCATCCCCCCAGTGATGTGTCCTTGCTGGAAGTGGTCATGAATTCTGGATTGTGATAGAATGTAGGCGTCGTGAGTGGATCTTGGAAAGCGGAGCACCACATTGGTGATGAGGCCCTTGGCGTTGCAGACTACTTGCATGTTTAGGGAGTGGAATCCCTTGCGGTTGCGGTAGGTGGCCTCATCTTCTCCTGGTGCCCTTAGGGGCACATGAGTTCAATCAATAGCTTCCAAGACCGAGGGGAAGCGAGCAATTTGATAGAACTCTGTCATTATTTCTTGTTGTTCCTGTCTTCCGAAGGGGAAGGTGATAAAGTGTTGTGTTTTCCGGAGCAAGGCAGCCAGGACCTGCTCTAGACACCTTGAGGTGGCAGACTGAGTGATTCCATATGTCACTCTGAGCGGTGTTTGGAAGGTGCCGCTAGCAAAAAAGGCGAGGGCAGTAGTCACCTTGATGTGTACTGGCAAGGCATGGCCCCTTTGGGTGATAGGTTGCAGGTCAGGCTCTAACATTTGGCAAAGGTACAGTATGGTTTTCTTATTAAATCTGAACCTGTGCATTACTTCCTCCTCAGACAGATCCAGAAAATTTGTGCAAGTCCTGTAAACTCTATGTAAAGGGTACCTCCTCATTCTCTGCATTCTTCTGCTCCTCTCTCCTTATGGTCCCCTTCTTCCTCAGAACATATTAGGATATTGTCCACATAAACTAGTTTGTAGCTCTATATGTTATCCTTCTCTTTGGAATAAGGGTATGGTCTACTTTGCTCCTTACAAGTCCTCCTTGCATGAAGACTTGGTTGGCTTTCTTATTCCAGGCATTGGCTGCCTGCTTGAGACCATTAATGCTCTTATGAAGCTTGCACAGTAGGTTGTTTCATAATGGCTCTATGAACCTAGATTGTTGCTCCATATGTAGTTGCTCATTGATGTCTCCATACAGGTGTTGATGCTGCATTTGCATACTTTTACTGGCTGCAAGTTTCTTCTGTGATATTTGCTACGAAGGGCCTACTGTTAGCTTGCATGTTCTAGGTCTGAGGAACCTATACCTCTTTCTGTGTTCACCAAGTCCTGCCAGCATGCCCCCTATGGCTCTGTACCCCGGTTTTGAGCACTTTTTGCTTGGGACATGTGCATAGACATTCTAGGCAAATACCCTTAAGTGACCTATATATGGTGTGGACTCCATTGCTTATGATGGTAGCAGGTTTTGTAGGCTGTTATCATTGCTTCTCCACAGAATTTGTTGGGAAGGTTGGCATCTAGCAGCATGCTTCTTGCCTTCTCCACCAAGGTGCAGTACTTTAAGAACATAAGAACATAAGAAATTGCCATGCTGGGTCAGACCAAGGGTCCATCAAGCCCAGAGAACGTATAATTGTATGATTTTGTGATGGAGTATTCCCGTACTCATTTTGATGGGTTGTGTGATAGACACAATTTGGCCCCTATAGGCAATCCAGAGACAGAGGAGACTATAAGTGGAGTTTTAAGAGTCTCTGTGGGGATATGGAACTGCTTGGCCAGCTCCTCCTTGATGAAATTGCCTGCTGTTCCTAAATCCAAAAAGGCCTGACAATGAAGAGTCAGAAACTGGAATCAGAATCTGTGGAGAGGAGCCAAAATGACCCAGTGAGGCCTCTCCAACCAACCCTAGGCCCGAGAGTTTCCCGATCTATTTGGACATTTGTTCATGAAGTGTCCTGTACCCACACAATACAGACAGAGATTATTCAGTCTACGCCGTTGCCGTTACTCAGGTGTTAATCGACAACGATCAATTTGCATGTGTTCTTTTGAGGCCGATGAGGATCCAACACCTTGGGAGTCATAAGGGGTCACTGGAAGGCTGGAGCCAGCCGGATGGGTCGTCGCAACGTGGCCCTTTCTCAAGACCTTTCTTGGAAGCGTAGGTCTAGTCGAATGGCGAAACGAATGAACTCTTCCAAATTCTCTGGTGTCTCATGACCTGCCAGTTCATCCTTAATAGACTCAGAAAGTCCTTGCCGAAATATGGCTGTGAGACTGTCCTCCTCTCCCCAGCGAAGTTCTGCTGCCAAAGTGTGAAATTGAACTGCGTATTCTCCAACGGATCGAGTGCCTTGTCGAATTTGGAGTAATTCTGCTGCTGCTGAAGAGGAGCAGGAGGATTCACTGTTAAATAATTTGAACCAATTCTTGAGGGACGTTCATCAAATATTAGATGAACGTCCCTCAAGAATTGGTTCAAATTATTTAACAGTGAATCCTCCTGCTCCCAAAAGGGAGAAGCCCATGCCAATGCTGGTCCCTCCAAAAGAGATAGAATCAACGTGACCTTGGTTTTGTCAGTGGGAAATAAGGCAGGCTGGAGTGAAAAATGCATGCGACATTGGTTGATAAATCCTCGACATAGTTGAGGTGAATTGTGGTGAAGGTGCTAGACGTAATTCAGGAGTGAGTATAGGAGGAGTCGGAGCCGAGACCGAGAGGGCATCCATTCTAGCCACCAATCTTTCCAATACTCCCGTAACTTGATTTAGTTCCCCCTGTTGTTGCTGGATGTGAGAGGCTAGCCTGGGAATGACCTGTAGTGCTGTTAAATCCACTGGATCCATTGCCTCGGCTAACTGTTATGATTTTGTGGATCCATGATGGATAACAGACTTACCTTAGACCTGATGGATGGGTCGAGGTAACTGGCAAGGTGGAGTCCACAACTAGGCTCAGTTCAGTGTCCTCAGATATAGACAGTGTAATCCAACTCCAGACTGAGTCATAGACAGGTGGCTAGCAAGACAAGTCCAATTCCGGTCCGGGTCGTAGGCAGGCGGAAAACAGAATGTCCGGAAAACAGTCCAGAATCGTGGCAGGCAGAGAGAAAGGCAAATCCAAGTCTGGTCTGGGTCGTAGACAGGCAGCAAGTAGTAGACAGAGTGTCCAAGGAACAGACGAGAGTCGAGGCAGGCAGCAAACAGGGAAATCTCAGGCAGACCAAGTCAGGCAGGAAGGCAATCGATCCAACAGAGCACCAGCACAAGCAAGCCTGTAGCCGAGGCAATGCTGTGCTGGGCTCGGAGCTTTAAATAGAAGAGAGTTCCCGTGCAATTGCAGGCTTCCGGGAACTGACGTGCTTAAAGGGGGCGGGGCCTGAGCCCGAAGCACATCGAACCCCGATGCTGCCGACTTCTGCTGCCGCGCGGCAAAACTGCAGAGGAGCTGAGACGCCGACCTTGAACAGTAACAGCAGCGATGCATAGATTTGCTGCAACCTGAGAAGCTGAATCCTTGAACCCAACACATTGATCTGAAGCACCAACTATTGAGAGACCTACAAGATAAGGATACTATTGAAATTCGGTATCGCCTATTGGAGAAAATGTCTGAGGATGCACTGACTAAGCCACTATCCAGAGACCTCCAAGATGACCTTGTTGAAAAGATGAACTTGGGTATCAATCCTTCTGAAATAAAAAATGGATGCTGGAAAAAGACAACAGAAGATCATTTCCACTTGGACAGCAAAAGGTTAAACTTTACCATTGCAGCTTATCACTCTTAGAAGGGAGGGGATAGTTGCCTAGCAACCTTGAACATGTTAATCTCTTCCTGTGTAATAATCTGAGTAAGTTCCTTTCCCTGTGCTATATGATGTTCGTTAATAATTTTATGGATGTTTAAATTGTAAATCGCTATGACCTATGGAATAGCATTTGAGAAATAGTTTATAAATAAATAAAATAAATAAATAAATGTACCTTTCAGTCCTCTGCAGTGTAACAATCCTATTAAGATTTTCTTTCTTGTTTTATTATAAACTCTAAAGTAAAATTTGTTAATTATAACCTCCAGCTGAAGACTCCATCTGATTTCTTCAAAATAATAGCTCTATTAGCACAGTGTACAGTACAAACTTTGTTTCTGTAGCTAATCTGTATGGGGTAAACTTTCAAAAGTTTAGTTGGGTCTTACCCATGCAGAAGTAAGGAGTTATGTATGTGCCACTCATTTGTTGGCATCCCCAGTTCCACTGGCTAATAGAACGTAGGGGCGCAGTTGGGAATGGTAAGGCAACTAAATACCCCATGCTCACTGGGTCTGTTCCCAACCAGAGGGACAGGAGTTAGTTGCACTTCTTAAAACTTTTACAAAAGAAGGAGCTTGGTCCTCAGTCTAACAAATGTTGGTCATCCCGACTCTTAGGGGTAGCTTTTCAAAGGAGTTACGTGTGTAAACTTAGCTGTGTAAACTTAGCTGTGTAAACTTAGGTGTGTAAGCAGTTTGTACATATGTAACTGGGGGTCAAAACTACATTTTGTTCTGGAGTTGGAAGGGCCCAAGTACGGAACAGAGCAGTAGAAGCAGCACTGATTATGGAGAGCCATAGTATTTTTCTTTCCCTTGGGAATTCCCACTGAGTCATAGGTCTGGATAGGGCGCCAGGTTCATGACTGAAGAAAGGAAAGGCAGCATCACATTGCAGTGAGAAGACGACCATGGGAGTGTGCATGGCCTCCAGGGACTCCTGACCTCACTATGAGGCGGGGAGGGGGGCAAGTGAACAAGAAGGATTGCTGCTGCTGCTGCTGCCATTTCTGTCATTAGTGGTATCAGCATGCAAAAGCCATGGCTACTGCTGATCTGCTCCTACCGACTGAGGGAGACCGAAGGAAGAGTCCAGGGGCAGTGAGAAAGTCCACAGCGCCTAAATTTAGAAGAAGACGGGTCAAGTGCTGATGACACGATGACGTCATGACCCAGAAGTATAACAGGTCATGTGATTGCTGCGGTAAAGAACAATGGGGCAGATTTTATAACATGCGCGTGCGGCCGTGCACATGTTATAAAATCCGGGGTCGGCGCGCACAAGGGGGTGCACAATTGTGCACCTTGCGTGTGCCGTGCCCGCTCCGAGCCACGCTGCCTCCCCCTGTTCCCTACCCCTTCACCTCATCTTCCCTTTCCTTCCCCTACCTCCCCCGCCCTATCCCGCCTACTTTTGATGCCTTCTTTTTTTTGTTTTAAAACTTACTTCAGCCCTGGGGCTGAAGTAAGTTGCACGCACCAGCCAATTGCTGGCGCACAATCCCCGGCCCAGCAGCCATGTGGAGGCCTCTGGCCACACCCCCGCCCCTGGGCTGCCCCGCCCCTCCCCGCCCCCGGACTTCCCCTCTTTTCAAGTCCCGGGGCTTTATGCGCGCCGCTGGGCCTTTTAAAAATAGGCCCGGCACGCGTAACCCCCCTTTGCGCGTAAATCCAGGAGGTCTTTGAAAATCTGCCCCAATATGTACAAAATAAATGAAAATAAATGGGCACAGTGGAAGTGGCAGTGATGGGGAGGGGTTACAATAAAGCCCCTGCTACAAGAACAAACAAAGAGAGATCCATATTCAGCCGCTTATCCGGTTAAGTCCTTTTTGAATATCAGACTCGGGGAAGTCAGGAAAACAGCACTAGTGTCATCATGAGATTTCTTTTATTATACAAATAACTAGGGCAAAATTAGTGATGGGGTGCCACAGAATAAGCCCCTGCCACTTGCAACATGGCCAAAGGGAATCTTTTTATGGCAGGAAATGTTTGGCAATATGAGCAATATATGTAAAATCCCCATTTCTGATAACATAGAAACATAGAAATGACTGCAGAAGAAGACCAAACGGCCCATCCAGTCTGCCCAGCAAGCTTCGCACTTTTTTTTTTCTCATACTTATCTGTTACTCTTGGCTCTTAGTAACCTTTTGGTTCTATTTCCCTTCCACCCCCACCATTAATGTAGAGAGTGGTGTTGGAACTGCATCTAAGTGAAATATCTAGCTTAATTAGTTAGGGGTAGTAACCGCCGCAATAAGCAAGCTACACCCATGCTTATTTGTTTACCCAGACTATGTAATTCAGTCCTTGTTGGTTGTTGTCTGTATATAGATCCACTTTTCTTCATTCCCCCTGATGTTGAAGCAGAGAGTTATGCTGGATATGCATTGAAAGTGAAGTATCAGACTTTCTCCCCTGCCATTGAAGCAGAGAGCTATGCTGGATATGCGTGAAGTATCAGTCTTTCTCCCCTGCTGTTGAAGCAGAGAGCTATGCTGTTGAAAGTGAAGTATCAGGCTTATTTGGTTTGGGGTAGTAACCGCCGTAACAAGCAAGATACTCCCCGCTTTTTTGTGAATGTAAATCCTTTTTTCCACATTTCCTCTTACAGTTGAGGCTTAGAGCAATGTTGGAGTCTTAGAGCAATGATGGAGTCGCATTAACCGTGTGTATGTTTATTGAATAAGGGCATTATCTCCAGGCAGTATCCATCATTCCCGCGAGCCACCCACTCTTCATTCACGTCCTCTAGACTTTATGGATCCACAGTTTTTATCCCACGCCCCTTTGAAGTCCTTCACAGTTCTGGTCTTCACCACTTCCTCCAGAAGGGCATTCCAGGCATCCACAACCCTCTCCATGAAGAAATACTTCCTGACATTGGTTCTGAGTCTTCCTCCCTGGAGTTTTAACTTGTGACCCCTGGTTCTGCTGATTTTTTTCCGACTGAAAAGGTTTGTCATTGTCTTTGGATCATTAAAACCTTGCAAGAATCTGAAAGTCTGTATCATATTACCCCTGCTCCTCCTTTCCTCCAGGTTTTCCCTGCAACTACTCTATGTCTGAAGGGTTGCCGTGGAGACCTTGCCAGCCTGGAGGAAAGCTTGTGGTGGTGACAGAGAAACTGCAAGGTGATTTGCCAGGGTTGTAGTGAGACCAGCCCTCCTCCCCCCATAGGATTTTGAGGGCCACTATAACCGGTTTCAAAAACATCAAAATAAAACTAGCCACCAACAGGGGGAAGATCTCTGCTACAGGAGGGGGCTGATATGACTTGCTGTTGTATAAACATAAAAAATACACACATAGTTTCAGTGTCGCACGCACATTTACCTGTGCGAAAAAGAGGCAGTCTAGGGGTGTTCTGAGGCAGGGCTAAGAGTTATGCACGAACATTACTATTTTCTAAGAGACTGTTAGATCTGCTTGGCTTACAATCACAAGAGAACGTGCTTCTTCTGTAACAGCTCTTACCTACTGGAAAACCTTACCAAATGAATTAAGGCTTTGTCAGAGCATTACGTTTTTTAGGTAATCTTAAGGTATCCTGACAGTGGCTTTCAGTCTGTAGATTAGTCTTTCTATTGAGTCCCTGATGCACAAATTATTGTTCTCCTGCTGAATATTTTTGTATGATGGGAGTTGATATGAACTGCGGTTGTCTGTTTATATTGGCAAGTTCAGTTTGTTTCTGCATATTGTATATTATTTTGTATGAGTGTATCATTGTATATCACTTGGACTTCTAATGGTAAGCAATTAATACATTTTAATAAATGAAATGAAATAAACTTATCTTGCACAATTAATATCAGACTCATCTGTAGTCTGTTACTGGTTGGGTGGGGAGTGTGGGTGAACTAGTGGGAGGTCACAGTGAAGAACTAGAAGGGTCTTGATGACCTGGAGAAAGGCTGGGTGAACTGGTGGTTTTAATTACGCATGCATGTTTTAAAATATCCTGACTTTCGCGTGCAAATCAGGGTTTTACGCAGCAAGTTATATTTATTTTGTGCATAAAATATACACGCAAATATTTATAAAATAGGGAGGAAAAATACCTGCTTTCAATGCATTGCAAGTATTCACACATAACCAAACATAAGCGTATGCTGGGAGTAGACATATGCGTATTTTATAATCTGCTTATACGTGATATGCGCAGGTTATAAAATACTGAAGTATAGCTCAGTGTAGCCATATGCAGATGAATATGGGGCCATGTGCAGTTGTTTGAAAGTTACCCTCCTTCCCGTCAGAATCTTTATGACGTTCCTATTTTCCTCCAAGGATCTTGATGTATCCCTTGCTGATAGGAAGGGAAGGTTTAGTTTAGTTTATGATTGTAACCTCCCCTCCCCATCCCCGACTGGGTACATAAAATGATGGAATGGAACTTCCCTTTTGTGCAGTGGTTGTCTCCTCCAAATTTATTTTGTGAGTTCTTCAAAATGGTCATGCAGATGAGGACGTAGACTTTGATGATGACAGCATGATTTAACACAACTCTATTTCACTTGTTCTGTTAGGACAGGGAGAAAACCCGCTCACTCCACTCATGATCTCTGACTCCATCCATAGGAACTGGTTAGCATAATAATGGAGACTGACGCTTTGTATCAAATTCCAAACCAACAGCAGCTTTATTTTCTGGAAAACTATGTACATGGATGAGAAGGTGTTACAACATCATTACTGAACAAATCAGAAAATCATGGCTTCCATAAGAGTAAATATTACCACTATTGATGACCAGATGGATCACCCTGTTATCCTCTCCATTATCTTTTCTCTCTCTCAGCCCTAAGGAAGGGCTGGGTTGTTCAAGCCTACCCATATCAAAACTCTCATTCAATAGGCATCAAATACAAAATCGCATTTCCCATTGAATTATTCAATCCTCACGTGGTCTTGGACCTTTTCCCCCAGTCTCCATAATCACCATCTTTTTAGTGCAGGTTTCCCTTGACACTACGCATCAAAGACACCTTGGGCATACCTTCACATGAAATCACCCCGCTCGTGCTCCTACTCTGCACCTCTCTTGGGTAGTTCTCAAGAGGAGGAAAAACAGCACTCCACTCTCAGACCTCGGGCCTCTCCATTTTACTACCCTAGTAAGCTCCTTGGGTGGAGGAAGAAACTGCTCCTTTCTCTCTTTGCTGATTACCAGACCTCCACACATCAAAGGACACCCCAGGACATTCCCAATTTTGTGAACTCACCCTAGTCCTGCACTTCTTCTCCTTGCTGCATGATAGTTTCCCGGGGGGGGGGGAGATCCCACTTCTGGCCCACCGTCTTCTGCTTCTCTGCCCTGGTTCAAGAGGCAGACTCCTCTTCACTTCTTCTTGGCCTCGGGCCTCCCTCCTTGAGGGGAAGAGCCCCTGCAGGTTCCCACTCCCTTTGGAGGGTCCCTGGGCCTCTGTCTGTAGGCTGCCTACTCCAGTAGATCACATAGCTGGAGGGCCCTAATCACCATCCTATACTGGCAAGGGCAGGGGGGAAAGGGCAAAACGCCACCAAAACTCCTCCCCTTTATACTTCCCACTTCTCTTTCAGCAACCAATTATAAAAACCCAAACCTTAGCTTCCTAAATTATGTTGTCAATTGTCTTATATTGCCCACGCATACAACGTATCATCCCATGGTCTTTTAGTGGTACTGCAATAAATGAAAGATTTAACATCTTTTCCTAAACTTGCCAACCATGATAGTTTCCCTAGGTATCCCCCACCCAGAGTCTTCTGTACGACCCCAGCCTCACAAAAAATGTAGAAGTAATTGAGGGTGTCCCTATATTAGAAGTCTTCATTTATCGCAATTTCACTTTACATATCAAAGTGGTGCCTTACGCGGTGCTTCAGAGCAGTATTAAGTGTTCACACAGGCCTTTGCTCCATCTGTAAAGCAGAAGACAAAAAAAAAAAAAGAGAGAGAAAAATACATCAGCAAATATGTAACACTTAAAACATTTTTTGTCTGTTGAGAACATCCTGCAGAGAAGTAAAGGGTGGGTGAGTGAAGGGCTCAGGTTAAATGGAAATTGCATTGATGGTTTTTCTTGTAAGTGTGATGCATGGCAGAGTTCGCTATGCATTATGCTATCTATTAAACCTTGCAATAAAAAGATTGGAACTTGAAACATTTTTTGTAGCACTCACCTTTCCTTGCTAAGCCACATGAATTAACCCCTATCTCTCAGCCCAATAATTACAACAACATATATTCTCTAAATATCTGTAGTAGTACTTGGCTGGTGCTGGGAAATATAAATTAACATAATAATTTCTGGCAGATAAATACCAATTGATCCTTCCACTCTGTCCACTTACTCTTTTCCACACCGCCAAGGATCTGAATATTTGTAGGCCATTTCTCCTTATCCAAGTCAATTTTTGTTGTCTGTTTCTTGGGTTTTCTACCTTTCTGGGTAAATGAGCATACAAATACAAATATTTAATCCAACACTCAGCAGCCACTTCCCAATGTCTTACTGCTAAACTTTGTAATAATCTGATCAGCTACCAAAACTATCAAGGCTATTGCCCAAATATTTGCATTAAATTATTTGCCTTTCCAAACCCAAGCTCATGGCAAATTACAAGTCACGTATAATAAGCTGCTTGGGTCCCCTTGGACTTGCTGGGCAAACCTGGCTACTATCAACTTGCTGGTATCAACACAGTTGGTTTCTGGGGATTCGAGCTTGCTAGTTCAAACCTGGCAACCCTATGACCTATGGTGTCATTAGGTAATACTTCCTTTATCTGTTCTTTATTTTTTTCTTATCTCCTCTCCCCTAGTGTCTGTTCTCAAGGGAATGAAGGGTGAGTTGCTTGCAGAACTGCATCTTTATCTTTGCCAAGCTTGCTTGGTAGGAATGTGCATTTGTTTTAAATGAATGCAGAAAATGCAACGAATGAGGCCATTTTGAAAATGGCCTCCTACGAAAATACCCCAGCATTTTTGGGTATTTTTGTATTTGTGGGTTAAAAAAGAACAAAAAAGGCATCTTGCAGCTCTCAACCTCCCTCCTGCCCCGCCACAATTTATCCTGGAGTACAGGACTGCCTGGCTAGGTCTCCTCGGGCCTATCAGAGGCTTCCCTGGATCTCTCCAATCTCCACTCACAACCCAGAAAAGTAACTAAGCTGGGACCCAGGCTTACCCAGCAGAGACACCCAGACCCAACTGGAGCCTCCCTGGGACCTTCCCACCCCCCATTCAAACTTGCCAGGGCCAGGTAGCTCCCAGGCTGGCTCCAACTTATCCCCAGTCCCAGGTCCTTCTCTAATCTTAACAGGCAGGAGTGAAAGTTGTTCACTCCCACCCTGGGTCTAGAATTTAAAAAAAATGGTGCCATCTGCCTGGAAGATGGCACTGAAGAGATGTAACTTTGGTGCCTTCCTCTGGGGCAGCCAGAACCATTTTGAATTAACCTTTGCAGACGTCTTGCAGAAATCATTGCAGGGATAAGCATGCATGTAATGGCTTCAAGAATAATGTTTTCCTCTAAGTATAAGGTGAAGTCTTTGGGAGCATCAATCCAATGTGTTGTATTTATTTGTGATATCGACTTGAATAAAAATAGAGGAGCAATTTCTGTTTTCCATGCAGCTTGCAGATCTGTGACCCTGCAAGCTCATTTTCACAGGGAAACTCCTCACAAACCTTTCTTTTGAAACGTAGGCTGGCACGCTTACATAAGGCCTGATATTCAAAAGTATTTATTCGTTTAAAACTGGGTTTTACATGTGTAAATGCACTATACCCATGTAAGTGGGCTTTTGAAAATTGCTATAATATATGCCATTGAATCGGCCAAAGGTTTTACCCGTGTTAAGTACACTTTACGCAGGTAAATGGTTTTTGAAAATTGCTACAATAGTATGTTACATTTGCATGCGGAATTCCTTTGAAAGTTCACTTGTATGGGTATAAATGTACCATATATCTTGCACCTGCTGTGTAGCAGAAGCAAAATATGCATCAGAAAATACTTGTAGTAATTTAAAATTTAAAAAATTACCAAGGGCAATATTCAGCCACTGTCCAGTTGAGCAGGTTAGCCAAATAAATGCATAATGTAATGTGTGGGTACTTGCCAGGTACTCATGACCTGGATTGGCCACTGTTGGAAACAGGATGCTGGGCTTGACGGATCCTTGATCTGACCCAATATGGCAAGTCTTATGTTCTTATAGCTAGCCTGGCCAAGATATTCAGTAGTGTGATTGCACCGCTGAATATATTCAGTTGTTTTATAAGTTTATTCAGCTACCTATAGAACAGCCAAATAGCTGTCCTAGACTTATCCAGCTAACTGAAGCCTAGAGCCACTAAGCCGTTATGTATTTTTGCGGAAGGGATCCCTCTATTGTGGGGGAGTGTTGCTTTATGGCATGTTCTTTTGTCTAGGCGGCCAAACACTGTGGGACAAAAGAAAACAGTGAATGGCTCATTAATGTGATGGCAGCCCCAACCTCAAGGGACCGCCATGGCCTTAAAGGGCCACTCAAAAAAAAAAAAGTTCCCTGGCCACATGGGGAGATTGAGCTGGGGGTCAGTGCTGATCCCCAGCTCAACCCGAGGCTGCCACTTGAGGTGGCCCTAATTCCCCAAAAGTGGCCCAAAGGTGAAATCAAGATGTCATTGCCCTTGCCTTCCCCTTCCATCAAAGGTGACGTTACAAAAATTCAGTGGTCTGGATCCTGGGATCCTTTGCCCACCAAGGCACCCCCTCCCCCCCCCCCCAATCACCAACATGAAAAAGTAGGCTCCAGGCCCCGGCCTCCTCCCTGTCCCCCAATGCAACCTCCCAAAGACCAAAATGAAAAAGTAGGCTTCAGGCTCTGGCCTCTCCCCCACCTCCTCAAAAACAGAGGGTCCCAGGCACCGGCTAGGCTACCCCTTCTGGCAACTGACCCCTCTCCCACACCCCCAAACCTTAAAATCAAGTTGCAGATCCCGTTTTGGGGCCAAGGCACACCCTCATACCTGGCCCGGTCGGTGCCATTTTTCAAGGGGCAAGGTCCAGGGATAGGACTTACTAGCTGGCTAGAGTGTAGCTGGAGAAATGCCCAAATCTTCATTTAGCTGGATAACTTCTGAGTTTTCCAGCTAAATGTATGTGAATGTGGACCTCATTGCTATTTGTGCTTTGTCTACCACAAGTGGTTAAAGTGGATGACTTTCTTGCCAGTTTGAAGCAGTGGAGATTATGCAAGAAAACAGCTATTGCATGTCCTAAGTGACAATGGTTGGGGTTATGAACAGAGTCACCAGTGAAAGACAGTGATAAGCAACGCACACATGGGAAGATGGCAAGGCTTGTGCTTGCTGAGAGTTCACATGTGTTCTCCATAAAAGGTGATCATGGACAGGACAACATATGTTAGATCTGGAAAGTGAGGCTAAGGGTGGACAGCAAAAGTCGAGAATAGATGAAATCCTCCATACCCCATCATATCTTTATCAGCCTGGAGCAGGGAAAGACCGGGATGAAGTTTGTATGTGACTTCTGAGAAGCAAAAAGTAAATCCATCCCAGTGGATTTGGGTTGCAGAGCGTGAAACTCTATTTTTTTCTTCCTAAGGGGACAGCTAATAAGCTTCAGATTCCGGAGAATGTTGGAGGCTTCTATGGCAGAAGTCACTAAGGGTGTTTGGTGTTTCACTTAAAGACCACGATATGCCAGTGTTT
This sequence comes from Rhinatrema bivittatum, assembly GCF_901001135.1. Classification (NCBI taxonomy): domain Eukaryota; kingdom Metazoa; phylum Chordata; class Amphibia; order Gymnophiona; family Rhinatrematidae; genus Rhinatrema; species Rhinatrema bivittatum. The sequence continues at coordinate 413,960,719 of NC_042616.1, read as the reverse complement.
AACATTCTAAATACAGAAATTTCCAATTCTTTAGATTTACAACTCTGATTCTAAAGTTTCATGTTACAGATAAAGTAGGCCATTGAAACAGCTTTAGATGGGTAAAAACTCTCCCAAATAGTCTGCTCCCATTCTATAACAATTTCTCCACAATTCGCTCTGGTAGTGATCTGCACTCCCACAGTGGGCCCATGGCTGCAGAGCCCACAGGAAGTACTGCCTTGATACTGTCATTGTTGAAGGAAGAAATTGTGACTCAATGTCACTGTGTTCCCTGGCTAGCAGATTGAGAGAAACTCTTAAAGAAGAATCATTGGACGCTATAGAGAAAAAAAAATGCATGCATGCTAATTATCTATGAAAGGAGAGGCCAAGGGGGTCAACCCACAAGAAGCAAAAGTGTGAAAACGATGGATCCAAGACTGTTAAAGCTCCCTTAGTCCAACATTGTATTTATTTATTTATTTATTTATAGATTTTTTTTTGCGATAGGGCACCCTTTTTAGTGATCTTAGATTTTCGGTCCTGGACAAACCATGTTGTGATCCACAGGGAGGGCCTTATGACTTATATTGCTATATAAGGAACAGTTTTGGATCTATCGTTTTCACACTATGGCTCCTTATGGGCTGAACACGGTTGCTGATTTTGCAATGTTTTTATAGGATTTATAAAATCACATAGAGGATTAGGAATTATAAGATCGATTTTTTATTTACACTGAATGGCAATTGGTTGTTTGTGTTAGGAGAGGTACTTCTGGGCTTTTAAATTTACAGACACTTTTAGAATTGCTGTAAAAAGTTGGCGTTCGTAAGAGAAGTAAGTGAGGGTAAGTGATAGGCATGACAGAGTCCATATTCAGCCGCTAGGTGGCTCACCAAGTTAGCTGGATACACTTACCTGGCTAACTTAGCCGGGATATTCAGCGGTGCGACAGTGCCGCTGAATATACCTGGCTAGCTTAAAGTTAGCTGGATAAGTTTAACCAGCTAACTTTAGGAAAGCGCTGTGGCCTGACCAGATTTATCTGGATAAGTTATCCGGCTAACAGTGCTGGTGGAAGGGTGTCCAGCCACCCTAGGCGGTGATATCATCATGTGATCTTTCTCTCGCTCTCTCTCTCATCACACACGAGAAACTACCCCAGCTCCTCAAAGAAATACATACCCAAAAACGGAAAATGCCCTCCAGCTCCATGCCTCACCCATGCCACTTTTCATCTCATTTGTCCTTTCAAAAACTGTTGCCCTTACCAGCTATACTGCCGTCCCGCCCACTTCCGGCACCATAGGCCATCGCCTATCTCGCCTAATTCTTCCACCAGCCCCTGCCGGCTAACTGAATATCAGAGTTAGCCGGATAACTTATCTGGCTAACTCAACTCCTCCCCGATCCGCTCATTCCCCACCCCTGAGTTATCTAGCTAAAAGCTTAGCCAGATAAGTCACTTATCTGGCTAAGTGGTGTCCGCTGACCATTCTTTTTCACTGAGCGCATAGTTAAGTTCTAGAATTCATTGCCAGAGGATGTGGTTAGAGCAGTTAGTGTAACTGGGTTTAAAAAAGGTTTGGATAAGTTCCTAGAGGAAAAATCCATAAACTACTATTATGGTAATTAATAAGCAATAGTAGCTTGTGATGTATCTAATGTTTAGGTACTTGCCAGGTACTTGTGACTTGGATTGGCCACTGTTGGAAATAGGATACTGGGCTTGATGGATCCTTGGTCTGACCCAGTATGGCATGTTCTTAAGTTCTTATGTTCTTATATCTAGAAATTCAGCAACACCACTTAGCCAGATAAGTCCAACTTATATGGCTAAGTTGTTTTTGAATATCAGGCTCTACATGTTTTTATAGAGAGATGTCTGGCAATAATGCTGTTTTTCCTTTACAGTTACCCCCCTCCCCCCCTTAAGCAGACAGACATCTATCGAAACATTGCAGTCTTGGGGCAGACACTGGAATGTAACTTCAGTCGGAGCACTATTTCACACTGGTGGCCATGTTCAAGATTAAGATAAATTGTTTCCTTTTAGAAAGGTTTTTGTTAGAAGAGATTTAGATTTTCCATGGGATTTATTTGTTTAGTTTACATTTTTCAATAGAAAGAAAGTGTAAGGTGGTAGATGATTATATCTTAAGGCCGGTTATGAACCAGCTTATTACTGTATGATTTCTGATACCACTCTTAATATTGTCCCTTATTAATCATGAAAGCATGATTGAAAATCTGGATTCCTTTTTCATGATTTTGTATTTACAACTGTTTATAACCTTCTTTGAAAACACTATACCTAAACTGGAGCTGCGGAAGGACCGAATTCCTGTTGTGCTTGAACTGTATGTTTTCCAGTTCAATTGAGCTCAAAGGAGAATGAAAAAAAAAACCCCAAGGAAAGGACTATTTTTCTTTTTGTGTAGGTTTGTGTTTTCTTTATATATCTCTGGAAGGACATACTGTATTTTCCACAATGTTAAAGAGCCTAAGGACAAAGGAGGACTTTACTAGGAACCTGGTAAGGCAGGTACCAAAAGGAGATCATGCTTCCTGAAGTTCAAGAGTATGGACTCTAAGGAGGGAGGGGGTGGGGGGGGGGGGTGTTTAAACTTTGAAAATAGCAAAAAGAAGAAAATTTATAAAATACAAAGAAGTCCACATTCAGCCAGTATCCGACTAAGGGGTCATTTATGAAAGTGTTTTATGGAGTTTTTGCATGCGAAAACCGCCTTTAACACATGCGAAAATGACTTAACGCATATGAAAAGCATCATAACGCATGGTGTAATGCAAATTAGGAAAAGGGGAGGAGGTTTCTGGCCAAGTGGGCTGGCTTTGGAGAGAGAGAGAGAGAGACTAGCTATAAGGCCCTTTTCACTATGCCCCCCTCCCGCGCTACTCCTATCCTAAGACCCTAAGTCTTATCTTAGCCCAGCCTACATCAACCTGTACAGAAGTTTTACTTTTCCCCCTCCCTTCCCCCTCTTAATTATCATAATACCCCCGAAACACCTGTCCCTGCCCCTTCCTTTAGGCCTTTATGATTCTTATAGAATCTGCCACACCTCACGGAAATCTTATTTTTTTTACCCTCATAGTACTTCGATACCAAGTTAACTACAGATTATTTTAACTTGTATTACTCATTTGTTGATAGTTGATTTTTACTATGCACCTCTTATTTGCGTTCATTATTTCCTTAAGCGTTTAAATGTTATCCTTATGCGTTCTATGTAAAGGTTGTGCCTTTGTTTCTGGCCTTCCCACTGTTCTCTGTAAACCGGTACGATGTGCTTATGGCTATCGGTATATAAAAATGTTAAAATTAATAAAATAAATAAATAAATAGTACGTAGGTATTTATACCTCTATATGAGGCCCATGTAGTACCTCGAGGTGAGGTTTAAGTAGTAGTGTAGGGGTTAGGGGCCACTTTGACATTCAGAGTGAGACATACGAACAGAACAGTACACTCTGGGAAAGATTTGATGTCCTCTTCACCAGAGTGTACTGTTCTGTTCGTATGTCTCACTCTGAATGTCAAAGTGGCCCCTAATCCCTCGAGGTACTAGGTGGGCTTCATATAGAGGTATAAATACCTACGTACTATAAGGGCCTTATAGCTAGTTTCTCTCTCTCTCTCTCTCTCATATTGTAGTCAGGAATTGTGGTACTTACCACAAAGTGTGAAAAAGTTAATGCACTCTGCGAAGCACTAAGATAGCACACTTTGTGATAAATAGACTATTACCATAAAACACACCCTTTTCCTATCGCATGTGATATTTAGTTCATTTTGATAAATCCAGACACCGGATAAGTTTATCCAGCTAACTTTACTACAGCTGAATAGTAGGCCTAAACGTATCTTGTTCACTTAAGGGCCTCATTTACTGAGCATTTTTCCCATAGACACAGAATGGGAGAAAAATCTTAGTAAATCAGGCCCTAAATTGGATAAGGTTGAAAATGGGCACTTATCCAGCCGGCTAAACAGCCATTGCTCAGCACAGCCGAATATTCATACAGTGCTTACTTAGCCTGCGAAGTCAACTGGCTAATTGGCACTGAATATTGACCTAATAATGTTCTTATGCAATCTTCTCATATTCTTTCTTACCTAGATTTCTGTCTTTCTGTAATCTCTCAGTGGAGCCTACTAAGCATTTTTCTAACACAGCCTAAAGTTTCTATAGGATCCATCTGAAGAAAATAGGAAAAAGCATAAGAATTGTCAAGTTAAATGTAAAACATTGATAAGACAGGCTAAGAGAGAATTTGAAAAGAATTTGGCCGCAGAGGCAAAAACTCATAATAAAATCTTTTAAAAATATATCTGAAGCAGGAAATCTGCAAGGGAGTCGGTTGGACTGTTAGACCGAGGGGTTAAAGGGGCGCTTAGGGAAGATAAGGCCATTGCAAAAAGACTAAATGAATTCTTTGCTTTCATGTTTACTAATGAGGATGTTGGGGAGATACCTGTTCTGGAGACAGTTTTCAAGGGTGACGATTAGGATGAACAGAACCAAATTATGATGAACCTGGAAGATATAGTAGGGCAGATTGACAAATTAATCACCTCTACTGGATGATATACACCCCAGGGTTCTGAAAGAACTTAAAAATGAAATTTCAGAGCTATTAGTAAAAATTTGTATCTTGTCATTAAAATCATCCATTGTACCTGAAGACTGGAGAATGGCCAATGCAAATCCAATATTTAAAAAGGGCTCCAGGGGCGATCCGGAAACTATAGACCAATGAGCCTGACTTCAGTGCCAGGAAAAATAGTGGAAACTATGCTAAAGATTAAATTCGTAGAGCATATAGAAAGACATGGTTTAATGGAACACAGTCAACATGGACTTACCTAAGGGAAGTCTTGCCTAACAAATCTGCTTCATTTTTTTTGAAGGGGTTAACCTTTTAGATCCTGCTCGTTGAAGGAATTATTTCCTGATGCCCCTTTTTACATATTTTAGTTAACTAGACCCAAATAAGGTATAAATATGGTATAAAAAAATTTGCAAGTAATTAAAAGTATTGAAAAAATGTTCCACTTGTGGAACGTTGGTACCTAAACAAGTGGATGAAGGTGAACCAGTAGATGTAGTGTATTTGGATATTCTGAAGGCATTTGACAAAGTCCCTCATGAGAGGCTTCGAAGAAAACTAAAAAGTCATGGGATAGGAGGCGATGCCCTTTCATGGATTACAAACTGGTTAAAAGACAGCAAACAGAGAGTAGGATTAAATGGTCAATTTTCATAGTGGAAATACCACTAGCCAGTTTCATACCACCATAGAAGGTGAGGCCATTGCAATAAACTACACCTCTTTTGCTATCACATGCAATACTTACCACATTTTGATAAATCTAGGCCTAAGTTACCAAGTCAGTAGCAATTTATGTTTGAGATGGATGCCATCCAGCCCTGGTGATTTGTTACTCTTTAGTTTGTCAATCTGATCTATTTCATCTTCTATTATCACAGATTTTTTATTTAGTTGCTCAGAATCTCCATCGTTAAGGAACATTTCAGGTAAGAGTATGTTCCCAGCATCCTTCTTCTTAAAGTCTGAGGCAAATAATTAATTCAGTTTTTCTGCTATTTCCTTGTCCTACCTAGAACCCCTTTTGCCCCTCAATCATCTAGTGGCCCAATTGGCTCCTCACGGATTTTTTGCTTCAAATGTACTTGAAAACATTTTTATTGTTAGTTTATGCCTCACTAGAAAGCTTCTTCTCAAATTCTCTCTTGGCTATCTTACTACTGTTTTACATCTAATTTGCCACTGCGTACACTCTTCCCTATTTTCATCATTTGGGTCTGCTTTCCATTTTTTGAACGATGCCCTTTTAGCTCTAACTTCCTCCTTTATCTCACCATTAAACCATGCTGGGAATCATTTGGTTTTCCTTTGACCTTTTTTAATGCACAGAATACATTTTATTTCGGTTTCCAAAACAGTATTTTTAAACAATGTCCACACCTTATGCAAACGTTTAACCTTTGCGACTGCTCCTTTTAGTTTTTATCTAATTTCCTCGTTCTTTTATAGTCTCCCTTTTTAAAGTTATATGCCTCTGCAGTAGTTTTACTTAATGTCCTCTCTCCACTGATTACGTCAAATTTGATTTCCTTATGATCACTATTGCTCAGCAGACCTACCACAGTAACCTCTTGTACCAGGCTATGTGTTCCACTGAGGACTAGATATAAAGTATCTGCTCCTCTCATCAGTTATAGGACCAGTTGCTCCATGAAGCAGTTATTTATGGCATCTAAAAACTTAACTTCTCTAATATGTCCCAATGAGACATTGACTCAATTAATATTGGGGTCATTGAAATCTCCCATTATTATTATGCTGCCAAATTTATTGTTTTTTTAAATTTCACCTAGCATTTTGCAATCTGTTTCTTCGTCTTGGCCAGGTGGCTGGCAGTATACATCCACTGCTATACTCTTACTCATCACACATGGAATTTCTAGCCAAAAGAATTCCACAGAGCATTTTGTTTCCTGCAGGATTTTTATCATGCTTTATTCCATACTATCTTTTACATAAAGTGCCATTCCTCCACTCATTTGATCACATTGTTATAATTTATACCCTGGTATTACAATGTCCCATTGGCTAGCCTCCTTTCCACATGTCTCTGAAATACCTATAATATCTATATCCTCAGATAATGCCATGCATTCTAAATCACCAGTCTTCCAGTTCAGACTTCTGGAATTCACATACAGATATATTTTAAAGTATGTTTTTTATGTGTACTTTCATTTCTCACAGGCCTGACAATCCTCATTTGCCCCATATAACTCATTTCTTCTAATCAATTTTGATAAAATTAAGCCAATATTTCCAATTTTCTTAAATGTGTTCATACAAACTCTCTCCCCCCCCCCCCCCCACCCCCCACTCCTCCATGCAGATAAACGGCCTTCTCTTTCAGGATCATAAGTAAAATGTCTGCCATCCAGTCTTTCTTAGATGGCATCCATTGATATTTCCAGTGCAGTGCCATCCTCCTTTACGCTTAGGGACCTTCACTTTTGGGTTTTATTTTTTACATTTTTACTGGGAATTTATCAGGGTTTATTATGACAAGAATAAAAACAGGAGAAAATGAGTGGAAAAATATGAATCTTTATTTTTCTGGGTAAATTTCGGAGTTCATTTTGGTGGACAGAAGCCAGGACAATAAAACAATATTGAGCAGGTTCTCCCACTCAGTAGCGTCCGTGTCTCTACCCCCGTCCCCTGCCTAGTGTGTACCTATCTCTCCCCACACTCCCGAGAACTTCCCTGTCCTTACTAGTGGTGGCTCCAGGCTTCTCCTCTCTCCTTCGGCAGCAGCAACAACGTACTGAGGCTCCTGCACTCTGCAGCACTGCACTTCTGCTTTTGTACTGGGTCAGGGAGCCTGCTGGGAAGTGCTTCTAATGCTGCATTTGCAGCACCAAGCAGCGGGCACTTTGGCTGCTTCGTGGAGGGGGAGGCGGGTGCTCGCTCTCCAGTGACACGTCAGCAACACTGGAGAGCGGGCGCTTTCGCTGGTGGTGGGGGCAGGACTTGAAATGCTGCAGGTGCTGAGGCCTGGAGACACTGCATCTGCAGCTCTGGAGGTCCTCTTTAATCAGTCTAAAATTAGGGTGAAAATCGGTTTAAACAGATTATTACTTTTGGAAAAATCCAGGAATTTATGTCTGAAAATCGGTTTAAACTGAAAATGAAGGGCCCTGTTTATGCTAAAGTCAAAATCATTGCCAGATTAGTAGGAGAAATACACCTTCGACTTCATCCAGACAGTCCAAAAGAAGAGCTAAAGGGTTGACTGGAATATACTATATATACTATAGTGTAAATGTGGTTAATGATTAACACATTATCATTCCAATAGCCATACATAGCCCTGCACTGCTACACTATCAGGCCAATGAAATATTGTGCGCTCAGGCTAGCGCACAGGTTAACTCACGGTTGTGGGTTATGGACGGTTAACACGCGTCCATAACCCCTGATGCAATAAAGGGATCGGCGCGTCCCAAACACGCATCCAAACCAGCATGTAGTTAATAGCGCTTATCGCATGTAAAAGCCATGTTGATGAGGCTATTAGCTAGGACCCCCGATGTAAAAAAGTCTTTTGTGCGCTTCAATGCCCTTTTACAAAATTATCCGCCTGAAATTTATGTACGTCGTGTTCACATGCAAGTTTACCTGGACTGAGTGGAGGCATTCTTGGGGGCAAATTTGGGAAGGGGGTTTGGATTTTATATTATACTTTATTTTTTAAAGTATGCATGTACATTTTTATGGAACATTTGTGCAGTTTTGTGGGATAAATTTCACTTTGAAAATTGGTGTAGTTTATGTGCAGATTTGCCAGCTAACGTATGCGCATTGTTAGAGAATTACCCCCTAAAGGTTAAACTACCTGAAGCACTGGCCCTTCAAAAAAGTCTGACTTTTTATTACCAGTTGTACGTACACCTCAAAATCTTTATCACAGTTAAAAAGCATTTTAAATTATTTTTTCCTATACTATTGTTTATTGGGTTTTTTTTATAATTACATTTCAATTCCTTCAGCTGTTGATAGAATTAAAAAAAAAATTAAAGGGCCAGATTTAAATTTTGTACAAAAGTGCAAAATGTCTGCAGGTCAGCTTGTCTGTTCTGTTTTTGAAAGATCTCATTTGCCTAATGATTTTGATTTCTCCAATCTCAGGAAAGTAAAAAAAAATCCTCAGGAAAAAAAAAAGGAAATATGCAAACAATACTGTAAGACTTTTGCTCAGATTGAAGAATCAGGTAAAAAGTTCCACAGTGCTTTTTACATAAGATTGGGCTTGCATTCTGTAAGGCCCATAGCCTGATTAACTAATAATAACAGTTAAGTAAATTCATATCCTGACAAATATCCTAACAAATAACCTAACAAATAAATAAATGATAGAATCCAGTGCATTGCTAGAGCAGATGTGCACGAGATATGCCAGTAAAAGAGAAAGAGGCGCCAGGATGCAGTAGAGAAAGGAGTAACAGAGAAGAAGGGTAAGAAAGACCTTCAAAATCCCCTAACGCTAACAAAAAGAACGTACTTACATCTCCTGCCTGTCTTGGGTGACATGAAAAATGGGAGCAACAGAGACACTCAGCTGATGGGATCTCTAGGATGCTACTGTTTGGAAGGAGATATCCAAAAGCTTCCAGATTTAATGTTGTGAAGGGAGAGATGAAAAACCCCCAGAGTGCTCTATGGATGACCTGGCAGTAGTCATCTCCATGATTTAGCTGAGTGGACTGGAATGAAGTGGAAAGCACTCACTACTAGAAAAAAATACTTCTGTAGCATTACTTGGGAGTCTGAAGATTTATCAGGGATTGAAGTAGTTATGGCTCTTCTGGCACTGGTGAACAATAGTAGTAGTAATGAACTAGGAGATACGTTTACCCAGTCAATAGTTTATAGGAGAGTATGGATGTTTATTCGTTTGAATTGAAAATTTTTGTTTCAAACAAAATAATTTGATCTCCCACCAAAAAAATATTTGTTCTCATTTGTTTTCAGTAAAATATTGCAAATAGTGTGCACAATTTGCAAAACATGCATACTATTAGCAATACTTTGCAGAAAATGAATGAGAACATAAAAAAGAAAACATCCAAAAAAAGAAAACATAAAAAATAGCATAATAAATGAAAAACATAAACAAAATTTTTGGTTGTGCAAATTCTTTTGGAATGGACTGTAATTGACTGCAAATGATTTTTTCCTTCTGAAAACTCTTCTTCTAATCACCATTTGGAATAAATAGAACAGTTCTGGGAACAATGAACCTGCATTGGTGTGTCTTGTTTTCGGAAAATCAGAAGCGCAGTTGAGTCTGCCCACCAGTAGGGTCTTAAGCTCCTCCCCCATGGAGAAAATCCTACTAGTCCTGCTCATGCCCACTTGCCCAGTAGAGAGACTGGGCTACAGAATATTTTCTATGGAATTTTTCTCTTCCAGAAGTTTCAGGAAATAAAACCCTAGTTAAAAAAAATTCATTATTTCAAAACTGTGTAAGCAAATGTCTTGCAGGTGTTTTACATTTACTTTTTGTGCTACTTTTGCTTGATATTTAAATCTGGCTTGGTTGGAGGCTTACATAAAGAAGCTGAGCAGCTTAGGTGTGAATCCTAAGTTGGTAAATGGGAGTAGAAATTGGTTGAGATGCAGGCAACAGAGGACAATGTTAATTGGTGTTTACTCCAAAGAAAGAACATTACCAGTGATCATTTCTGTGTCCAGCTTTGTTCAATATTTTTTGTACGTGACTACTAGAAAACCCATTGCATTGTGAAAAGTTTAAAATGTTATGAAGGAAAGTAGATGTTCTGGAGTGCTACTGGTGGAAAGAAACTGCAGGACTTAAAATTTTAAATTCCTCTTCAAATAAGGAGCAGAAGATTTGATTTGAACTGAAGACAAGAGTCGTTTGAATTGTTCCTCTAGCATTATGAGTTCTGTTTGGTAAGACAATGTTGATCTAAAGATAAAGTGATTGGCATTTGAATAAAAACATAATAAATTGCCATACTGCGTCAGACCAAGGGTCCCTCAAGCCCAGCATTCTGTTTCCAACAGTGGCCAATCCAGTTTACAAAGTACCTGGCAAGTACCAAAACAGTAAATAAATCCCATGCTACTAATAGCAGTGGCTATTGCCTAAGTCAACTTGATTAATAGCAGTTTATGGAATTCTCCTTCAGGAACTTCTCCAAACTTTTTTTTAAACCCAGCTACACTAACTGCCCTAACCACATCCTCCAATAACGAATTCCAGAGCTTAATTGTGCGTTGAGTGAAAAAGAATTTCTCTGATTTGTTTTAAATGTGCTACTTGCTAACTTCAAGAAGTGCCGCCTAGTCTTTCTATTATCTGAAAGAGTAAATAACCGATTCTCCTTTACCTGTTCTAGTCCTCTCATGAGTTTATAGACCTCTATCATATCTCACCTCAGCTGTCTTTTATCCAAGCTGAACAGCCCTAACCTCTTTAGCCTTTCCTCATAGGTGAACTGTTCCATCTCCTACTGAGACTCTTTCTAATGTCAGTAACACACACACCAGACAACTCATGATCAGTAATTGGTGTTTGAATGATTCCTGTAGCATCAGCAGTACACCCTAAAGTCCTGCTTAACTTAAACCAGACAATCCTTGGCAAAGCATTTTATATACTGTCGTTCCAAAATAAGATCACAACAGTTTACAAAATCATCATCCATATTCTTGTTTAATAATCACATTCTGTGCCAGCATTTATAATCTAGGTCAAAACCACAGCAGATATATGTTCTTATTCATGTTCATACATATTGTTGGTCAACATGACAGTACATTTATAGACTTCATATTCATATATTTTTCAAAGTCGGCATTTCAGCAAATGCAGATTCAAATTCAACTACCTATACACTTTACATCAATCATTACTTATTGCTCACTTCACTATCATTGTCTCTTGTACTGGTGTTGAGGTTTTCAGTATATTGGTATTTTATGTTAAATCGTAAGCTTTTCTAAAGAGCCATGTTTTCAGTTCACGTTTGAAATTCTTTTTTTTCTATTATCTGGCGTAATGACTCTGGAAGGGAGTTCCATAACTCGGGGCCTGCTATGGAACACATTCGGTCCCTTATTTACATGTTATGTTTGAGGAAGGATGTGAACCCCTGGGCTGAGATGAGCGATGACTCCGCCCACAGGGAGGAGCCCTGTGAACCTCACCTTCAGCAGGCGTAGTCTCAGTGGCATGGCAGATAGCTAAAAGAGTAGACTTTATTAATAATGGAGCGAAAAGAAATGTCCACAGTATTAGCAATATGGAAATACAGTCCCGAGCAGTGAGGATTGCCCAGAACGAGCACAGTGAATGAGATCCGGTAGTGGCCCCACAGAGCGGGGTATGCCGTGGAAATCTGTACAGTAGATGTTGGTAGTGATGCCAAGACCCAGAATACTGTAGAGCAGTGATGATGCAGGCTCTTTACTGAAGACAGGCGGTAGTGGCCCGTGACTCGGGGTACGCCGCGTAGAGTCCTCAGTGTAGACAGAATCAAAGGTGTCAGAAGGTACTCACAGTAGATGAACTCTGGAGCAAGGTAAGATCTGAGAAGCAGATCCAGCAGCAGACAGACAAGAAGGCCCTCTGAGGAGCAGATAGCCGAGAACGCAGGGGAGCCCCAAGGAGCGGGTACTCAGAGCGTTCAATAGCCAAGGCTGCAACAGGAACGGAAGTCCAAGAAGTGCAGAGTACAGCAAGACGGAACTCCTTGCTAACTCAAAGATGGAAAGGGCAGATTCGCTTAAATACGCTGCTGGGTAGACGTCATCGGGTGGGGACACCCCCGAGGTTCCCACCATGACGTATTCAAATATGGTCCTTGTGCGCGCACCTAGGTAACTCCAGGTTTAAGATGGCAACCGGCAGCACCCATGCTGTCCCGGGGACGCCGGAGAGGTCGGTTTGTACAGGCCGAGGCCACCATTCTTCCCAGGCTTGAAGGAGCATGAAAAAAAGAGGTGAGCATGAGCAGTTGCAGCCGTCTGCGACCGACAGGAGTAACATTACGTTAGATGTGTGTTCCGAGTAGAAGGCACCATTAGAAGTCCTTTGTGGTTCATAGTGTTGAAGTCTCACTCCTAATAAGCATGAGTCAGTTTTGTTGACGATATTGAAAATTAGGGTTAATACTTTATAATGAATTCTGGATTGTACAGGAAGCCAGTACAGTGCCATCAGCGAGGGGGTGATGTAGTCAAATTTCCTTGTTCCTAGTAATAGTCTAGCAGAGGCATTTTGGAGTAATTGTAGTGGTTTTAGTAAGCTTGAAGGTAGGCCTAAGAATAGGGAGTTGCAGTAGTCTAAGTTTGAAAATAGTAGTCTTTATGCAGAACGCCTGTATTGTTAGCAATGGTTTCAGCCAATGTAATATTCTCAGCTTGGAGTATCCTGTTTTGATTATTTTGAACAAAGTCAGCATGGCTTTACCCAAGGCAAGTCTTGCCTCACAAATCTGCTTCACTTTTTTGAAGGCCTTAATAAACATATAGATAAAGGTGAACCGGTAGATGTAGTGTATTTGGATTTTCAGAAGGTGTTTGACAAAGTTCCTCATGAGAGGCTTCTAGAAAAAGTAAAAAGTTATGGGATAGATGGAGATGTCCTTTCGTGGATTACAAACTCGCTAAAAGACAGGAAACAGAGAGTAGGATTAAATAGACAATTTTCTCAATGGAAGGGAGTGGGCAGTGGAGTGCCTCAGGGATCTGTATTGGGACCCATACTTTTCAATATATTTATAAATGATCTGGAAATAAATACGACGAGTGAGGTAATCAGATTTGCAGATGATACAAAATTATTCAGAGTACTTAAATCACAAGCAGATTGTGATAAATTGCAGGAAGACCTTGTGAGACTGGAAAATTGGGCATTCAAATGGCAGATGAAATTTAATGTGGATAAGTGCAAGGTGATGCATATAGGGAAAAATAACCCAACCCAATAATCTTTTTCAAAAAATTTATTAGATATTCCCACCGTCAAATTGGCAAAATTTGAATTAACCAGAAAAAGAGCATTTTCAGTAGCAGGTCCTGTTTTATGGAATTCACTCCCAGATCATCTTCGTCTTATTTCTTCTACTCAACAGTTCAAAACATCACTTAAAACTTATCTATTTCAGAAAGCATACTCTTTATCTCCTAATTCATAACATAAACATTCATTCATCCATTACAACAACAGTATCTCTTTCAATTCACTCCATTTGTAATTTTATTGTTTAAAAGCCGCAGGTCTTGAATGTTTATTGTGTCATTATTTTAATTGTTAGTTTTAATTTGTTTTAATTTGTTAAGTTTACTTATTATGTATGTTTGGCTGTGAACCGTTTTGATTAATTCCTCCGAATTGTAAAAGCGGTATATAAACATTTTTAAATAAAATAAATAAATAAATTAAATAAATGCTATAGTTTCACAATGTTAGGTTCCATATTAGGAGCTACCACCCAAGAAAGAGATCTAGGCGTCATAGTGGATAACACATTGAAATCGTCGGTTCAGTGTGCTGAAGTGATCAAAAAAAAGCAAACAGAAAGGGAATGGTGAATAAGATGGAAAATGTCATAATGCCTCTGTATCGCTCCATGGTGAGAGCGATACAATACTGTGTACAATTCTGGTCACCGCATCTCAAAAAAGATATAGTTGCGATGGAGAAGGTACAGAGAAGGGTGACCAAAATGATAAAGGGGATGGAACAGCTCCCCTATGAGGAAAGATTAAAGAGGTTAGGACTTTTCAGCTTGAAGAAGAGACAGCTGAGGGGGGATATGATAGAGATGTTTATAATCATGAGAGGTCTAGAACGGGTAAATGTGAATCGGTTATTTACTCTTTTGGATAATAGAAGGACTACAGGGCACTCTATGAAGTTAGCATGTGGCACATTTAAAACTAATCGGAGAAAGTTCTTTTTCACTCAATGCACAATTAAACTCTAGAATTTGTTGCCAGTGGATGTGGTTAGTGCAATTAGTGTAGCTGTGTTTAAAAAAGGATTGGATAAGTTCTTGGAGAAGTCCATTACCTGCTATTAATTAAGTTGACTTAGAAAATAGCCACTGCTATTACTAGCAACAGTAACATGGGATAGACTTAGTTTTTGGGAACTATCAGGTTCTTATGGCCTGGATTGGCCACTGTTGGAGACAGGATACTGGGCTTGATGGACCTCGATCTGACCCAGTATGACATGTTCTTATGTTCTTATGCTTATATGCTTTCTCATGGTGAAGTTCTCATCAATTTATATTCCTAGGTCTCATACTTTGATCTGAGGGAGTGATATTAATAATTCCTAGGTCTACTTTTGTCGGTTTGATTATCATGGTATCTCTCCTTAACTACACTATTTCTGGTTGGATTTTTTTTTTGGGGGGGGTGGTTAGAGTTAGCTTCAATTGAGAACATTTTTGTTGTATAGCCTTCATGTATGTTGACAGAGATGATGAAGTTTTTTCAAATATTTTATCAAAGGGGATGTAAAATTGAATGTCGTCTGTATATAGGAAGAAGGTGATTCCTAGATTTGCTAGTAGTGCACATATAGGCAGCAAATAAATGTTGAATAGTGTAGCAGAGAGTGGTGAATCTTGGGGGACACCTGTATCAATTGGGAAAGTGTCAGAAATTTGTTTGTCAAGTTTGACTTGAAATGTCCTATCTTTTAGGAAGGAGGAGAACCATTTGTTGACAATTCCATCTATTCCAGTTTCTTGCAGCTGGTGGCATAGCAGGGAGAGGTCAACTGTGTTGAATGCTGCTGTTAGATCTATTAGAACCAGGATATAGGATTCATTGTTGTCAAACCCCTGGAGTACAGGTTCGGCCAGCGAAATGAGTAGAGTTTCTGTTGAGCAGTTTTTCCTGAATCTGAATTGGTTTGGGTATAGTATATTATTGTCTTCTAGGTGATTCTCTAATTGTGTTAACACTGCTTTTTCTATGACTTTAGCAATGAAAGGCAGGTTGGATATCGGTTGGTAATTGTCCCAATTGTCTATTCTGCCAGTTTTATTTTTAGTATTAGCTTGTTTTGCCTTATTGGTGACCAATCCTTCTGCTAGCAAGTGGTTTATTATGGTCGTGAATATTGGATTTATTACGCTGTTTATTCAGGGTACTTGCAGGGATAGGGTCCAATGGGTGGGTGGCAGGCTTCATTTTAGTGGTGATTTCGTTTATTTCAAATTTCAAAACTGGGTCAATGAGTTCCACTTCACTTGACCAGATTTTTCTTCGGGCTCTCTTGTTGATGAGCCTATGGAGAATTCTGTATTTAGATTGTTAATGTTGTTTTGCAGAGATTTTGCATATTCATTGCATGAGTTCTTTGAAAACTCATAGTTATTACAGATGGAGGAGGATGGGTCTTTGATTAGGTTTTCAATTGTTTCGAAGAGTAATTTGGAATTAAATATTACCCCATGAATTTGTTTTGCACAGAATTCTTTTTTTGCTATGATTTGTTCTCTGTATTTTGTTAATAGGGATTTGTATTTTTCTAGTGAAACTGTAGATTGGCATTTCCTCTATTGCTTTTCAGATTTTCTCAGGGTCTGTTTGGCATGTCTTAGCTTTTCGTTGTACCAAGGTTTCTTTTGTTTAGTTGTGTTGCCTTTTTTTTTAATGCTTTTTTCTGGAATGGGCATAGGGTGTCTGCTATTTATCCCAGGAATCAAAGGATGAGGAGGCATTATTGTGATCAAATTCATTTATTTTCTTTTTAAATGTTTCTTCAAGTATTTCCGGTTCTATCTTTTTTCTCTATGTGAATGATTGCTTATTATGCGTGTTTGTTTGTTATGTGGTGAGGAGAGTTACTTCAGCTTTTATTAGCTGGTGATCAGACCAGCTGCCTTGTGGGAAGAATTGATTATGCAGTTATTGTGATTGGTGAGAATTAAGTCAAGAATGTGTCCTGCTTTATGAGTGTGTTTGGTTAAAAATTGAGTCCAGCCCTTGGCTTCCATCGTATCTAAAAAGATTTCACATGCTGTAGATTTTGGTATGCTGTCTACCTGTAGATTAAAGTCTCCTACCATTAGAGTTGATTCAGGAGCTGGGAACACTTTAGTGAAGATTTTGATTGGGGGTGAGCAGTCTTTTTGGAGTGTTCCAGGTGGGCAATAGATCAAACCAATATTTAGAAGTGGTGATTTTAGTATAGCAACCTCATAGGGAGGATTTATCTCAACTTTGTAGGCTTTACGTTTGAGTTCTTTTTTACAGATTATTAATGGACCCCCGCCTTTTCGTTTTTTTTCTGAGGAAGTGAAAGATGTCATAGTTGGGGTGATCGATTTGATTTAGAAGGACATTATCACTATCTTTCAGTCATGTTTCGGTGATGCAAAGGATTGAGGGATTTAGTTCCACTAGTAGATCATTTATTAGTGGGATTTCTTTTTGTAGCGATTGTGCATTTAGTAATAAGAAAGTAAACATTAAGCAGGGAGAAGTTGCAGAGGAGTAGTTATTTAACTTGGGTTAGATTAAGGTTTCGCTCTCTTTTCGCTTGTGTTTTGGAGTTCTCTGGCACTTTCCATGTTTTCCACGTCCTGTGATGATTTCAATGAAGTGGACAGGCTCCATTTTAAGATATGTATGGCTGGGGCTGAGATTAAGATTTATTTAATTCAGGCGCAAGCTAGCCAGGTAGAGTAGTGAGCTAGTTAGTGAAGTTAGCTAGATAGTCAGGCCTGCCATGTAGTAAAGCCAGCTAGGAGGTAGTGAAGTAACCATTTTGGGTTAGCACTTCAGGCGCACACAAAGGGGTGCACAAAGGGGAAAGCTCTTGTTGTGCTCCTTTGTGCGCGTGCCAAGGGCGCACGCCTCCCAGCGCAAGCACCTTTGGCATCACCGCTGGGATGACCACGACGAGATGGTGGGCAGGCGGATGGTGGTGGACGCACCCACCTGACTCCGGTGTCCTCTTTCTTTTTTCTTGCTGCACGGGGGAGGAGGGTAGAGCACCTGCAGCGCTACTTCCCATTGCTCCCCGGTGATGGCGCTCAAGTGTTTTGCCTGGCAGGTCCGCTCTCTACTTTCGGCATCACTGCCAGGATGACCTTGCCAGGATGATGGGCAGGCTGTGGGCGGGTGAGTTGCGGCCGTTATCGCATGTGGTAGGGCATTATTGCATGCGATAAGGCCCTAACACACGTCTTAAGGCCACATCGCATTTTGATAAATGACCCAATAAGTTAATCGGATAAAGGACTCTCTTAAAGAGCCAAGGGGGACATTTATTAAATTGATTTATGGAGTTTTCGCATGCGAAAAACACCTTAACGCATGCAAAAAGGCATAACGCACAGTGCAATGCTAATTTGGAAAAGGGGGAGGGATTTCTGGCCAAGTGGGCTGGCTTCGCAATTTGCAAAGCCATATCACACAGTTTTAATGTGGGAAATAACTACACCTTTTTCATTTGCATTATGCTGTGCGACATGGCTTTATCACACTTTGCGATGTTTTCACAAATAGCGTTTTCAGTGTTTTAAGCTGGAGAGAGAGAGAGAGAGACTAGTTATAAGGCCCTTATAGTACTTAGGTATTAATTCCTCTATATGAGGCCCACCTAGTAACTCAATGTGAGATTTAAGTAGTAGTGTAGGGGTTAGGGGCCCCTTTGACATTCACAGTGAGACGTACGAACAGAACAGTTCACTCTTGTGAAGATTTGATGACCTTCGGAGTGAAGAAACTCACCCAAAGCTGAGATTTGTACAATGTTCTCTCAACCTAGCTTGATGGACTAGGTTGAGAGAGCATTGTACAAATCTCAGCTTTGGGTGAGTTTCTTCACTCGGAAGGTCATCAAATCTTCACAAGAGTGAACTGTTCTGTTCGTACGTCTCACTGTGAATGTCAAAGGGGCCCCTAACCCCTACACTACTACTTAAAACTCACATTGAGTTACTAGGTGGGCCTCATATAGAGGAATTAATACCTAAGTACTATAAGAGCCTTATAGCTAGTCTCTCTCTCTCTCTCTCTCTCTCTCTCTCAGGAATTGCAACAATTGTGGTACTTACCACAAAGTGTGAAAAAGTTATCGCACTCTGTGGTAATACCTCTGTGAAGCATTAAGATAGTGCACTTTGTGATAAACAGGCTATTACCATAAAACACACTCCTTTTACTATCACATGCGATATTTACTGCATTTTGATAAATCTAGGCCCAAGAAAGGGATTAGGTTTGGTTGAATACGACTGCATTGAGTGGTGTAGAGTTTAATTCACTAAAATTGATTTCAGTTTAGTTAGGTTGGATGCAGGTCAGAGTTAGATCAGAGCTGATTTTATCAGGATTCAACTGGGGGATGAGTTCCAACAGGTTCAACATAGACTTGACTGAGTTAGAGCAAATAGAGGTGGGTTGGCTTGAAGTAAATTTAAGGTGTAAAGAGCTTGATTCACTAAGCTTTTTCACCATAGACACAGAATGGAATAAAGCCTTAATGAATCAAGCCTTAAATGATTTGGCTTGAATTTGATTTAGTAGACTTGGATTGGGTTGAGTTGAGTTGAAGACTAGTGTCTAAGCTGTACACAGTAGTCATGTTGATTTCATTTCAACTAAGGTAAATTGATTTGAATTGGATTAGTTTGCATTAAACAAATCAGTTGAATTAAGCGCATTCTGTTTGAATTGATTCAGTTTCAGGTTGGATAGAGTGAAATAGGTTGAATTAAGACTGGATTGTTTAAAGTTGGGTAAATTGGATCAAGTTGGATTAGATTGAGCTAACTCTGAACTAGACTTAATTTGTTCACATTGATTTGGGTCAATTTTGATTAGCTCAAACAAAACTAACAAATTATTTAAATAGATATGAGACAAGGCTAAGAAAGTTTAAAGACACGGAATTTCCAAATTATTTATGGTTCCTTGCTCAAGCAATATTGAACTGGCTGGGATAGGATTAGGAAGGTTTGGGATGCATCTAATTTGACTGAATCAGGACTGGATTATGTTGGTATTTAAGTCATTTGTTGCTGAAAACAATTAATAGTGCATGTGGCTAGGGATCCATAACGCCATCAGCAGCCCTGGATTCGCCATAAACTTTTCTGATCACAACAAAACCTAACACCTGCAGCTAGTCCCATGAACAAAAAATAGAGTCACAGAGACAATTCATTTGTACCATCAACAGAACATTGTTTACCACAACAAACAAAAGCTAAACTGAAAATGCTTCCCCCCCCCCCCCCTCGCACACCAGTCCTGGCCACCACTTCTCTTTTAGAATAAAAGAAAATAAATTAATAACATCCGATGTGCTGTGTTGTTGGGGACTCAGAAACTTGGAGTCCAATCCCTTTAGGGACCAGGAGAGAATGGAACAGTGGAATGGAGGGCAATGCAGAGCTGCACAGCTGCAGGAAGAGAAGTGAGAAAGTGCTCACAGAAAGCAGCCTTTGTTCCTTCCCTATAAAGGGTAAGAAACACTTATGCATGGCAAATTAGCTCAAAAATGTATTTGAGTAAAACGTTGATTGTCTTGGGGCTCTGCAGCTGCAGAGAATTTCCAGATAGATTGTTTGGGGGTGACAGTGGGGGTTATAGTGGGAGGGAGAAGACAGAAGGGTAGGCAGATTATCTATGTAAAATTAACACATTCACGTAGACAGCCAAACGCCCTGTAAGACTATGATACAATTAACACTGGTAAGTATGCGGACAGATTTGTTTTCAGAACAAAGCAGAGCTGCCGTGAGCTGGTTAAATACTGGTGCAAAATGTTGTTATTATTACTAAAATGAATAATTGCAGAATATGTGGGACTGACACTCAGGATGTCTTGTTACCACTATTTTGTGGGAAAGAAAATATTTTTTCCGATCCACAACTAAAACTGCGTGCCGCAGAGGAAGTTAAGGCAGGTGCCAGATTGCATAACCTGCACTGGACCTTGGCCAGGAAACTAATAGAGATAGTCCTACTCTTGTGAAAGGCTTCAGGGGATCTTAAATGCTAGCAAAGCACAGCAGACACCCTCTCTTTACCAGTGCGGTACCTTCCCACCAGACTGGGAGGTTGCTTCAGTACTGGCTCAGGTGAAACAGTGGTTCCTAGCACTCTACTAAGATTTCCTGTTTGACCTTCCTCTGCCTGAATGAAAGTTTAATGATTGTATGATAAAGATTCAGTCTTGGTTATTGCAACATGTATTGGTATTACATGCCAAAAAGTCCACTGTTTTATTAAATCAGTTGTAAGCCACTGATGGAGTCCCTGGAAAGTACTTTTGGGAATGTAATGATCCCTATTTCTGCAGAGATCAGAAACTTGGGAATTCAGTTTGACACTAATATGACATTAAGACCTCATATTAGATCTGTATTTTTTAAAATTTCAAACCATTTGCTCTTTAAAGTCCTTAGTGTCTCCCTTGGATATTCGTCTGATTGTTCAATCTTTAGTGTTGTCAGATTAGATTATTGCAATAATCCCTAAAAACCTGCTTCATGTTTTAGTTAATCCAAAATGGTGCAGCCAGGGTTATAACAGGGGCCAAATACACTGAGCATATTACACCAGTGCTACATTCCCTTCATTGGCTCCCCATTGAGGAACAATTAAAATGTAAGTTGTTAATCTTAGTATATAAATCTTTGCACCGTGATAATTTCCCACTTGCAGATCTGGTTGACCTTTATATGCTGTCGAGGTCATTGCGTTCTGAAAGTCAATCCCTTCTCAGTATATCCTCTTGTCTCAAGCTATAAACTATAATAAACCAGACTTTAGAGTCTTCTCTCAAATCGGTCCTGTTTTGTGGAATAATTTGCCTGCCTCCTTAAGAATTTGTGAAGACCATATATATTTTAGAAAGTATGCTAAATCTTATTTTTTTAAGCAGGTTTATGCAATTGAAATGATGTATTGTGTATTGTACTGTTTATTTTATTGATGTTGTTTGATATGCTTATGGATGGAATTGTGTAATCAGAAATGATCAGTCCAGAACTGCATTTTGTGGAATATAAGCGTAACAAATAAATAAACAAATAAATAAATAAATACCGATTCAATATCTCATGGAGGAATTCCCCCGCTAAGCTGCTGACATCTTTTGCCAGGAACATGTGCTCCTTCAAGATCTTCCCTCTAAGGGGGTTCAAGCACTTTTTTTACAGGAAATATAACAATAAAGTTATCGATCATCCCAATCATCACTATCTCATACATGAGAGGCCCTCTTACTTTCACATGGGTAATGATCTCAAACAAGCCTTTCCAGACAACAATCAAACCCAAAATCAATATAATTAACTCAGAACACCCTTCAGGATAATCAACAGTTTTGACATTCCCATCAATTGTACAATCCCTTTTAAACTGGCAGGCTTTCCCAGTTATTCTTCACTGTTAAATTACTATCTCCTTTTCTTCTGTTCCAAGTTGTAATATGTCCCTGTTTTATTGTAACTGCAATTTTCCCTTCTTTTAGCACTTGTTAATGTTTTTTATCACTTTATTGTTGTTCACTCCTTGTTATTTGTAAACCGGCATGATGCGATTCCCTTCGCGAATGCCGGTATAGAAAAAACTCAAATAAATAAATAAATAAATGGACATTTGCAGGCTTTGGATGGTAAGAAAAAAAAAAAAGTTTAAACCCATGATCATACAAATCTGACCCAATGGTGCAAGTAAGTCTTCCCTTCCACGCACATTCTTCATTTTATCTTTCCCCTTTCCAAAGCATGTATGCTGACCGTTTTATTTTTATCATCTCAGCGCAACGTGTTTTTTATCTTCTTCGTCTCTCCTGGCAGTAGCCATGCATTGCTTCTGTCCTTCCTCTTTCCTAACTGGCTGTTACTAGGAGGCCACTGAGCACGCCCTCTCTCCTTTTACCCTTGGCCTATCTGGTGTTTACTTGGAAGTTACCATATCTGGCTACCATCATTGTTCCTATTTTCTCCTGCAAGGACTGCAGAGACCTTCACTCAGTGTAATAGGCCCTTTGTTAAGACCGTGTGCTGAAAGTTTCTTAAGGCTGGCATTAAAAAAAGAAAAAAATGTAGCTCCCAATGCAGTGAGCAAACGGTATGGAAATGCACTGGGAGTTAAAAATGTGCGCAAGAACCCGAGTTAAAATGTGTGACTCAACACAACCTGATCATACATTGATACTCAGGTAGAGGAGAATCTCTCGAACAAGATTTATGCACACAAAAATCATGTTATGTGAGCCTAAAAGACTTTTATGTGCACAAAATATGATTTGTGCTGATTTTGTGTGCCTAAAATAAGATTTATGCTCACAGAAATGCTTTCAGCTCAGAAAACATTTTTGGTTAACATGAATCATATTTATGTGCAGAAAATGTGTTTTTGTGTGCACAAAGCATGTTTTCTGCGCATAAATCCTGAAAACAAGACCTGGCACTAGGTCTCCTGCTTTTGCCCTTAGAGTAACAGTAGCGCTGGAAACTTTACTCCACCTCTGACCAAGAGTAAAATTTCCAGAGCTAAGAAAACCTGCATTAAGCCAGCACACCTCTCTGCATGTGTGGGATTTCTATACAGGGATGGTAAGCAATATGCACAGATTTCTGTGCATATTTTTTGTAAACAAAACTCCTGCTACATTGTAGTTTGTGCACAAAATATTTGCACACAACTGCGGGTTAAGCTATGCGCGTATCTTATCATATCAGACCCTAAGAGCATGAAGCCATTTGCTGCATACATCAGGCTCCCTGTACGAACACGAGTTGCAACTGTGGGAAGGAACAGTATTTGACTTAGTTTTCTCCCAAGGGCTGTGAGTGAGACTTCAGCAGTGTTCTGAGCCTCACAGTCTAAGAAGCAGGAGCTTAAGCATGAAAGAAAATCTAGGTCTCATGTCTAGCAATGCAGAGCGCAAACCACCGGACCTTTAGGCTGTCACCCACATTCACCATTTTTATCAGCAATTATAGTAAATGTCTTTTTTTTTTGACATATCATTACAGAAGAAAGTAAGGCGTACAATGAGCCATTGATAGTCTCCCCCTTGGTGCGTGCCAACACTCTTTCCACCCGCCCAGGGCCGGAACCTCTGCCAAACAACCTCTTGCAGTAAACAAGAGGAACCAGATTAACCAGGAACACAATAGAGGGATTTGTTGCTCATGGTGGTGGGAACAATGTCAATGTCGCGCACAGCTGCATCCCCCCACTCAAAAACTTAGGCTTGATTTATGAAAGGTTAAAGTTCACCATGTTTAAAAGGGTGTCTGCCTGCATCACTTAACCCTTACCAGACAATAACCCATTAATTTGTAGACAGGAGGTGATATGTGTACAAGTATTAGGAGGTGGGGTGGTGTGAAAGCAGGGGGAGATGCTCACAATTTCTGTAGTGTTGAGGGGTGAGGGGTATTTTAGACTCCAATATTTTTTCCTGGGTCTTTGCCATGTTTATTGGTATTTCTTCATTGCAAGATGTATCCAGTACTTCAATGTAATAATGAGTACCATGAATTCCAGGAGCATTTAATACATATCTGCTCTGTCTACATCATGTGCTAAGTTTGGCTGACCAATTCAGGTAATGTCTGGGACTTCCAGTTATGAAGACAGACCCAAACTAATGTGGCACAAAGGAACTTTGGAAAGCAGAAACCATAAACAGTAACTGTGTGGGTACTCTGCAGCTTCAGCATCCATGCAGCAGGAGCCAAAGGCTTCGGACAGTGGCTGTGGACTCCTGGAAGTGTAGTAGCCTCGGTAGTGCAGACACTCTGTGTCCCCATAACCACCCCTGCTCCTTCCCCTCAGCCGCATGTGCCGCATTTCCAAACTGGATGCATGTCCAACTGTCAAGGAGGAAGATGAGCAGCCATGGGGACATTAAGCCTGCCCTACTCCAGTGTCCCCATGGTTCACAAAAGTATTACTGCCCTTCTGGGGATGGATGAGAGGGAGAGGCTGGAAGGACAAGCTGGATGCCGGGGGCAGTAAGATGATGGAAAGCTGGGGGCTAGAGAGGAGAGGGAAAATGGAGGGCGATGTGAAAAGGGATGACTGAGGAGAGAGAGCGAGGGGGTGACTGAGGTTGAAGGAGGTAAGAGGGAGTGATGGAGGCTGGAGGGTGTGATAGGGAGATGTTGAGACGGGGGGGGGGGGGGAGATTGAGAGATTAAGAGAGGGGATGCTATCTGGAATTGGAGACAGAGAAGTAAATTAGGGTCTCAGAAGCAGCTGACAGATGAAGAAGGGACTAGATGAAGTAATAGACAAGGGTGGAGAAGTTGGGAGGGAATGGTGATAGTGAAGAGGTTCACAGGAGAAGGAGCAGAGATAGTGATGACGGGAAGAGGAAGGCAGAAAGAGAAAAAGATGACAAGAAGTAATGTAAAAGGAGATGGAAGGAAAAGAAATCAATGTAAAGAATTCATAGAACGGATAAAAAAAACAGAGGAGAAACATGGAATGGTGAAATGAAAAAAAGATACACAAAGATAGAAAAAAATACCATTTTCGATTTAAGACAGATTACATGACTCTTAAAAGTTTTACATTATATTTTATGAGGTAGATATTTAGCTGCACAGGTTTAGCTGAACAGGTTAGCCACATAAACATATCCGGGATATTCAGCAGCATGACTGCACCACAGAATATACCTGGATTTCTTGCAGTTAGCCAGTTAGGTGTATTCGGCTGTCTTTAGACCCTGCTCAATGGCAGGTCTAGCTTATCCAGCTAACTTAGCTGGATTAGTCTGAATATCGTCACTTATTCGGCTAAGTTAGCCAGATAATTAACCACATCCTGGAATGCCCCATCCCACCCCCTACTTAGATAACTATTTACTAATAGTTACCTGGCTAAGTGGCAGCCACTGAACGTGGCTGAATATTCAAATACTGCCACTTAGCCGGTAAGTCCGAACGTATCTGACTTAAGTGGTGCTGCATATTGGGCCTCGTGTATACATGTTTAAGCTTTTTTAATAACTGATATGTACCATTTAGCAAAGGCTATTTTTGTATATTGGGGAGGGAGGGGAGGAGAAAACATGCTGTAGCGTTTCTCTTTTCCGCCCTTCCTCACTCCCCAATGTCAACAGTCCAAACCGAGCTTGTCTGCAAGTCGGGGGTAGGAGGGAGTTAGGACAGAGTAATGAGGGGGTGGTCGTAGAGTGGGAAAGAGGGAAATGGAAGAGTGAGGGATGGTAAAATGGAGATGGATAAAGGGGGGATGGGATAATGGAGGCAGAGGGGTAGGAGAGGAGAGGCTGAGATGGAGAAGTCAGAATGGGAACGGAAGAGTGGGAGGCAGAGAGGGATGTGAGGCAAAGGGAGGTTGAAGGGCATCAGATGAAGGGAAAGAGAGAGGCTGATACAGTGCTAAAAAAAACAGCTGGAAGGAGAAGGGCCACTTTAATCATTTATAGGGCCCTGGGTGAATGTCTGTGGATGGGCTCCCTTTTATTCTGTCCATATTTACAAGTGAATTTTAGATTTCACTTTATTTTCTTTTCCAAGCTCAAGGCAAGCTACAATCAGATTAAGCAGGTAGTTCCTTTCCCCCGAGAGCTTGCAATCTGTTTGAACCAGGTCACAAGACGCATCAATGGGAGAAGTAGGATTTGAACTCTGCTTTCTCTGGTTCTCAGCTCCCTCCCTTTCCCGTCGTTGAACCCTTCCCATCCACCCCCATTAATCTGATACTGCCGCAGCTGACTGATAGGAGCGCACCGCATGCTCCCTCTGTCTTCCGGCCCATGCGGGCCAACGCAAGCGCACCTCAGGCCCTTGCACGTGTGGGGTGAGGCACCTTCCTCCTTCCAGCCTGTTCAGGCTGGTGGGAGAGCGGTGTTAAGGTCCTTGCACTATAGGCAGGACCAGGGCAAGGATAGTATGCCCCCTAGGTCAGCAGTTCCCGAACCTGTACCGAAGGACCTCTCCTCAGCCAGTCAGGTTTTCATGATAACCACAGTGAATGGGCAGTGAGAGAGATATGCATGCACTGCCTCTACTACTTGCACATTTCTCTCATGCAGATTCATTGTGGATATTCTGATTACCTGACTGGCTGGGGATCTCCCAGGACAGGTTTGCTCTAGGAGGTGAACCTTCAGCATGGAAGGGCCTCTTCCTCTTCCTCTTCCCCTTCCCCCCGCTCCTCCACACACATGTAATTTCAGGTCCATAGGCACCTCTTCTCCTTCCTCTGAGATTCTGATAATAAAACTAAATATTATGAGTTCAACACCACTCTTCCCAGAGCATTCCTATAAAGATACATAATTGTATGTCATATTTTTAAATATTAGACTTTGTTTCATTCATATATATATATATATATATATATAATTGTATTTATTGCATTAAAATATTTATATACTGCATTATAAAAAATTCCAAGTGGTTTACAATAAAAGACTTTTATAATATAAATCAGTAATAGACAAAATATCTCTCCATCACAATAATCATCAAAGAACAATTCAGAAATCAGGTCAGTGTCTGATGAATGTGTCGTCTGTGACTTGGGGAGGTAGGCTGCAAAAACTAATCAAGAAATACTTAAATATGTAAATTCAAAGAAATTCATGCTGCATTGATTGATGGCAGTCTCTGAAATGGCTGGCTGGGCTGAACCGGGATGTTTCCCTTTGCTGCTCACTGCAGGAAAAAAAAATTCAAATTCTGTTGTCACCTCAGTGACTGTGACACAAACTCCTTCCATTACCAGGTGAAGTAACACACAGCCCTGCAAAAATGTCACTCAGAACCCTTATTGCATACCTGCCGTGCCAGCACAGCACTAACTCCCAGAACTCCAAGGCAACACTGCAAATGTTTCACTGGGCCCTAAAACACCAATACACCTCCTCCTGAGAAAACAAAACAAGCTAGACTGCTACAGATCTGTACCCAGGACCTATATACTAGCAAAATACCTCATTTCAGTCATACACACAGAACACAAGTCCTCACCAAATGCAGAATAAGTGACCACAAATTAGAAATAGAAATATGCAGACAAAAACTCTGCTCTGTTGTCCAATCCAGATTCAGCCCTTTCCTCCTGTTCTCTGTAGACAGGAGGAGAGGGGAGAGAAAAAGAAAAGAAGGGATTAGATTAGGGAGGAGAGTGACTATACTTATTTCTGCAGTGTCTTCTCCAGGCTCAGCCCCCTTGCCTCCTGCTCCTGAAGACAGGAAGGGAGAGACTGGATTAAGAAGCAGAGTGGCTCTTCTATGCTATGCTTTGTACTCTGTGCTCTAGGCTCATTCCTTCTCCTCCTTTTCCTTGAATACTGCCTGGGAGGGAAAGTGCTGGAACAGGCAATAGAGGGCTGTTCTCTGCTGCCTGAGATTCCTGTAAGCTACTCCAATGAGCCACCCGCATTGCAGGGCCCGAGGCAGCTGCCCTTTTGCCCATAGGTAAAAGCAGCCCTGGGAAGAAAAATTATGGACGTATCAGATTATGGTGACTCAGCACCTTGACAGCTGTGTAGAACTTTGCTTCTATCCTAAGGCTGGGCAGATGATGCCGAGAGCGTGCTGTACTACTTGACCCCCATGCCAGCCTATCCTCCTCCTCCTGTTCCTGGGGGCTTCCTGTTTACAGCAAATAACATGCACTGCAGATGGGAAGAAGAGAGACAACCACAGGGACAGGAACACAGTGCCACTATTGCTGCTGATCTGCAGTTAGGAGATGGGGAAGAACAGAGGGCAGAGTCCAAGGGGAAGGGGTACAGAGACTGAGGGGAAGGGGTACAGAGGAGGGATCGATAGGGTAAAACTAACCTGTCTCAAGGCAGGCTGCAATGGGGTAGAGCAAAGGATATAGGAGATCAATGTGTGAATGCAAGAGGGTAGGAAAAGGGATCCAGAGAAGAGGTGAAGGGCTATGATGGGGGGTGGTGAAGGATAGAGAGGTGAGAGGAATAGCTGTGAAGGGTTAGAGAAGGAAAGGAAGGCACAGATGAATACCCATTGGAAAATCATAAAAGTGAGTGCACCTAGCAGAGACCTTCTCCCAGTAGATGACTGCAAGAGTTTTGGGGCTCTAAAGGGATGAAAACAACTGCTTTCTAACATGTCAGCGTGGGAGCTCTATGGATTTAGATGGACGAATCCAACCCATTCCTAGTGTTAGGGCCAAATGAGTTCTGGGGGTTAGAAGAATGGACACAGCTCCCTCCCAGTGTGGGACAGCAAACACGCCAGGGGTTAAAGGGATGGGGGGGGGGGGGACAGAGCGAGCTGCGGGGTGTTAGAGAGATGGAAACAGCCCCCTTCCAAGGTGGGAGAGGGATTGCTCTGGGGGGCCTGAGGTATGGGAAACCTTGCTGCTCTATCACGGTGTAATGGGGGAACTATGAGAGGAGAAAAGGCTCCCTCTTCCCCCTCCCCACTGTGCCTGCCCAAAAAGACAATGGAAAGCAGTAGTTACTGAGATGACTGTTGAACCCTTGCTTTGGCTTTTCTGCCCCGAGCAAGACGACCATTGCATTCCTGCGAGTGCTGATCAGGGGTTGAATGACACAACTGATGACTCTTGGCTATTAATTCTTGCTGATAGAATGAGCTCCTTGTTCTCTCTCCCCATCCTACAGTCGCAGAGGAATTACAGGACAAGGCACCCAGGAGATTTTCTTCTCTCTGTCTCTTAACTCTTTCCCACCCTGCCTTCACAGCAGAGGGAAAAGGCGGGAGCTCTGCAAAACTCTGCTCTACTATAACCGAGCCTCACAATCTATCTAGCCGGCGAGAAAACTCTTCGGGGGTTCCACTCAAATAAAAAAAAACGGGGGTCCATCATGTGTACATCCCTAACATACATCTACTAGGGCTACGCACCTCTAGGAGCTCTACAGATATAGATTAAAATGTCTTCACCTCTCTTCTTCCCTTTCCCTACTCATAGTGAGACGTGAACATAACCAGAAAAAGAATGCCAAATCTACACAAAGGAGATGATGATGGACTCCCAGACGAGAGTGAAAAAACAATAATGTTTGTGCTCATTTCCCCTTTACCAGCATACCTGAGGAATAAGGTGCAGATACATAGCCCATCTTCCCGCATTGGATTAAGAGATCACAAAGCCCTGGGTAGCTGCCTTTGTCATATTATTGAAAGAAAATTGAGAAGGATAATGAAGGGTTTTTGCCATCATGGATGTGCTTCCACTTTGCTAAAACCCAATTCGAAAGAAGCCTGGTGTCTGTTTCTGTCATTTCCTGCAATGTATTCCTCTGTTAGAGTAACAGTACTGTAAATATTACCCCCTAAATCGAACAAATCCCCTGGTAAATCAACCGATCCCTTCCCGAGTCAGTGAGGGGATTAAACCTAAAACATATGTCAGCCCTGGCTGTGACACGTCCTTCTGATTCCAAGCACCAATAGGCACTTCCAGGTGGTCAATAAAACTGTATGGCTAATGCCTTTTTGTGATATTTTGCCAACATGACTGTCCCAGAAGGGAATCTGGGAGTTGCAGAGGAACTGCTGAAAAGGAAACTGTCCCCCATGGAGAAGTTAGCTAGAAGTATGCCACCTCAAACAAATCAAAATCTGTTTGCTTCAGATTGACTATGATGTCATAAAAATGACCTCATGCATACACACACACTGCATAAAGCAATCGGGTGCCATTCTGTATGATGTTATTTGTGAACGTATTCTAGACATAACTGCTCCTGGGGGTTCTAGAGCATTGCAGGAGACACAACTTCAATCAAGTTAACAATAAAAATCTGTACTCGATACAGGACATATATCAAACATTTCTGTATTGTTTTTTGTTAAGAACACAATGCAGGCCCAGGTGGAAATGGTTTTCAATAAGAAAACTTTCAGTGACTGTCATGTGCAAATTTATAAACGCATCATGGGGAGAAGCTTCTTTTTACCCGGTGAATTCAGCCTCCCCACACACATTGCTCCTAGAGTCCAGAACTTGTTTAATGCTAGCCAGGATTCTGTCACATCTTTTTCTCTGTATGTAGCAGTAATTTCTGAATGTGGACCTCCTATTATATAAATGATAATGGGGGGGGGGGGGGGGGGTTGGCCTAAGCATTCCTACTCTTTGCTGTGGCTCCCAGCTCACATCTCCTCGGTCAGTGGGTTCAAATCCATTTTCATACAAATTCAGTTACTGCCCCAAGAAATCCAGACTAGAGCGCTGAGCACGAGTTCTTCCTGAAGCTGACAAAAATCAGGTGATGACCAGCGTCCCGTGATCCCAGCTCCTACGGTTTTTCACTCAGCGCACAATCGAGCTATGGAATCTGCTACCAGAGGACGTGGTCAAGGCAACTAACATAGCGAGGTTCAAAAGAGGGTTGGACAAGCTCCTGAAGGAAAAGTCCATGAACAGTTATTAGCCAGGTAGGCTTGGGAAAGCCAGTGCTTAATCCCTGGGACTGAAACAGAGCCAACTGTTCGGGATCTGTGTCAGGTACTTGCCACCCGGCCTGGCCGCTATCAGAGACAGGGATGCTGGGCTTGATGGACCTTGGTCTGACCCTGCATGGCACATCTCATGTTCTTATCTTCTTATGTCCTTACTCAAGAGTGAGTGAGGAGAGGCAGAAAGGTATGAATATCACAGGTTTATTTATTTGGGGAGCTCAAGGCCCACACATGCCCCTCACTTAGGGCAGCCACAGAGTCAGAGAGCTGCTGTAGCAGAATCAAAGACGGGTATGGTGTGTACTGGCAGCTGGAGTGCATGTCACTGCCACCTAGTGCCCGGAGACAGCATTTACAAGTTTGCTGAATACATCTTACATTGTAGCTGCACCAGGACATGAATTATTATCTACTATTTTTACACCAAACTAATTATGGGAAATCCTGCACTGGGTATAGCTTTATTACCTTTAGAACAGCAGTATTAGCTGCTCTAGATTCTTCAAACGATCAGCTTAGATCTGCTATGTCCTCTGTCAGGGTCTCCTTTTCTTTTTTTTTTTTTTTTTTTTTTTTAAATCTTGATTATTCTTGTTGCTTATATGTTTACACTGTTTTGAAAATAACCGGTGTGCACTTTTTAGTATGACAAAAAGGCACCCTAGTGACAAACCCAGCCGGCAATGTCATGTGAGGTCCGATGCTGGCAGTTGTGCTATGGGAGGCCTGCGGGGCTCTGCATGGCAAGGAAACGCTGTGTGGCTGCTCCTACCACCAGATGGAGAAGTCAAGCGAGCAGAGAACCCCTTAATGCTTTTTAGATGCCCCTCAAATGTCTCCTCATAATGGGGAGGGGGGGTGGTCTATCAATAATGTGCTGACCTATATTCCTGGCCTGTACCTATGGGGTTCAATTTCAAAGGGCTTGACGCCCATAGAGCCCTGCTCGTCACTCCCCAATCTAATCCTACCTGACGTGTGCCTGCGGTTCACCAGAGGAAGCTTTTTTTTCCCCCCTTCTGGTTTCCCTTTTCAGCTACCTTGGCTTTGCTTTCTCCTGGGGATTTCCCAGGTTCGGAAGCTGGTCTGCTTTTTTTTTCCCCCTTATGAAATCAGTTCTCTCGTTTCTTTTTTTTTTTTCTTTTTTTTAACCCTGCGTAGAGTACCTTTCTCTCCTCAACAGCCCATGCTGCTCTCATTTTTCGTATTGGTCATACGTGACACAAGATTCCCGCTCCAGCCAGACTTCTTTGCAGTTTAATGACAGAAAGGAGCTCAGGGTTACTTGGGGAGAGAAGAGCCTGGGCCGCTGTGTAGAAAAGGGATTGCTGAAGCTGCTGGGAGAGGAGAGCACGGGGGATACAAACCCGAAAAGCACACGTAAATGCAGTTAGTGTTCTAAAAAAAGCACTAAATAAGTTAATAGGCAACGAGATACCCAAAAGAGAAAGCAAACGGGAAAGCCTCTGTTTGTAACAACAGCTTTACCATTGAGGTCCCTAAATGGAGATCACTTTTCCTTAGCAGCATCACAAGTTGGTGCTAGCCGTTTGAAGCCAGTCATCTTTTCAGTGAGAAAGCCCCAAATAATTTCCCCAGAGGTCAATATTCAGCAAGCCAACGAGCAAGACATTTATCTGGGTAAAGTTACCTGGATATTCAGTGGAACATACCTGGATAAGCGTCCCCCCGAATATACCCAGATAAAGTTACCCAGACGAAGTTATCTGAATAACTTTAGGGCAGGTATTTCTCCAATTAGACTTACCTGGCTAATTTTATCTGGGTTGCATTGAATACCAGCGCTCCACCCCCTAAAATTTCACCTTGCCCCCCAGAACTCATCCATCACCGCCTCTTTTTATATCCAGCTATATTTTGTGCAGGTAATGAGTTCACCAGACAAAATGTAGCCATACAGTGGGAGGAAAATTCAAACCTCCGGTTTTGTCCAGGTATTTTTAATAATTACCCAAACCCTTTAAATCTCAACCTCACAGTTTTCTTAGCTCTGTAGAGGACGTCCCACCTCCCAAGACAAACAAAAGGGTCAGATTTAAGTTTGGGGTGAAAGCAGAGGGTGCCGGAGGTACAAAAAGCCCACTAGCCAGCTTGCTTGTACAGTTTTGGAATGGGACATCTTCCGGGCCCCATGGTTTAATGCCCTGCACTTTCTGGCAGAGAAAAAAAAAGTCCTCAGGAAAAAAATGTTGTCAGATCAAAAGCTTGTACCAAAGGCTGTACAGGATTCTTTCCTGATTCTTGAATGTATCCCTTTCAGGCAAAAGTCCTGTAGTGCTTACTGTGGGCAGGCAGGGGGAATCCTGCAGGGTCCTCTCAGGAGGAGACACCCATTCTCCCGCTAATCCCTCTGAGTCTGGTCTGAGATAAGCCAGTTTGGTAGGCAGGAGAGAGAGAGAGAGAAGTCAGCCCTGTGAGCTTATGTTGCTGCTACTTCTGTACCTGGCCCAGAGAGCTTATGCTCATCTCTGGCCCTTCACCCATATGAAAGTTCACGCCAGAGAAGTGGATTTACGATGTCATCAATGCCATCCGCCCATGGTGACAGCTGCATTTTGCTTACTTATTTTTCACTCCTGGATGGTGCTGCATGTCTCCTGCAGGCAGTGCTCACAGCAGGACAGGAACTGCTGCACGATCAGCTGCAAACATTCAGTCTAAAATTGCTGGCCTAAGGGTGGTTATGCTGGTAATTACTCTCTACGTCACTTTAACTGAACAATAAAGTCTAATGTAAAAGTTTGATACGTGTAACTGTTGACTGCAGATCGATTGCTGCGCACATATTCTGCCCACATGATTACCGCCTGAGACAAAAGCGGTTTTCCTTTCAAGTGTCCCTAATAGTGCTAAAAATCACCATATAAAATAAGTCATTCAATTTGCCTCTGCCTCCAGCTGCTCTGTGACCTCCTGCTCTCATCTGCCCAGTTTATTGATTAAAATCCCTTTCCTAAACCTTCAGTTACTGCTCAGAGAAAATGTAATGGAAAGCTCAGGATGTGTTCCATCAGCTGATGCCATCAGACAATGGAACAATCACTGTATAATAATGCCAACAAGTCGCCCAATGCTGGCTTCCTGTTCCATTTTCATTGTGTTGCAAATGAGGGTCTGATTCTTCAAGAGGATTCCTTCTATTTTCTGTCCATAGGAAATACCCATGATAAATCAGGGCCTGATTAACTTTAAACCACTAGACCACCACGCAGACAGACGTGTGGCTAAGGAGACCTAGAGCAGGAACCACAGGCAAGCAACTGAAGTTCTGATTGCTACAGAGGGACTGTTACCACCAGCATGGCACACCTTTTGTTAAAGAACCCAATTATTATCTTTCTGAAATAATTCCTCCCCCTGCTCACATCCTTTCTAAAGAAGCACTTTCCTCCCTACCTTGGTCAATAGCAGCTGAAAGGAGGTGCAGGGGAGCTGGGGTTCGTTCTCCCAAGCAGCACATGCATGGGTTACACCCAGTCCCCCTGGTATAGTGAAAACACACAAGCAAACCCCCAGTGATTCTGTCTCCTGCTTTTCTAAGAAGGTGGGTGGGGGAAATAGGGAGTTAGCGCTCTACATTGGATTAGGATGGGAGATTAATGAAAGGAGGTGTGGGGGGAGAGGGATAGATATGAGATTACAGATTAACTGTTTGGTGCCTGAACGCATGATTTGCCAGCCTGGTAGGATGTGTAAGAAGTAAACGAAGGGAGATCAGCACCTGCAGACTCAAAAGAGATTTTCCGGAAATCCAACAAACCTCCCTAAAACCGGGTTAAGTGGTTTCACGATGGCCTGTCTTCTTTCTTAAGAAAATAAAGCAAAATATTCTTTCTCACCCTTCCGCCAGCCGACAAGAGATTCCAAACTCTGCAGCCACTTTCCTGTTCCCCGTGGTAAAGCCATTTTCACCGGGCAAGTTGCAGCCTACGCCCCTCCATGTAATGCTCCATGAAAAAAATGGAATTGTCCCCTCTGTGGGGCTAGAGGGCAGGATCCAAGAAGCGAGGAGGCACAGGCGATAACATCCAGCTGTGGCCACACTGGAAAAGCACCCCCTGCGCCAGCCCCGTGCTCCTCAGCAAGGAAAAAGAAAAGCCCTCGCCCACCTGGGGCGGGTGCCATGGCCCACCTTGAGTAGCTATAACCATAGACCTGAGGCTCAGGCCTAATCTCCTGCTGGTCAGTTTGGTCCAATTTCTACTGCACGTGTTTCCTCTCGTTTGCTTTCAGGGTTGTCCCAAGCGAGGGAGGCTGGTGGATGCTGCAGGGGTTAGCCAGGCTGTGGCAGGGAAGGGAAGGCAGGACGCGCTGTCCGGGATGCTCTGGCCCCTGCTGGTTTCCAGGAACGTGCTGCTGGTAAAGCCGAGGCTGCCACTGCCCCTGCGCCCTTGCAGCAGGCCTTTGGAAAATGTGTCCTTATGTTCCTGACAGGCCATGGAGGGTTTTGCCTGCCATGGCTGGCCTGCCAATCCAGGAGGGGAGGCCGAGACCCTGAGGAGAAGGCCAGACAGGGAGCTGTCATTCCCTCTGCTTCTTCTCTCGTCTGACGGCCAGCAGCAGCCTTTTTACAGCTTTTTATGTTTTTAATCACATGATTCTAATTCACCTGGTCTGAACAAAGAGGATATACAGCAAAAGGGCCCAAAACAAGAAAGAAAAGAGAGGAGGGGGAGAGAAAGAAAGGGAGGCAGTGAAGGGGGAAGACGGGCTTATCAAACTTCCAATTCATAGCTCCTTTCCTTAAAACACAAGGGTGATTGTTATTTTGTTTTTTAATGTCTGTCCCGAATGCTTTTACTGTATGTAAGATTTCATTGTGGCCGCTGCACTCTCCAATAGCCACGCCAAAAAGACAGGACAATACTAGTTCTATGTGCGAGGCCTCGAGCCGGCACAAAAGCTTCCAGTGTCCGTTGTCTGCTGCGACAGGGGCTCAGGTATTTGCAGCAAGCATGTGAGAGAGAGAGAGAGAGTGTGTGTGTTGTGTGAGCTCATTCATGTTCTTGCTGATTCCAAGCATGGACCATTCCCCTCTGCACTCAAAAATTAAAACACTCAAAGACCCCTCTTGACCTCCACTGACAAGTCAATCTTGGAGAGATACTAGGAATGACCTCAATGGCCCTGCAATCCAAGAAAGACCAAGGCTGAGGGTAGTTTTCAAAGAGTCTTCTGCATTTTACGGGCAGAAGTGACCTGTTGTAAAATTGCCCGCCAGATATATGCAGGTAAACTTTGGCATGTATGCCATGTTTGCATGTACGTTTACCCAGATTGAGCATAGGCAATGGGGGGGGGGGGGGGGGGAGAGGGTGGAAT
Organism: Rhinatrema bivittatum; assembly: GCF_901001135.1. Classification (NCBI taxonomy): domain Eukaryota; kingdom Metazoa; phylum Chordata; class Amphibia; order Gymnophiona; family Rhinatrematidae; genus Rhinatrema; species Rhinatrema bivittatum. The sequence continues at coordinate 413,924,345 of NC_042616.1, read as the reverse complement.
TGGAGAGGGGCTTGTATTTACGCACATAGAGATCCATCTTCAGAGTCATTTAGCTGGATAACGCAAAAGTTATTCGGTTAAATGCCAGCTTTTCAATATTTCCCCCACTTATTTGGCTACATTTTAGTTGGATAAAGCAGAGTTGCTTACCTGTAACAGGTATTCTCCAAGGATAGCAGGATGTCGGTCCTCACACATGGGTGACGTCTGATGGAGCCCAGCACAGTAAACCTGTCAAAGTTTCTTGAACTCTTAATGGGCCTCACTGAGCATGCCCTCACATGCCATTATAGTATGCATCCACACAGGCTCCCTTCAGCATCCACACAGGCTCCCTTCAGTCTTGTATTTAGCAAGTAAGATGAAAAATAGCGTGAGGACCGCCATCCTGCTGTCCTCAGAGAACACCTGGTACAGGCAAGCAACTCTGCTTTCTCTAAGGACAAGCAGGATGGAGGTCCTCACACATGGGGAAACCCTAGCCTCAGGTGGCCCCCACCCCCAATGAGAAAAAGGAGAAAAAACAATAACAAGTGACAAAACGCACAGCAATATTTTTGTTGGCAACAAATCTTTTTTACATTTTTAAACTTAACCTATGAGGAGCAGCCTGGAACAAAAACAAGGGGCCATAGGAGGGAAAGGAGTTGGGTTCTAAACCACAAACAAGCTCTGGAAGACAGACCGGCCAAACTTACTGTCACGTCAGCTATCCCTGTCCAAACAGTAATGTGAAGTGAACGAGTGGATGGAACCCCACGTCGTGGCGTTGCAGATCTCCTCCATGGGCACTGATCACAGGTGAACCACAGATGCTGCCTTGACTCGGACAGGGTGAGCTTTGACAAGGCCCACCAGATTCTAGCCCGCCTAGACGTAACAGAAGGAGATGCAATCTGTTAGCCAATTAGATATAATCTGTTTGGCAATGGCTATCCCTAGGTTGCTTGTGTCAAAAGAAACAAAAAGTTGGGTGGACTTTCTATGAGCTTCAGTTCACTCCAGACAGAAGGCCAAGGCTCTGTTGCAGTTCAAACTGTGCAGTGCTTGTTCACCTTGGTGAACAAGTGGCCTGGGAAAAAATGTTGGGAGAATGATTGACAGGTGAAGATGGAATTAGGCAAGAACTTAGGATGGGTGTGTAAGACCACCTTATTGTAATAAAATGTGGTATATATAAGGTGGATAGGTTACTAGAGCCTGAAGCTTACTGACTCTGCTCGCCAAAGTGACCACCTCCAAAAACATGACCTTCCAGGTCAGGTACTTCAGGTCACAGGAATGCAGTGGCTCAAAGGGAGTTGTCATCCGCTGGGATAGAATGACTTTGAGATCCCAAGACACAGCAGGAGGTCTGACGAGAGGTTTCAAACGGTGCATGCCTCACATAAACTGGACAACTAAAGGCTGCACTAAGGTGAACTCATATGAAGTTGTTCTTGAGACCAGACTTAAATGTAGAAGGTAATCAAACAGTTTTTTGTGTGGAGCAGAAAAAAGGATCTAGGGCAGAGGTTCCCACCCTGTCCTGGGGACCCCCCAGCCAGTCAGGTTTTCAGGATATCCACAATGAATATGCATGAGAGAAAATTTGCATGCACTGCCTCCATAACATGCAAATTTTCTCTCATGCATATTCAGGGTTCGAGTCCCGCTGTCACTCCTTATGACCTTGGGCAAGTCACTTTACTCTCCATTGCCTCAGGTACAAAAACTTAGATTGTAAGCCCTCTGGGGATAGAGAAATACCTACAGTATCTGAATGTAAACCGATGTGATATCTCGATTGAGATTGAAATGTCGGTATATAAAAATAATAAACAAATAAATAAATAAATAAATTATGGATATCCTGAAAACCTGACTGGCCAGGGGGATCCTCAGGACAGGGTTGAGAACCGCTGATCTAGGGTCTTTTGCTCATATTACACAGCAAACTTCCGCTACTTAAATCCACACAGTCTTCTAGTTGAATACTTCCTTAAAGCTAGAAGAACTCAAGACACATCGTCAGACAATTAAAGGAGTTATAAAATCAACCTCTCAACATCCAAGTGGTGAGCAACAGAGACTTAACATTAGGTTGAGACAGTCTGCACTGTTCCTGAGTGATGAGATTTCAGGGAGTCCGCTATCTGATCGGTTCCCTGATGGACATCTCCTGAAGGAGCAGGAACCAGATCTTTCTCAGTGAAAAGGGGACTAAGAGAATCATGGCGTCCCTATCCTTTTTGAACTTCAAGAGAGTTTTTGCAATTAGCAGGATTGGAGGATATGCGTACAGGAGTCCTCTGCTCCAATTCAGGGCAAACATACCTGAAGCTAGTTTACCACATGCTCACTTACTGGAACAGAGGAGCGGGACCTTCCTATTCCGAGGGGATGCTAACAGATCCACCACCGGTGTGCCCCAGTGATGGAAAATCTGATTTGCTACCCTTTGGTTGATGGACCACTCATGGGTTTCCAAGGACCAACTCAGCCTCTCCACAAGAACATTCTCCTCGCCTGCCAGGTATTATGTTCAGCAGCTCACAGGACACCCCCACATGCCGCCACACTCACTCTTGGGCTTCTTCATGGCAGGAAACGCTGCCCATTGCTGTTCATGGTCTGGAACACCACCACCACAACATTCTTCCAGCTGCTCCTCCTAAGACATACATGTACCCGACTTGCCGGCTCTTTAAGGGACTGTGAAGGGAAAGTTCCCACAGCACCCTTTGATAACATCACAGGCGCCTGCCTATATAACTTGAGCCCAGACTCTTCCTCGATGTCTCAGCATCAGGTCCCCTGGTGTTCCTTTGTGTCCCAGTGAATGTTGCTAGTTGTCTCTATGTTTTGATTGTTCCCATTCCTGCCTCTTCTCCACCTTGTCCCTGCCCTAGCTTTGTCTGTGCCTTGTCCTTGCCCTGCCTTGTCCCTTCTCTGTTCCCCTGTTTTCTTTGGCTTGACTCTCTGGTTCTGACCCTGGCTTGGATCTTGTCTTGCTGTCTGCTGCCTGCCCTGACCATTGGTTTGGATCTCATCTTGCTGTCTGCTGCCTGCCTCAGCCCTCGCTTGGGCTCAGACTTTGTTTTCCTGGATAGCCTTAGGGACCCATCTAAGACATGCTGGCCACCAGATCCCAAGGGTTCAACCTGCAGGGGAGGCAGCTGGTAATGGTATAGCAAAGCTCCAGCCGGTCCCACCTAAGGGCTTCTCCACTAGCTGTTGGTGCAAGTCTGGTGGTTTTGCCCACTAGGTGGTGCCAAGCACACTAGAGCACTAAGGGTTTACCTTTCCTGCCAGTGCTACACTAGGTATATGGCCCTGAGCATCATCTCCTGAGAGATCGCCTAGCTCCTGACACAGGAGATATGATCCCGTACCTACTGCTTGTTGATGTAGTACATCACAACTTGGTTGTCCATCTGGACAAGGATAACTTTTTTGGATGGCCTATCATTGAAAGTCTTTAGAGAGTTCTGGATCATCCAAAGTTCCAGGAAATTTATCTGATAAGGTTTTTCCTGAGCTGACTATAGTCCCTGGATGCAGATCCCCTCTACATTAGCTCCCCAGCCCAGGTTAAACACATCCATCATAAGGACAATTTGTACTAGAGATATTTGGAAGGGAATTCCTCTGATCACATGGTAATTGTCCCACCACCAGGACAGGGAGTCCCTGAGTTGTCTTGTGATCTAGATGCTGTCTTGGAGGTCCTGAGGGACTTGCAGCCACTGAGACCTCAAGATCCATTGGGCTTACCTCATGTGAAATGTACAGTTGATGCCATGAGGCCAATCAGCTGCAACATGTCCCATGCTGATGTCTGCTGACTCTTTATCTCTTCCACTGTGGATATCAAGGTGAGAGCCCTTTATTGTGGAAGGAAGGCTTTTGCCAAAGTCATGTCTAACAGAGCACTGATAAATTCCAGTTGAGGTGATGGGCTCAAATGAGACTTGGGGTAGTTGACAACGAACCCTAGTAATGCCACCACCCGAATGGTCATCCGCATTGATTCCTGTGCTCCTGCCTGAGATGTATTCTTGACCAGCCAATTGTCCAGATAAGAATAAACATGCACCCCCAGTTTGCACAAGTGCACCACCACAGACAGGCATTTTGTGAAAACACATGGGGCAGGTGCTACCCCAAAAGGTAGAACACAATACTGGAGGTGATGGTCTCCCATTACAAATCTGAACTATTTCCTGTGATTGGGGAAATTCTCTATATGAGTGTAAACATCCTTTAGATTGACAGAGCATATCCAGTATCCTTTTTTGAAAAAAGAGGATTAAGGTGCCCAGGAAAACAATCTCGAACTTTTTTCTTTTGATGAATTGTTCAAGGCCCTTAGGTCTAGGATGAGATGGAGTCCACCTGCTTTCTTTGGAATCAAGAAATAATTGGAGTAAAATCCCCACCCTTTTCGCCTTGGTAGAATAGGCTTGACTACATTAAGAGGGAGGAGAGCTCCATTTGAAGTAGTTACTGATGCAGCAAGTGACCCCAGTTGGGTCCAGGGTCAGATTTAGTGGGAGACCCAATAGATTTAATCTGTATTCTTTTCAGATTATGCTGAGGACCTCCCTTTGACAGGAAAGTCCTCCATCAGAGCACCAGAATATTGGCTATGTTCTCGGCAATATAGTCAAAACCCCATCCCAGGTGTTGACTGGGTTGCCACCTGGGGCTTAGGCACCTTTGCTGTCTCGTGAGAGCATGAGGGGCCTGTTATGCAAGGTACTGAGGGGCAGAGCATAGCATCATTTTGGATACCTTCTGGAGGAAGAGGCTGGGTGGTGAATGCCAGCAGAGAATTGCTGGTGTGTTGTGCTACCACATCCTTCACTCTATCTCTGAAGAGAGTCTCCCCTGTACATGGCACATCAGCAAGTCTTTTCTGCTCTTCTAGATAGAGATCTAAAGCCTGCAGTCCTTATGGCAGAGACTCTCAATGTTGTCTCAAAAACATCAAAGGTTGAATGGACCACGTGTTTTCTGCCCTCTAGTTCACAGTGACTGGAGGGCATCTTGCTGCTTTTGAAGAAGCTGCTTGGCCACCCTCTGCACTAACTTCACCACGTCCCACATATACTGGCTCATTGAGCATAACACCCTTATTTATTTATTAAAATATTTATCTTTCGCCTATAACAAAAATGTGCTAGGCGAATTACAATAATAATACATAAAACATCAAATTACAAGCATGTAATAATTAGACATTTAAAGCACATAGCCAAAAATAAAATACATGACAGGACAAGTGACTAAACTGTTGCCCTGATAAACTTTCCTCCCAAGGGTGTCAATGGTTCTAGACTCTTTCCCTGGGGGCACTGAGGAATGAGTTCTGGACCTCTTGGCCTTTTTGAATGAAGATTAGACTTTCACAGACTGGTGAGGCAACTGTCTCTTCTTTAATCTGGGAGCCTTTAGGATGAAATAGACTGCATCTGCCTTTTTGTTGACAGGAGCCACAGAGAAGGGATTCTCCCACATCTGTACTCCTGAAGAACTTCATAGAGTGAGATGGCCATGATTTCCTTAGGGGGCTCCTTGAACTGGAAGATGGCCAACATCTAACTCCTGTTCCCATTCTATATCTGTAATGTAAATTTTTCTAACAAAACCTGCAAAGCAGAGATCCATAGGAGGGGACTTCCTTCTTTTTGGCAGAAGAAAGGGGTTGGAGGGGAGCCCTGTCGACACCTCCATTTAGAGGCATCCACAGAGTCATAGGTATCACCCCCAAGAATATTCAGATTCTGACTCATTCTGGTCTGTTGGCAGTGAGGACTCCCTTGGTGCTCAATCCTCAGCCAAAGTCTCAAGGACTGGTACACTTGGCTGTTTTAGCCTGGATCCTGAGGAGCTTTGACAGTCCAGGGAAGCTTCCTCTCCAGGCATCAGCATCAAATCCAGCACTGTAACTGATGCCAGTGCCTCTTCTCTGAGCACTTGAAGGATCGATGGTGCCTGCCTTGGTGCCCTTGATGCCCCAGCTCTAAGGCCTTGAAGCACCTTCTCCAAGGCCTGCTGGATTTTTTTTATCCTACTCCTCCTTGAAGATTGCCAACATCAACACTGATTGGAGGTAGGAGGGGTGACCACATCCTCCTCATAACTGAGAGGTTGATCAGTGTGGACACCTGAACTGGTGGAAGCTGTCATGAATCCCTGGTCTGCTTACAGGATGAGCTCTCCTCACCACAGGTCCACTTAGGGGGCTTCTTTGCATGCACTATTCTGCCCCCCCCCCCCCTCCTAGCATTAGGCACTCATAGAGACCGATGTGATGCTTCTTTGCCTTCCCTCGATGCCCAGCATTAGAACTCCTCGATGCCCAGCTTTGGAACTCATCAATGCCGGGGTTAAAGAGGTGGAACCCAAAGCATTCTTCAATCAGGAAGAATCAGACGAAAGCCTGCTTCCAGGTTCCATATCAGCCAATGGCATCGAGGAAACCAATGGCCTCCTGAGGCCAATGCCGCTCCCTCCACCAATGCAGCTCCGAGGTTCTACAATGTCGATGGCTCCAATGCCGATATTGATGGATCAGTCTCCCAGTGCCTGAAATGCTTTTCCATGAGTTCCAATCAAGACTGGCATCTTTCAGAGTCATAGTGTACATTTACAACACCCCTGGACATCATGCAATGTTATCATCTATCATGGCTTCCACGTCACTTCTGGTGTTATAATGAGTACCATTCAATAGCGCTGTTTAAACCTAATGGTGTGACGGTGCGCATCCAAAAGATCAACAGTTGTTCTCTTAGATTTAACAGAAAATTCGGGTCACCTCCTCTCACATTCTTAGGTACTACATCTAAGACGCGCCATTGTAATTGTTGAAAAGTGTGTTGTTTTTCTTTACAATGGGCCACCATCGGGGCCCATTGTCACTCTGTTAAAGGGGTTTAAATGAAGGCGGGTGAGAGAACCGGAAGAGAAGGATAAGAAACGCTGAGAAACGCCATGCTGGGAAATGAGTGAGTAGCGTGTTGTACACTTGGATAATGTAAGTGAATAATGCAATTAATGACTTAAGAAGGTTGTGTTTATGACGCAGATTTCGACCTTGAGGAAGGACAAGAGAGTCCGAAACATTGTACAGTGTCGGGCATGGAGAAGCAATGTGGGGAGTTTACACATTGCTGTTAATAGTTGGGCATGAAGATTTTGGTTGGAGAATAAAATAATAAGAAATATCATCATACAAGATTGACAACATCAAGATAAGTGGATGCTATTATATATAAGTATCATTTGAAAGGAAAAAGATATATGTTTTAGTTTTAATGCACAAGAGCACTTTAACACAAGCAACAAAAAAAACATATGGACTGACCAATGATTAAATATAAGGCAGAGTGATTGAAGGTATATTGCCACACAATGATGCCTATTATGAAGGTCTTATATTAGTCGCGTCGTTAAGTTGAATGCATTTTGGTAAGGGGTATTCATGGGTGATAACTTTAGACCTAACCAGCCATATTCAAAAGCTAACTAACTGGTTAGGTTTAAATACCCATATAGTACCTGAATGTAATCCACTTTGAAGTGCCGAAAAGTAGCATATAAATCAAATAAATAAATAAATAAGTTATATAACTTGGCCAGATAACTTTAGGCAAGTATATTCAGCAGGACGTTTACCCTGCCTGAATATCCAAGGCAAACGATCTGGCTAAGTTGAACCAGGTAACTGGTCCGCTAGCTGGCTTTACTGAATATGGACCTCATACTTTATAAAATCCAGCAGCGTGTGCCTAGGTTTTCAGGAAAAATGTATGCACACCAAACTGCAGGTGTAATTCATGTGGGGTAGATTTGGTGGGATGATTTTCATAGCAGACTTGTGTGCGTAAATCCACTTTCAAACTGGGGTAAATTAGATGTGTTTTTGATGAATTTCCTATGTGGGCTGTTTGAAAATTATCCTTTAAGTTGTCACAGTGGAAATAAACTTTATAACAATTTATCCCTAAATATTTAGCAGAGGGGCTAAATTGGCTTTCCCTCTCAAGTCATCTTAGGTCTAGACAGAGGGTTGTCTTTGAAAGAGATGTGGGTGTCTCGTAAGTACAATGGATCTTTCCACACTTACTTTTCAGCTGAGATCTGAAGTGTGTTACTAGTCTTTTCATAAAGGTCTTAAGACCTTTTTATTTGCTCAGACAGTCTAATGTGAGTATTGTTGACTAATTTAGGGGGTCATTTATCAAAGGGCCTTTTTGCATGCGATAGAATGCAAATTAGGTGGAGGGGAGGAGTCAGGGAGGGGAGGAGCGGAATTGGCGGTGTCTTCGCTGCTGGCGATAATGTTACTAACATTATTGTCGGGAGTAGCGCGCCGAATAGCACCACCTTTCACGGTGACGCTATTCGGTGCGAAAGCCGGCAGCCGGCGCACCGCCGTGGTACAAAGGCTGCGGGCTTTCGCAGGCCCGCCCCCCCCCTTCGCCCCCCGCCCTCCCCGTTTTCGCAGGATTCATCATTCTGCGATGAATGATGAATCCAGGCCTTAGGTTGTGATTAAGTGCTGTTATTTTTTTATTTGGTATTGGTTTTATATAATTCAATTTTACATGATATTGAATTAGGTTTTAGTTATATTGTTAGTTTTGTTATCAGTTGTTTTATTGATTGTATCATTATGTGACTTTTTTTTTATTGCTGCATGTACTCTATGTTGAATGGGTTATTACCCTCGAAAAGAAAGATGAATCTCTAAATTAAATTACATTACTGGGGACAGAAGGGAAAGTGACTTCAAGGAGACTGAATAGAATTTGGGGGACTAAAGAGCCAGGACAAAGTGATTCAGAGGACAGAATCTGAACAGTGGACGTCTGTTGTCTTGAAAGCTCATGCATTTTATTTGTGGATTCAATAAAAAGTATCAAAACAGGCCCAAATTTACATGTCCCATGCTCCTAAGCATAAGATCTTCAACACCTTTCCCCACTGGTGGTGAGAAAGGGGGGTAGAGGATCATACCAGAGGGAGGAAGGGGGGATGAGCATTGCACCGACATGATGCCAAAGCACAAGATGCCCTGCATGGCACAGGCAGCTCTAGTCATATGCTCACTGTGTCCAATGGGCAAAGTAGTTTCTCTCCAGAACCATTTCTCTCCAGAACCATTATGACTGTTTGAGCTCTGTGCTTCAGGAGACAGGAGAAGCCTTCCTGTGCTTAACAGGATCCAGAGGCAGCTGCCCAAATCATCAGTGCTTTGTCAGCAGCTCTACTCCTCCCTTCCCCCTTAATTTTCAGTCTCTGTTTCATTCTGATTTCTGCAAAAAAAAAAAAAAAAAAAAAAAGGTACAGAAAGAAATGTAACCTAATTTTTTTAAATGCAAGATATTTTTAAAAGGTTTTTTTTTTCAAATTTGGGAATTAAAAGGAGACAATTTGTAATGAAATTCCAGAGATTTTTTGAGGGTGAGGAAGAGATAAAAGGCTCGAATGGAAAGGTATTAGAAATGTTAAATGGAATGAACACTCTAGGTCCAGATTCTCTTTCATCTCTTGCCTAGACTTCCTTAACTTTGCAGAATTAGACAATCCCAGCTTCATCCAGACTCCAATGACTATAGCCTTCAGAAGGGAGAATAAAAGAAATGCTAAGCCATGTAGACAGGGAGAGAGAGAAAGAAAGAGAAAGGAGGTAGGAGACAGAGAAATACAGAGTCAGACAATCTGAAAGATGGAAGGATGGAGAAAGGATGGAGAGAGAAAAAGAAAATGATCCAAATTAGAAAGCAGAAAAGAGGTGGACAGAGAGAGAACAATTTAAAAAAAAAGAAAAGAGAAAGAAAGAAAACCTCTTTTTAAAAAGGGGAATACCAAAATATTTAGAATGCTAATATCAGTAAATCCAGGCTAAATTCTAATAACCAAATATTAATGGACCCCAGACTGCCCTGTTTCTCAGCTGCCCACCCCCCAGCAGTGACCTGCTTCTCCCAGGCTCCCTCTGCTGTGCTGCAGGGGCTCCCTCAAGCCTTTTCATCTTGCTAAGAGAGCGGGAGCTGCACCGAGGAACAATCATCCCAGTGTGAAGAGGCAACGTCCACCCCAGTAGGGCCAGAAGACAGCGCCCGAGGCATGGAGCTGTGCAGCCATCCACAGCACTGCTCTGTCTCTTATGCACTTCATCTCTGCTTGACAACTGTTGACTTTCATAAGGACCCTCTGCTTCCAGTTCCTCAAGAATAAAACATTTGCAGCTCAGGATTGAGGGGCACTGGCCGAGCTGTGTGTGGGGTCCCTGCACAGCAGTAGCAGGGGGAGGCTGCAGGTCAGGATAGAGGTGCATTGATAGAGCTGTGTGTCTGTGGCTTCAGTACTGGAAGAGCAAGGGTGCTGCGGTTCAGGACTGAGGTGCCTTGGCAGAATTTTGTGTGGGGGGCCCCAGTAAAAGAATATCAGGGGAGGCAGGAGACTGCAGGTCCAGATTGAAGTGTATTGGGAAACTTGTATTTGGGATAGCCAGGTGTCCTTCTTTTTACAGGACAGCCCTGTATTTTTAAGAAATTGGTTCTATGCTCTGCTTAAGCAAGAACTTGTCGACCTGGCCATACACAAACAATAGAAATTCAACTGAACTTCACATATGACATAGAATGGGCAGATATGGTACACTATCACCCCTCTCCTCCTTCCTCCCCTCCTCTCACGCTCATCAGCTCCCCTGCCGCTCCCTATTTTACTCCTTCCAGGCTATAAGAACACAAGTATGTCATGATGTGTCAGTCCAAGGCCCATCAAGCCCAGCATCCTGACTTTGACAGTGAATGGCCCAAGTCACAAGTACATGGCAGATCCCAGAATTTAAATTTATTTCTTGTAACTCACTCCCAGGAATAGTGACAGTTTTCCTTAGTCTACCTGGCTAATAATGGGTTCCTCCATGAATTTGTCCAAATCTCTTTTAAAACCATAGCACATAAGAACTGCCATCCTGGGTCAGGCCAAGAGTCCATGAAACCCAGCATCCTATCTCAGACAGTGGTGAGTCTGAGTCACAAGTATCCAGCAGATCCCATGAAGTAGATTTATTTCCTGTTACTAAGGATGGCAGTCTTACTTTTGTCTACTTGTCTAATAATGTGTTATGGACTTTTCCTTCAGAAACCTGTCCAAACCTCTGTTAAACCCCGCTATGCTCGTCGCCTTGACCATGTTCTCCGGCAACAGATTCCACAGCTTGATTGTGCGCTGTGAAAAAGAACTGTCTATGATTTGTTTTAAATCTGCTACTTGTTAGTTTCATGGAGTGTCCCCTTGGTTTAGTATTCTTTGAAATGGTAAATAAGTATTCCATCCTACTCATGATTTTTTAAATCTTCAATCATATCCCCTCTCGACTGTCTCTTTTCGAAGCTGAAAAGCTCTAAACCTGTGTAGCCTCATATCATAGAAAAGCAATTTTATTCCCGTTATCATTTTGGTTGCCCTTCCTTTTACCTTTTCTAGATCCACAATGCATTGTTTGAGGTGAGGCAACCAGACCTGCACACAGTACTCAAGATGTGGTCGCACCATGGCTTGATACAGAGGTAATATGATATTCTCTGTTTTATTCTCCATTCCTTTTCGGATCATTCCTGACATTCTGTTTGTTTTTTTTAACCGCTGCCATCACACAGGATTTCAATGTATTGCCCACAAGGCCTCCAAACTCCTTTTCCTGGGTGGTGCCTCCTAATAAGGAACCCCACATTATGTACCTGTAGTTGGGATTATTTCTCCCTATGTGCATCACTTTGCATTTTTCCACATTAAATTTTATTTGTTATTCAGTTGCTCAGTCTCCTACTCTCACAAGGTCCTTTGTGTCATCTGGAGCACTCCACTAGTGACCTTTATCCATTTGGAAAACTGACCATTTAGTCCTACCCTGTTTCCTGTCTTTTAATCGGTTACCAATCCATAATAGTACACTGCCTCCTATTCCATGACTTTTGTAAATTCCTGAGGAATCTATCATGGGAGACTTTGTCAAATGCCTTCTGAAAATCCAAATACACTGTATCAACCAACTCTCCTTTAGCTACAGGTTTATTTACACCTTCAATAAAGTCCAATAGATTTGTAAGGCAAGACTTCCCTTTGCTAAAACCATGTTGACTCTTCCACATTAAGCTATGTCTATCTATATGATTAGTAATTGTGTTTGCATGGCACCGATGTCAGATTCACCCCTCAAACTCCCTCCATTTACCCTCAGACAGGCTCCTCTCTATCACACCCCTCCCCTTTCTGACTCTTCTAGGTTCTTTCCATTATCCTCCTCTCCTTCAGGCTCCTCTCACTTTCTTAGGACACAGTACCATGGGCAGAGCAGTGCCAGGCCAGTAGGACAGGGTTAGGCTGATCGTGTGCTCCCTGCCCCCTCTTCCCTGGTAATGTGTGCTTCCTTTGTACTCAGGATGCATAGAGAAGGGAGAGGAGCTGTGGCCAAAGAGACTGGGAGCATGTGCTTACTGTGGCCTCACACTGCTAGCCTGCCATCACTGCCTCTGATCTGACTGCCAGGGTGGGAAGGCAGAGGAAGGCTGGCTTTTTAAACAAGGGGATATAATGTATTCTGGGGCTACGTCGGTGGCCACCCAAACTGTTTGTGGCATCTCCGTATTGAAATAGCCGGGGGTGCTGTAGGTCATGTGCGTGAGACTTACTGGCTTGGTCTAACCATGGCCTTGCATCCAGGAGCAGGACAGAAGCAGCCAGGGATGCGCTGGGTCCCAACGCCCAACAGCTCGATAAGTATTTAAAAGTTTTTTTGAATTTAAAGGACGATGATCACATGAAGGGTTAAAGAATCTGAAAGAAAATGATGGAAAACAGAAGCAAAAAAATAGATCTGCCAGAGACTCTGAAGCAAAGAGGGACGGAAAATGCAGACATTGAGATGGAATGTACTGAGCAGAGCTGTGAGCAAGAAAAGCTGCAGCAAAAAAGTGTGGAAAAGGAGAAGTGGAATGTGTTGCTAAAAAGAAAAATAAAAGCAAAATGAAAGAATAGAGATAAAGCACAAACAAAAGCTTTGTTAGAAAAAGAAGCGCCAAAAGAACCAAGCCACAGTGAGTACAGTCTTTATTTACCATACAAGTGAATTTACAAAATGTTTGAGGCCATAATCAAATGAAATAAAGATAAAGAAAGAGCCTGTTAAAAATAAGAAAAGTTGAAATGAAAATCCAGCTCACTCAACCTGTCTCTTAAAGAAACCTATCCTGAGCCAGAAAAGGTACCTGAAGTTTCTTTCCTTTTTTTTTTTTTTTTAATAACAGTTTTATTAAGGGTACTGGTACAATAACAGACATCCAAAACAGGATACATTGCCATCAAACAATTGCTCACTAACATAATTTCCGGAGCCTCTGCTGCATCCTACAATGCTCATAATTCTTTACCCCAATTTTTTATAATACCACTCCTTCCCCTCCCCTTCCCCTTCCCTACTTCTCCCAGTTCCCTCTTTAGTCTGTCTGGCATTAACATTTAAGATTTCGCTAAAAGTTATGATTTCACATAGAATAGGACATTACTCATCTAAATAAGAGCATGATTAATAAGGGCTCCAATTATATGCGTGTCCGGCGTTCATTGTTGGCCAATACGGACCAGATTTTATAATGCTTGGGCATACTGTCCCATCTTATGGCAGTCAATTTCTCTAGATACTGTACTTGATGTAATTTCTGTACCACTTGGGCTCTACCAGGCGCCTCCGCCTCCTTCCACTACGCTGCCACCAACATCCGGGCTACTGTCACCTGAAACGCAAAGAAGCATTGTCTCTCATAACTGAGGCCCGGAAATGGCATGCCTAGCACCAAATCTCCAAAAGCAGAGGGACTTTGACTCCTAAAATCTCTTCTGCAAGCTTCTGGCAATCTTCCCAAAATTGTTGAATTTTGGGGCAACTCAACCACATATGGCTATAGGTCCCCTTATTTGAACATTGCCGCCAGCACAAGGGAGTGGCCATGGGAAGCCAGTGTGCTATCTTAGCCGGGGAGAAATGCCACCTATAGAGTACTGTGTACCTGTTTTCCATCATTGCCGCTGACAAGAGACTTTACTTAGGCTGCAAAAACACTCTTCCTATTGTTCTTTTGACCAATGGATGCCCATATCCACCTCCCAGGCTAAAATATGTCTAGCTCCTCTGTAATCCCCAGTATTTAGCAGCTGATATATTTTCATGATAACTTTCCCTACCTTTCCAGCTAGTATGCAATACCCTTCAAATATTGAACGCCCCCGTTGCAGATCTTCCTTAACTTCCTTTGTAGATAGGAAGTGCCTTAATTGTGTATAAGCCAAGAAATCTTTATCGGGTAACCCAAAGGAGCTCTGTAAATCGGGGAATGGGACAACCCTTCCATTGGTCCATAGTTGCCCCAAACTATATAGTCCTCTAGCATCCCATCAATGAAAGACGTCATGATCAGCTCCCACAGGGAACTCCCGTAAATATCTAATGGCCCACGAGAGAAGATTTCCAACATTTTCAAACAGAGACCGTAAAGCGTAAGCACAGAGATTCCCGAGCCCATTCCTGGACCGGCTCTGATCGTAGCCAGAATATTGCATGCAATGGAGTCAGGCCTAGTAAAGTTTGTTCTGTTGTTACCCATTGCTTCAGAGAGCCCAAGTTATGACTTTATATAACATTTTAAAGCTGAGAAGCCACATACTATTTCAATAAGTAGGGGATCCCCAAACCTCCCTCACCCTTGGGGGCCTTCTGTGCTATATGAAAGAAAAAACTTTGCATTGAAGAGCCTGCAGCTCATGAACCGGGAGTAGGCAGGGTAAGACCTGAAAGAGGTATCCAATTTTAGGTAATAGATTCATTTTAATAGCTGAGATCCTACCAAACCATGACATATTAAACCTGCTCCAGGTGTCTAGATCTTTGGTTAAAGACTGGATCAATGGGCCATAATTATGCTGAATCAGCTCCTTGAAGTCTAGGAGCTTGAAGTCTATGCCTAGACTTCAAGGCTTGAAGTCTAGGAGCTTGAAGTCTAGGCATAGACCCCCAAGTACCGTATAGGGCCTATTGTCCAGCGAAAAGGGCATTTCTCCCTTAAGACTAACTGCAGCT
This sequence comes from Rhinatrema bivittatum, assembly GCF_901001135.1. Taxonomy (NCBI): domain Eukaryota; kingdom Metazoa; phylum Chordata; class Amphibia; order Gymnophiona; family Rhinatrematidae; genus Rhinatrema; species Rhinatrema bivittatum. The sequence goes on along the minus strand of NC_042616.1, from coordinate 413,909,206 downwards.
CCTGGGAGAGGTTTATAGGCAGGATCTTGGATTTATCATAATTTACCCAAAATCCTGAAACTCTGCCATACTTATCCAGATGTTCCATAAACTCTGGCATAGATGTCAATGGCTAGGCCTTGGAAAAAATGAGGTCATCTGCATATAGTGATACCTTGTACTGCCTTCATCCCACTGATATCCCTCTCACTTGCTCCGCCTGGTGGACAGCTGCCGCCATGGGTTCCACACCTACTGCAAAGAGTAAAGGGGCATCCTTGCAGCATTCCTCGATGGATGAGGAAATTCTTAGAATAACAATTGTTGATTTTTAGACACGCAGAGAGTCTCTATAGAGCTCCTGAACTCAATCCAGAAAAGGGCCACCCAATCCCATTTTCTCCATGACTGCAAATAAAAAGACCCAGTAGACCCGATCAAAGGCCTTTTCAGCGTCGATGGTCAGGAACAAAGCTGGGTCACCAGAGGTCTTAGAGACATGAATCAGGTCCAGAACTTTCCAGATGTTATTGGCCATTGCTCTCCCTGGCATAAAACCAGCTTGGTTGGTGTGTATTAATTTACCAATGACCCCCGAAGATGGAGCACCAAAATCTTCGTTAAGATATTTATCTACATAAATAAGCGAGACTGGCCTGTATGAGTCACAGATGGTAGGATCCTTTCCTTGCTTAGGCAGGATAGTAATCCTGGCCACATTCCCAAATGGGAGGAGTCGCCCTCCCTCCCAGAGTTTGTTAAACATTTTGGCTAAAGGGTTTCGGAGCAGAACATGGAATTTCTTATAAAATAAGGGGGTGTAACCATAGATCTCTGGTGACTTTCCCAGCTTTAAATCTTTTATGGCCCAATCTATTTCTAACTGTGAGACTGGTTTCCCCAATCGTTCCTGCTCACCCTCTGTCAATTTCAGTAATTCTATCCCTTCCAGATATGTGGAGATATCTTTATCCATGGCGTTAGTATCTGGGGAATATAGGTCCTCATAAAATTGCTGGAACCGTGCTCGAATGACCTTGGGGTCTATTATCATGTTTCCAGATTTCCCTTTAATTTGGTAAATTAACGCTTTCGATTTTTTAGTTTTCACTTTATTTGCTAATAATCTACTGCTTTTGTTGCCAAACTCATAGAATTGTTGTTCAAGTATATCCAAACCATGAGCTGTCTGTTCGGAATCTAAAGACTCTATCTCTTCCCGTTTTTGAGTTAAACGACCAACCGATATAGAGCCTGGGAAGGATTTATGTCTCTGCTACAGCCTGCGGAGTTCTTGTAGCAAAAGGGACCTTTTCCCCTCTATCTGCTTCTTATCGAATAATCCCAGGCCTATGAACTGACCCTGAATTACAGCCTTCAGCCCTTCCCATACCGAGATTGGCGAGAAACCCTCAACATCATTTAAGCTCAAATAGTCCTCTATGGCTTCCCAGATGCGCTCCATGAAGCTCTTTTCTTTTATAAGATAATCATTTAGCTTCCAGAACTTTCTACCTGAGTCCCTAGCTTGCGGGGACATCTCCCACCACACAGGAGCATGGTCCGACCATGTTATACATTCAGATCTTTTGTTATCAAGAAATAATCTATCCTTGTATATGAATCGTGTGGATGGGAGTAGAAAGTATAGTTCCTACTAAAAGGATATTTTAAACACCAAATGTCAACCAGTTGCCACTTCTTTATCATCCTTTTAAGTGCCTTTCTATTTCTCCCACGCCCATCTGCAGCCCTTGAGGAGGTATCCAATTGCGGGGAGTAAGAAATATTAAAATCTCCTGCCATGACTTTATTACCTCCCCAATCTTTCTCCAGCCGTCCAATTATCTCTTCTAATAGTGCATACTGGACTATATTTGGGCAATAAAGGTTCACAAGTAACAATTTGGTATTATTGATTTCTACTTAAACTATCAGCTACTGACCATTCGGGTCAAAGTAACTATCTCTATCACTTGTACCAGGACATGCTGAGAGAATAGAATCCCTACCCCACTATATCTTTTATTCAGGGTCGCTGGCACGAACAGTTGCATTGGATATTGAGCGGAAGCCATTAAATGCTCGTCCCTGCGCCGCAGGTGTTCTCCTGCACAAACACCACTGTGGCTTGTATTCTATTGAGCTCCTGAAACAGCATTTGGCATTTATACAGGGCGTTCAAACCCTTCACATTCAGCGATACATATTTTATATTTGCCATGAGTCTTCCCTATCTCTACCCTTACCACCCCATGCTGGGCCCTACTCCCCATTCTATCAGTTTTTTGGCATGGGTTAGTATATCCATGCCACCAGGTTTCCCATAATGATAAGGAGCATCTTTCCCTGACAGTACTTGTCCCTTGTAACCCCTTTTCTCCTCCCTCTGATCCTCCCCCTCCACCCAGCCATCCTCCCTAAAAAACCCCTAAAGAGTCCCTGTCCACCAATAGTGTATAGACCCCTAACAATGAGAGGAAGGAGCATATCCCCCCCCCCCCCTCCGGTATTTCCAGTATCCCATTGATTATTAAACAACCTCACTGCCTAATAGCGAAAAGCACCCGTTCTGCCTAAGCAGGACTCGGAGGTACTAGTTATAAACATATACCCCCAGTTCACTGAAAAACTTGAGTCACTGAGCAAACTTTGCTGAGCAATCAAAGGTCCATTTGCACTCTAACCAGCCCTGTGGTCAAGCTGCAAGCTTCTGGAAGAAACGGGTGCCTCTTATGCAAGTCGCTCCAATCTCCTGCTAGGGTCAGGACAGGAGTAAAGGAGTCTCTATGCTCAGGGTAGCAATGCCAGAGAGTGCAGCCCGGTGCCACTCGAGTTCCTTGTGAGGCGACGCACCTCCTTTCCCTGCTCGCTGCCATTTTGGTAGACCTGACGGATTGGAGTGTGCTGGCTGTTTTTCCAAAGGTGGGGTAGGCAATCTCGCCGTAGCCAAGATGTTGAATGCTTCCTCCATAGTCTTGTTCTGGGAGGTGACACCTTGAATAGTAAAAGTTAACCCCTAGGGATATATCCAACAGTATTGAATGTTTTCTTAATAGATAAGATGCCAAATGTCCATTTAGAATCTTTATTTTGGAGACTTTCTCATCAAATAAAAAAGCCCGACTCAGGCTGAGTTTCGCCCATGAAATTGGGCTGCCTCAGGGGCTGTATGCAATATCTCTTGTGCATGTATAATTGTTGTTTCATACCATCAGGTTTATCAAAGAGTTTAGCGTTATGCTAGCAAGGAAATTCTGGTCTCTCTCTGAAGCTGAGAACGGGAGCTTTTTTTAAAAAAAGCGTATTCCTCTTCAAATTGCTGTAATTGAACAGTATGTGCACTGAAATCGGCGACTCAGGGCTGCATCCAAACAACATACCGGTCTCCTTCTAACGTTTAGAAGGAGACCGGTACGTTGTTTGGATGCAGCACGAGCACGATGCCCCACGAGCTTATCATGTGTTGGAGCCTTATAATGTGGACTGAACTGCGTCTGGATCTGAGGGATGTGTTTTGGACCTGTCAAAAAGGGGGTTTCAACCCTGCAGAGACTGCAAGCCGCCATAGCCAAGGTGAAGGAATATAAAAATACATCAAAAACCCCTGTATGCTCTCCTGTGAATGATAAATGTTCTGCAAGAACCAGCATCCAGCACTCATAGTGTTAACAAGTTGAGAAAAGGGCTGTACTGTTTAGCCAGCCCAGGGAACAGCACTACATAGCCAGCAGAGGAGGAAGCCAAAGGAATGCTGGGAGACCATTTAAGGTAGAAAAGGCACAATTTGACTGGCTCTGTCTGTGTGTGAGGGGCGGGGCAGCCAGGAGTTGGAGCCAGGAAGAGAGGATTGCATCTGGCAACCCTGCAATCATTTCTTCTCCTGAAGAGCTAATTATCAAGAGGAAGAGACAGAAGTCTGCGCTCTGAGGAAATTGAGAGACAGACAGTTGTTCTTGCTTCATAGCTGAGTTACATGTAAAATCCCAACAACAAGGGACAGAGGAGCTAAGAGTTGAGAGACTTCCTTCCAGAAGTATCCAGGCCCAGGAGCACATAGATGGATCACCCTCTAAAAGACTGAGTTAAGTAATTGAAACATTGCACAAAGAGTATTTTAGCAGAGGAGGGAGGTTTATTTCCATGCTTTCTGACCCCAAATTCAGTGTCTCATCTTAACTGCTTCAGCTTTTCAGCCAAAGTCAAGCATAAACCTTTATTAGGAAAGAAAAACTGATGGACCTTGGTCTTTCTGTAAAGACTGAAACCAGGTCAGTTTCTGTTTAGTACCAAGTAAAGCATTTGAGGAAGCTCCCCAGAAGAGAGAGACCTTCCCCACACTGCAGTGCTCATCTATTTGGTTTGTCATCTAGCCAGCTCCACCATCAAGAGGGACTTCTTCATTTCCTTGATTGTTTTTTTTTTCCACAGTTTTGTGTTTGGGACAGGGTGCACCCTTTACAAACTGGTGACATTGGGGCAGATCTGTTCCACCACCACCACCTTTTTGATTACTCAGAGTAAAGACAATTTTTGAAAGTTGTATACTTTACTGCCTTTCCCCTCCACCTTTCTCTATTAGCACTCCCTATTATTTTTTTTTTTTACTATCCATATGAGTTTGTTTGTTGTGCTGGCTAAGAGGACATATCCAGTGCTATTTTTGTATTGCTTGATATAAAATAAGAAAACTACAAGTTTATATTATACTTCACTAATGTACTTTTCCCCCATTTAATGTTCTGGTTGGATTTACTGTCTGCGTACACTAGTTAAAAGGGTTAATTACTGTTTTATTCTGGTGTGATGATTGCATCTGGTCTGTGGTGCCACAAGTGAGAGGCAGTTTGGGAAGGGCACAGAATTGTGATATCGGGGTGACCGGGACCCTGTCTTATCCCCCATTCAGGATATGAACCCCAAGATAAATCATATTAGTAAATATAACTTCTCAAGTGATATTCCTCACCCCAACATAGGGGTAATTCATAGTTTGGACCAAGGAGGAGGTGGCCACTCATACATATATAAAGGAGAGACAAAAACAAAAAGGGGAAATAGCTAAAATAAAGGAAGAAAGCTTGAGTATTTGCTCAGTCATAAGAAACTTTAGAGGGCCAAAGAGGGAAGAAGACAAGCCAAGGCAACTAGCAAAGCAGAGTTTTAAAGAGTTTTGGACAGGTTCCTGGAGGAAAAGTCCATTACACATTATTAGCCAGGTAGACTAAAGAAAGCTATTCCTGAGAGTGAGAAACAGGAATTAGATCTACATTATGGGATCTGCCAGGTACTTGTGACCCAGACTGGCACTGTTTGCGATAGGATGAGGGCTCAATGGACCTTGGTTTGACCCAGCATGGCACTTCTTATATGTTTTTCCGAAGTGGCGTGTTAGGCAGAATGTGTTTTTATGCCACATAGATTGCCAACATTTGGTATATATTATTTGCACCCAGCTGGCTCATATTGCTATGATATAAATGTAATGGGTTTGGGTTCATTAAATTTGTTCCTTCCTCTTCATCCAGTCAGAGCAGTTTAGACGAGTGGGTTATGCACCCTGACCAGCAGATGGAGACGGAGAATAGCAGGCTCGCTGACGTGTTGACCTCAGACTGCTTGTGTTCTCTGTCTTCAACAGATGGTAGAGTGCATGCTGTGCTTTGGAAGACTGAGGCCTGGTTGATTTGGATAGGAGTCTAAAGATTCAGCTCAAGAAGTGAAAGACTAGCTCTTACTCCCTCAGATGAGCACAGCCCAGGATACAGAGGTCTTTAAAAAAAAAAATGACAGAGGCAGCAGCTCCTGAGGTGAAAGCCTGGACTCAGGGCCTGGACCAGGTTTTTCCAGGGTTGTCTGGCTGGGATCGGTTCTATCTATCCTACTCTCCTGATTTAGATTCTTTTTATCTTTTGCAATAAACAACAAAAAACATATTTCTGAGCTGTGAGACAAGAGCAGCTCAGGAGCTTGAAGATCAGATCCTTTTGGCAGCTGCAGGAGAGCTGGGATGAGGTGCAGATAGAGCTTTGTGCAGGTCAAGCATGGCGATGGCTGCAGAGCACGAGAAGAAGACTGTGCTCTGCACAGGCTGTGCAGGGCGGGAGCTTCCATAAGGGGGAGCAGCTATGATGTTCTACATCAGGGGGAGAGCTGCGGTGCGATGATAATGGCTCCCTGGGGAGGGGTGTCTTTCTGCATTATCAGAGCCGTCCGGGCAGTTTGTTCCTGATGGGATCCATTTTTTCTGATGCGGGAATGGCGGTCGATTTGGTCTGCGTAGTAGTGAAGGAGTTTTTTACTCAGTCCCGAAGGGCAGGTGTCTGGGGGACCTCCAGGAGAATCCCTTTCATCTTTTAAAGGGTTAGTTTCCTTTCCCTCAACAGTGGAAACCTCTTTTTTTTAGCCTGGGCATCAGTGTCCAGAGAATTCTTTAAATATTTGCAGCAGGCATTCAGCATGGTATAGACTTTGGTTCCAAGATCGGGTCCTGGTCTTCCAGCCCCTTCAGATACAGACAGCCTGAGCAGAAAGAGGTCCAGGGGAGAGGAAGAAAAGCATTTAGTAGAGGAGAGTTTTTCTGAATTGGAAGATTATCTCGATGGGTTTTAGAAAGTGCCAGATGCAGAGGAACTAGAGGAAAGAGAATATCCTCCTGAAGGGGAGAATGGTATGTTTTGATGCGTCTTTACAATAAGGAGGAACTGGCCTTTTTGATTGCTCAGTCCTTGAGTATGCTAAATAAAGCAGAAGAGAAGAAGGAGAAGACTCCCAGTTGAGCACAAGATGGTGTACGTTTTGCAGGAACTTAGCGGTCAACTTTTCCAAGAACAGTTTGGAGTCCTCTCAGATCCTGGAGTATCAGGGAGTTCTAATTGATATAAAGGAAGGTCGGGTGCATCTGATGGAACAAAGGATTTGAAAGCTGCATCAATCGGTTCTTTCATTGTTGTCAGTCAGGATTTCGACAGTGTGGCGCTATCTGCAACTCCTTGGTTCCATGACGGTGGCATTGGATTTGATTCCCTGGACAAGAGTCAAGATGAGAACTCTACATAGACCCTTGATCTCCAGATGAGATCTGCAGTCTCAGGATCACTCAATCAGACTACCAAGGTCAGGATGATCTTACGATGGTGGCTGAATTTGAAGAATTTGATATTAGAAGTGGATCTCGAGTTCCCAATCTGGGTGATGATGACAATGGATGCCAATCTAGTAGAATGGGGGAGCTTATGTCTGGGGCAACTTGCTAAGGGCCAGTGGTTGTAGGAAGAATTAAAGTGGCCTATCAATTGTTTGGAAACCAGGGCTATTTGACTGGCTCTGCTGCACTTTGGCATGCTTTTAATGGGTCAGGAAGATAATGTCCAACAGTTCCATGGTGGTGATATATGTAAATCATCAAAGAGATACCAAAAGTCTGCAGATAGAAGAGGAGGTAGAGGTAACATGATAACATAATAATGACAGCAGAAAAAGACCAAATGGTCCATCCTGTCTGCCCAGCAAGTTTCTTATGGAAGTAACTGCCATTCTGTGCAGATTACCCCCAAGCCTTATGTTAAGGTTAGTAATTTTACAATCAAAACCAAGCAACTGTCAAACCATAGCAAAATTACTGCTAGCAACATTTTTATGGGATGAGTAGCCTTCTTGATAATTCAGTCAATGCTGCTTGAACGTGCTTTGCTTTTGGACTTAGTCATAGAAATAATCCTGTGCTTTTTCCCTAATGTCTGTGTATCAGTACCCCAGACTGTTGTAAGAATCCAATTCCCCACCCCCAGGTTTCAAAGCAGAAAGTGATGTTGCAGTTGTGTCAAAAGCATCAAGGTTAATTGGTTAAGGGTAGTAATCTCCATGATCTTTTGGGCAGAAAGCAATCTAAGGATGATATAGACCACTTATATAGCAGGAATAGAGAATGTACAAGTGTTCTTTCTTAGCCAACATGCAATATACCCAGGAATGTAGTCCTTGTCTCAGACTGCATTCGACCAAATAGCCAGGTTTCCGCTGATGAATTTGATGGCGACTTTCAGAAATGTGATAGTGAACAGATTTTTCAGATGAAGAAGAGAAAGTTGTTCACCCAGACTGGATACCTTAGTTCTGTTGGCTGAGAGAGGCAGCTCTGTGTGTGTTCCCTCTGTGGCCCCTGATAGGGAAAGTAATTCAGATGATATCAGGGCATCCAGGTCTGGTGATGCTAGTGGCTCCAGTTTGGCTGAGGCATACTTAGTATGCAGATCTAGTGTGGTTCTTGCACAGCAAGCCATTGCGATTCTCTCCTCAGAGAGAGCTGCTATCTCAAGGTCTGGTCCTGCATGAGGATCTGGATTGGTTTTGTCTTATAGCTTGGCCCTTAAGAGATCTCATCTAGTTAAAAAAGGTTATTCCCAAGAAGTTGTCAATACTCTTTTGAAGGCCAGAAAATCCTCCACTTCCTATTGTATGTGCAGATCTGGAGAGTATTTGAGCAATGATGTACCAGTAGGCAATTGTGTCCTAGGAAGCTATCGTTTCTGGTAATTCTGGAATTTTTGCAGGAAGAACTCTCTAAGGGATTGGTGCTTAATTCTTTGAAGTTGCAGAATGTGGCTATTGCATAGTATAAGGGTTGTTTATTGGGTAAGCCTTTGTCCTTCACCCAGATGTGTCGCATTTCCTGAAGGGCGAGATGTATATTAGGCCTCCGGTGAGAATTCCAGTTCCATTTTGGGATCTGAACTTAATTTTGACCTTTTTGTCTGGTTCACAATTTGAGCCTATTAGGGACATTTTGCTAAGGCTGCTTACTTTGAAAGCAATATTTCTAGAGGCTATTTGCTCAACCAGAAGGAGCTGCAGGCATTGTTGTGCAAAGAACCCTTTTTGAAGTTGACAAGGGCTATGGTCAAAATTCATACAGTGCCTTCCTTTCTTCCAAAGGTGGCTTCTGCCATTCATTTGACTCAAATGATTTGTTTGCCTTTGTTTAATAAACATGCGAATGAGGCAAATTACAGGTTACTGCACTGTTTAGATGTGCGAAGAATGTTTTTGTGGTATCTCAAAGTCACAAATGACTTCAGAAAATCTGATCATCTCTTTGCTTTATTCAGTGGAGTTTGGAAACGTGAGGTGGCAACTAAGGCTTTGCACTGGATTAAGAAAACTATTACAGTAGCATATGTAGATAGCGGTAGGTCGTTACCTAAACAGTTTAGAGTAGTGATTCTCAAAATTGTCCTGGAGGACTTCTAACAAGTCAGGTTTTCAGGTTATCCACAATGAATATGTATGATAAATTTGTATGCACTCCCTCCATAGCATGCACATTTTATATTTATTATGGATATCTTGAAAACCTGACTGGATGAAGGTCCTCCAGGACAGGTTTGGGAACCTCTGGTTTAGAGCACATTCTACTAAGGCTCAGGCAGCATCCAGAGTAGAGCTCAGGTTGGTTTCTTTGCTGGATATTTGCAAAGCTGCAACAGATGTTCTCCAAGGATAGCAGGATGTTAGTCCTTACACATGGGTGACATCATTGGATGGAGCCTGGCATGGAAAACGTATGTCAAAGTTTCTAGACTTTTGAGCCTCATTGAGCATGCTCTGGCATGCATTATACCACACCTCCAAACAAGGTCCCCTTCGCTCTTATAATACAGAATTTAAGAGAAGAAAATAATAAGGGAGAAGAAATCCACATAGTGGAAACCCAACTCCACAGGGCGGCGGGTGGGTTTTGTGAAGATTGATATCCTGCTGTCCTCGGAGAACAACTGTTACAGGTAAGCAACTCTGCTTTCTCTGGGAACAAGCAGGATGGTGAATCCCTAGCTATAGGCTGCCCCAAAAGGGGACCAACAAAACACCAAAATAAGTGCCAACGGGCACAACAACAACAAGCAGATTTTTTGGTAACAAGGAGGGGAGCAGCTTGAACATAAACAATGGGCCCTAGACAGGAATAGAGTTGGATTCTACACTTCAAATAGGTTCTGAAGGACAGATTGTTGCTGTCTATGGGCTTCTGTCAGCTCCAGATAGAAGGTTAAGGCTCTTTTGCAGTCCAAGCTGTGCTGGGCTTGTTTGCCTTGCTGTGAAAGGGGCCTAGGAAAGAATGTTGGCAGGCCAATTGATTAGTTAAGATGGAAGTCTGACACCACCTTAAGCAGAAACTTAGGGTGTGTACATAAGACCACCCTATCATGGAAAAACATAGTGTAAGATGTATAAGTTACTAAGGCCTGGAGCTTGCTGATTCTGCGTGCTGAAGTGACTGCCACTAAAAATATGATCTTCCAGATCAGGTACTTCAAGTCACAGGAGTGCAGCGGTTCAAAGGGAGCTTTCATCAGTTGAGCTAACATCCCATTGAGGTCCCAAGATACAGCAGGAGGCCTTAAGAGAGGCTTCAACTGAAGCAGCCCCCGCATAAAATGTACAACTATAGGCTGTACAGAGATGGGTGTACTATCTCCCCCACCTTGGTATTGTGCTTAGATGAACTCTAATGGAGTTGGTCTTCAAACCAGCTTCCAACAGGTGTAGAAGGTAATCATGCAGTTTTGTGGGGAGCAGGAAAATGGATCTAGGACCTTCTGCTCACACCACACGGAAAACCTTCTCCACTTCAATCCATAGGACTTTCTAATGGAAGGCTTTCTGGAAGCCATCGGGACCTGAGACACATCTTCCAAGAGATTCAGCAGTTGCAATATTAACCTCTCAACATCCAAGCTATAAGTGACAGGGACTAGAGGTTGGGATATCGCAACCTGCATCGATCATGTGGATGAGATTTGGGGAATTCCCCAGCATGATTGGTTTCCAGATGGACATCTCCCTGAGGAATGGAAACCAGACCTATCTTGGCCAATGAGGGGCTTATGAGGATCATAGTCCCTTTGTTCTCACAAAGCTTCAAGCAAGTCTTTTTGCTACCAGTGGTCTGAGGATACTCTGGACCACTGATTCGCAAAGAACTGCAGTCTTCCTTCGACCAGCAGATCCGTTGCCTCAGGTACAAGCGACCAGGCTATGCTCTCTATTATTCAGTCAAAATCCCATCCCTGGAGCTGACTGAGGCACTGGCTGGGGCTTTGGGGCTCTTTCTTGCCTGGAACAGCCACAGGAGCCCTGGTGAGACTGACAGAAATGAGGAGGGTGGAGGATAGTACTTCCTTGGATGGAAGAAGGACTTCCTCGGCTCTAACCTCACCACCTACTGGATGAGGAGGGCAGGTCAGGAGTGCTGGTGGAGAGCTGCTGAAGGGTTGCATGTTGGTCCAAGATTTGGGCCACCGCATCCTTAACTTTATCTCTGAAGAGATTCTCTCTTATGTATGGCACGTCTGCAAGTCACTGTTGCACCTCTGGTCTGAGATCCAACTGCACAGGACCTCTATGCTATCTTGAAAACATTGTAGGTCAAGTGGACCTTGCGTTTCTGTACTTCAGACCCTTACGCACCAGTGATAGGAGTGTATCTTGCTGCTGCTGAGGCAGTTGCTTGGCAACATCCTGCACCTGCTTCCAGATGTCCCACATATATTGGCTCATGTAGAACTGGTAGGCAGACATGCAGACAATAAGTATAGTGCCCTAGAACACCTTCCTCCCAAGGGCATCCATCACTCGATTATCCTTCCTTGGGGGAACAGAGGAATAGGTCCAAGAGCACTTGATCTTCTTGAGAGTGGATTCGATGACCACCAATTGGTGAGGTAGCTGACGCTTGTCAAATTCAAGAGCCTTTTAGACAAGATATACCACAAACGACTTCCTGTTCACTGGAGACACTGTGAAGGGGTGTTCCCACAACCTCAACAGTAACTCCACAAGGATCTCTTGTACTGGGACTGCCACAATCTCCTTGGGAGGCTCCGTGCACTGGAGGAAATCAAGTATTTTGTGCCTGGTATCTTCTTCAGTCATCAAATGAAAGGGGATGGCCTCAGCCATCAACCAAACATGGTCCTCTGGTGGGGACTTCCTCCACTCCTCTGGGGAGATGGAGCTGAGGGAAAACCATTGGAAGATTTGTCAAATCCATGGATGAGTCATTCCCCCAGGGGTCATAGGTGCCCTCATCCCCACTGTAATCGACAAGGGACGGAGGCCTCAGCCAGTGGAACTGGACATGGGGCCTCAGGCCCTGGTGTCTTCTCCAGCCTTAGGGGAGCTTCCTCCTTCGAGGAACTGGCAACGACGACTGGATCACCAAGTGGAGGGGTGATGCCCTTCAGGGCATTGATGCTGCCCTGGGAGCCAACATCAATTGGGTTAGTAAGATGCCAATAAGCGCCTGCAGGGATTCCAGCAGCGGCTCAAGGAGCAATGGTATTTGTGTTGGTGCCATTGGTTCTGTGACTCTGAAGTTGTGCTTCACTTTCTTGACAACAAGATGCACATGCCTCTCCAATTCCTCCTCAAACAACACCAATGACAAAACAGGCTGGGATGCAGGAGGTTTAACCAGATCCTCTTTGGAACCAAGAGGAGGATCGGTGGCTGGCATCGGGACTGATGAAGTCTGTTGTATACCTCTGGCATTGACGGAGAACTGGATTTCCTCACCATGGGGTCGCTTCAAGAGCATCACAGCATAAGCTGGTGAATCCTTGTGCCTGGCACTGTGCATTGACTGGGACTGATGTGATGTTTATTTGGCTTCTCTTGATGCTTGGAATGGTCCTTCCCTGGTACTGAGGCTGACAAACTTGATGTTCTCAACCTGGAAGAATCTGACGATGGCCAATCACCGACTTCCCTTTTTAGACAACAACCTTGATGGAAATAAAGGCCCCGCCAATGTCAAAGGCTTGGTGTCCATTGGTGTGGCTCCGAGATACTTCGATGCCAATGCTGCCAATGCCGTTAGATCGGTCTTCACTATCCCGAAGAGACACTCCATCTTGTCGAGCATGACCTTAGGTCCCTTCGGGGTCAACTGCAATCCCTGACATTGTGAGATGCCTCAAGGCAGAGGACACATTTATCATGGAGGTTCGTAATAGACATGGTCCTCATACACCTGGGGCACTGCTTAAAATCTGAAGTTGACATTTCTTCACAAAATAATAGGGTCGTCAGATCGAAATCGATGGTGGTGGCTGTCAGTGGCCGAAGGACACTGAGCGCACCACTGCCCCTGGGGTATCAATAATGAAAGTAAACTTACCGATAAATGTTGAAAACCTATCTAGGACACTAATGGAAGAACTGGGGGACCCCTCATCGACCATGAGAGGCAGCAAAAAAGAATTGTGAAAAAATTTGAAATTGAAAAAATAGGCCAAAAAGTTGCCAAAGTGAGACTTTCACCCGACTACAAGACAACAGACTCCACGGAAAAGAAAAGACTGAAAGGGACCCTGCATGGACTCCTGGTATATTCCATGCCAGAGCAATGAGGCTTAATCAAAGTTCTAGAAACTTTGACAGAAGTTTTCTGTGTCGGACTCCATCTGATGATGTCATCCATGTGAGAGGACTGCCATCCTGCTTGTTTTTGGAGAAGAAATAGAAATGTCCATGAGACTGTATTAGAGACACAGGAATAGGAAAAGGGCAGGTTCAGATCTAGATATGCTTAGTTAATAATTTAACAATATAGGATTATTAATACACATGTCCAGGTAAGCAAGAATTAAAGAAAACGTATAGATATACAGGAGTTAGACGCTAATCTGGGTACAAGAGAAAAAACTTCTCATAGAAACATAGAATTTGATGGCAGATAAAGTCTGTAAGATCTATCTAGTCTGTCCAATTTCCTTCTTGGTACAGTGCTGAATACCCCCCCTTGATTTCCTGCTTTACTCTCACATCCTTGTATATAGGGATCCTCTGGGCCTATTCCAGGCTTTCTTTAATTCTTTTACTATTTTGGCCTCCATCCTCTCCACTGAGAGGCTGCTCCATGCATACAGCATCTTTTCAATTTACAAGAAGCCTGGGAGAGGCAGTGGAAAACTCTTCAGTGTAAAAGATTTATTTTTAGTATATTGTATTTCGCATAACTGTTTGTTTAACTTGAACTTGTACATATTAGATGAAAAAATAACTCAGATCAAGGGGAAAGCCATCTAAAATTGTTCGAATTTAAAAATATCTTTCACACAACTCCTATAGAACTTGGAACCAGAGTAATGGTGTTCACTAATTTACATCCACGCCTCTCGCCATGCACTGGGCCCCAAGTGGTATCAGAGACGCCCACCTTAGGTTTCATTCATATGCCAGTTCACTGTATCCACACAGAACACTAATTTTATTCAAAAATGTATATAACTATTCTGAAGTAATTTGTAGATACATATGAACAAATGAAACTAGAAAAACTTTTTAGGAAAAAGAAAATTAACTCGTCTTAAGATGACGCGCCGTTTACAACCTGACAGCTAGCTCCAAAAACAAAACACCGGACATGAGCTCACGTTCTGACGGACAGCGCTGCCTGCCACAGAGCTGTGTATGTGTGTGTGGGAGGGGTCTCGGTACTGGAATAGAAGGGGATGCTGCAGGGTGAGACTGAGGGGCATTGGCAGAGCTGTGTATGTGTGTGTGGGAGGGGTCTCGGTACTGGAATAGAAGGGGATGCTGCAGGGCGGGACTGAGGTGCATTGGCAGAGCTGTGTATGTGTGTGTGGGAGGGGTCTCGGTACTGGAATAGAAGGGGATGCTCCAGGGCGGGACTGAGGTGCATTGGCAGAGCTGTGTATGTGTGTGTGGGAGGGGTCTCGGTACTGGAATAGAAGGGGATGCTGCAGGGCGGGACTGAGGTGCATTGGCAGAGCTGTGTATGTGTGTGTGGGAGGGGTCTCGGTACTGGAATAGAAGGGGATGCTGCAGGGCGGGACTGAGGTGCATTGGCAGAGCTGTGTATGTGTGTGTGGGAGGGGTCTCGGTACTGGAATAGAAGGGGATGCTGCAGGGCGGGACTGAGGGGCATTGGCAGAGCTGTGTATGTGTGTGTGGGAGGGGTCTCGGTACTGGAATAGAAGGGGATGCTGTAGGACGGGACTGAGGGGCATTGGCAGGGCTGTGTGTGTGTGTGTGGGAGGGGTCTCGGTACTGGAATAGAAGGGGATGCTGCAGGGCGGGACTGTGGGGCATTGGCAGGGCTGTGTCTGTGTGTGTGGGAAGGGTCTCGGTACTGGAATAGAAGGGGATGCTGCAGGGCAGGACTGAGGGGCATTGGCAGAGCTGTGTATGTGTGTGTGGGAGGGGTCTCTGTACTGGAATAGAAGGGGATGCTGCAGGGCGGGACTGAGGGGCATTGGCAGAGCTGTGTATGTGTGTGTGGGAGGGGTCTCGGTACTGGAATAGAAGGGGATGCTGCAGGGCAGGACTGAGGGGCATTGGCAGAGCTGTGTATGTGTGTGTGGGAGGGGTCTCGGTACTGGAATAGAAGGGGATGCTGCAGGGCGGGACTGAGGGGCATTGGCAGAGCTGTGTATGTGTGGGTGGGAGGGGTCTCGGTACTGGAATAGAAGGAGATGCTGCAGGGCGGGACTGAGGGGCATTGGCAGAGCTGTGTGTGTGTGTGTGGGAGGGGTCTTGGTACTGGAATAGAAGGGGATGCTGCAGGGCGGGGCTGAGGGGCATTGGCAGAGCCATGTATGTGTGTGTGGGAGGGGTCTCGGTACTGGAATAGAAGGGGATGCTGCAGGGCGGGACTGAGGGGCATTGGCAGAGCTGTGTATGTGTGTGTGGGAGGGGTCTCGGTACTGGAATAGAAGGGGATGCTGCAGGACGGGACTGAGGGGCATTGGCAGAGCTCTGTATGTGTGTGTGGGAGGGGTCTTGGTACTGGAATAGAAGGGGATGCTGCAGGGCGGGGCTGAGGGGCATTGGCAGAGCCATGTATGTGTGTGTGGGAGGGGTCTCGGTACTGGAATAGAAGGGGATGCTGCAGGGCGGGACTGAGGGGCATTGGCAGAGCTCTGTATGTGTGTGTGGGAGGGGTCTCGGTACTGGAATAGAAGGGGATGCTGCAGGGCGGGACTGAGGGGCATTGGCAGAGTTGTGTATGTGTGGGTGGGAGGGGTCTCGGTACTGGAATAGAAGGGGATGCTGCAGGGCGGGACTGAGGGGCATTGGCAGAGCTGTGTATGTGTGTGTGGGAGGGGTCTCGGTACTGGAATAGAAGGGGATGCTGCAGGGCGGGACTGAGGGGCATTGGCAGAGCTGTGTATGTGTGTGTGGGAGGGGTCTCGGTACTGGAATAGAAGGGGATGCTGCAGGGCGGGACTGAGGGGCATTGGTAGAGCTGTGTATGTGTGGGTGGGAGGGGTCTCGGTACTGGAATAGAAGGGGATGCTGCAGGGCGGGACTGAGGGGCATTGGCAGAGCTGTGTATGTGTGTGTGGGAGGGGTCTCGGTACTGGAATAGAAGGGGATGCTGCAGGGCGGGACTGAGGGGCATTGGCAGAGCTGTGTATGTGTGTGTGGGAGGGGTCTCGGTACTGGAATAGAAGGGGATGCTGCAGGGCGGGACTGAGGGGCATTGGCAGAGCTGTGTATGTGTGTGTGGGAGGGGTCTCGGTACTGGAATAGAAGGGGATGCTGCAGGGCGGGACTGAGGGGCATTGGCAGGGCTGTGTATGTGTGTGTGGGAGGGGTCTCGGTACTGGAATAGAAGGGGATGCTGCAGGGCGGGACTGAGGGGCATTGGCAGGGCTGTGTATGTGTGTGTGGGAGGGGTCTCGGTACTGGAATAGAAGGGGATGCTGCAGGGCAGGGCTGAGGGGCATTGGCAGAGCTGTGTATGTGTGTGTGGGAGGGGTCTCGGTACTGGAATAGAAGGGGATGCTGCAGGGCGGGACTGAGGGGCATTGGCAGGGCTGTGTATGTGTGTGTGGGAGGGTTCTCGGTACTGGAATAGAAGGGGATGCTGCAGGGCGGGACTGAGGGGCATTGGCAGAGCTGTGTATGTGTGTGTGGGAGGGGTCTCGGTACTGGAATAGAAGGGGATGCTGCAGGGCGGGACTGAGGGGCATTGGCAGAGCTGTGTATGTGTGTGTGGGAGGGGTCTCGGTACTGGAATAGAAGGGGATGCTGCAGGGCAGGGCTGAGGGGCATTGGCAGAGCTGTGTATGTGTGTGTGGGAGGGGTCTCGGTACTGGAATAGAAGGGGATGCTGCAGGGCAGGTTTGAGGGGCATTGGCAGAGCTGTGTATGTGTGTGTGGGAGGGGTCTCTGTACTGGAATAGAAGGGGATGCTGCAGGGCAGGACTGAGGGGCATTGGCAGAGCTGTGTATGTGTGTGTGGGAGGGGTCTCGGTACTGGAATAGAAGGGGATGCTGCAGGGTGAGACTGAGGGGCATTGGCAGAGCTGTGTATGTGTGTGTGGGAGGGGTCTCTGTACTGGAATAGAAGGGGATGCTGCAGGGCGGGACTGAGGGGCATTGGCAGAGCCGTGTATGTGTGTGTGGGAGGGGTCTCGGTACTGGAATAGAAGGGGATGCTGCAGGGCGGGACTGAGGGGCATTGGCAGAGCTGTGTATGTGTGTGTGGGAGGGGTCTCGGTACTGGAATAGAAGGGGATGCTGCAGGGCGGGACTGAGGGGCATTGGCAGAGCTGTGTATGTGTGTGTGGGAGGGGTCTCGGTACTGGAATAGAAGGGGGATGCTGCAGGGCAGGGCTGAGGGGCATTGGCAGAGCTGTGTATGTGTGTGTGGGAGGGGTCTCGGTACTGGAATAGAAGGGGATGCTGCAGGGCAGGTTTGAGGGGCATTGGCAGAGCTGTGTATGTGTGTGTGGGAGGGGTCTCTGTACTGGAATAGAAGGGGATGCTGCAGGGCGGGACTGAGGGGCATTGGCAGAGCTGTGTATGTGTGGGTGGGAGGGGTCTTGGTACTGGAATAGAAGGGGATGCTGCAGGGCGGGACTGAGAGGAATTGGCAGAGCTGTGTATGTGTGTGTGGGAGGGGTCTCGGTACTGGAATAGAAGGGGATGCTGCAGGGCGGGACTGAGGGGCATTGGTAGAGCTGTGTATGTGTGTGTGGGAGGGGTCTCGGTACTGGAATAGAAGGGGATGCTGCAGGGCGGGACTGAGGTGCATTGGCAGAGCTGTGTATGTGTGTGTGGGAGGGGTCTCGGTACTGGAATAGAAGGGGATGCTGCAGGACGGGACTGAGGGGCATTGGCAGGGCTGTGTGTGTGTGTGTGGGAGGGGTCTCGGTACTGGAATAGAAGGGGATGCTGCAGGGCGGGACTGTGGAGCATTGGCAGGGCTGTGTCTGTGTGTGTGGGAAGGGTCTCGGTGCTGGAATAGAAGGGGATGCTGCAGGGCAGGACTGAGGGGCATTGGCAGAGCCATGTATGTGTGTGTGGGAGGGGTCTCGGTACTGGAATAGAAGGGGGTGCTGCAGGGCGAGACTGAGGGGCATTGGCAGAGCTGTGTATGTGTGTGTGGGAGGGGTCTCGGTACTGGAATAGAAGGGGATGCTGCAGGGCGGGACTGAGGGGCATTGGCAGAGCTGTGTATGTGTGTGTGGGAGGGGTCTCGGTACTGGAATAGAAGGGGATGCTGCAGGGCGGGACTGAGGGGCATTGGCAGGGCCGTGTATGTGTGTGTGGGAGGGGTCTCGGTACTGGAATAGAAGGGGATGCTGCAGGGCGGGACTGAGGGGCATTGGCAGGGCCGTGTATGTGTGTGTGGGAGGGGTCTCGGTACTGGAATAGAAGGGGATGCTGCAGGGCGAGACTGAGGGGCATTGGCAGAGCTGTGTGTGTGTGTGTGGGAGGGGTCTTGGTACTGGAATAGAAGGGGATGCTGCAGGGCGGGGCTGAGGGGCATTGGCAGAGCTGTGTATGTGTGTGTGTGGGAGGGGTCTCGGTAGTGGAATAGAAGGGGATGCTGCAGGGCGGGACTGAGGGGCATTGGCAGAGCTGTGTATGTGTGTGTGTGGGAGGGGTCTCGGTAGTGGAATAGAAGGGGATGCTGCAGGGCGGGACTGAGGGGCATTGGCAGAGCTGTGTATGTGTGTGTGGGAGGGGTCTCGGTACTGGAATAGAAGGGGGATGCTGCAGGGCGGGACTGAGGGGCATTGGCAGAGCTGTGTATGTGTGTGTGGGAGGGGTCTCGGTACTGGAATAGAAGGGGATGCTGCAGGGCGGGACTGAGGGGCATTGGCAGAGCTGTGTATGTGTGTGTGGGAGGGGTCTCGGTAGTGGAATAGAAGGGGATGCTGCAGGGCGGGACTGAGGGGCATTGGCAGAGCTGTGTATGTGTGTGTGGGAGGGGTCTCGGTACTGGAATAGAAGGGGATGCTGCAGGGCGGGACTGAGGGGCATTGGCAGAGCTGTGTATGTCTGTGTGGGAGGGGGTCTCGGTACTGGAATAGAAGGGGATGCTGCAGGGCGGGACTGAGGGGCATTGGCAGAGCTGTGTATGTGTGTGTGGGAGGGGTCTTGGTACTGGAATAGAAGGGGATGCTGCAGGGCGGGACTGAGGGGCATTGGCAGAGCTGTGTATGTGTGTGTGTGGGAGGGGTCTCGGTAGTGGAATAGAAGGGGATGCTGCAGGGCGGGGACTGAGGGGCATTGGCAGAGCTGTGTATGTGTGTGTGTGGGAGGGGTCTCGGTAGTGCAATAGAAGGGGATGCTGCAGGGCGGGACTGAGGGGCATTGGCAGAGCTGTGTATGTGTGTGTGGGAGGGGTCTCGGTACTGGAATAGAAGGGGATGCTGCAGGGCGGGACTGAGGGGCATTGGCAGAGCTCTGTATGTGTGTGTGGGAGGGGTCTTGGTACTGGAATAGAAGGGGATGCTGCAGGGCGGGGCTGAGGGGCATTGGCAGAGCTGTGTATGTGTGTGTGGGAGGGGTCTCGGTACTGGAATAGAAGGGGATGCTGCAGGGCAGGACTGAGGGGCATTGGCAGAGCTGTGTATGTGTGTGTGGGAGGGGTCTCGGTACTGGAATAGAAGAGGATGCTGCAGGGCAGGACTGAGGGGCATTGGCAGAGCTGTGTATGTGTGTGTGGGAGGGGTCTCGGTACTGGAATAGAAGAGGATGCTGCAGGGCAGGATTGAAGGGTATTGGCAGAACTGTGGGGTCGGGGGGGGGGGGGCTGTCTCAGTACTCAAATAGCCAGGGGGGAGAGGGTGCTGCAGGTCAGGTTTGAGGGGCATTGGGAGAGCTGTGTGGGGGAGGTCCTGTACTGGAATAGCAGGGGGTGCTGCAGGTCAGAACTAAAGCTCATTGGCAGAGCTATAAGGAGAGGAAAGCTTGCACAACACCTGCCCTTGCTATTGCTAGTATTATCCTACACTATTCATTTTTCACCAGTTACAGGCATCATAGTTGGACTGCTTTGAAACTGTCCTACTGGATTCAGGCATGAGGGAAGGTGAAATCTTGTCTTATTTACTCTGTCCATCACAGCTTCCAGAGATATCTGCTGTTTTCTGACCAGTGCTGAATCTGAAATGATGAAGTTGATTTGTGTGCTCCCTGCATTAATGAGCACAGTTTGGGCAAAGAAGCCAGCTCCACCCCTTGGTGTGCAGAGTGGACCAATGCGAGGAGGAGAAATTGAAGCAGTGAGGTTTTAGAAACCCCATCAGTGGAGGAATGGCACTTTTACAGCAGGGCTATTCAGTCAAACACTGATCCATAGAGCTCAGAGAACAGAGGAGCTATTGGGAAGGAAAATTACTGTAATCACAGGATCTCAGGGCTTATTGCGCCCACTGCACCACTTACAATCGGTATGTTTATCCCTCCTTTACCTGGCCTCCTTCCTTCTTTCTTTTACTCTTGTTTTTTTTTTTTTGTCCTGCCCTTGTCTCCCTCTCTTTACCTTTTCCATGTCTGCCTGTTACCTTCTTTCCGTTTCCCCATTTCATTTTCTCCCTTTTCTTTTTCTCTCCCACTCTCTTCCATTTCTCTCTTCTTTTCTATTTGTTTTCCTTTCTATTCCCCCTCCATTTCTCTGTCTCTTGCCTCTTTTCCTCGCCACTTTTGCACAGAAATGACTGTCTCCCCTGGAGTGTTAATAGGTGATTGTCTCCTGATTAACCCTTCATGATACAAATTTACCGTCCTGTGACTGCAGATGAATGAACTCTTTTATTGGGTTTATTTTTGCAAGTGAGTTTGTTTTTTTTTTCGTTGTTGCTGTTGTTTTTCGTCTTCTTTCTTTCCAGGTTTAGAAATCTGTTGGCTTCTTTTAAAAAAAGGTGGTTTGAAAGCAGGAAATATTCTAGGGAACTTCAGAGAAACCGGGATCAGTTGAGGGGGTGTTTTTAAGAGTTGTGAGCCAAGCTCTGGGCTCTTCCTGGATGAGACAGAAAAGTTTTTGTTAAATATTTTCATTACATAACGGGCACAAATTATTTTGGTCTTTCCTGATTTTATGCTTAACGATGTCATTCCTTTGCCTTTTTTTTTACATAGCTTGATAAAAACTATCACCAGCTTCTAGTTTGGAGAAAGGCAGTATAATCAAATTTAATAAATGATATAATAACAATAATAATCTTAAGAAGAAATATTTTTTTGTTCCTTAAACATGCATATCCAATTTAATGGGGTGGATTTTCTGTTACTTCTCCTCAGTTTGCCTGGCAGGTAGTGTTGTAACCTTTACCGGGTCAGTAAACTATGTCACAGATTATTTAGTGAGACTATGCTGGTGACTACACTGTATTATCATTGGTGACGCTTTGTCATAAAATGTCCATCTCTAGGGCTTTGCCAGGGTCTACTTGCAGAATTTCACCTGGTCCAAAGCCATAAAACACGGATCGATGGACTATAGAGACTGTTCCAGTATCTCAAGGAGTCTGATCTGTCTTGGTTTCTCCTACTTCAGAGCGTCCCTTCAGAATTTTGATTCATTTTTCATGTAAAACTTGTGCCTAGGATTTAAAAATCACAGTCAGGGGTATTCTTTAGCAGTGGGGTGCAGAGTAATTAAAAAGGAAAGTGAACTAGTTGGAGTTTCCTTTTTTTTTTTTTTTTTAATTTTGAGTAAATAATTCCTGTACTAAAATCTAAAGGCGTTGCAAAACAGAGAAAAGCAGCTGTATAATGCGGCTACCTTTACTGAGAAAATGGCAGTTACCTGCTACCAGCTTCTTATCCAGGGGCTCTCGCCAGCTCTGCTCCTCTCGGCGAGATGTTTTCTCTTTTCATAAAGTCATGTAACGAGGGGATCCCGAGAGCCCCTCCAGTACATCAGTGGGAAATGCCAGAGGCCAGATTTACCAGGCATAAACTGACTGTAACAACTCGCTGAACCTTACCTGCTGATGTGGCAGGTTTTGAAAAAACAATTTTCGATGAAGTTTTAAGGGAAAAAAAAAAAAAAAAAGCCATCCCCTAAATCAGGCTGGCGCTTTTGGCAGCAGAGCTGAATCAAATCATTGTAATTGCTGTAACACTAGCGAACCATGTCTTCAACCGGGGGTATCTGGCAACAGGGGCAGCTATCTCATAATAACACCCAGTCCTCCGGGCACTATAGTTTTAAAAAGTAACTTTTTCAACCCTGGGCATGGATGAATGAAAAACTCATTCCTAATCCCCTACTTTTAACCACTAGCAAGATTCAGCAAGCTCCATGAAGTAGTCAACTTGGTAACTTATATATATATATATCACGTTTTTTTTTTCTCCTCTAGTTCCTCGGGCGGGTCTCCGCAGGAGGGGGGCAGAGAGGAGCCTGTACAGTTTGGGACCATGGCTGACGAGCAGAGCCTCTCCGAGGTGGAACTGAGCCCCGGCAGCTCCGAGGACCCCCGCGACGCCCCGCTGAGCCCGGACGGGCCCTGCGGCCACCCCAGCCCGGGTAAGGTGAAGAAGGAGCAGCGGGAGCCGGAGCCTGAGGACGAGAAGTTCCCCGTGTGCATCCGTGAGGCGGTCAGCCAGGTACTGAGTGGCTACGACTGGACGCTGGTGCCCATGCCCGTGCGTGCCAGTGGCAGCAGCAAGTCCAAGCCGCACGTCAAGCGGCCCATGAACGCCTTCATGGTGTGGGCCCAGGCGGCGCGCCGCAAGCTGGCAGACCAGTACCCCCACCTGCACAACGCCGAGCTCAGCAAGACCCTGGGCAAGCTCTGGAGGTGAGCACGCCGGGCATCGGAAGGGAAGGGCAAATCTGTGTGTGTGTGTGTGCCCCTGACGGGGAACCCGAATGCAGACCATCTCCCTTCTCTCTCTCCCTCCCTCTCTTCCTGACTTCTCTTCCCGCTTTCTCTCTCCTTTTCCCTCGTCTCCTTTCTCTTTTCCCTTTTTCTCCATCCTCCCTCTTTCTGCTCCCTTCTTGGTTTCAGAATCAAGAAACGT
Source organism: Rhinatrema bivittatum (assembly GCF_901001135.1). Classification (NCBI taxonomy): domain Eukaryota; kingdom Metazoa; phylum Chordata; class Amphibia; order Gymnophiona; family Rhinatrematidae; genus Rhinatrema; species Rhinatrema bivittatum. The sequence continues at coordinate 413,885,929 of NC_042616.1, read as the reverse complement.
TATTGGCATTCTCTCTTTCCTCTTTCTCCTTCCCCATCTCATTTTCTCTCTCTCTCTCTTCTGTCTCCTGCAACTCCATCAGTGTCGTCACTTTATCTCTTGTAGGTTCTTTTTTCTCTCTTTCTTTTGCTAAAATCCCTCTCATCTACAGTCTCATTTTTCAGTTTCTTTCTAACTCTTACCTTGCTCTCTTTCCTCTTGCCCTTTTGCTATCTCTTTTCTTTCCCTGCCTCAGAATTATCAACTTTTTTTAACTCTTTCCCTGTCAATTTTTTCTCTCTCTCTCTGCCTTCTCTTGTTTTATCTTGCACAACATATCACCTTTCAGTGCAGATTTTGTATTTCATAATCAATTCTTTAAATTTTCTTCAGCTGGAAAATTCCAGAAATATTTTCCTTCAGCAAATGAAAAAATAATCTTAAAACCCAGAACACTGTTGATGTGATCTGAAAATTCATGAATCTTAGAAGCTGACCTTCCACAGGCTCCTCCATCTCTGCTTTGCCTGACAGGAGGAAGATATACATGGAAACATGGTTCTCTTCTACTAATACACGTTAATAATGCTGAGAACGACGTGTATAATGGGAATCGCTGATTACTCCAACATACAGTATTCAATACCAACTATGTTCCCCCCAATTATAATTAGACGGTCAAAAATATGCATCTAATTATAAGTTATTGAATTGGGGGGAACACAGTTGGTATTGAATACTGTAACATGGTTCCCTTGCCATCTGATTACCCCTCAACCCAAGAAGCAGTCAGAAGGGGGAAAAAAATGACTCTATCCCAGTGTCTATCTGGTGATTTGATGGCTAACACCATGGCCTCTCACCTGGGATATCCAAGCTTGGAAATGACCTTGTGATTCCCAAGCCATAAGCCAAGGCTCGGAGTATTGCAGAATTGATGTGTTCAGCCTTGGGGGAGAAAGATGCAATCTGTAGCAATCCTAGAGCAGCCCCTGGTGGTGCTATGACAGACAATCTTAAAGAGTCTCTCATCCCTCTCCACCACTAAGGTCACACTCTGGTGGGACAGAGCAGTGGGAAAAATCAAACCAAGATTGATTTTACTTTCCCTCTTTTCCCTGCCTGTGTGCGTATTTTCTGCAGTGTAACGCTCCTGTGTGGCCCTTTCTGTGCAATCAGGTACCACAAGGACTCAGGAGACAGGGGTGTGGGGCTGTGGCAAGACAACCGAAGGACAGGGCCTGGAGGCTGATCAAAGCCAAACAAGCAAAATCTCCCACCTTGATACCTGGGTCTTATTCCTTTTCAGCTCTCTAGAAGTAATAGTCCCAGGAAACTCAGAACAGCTGGGGTGATGGGTCTGGGAGTTACTGTAGATACTTGATTAGAGGCACAGGTTGAGCAGGCACAGAGAGTTTTCTGAACACAAGGAATATCTAAAAGGTTGAAAGATGAGGCAATCATAAATCATATTTCATGTATATCTTTCTGTTAAGTATTATCATTACAATACAAATCCTAATGTTCCATTCATGAATTAATGGTCAATATCCCAGGGTTTTCTGGAGAACTAGTCCCACATGCTGATCCACATGCTGATCATGTCTGAAAAATATTTCAGGGGATTATTCTAATGGTTCTCTCTTACTAGCAAAATTCACTTTCCTCTCCTATATTAATATCTGCTTCAGAAGAAGTTAAAAGAAAAAGCCATATACTATAATAATGTATTCTGTAAGAGTTTTTTTGGGATGGGAGGGGCTTGCATTTTGCTTTAGTGTAAAAGGAAGAAGCTTGTTTGTCCCTTCCCCGAATTTTGCCCATAGTCAAACAGCAACTGACTTGCTACAGGAGACTAGTGAAGGTCCCTGTCTCATCTCTGCCACTCCCTGCAGGTGAACATCTCTCGTCTTTGTGCTGCTTTTGCCAAGTTTTTATCACCTCTCATGAATCCTGTAGCATGCAGTGAAATTCCAAATCAGTCCTAGAGATGATTATAAATTCCTTTGGACTCTGATCTGGAATGGTCCTCTATAGTCTCACTGCCATCATTTGTCTCCTACCAAAAACTTCTCTATCTTCTTTTGCTGTTCCACTACAGTTCTGGGGCAGGCACTTCTTTGTTGTGGATGTGCAATGTTTTTTTTATTTTATTTTTGGCAGAGCTGGTATTTGGCAGTCCTTCTGTATATTGTATAAACCTTGCTGTGTCACTGACTCTCAGTGTGTCCTTGGAAAATTCACCTTGGGGTCCATTTTTAGCCGCTGTCTGGCCAGCAAAGTTAGCTAGATAAAGTTATCCAGCTAATTTTGTCAGGATATTCAGCGGCATGGCAGCGCAGCTGAATATACCCACTATCTTAAGCCGGCTAACTTTAGAACTGCCCTATGACTCAAGCCGAGTTAGCCAGATAAGTCATTCAGCTAACTCCATCCCGGAACGTCTCCAGCTAAATTTTATTATCTTCTTAGCCGAATACCTCAGAGGCAGTCGGCCAGTGGGGATTTTCAAATCTTTCCATTTGTTCAGTCAAGTCCAAATTGAATATTGGCCCTCCTTACCTCCCCATGCCTCGGCTAATCTAGTTGTATCTGGATGTTAACGTTAACGAAATCATTCCTTCCGTCTGTTGCCCGGTAGTGTGGAAGCCTTGATACGAACATCCACTCCCAAGGTGGCGGCATGACCTGACAAGCAAGAACTGTAAAATGCATTGGGATTCTGTCTGTGTGAAAGGCACCATTCAAATCTGCTTTTCCACTCAGTCCCTGCTCATGAGCACTGCACTATGCTAAAACTACTCATTTTCACCAATGGCTGTCTCTCTCTCAGCAAAATTACAGTTACAACAAATCATTTGATTTTGGGTTTAATTAAAGTGCAGTAGGAATCGGGCAGCAAAGGCGACACACCTGGTCCAGAGAATCTTTGTTCAAGTGAAGTTTTTTGTTCCACGGTAACAGTTAGAGAAGGGATGAAAACTCACAATCGAGAGTCACAGTCGTAACCCCCCTTCTCTTCCCCTGCCCGCCCCCTACCCTCCTCCTGCTTCCCACCGCCCACGATCCAGGGATTCCACGACAGTGGGCTTCGTGGGATCCTATCACTGCGCATCATGAGAGCAAGTTCCTGGAAATTCACAGCAAACGTGGCAAAACCCCAGGCAGGATGGAGGACTTGATTCAGGTGCCTTGTGAGCCGTGCGTGTGTGAAAGAGGTCGTGAATCGAGAGCGTACAGGAAAACACTGCACGGCACGAGAAAAGGAAAAGAGCAGTGCGTTTCAGAGACCCCTGCACATAAATCTGTGCACTGCGTGGCAAATGAAGACTTTTTTTTTTTTGCATGCATAGTCCACAAAACGTTAGATGGAACATTGGACTTGAGAGGCTTTTTTTTTATTTCAGTTTTCAGGGTTCCTCGGGCTACAATCCCCGTCCAAGAGAGCTCTCCCCCAGAAGAAAATTCCCTGGATTTTTACAAGATTGTTTTATATCCATCTTTGGTTACGATCAGCTAACAAAATATGGTAATGAGGGAGTAGGAAAAGGTAAAGCTAATGCTCAAAATAAAGCAGCCAGGATGGCAGGATTCTGACAGGTAAAGGCAGCTGGGATACTTACAGCAACTGAGTGAGAGCAAGAACTGTAGCAGGTCCTCTTCCTTTCCTGCTCTGGATTTCCAAATTCTGTGCAGTAAAAACAGGATAACATAAACAGTGATGACAGATAAAGACCGACTGGCCCACCCAGTCTACCCAGTTCAGATTCTTCCTCACTGGTTCGCTGTCACTTTGTTAGATGATCATATATTGTACATTCCAACACCAGCATTGTTCACCCAACCCTGTCCCTAGTCCTCCCAACCCTGTCCCTAGTCCTGCGTGCTACATCCATCCCCAAGCGTATTTAAATTCCATGACGCTGCTGCCTCTGCCTCCTCCGCTGGTAAAGCCATTTCAGGCCTTGTCCTCTTCCTCTTTGGGTCCTACAAGGCCCATGCTCAATCCAACACCCAGCCCCCCCCCCCCCCCCCCCGGGGTTTTCCCACCAACCTGTGGGGCTGGTTTAAGAAGGTGCATGTGGCAGAGCGCAGGGTTTAACCGGGAATTGGGCGCACATTTTTTTGTGCTCAAACATTAATCCTGATGCCGCGGTTTGGCACACAACAATGTGCGTACAGATTAGCGCCCTCTCATGAAAATCCCATGTTAATGTTGGCGTTGGCTACTTTTCCCCAATGCAGGGAGGTGCGTTGGCTTGCGTTGGGTTTTCTTAGCGCTGGAATCTTAACTCCTAGTCCGAGGTGGAGTAAAGTTTCCGGCGCTATTGTTAGTCTAAGGGCAGACTGCTTTGTGCACAAAAAGCATGTTCTCCACGCTGAAAACTTTTTTTGAGTGCATAAATCATATTTTATGTGTGGAAAATATGATTTGTTAACATAAACCATGTCTTCTGCACACAAAATGTGATGTAGGGAGTGACCCTAAGCTGGGGTTTTTTTTTTAGCACATTTTCTGATTTGTACTGTTTTTCAACTCCTGAAGTATTAGCATATCATTAGCTTACTGCATGGAGTCTTAAAAAAATTAGCTTTTATGTTAGGAATCTGTGCAATGAATGTCAGTGCACAGCTTTAATGCTCAGCTTTTTATATTGGGCTCTCCCAACAGCTACCATGGCCTCATTGACTAACCATTTTTCCCATAGTCACAGAAAGGCAGAAAACCTTAGTAAATCAGGCCCAAAACGAATGCCTTTATAAAAAGGTGCACTCAGCAGAGCACCCAATTTTATCCACAGTTGTAGGCACATTTTTTGTGCACAAATGTTACTCAGGATGCAGCAAGGAGTTTCGTGCACAAAAAAAGTACGCATGTGAAACTGTGCATCCTGCTTAGCGCCCTCGCATGGAAATCGCATGCAAATGAAAGCACTAACTGTTAATCCCCCAATGCAGAGCTTAACGCAGGTTTTCTTAGCTCTGGAAATGTTACTCCTGGTCAGAGGTGTCAGTCTGGCGGCTGAAGCCGAAGTTCTTATTCTGGGACCTGTAAGCAGGATTTATGCACAGAAAACATGCTTTGCGCACACAAAGCCATATTTTATGTTCACAAATCATGTTTTCTGCACATAAATCGTGTCTGAGAGACTTCCCCCGCTTGCCCACATCAAAATGTACCAGCAGCCTGTGCCGATTGCACATTTTAACTCGGTTTTGTGCGCACATTAGTCAGTCAGCGCACTTTTTAAACTCCCAGTGCCTTAGCATAGCATTAGCTTACTGCATCGGGAGTTTAACATTTTTTTTTTAACCTAATGGTCGGGTTATAACAATGGCTTCTCTGTGCAAGCTACCCAACTTCTTAGAAACCTGATGCAACTGCACCTTTGATGTTAGTGTTGTAACCATGGCCGTTCCGTGCAGGTTACTCCAGCCTTTTTGGAAGCCTAGTGAAGCTATACCACTACTCTCTGCCCCTTAGCTTCTATTCTCCCTCCTTCGGCCCTCTAAGGTTTCATGCGACTGAGCAAAAGCTCATTTCTTCTACCTGTTACCGGCCCCCTACCACCACCACCCACATCTGCCCGAACTTCTGTGCTCTGTTTCTGCTTAAGCATGCTTATATTCTGTCATGCTATTACCTCTTTGATAGGCTATTCCAGGCATCTATACCCTCCCCAGTAAAAAAGCATTTTCTCATGTTTCCTCTGACCCTTCCTCTCTGTCACGTCAGATCATGACCCGTTGTCCTTGTACTTCCTTTTCTATGGAAAATGTCACCTTCTGTGATTTACTGAAGTTTATCAGATATTTGAATGTTTATATCATATCCCTCTTTTTCTTTCATCCAGTGATTACATTTTGAGCAGTGACCTGCGGTTAGGGCCTTCTAGGAATTCGGTGACTTCTTAGCATTAAGATTGCCAATTGGTCGGTTTGTAACCAGTCCGGCCGTTTTTTTTTTCTGGTTGCTAGCAGAAGAGAAAAAGTACTAGCAGAGTTCAATAGAAAGGATATCCAGTGCGGAGTTACAGCCAGGATGTGTGCTCGGGCAGGCACCCCAGCACCCCACTTTCTTCTCCTGCACATGCCTCCTGTAACCCAGGAAACCCTTGTGAGAGGCAAGGGCACTGCTCGGCCTGCCAAAACACACATGGCCCTGCACTGGATTTCTTTTCTATTGCTGCTGTTTCTACACCTGCCATAAGAACATAAGAAATTGCCATGCTGGGTCAGATCAAGGGTCCATCAAGCCGAGCATCCTGTTTCCAACAGAGGCCAAACCAGGCCACAAGAACCTGGCAATTACCTAAACACCAAGAAGATCCCATGCTACTGATGAAATTAATAGCAATGGGTATTCCCTAAGTAAACTTGATTAATAGCAGTTAATGGACTTCTCCAAGAACTTATCCAAACCTTTTTTGAACCCAGCTACATTAACTGCACTAACCACATCCTCTGGCAACAAATTCCAGAGCTTAATTGTGCGTTGAGTGAAAAAAGATTTTTTTTCTGATTAGTCTTATATGTGCTACTTGCTAACTTCATGGAAGGCCCCCTAGTCCTCCTATTATCCGAAAGTGTAAATAACCGATTCACATCTACTTGTTCAAGCCCTCTCATGATTTTAAAGACCTCTATCATATCCCCCCTCAGCCGTCTCTTTTCCAAGCTGAACTGCCCTAATCTCCTCAGTCTTTCCTCATAGGGGAGCTGTTCCATTCCCCTTATCATTTTGGTCGCCCTTCTCTGTACCTTCTCCATCGCAACTATATCTTTTTTGAGATGCGGCGACCAGAATTGTACACAGTATTCAAGGTGCGGTCTCACCATGGAGCGATATAGAGGCATTATGACATTTTCTGTTTTATTAACCATTCCATTCCTAATAATTCTTAACATTCTATTTGCTTTTTTGACTGCTGCAGCACACTGAGCTGACGATTTTAAAGTATTATCCACTATGATGCCTAGATCTTTTTCCTGGGTGGTAGCTCCTAATATGGAACCTAACATCGTGTAACTACAGCAAGGGTTATTTTTCCCTATATGCAACACCTTGCACTTGTCCATAGGGACAGCCATAAATGATAAAGGGGGTGAAACCAGGAAGGGACTGATGCTGCAGGGAAAAGATGCCTGGAAGGGAGCCACTTGGGGAGGGGGATCATGCCAGGGGCATGGGGGGGGGGGGGTGAGAGGAAAGGGAAGGTAACTAGGGGGTGAGTGGAGAGGGAAGGGATTGAATGGTGATTATGCCAGGGAAAAGGGGAAAAGGTAAGGAGAAGGTGATTATCCCAAGGGGATGGGAGGGGTGATGGAAGGGAGTGAAAAATAATTATGCCAGGAGGGTAGGGAGCTGAGAAAATGGAAGGAAAGGTGATTATGCTAGATGGATGAGGAGGAGAGGGTAAAGGAAACTGATTATGCCAGTGGGTAAGAGGGGAGAGAATGGAAGGTGTTTATGGTGGGGGATGTGAGGGAGAGGGGAGGGAAGGGTCGGTAATGCTATGCATTTAGTGACTCCTATATTTTGAATTTCTCTGTATTCTGCTGACTTTGAGTGTCCTAAGCCTCTCTGTAGGGTCTGTGCTACAGGCCCTGCATCATTTTAATGGCTCTTCTCTGAGCCACTTCCATCCTCTCAGTGTCCTTATGAAGGTCAATGAAGTGTGACCAGTACTCAGGTATGGCATTGAGTACAGGCACAGTCTTCTCTCAGTGTAGGCCATGAAAGTGATAAATTGGAACTCCAGTGATAAGGAAACACTTTTTCTGTGATTCCCCTTTGCAAAAAAAATGCTTCACATGTTGTTTTACGTTCCCACAAACTGCAGTAGCCATTATATACAACATGTTCCAAAAGATAGATATAAAAATATATGCAGTTCACTTCTCCGTCTCTGGCACAGATAGGTTATACAAAATCCTCTTTTCTGGATTCCATGTGCTAGAGGTCCACTTCAGAAATCACAAGCTACAGTATCTTCTTTTCCTTGATATCATCAAACTGCCTAAGCCCTGTTCTCAATCATGCCTTTTAGATGAAGAAATATGTAATCTCTCAAGTAATTCTCTCTTGCAAATTTCTTGGGCATTTTGTTAGCAGCTAATGAGAAGGTAACACCATGGGAGCAGGCCTTAGTTTTCCGGAGGACAGAGCAATTTGGACTCCAGTCTTGCTTTTCAGAAAACTTTTATTATTATAATCCTGTTTTGGGGTAGCAGTTAATTACCAACAGGGCCATAAAAGAATGTATAGTTCTTGAGGCTGGCTCCACTTATACAGGCCGATGCAATACCACTGCACTAAAAATGGGCGTCCAAACTGGATGCACTTTTTTTAACGTGCGCACAATCACCTCTCCTGAGCGCTTGATGCAATAGGCAAATGAGCCGCCGCACTAAAAAGGACGCGCGAGGGATAAATTGTGCATCCCTAACACGTCCAAGGAATTGGGTGCCCAGGAAAAGTGGTCATGCGCAGATTAGGAAAACGGTTACTCAATTTTATGAGCATCCATTTTCCTAATCTGTGCACAGCCATGTGTTAGGAAAATAGACACTCGTTAACTGAGCATCCGTTTCTCTAACCTGACCACTGGCAAGACATTATTTTTTTTTTTTTTATGTTACTCCTTTTTTTGGTTCCTCCAACTTCATATTGACAGTATTTGCTGCCTTTCTGTTAACTTTTGGGGCTCCTTAAGACTAAACACCAGCTCCAGGGCTGGCGTTAATATTTGAGGGTAAAAATGTGTGCGTCGGGTGCACATTTATTTTTTACATTGGGGGTAATCGCTAATACCCTCATCAACATGGCATTTACATGTGATAAATGCTATTAGCTATGAGCTGGTTTGGACGTGCGTTTTGGATGCGCTAAACCCCTTATTGTATAAGGGGTTATGGACGTGCATCCAAAATGCGCGTCCAACCGCAGATTAGCTTGTGCGCTAGCCTGAGTGCACGGTATTGCATCGACCTGATAGAGTCTCTTGCACAGTCTCTTTCACCTCAGGGCAGGATTCTTTACCGGATGGGGGAAAGGAATTTTTCCTTCAAGGCCTTGAGTTGCAGGGGCAACATGGACCCTTTAACCAGCACGTAGGGGAAGTATACTTTCTTTTGTCATTGCAAATGATGTAGGCCAAATAAACCATGCAGAAAACTCAGATGAATTGTTCAAAATTAAACTTTACTGTTGGTGTCTTGGTTGAATCAATGGCACAGTTCACATCAGTTCTTTATCCAAGGTGGTCTTTACAGTTCTCAGTCTCTATCTATGCAAAGGGTCTTTTTCTAGGAAAGGGAAAACACTACTTTGCAGGGCTTGGAAAGATGAGATTCCCAGCTGGGCTATGGGAAACTTTATTTGGACAGAAAATCCCCTCCATGTTGGTCAGACAAAAAGATGACACAGTCTCTGCACAGAGTCCCAGTTTTCTCTTTCCCCAGAAGCGAAGACTCCAAATGGGGGTCCACAGACTTAGTTCAGTTTTGATCATACAGTTCTCCAGATGTCCAATCTTTATCTCTCTCTCTTGAATCTTTGATGGAAAAAACTTCCAGTCAGGAACATGCAGCTCTCAGATGTTCCTCTTTCAGGGTAGGAGAAAGGGCAGCAAAACTCTTCCTTCCAGGTCTATTAACCATCCTGCGCCCCCCCCCCCCCCCCCCCCGGGAAAGGTTTCCCCATGTATGCTCTCCAGGCAACTCCCAGGGGTCTTGTAGACCAGCCCAAAACCAACCCAGGATTGCAAAAGCTTACCAGCCACTGAGTGGACTGGAAGAGTAGATCCCTGTCCTCCTTCAAGAGCACCAGGTTGGTGTGCTGAGTCCTAAAGGCAGGCCCAAAAATCAAAAAAATAGGTAAAAGCTCCAACACCTCCTCTAACTTCCAAAATCAGGCTGCACTGCCCCAAGTTCTCAGGGAGAGAACTGCTTTTATTACCTAACAAGGGAATGGCTATTCCAGCACCCTCAAAAGGAAGGTACAGAATGGTGCCTCCCCTTAAGGGAGTTAACATGGGGCAATCCTCCCCTAGCAAAGGGAGTTAACATAGGGCAATATTAATAAAGAACCTCTACTAGAGTTACTTCCCAGTGAAGGGATTTGGCTTCCTGATTCCCTTTAACTACTCAAGGCATCCCCTCTTTCTACATTGTGGAGAAGGGAGAAGTTGAATTACAGTCCTTAAATCCAGGGACTGGCTTACTGCTTCCCCTATGGGTCTGGGCAAACTCATACGACTTATCATTTCAATGGGTACTTCTAAAATTATACCAATTACTCTCCCCATCTCCCTCTGGTAGGACAATTAAGTGATTGGGACATACTTGAGAAGGCTCCTCTAGTCCAAGGCCTCTATTGGTGAGAGCCTCTAGATGCTGGCATGCACCGGGCTTCTTTTCCTGGTGTTTTCATCATGGTTTAGGCATCTTAGAACATATAAGTCCAGACATCTCAAGGGGAAGGCCTCACTGCAGGTTGAACTAGTCTGATTAGTCATCAGCTGGCCCCAGGGAGGCTCAAACTCTGGGTGATCCTGTCCCAGCACAATGTGGTATGGGAGACCAGAAAGAACTCCTACTTCCCTGCTGGCTTGTCCAGCTGGAGTCGCCAGCAAGACCTGGCTGTTGGATACTGTCGCCAGTCATTATGTATATAGGCAAGAGTTATCATCTCGTAGTCGATCCATCCTCTCTTGAGTAGCTTCCTGCGGAGGAGAGTTCTTATGCTTCCTGAGTTTTGTGTGGGAAAAACATCCAGTTCCACTGGAGCTGCAAAAATAGGAAGCCCCAAGGCCGTGTGATTTCTCCTGCTGCTGAAGGTGGAGGCGGGACCTGAGCGTGATTGCAACACCTAAGATGACCTGCTGCTTGTGCTGAAAGGGAGGCTGCCCCACTGCTGCTGAAGATGTGGGCTTGCCGCTGTGAGGCAAGCTGCTGCGGGGCCTGACATATCAGAGGGGCAGCAGAAGCTTTTTCGCCACCGGAGGCAGTATATTTTTTTCTCTCTGCCTGCCGCTTCCCCGATATCTGCCCCCTTAAGCTCAGGCCTTCTGCGCCTAGTGACAAATCCAGGCCTGAGGACATTTAGAGACTGGTGGGGTCCGGTTGATGCAGGCGAGGAAGCAGCAACAAGTGGGAGGGTTAAAGCCTGATGAGACCCAGTATTAGGTTTGGTGGCTTATGGGACATCCCCACAAGCCGTCTCACTCACCCTATGCCGCCGGCAATCCCCCGTGGGACTGGACGCCGCCAGCAGCACGACCTCACCAATCGCAGCACAGGATGCCACCATGCCGCAGCTCCCCAGTCCTCCCTTAGGCACTACGCCCCCGGTGGCCTGACCCTTAAAGGGCCTACAGCGGGAAGACAGCAGCAGCGCCCTCTGATGACATCACTGGCCTCTCTCTACTAAAGGTTCCTTCAGAGGAACAACAGACGCCTCAGTAACAGGTCTCCTGATGTGCCTTGTGCCTCAGTGTGTGCTGTCTTTGTCCCTGTGTTCCAGTGTTCCTGTCTTGCTCTCGCCTTCCTGCCTTGTTCCTGACTTCCTGACCACCTTGCCTTGCCTGCCTTGCCCAGCTATGCCTACCATTGTTTTTGCCCTTGTCTTGATTCTTGTCTTTGTTATGTCTCTCCTTGTCTTCCCTCGGCTTGCCCTACCAGATTCTGACCTCTGCTTGGACCCTGACCATTCCTTGATTACCATCTGAAATGCCATATAGAAAGACATGGTTTAATGGAACACAGTCAGCATGGATTTACCCAAGGGAAGTCTTGCCTCACAAACTTGTTACATGTTTTTGAAGGGATGAAAAAATATGTGGATAAAGGTGAACCGGTAGATGTAGTGTATTTGGATTTTCAGAAGGTGTTTGACAAAGTCCCTCTCGAGAGGCTTCTAAGAAAACTAAAAAGTCACGGGATAGGAGGCAATGACCTTTTGTGGATTGTAAATTGGTTAAAAGCAGGAAACAGAAAGTAGGATTAAATAATTTGTTTCCACAGTGAAAAAAGGTAAAGAGGGATCTGTACTGGGACCCATGCTTTATAGTATATTTATAAATGATCTGGAAAGAAATACGACGAGTGAGATGATCAAATTTGCAGATGACACAAAATTATTCAGAGTAGTTAAATCACATGTGGATTGTGATAAATTGCAGGAGGACCTTGCGAGACTAGAAGATTGGGCATCCAAATGGCAGATGAAATTTAATGTGAACAGGTGCAAGGTGTTGTATATAGGGTAAAATAGCCCTTGCTGTATTTAGATGCTGTTTGGTTCCATATTAGTTGCCACCCAGGAAAAAGATCTGGGAGTTATAGTTGCTATTACAGTGAATTTGTCAGCTCAGAGTGCCATGAACTGCCTAGAAATGGTGATAGGCAGTCAAGAAAAATGTTAAATAAATAAATAAATAAATAAATAAATAAATAAATAAAAGCAGAATGTCAAACATTATAAGGAAGAGAATGGTAAATAAAACAGAGAATGTCATAATGCCTCTGTATCGCTCCATGGTTAGACTATACCTTGAATACTATGTGCAATTCTGGTTGCTGCATCTCAAAAAATATATAGCTGCACTGAAGAAATTACAGAGAAGGGCGACAAAAATGATAAAGGCCATGGAATGGCTCCCCTATGAGGAAAGGCTAAAGAAGTTAGGGCTGTTCAGCTTGGAGAAGAGACAGCTGAGGGAGGATATGATAGAAGTCTACAAAATCATGAAAGGACTTGAACAGGTAAATGTGAAGCGGTTATTTACCCTTTTGGATAATACAAGGACTAGGGGGCACTCCATGAAGTTAGCAAGAACACATTTAAAACGAATCAGAGACAATTCTTTTTCACGCAACATACAATTAAGCTCTGGAATTCATTGCCAGAGGATATGGTTAAGGCAGTTAGTGTAGCTGGATTTAAAAAAGGTTTGGATGAGTTCCTGGAGGAGAAGTCTATAAACTGCTATTAATCAATACAGGATAGCTAATGCTTGTTGCCTGCATTGGTAGCATGGGATCTATTTAATGTTTGGGTACTTGCCAGGTACTTGTAACTTGGATTGGCCACTGTTGGAGACAGAATACTGGGCTTGAAGGACCCTTGGTCTGACCCAGTATGGCATATCTTAAGTTCTTATGTTTTTATAGATCTGACTATAGCCTTGGATCTGACCTTGTCTTGTCTACTGCCTGCCCTGACCTCTGACCTGTCTTCTGGTATCTGCTGCCAGCTGCCTGTCAAGACCTCTGGAATGCCTTCTGGTATCCACTATCAGCTGCCTGCCCTGACCTTCACTTGACTGCCCATGGGACCCATCTAAGTCCTGCTGGCTGTAAAAACACAAGGGCTCTACCTGCAGGGAAGGCAGCTGGTATAGGCGAAGTTCCAGCCTGTCCCACTGTAGGGCGCATTCACCAGCTGACGGCATGGGCCTAGTGGATTTGTCTACAAGGCTGCACCAACCACGCCATAGCACCAAGGGCTCATGGATACCATATCCATTACACCCAGACCGAGGGGCTGCAAGGAAGGGGGAGAGCTCTGAGGTTGGGGGGGGAAGGGAAGACTTCTGAGGTTAGAGAACAGGAAGTGTGTTGGGATTGGGAGAAGGATGAGAGAGCTAGGGTGGGAAGAGGTGGAAGGGGGAGATTATAAGATTGCATGTGTGTGTGTGTGTGTGTGTGTGTGTGTGTGTGTGTGTGTGTGTGTGTGTGTGTGTGTGTGTAAAAGAGAGAAAGTGAGTGAATGGGGGAGGAGAGAGAAAGTGTGCCCTTAAAGATGCAGCAATTAAGAGGACCTGGAAGCACTGGAAGCACTGCCAGTCTATGATCCCATGGCCTTTAAGAAGGCTAACTTGAACAGGGAAACAACACTGCACTTGAGTTAGTCCTGTAAATGTTTGAGGTCATCAAGGTCTTTATGTTTACTTTTGGCAGGTAATTATCCCCCTTCTCTCAGGAATTCCTGGCCTATTTACATAATTGCTCATAAGCAGCTTATATAAAGTAGCTGCCATAACCACAGAGGAAGAGTGAGAAACAGCAGAGACGGCCAGAATAAGGAGAGAATGAAAAGACAAAAGATACTGAAAGGCTGATATTCAAACTCTACTTAACCGGATAAGTAGCATTTATCTGGCAAAGTAGTGGCTGCTGAATATCCAGCTACATTCAGGGGTTGCCACTTAGCTGAAAAAAATAATTTATCCAGCTAAGTAGTTAGCCAGATAGTGGGTGGGCAGTGGGTGTAACTGAGTGGCACTGCTTATCTGGCTAACGTAGTTGCAATATTCAGACTTAACCGGCTCTCTGCACAAGCTTCAGGCTCCAGCTCCTCGTCGCTGGCAGTGGTGGACCACCAGTCCCGACCTCGGACTTCCGCCAGCACCTCCAGCCCTGCTCCTCTTCCTGAGACCTCCAGCCAGGATGCCTCCATCTGTCGGGCCTCTCCGCGGGATTTGCGGAGACGCCACCGGCGGCGCCGTGCCCCTTCCTAGCGTGCGCGCACCAGTGACACCTTTAAAGGGCCCACGGCAGAAACCTGGCCGCGGACCCGGATGCTGACGTCAGTTCCCTCAGGGCTTAAATGCTCAGGCCTCGCACTGAAGCGTTGCCTTTGCAACAGGTCTCCTTGGTCTCCTGTTCCAGGTTTCCTCGTACTCGTTGCTTCTCCGTGAGCCTTGCTTCGTGTTCCTGTTTCTCCAAGTTCCTGGTTCCTGTTCCATGTTCATCTCGTCTGTGTGCTGATTGACTTCCTGGTTCTGACCATCGCTACACCTGACCTTGCCTGCCTTCTCCAAGCCTGACCACTGCTACGCCTGACATTGACTGCCTTCTCCAAGCATGACCATGTCTACATCTGACCATGCCTCCGTGCCTTGGTACCTTCTCCGTGCCTTGACCATTGCTACGAATGACTTCGCCTCAGACTTTCTTGAGTCCAGAGTTCCACGTTGCTTGCTACACCTTCCAAGTGCCACCAGCTTCCATTCAAGCTTGACTGTGACGCCTCGGTCCCTATCCTCTGGACACGGACTATTAAGGCTTCGGCCTCCCTTTGCTCAGCACTTTCAGTTCCTTCTTGTTCCTTGGTGCTTGAGTTCCTGTTCCATATCCTGTCCAGGATAGGACCACGCCATCTGCTGGCTGCTGTCTCTGGGCTGAACCATCTACTACCTGTACTTTACCTTGAGGCTCAACCTGAGGGGAACGTGGGCTGGCATAGGTGAAGCTCCAGTGGCCTCCATCTTCAGGCCACTCCACCTGCTGACGGTGGGGACCCTTAGGCCCTCACCTACAGGTTGCGTCAACCCCACCTCAGCCTGAGGAACCACCTCCTATGCAACATTAGCCAGCTAAGTAGTGGCAACTACAGGAATATTCAACAGCATAACCATGTCTCTTAATATCCCGTGTAAGTTAGCTGGATAAGTCTTATCCGGCCAACTTATTTAGCCAGCTATGTTTGAATACTGACCTCAGACTGTTGCCAGAAATTAAAGGATTTTGTAGCCATTGCTGGAAAGACCCATATAGGATGGGGTAAGGGGTGGGGGCCTGGTGGGGAGCTATCATAGTGCACACCCATGTTAACCTTTCCCTCCCCACCAAAAAAAATATTCAGTTCTAGCTACACCCCTGATTGCCACTGGGGGTTAGAACAGAAAATGGTGGAGCATGATAAAACTGAAGCTAGACTGACACCAAATATAAATAACAATAATAATATGAGTAATTTGGGCTTTTAATATGGCACCCTGCTCAGGGCTCCTTACCATAAATATACAATGCACTTAAATCAAGAGAGATTGTATCAACTGTTTTACTGTTTTTATTGTTTTAATATATATACATCGCTTTGGGCGATTTTTTCAGGAAAGCAATTATGAAATGCCATTAAATAAAAAAATAATAAATCAATAGTATCATTAAATTAATGTAATACATAATGAAAATGATGCTGTGATCCTAGCAAAGGAGGTTTAGAAGTTTCTTACCTGTACCCAGGGTTTGACTCCCAGATTTGAGGAGGGTGGCAGCATCTCATGTTTCCCAAATAGACCCATCAGGCCTGTCCCAAGGTTTGTTGGAAGGCTTTCTGTGTTTTCCATTTGTCACTTTCCTTAATCTTTCTTCTCACTCTAATGCTGTAAAGCACCATGCTGATAAATGTTGCCATATTTGCTGAAGTTTTGTATTTCATTATAGCTGAGATGGAGAAGGGTACAGAGAAGGGCAACCAAAATGATAAAGGGGATGGAACAGCTCCCCTATGAGGAAAGGCTGAAGAGGTTAGGACTGTTCAGCTTGGAGAAGAGACGGCTGAGGGGGGATATGATAGAGGTCTTTAAAATCATGAGAGGTCTTGAATGAATAGATGTAAATCAGTTATTTACACTTTTGGATAAAAGAAGGACTAGGGGGCACTCCTTGAAGTTAGCAAGTAGCACATTTAAGACTATTCGGAGAAAATTCTTTTCCACTCATTGCACAGTTAAGCTCTTGAATTTGTTGCCAGAGGATGTGGCTAGTAGCTGGGTTTAAAAAAGGTTTGGATAAGTTCTTGGAGGAGAAGTCCATTAACTGCTATTAATCAAGTTGACTTAGGGAATGCTCTCTGCTATTACTGGCATCAGTAGCATGGGATCTTCTAGGTGTTTGGGTACTTGCCAGGTTCTTGTGGCCTGGTTTGGCCTCTGTTGGAAACAGGATGCTGGGCTTGATGGACCCTTGGTCTGACCCAGCATGGCAATTTCTTATGTTCTTATTGAGGCACAGTTTGTTATAAAAGAAGCATAATTCCTTTATGTCTTCCAGTGTTTGTAATCTACTTTCTTTAGAACACAGTTTCTCTATAAGGCTCAAAGCATTACAGAGTCTGTCTGCCTCTGTAATGATTTAAGAGACAGTTTATACGAAAGGTTCCTGTAAAGTTCTGTCTGTATGAAATACACAGAGACTCAAATAAGAGAGAAAATATAATAACTTAGGAGATGAAAGCAGATGAAGACCAACTGGTCTGTCCATCTGCTCAGTAATTCCTGTCCACACTGCTAAGGACCATCCTGCAGGCTTTAGTACTATCAAACCATTATTACCGTAACTTAATTTATATTGGGTTATCAATAACCATATTAAAGTCTTACAGGTTGAACAAAATACAGCTGTGCACATTTTGACAGGAGCCAATCTTTGGGACCACATCATACCAGGTTTACAGGCTCTCTATTGGTTAACAATAGAGTGGAAAATACACTTTGACTCTTACTTTTATCCCCAAGGCTCTGACCATTGATGCTCCAATTTGTATCAGCACAGTTTGGAAGATTTATAGACCTCCACATGTTCTAAGGACTTTTGGTCACACTCTGTTAGATGTTCCCTTGACATGACAGTTATGCCTGTCCAAGATATGGACATGAACCTTCACAAAGGCCGGGCCCATTACTCTGGAACTCACTTCCAAAAGAACTATGGGATGAAGTTAGCATTTTTACTTTTAAGAAACAGTTAAAAACTCTGTTCTTTAAGCAGGCTTTTATTTATTTATTTAGAAACTTTTATATTCTGTATATTCCTTAGTTCATAGTGGAGTTTAAATTGACATACAAATCAGAAATCATAAAAAAATATTGAATCATATAGACAGGAGGAAGTAACAACAATAAAACAATAAAAAGCAATAAAATAAATGAGATAAAAAGTTAAATGTATTAGTAAAAATATTAAAAAGAATAAAAATAGAAATAAATACATTACAATTTTTAGCTTTCTTTAAACACAATTATAAATAGGCAAGTTTTAAGTGCCTTTTTGAATGTCTTGCTGCAAGCTATTAAGTGTATATTTTCTGGAATCGCTTTCCAAATAATGGGTCCTGCAACTGAGAAGGCCTTTTTTGCGGGTAATGCCAAGGCTGGCTACTTTAATAGACAGAATTTCTAGTAGGTTTTTGCCTTCAGATCTAAGAACACGAGTTGGTTTATAAGTACAAAGGAACAGCAAGTCAATAAGCATCTGAAATATTTAGGGATAGGTTCCCTTGGCTTGAGTCTTGCTCCGGAGAATGCAAGTACTATGTATGCAGAAGTCAAATGAGATATTTTGGGTAATGACTAAGTAGTCAGAAGCAGCAACATGTGGCATAGCCAAAGGTGGACCTGGATGGGTCATGGCTCACCCAATTTGGATTCAGTCCCAACCAATCATTGCTGCCAGGCAGCCTGAGAAGAAAGACTCAGCAACAAGGCCATTGTGAACTCCATCCCATGGTGGCCTGAGTAGATGAGACCCTGCTTCAAGGCTGCCAAGGTCCCCATTTCACGATGGCCCATGAAAAAGAAGCCCTGCAGCAGGCAGCTATAGACCCCATCCTACACTGACCCAAGAAGAGGAGGCCTTGCTGCAAGAAAAGCCCAGAAGAGAGGGGGAGGCCCTGATAGAGTATGGAAGGGGGAGCCTGCCTGTGAGAGCACGTGAGAGTGAAAGCCTGTGTATGTATGAGGAAGCCTATGTGGGAATGAAAGCCTTTGTGTGTATGTGTGTGGGTATATGTGTGCCTGTGAGAGTGAAAGCCTGTGTGTGTGAGTGCCTGTGAGAGTGAGAGTGTGAGTGAGGAAACCAATGTATGACAGAGAGTGTGTGAGAGGCAGTATGTGAGAATAAGAGCCTGTGTTTCTGTTTGTGTGTGAGTGAGAGAATGTGTGTGTGAGAAAGAGAGCCTGTGCATGTGAACATAAGAACATAAGAACATAAGAAATTGCCATGCTGGGTCAAACCAAGGGTCCATCAAGCCCAGCATCCTGTTTCCAACAGAGGCCAAACCAGGCCACAAGAACCTGGCAATTACCCAAACACCTAGAAGATCCCATGCTACTGATGCAATTAATAGCAGTGACTATTCCCTAAGTAAACTTGATTAATAGCAGTTAATGGACTTCTCTTCCAAGAACTTATCCAAACCTTTTTTGAACCCAGCTACACTAACTGCACTAACCACATCCTCTGGCAACAAATTCCAGAGATTTATTGTGCGTTGAGTGAAAAAGAATTTTCTCCGATTAGTCTTAAATGTGCTACTTGCTAACTTCATGGAATGCCCCCTAGTCCTTCTATTATTCGAAAGTGTAAATAACCGAGTCACATCTACTCGTTCAAGACCTCTCATGATCTTAAAGACCTCTATGATATCCCCCCTCAGCCGTCTCTTCTCCAAGCTGAACAGCCCTAACCTCTTCAGCCTTTCCTCATAGGGGAGCTGTTCCATCCCCTTTATCATTTTGGTTGCCCTTCTCTGTACCTTCTCCATTGCAACTATATCTTTTTTGAGATACGGCGACCAGAATTGTACACAGTATTCAAGGTGTGGTCTCACCATGGAGCGATATAGAGGCATTATGACATTTTCCGTTTTATTAACCATTCCCTTCCTAATAATTCCTAACATTTTATTTGCTTTTTTGACTGCTGCAGCACACTGAGCTGACGATTTCAATGTATTATCTACTATGACGCCTAGATCTCTTTCTTGGGTGGTAGTTCCTAATATGGAACCTAACATCGTGTAACTACAGCTAGGGTTATTTTTCCCTATATGCAACACCTTGCACTTGTCCACATTAAATTTCATCTGCCATTTGGAGAGTGCCTGTGAGAATGAGAGTATGTGAGAATGAGAGCAGGTGTGTGTGGGTGTGTGTGAGACGGAGTCTGTGTGTATGAGGGCGAGCATATAAAAGTAAGAGCCTGTTTGTGAGAGAGAGCACATGAGCCTGTGTGGGTATCTGTGTGTGTGTGCATGTTTGTGAGGGAGCATGTGAGAGCGAGAGTGAGAGCCTGTGTGCATGAGAGAGCATGTGAGAGTAAGAGCCTTTGTGTGTATGTGTGTGTGTGTGTGTGTGTGAAGGAGCTTGAGTGAGAGCTTTGTGTGTGTGTGTGTGTGTGTGTGAGGAAGCCTGTGTGAGAGTTAGAGCCTATGTGTGTGTGTGTGTGTGTGTGTGTGAGAGAGAGAAAGAGAGAGTGTGGAAGGGAAGAACACAGGAGGAGAGAGAAGAAACAGAAATAAAAAAAGACCCTGAATAAGGAATTAAGAAAAGACCAACAAGGGGAAAGTGGAAAAAAGAAATCAGGACTAACTGATTAGAACAATAAGATCAGACATTAAAGGTAAAATTTTAAAAAAATTATTTTGAATTTTTGGTGATTGGAATATGCCATCTTTGGGAATATGCATTTTTTATATTTTTATATTTTGCTCTTTCTTCATTGCTCAGATTCTGATTTCTTGGGCTTTCCATTTCAGTTTTACCTGTTAGCTTCTGTTTCTAATCTGTAGTCCCTTATTCTCTATTAGGTAAGAGTTGGTCTGTGTTCTGCATGTATGACTGAGGTGCAGTATTTACATTCATCTGTAGTTTCTCTCTCTGTAGGGATTTGTAGCCGCCTGGCTTGTTCTGCTTTCCCAGTAAGTGGGGAATTAGTGTTCTTAGGCCTGGTGTAATATTTGTCTTCCATGTCTTTTCATGCATAAGGTTTGAGTTCTAAGAGTTAGTGCTGTTATGGTATGGTATGACAAGGTTCTAGGTTACGTGCGTAATATACGCACGTAACACTTTAAAACCCCTCCTGCGCGTGCCGAGCCTATTTTGCATAGGCTCGGAGACGCGCAAAAGCCCCGGGACGTGTGTATGTCCTGGGGCTTGAAAAAAGGGGCGGGGCGTGGGTGGGGCCAGAGCCTCCAGGCAGAGCGGCCATTTGCCGCTGTGCCCGGGATCGCGGGCCGGCCGTTGGACGGCGCACGCAACCTAAGCCTGCCCAGAGGCAGGCGCAACTTATTGGAAAAAGGTAAGGGGGGGTTTAGGTAGGGCTGGGGGGGGCGGGTTAGGGAGGGGAAGGTGGGGGGGCGGAAGGAAAGGTCCCTCCGAGGCTGTGGAGGAAGGCTGCGCGGTTTGGCGCGAGCAAGTTGCACAATTGTGCACCCCCTTGCGCACGCCGACCCTGGATTTTATAACATGCGCGCAGCTGCGCACACATGTTATAAAATCGGGCGTACCTTTTAAAATCCGGCCCACAATGTATTACTTTATAAACCTTGAGAGTATGCATGTACTGGCAATATCATGGTGTAAATGTGAACATAGAAAAAAAGGGACTGTCTACGGGTGTCCCAGAGTGGGGTTCAGAAGTATGCATTCTAACAAGGCATTTTTAATGTTGGTAAATATTTGAAATCATGGAGGTAAAATATTTTAAAGTGTCACTCATGATGAGTGAGGGTTATTGCAGACTACTTAGAAATCCAATGTTAGGTGCACTGTAAGGGGCAGATTTTCAAAGCCCTACGCGCGTATATGCATAGGGGGCTTACACGCGCCAGGCCTATTTTATAAAGGCCCAGTGACGCGCATAAAGCCCCGGGACACGTCTTAGTCCCGGGGCTTCGGAAAAGGGGCTGAGTGGTCCGGGGGTGGAGCGGGGCCAGAGGCCTCCGGCACAGAGACCAGGCTCAAGAGGTAAGATAAAGGTCAGGGGGAGGGTTAGAACAGTGCTAGGGGGTGGGAAGGTTAGGGGAAGGGGTAGGAAGGATAGAGTAGGGGGAACGGGTGAAGGCCGCGCGCATCGCTGCACCCCCTTGCGCGTGCAGACCCCCGATTTAATAACATGCGTGCCGGGTAGCGTGCGCACATGGACGCCCGCGCGTATCTTTTAAAATTTACCCCAAGGCATTATTTATCAATAAAAGTACAACAAGTAGGGCGCAGACCTTTATGACCACTGCCCACCCGTGTTAATGGTGGGACCTCCTCCCCTGAAAATCTATTCTTGCTACACCACTGGTAAGAGTAGGAGCCTGTGTATGTAGTGGGGAATGGGAGGCTGCAGGTGAAAGTGGGAGTTTTCACATGCTTTCTCTCATACACAGATTTCCATTCTCCTCCCTGAGGCTCCCACTCTCACATGCTCTCTTCCACTTGCAGGCTCCCACTCCCCCCCTCCCCCCACCTACACAAGTTACCATTCTCACATGCAGGCTCCCATCCCCCACCTCCCCCCACAGGCTCTCACTCTCACATGCTCTCTCTCACATGCAAGCTCCCATTCACACACACATGTAGGCTCCCACTCTCATATTCTCTCTCATATACAGGCTCCCACACACAGGCTCTCACTCTCACATGCTCTCTCTCACATGCAAGCTCCCATTCACACACACACACATGTAGGCTCCCACTCTCACATATTCTCTCTCATATACAGGCTCCCACTCTCAAATGTTCTTTCTCACATGCAGGCTCATATACACACACACACAAATGAGGCTGCCACTCTCACATGATGTTTCTCACATGCAGACTCCCACTTCCACACACACACATAGTCTTTGAATTAAAACAGCAAGGCTATGATTGGGGAGAACTAAACTAGGTGGCTTATAAGTGGGATTAACTGAGGAAGAGGCAACTTTTAATTGAGTAAAACTGCAATGAATGAGGCTTTTTAAAAGTCTATATAAGAAAAACAGCCAGTGGGGAGGGTGAATTTCTAAGTGAGACAGATCTAAAACTGAAAAATAGCTTTCAGTCTCCAGCCATTCCTCCTTTCACAGCAAGTTAAGCATTTTTTAAAAACAAACAGTAAACCAGAAAACAGAAGGAAATGACTTTCCCTACCACCCAAGTTGAGGCTACTGCAGCATTCTGGCCATAGTAAAGTGAATCTCAGAGCTACGCTTTGGGTGTAGCTATTTGAAAAAGACCTCTCTCTCAAAGCTGGTACAAGGAAACCAAGAGATGGAGAGGATGGCAAATAAAATCAAATAAATTAAGATTTCACCCCTTAATCATTTTGAAAGAACAGAATGTAGTTTTATAACACAGAGGACAGGGCTGCTTTAACTGAGCAAAGATCCCCACCATCTAGAAGTGTATGTATGAAAGACAAGCACTGGGATGGGTGGGAGTGGAGGAGCTAGGGAGGGAACAAAATAGGACAGATCTGTTTTTTAAAAAGGCCTTTAACCACTCTTGCAGTTCAGGAAAGGCCCTTGTAAAAGAGAGTAGAGGACACATCAACAGAACAAATGAGAAATTCTGGTTTAAAATCAACAAGGGCTTGATTAGGAAGCACAGAACCAGGTGAGTTATTATGACCCCCCCCCCCCCCCCCCTTGTTCTAGAGCTCCTTGCGGTGTTCCTGCTTCATTTCTGTTGCGCTGGCTCTTCTGTCACCCACTAGAAGGACATTGCCCTGCAAGGATCAGTCACCGGATGTTTTGTCTCTGGACTTTGCTTGCTGAAACGGTCCAGGGTTCTTTCCTTCCCACGTTATCTTCCTCTTAAATCTCCACATGCCAGAAAGTGAGCGAAATGTAAATCTCCACACACACTCCCACTTTTGATCGCAGGCCAGCATTAGTCTGGTTTCAAGGGGATTTTCAACTTTTTTTGTCTGCTCATTTTACAGGGGAATGGGGGGGGGGAGATTAAAAGAGGGGGGGAGGGGGAGAGAGCACCTTGCAGCCACACAAAAAGCTCCGGGACCTGCCGTGGAGGATTAAAATCCCTGCACTGCCGCTGCAGCGGCCCTGCCTGTGCAGGCCATGGGCTAGGGGTAGGCCGAGGAGATTTACCATTGACATTTTTAGTTTATTCCAAGAATGGATTGCAGGGAAAATATTCATACTTATGGTTAGGTCTTGGGTCTTCCATCAAAGTATATGGCACTTCTTTGCTTGACTGGGATATGAAATACCTTATGGGTTTTGAGAGAGAGTTCTACTACCCACACACAAGTGTACTTGTGGGGGAGAGAGGAACTTTTACAATTATTTTGGTAAATATAGATATAAACACACACTCATCTTTAACAACTGTTGCAGAAATTCATTCCTTAAAACAGTACTTTGTTATAACCTAAATATCAGAACTTCTCAGGCTACACAGTCTCTGGCCTTTTGCCCTACAGCCTACTCAAAGTGATCCCATATTAAGAACAATGCGCTGCCTGTTCTGCCTTACCTACCAAGACAATAGTACAGGAAACCCACATGCAGAAGATTATTTCTGCCTATTCCGCTTTAAAGTCCCAACACGTTCTTCCCAGTGGAGGGTCTACTGTAAAGCTCCTTGCTATTGTTAGGGTTATCTGTAAACCGATATGATGTCCCCAACGAATGTCGGTCTAGAAAAAAACTTGAAATAAATAAATACCTGCTACAAGAATTTAGTTTGGTATGTGCACCTCACAAAGTACGCACATTGCAAAGCAGAGAGAGAGCCCGCTCACAGCCATGACCAAAACAACTCTGACAGATGAAAAAAGTACCATGCAGGACTGCACAAGCCTGTTGTATACAGAGGAAGAAAAATCCATTGTATTGGGTGGCACGCTGTTCACAACAGGAAATGAAGAAGGCGTATAGAGTATAGAATAAATTTGCAGCTTCTGCAGTAAAGTAGTGTGGTTGCCGTGTTAGTCGCTTGAATGCATGGAAATTCAGATCAGCAAACAAAAAAAAAAAAAAATATATATATATATATATATAAGATGATACCTTTATATTGGACTAAGTATATATATTTCTTAACTAGCTTTCGGGAGTTTTACTCCCTTCATCAGGTCAAAACAAAATGAGCAACACAGCAAGACTTGCTCATTGTGTTTTGGCCTGATGAAGGGAATATCAGTTCCAAAAGCTAACCAATAAAAAAAAACCATCACCTTATATTTGTTTGTCTGTTGACCTTTATTTCCAGGTTACATATAGCTTTTGCAAAAACTCTCTTGATATATGGTTAAAAATCAAAGAACCATTATTCTATATGATTCTGGGCAATGTTGAGGTAAGAATGGGTTGGAATCCCTTTTCATCTCATGACATCATCAAATTTACCAAAGACACTGAGCCCCCGGAGCTTACATTTCTTGAGCTGATTTTTTTGCCCGTGAAAGCCTCCATACATAATTGGGATTGTGAAGAGATTTTTTCACCAGCAACGACGGTGGCTGTGTGAGCTGCAAATCATAGTGCAAGTGCACACGGACGTGACCCAAAGTTCCCATTTTTATAGCGTATCACCGGAGGGATAAATGATGAGGAAATGGTGGGTAACACTTTGTCATGATTAAAACACTCCCTGCTGCCCCCCTACTAACCATGCTAAGTTTTAACACTTCAGCCTGTCATTTTAAGGATTCTTTCTTCTGTTTTTTTTTCTTGCTCCCAGACTACTGAACGAAAGTGACAAACGCCCTTTCATTGAGGAAGCTGAGCGCCTGCGAATGCAGCACAAGAAAGACCATCCCGACTACAAGTACCAGCCCCGCAGAAGAAAGAACGGCAAGGCCACCACAGGGGAGGGGGAGGGCCAGGCAGAGAATGAGGGAGGAGCCACCACAATTCAAGCGCATTACAAAAACACCCATTTAGATCCCCGGCACGCAGGAACCGGGTCTCCCATGTCGGATGGACACCCCGAGCACTCAACAGGTGGGTAACTCCATGGAGTATTTATGTGTGTGTGGGGGGGGACAGACAGGCTCCAAGAAAGAAAGTTATTGTGTCTAAAAGCAGGTCATGAAGTTTCAGTTCTGAGCCCAAAGGCTATTCCAATAAGCATTCGGAAATCCATGTCTGATTATTCTTGTCCTCCCAGGAGCTGTATCCAGTATCCATTGCAGGGTAGCACAGGAATTCAGTTCAGATTCTTCTTCCAGGCTCTGTTCTCAATCTGTACTCCAGGAAGAAACAGAAAACTGGTTCAGATCCACCAATGGGTAGATTTTGAAAGGTGCACACGCGCGTCCATGGATGCACCTGCGTGTTATAAAATCGCTGGGCCGCACGCGCGAGCCAGATTTTGTAATCCGCGTGCGCAAGGGGGGGTTACAGTTCTGCAAATTTTGCACAGCGATGCATCCCGGCCTTCCCCAGTTCCCTCCCAGTCCACTCCAATTAAGGAGTGGACTGCAAACGTGCCGCTCCAATTAAGGAGTGGACTGGAAGGGAACTTCCCTATCCCCTACCCTAACCTTCCTTCCCCTCTCCTCCTCAACCCCTAATTCCTACCTTTTTTCGTTTATTTTTTTTTCTCCCAGCTTCCTTCAGAGCCCGAGGCGAAGTAAGTTGTCCACGCCGGCAGCTGGCTGACGTGCGAGGCTCCAGGACAGCGATCAATGCCACTGTCCCGGCCCGCCCCGCCCCGAACACACCCCCAGGCCCGCCCCTTGCAGGAAGGTCGGCACGTTTGCACGTACCGGCCTTTACATGCGTGGCCGGGCCTTTTTGAAAATAGGCTCAGCGCGTGCAAGGCCTGGCCATATACATAAAGGCCGGAATTTATGCGTGTGGGGGGATTTAAAATCCTGCCGTAAGTTTTTACTCTCACAGACACAGAATGAGAGTCAAGCCTTAGTGTATCAGGCCCTCAGAGCCTCTGACATTGCTTGCTGGTGTTTAATTTTCCATGTTCAGGGTATGCTTATTTTGTGGAACTAACTTATACTGTTTTGTTTGGTAGTCAGAATGAAGGCACCATTTAAAAACATTGTTCAAGTACAATCTGGTCCTCAAGCCCTACTGAAATGATTTTCCACTTGCAGGTCAAAGTCATGGACCTCCAACACCACCCACCACTCCAAAGACAGAACTCCAGGCAGGAAAAGCCGAGTCCAAGCGGGAAGGCCGAGCCTTAGGGGAAGGGGGCAAACCCCATATTGATTTTGGCAATGTGGATATTGGGGAGATCAGCCATGAAGTAATGTCCAACATGGAGACTTTTGATGTTAATGAGTTTGATCAGTACTTGCCACCCAATGGCCATGCAGGTCACCCTAGTCATGTTGGGGGTTATGCAGCCGGTTATGGCATTGGGAGTGCTTTGGCAGCAGCCAGTGGACATTCAGCTTGGATTTCCAAGCAACAGGGTGTCTCTTTGTCTACGTCATCAGTGGACTCCAAAACACAAGTAAAAACCGAAAGTTCAGCTCCCAGCCACTACTCTGAACAGCCTTCCACGTCCCAAATCTCCTACACATCACTGGGTCTCCCACACTATGGATCAGCCTTCCCATCCATCTCCAGGCCCCAATTTGACTACTCTGATCACCAGCCCTCTGGATCTTACTATGGTCACACCAGCCAAGCTTCAAGCCTCTACTCAGCATTTTCTTACATGGGGCCCTCGCAGCGTCCACTTTACACCACCATATCTGATCCTCCAACAGTGGCTCAATCGCATAGCCCCACACACTGGGAACAACCTGTTTATACAACTCTGACAAGGCCATGAAAGTCCAGTGCCAGCTAGGAAACTCAGAGCTCTAAAATCTGTAGCCAACAATGCGATCTCATTGATATTTTATCTCCCCTGACTTTGCAGAATTTAATCACCTAGTAAAATCGCAAAGATTCAACGGTTAAGATGCATGCCATGGTAAAAATGGTTTTCTAGATGAAAAGAAAAGAAATCTTCAAACATTGTTGGTATACCAAGACTGCCGGGGAGCTATCACTCTGCCCTGGATGCTCAGTAGTTGCACCAAAGGGCTTATAATGAAATTGGTCTCCCCTAATGGTTGAGCATGACTTCAATGTAACTCCCATGGCAAGACATTCTTGATATCTCTCGTATGTTTTATTCAGTTTCACTTGAATCCCTGAAGATCAATTTAGGCCTGGATTCCTGTTGGCTACAATATCCCGGCACATGACATTGCCATCACTTCTGCATGGCCTGCAGACAAGAAGACTTAATGCTTGTGATCTCCATTATTATCTTGGTGGAAGACTAGAACTAAGAGAAGAGATGAGGGTCCGAGTGTGACTTTTTTTATTATTACTATGGTTCCTGATTTTGTATGACCATTTTCTTCTTCATCTTCCCCTTCTGTTCTGACCAGTTGACAACATGCATGACTAGTATGGGTCCTGGGATAAGACAAAAAAAGCTGTCTTAAGGAATTCCTGATGACACAAGCAGTTATTTATACGCATACTAGCCTGTATATCACCATTTATGAAGACACTGCATTGTCTTCTGTAGGTTTATTGGTTCATAACTGACAACTTCTCCGGTTTCACTGTGTGTATGTGGGAGGTGAGGTCAAACACGTTATACTGTCATCTAGGAGCATAGTAAGGCTCCCCTAAAAGCTCACTTGTGCTTTCTAAAAGGATTTTATCTCCAGGAAGTGCTTGTGAG
This sequence comes from Rhinatrema bivittatum, assembly GCF_901001135.1. Lineage (NCBI taxonomy): Eukaryota > Metazoa > Chordata > Amphibia > Gymnophiona > Rhinatrematidae > Rhinatrema > Rhinatrema bivittatum. The sequence goes on along the minus strand of NC_042616.1, from coordinate 413,857,721 downwards.
AAAGGAGGGAGTTCACGTGACTCACCACAAAACCAGGTCACCTTACATCAAAACGCTAGCTCTGCTTAACTGCTATTTTGCAGTTAGGGTATTAACTACCTTTCAACTAAAAAATATAGGCAGCCCTTCTTCTGGTTTTGATTTGGGAAGGCAGGGGTCACACAGGGACACTGGGGCATTGTCCACTCAATGTCCCATAGCCTGGGAATCAGGATTCTTCCGATGGGGGGGGGAAGGATATATATATATCCAAGACCCCAAGGTGCATGTGGTATCTCTCTCCCTCTCTCCTGTTTATGTAGAGGGGATGTGAGGGCCAAATAAATAGGCAGGACACTCTAGTTGGGTGTTCAAAAACAAATGTTTACTGCTTCAGATTTTCAGTAACAAATATTTGGTAATATACATTCTTGTTCTTGAGACAGCCAGTAATTATCTCATTTCTCCAAACATCTTTGTGTATGCAGGTGTCCCTCTGTATTAAGGCTGCAGGAATATCTCCAGGGCATAGAAAAGTGAGGATACCAGGTGGGCAGGGATATGCTAGTTGTGGGTGGAATTCTGTTCCCAAAAATACTGGAGGTCCAGAAGGAATCACACATGCCACAATTCCCAAATGTAATTCTTCTCCCAGGCTGAAGAATCTGTGGAGTCTCCAGAGGAATAAAACTTTCTTACTCACAGTTCTCCTCAGTGGTAAAATTTTCCCCATAACAAAATACCACAAAAATATAAAAACCAGAACTCCCCTGCAGTGATTCACCACCGATCTATTCACAGGGTTGTGAGATGGAGAGCGGCAAAGCCTTCTCTACTCCTGGCCTTCCCCGAAATTCCCTAGCCCAAGCCAAAGACCATTGATTTCACAGGAAACTCTTCCAAAAAAAAAAAACCAAGTCCAAAAGTCTCTTACTCAAAACCTGGGACACCTTTACTAGACAGGTTGTGTACCAGCAACATAACTGTCCCTTTCCCATTCAGTGTAAAACCCAAGCCATGAGGCCTAGCACACCTAGAATAAAGGAAACTCAACTTGAGCAAAACAGATCCTTCTCCTCCAACTGCCAATTCAAAATGCCACACAGATCTGTGACGCCGCTTGCCCTTGAGCAAGTTAAGAGCCTCCCACTGCTGTCACCATACAGGAGTGACGTAGCAAGCGGTTTGCTCCCTCCTATACTGACCAGCCCGGTCTCTGATGAAGGCCATCTAGTGGAGATCCCACAGGATCTCTTCATTTATATTTTGGGAAATTAAAGACAAAATGAAATCTACCTGGAAGATTAGATCTGCTGCCTAAGATCTCTGTCTTTAGAATCTGTATTAATCCTGAGTTCACAATTTCAGACCTTGAGGTGATCAACTCAGCCTTTCATCCTTCCAGCCGAAATAAAAGTAATGCTGATAGTAGCCGAGGAATAATAATTATGTGTTATGTGGTGTTTTTGTCCAAAGGGCTTTATAAACATAAATACAATATTACTGTTGTTATTATTATCTTGCTGTCTTCTGCACTCCCAAACCTGTCTGCTCACTGCAGGACACCACTAGGTCCAGTGGAATACAACCTCCCAGAAGCTCAGCCGCTCTAATTCAGCATGAGCTACTGTGAAGACAGAGTCAGTACTATAATATATTGCCAAAAAATGATCTACTGAAGTTTTTTGTTTGTGAAAGTGATTTCTAAACCAACCCCACCTCACAAGGGTGTACAATTCTGCCTACTAGCATTATACTCCTAAAGTAAAGCACTCTAAGTTTACTAAAATAAAATTTTCATCTAAGTTGAATTTTTGCTGTAAATTTTAACAAAAAATAATGGAAAATCTCTAGTCTGGTTGTCCTACTTAGCAGTCCAGATTAGTCCCAGTTAAATATTTATCTTCAAATCTTCCATGACCCTTGGGTGACTGGATAGTTCCAATGTTCATTAGGGCATTTTAATTTCATTCTATAAATCATTTGTATTGTGCAATTTGTAATCCTCCTTTTCCCATCAAAAAGATGACCACACATTTCAGAATGCCCAGAAACAGAACTGAAGAACAAATGTCCTAGTGTTTCATGAGCCATCTGGTTCCTGTAGGTGATTTATCAATGGACCCTAGCCTTTAGTTTGAGTACAACTGTGCATACAAAAATCTGCTCAAGATGCACTGTATAATATTTGAAAAAGCATACAGGGCATGCAGCAGTACTCTGTATTAAACTGACAACGTGTTTTGTACATTTGTGAATTTATTTAATCAGCTTCCCTTACAGTTCCATGGAGTCTTAAGGATCAGCCATCTTGGCAAAAGTGGCACAAATGGCATCATACACACCATATAGAACAGCTGGATTCCAAGATGTCTGATGTCATTTGTGATGCTCTTATTAACATGGCACCTCCACAAGATCCCTGCAAGACTGATTGCAAGGGAGCTGGTCAGAGAACTTCAACCATAATAGACTTTACTTTTTAATTACTAATCCCGGTATGAATGTCTGAAACACTGGCCAATGAATGGCAAGTGGTGCATTCTTTTGGACAAGTGGAGAGCCCTGTTTTCCTGTTTAGTCTCTTTCACCATTGTCCCATCTTCTTTATGATGTAACATCATCAATTATCTTTGTAAATAGCCTATCTTACATGTTGTTATTGTTCGAACTCCTTTAACTATGCATAAAGTTATTGAATAATAAAATTAAGGTTTTCAATTATCATTGGCTGCTGGATTATTTATTATTTTCAGTCTTGCGTTCTGAGGGTTCATTGTAGCCTTTCTTTGGCATGGAAAGAGCACTCAGGGCATTATGCATGAGTGGAGTACACTGAACAGAAGGAACAAGTTCACTTCCAGTCTTTTGGGTGTTAAACTTGACCTTAAACTGTTAAAGTGCTACACTTCTACATAGAACTAGTCTGTCTTCAAATGTGTTGTCACTTTCAGAAATAGCAGATGAAGAAGGAACTGACATTAAATCCTTTTGCATGGCCATTGCCAATTTATTCTCCAGAAAAGCCCAGATTGGTCTGTAAGATTCAGAGTTGTCCAGAGAAAGTATGGATGTATGATGGTAAAAAAGTAAGTCATAGGTCCTAAAAAGTAGAATATTATGACAAAAAGCAGTTAGTTCCATTTAGGACTTGATTTGCTAAGCTTTTATCCCATAGACACAGAATGGGGGGAAAAGCCTTAGTAAATTAAGTTCTTAATTACTAGGATAGAAAAAAAATCAGTTATGTTATTCTTGAATATCACTAATTACAAGGTTCTGGTGGGCTGACCCATTGGCTCAGTGGCAGGTGCTGTGCACTGCTCCGTGGAAGACCTGTCTTCTGCCCCCTGGGCTGGCTGGGGCTGGGGGGAGGGGGCGGAGTCTCAGTTATTGCTCAACGGGGACACCTACAGACCGGACTTAGAGTGCACGCGTGCTGGGTTCCAGAGGGAGGACTGTCACTGCAATGGCTGGGCTAGGTGGGAAGTTATAAGTAGTCGGGGAAACACCCTAGGGGTTGTTGCAAATGAAAGCTTATGGTACCATAGCCCAATAGAGGCTGCTTCCAATTAAGCAGCAAGTAGAGAAGCAGATGAAAAAATAAACTGCTGGGTAAAAAAAAACCACATCATCAACAAAACCTGAATAATTGGATATTTTTTTAAAAACCTTGCAATTCTGTGCCACTTGCAGTCCAGCTATTTATTTATATATCGTTGTTCCATGTAAAGTTCACAACGGTTAGCGGTGAACCTGAGAACATAATGGGAAAGAGATGAGATTTAAGTATAGAGATGGGGTTAGTAGTGCTTTCACACACAAAAGCCTGTTTACTTATGGATTAGAACTCCTATTTTCAGTTCTGGATTAATTAATCTGGTTTCACTCCCTGTTCCATTTATACTGGGGATATACTCTAGGATTAAATATGGATTAGCTTCCTTTTGACTCCAAAGCTCTGTGCACATATATTTAATTCAGTATCGGTTAGTCCTGAAGTAATTAATCCAGGCATGAAACCACATTTCTGGCTGGGATTAGTTATTACAAGATTAATGTGAAACTCACTCTCCAGTCTTTTCTATTGTGGGTGCAGGCTGCAGTGACTCTGGAACACACGCACACTTACCGCCACGTGTGGCTTGCTGAAAGTATCTGGTGGCACTGCTCCCAGTGGGGAAGTACTGAAGGTAGAATTCAAAGCTCTGCCTCCAGATTTCCAAATTCTGTCTTCTACCCACGAGGCCGTGTTGCTGGAGACCTGAGAAACAGTGGTGAAAACAACAGTCCCAAATACAAGCAGCAGCATCTGATTCTTCACTTAGCCGATCCTGGGCGCCCTTCAAGGTTGTTTCTTGACTTTCTGCTCTGCTCACTAATCTCATTGCCACAGGGAAGTTAAGAGCCATGCCTAAGATCATGTAAGCAGCCATACTGTGGTTGAAACCTGGATCCCTAGATATTCATGTAGCCCCTTCTTCTGGATGTGATTATGAAGGCAGGGGCACACTTGTTCCATGCCCAGACCTACCAAACCCTAGCTTGGACTGTCCAAAAAAGGCTGGGGGAAGGGGGCTAGTATGTCTTTTATCTGTGGGTGTAAGCTCAAACTCAGTGTCTCTACAATTTCCCAGTGCTAAGAAATAGGCTAAACACATATTGGAGTTTCGAAAATAAAAGTTTACTGTTCAGCTTATTCAATAGAAATTAATCGGCACCAAATACCTTTTCTTCTTGTCACAGCCATAATCACAGCATTAAACCAAGTCCAATCTGATTTGTGTCTGTGGTTCTTTAGTCCCCTTCTGGGGTCCTCTTCTCGGGGATGAATGTAAGGCTACTCAGAGGGCACTGGATGCATTGTCTTATCCCTTGGAAGATCTCCTTTGCGAAATATCTGGGGGTCCACTACTTGATCCCAAAACCTTCAATCCTCTCCTTCAACTTCCTTTGCTGAAGCTCAGGGGTAGTGTCTCCAAACAAGAACGAACCCTCCTTCACAAGCCAGGGAACGTGGTGAATGATCTCAAGCCTCTCACATTTACTGTCAATGCTCTCCTCCATACTTGCATCGTGTCAAAAAAAGCTTCCTTCTGGAATTCATAAGATGCAGTAAGTATAGGCAACCTATCAAGGTTTCATCAGCTTGGTGGAGCCTCTGGTTTCCTCTCTCGCCTCCTGGCTCTGTTTTCCCAGTTGGCATCCACTCCTCCGCGTCCATAATTCTCTTGACTGGCACAGGGATCTCTTTGTTAGAGGGATCCAGAAAGGTGGACAAAACTTCCTCCCAACAAAAGATCACACTTGGAAAAAAAACTGCTCAAAAATCACTAAGACTGCCTTCAATAGCCACTGGGGTGCGGGGTTAAGCAATTTGATGTCTTTACTTTCTAACCTCATCAGCGGTGGTTTTTGAGCCAATGCTGAAAAAAGAATAAGGGGGGGGGGGTGTACCTAAAAAAAATCAGCTAACTTCAACTTCCAGCCCAGATTCCACACTGATACTAGGGGGTCACCTGCTAAGATGCAGGCAGCAGGTAGCAACCCTGCCAGCTGCTCTCAGCGTGTAGCACGGAGCTCCCTGATAATATGGGTGAAAGCACTGTTATTCCTTCCCTTGGGATGGTTCCACTTGCACAAAGTTCCCAGTTTTGATCCCAACACAAGCACGAAGAAGAGATTTGGAAAAACAGACCCAATGTAAAGGTCCACCTTAGAAAAAGTGACGATGAGGACTGCCCCAAAGGGCAACTATTGTGGCTGTTCTTTTTTTTGGGGGGGGAGGTGGGGCAGTGGGGGTGTATTCTTTAAACTTTGGCTTGGGTCTTGTGACACCAAACTCCTCAGTCCCCTTTCCTCTCCCTCCCAGCCCCATCCACAGGAATTGCCTTCCCTTCCCCCTAGAGAATGGCCCTAGGCCATAGTAGTCATTGGGGGGTTAAATGATCTTGCGGGCACTGGAGTTGGCCTGCAGTCTCCAATTCCTTTAATCGTATCTGATACAGACAAGAAAACAAAGGCCACATTTAATGAGCGCTGAGAAAATTACCCCTGGCTCAGCCAGGGCAGCCAGCAGGAGCTTTTCCTGCACAAAGACCCCCCTCTCTGGGACTGATACTTCACTTCTCAAATGTGATTAAAGGATTCCACTGGAACAAGGGTGACCTGCTGAGCATGTTAACCCTTTTTCTGGCTTCCCTTTTCTCCAAAGGCCAGTTTATTTTCCTGTTTGCTTCTTTTGGAGCCCAGTCAGTTCAGAGATAACAAGGTGCCCCTGTCCCCTGGTACTGGAACTATCTTGTTTGAGGTCACCTGTAAGACGTCTGGGGGTTTCCAGCGCTGGATTACATTCTGAATTATAATGCTGGATTCCATGCACCCACCAAGTACTCTCACCTAAGCACAGGGTGGCAGAAAACAAGTTTGAGGTTCATGAGCTATTTATGGTTTTGTTTGCTGTAAGTGAGCTGTGGGGCTGTCCTGCACTTCTGTGTTTTTTTTTAATTATAATTATTATTTTATTTAGGGTTGTTAGTGAATTTTGCCCCCTTTCTTCATGTCAGGCAGGGGGTTATTATCTGGCTCTTTTAGGATTAGCACTCAAGCTGAGTGTTCCCCCTTTTTGACCATTTTAAGTCAGGGAGGATAGAAAAAGAGTTGGGAGCAAAAAACCCCCCAAAAAACCTTAGGGCCAGACCTTAAAAGATATGCGCGGACGTAGATTTGTTCGCGCAACCTGGTGCGAACAAATCTACGCCCGATTTTATAACATGGGCACGCTGCCGCGCATATGTTATAAAATCCGGGGTCAGTGCGCACAAGGGGGTGCACACTTGTGCACCTTGCGCGCGCCAAGCCCTAAGAGAGCCCCGATGGCTTTCCCAGTTCCCTCCGCCACCCCTCACCTTCCCCTCCCTTCCCCTACCTAACCCGCCTCCCAGCCCTACCTAAACCCCCATCCTGACCTTTGTTGCAGAAGTTACGCCAGCCGGCTGCTGGCACACCATTCCCCGGCACGGCCGCAACGAAGGAGGCTTCAGTCCCGCCCCTGGACCCGCCCCTTCCCACCCCTTTTTCGAAGCCCCGGGACATACATGCATCCCGGGGCTTGCGCGCACCCCACGAGCCTATGCAAGATAGGCTCGGCGTGCGTAGGGGCAGCTTGGGGCAGCTTTTTGGGGGTTACGCACATATGTTAAGCGCGTAACCCTTTGAAAATCTGCCCCTTAGGTTGTAGCAGACATTCAGTGTTTAGGCTGAGAGAATTTTACTTCACAGATGTTTGGAAAGTGTTTCCCAGCCTACTATTGCATGAATTAATGTGAGATCAATACAACACATATCTGCGGTCATCTTCCCAGTTTGATTGCGGATGAGTAACTGGATCTGGTGGGGATCCAGTAATTTTAGTGAAATTTTTCCCACCTGGCTACTCATCTCTTCATCAGCCTAGGACTGGTAAAAGAGGGGAAGGAGGGGTTGGCTGTTTGCTTTTTTGTATTTATGGTGATATTATCCAGTTCAGGAACTGCTCTGTCCAACAGCTGAAGGAGCTGTCTGTCAACCCAGGAAGAAGAGATCCACTGGGAATTTGCCTGCTTCACTGACACCTCTCAGCTAGACATTCAGGATTTTTAGATCGCTCAAGCTGTTAGTCATGAAGGCTTTCAGCATTCTCAGTGAGCTTGCTTATGAAAGAAAAACACGGGAATTACTGTCAGCAGTGGCTCTAATAGAATATCCCTAGAATGATTTCTGTTCCAAAGCAGGCGGCTGGGCACATTTTTGTTTTTACCTTGTTGATAGCCTTACCAATCAAGATAGCCTAAGGGAAGAGAATATTAATGTCTCTCTAGTGCCCTGGCCTGATCACTGGCTGATTAAGATGGTGGTCATATCATTGGTTTTCCATTTCCAGTTGATGGACAACGGCCTCTTAGCAAGCTGAAGTCTAGCAGTCAAATTGTTACTAGGTCTTTAGTGAATAGTCTGGGCAATGCTTCAAAATCCATGGAAGATTGTTCAGGATCAGGTCTAAGATAGGCTCTGAATGCTGTTGCTCCTTGTAGGGTCAGGATTAGTGGTCTCTTGTCAGAACACACTTTTGTTTACAGATGAGCTTCAACAAATGAAGCAAATTTAATAGGTGTCTTGAAAAGCGTTGGAGGAAATCGTAATTGGAATCAGGGTGGAGTATGCAGCCCACGCCTATTTCTTCGTGATGATGCTAGCTTTTGGTAATCGATCTAAAGAGCTCTTTAGCTTTGTCAAAAAACTAACAAGTCCCTCTGGACCCATGACTTATAATATTTCTCCATCTCTAAATGGTAATTATTTCTCCAGATTTTTTTTTAGGAAAAACTTCTGAACGTACACATGATGGACTTAAACAAATCCAGACGAGGTAGTCAGACCCTGTGTTAAACAAAGCATACTCATGATTAATCTGGAAGATATACAACGAGCACTGGGTAAAGTGGAACCTGGTTATTTTAGATCCTTGCCTCTCCTGTTTTTTAAAATAAGGAGGAGAGCCCCTTGTTAACACTGTCAAAACCTTACTACGGGAAGGACTGTTGCCAGTTGAGTTAAAAAGGGCTATGGTGCGCCCTTCCATGGATAAAAGTTGGAGACCCTTTGCCCTGTATTCACCTTGTAATTTCTAATCGGCTGATTCAGTAAAGTCCGCTGGAGAGCGGGCAAACACCCGCTCTCCCGGTGCGCGCACAGGCCACTCGCCTGTGCACGCGATTCAGTATTTAAATGAGGCCCGGCGGTAGAAACGGGCAAAAGGAGGCACTAGGGACACTAGCACGTCCCTAGCGCCTCCTTTTGGCCTGGAGCGGCGGCTGTCAACGGGTTTGACAGCCAATGCTCAATTTTGCCGGCGTCAGTTCTCAAGCCCGCTGACAGCCACGGGCTCAGAAACCGGACACCGGCAAAATTGAGCGTCCAGTTTTCGACCCGACAGCCGCCAGCCCATTTAAAAAAATTTTTCTTTTTTTTTTTACCCTTTGGGACCTCCGGCTTAATATCGCATTGATATTAAGTCGGAGGGTGCACAGAAAAGCAGTTTTTACTGCTTTTTTGTGCACTTTCCCGGTGCCTGAAGAAATTAGCGCCTACCTTTGGGTAGACGCTAATTTCTGAAAGTAAAATGTGCGGCTTGGCTGCACATTTTACTTTCTGTATCGCGTGGGAATACCTAATACGGCCATCAACATGCATTTGCATGTTGAGGGCGCTATTAGGTTCAGCGGATTGGACGCGCGTTTTCGGCCCCTTACTGAATAAGGGGTAAGGGAAAACGCGTGTCCAATGGCAAGTTAACAGTGCGCTCCGTTGGAGTGCACTGTACTGTATCGGCCCATAAGTAAACTAATAAAGCATATTGTACATTCATAATTAAATGCTGACTTGGAGGTCAAGAAGATCTTAGATTCACTCAGGATTTAGAGCAGACCCAGAGGTACCACTGGTTCTTGTGCGCCTTCATCTCTCAGAAGCCTTTGATATGATTGATCCTGAGATATTGCTTCAAAGACTGTTAGAGATTGGGGGTGCTGATACAGTGGTAAGTTGGTTCTGGTCTTTTTTTTGACAGCCAGATTTCAAATGGCTCATTGGGGTAATTCTTGTCCTAGCCCTAGATCTTTATGGCATAGGTTTCTGCAGGGCTCTTACCCCTCCGTGACACTTTTAAATATTTATGTGCGACCACTGTGCAATATCATCCACTCATTTGGAAATTCATTTTACTGTTCTGTGGATGATTTTCCAATTCTATTGCCTTGTAGGGCCTGATTAGGCACTGTGAGCTGTGGTCCGTAATCAGTGCCATCAGTCCATTGCAGAATAGATAAGAGCCAATGATCTGTGCTTAAATCTCCTCAAGATTGAGATATTGTCGATAAGTACTTTGCGAGCTGAGAATTCTACCATACAGTTTGTTCTAGGTGATGTCATTCTTCTGTTGAAGAGCTATGTGAGCAGTCTAGAAGTACTGTTGAACTCCAAACTTAGTATGAAGGTATACATTGATGCCACCTGTAGGATTATCTACTATAAACGTTGGATGCTGTGCATGTGCATCAGTGAGCATATGTGTGAGGGAGCCTGTGTGTGAGTCAGTGAGAAGGTGAGTAAGGGAGTGTATGTGACTGAGCATGTGAGTGATTCAGTGAGCGAGTGTTTGTGAAAATGAATATGTATGTTAGAGACTGTGTGTATAAGAGAGAGAAAGAGGAGAAGGTTTGTGCAGACCCTCCCACCCCCAACTTATTCACAACAATCTCAGGGTGACTGGAATCAAAAGTTCTCCAGTATGGGGGGGGGGGGGGGGTTGTCCTTACTAATTTTAATTATTGCTTGTTATTTGATGTCTGCTGTTTTAAATATTTTATTGCTGTTTGGAAAATTTTTAAAGATTTTATGAGTTTTTAATTATTGGATGTTTTATTTGCCACCTGTTTTGAAATATTCTTTTTATTAGTATGAGGGATGATATGATAGAGGTCTATAAAATAATGAGTGGAATGGAACGAGTAGACGTTAATCAGTTGATTACTCATTTAAAAAGTACAAAGACCAGGGGACACACAATGAAGTTACCGGGTAATACATTTAAAACTCATAAGAGAAAATATTTTTTTCTCAATGTATAATTAAGCACTGGAATTTGTTGCCAGAGGATGTGGTGAAAGCTATTAGTGTAGCTACATTTAAAAAAAGGTTTGGATAAGTTCTTGGAGGAAAAGTCCATTAATCATTATTATAGTAGAGTTGCAGAAATCCACTGTTTATTCTTGGGATAAGCAGCTGGGAATCAATCTACCCCTTGGGATCCTGCCAGGTACCTGTAATCTGGATTGGTCACTGTTAGAAACAGAATAGTGAGCTTGATGGACCTTTGGTCTGACCCAGTATGACAAGTCTTATGTTCTTATATTTCTTGATTTTATTATTTGATGGTTTATGAGAAATGATGATGTTTCTGTTTTTCCATTGTTTCCCTGCATATAGAGTCTGGTTCCTTGCAGTTTCCAGTTCAGTTTTTGTTTGTTTCTATTCATAAATTATGGTCTCTTTATTCTGTATATGTTTTATGTTCTGCATGTGTGACCAAGGTGAGATATTCTCCTAGCGAGTGGCTTCTATGTAGGAATCTATAGTAGCTTGGTATGTTAAACTCTGGAATTTGTTGCCAGAGGATGTGGTTAGTGCAGTTAATATAGCTGTGTTTAAAAAAGGATTGGATAAGTTCTTGGAGGAGAAGTCCATTACCTGCTATTAAGTTCACTTAGAGAATAGCCACTGCCATTAGCAATGGTTACATGGAATAGACTTAGTTTTTGGGTACTTGCCAGGTTCTTATGGCCTGGATTGGCCACTGTTGGAAACAGGATGCTGGGCTTGATGGACCCTTGGTCTGTCCCAGTATGGCATTTTCTTATGTTCTTATGTTCTGTTTTTCTAATAGGAGGTGAATTGATGTTTTAGGGTCTTGTGAATATTTGCAGTGTTGCCTTTTTATAGATAGGGTTGTTATTTTTTGAATGCTGACAGTGAGAACTGTTTTGGTATGGGACATTTCCTATATTGCAATTGTAATTCAGTTTACTCCTGGCTTTCTGAGAGCCAAGCCCACACCCAAGATTTATTTATTTATTTATTTAAAATTTTTATATACCGGCATTCATGTTGCAAACACATCATGCCGGTTTACATATAACAGGGGTGTACAGTGAACAATTCAATAACCTATTTGTGTAGAAGGAAGCAGTTACAAATAACAAGGTAAAAGAACTGGGAGGAGAGAAGAAAAGGGAGAGAATAACATTAGGTATAGGTATTTACATTAGTAATAACATTTTTACATGTGGAAGTGGTAGAATCTGGCTGAATAGAATTAATCGGTGTCCGGGAAAGCTTTTTTAAACAGCCAGGTCTTAAGTCTCTTCCTGAAGGTTGGGAGGCTGGGCTCCTGTCTAAGGTCCGGTGGGATGGAGTTCCATAGAAGGGGGCCGGCTGTTGAAAAGGCCCGATCTCTCAAGGTAATGTGTTTGGTAGATCTGGCTGGGGGCACTTGAAGAGATCCTCTGAGTGTGTCTCTTGTTGGTCTGGCGGAGTTATAAATTTGGAATGGGAATAGTAAGTCGAGTGGGGTGTGTTGATGGATGGTTTTGTATATTATGGAAAGAGATTTGTAGAGGATTCTAAAGTGAACAGGCAACCAGTGGAGATCTTTTAGGATTGGAGATATATGGTCCCTCCTCCTGGAGTTTGTCAGTAATCTTGCCGCAGCGTTTTGTAACATCTGGAGGGGTCTAGTATAGGAGGAAGGTAGGCCCAGTAGGATAGAGTTACAGTAATCGATCTTAGAAAAAATGATAGCTTGTAGAATGGTTCTGAAGTCCTGAGTGTGGAAGAGTGGTCTAATTCTTTTCAGAACTTGGAGTTTGTGGAAACAGTCCTTGGTGGTTCTGTTGTTGGAAACAGTCCTTGGTGGTTCTGTTGTTGGAAACAGTCCTTGGTGGTTCTGTTGATGTAAGCTTTAAGGTTCATCCGGTTATCAATTAATACTCCTAGATCTCTCACCTGTGTAGTAGTTGGGATAGTTGGAGGATTAGAGATGGCATTGTTATCTGGGGAGATGAGAAGCAGTTCTGTTTTAGAGGAGTTTAAAACTAGGTTTAGGTTAGCCAGGAGATGTTTAATTTCGAAGAGACAGTTTTCCCAGTGAACCAATGTTTTTGTGTAAGATTCTTTAATGGGTATCACGATCTGGATGTCGTCGGCGTAGAGAAAATGTTTGAGGTTAAGGTTGGAGAGGAGTTGGCAGATAGGTAAAAGATAAATGTTAAAGAGTGTAGGTGACAGTGAGGAGCCCTGAGGGACTCCTATGGATGCGTCCATTCGTGAAGATTCTTTGTTCTGTATCTTAACCTTGAAGCCTCTGTTGGAGAGAAAAGATTTAAACCATGAGAGAGCAGTGCCTGAGATACCTATAGAAGCCAGAATGGAAGTGAGAATGGAATGATTGACCGTATCAAAGGCGGCTGATAGGTCCAGTAGAATTAAGATGAGTTATAATATGAGTTATAAGATGAGTTATAATATGAGTTATAATATGAGTTATAATATGAGTTATAAGATGAGTTATAATATGCCTAATGCCATATAAGTTCCAAATGTCTTTTTGGTTTTGCAAGGTTTTCTGGTTGTCATCACATCAGTGCATATAAGTATAATATTCATGTTGTTGTAAATCATATTTTTACCTCATAAGGCATTTTTCAAGTAAAATCTATTATTAATCTTGCATAAATTTTAATTATGTGTGTTTTGTGGGGGGAGGGCCAGGAAAGTGAAAAGCTATTTATTTATTTATTTATTTAACATTTTTTTATATACCGAGGTTCTGGTAACAAGGTTACTAATCACTTCGGTTTACATATAACATTGAAATGACTTAACACTTTTGTCTTACAGAGAACAGGAAATGAGGAACTTGGTAATAAATAAATTAAATAACACATTATGAAATACATAGTTTTAACTAACATAAATATAGTAGACTAGATTCAATCATGTAACAAGTGGTCGATTGTGGAAAGGAGGAGATTGTAAATGAATCTAAGATTATTATGTAGGGGAAGACATAATGAATTTGTAAGTTGTAAGGTTCACCTATGGTGTTGAATACCCTTACACCAGGCCTGGTTGCATTGACTCCTCATGGAATAGTAGGATTCCATCTGTAGAAGTGCTCCTTTGAGTCAGTGGCTCTCCCAGCCTCAGCTAGGGCTTACATTTTTCTTTTCCATATTATCCATGCCAGACCAGTCCAGACAAGTGGGATATGTCCTCTGGCCAGCAGATGGAAGCAGAGACAAAAGGTCAAAGCTGACCTCACTCCCCCTATAAAAGTTTGATCCTGCCCTCAGCTCTTCAGTATTTGTCTCTGCCTAAGCAGATGTGTAGACATGTGGAATGTGTTGTAGCTACAAGTAGACTGCTTCCATGAAGGCCTTGGGCCTAGATTCCAGGTGGAGTAAAAGCCAAGTTCTGAAGTGCTCTGGGTGGCTATACTGATGAATTGACTCTACAACCCCGCCCCCCCCCCTTCTAGGAACCAACTCCATATGGTCTGAGTTCCTGCACCAAGGGGTCAAGCAGCAGAGGGGAACTCCCCAGAAGCTTTTTCACCCTTGGTGTATTCAGCAACAGGAGCTGTGGACAAGGTTCCTTGGGCAACAGTCCAGACAAGTGGTACTGATTTCCCTGGTAGAGCAACCTCCCAGAGCAACAGCCCAGACAAGGAGTTCTGTTTCCCTGGGAGGGCAGAAGATGAGCAAGCAGAAGGAACACCGCAGGTAAGGCTCAGTGGTACAACTGGTTAGCTTGTGGCACTTACACAGTAATACTGACTGTGCCTTGTGCAGAGCTTCAGACCTCACCTGGAGCACCAGCGAATCAGTTGGGCACACTATCCCAAGACTGGGTGGGATCCCCAGTTCAAAGTCCTGGACCTTGGGAGGGAAGGCAGTATTATGGTACACAGGACACAGGGCTGACTCAGTGTGCTGTTCTGGCACACATTTGTTTGCTTTGCTGCCCAATTGCCAATTAGACAGCTTCAATAAGCAGTTTGATTCAGTAATTAACTGCTCAAATTCTGGCAAACTGTCTCCTATAGGAGAGAACAGTGCTATGACGTGATTTGGCCTAGCTACTGCCGCTATACTGCTGTCACTGCGTGTGATTCAGCTTCAGATAATTAGACAGACTCAGTAATTGGTTGCACAAGTTCTGGAATGGTCACAGCTGGGAGAAATTGCTTTGGATTTGCAGTCTGAAACAGACAAGAAAGGCCAATTAGGAGGTTCAGAACAATCAAACAAGCAGCTCTAATGACCTATTGTGATCAAAGGTCTTATGCCCTACAGAAAGATATAAACTAAAATATAATATCAGGTGGTTGGCACCATAATGATTTTCTTGCAAGACCCATACCTTTGAAAGGAAAGTATTCCCAGTTTGGCAGTTTAGCAGCCTTTTCATCAGGGCTTCCCAAACCTGTCCTGGGGACCCCACAGCCAGTTGGTTTTTCAGGATATCCTCAATGAATATGCATGAGATACATTTGCATATGCTGGGTTTCCATGATATGCAAATTTATCACATGCATATTGCTTGTGGATATCCTGAAAACCCGACTGGTTCTGGGGTCCCTTGGACAGATTTGGGAAGCCCTGCTTTTAAACGATGCTTTCTGCTACAAAAAGAAAAATGTATATATATGTTGTGTGTGTATAGCTATCTATCTATCTATCTTTCTAAACAAAAAAGGTTGACACTCCCCTTGTCTTAGTAGAAATAATTCCAAATGTATTCACATCATTTAATACTAGTATTTATAATAAGACAAGGGGGGTATCAATCTTTTTTGTTCATATTGATTTTTTGTTGTTCCCGTTTCAACAGAGTTGTGCTCATTTTATTTTTTTGCTCTCTCTCTCTTTCTCTCTCTCTCTCTCTCTATATATAATATATATCAGCAATAATTAATTGGCATATATAGTAGTATTTTTTATTTATTTTATTTAGGCATTTTTATATACTAAACACGTCGATTTACATAAAAACTTGGGGACAAGCCATTAATACTATGTCCCAAAAAACATAAGAAACTTTTAAATAAAAGTTTAAATAAAAAATCATGAAACATTGAAATTAAGGCACCGAATAAAACCCTTTGAAATTGCTAAAATTTCATAATAATATTCTATGCTATAAATTACAAAATAATAAAATATCTTATATTAATTAAATACCATGACTAATGGTAACATCATTAAGAAACTAAAAATTATAAATACTAAAACAACTTTTTTGTCAAATCTAAATTCCCAGGGGGAGTCACTAAAGATGTTATTCTGACTTGTTGAAAGCCTGCTCAAACAACCATGTTTTTAGCTGTTTCTTGATTGGTTGTATACTAGCCTCTAATCAAATGTTAAGTGGCAGAGAGTTCCAGAGTTTAGGCCCAGCTAGAGAAAGAGCCCTTTCCCTGACTGCATTTAGATGTGCTGATTTGCGTGATGGGACTGAAAGTAATGCCTTGCTCAAAGACCTTAAGTTACGTGAAGGAGTATGAATATGAAGGGATGCATTTAGCCATTCTGTGTTATTGCCATAAATGGTTTTGTGAATGAGAGTCAGACATTTGTATTGAATTCGGGCATGGATAGGCAACCAATGGAGGCCCATCAGGATGGGAGTGTCATGATCAAATTTCTTAGAATTGGTCAGCAGACGTGCGGCAGCATTCTACAAAAGTTGCAGAGGACAGATGATGACGGAAGGCCCAAAAGAAGAAAAAGATTGCATAATGTACTGTCCCTATAAATATTTCCTTTTCAGTTTTAGCCCCTGAATTTGGCAGGGAATGTTAAGGCACAGACTGTGATAAATCTTAGGATGGGGTTCCCAAAGCTGTTCTGGGAGACTCCCAGCCTGTCAAGATATTCATAATCAATAAGTATGAGATATTAAGTATAGTAAATGGAAAACGCCCCCTTGACCGCTTACTTCGCGGGGCGTTTCTGGGTCCGGGACCAACCTGGCAGGAGCCCCCCCAGGGCAGGCTCCATCGGTCTTCACATTCTTGGCGCCTGATGCCTCCACCTGAGGAAGAAGGTGTTAGTGGGTGGGATTTCCCTCCCTACACCCCAGGAAAACAAATGGGATTGTGAACAAGGCTGGCAGTATGTACAAATATATACAGGTTTATTAGACTATACAAGCATATACATTTCTACATGACAATGTACATCGCTAATAGGATGTCAGACAGCACACTTATCTACTTGTGGTTAATAGTCTCAGGTCACACAACTATATATAGTTTTACAAGGTAGCAAGAACATTTAATATTTTGCAATTTGGAGTTGTTGGTCTCCACAGTATATAACTGTATAGAATAGAAGGGACCTCTTGAGTTCCCACTTAATAAAGTGTTATTATTATCCTCCCCTTTTTTTTCCTCTCACCCATGTGAAAAGATGCAACTGGGCTGGTGGGCAGTGTTGGCCTGGGGGGGGGGGGAGGGGGAGTCTGTTGTATCTAAACCGCTGCCATCTCCTTGGTGCTGCTTCTGCTCTGGTGAAAGGTCTATGTCAATGCTTGGGTCCACGCCCTCCTGGGAACCTGACTCTGCCTCCTGGTCTGTGACTGAGGTCCTCACCCTCTTGGAGGACCCAATTCTGCCTCCTGGAATGCTGCTGAGGTCCATGCCCTCCTGGGGACTACTCGATCTGCCGCTGGGGTCCATGCCTTTCTGGGGAACCACTTGATCTACCGCTGGGGTCCCCTTGCTCAAGGAGGACCCAGAGTCACCTCCCAATCTGCCACTGGGGTCCACATCCTCCTGGGGGACTGCTCCACCTCCAGATCTGCCATTGTCCTTCAGTTCTTCTCCCTTGATAGGAGGGCTTTTTCTGGCTTGGATTTGCAGCTCCACTAGGCACATGGCTTGTTTAGCATTCAGTGATTCAGGCCCTCCACAGTCTCAGATTTTAGTGATTTTTGCTCCACTAAACTGATGGCCAGTCATTTGCTGATACCCAGCCTAGAAAAGTCACCTTCTCTCAGCCAAAAGGCCAAGACCCAGGCAGGTCCATGAGAAGAGAATGTGTGCACACCCTTCCATCCTGCATGGCTTTTATTTTTTCTGTTGTCTGAGAACTAGATACCCAAGGGTCTCACTCCCCTTGTTAGTCAGGGTGGGAATCTGTTTGCTTCCTAGGACTGTTATTCAGTACATTTTTCTCACAATTCCCTCTCTCATTCAGAATTCTCCAATGTTGGATTTTTCCCATCATAGTTCTGTATGATTTAAAGTGATATTTCACTGCAAGTTATCAACAGTAGTCCAAGGGGCTGTGACATGCAAATTCCCCTACCTGAGTCTATGACTCATCTATTCAGTGGTCATTTAAGCACCTTCACAATAAGGTGTCTGGCAACCGTTTCAAACTCATTCTTGGTTTCCTGGGCTGGCGGCTCATGTAACATAGCTGCATTGTCCTCTTTTTTTTTCTCTGCTGCAGTTCACTTAAATGGTAGCATGCTCTTTAACCTCTGTCTCCCTTAGGATGTGGGTTTCATATGTAATAGTAATAATTACTTAGTAGCAATAATTATTAGGTATATTAAGACAATCAAGCCACATTCTTTACTTCTCTCTTCCCTTCAATTGTCAATTGGAGAAGTGCCAGGGGGAAGGCTACAGACGGGCTTTCAGGCACAACAGAAGTTATATAACTCCTATTCTGTATGGTGCTGGTATTGCAGCAGGTGATGTTCAAGCAATGGTGTACCTAAATATTTGGCACCTGGGGTGGATACTTCCTTTGGTACCCCTCCAGATTCACTTCTCCATTCTTCTCCCCTCCGTTCACTTCTCTGTACCTCCTCCCACCCAGTGACATCCAGTTCCCCTCTCCCTCACACAGGCTCTCTCTCTCTTACACACACTTTCATAAGGCTCCCTCCATTTCTCTCTTTCATACATACATCACCCCTTCACACAGCTCCATCTCTAACACACAAACATGTACCATCACTCCCACCCCCCACCCCATACACATACACACACACACACACACACACACATATACATACTCTAAAACACACTTGGACACAACCACACTCCCTCTCACTTCCTATCCTGCTCCCCATCAGAAGCACAGCAGCAGTTTCCTCCTTCAACCCCCGCAAAAGATGGGGCCTCTTCATTTTTCTTGAGGTGGCACGGGGGCTGGTGTGGCTCTACTTCCTGCATCTGCGGTGGGGAGGTAGCATTGTTGCTCTTCCTCCTATTTTGGGCCCTGACAGCATGACCTTTCCTTCTTCCCGCCCATGCAGACCCACCACTTCCGGGCTGTGGGGGGTGGGAATAAGAAAAGGCTATGCAGTTGCCAGCTCCAGACCCATGGCACTCTAGGCAGCTGCCCACTGCTCCCACCGCTCGCGGCCCGGAAGCATCCCTCTTCTTCTAGGGCAAGCAGAATGGGCTCCACTCACAGCCACCGACCTCTCGGCTATCACCCAGGGCGGACCGCACCCCTGCACCCCCCCCCCCCCCCCCCCCCCTAGTACACCACTGTTTCCAAGCATGTTGGAGCTCCTCTTTCCTGCCCTCTCTGTAAGGGTAGCGATTAAATGAACAGCCTGTGGAGCCAGCTCTCTTCCCCTTTGCATGAAGGAGGTTTTCCAGAGGGGCAAAACCAGTTAAGATTGCACTGCTGAAAATGATTGCAGCCTCTTTAAAAAAAATCTCTGTAGCTCACAGCCGTGTTTCCTGGCCTTGAACATGAGTTTGCTCCTTGCTGCCCCTGTTAGAAAAAAAAAAAAGAAGAACTGCAGCAATGATATTTAACAATGATAACTTTACTAGACTGTCTACCTATATTTAGCCAGCCATGTTCATGTTCCCACATGAAGGAATTATCCTCAGGGTGGGACATGTGAATCAGATAAGTTGGAGTTGCCTTCAGCTTTAAAGGCCATTGCTGGTAGAGGAAAGCATAGTGGATCCTTGTACTGCGAGGTGATTGATGCAACCTAGTAGGCAAACCTATTAGGCTCATGCCATCAGCTGGCGAATGCGTCATACACAGGGATCAGACTGAGGCTTCACCTATACCAGCCCCGTTCCAGGGACCAGCAGGACTTAGGCAGGAGTCCTACAGGGCGTATAGAGAAAGAGAGAGAAAGCCCAGGACAAGATCAAGGTCTGGACAGGCTGCGATGAGACAATAACCAGGAGTTAGCTGGAGGTCGAGGCAGGCGGCAAGTAGGGCATAGACAAGAGCTCATAGCTGAGGTCAGAGGCAGGCAAGAGAGAGATCCAGGACTAAGGCAGAGATCAGTGCTGAAGGGACTGGAGAAGAACCAGAATGAAGTTTGAGCAGGCTGGGCTGGACAAGGCAGTCCAGAAGAGACAAAGTCGAGGCAGGCTGGCAACACGTACTACTAGGTAGGAGACCCATTGCTGAGGCAAGAAAGAGCAGTGAAACTGGGCCTTAAACAGGGGAGCTGGTGATGTCATCAGTAGGTTCTGTGAAGTAATTTTCCTGCTGTGGGTCCTTTAAGTGTGCGCGATTGTGCACTTGCACTCCTATGGCGGAGGCATGGCAGCCTGGTGAAGGAAGGCATCGGCGGTGTCCTTGCAACTTTGAGGGGCTGGGGGTGAGCGTGGCTGGTTGCACGATGACCTTGCAATCGGCAAACGTTACAAAAGCAAAATGTTCAAGGATTCTCTTTTCCTCTCCCCAGGCTGCTATGGACAATGATTTTGTATTTTAAACCTTCCTGCACTGAGTCCAATAAACCTTAGTGAAGACCACAGTAACCTTTCTCAGAGGTAAGGATCAGAAAAGGAGGGGATGCCTTGAGCCCTTCTCCATAAGGACCGAGATGGATTCACAGCTGGTGAGTCTTATAAAGGGGAGGATATTGGGGTTTTTTCCTTTATCAGATGCCACAATCTGGCCTGGTCAGTGTAAGTTCAAGATAAAGCCTGGCAGTGCTTGGCCAAGCATCTAGTCAACTCCTTCACGGGGGGACCATTGCAATCTCGACCTTACAATTCAGATTTATTCACTGTAAAAGAATTGTCTTATGGAGTAGTCCTGAAAAGGGGGTGCTTATTGGAAGTGTCTCGTCTTCCCCAGCCCCAACTAAGACTAGTCCAGGTTGGGGACCAATTCAGAGGCTAAAAGCAATCAGTCCTCAGGGAAATATTCCAGGACATGGGATTTAGTGGGGGGCATACGCCCTCTTGTTACAGACTCCAGGGTTCTGGTGTGCTCCTTCCTAGAAACTCGGGGAGTCTTCCTCACTGGGTGGTGGAACACCAATAAGAGTAATTCCTGGTCCTCCAGTATAGGCTTCAGGGACAAAGATATTAAGTAGCTGGGTTAGTCGCAGGTTCTTGGGCCCATCTCTTCCTTAAAAAAAAAAAGATCAGGGGAGCAATTTTATTCCATGTTTTCTAGTTAAGGCAGTGATTTCTCCTATCCTTGGGCTTCCCATGAAGAAGAGCAGGCCTTTTATTAGATAGTTGCCCATATAGTAATAACAGCCTCCCAGTTTATTTGTTCCAAGTTATATTATCCTTGTTATATGTAACAGCATTCTTACATGCAAGTTAATGTTAATATGTAAACCGAATTGATTTGTAACTCTGCTACATGAATTTCAGTATATAAAAATGCTAAATAAATAAATAAATAAATAAATAAATAAATAGGGGCACTCCCACTCATTCCCTCCAGGAGTTACAACCAGATATTTCTCAGATACCTCCTCCTAGATCCTTCAGTGGCAGCAACAAGGTCCCTTGGTGCTATCTGGGACTCTGGATATCTGTTAGTCAAGAAATGGTAAAGGCCTCCCTAGGCATGGAGGGAATCTAGTTCTTTTTTAATCAGACCTCAAAATATTTGGGCCGAGTTGAAGCCCTATGCTGGCTGATGATGATCTCAAATAGTAACCAGCTCTCCCCAACTTTTGAATAGGGAACTCCACATGTCTCCAAAGAAGAAAGAGGACCTTAGGGCTTTGGATGTCATAGGCTCAGGATCTCACTCTCACTGTCCAATTCTTTCATTCCTCATCCACCCTATCAAGGCTGGTTCTTCAGGTCCTAGGCTCCAGGGCAATGGACCCAAAAATAGTACCTTAGGAAAGATCTTTGTGCACCTCACTCAATGTGCTCTCCTCTTATGATAATGTGCAGTAGCCCAGAGTTGCAAGGCCATTTATTTTTTCTTATTCTAGAGTTCCAAAGTACTGGCTGCATTCTCAGAAGAAGGCAACACAGGAAGTAGAAGACAATGTTTCACCTTTAGCAGTTATGAACAGACTGTTAGCAATTATGAACAAACTGAGAGAACTAGTAATTCTCAAGTATCCCGGGTAAGAGAGTCAGATTTGGACCAGGATGGAGTTCTCTTGCAAGTCTAAGCAGTGGCTCACATGGTTAACACAAACATCTGCAAAAATTCAATGGCAATACCCCTCAAATTACAATTACCAAAACATATTTTCAGCATATGAGGGAAACTGTAAAATGCAGTATTAAATGCTCGGTCAATTATTCAAATATCGGGAATCGGTATCAGAGTATTCAGAGCTGCAATC
Organism: Rhinatrema bivittatum; assembly: GCF_901001135.1. Classification (NCBI taxonomy): domain Eukaryota; kingdom Metazoa; phylum Chordata; class Amphibia; order Gymnophiona; family Rhinatrematidae; genus Rhinatrema; species Rhinatrema bivittatum. The sequence goes on along the minus strand of NC_042616.1, from coordinate 413,835,527 downwards.
TCTTGCCCGCAAAGGGCTACAACCCCTCTCATATACACGCACTTATTGTAACATCATTTACTTCATCCCGTTTGATATGTTTTTTTACTTTTACTTCATGAGTGAAATCTATTCTAAATATTACCCTTTAAAATACTCTTAAGTGAATTTCTCTCAATATTTTGATATAACTTGTCTCTATTTTTGATACTGTCTCTGATGTCGCCGTCTACGTTGCTGCTTCTTATTGTTGCCTACCCAACATCTTAAAGAGAATTTAAGATTTAGAACTGGCTACTTACATGGGACTTACTTTATAGCTGATCCTAGCTTAACCCAGCAACTCACACAGGTTCAAAAAGATGGCGCTCAGACGCTTACGCTCACCTTTACCGGACGTCAGATACTTATACACTTCTCAAGGCTGGCAAACCAGCCAATCCAAACATTCTTACATATAAACGGACCAATCTACTTCTTTATTGAGCCCCGCGAGAGAGACCGTATTCAATTTAAAAATCCATCTCTACTCACGTTGCAAAAGCCTCAGGTGAGCAGAGATGGATTTTTAAATTGAATACGGTCTCTCTCGCGGGGCTGAATAAAGAAGTAGATTGGTCCGTTTATATGTAAGAATGGATTGGCTTGTATGCCAGCCTTGAGAAATGTATAAGTATCTGACTTCCGGTAAAGGTGAGCGTAAGCGTCGTAGCGCCATCTTTTTGAACCTGTGTGAGTTGCTGGGTTAAGCTAGGATCAGCTATAAAGTAAGTCCCATGTAAGTAGCCAGTTTTAAAACTTAAATTCTCTTTAAGATTGATGAGGTGAGGTAAATAAAGTGCTCTCTATTTTTAGGAATAACGATAAGTCCCCTGAAGCAGGTGTGAATTGCACGCCGAAACATTGTCAATGTCAGGCAAGCAACAATAAGAAGCAGCAACATAGACGACATCAGTGATAGTATAAAAAAAAAAGATACGTTATATCAAAATATTGAGAGAAATTCACTTAAGGGTATTTTAAAGGGTAATCTTTAGAATATATTTCACTCAGGAAGTAAAAGTAAAAAACATTTCAAACGGGATGAAGTAAATGACGTTACAATAAGTGCGTGTATATGAGACGGGTTGTAGCCCTTTGCAGGCAAGAGATTGCAGCTCTGAATACTCTGATACTGATTCCCGATATTTGAATAATTGACCAAGAATTTAATACTGCATTTTACAGTTTCCCTCATATGCTGAAAATATTTTTTGGTAACACAAACATCTGACATATGAATGATTTGAACTGAAACTTTTAATTCCCTAAAATGTAAAGTTTGGCAGAAGTGACCTTTGCTCTACTATGGGGTCAGGTATTGTGCTTCCATGAAGAATTTTCAGGCCAACCCCATGAAATTCTTAGAAAAACAAGTTCTTAGGCCAAAAAGGGAATGCAGGAACCAGGAGATTCAGATATCTTGTTAGGCCCATAGTTGACATCCAGTTTGTGGTGGGTGTATCAGCCGAAGCCTATACATTCCCCAGACTGAATCCAAGAAGTGTATGCAGGGGTGCACCTTTACCATAGTCAAATAATTCTTCCTTAGATTCTCTTTTAGAAACAGGCTACATAGTGAGGATATTTAATTGCTGAGGTTGCTCCTGTTGGTAGTGCGAAAGCAGATTACATAGCATATCTTAGATTTTGGAGCCTCTGTGAGATCAGTTGAGGGGTCCATGCCCTCGATTTTGTCCTCTCACCAAAGGAGACCAGGATGAAGGTGTAACATGCAAGTCTCGCAAAAGACTGAGTCAGGCTCTGGCTTCCGACCTTACTGCTCTCTCAGATAAGATACTTTCTTCCAAGGAATCAAGACCACAAGTCCTCCAGTACGGGAGGTGTCCTCAACTTGGAAGTGAACTTGCATATGAAGGGATTTACCATCCTTTCCGTTAGAATCTCTTTGACGCCTGAGGAGGAAGTCCATCTTCGTGGTAGCCATTGGTAATTTTAAAGGAAAAGCTATCTCTGTGCCCAACACATACCTTTTATTTATTTTATTTACTTATTTATAGCTTTTTTATACCAACATTCGTTTGCACATCACATCGGTTTACAGTGGAACAAGTAGAAAATGAAAGGAAATTACATCTTAAAACCTTTTAAACTTCCCAATATTACAGGGCGGATGAGTTAAAGTTAAGTTATGGAGGAAGGCTGGAGCTTCGTGGCAGGCAGTGAATAGGAACAAGTAACAGTAATTCTAACAGGTATAGACTAATAATAATGGTGAGGAAAGCAAAGAAAGACTTTATACAAGGGCTTTTGTGTAGGTACGGGAGCTTGTGGGCTTAGCTGTCAGCATGTGCGGGTGTCATGAGAAGGCTTGCAGGTGTCATGAGAAGGCTTGTTTAAACAGCCAGGTTTTGTCTCAAGGGTAGTGTTTCCCCTCTTTTGGAATTGGGCTTTTCTCACTTATGAGGGTGAGAAAGTCAAACGATATAGGCTGAAATGGGGATGGCTATTTCACGTCAGTTGTATGTCACCTGTGGGATGTTTATAAGTGAATAAATTCTTCTCAGATAGGTCTTTGGTCTATTAATGTGTCCTGTTAAAGCACAATGGCTTAAGTCATCAATTACAGGAGTAACTGAGGAGAGGAGCCAGGGGCCCACTCCAGCAATAATTTACAGGATTCATTCAAGGAGGGGGAGGAGTCCTCATAGGCAGAATCAGCATCTGTCTTTCCAAAGGATAATGGCAGGGCAGCACATTTGCCCAGATGGCATCCCTGCTTTGCACATCTCAGTAGGGGTGAGCAGGTAGGGAGAGACTATGCTTTGGATGCAAGAGTTCTGAGAGCAATCATGGCTTCCTCCCACCCAGACTGAACTTTGGGACATCCCACTTGTCTGGACAGATCTGGCATGGATGATAAAGAAGGTGAAGTTAAACTTATCTATTGCTGGTTAACGTCCTTTCCTTTAGTCCTGACAAATCAGTCCAGAAGCCAACCAAGAGTTATAGTCTGTTAAATTCAGAAATCTAATAGCAACTTGGCTTAATTATGAGCTTGGTGTAGAGATTCTTGTTCCTGGTTAATAACATGGAGTGAACTCGGTGGCTATATCAGGTTGTGGTTATAATAGTGATTTGGAAACCAAAACAAACAATTTCCTTTGGTTGTCTTAGCTTTAGCATCGATTAAGCACTGAGGGCAGCATCATACCTTTTTTAGGGGGAGTAAAGACAGCTTTGACCTTTTGTCTCTGCTTCTATATCCCACTTGTCTGGACTGGTCTGGCAGGACTAAAGGAAAGGAAATTAACCGGCAACAGGTAAGTTTAATTTCACCTTTTGTTAAGCCCTGGAGGAACAGCATGGATCACTTCTAGCCCCATCTTCACTGACGTAATTAGGCAAAGCACAGCATGGAGAAACCATGAGGTCCATATTCAAAAGCCAGTTAGACGGATAACTCAAAAGTTATCAGTCTAAACAACACATGAGGCATATTCAGCCAATTATCCAGATAAATTCTAGCCAGATAAGTAGCTGGATAAAAACAGGATGTTCCGGGGGCTTTCCGGTGCTAAAGTTATCCAGGCCTTACAAATGGCCACAGAAGCACTAGTGGAGTTAGGTGGGGGGTAGGCACCAAGTAAGGGGTTACTGGTCCCTACTATGGCAGGGCCGTCACCAGCGCATAAGGGGATGTTTTGGTGTTTGGGGGAGGGTCTGGACACCAAAGACTATGCATAGGGGGAAGCTTGTTGGGGCGCATGAAGCGGGGTGCCTATGGCCTATTTGGAAAAAGGTGATGCTTATATGCAATAATGGCGCAGAAGTTAAACTTCTGCGCCATTATTGCATATAAGCAGATGATAGCCAGATGATAGCCAGCCAGTCCAGGGGTCTGGCATAAATAAATACATAAATACCGTATTTTTCGCTCCATAAGATGCACTTTTTTCCCCAAAAGTTGGGGGAAAATGTCTGTGCGTCTTATGGAACGAATATAAAAAAACATTTTAAATTAACTACAACCCCCACCCACCCACTTGCAAAAAGTCCCTGATGGTCCAGCGGGGGTCCCGGGAGCGATCTCCTGCTCTTGGGCCGATGGCTGCCAGTAATCAAAATGGTGCTGGTGGCCCTTTGCCCTTACCATTTGACAGTGGCTACTGATGCCATTGGTCGGCCCCTGTTACATGGTAGGAGCAATTGATGGCCCACACCATAGGCTCGGCGCATGCAGGGGGGGGTTTAAGGGTTACGCGCTTAACTTAAGTAAACTTGATTAATAGCAGTTAATGGACTTCTCCTCCAAGAACTTATCCAATCCTTTTTTAAACCCAGCTACACTAACTGCACTAACCACATCCTCTGGCAACAAATTCCAGAGCTTAATTGTGCATTGAGTGAAAAAGTATTTTCTCCGATTAGTCTTAAATGTGCTAGTTTTGTGTCTCCAGTGGGGTCGGGTGGCATAGTATTAACACCCCGTACTGTACAGGATCTTTCTATCAACCAAGAAAAGGGCCCAGCCTCAGCTCATGACTCAGATTTTAGCCAAAACGGCCAGAAGACTTTGCTATGTGTAAAAGAGGTCATCTCTTTATTTTGAACCTGTGTAAGTTTCTTTTCTGTTAAACAAGCCGTTGAGCCCATTAAAACGGGCGAGATGTTTGTTTGGAAAAGTGTAATGGAAGAGACGAAGAAGAAAATTAGAGTTGATGTCTACAGTACACTTTTATATATTACATCTTCTGCACATTCGCGGCACGTCAGTCAGAGCTCAAATATATATATTGATAAAGCATGCTGTTTTCTGAAACTGGATTGGTGTTTTTAATTTTGGGAGAGGGGTGAAATTATGTCAAGAGTTATGGGTTACCTTAGAAACAGACTACATATAAAGACTTCTAGGCCAGAGATTTATAAGTTTGGTCCTCTTTTTCAGAGAACAAAGTTATGCAAACTAGGCTTTGTTGTTAAAACCACATGCATGCAAATACACATTATGAAATATGAATAGTCATCGTGGATATCCTGAAAACCAGATTGGTTTGTGGCCTTCAATCAAGAAGCCCTACTCTAAGTCCACTCTGCCTGTCTATTTCCCCTACATGATGAAGTACCACAGACCCCCCAGCAGATCTCTGTCTTTACCTTGCTTCTCCAGAGCTAGGGATACTCTGCCCGTATCCCAGGCTTTCCTGAATTCCTATACTATTTTGGTACCCACTTTCACTGGGAGACTGTTCCATGCATACACCACCCATTTTGTGAACAAATGTTACTCAGTTTAACCTTCTTCTAGTCACATATCATGGCCTCCTTTGTGAACTCCCTTTCCACTGAAAACTTCTGGGCTCTTGTGCATTTATCCCCTTTGAGGTATTTGAATGTCTACATTCCTAAAGGTAAAAACCAAGTAAAAGACCTTTTTGTATTTGTGACTGACAGCAGCCAAGAATGGAAACCAGCCTCTGGGTTGGTGCCAGCAGCTTGGTTTGTCACAGGTCCATAGAGGACAAGGCAGCATCACTACCTCAAGTCATCATCATAAAAAAAAAAAAAAAGTTTTGCCCTGTAAGGCTGCTTTCTGGAAGTAACTGATGTAAGAAGGCAGGGCCAGAGGGATCTTAACATTATCTGACAGGAGCCTTGGTAGCAAGAATCACACAAAATTTGTCTCTTAGGCCCTCCTGCTAACAAATATTTAAGAAAAATTGCTCACTCCAAAAGAATGCATGAGCCCTCCCCTTAGAGACCTCTGTTATCTAAGCATTGATTATTTTAATTATTCATGCTACTTGCATTTGCTATAGTTAAAAACATGGTTAATTAAATCCTGATATGTTAAAATCTATTCTGAATGTAATTTTTGATGTGACTATACAGACAGTAAAAGTACCTGTCGTATGTGCAATGCTACTAATGTACACAGCACTGAACAAGGTGCGCCATGGCTGTCTAATGTCTGTCCCCAGGGGGCTTAAGGTTGAAATCTTTAGTCTGAGCACAGAGAGGGTCATAGAATAAGAAGGGGTGGAACTGGCATTCAGGTTTCGCAAGCTTTGTGCTCCGCTGCACCAGCAACTTGAGTTTGGGAAAATGAGTTTGCTGCTATTCAGTTTGTGATTTTGAGAATCTCTTTCTCTACCCCCTCCCCCTCCCCCCATTTTTGGGGGAGAGAAGCATCCCTTAGACCTCCTGAGGGTTAGGCACTTTACAAAACTCCTTGCTTTGGCCCTCTTATCCCAAGATGACATTTCTACACCCTATCTTAGTATAAGTGTGTGGTGGTGGGGTTGTAGAATCAGGGTGCCAGTGAAAGGAGATATTGGGGAATGGATGAAAAGAGACCAGCCAGTGGCTTAAACAATGGGTGTCTTCATTCAGACAGCATTCTGATACTCCTGAGAAGCCCCCCAAGGCTGCCCCCGATTGGAGAGGAAATTGGATGTCTCCACGGCAACCGGCTCCTGGCCACAGGGTACAATGGCCTGCCTGTCTTTCCTGCAGGAGCAGCGTAGGTGTGCTCCGAGCTCAGCTTCCTCTTCCTTGTAGAAAGGTTTGTAGATTGGGGGTGGAGGTGTAGAAATCAGGGATGGGAGTTCAATCTTTTCCAGGGAGCAGCAACTCACCCTATTCAAATTAATTAAAAAAAAAACAAAAAACAACTTGCAGAAAAGGAGACCTGACAAGCAGGACTAAATTGCTTTTGAATTTGCAACACCTGAGGGCAGGCAGCTCCGTGGTACCCAGGCACACAGGGGCATGTTATCCTGTTCCACTCATAGGGAAAACTTCTAGCTCTCCCCACCCAAGTCACTACTGATGAACACTTTGCACTTGCGTCAGACAGCTTTATGGGTTTTGTTTTAGCTATAATGGAGTAAGACACAGGTTTGTGATTCTCATTGTTGTAATAGAATTAGATAGCTATTCACTGCCAGCCTTTGAGGGTCACAGATATCTCTGGGTTTTCTGTGAATATTCACAAACATTTGATCAAAATGTGACAGGGTCCTAAACTAGGACCTGAGGTCACTAGAAATGTGCTCAGGGATGCCACTCACCCTCTTCTGTTGGGATGCTGTCGTGAGTCATTGTGACAGCAGTTTCTCAAGGTGATTTGGTATATTCCTTTGAGTGTTATAAGGGAGAACCACATGGGGGAGTTTCCTTGGGGTCAATATAAGGGGGGTGTTCAGAGCCGGAAAGTTTCTTTGATGCTGGTTCCTGTTACAGAGACTGATTGAGAGAGGAGTCCCACAACCCCTAGGAGGGCAGCTGGTGAGCTGTTTCCAGCAGAAGCCATGGGAGGCTGGTAAACCATTGCTGGGCTCTTTGGTGGTACCCATAGGCAACCCAAGAGAGCTATGAACCAAAATAGCCTCGTGGACATTACAAAAGGTTATGATTAAGAAGAATTCCATGTGAGGCGCTGACTACTAAAATGCATCTGAAATGAGGAAAAACTGAGATAATTTTTTTGCTAAGATAGAGCAGTGGAGATTTGGAGGAAGAGTGTTGTGTTGTTGCTGTTGCTTCTACCTCAGTGTGGTAATTGTAATCTGTGAATTTTATTATTATTTAACTCTGACTGCTGGAAACCCCAGAAATTAAAAGTTGTGTTTTGTTGAAGGCTCTCCTTTGGTGAGAGACCCTCCTTTATTCCAAGGTATGGGTTTGAGAGTAGTGGGTGCAGTCAGAAGGATCACAGAGGGGAAAGAAATGGGTGGTGGCATTTGCTCTAGCCAGCTTGAGAAATACTATCCCTCCATGCCAGGTCCACTACACCATCTGCTTGCCTGTTTTTGTTTTGTTTTGTGAATCCATGAGAGACTGGTCTTTAGCATCAGACAGATTTTATGTGCCCCATCAGGGGGTTATTTATTTATTTTTATTTATTTATTGTTTTTGTTATACCGAGTTTCATGATAGGCATCACATCAACCCGGTTTACAAATAACAAGGAGTGTAAAGCATAACGTAACGTAAAAAAACAATATTTTCAATAAGAACCTTGAACTTTAAATACAGTGAATCAGAAAAAAGGGAGAGGGAAAGTTACAAAAAACAAGGAAAATAAACTTGGGATGGAAGGGGAGAAATTGAACAGCACAATATTTACATTTCAGCCTATTGATACATTAGAATAGCAAGTGAAAAAATAAGACTATGAAACGGTACATAGGTAATCAAATGAATAAATATGACACAGTTGTGAATGGTAATAGTATGATAAATATTCAGCAGGTTATGTAAGAATCAGGTTAATTTGAAAAGCAGATCTGGTTTTGGCCCTCAAGGACCACCGTGAACACGTTTGAATTCACTACAGGATGCCAGTAAGGTGTTTTGTTTTTAAACTGTTTTCTGGGTTTTTCCTGCAGTGGAATACAAAGTTATTCAAAGAGCTAGTCAGAGTGGCTCCTGTCCAATGGTAGTGATCATCCAGGCTCGACCCAGCACTATTTTCAGCCCTCCCCCCAGAGCTTACAAGATTCACCAGTCAGGATCCCTGCCCCAGACCTTCCATACCAGCTCCTGACCACCAAGTCTCATGACCACATTCATGCCAATGGCTGTAGAGACAAGTGCTGTGGGAATAGAGGGTAACTACTTTAACATAGATGGTACTTTTAAGGTGAGAGACATTTTTAAGCCAGTACCAGTTTCCTAACAGGACTTTTAAAAGGGAAAAACAAGGACTGAAGAAATATTTTGCCCCATACTAATTTCCAGTGTGACTGCTGCCCCACAGGCCCATCACCCTGAGCTGTGTAAATACAGTGACTCATCTGTATTCTTTCATACTACAATGCACTGGTACACCGGTGCTCCCACATCTCAAAGTGAAATGTGATGAATCAACTCAAGTATAGATAGAGGGCTGAAATGAAAGCCATTTCTGCAGCTCACACACTTTATTGTCCATGCTCTACATGAATAAAAATGCGCACATATGTCAACACCCTACATAATTTTTACCCTCATATTGCTGTAGGCATTCCAGAGGAAGGGCTAGGTCAAGCAAGGCAGCTAAGTGCTTTGTTTTGCCTTAAAGTACCCATATAAAAAAAACAGATGCAAATTTGTGCAGGTACTTCTGAGGGGGGGGGGGGCAATACTCAAAAAGCAAGGGTAACCCCACATAAGATTTGCTTTGACTACTGTGCCAAATTCCGCAGGTAAAAAAAAAAAAAAAGACAACCTGTAGGTAGTTTGATTATATACCTCAGAGACTAAGGATTTTATAAAGATGCCCATAGACCAGCACAATATGAGAATCTGTATAAATAATGCTCAAGGACTTATTTATCTACTTCCTCTCTGCCTCCTCCTCACCAAGATGAAAATCAAGTATTACATATACGCGGATGATATCCAAATTCTCATCCCCATCAAGGAGTCTTTACAAAAAACCATCATTTTTTGGGACAGTTGCTTCCAGGAAATCAGCTCTCTCCTCTTTTAAGATTAACCTAGTCATCAACAAAGACAAGACGGAATTCCTAATCATCTCTCATGATGAAAACCTCTTTACTAGAGAAACAACCTTTCACCCAAATGTTCAACCTCAGGCTGATAACCACTCTCTTCCTACCTTCCCTTCAACAATACCTGATAACTTCAAAAATTCTTCGTACGTAAGAGATTTAGGCACCCTCTTGGACAACCAGTTCAACTTTAAAAGATTTGTCAACAATACGACTAAAGATTGCTTTTTCAAATTACAAGTCCTTAAAAAACTTAAACCCCTTCTACACTTCTATGATTTCCGTTTGGTTCTTCAATCAATCTTACTCACTAAAATTGATTACTGTAACTCTTTGTTGCTCGGTCTCCCTGCTGTAACTATAAAGCCATTACAGATGTTACAGAACTCAGCTGCCAGGATTTTGACAAATACAAAAAAAGAGGGATCACATCACTCCAATCCTTTACAACCTCCACTGGCTCCCCATCAAATATAGAATCATCTACAAAGTGCTTACCATCATGCACAAAAAACCTACACAATCTTGCCCCACTCAATCTCACTTTCCAGATTCGCCCTAACTATTCCACCAGACCTTTGAGAAAAGCATACGTAGGTACCCTCTTCATCCCTCAAGCTAAAACATCTCTAAGAAAAAGGGCCTTTTCCACCGCAGGTCCCTCTAACTGGAACACTCTCCCTCCTGACCTCCAACAAGAGACTTGCCCAATCTCCTTTAAGAAAAAACTTAAAACTTGGTTATTCAAGCTTGCTTTTCCAGAATCCTCTTGTTAGCTTAAAGCATTCTCTCCATCTCTCGCTACACTTCTCTGTTTATTTCTCTCACTTATATGGTTTGATATGTTATTAGTCTCTCTCATTTACTCAGGTTCCCTTTGAAGAGACCCTCAGTCATTTTTTTGACTTTTCCTTTATTTTATTATTTTTATTATTTATTTATATATTTTATTTTATTTTTATTTTATTTTCTTTCCTTTTTATTGGTTCTTCCGCTATTCTCCACTCCTATTTCTACTTATCTTCTTTCCTTCTCCCTAACTAAGCTTAGTACAAGGACAACAAATTTTGGTTTATTCATTTGTTAGACTTTTATTACTTATGACCTTCATTACTATGTTACCCAATTCTTATTTACCGTGATTACTATGTAATTCAAATTGTATACTTGGTTTTTCTTCTCTTTGACTGTGTTACTTAAAGTTGCCTAAATGTTCATTGCTTCATGTAATGCCATCAGGCAAGTTTCTTTTTGTTCTATGTAAACCGGTTTGATTTGCATCTAATGTAGGAAGATCGGTATAAAAAAAAAAAAAATAAAATAAAATAAAATAAAATAAATAAATAAATAAATAAATAAATGATATGTTTGACAATGATGGAGCAATTCTAGAGAGAATTCACTGTCTGAGGTGAGGCTGCATCATTAGTGTGTGTGAATAATACAAGTTACCATAGCATTCTTTATTTTTATTATAAGAAAACATTTGAAAATAAAATCTGTACAAGGTAAAAATGTGAGGTTTTTAAATTAAAGTTCACAGCACAAGAGGCCACCAGAAGAAAGAGCAAAAAGAAAAACCGGAGGGAGATCAGTCTGTGATTATCAGCTCATCGACACCCCAATCTTCATAACTCCCATCTGGCAGGTAGCGGCGGATGATAATTGGGATCTTTCTGGCTCTGAGCAGAGGTGAATGTAAAAAGAAGTTGAAAGAATACAGCTACAGCATTTCTGGACTTAAATTTTCATTTGTTCTAATAGATTGATTACATTTTGCACAAACAATCATTTCCCATGCTTTTTCTTTTGATGAAAATATTTGAAGTTTTTTCAAAGCTCTTCCTCATGAGGTTTGTTTATTCCCCCCTTTCCTGGTCATTAGTCTCTTCAAAGTGGAGGACAACAACCAATATACATCCTAACCAATATATAGATCATGTCACAGGTCTTACTGACTCTGTGGCCTTCTCCCTCCCTCCACCACTAAAGGTCCCTTTGCATCTATCCCACATACGCTAGAACTGTGCCCTTTTTTTTAGCCCATAGCATCTCTACTAGAAGTCTGTTACATATAAAGCTGTTATGTTACAAGGAGCAAATGGATTTGGGTCCGTCCGTCCCCCTCTTTCCTGTAAAATTTCACACTTACTTGAGTTCTTTCATCGCAATCAGCAGGGGGTCAGTCTCTCCCTCCAGCTCTACCATCACTGGGGCGCACATCCTACAGAAAGTAAAATATCTCAAACTCAGTGCGAGCCTGGATTACACAGCTCAGCAATAGAGAAAATGACAGCTCCTTGCTAAAAAGTGGAGTTTGGCAGGGTTTCACCGCAGCCCTCCCTTTGGCTTTGCTTCTCCACACATGTCAGCACACAACGGCCACCTCAGCAAAAACTATGCGATAAGCTACGCCTGCAGTAACAACATGTTGCCACTAGGTAGCGCTCCAGGTTCAGGATACATGCAGCCTGCTACCAAAAAACAGGTCTGATTGTAAACAAGAAATGTAGCCAAGATATTTAAGTCCTTCAAAGGATTGTACTGTACAAATTCTTCAATTTATTCATACCAAGATGCATAAACTACTTTTATACTGATATTTTCTCTTTTGTTTCTTTCACATTGACAGGTATGGAGTCTCATTTGGCTGCTTAAACTGGCAGACGCTAGAAGCGGCATTGCTCATAGACCTGGAAAAGTGGGAGCCCGTGCAGGCTGGCATGGCTGCATAGTTTAACAGAGCTTGAAAGTGTCCACCACCCTGCATCCCTGGCGCTGGGTACTTACGCTATCTGGAGGGCGCGGGTTCCAAGGACTCGGGCACGCTCATACTTAGTCATGTAAGGTGTGGTAATTCGTTTCTGGTTGGCTTGCTGCCCCTCTCCTGAAGGTAGGATTTCAATGTTCTCCTGATCCTCCTGAGGAAAACAAGAAGGAAAGACAGAGAAGCTGAGCAGTGTGTGATAAACGCTAAGCCATCAGGACCCGCGCAGTCCCACAGCTGCTTCCTGATTAGCACATTGGACAGTCCAAAGGAAGCCATAAGACAGCCCTGATAACATTAAACATCTTATTCTGAACATTTATCTTCTCCACCATCTGTGGCATCTTTAAGCTAGAAAGAGACCAAGTAATAATGACCCTCAACTCCAACCTCAAATCCGGGTATTGCCCATGGGCAGAATTCATTGGATGGCGATCGCAATAAAACAATTTTAACAAATCAGGATACAGATGACAAAGATTTGCCCATAAAATTAAGGACTTTTCAATATATCTGCTGATTTCCTGGGTTTGTGTGACCATGATTTGTGATAGCAATCTGAAAAACTCCAGCTGCAGATACCTGGATTAAGAGATGGGGGGGTAGGATCATGCCTGCATTTAGCTGATCCCTTTCTTGAATAACCAATGCACTTGAGCACTAAGGGGTAATTTCACACCCCCACCGAGTGCAGGGCATGCACAATGGGGTAGATTTTCAAACCGCGCGAATTGGCGTACTTTTGCTGGCGCATCAGGCGCAAGCAAAAGTACGCGGGATTTTAGTAGATACGCGCGTAGCCGCACGTATCCGCTAAAATCCTGGATCGGCGCGCGCAAGGCTATCGATTCCGTATAGCCGGCGCGCGCCAAGCCGCGCAGCCTACCCCCGTTCCCTCCGAGGCCGCTCCGAAATCGGAGCGGCCTTGGAGGGAACTTTCTTTTGCCCTCCCCTCGCCTTCCCCTCCCTTCCCCTCCCTAACCCACCCGCCCGGCCCTGTCTAAACCCCCCCCCTTACCTTTGTCGGGGGATTTACGCCTCCCAGAGGGAGACGTAAATCCCCACGGGCCGCTAGCGCACCGGGACGCGACCTGGGGGCGGGTACAGAGGGCGCGGCCACGCCCCCGGACCGCCCCGGGCCGTAACCATGCCCCCGGGCCCGCCCCCAAAACACTGCCGACACGCCCCCAAAACGCCGGGCCCGCCCCCGACACGCCCCCCCCCCTCGCCAAACCCCGGGACTTACGCGAGTCCCGGGGTCTGCGCGCGCCGGTAGGCCTATTGAACATAGGCCTACCGGCGCACAGGGCCCTGCTCGCCTAAATCCGCCCGGATTTAGGCGGATTTAGGCGAGCAGGGCTCTGAAAATCCGCCCCAATATGTACAACCAAAACCAAGTGCATGGCCAGACTCCTGCTTATGGCTTGCCCCTTTTCACTGCTGATCTTATTCTATTTTCTCTTAAGATATTTTATTATAGCGTTCCATTTCTTTCTTCCCCATCAACCTAGCCTCATTAGCCCATCACCACCACTTTAATTCTCTCTCTCTCTCACCTTATTACAGCAGCTGATCTTCCAGCCCCACACCCCTGCTCAACTTTGGGTCCCAGGCCACCACTGTATTCTCAGCTCATGTGGGCCGCCGCTGCCCCGCTGAACCACAGGCTGCTACAGACACTCTAGCCTTTGCAAGCTGCCGCTGCCACTGCCCCTGCTGAACTTCAGGCTCAGTTCCCTATCCCAGGCTGCCGCAGATTCACCTAGGAATGAAGCCTCATGAAGAAACCTTATTTTTCTTTCCTGCAGACCCCTTGTGAAGGCCTCAAGGAGTCCTAGGAGTCTGTGGATCACAGTTCTTGGCCCTCATCTCTTCTCTGTCTAAACTCTTTCCCTAGAGCTTTCTCTGGTATAGCTCCCACGCTGTGGAATGAGTTTTCAAGGCCAATTCACTGGGAGATCAACTATTTTGAGATTCAGGCAACTTTTTAAAAACCTGAGGTTTTTTTGTTTTGTTTTTAATTTAAATAGTTGTATTGTGCAGATATCTATCAACAGAAGTACATAACATAGATAACGATGGATTACTTTTTCTTTTAGTTACTCTATTCTTAGGCTTATATAACTGCCTTATTCCCCTACTTTTAATTCAAATTATGAAATTGACTTCATTTAATCTCTTCATGAGGCTAGGCCTATCGATCTTTAGCAATAGTTTTGGCTTCTGCTCACTTGCTAATTATTTTATTTACATTATTATGGTCTCTGGTATTCCATATTGTTGTATATGGTCTTATGGAAATCTCCACAGTCTTTGGGGATCCATTACATTGATTTGCAGTGGACCTGTACAGTAATTTGATAATCTGAGTTGACCGATTTGTCTTGCCCTAAACTATAATTACATAATGTAGCGCAGTTTCTTATTTTGATGTTTTCTATTATGTTTATATTGATAATTCTTGATGCTACATTGCTGTGTTGGTTTTGCTAACATACGTATACTATGCTTTATATGTGGTTTGTTTATATTATGTAATGTTAATAATTAGAGTGCTATATTTAGTACATTTATTTATGCTAATTTATCTATGTTATAAGCCACTTTGCTCTAGATTTTTTGTAAAAGTGGGGTATAAGCAATAAACCAAATCAAATCTCGTCCCATTGTTTCCAGTACCACCTTTATGCTGATGATTCCCATATTTATCTCTACACCTGAGCTCTACCTAAAACTGAACATGGCCAAGATGGAACTTCTCATGTTCTCCCCCACCCCCACAATCTACTTCCCTTTCCCTCTTTCTACATTTCTGTGAACAACATTACCAACCTCCCTGCCCATTACCTTGGTGTTCTCTTTTGCACCTCTTTCCCCTTCTGTTCCCATATCCAAAACAGTGCAAAATCATGTTGCCTTCCTTTCTCTCTAACATCTCGAAGATCTGTATTTAAAGCAAACCTTTATCCATTCCCTTAATACTTCCCACTTAAACCACTGCAACTTGCTCCTCAAAGGACTCCCACTAAGCCGTCTCTCATCATCACAGTCTATTCAAAAGTTATCTGCTTGGTTTATCTTCCTCCATCATCACTATGACCAAGTAACTCCTCTTCTCAAGTCATTACCGTCCAGTTCAAGCTCCTTGTACTCAGGAGCAAGTGTCTTCATTTTGCAGCTCATTGTCTGTTGCCACTCATTTTGCTCTACACGCCTCCTCCTGAACTTCATTCCTCGGGTAAGTTGCTATTGTCTGTGCCCCTCACCTCCATCATCTAAATCACGGTTTTGTGTCTTCTATCTTGCTTTACCAAATGTCTGGAATTGACCCTCTTGAACTGGTGTATCAGGATGCTGCCCAGGCCACATTCAAATTCCATCTAAAAACCCACCTTTTTTTATGCTGCTTTCAATTCCTAACCTGCCTCTCCCCATCACTTCCAAAGTTCATGGCTGCCACCATTCATGTGTGTCATGGCCAGATGAAGGTCTACACAGGACAAAGAGTGCCTCCTCTGTGTGCTGCTACTGTAAGGCTGCAGTAATGTTTTCTATGGAGCTATCTTTTAAAATAAGTATTTGGAAGAGAAATACAATTTTACTTGCAGACGTTACTGTTTTTTGGCTTGCTCTTCAGACATCCATCCTGCTACAAACTGTCTAACATCCCTTGGCTAGGACAACCTACCACCTCCTTCTGATTATACCCGTCACACTAGGAGCGGTCTTGGGCTGGCCAGAGAACAGACTGAAGCTGGACTCTGGCTGTTCTTTCAAACTTTTTTTTATTAAATGACAAGAAAACAAAACAGAAGCAGCTCTGCTTCCCTTGGTGGTTCTCAAAATAAAGACAGCAATGTAATTCACAGTTCTGCAGTAGTGGCCTTCCCTAGGCTTCCTTCTCTTCCCTCCCAGGCCCCAAGGAAGTTATTACCTCTCCCTAGGGAAATGTCCCAGCAAAATAATTCCCTACTGTGACATGGTTTAAGGTGGAATCAGTCCAGATCTCTGGAACCAGTCTTTTAAGGCAGTGGTTCTCAACCTTTTTCCCATCGTGACACACCTGACAGGCCACGCTCACATGTGTGACACACTGCTCATTACAATTCATGGCGGAAATAAAAAGTAAAGGTCCGGTAATTATTTTTATTGTTTAAAATGACACAAGGAAAAGATACGTATTCTGTCTGAACAGAAATTGCATAAATAGTAAACATCCCACACCAAAACAGCACCAATTTCCAGCACTTAAACAGTAACCACCTTACCTAAGAAAAGGCAACACTGAAAATATTACACCAGGCCTTAAGACACCAATACATCTCCTATTAGGAAAACGGACCAAGTCAGGCTGCTATAGAGCCCTACACAGAAACAACACGCCAGCAGAAAACCTCACCTGAGTCACATGTGCTGACCCTCACCTAACAAAGAATAAAGAGACCAAAACGCATAACTAGAAGCATGCAGACAAAACTGAATTGGAAACTGCAACAAGCCAGAGTCTCTGTATGCAGTGTAACCAAGGAAAAAAAGAAACATCACCCATCCTTATAAAACAAATCAAGACATATAAAATCAGTAGCCATAAAACAATACTAACAAAAAGAACATATTATTTCAAAACAGCTGATGAGTGGCATATCCAATAATTAAAAACTCATAAAAAATTTCTAGATACCAATAAAATATTTCGAAATAGCAGACACAAAGACCCAGTAATGAAAAATAAGGATACAAAAATGTTTTTGCTCTGCATACCTGGGAACGTTTGATATTCAGGTGTCCTGAGATTGTTCTGAATTAGCAGGAGGTGGGGTGGTTTGCTTGGAACTTTCTCCTCTCTCAGTCACATACCAGCGCTCTCTCTCACACTGGCTCTCAATGACACACCTATACACATATGCTCTCAGTCACTCACATATACACATGCTTTTTCTCTCACTTATATAGGCTCTTAATTACACATATGCTGTCTATCTTTTCACGCTTACACACACACAGGCTTTCAATCACATAAATACATGCTGTCTTTTTCTCTCACACACAGACTCTCATTCACATGCTTACAAACATGTCCTCTCTTTCTCTCATTTACATACAGGCTCTCAATCACATACTCACATGCTCCCTCACCTAAATCAGCTCTCAATCACACACAGACACGCATGCTGTCTCTTTCTCTTACTTTCACACAGGTTCTTAATCATACATACATATGATCTCTCTCACACACAAAGGATCTCAATCATACCTGCATACTCTTTCACACAAACAGGTTTTCAATCACAAACTTACACATACAGGTTCCCAATCGTAAACTTACATTCATGCTCTCTCTCTCACAGGCAGGCTCTCAATCACAGACATACTCTCTTTCACATGTACAGGCTCTCAATCACACACATACTCTCTTTCACATGTACAGGCTCTCAATCACACACATGCATGCTATCTCACTCACACACACAGGATCTCAAACACACATCCTTGCTTGCTCATTCACTCTCTCTCCCTCCTCCTCCCCCCCCCCCCCCCCCGGAACTAGCGGCAGCAGCAGCCTCCTCCCAACCCTAACCTCCTTCATTTTCAGCCCTCGCGCGGAGAAAGGAGCCACATGGGCCGCGGGGGTTGACGTTCTTCATCTTTTTTTCTCTGAGCCGCGCTGCTCATTCCTCAGGCCGATGCTGACCAAACTCGCATGGTCTCTTCTTCCCGCGCACGCACCCAATGCTCACCACTTCCTCTTCCGGGCCGCGGGGGGGGGGGGGGGGGGGAGGAAGAAGAGACCATGCCGGTGCCGCCACCTGATTTGCCACGTTCCGCCCAGGCTGACAGCAATTTAAGCCCGGGCGGAGGAGGACCACGGAGCCGCTGGGTCAGTGGGGGACTGGGAAGTGTGGCGACACACCTGCGTGTTCTTGGCGACACACTGGGGTGTTGCGACACACCGGTTGAGAACCACTGTTTTAAGGTATTCTGGGGTTTTCTCCTGTATACCCCTTCACATACCCTTCCCTCAGCTCAAAATTCTCAAGTTGAATGCTTGCCCTTACTAGGGGTATACTCCTGAGAAAACAGACGTTCCTATTTTCCTTCCCTGTCCTATGTTGTGGCTGTCTAATCTTTCTAGGTTTTCCTATCCCCACCTATTCTGGGGAATCAATTAAGGGTTCACTGGATAGTTGATGTGCCTCCTTTGTTACAGTTAGTTCTTTTACTTTGTCTCCTGAGTACCTGGAATACCCAACCTTCCTTTGGCAGTGTTGTTGTTGGACTTTGGGTGTCTTGTACTTCTTCCCATATACTTCTGGGCTTCCCCAAAGTGAGATCTCTGGAAAGGGGTCTTTCTTTAGAATTGGTTAATCCAGCATCAAGCTAGACACACAGAGTCTCAAACTGGGGATAATTGTGCACCAGAACAACTGGGTAGAGGAGCTTGGGCAGCACTCTCCCCTCTATACTAGACTGCCCTGCCACGGTCATCAGTACCACCTGGCTGATTGGGTACTGTTGCTGATCACCAGGTATACAAGAGTGTTGCCTTCTTCTTATAGTTCATATAAAGTCTCTTGAGCTAGCTCCTTCCTAATGAGTGTCTTTCTGCAAAGCTTGTGTAGGACAGTTCATTGAGCTCAACTGGGATCACAAAGTTACTAATCCCCATATACAGATCATCAATATAGTTACAACAGTGAAGTGTCACTAGCTTGCACTCCCACTCTTCATTGTCGAACCAAGGGCACTCTATGACACCGTGCTCCTTCCCTCCACAGTGGGAGCACTCCTGCGGGACTTGTCCTGCTTTAATTTCTACCTTTCCCACAAAGGGCTCATTTTATCTTCTCTTGCATAAGGGCAATAATCCTCCTCAGGCCCATTTCGTGCACAGAGTAAGCCAAAGGAAAAGATATCTGTAGCCTTCCTGCTTGATTGTGCGGTAGCTCAGGGACTTTTCTCCAATAACTCCACAGCCATCTCTGCTTTGAAGGTCCTCCCTTGTCAGTGAACTCTTTAGTCTCTAGTACTGGCTGTGTTGCCAGATTGACACCCATAGCTTCATCTTCTTGTATCGTCAGTCTCTGTGTAAATGACCTCTCCTTCCACAGCTGAAACAAGCTGAGGAGCCTGGTGGCTGTAACCCAAATACTGTATCTGGGGTCCTGCACTCTCACTGCCAAAACAGGGAGCCCGTGAAAGTTGTCTTTCTAGCTTCCACGCCAATTTTGGCATCAACTAAGCCTGATGGAAGGCAACTGCCACTTCCAACGCTTTCTCCAGGGTGAAACCTGAGTGCCAATACACCCACTTCCGCATGGGCCAGTCCAGCCTGTCCAGGAACTGTTCCAAGACGACCTGATTGGCCACTTTGAGGCCTATCTTCACCACTGGTTACAATGACTTACATCTGGCATCTTTTAGCTGCTGAAAATTTTTCTTGCTGAATTCAATCGTGGAGACCTTACTTTGAAGGAGGATAATAGTTATTAATATCTTTTGATTATTTTAATTTTTGAAAAACAGATTTTTTGCATTGCTTTTTTTTGTTTCTTAGGCATTTTTTCTACTTAGTTTTAGAAAGCAAGAGTAGAAGGAGCACTCCCAATACCTCAACTCCCATCCACCCCTACCTTCAGTTCTAACTTTATAGACTAACCCACTAGTTAGGGGGGTGGACATTTGTTGGCTGAGTATCAAAAGGAAATAATTAAGATACATTTAATTACTCTGGAATCAAGTAAAGATTCAGGAGGAGATTAATGAGTATACCATAGTAGATATTTCAGGTAATTAATTTTCAGGATAAGAGAGAAAAATACTGGTTGGTACCAGAAAAAGGAGTAAAAGCAAGTGAATTAGCTCATTCTATGTTTTCTGCAAATAGAACAAATTAAGTACATTTCTTGTAAGCTGATTGGTAGTATCATATTAGATCTTATAGGAGCACTGAGAGGAGAGGATCATCTTGCTGGTGGCTGAAGCAAATCGGCAAGTACTGCTTTGGGAAATTTTATAACTTTAAACGTTTTGGATAGAAGTAAACTATTGGAGCATATTCTTTAGTGTGTTTGTGTAACTGCATTAAATAGCTAGTCAGAAAGCTGGGAGAAGCCAGGAGTTTGTGTGTCTGTATTGAGCTATTCAGAAGGCAGGCAGAAGCCAGGACTTTGGATGTTTTGGTTTTCTTCGCTCCCACCCACCCCTAGCTCATCCTTTGATTTATAGGGAGGAAACACTGTCACATACATAAATAAATAACCAGCCTTTTAACTTAAACCCAGGATTGCCCCAGGCCTTATCAAGATTTTAATTATCCCCTTGTAGGTCACTACCAGATAAATAGTGAATACACTAATAAATTTAAAGGACTCAAATTGTACGCATCCCTACTCCCATAGCAGCTTAAACTTAACTAAGAACTGAACAAAATTAAGAAGAAGGCAGCAGTCCAGCAGCAAGAGGGGGCCTTCCAGTTTTTTGCATTGAGTGTCACATGTATGATTTTTTTATCCACCGGTGAGAGGTTGTATTTGTGCACCTGGTGCAAAGAGCTCCCGTCTCTCAGAGAACAAGTCCAATCTCTGGAGGCTAGAGAGGCAGACTTGGAGGAGCCGAGTCGGACAGATAGGTATAAAGATGAGACCTTCAGGAGCATAATATCCAAGTCCCAACTCCAGTCTGGCAGCTCTGTGTTGTCTTGGAGGAAGGTCGGTCTCCTGGTTGGAACGCATCAACCTGGTGCAGCAGGAAATGATCCTGTAGCAAGAACCTGCTCTTGCACTGTGTCTTGGGACCTCAACATTGTATTGGCTCAACTGATGAAAGCTTCCTTGAGCCACTGCACTCCTGTGACTTGAAGTACCTGACCTGGAGGGTCATATTTTTGGGGGCGGTCACTTCAGCACACAGGGTCAGTGAGCCTCAGGCCTTAGTGATGTATCTATTTTACACTAAGTTTTTTCACAACAGGCTGGTCTTACATACGCACCCTGAATTCCTGACTAAGGTGGTGTCAGACCTTCATCTTAATCAGTCCATCATCCTGCCAACACTCTTTCCCAGGCCCCATTTGCACCAAGGTGAACAAGCCCTGTACTGTTTTCACTGCAAAAGAGACTTAGCCATCTATCTGGAGCAGACAGAAACCCATAAACAGTCCACCCAACTTTTTGTTTCTTTTGATAAGGATAAGTAGGGGGATTGTCATTGCCAAGAAGATGCTCTTGAATTAGCTATCAGACTGTATCTCCTTCTGTTATGCCCAGGCAGGACTGAATCCTGGGGGTCATGTTAAGGCTCACTCTGTTCAAGCCATGGCAGTGTCAGTGACCCACTTGCGAGCAGTCCCCATGGAAGAGATCTGCAGGGCTTTAACATTGAGTGCCATCCACTCATTCACATCAAATTACTGTCTGAGTAGGGATGGCCGACATGACAATAGGTTTGGCCAATCTGGTCTTCAGAACTTGTTTGAGGTGTAAACCCCAATTCTGTTTCTGCCTAGGACCCGTTATTTCTGTTCAAGCTGCGCCCTCCCCCACGTTACCCACAAATCATTGTTGTGCCCATTGGCATTTATTTTGTTTTATTGGTCTCTTTTTTTTGTTTGAGGGGGCCGCTTCTAGCTAGGGATTCACCCATATGTGAGGACTACCATCCTGCTTGTCCTCTGAGAAAGTAGTGTTGCTCATCTGTAACAGGTGTTCTCTGAGGACAGCAGGATGTCAGTCCTCACAAAACCCACCCGCTACCCTGAGGAGTTGGGTTTCCACTACGTGGATTTTCTCATTTTTATTTTATTACTCTCTTAATTTTATGATATAAAACTGAGGGGACGCCATGTGGACACGTGGTAATTTGCATGCGTGGGAATGCTCACCGAGACTCAGTCAATGTTCTAGAAACTTTGACATAAGTTTTCTGTACCGAGCTTCATCCGATTATGTCACCCATGTGTGAAGACCGACATCCAGCTGTCCTCTGAGAACACCTGCTACAGGTAAGCAACTCTGCTTTCTCCCCTATCTACATATTGCAAAAAAACTCATCCTTATGTTCATCCTGCAAGGAAACTTAACACTGTTTCAGTGCTATGACTAGAGCGAAAACAAGCCTCTCCTCCAAGCCTGTAGTTAACTAAGAAGTCACTGCCCACTCGATAAGCTTTGCCATAAATGGAATAGCAGAAATCGGTCTATAGCTAGCATACTAATTTTTTTTTTTTTTATAAAGGAGTTACTATAGAACGCTTCAATCTGGAGGGAAGCACACTTTTCTGCAATAAACTGTACTAAATTTAAGAGGTAATCATGGTCTGTGGCTCCCGATCAAGGACTATCACTGCAAGGACTCAGTTTGACCATAGGTGGAGGGAAGTTATAAAATGGGGAAAAACCCTGGGTAGATGTGAATGAAAGCTCATGGTTCCGTAGCCCAATAAAGGATGGTTCCAACTGAGTTGAGAGTGAAAGCTGGTGGACAATAAAAAAGTGTGTTTTTGTAATGTTGCTGCTTTAAACAGATAAAAATAACAAATGAGGTCCAGCCCCATTGATTGGCCACAGTGCTATGGTATATGAGACTCATGTTTGGGTCTGCTATCCAATGGATGAATTCAGGGACATTATGAAAGCGACATACACTGAGCATGGGGAAGGAGAGATCACAACTGCTGTTACCAAAAGGGCCCTTGACAGCTAATGAGATGCACTGAGAGACAGTCTCACAAGAGACTTCCTTCCAACCCTTAGGGCCAGTGAAGATTCAGTGGTATCCAGGTAGTAGTCCTGGGGGAATTCTGCGCTACTGTGGAATGCAGAATTTGTGCAGAATTCTTCCTTCCCGAAGATTTCCCCCCCTCACCTTGCAGAATCCAGGCAACACCTCCGCTATCAACACTATCGCAGCAAATAATGGCTCGCCTGCCAGAAGAGGAAGGGCAAGATCCCTGGAAGCATACGGAGGCAGCGTGGCATGGGTGAAGTTTGCACAGCAAGCTCCACTGCCTGAAAACCAGGCTAGGACCATACAATCAGCGAGTAAGGAGTTCCTCCTTTGGAGGTATGAGAGCACTAAGAGGGAGGGAGAGAGAGAGGCAGGTTACAGACTCTTGGAGATGACAGTTCTCAAAAGGAAAAGGGGAATAAATGGTGGGTGGTGGTTGGAAAGAGGAGGTAAACATGGACAGTAGCAAAATAGGATTCATATTTCCATTGTTTCTAGGCCAGAAGTGGGAGGTGGAGGTATGAGGGGAGAGCAGGTGAATAGGGACAGGGGCAGAGGTCAAGGGGGATTCATGTTTCCATTTGTTCTGGGCCAGAGATCTGCAACCTCTGACATGTGTGCCATGGCATTGGACAGCTGAGCGGACTGAATTCCACCACGGAGGTTGCATTTAACCAAACATCATCTCCCGCTGCACAGGACAGGCCCCACAGCAGTGGGAGATGATGTTTGGTTAAATGCAACTTCTGCATGTGAGGCTTGGAACTAGCTTACTGATTCAGTAGCGGTGGCAGTCATTGTCTGCTCAGCTGTTCAGTGCCATGCCGTGCCTGATTCAGTAGCGGCGGAAGTCAGTCTAGCGCCATGGCAAATGTACCATAGGTTGTCAACCCCTGGATAGAACAAATGGAATTATGAATCCTCCTTTGACCTCTGCTTCTGTTCATCTCATTTCATCCCATCCCATCCCCACCGCAGCCAACAGTGAACCTCATCCTGCTGGTGGTTGAATATGAGGCCCATGCCCAGGCCCTGAAAGTGTATAGCCTGTGTTTTTGTTCTGCTATTTTGATAAGTGTGCAGAATTTTGCAGATTTTAAAGAATGTGTGCGCAGAATTTTTAAATTTTTGTTGCAGAATTTTCAGTGTTTTTGCACACAATTCCTCCAGGAATAAGGTAGGCTCTCTGGGGCAAGGGTAAGGACTAACAAAAAGGGAAAAGGGGGAAAACCAGTTCAAAAGTAACCTACACCAACTGAAGTTGCACAGTAGCAATTTCTGCAGTGGAATGATCTACCAATCAAGCCCTGGAGTTTTAAAAAGGATTGTAAAGGTCTGTGGGCAACTCACCTCTTCAGCATTATCCAGATCATCCAGTCCTTCATCCTCCTCAACATCATCAAAATCATCTCCATCGAAACTGTGGGCAGTGAAAAGGAAAATCAATCTGTCAAAAGCTGAAGTGTAGATTCATTCCCCAGACTGTGCTACTCTTCCACCCCAATGCCCTGGATGAGGAAGCTCATTGTCTGTCACTCAGCAAGCAGAGGATGCCACATTTTAACTTTATCTGCACATTTAACCTCCACCGTTCAGGCAATACTGCATCCTATTCAAATTAAAATGACACTGAAGTAAAAAACAAAAATGGAGGCTCCTCTTTTGCTGAAGCAGACCAGTTTTAAATAAAATGCGGTTCTTGCCTCCTTTCGGGAATGGTGTGGGATTTGGGCACTTCACACAAAGAGAAACTGAATTATTCTGGAAGAATATCAAACCAAAACCAGAAACCAGCCTTCCCTCACTCCTCTCCCGATTTAGCCTTGGTATCAGAACTAAAGATGTAAAATTCAAAACTGAAGTGCTCCAGAAAAGAGACCTGAGGTAGGTAGCATGAACACAGAGCAAGATAAGGCAAAATATATATCAAAGAAGGACATCAAGTAGCTCTGCATTCTGACTGGCTGTCCCCAAACAGTCCTGCAAACACAGCTGCACTACTCAAGCATTCTTCAGCCTCACACCTTACTCCAGATGTGCAACGTACAAGCAGCAACACAGGTCAGGATGTGCATGCAAAACTTTCACTGCACTTGCTGAAGGATGAGACAAGGGTTCTGTAAAACATGAGGTTATTCCTGGTCTACTACCCACACTGGAATGTGTTTTTGGCTGAATAAATATTCAATCATTAATATCTGATTGCTGAAAGGGTCACTCGCGGGGACAATACAATGGGAATTTTAAAATATCAGATTTTTTTCTCATACTGTTATTTGTAAGAATACTTTATTTAGTTAAGTCTGGCATTTCTTTTTTTAAAGTTCTTCCATGAAAACATTAGAGCCCAGGTGTCACACACTGTTAAGTGTCACTCTGCAGACTGAAGCCACAGTAACTCAGCAACAGCTCAGCAGGACTGTTTAAGCCTGTGGTTTTAGTTTCCACATGTTGCAGAAGATTCTCTTTCTGAACGATCTATAAATGACTGTAAATAAAATACTGCAGCATAAGTGTACACAATTATCAATGATGTTCAAATTCTTGTTTCAGCAATCCTGTCAGAACATCCTTAATTTAAAATACAGAAAACAGAAACAAGTCCTTGAAGGGCAGCTGATTTTTTAAAAATTAAGAAAGTAGTTTTTCAGCCAATGCACAATTAAGTAGAGGAATTTGTTGCAAGAAGATGTGGTCAAGTTTAATATATCAGTGTCGAAAAAGGTTTGGACAAGTTTCTGGAGGCCATATCCATTATTATTACTCAGGCAGATGTGGAATCACTATCTCTTATTTCGGGGAATAAGCAAATGGACTAGCTATTATCGAAGACAAGATGCTGGGCCCTTGTTACGTTTGTAATAGACTGAGGATACTTGTTTAGGGGAGAACTGTCCCAGAATGGACCTCTAAACAAGGATGCACCATGTATTCCACAGCATTCACAAACCCAAAGGTCTCTTAAATGCTCTTCTGAGAAAATACAGATACATCAGAGAAGAGTCCGAAGTAGTATAATGAAATTGAAAGGTGAAAAGGATCAATGTGTGCAGAAAGACAAAGAAATGGCAGAAATATTAAACAAATACTTCAGTTCGCGGTTCACTAAAGACGACCCTGGAAAAGGACAAGAAAATGGAGGGGGGTGGAGTGGATGAAATTCCGTTTACAGAAGAGAATGTAAGGGAAGAGCTAGAAAAACAAAGTAGACAAAGCCATGGGGCCTGATGAGGTTCATCACAGGATAATGAGGGAGCTCAGAGATGTGCTGGTGGGTCCATTATGTGACCTGTTCAATAGATCCCTAGAAACGGGAGTGGTGCCAAGTGATTGGAGAACAGCGGTGGTGATCCCGCTTCACAAGAGTGGGAGTAGAGAGGAGGCTGGAAACTAAAGGCCGGTTAGCTTCACCTCAGTGGTGGGAAAAGTAATGGAGATGCTGCTGAAGGAAAGAATAGTGAACTATCTACAGTCAGAAGAATTGCTAGACCAGAGGCAGCATGGATTCACCAGATGAAGGTCCTGTCAGACAAATCTGATTGACTTTTTTGATTGTGTGACTAATGAATTGGATTGAGGAAGAGCTTTTGATACAGTCCCACATAGGAGGCTTGTAAATAAAATGAGAAGTTTGGGAATGAGCATCAAGGTGGTGGCCTGGATTACAAAGTGGTTGACGGACAGAAGACAGTATGTGATGGTAAATGGAACCTACTCTGAAGAGAGTGGTGTTTAGCAGTGTGCTGCAAGGATCGGTGTTGGGACCGGTCCTGTTCAATATCTTTGTGAGAGACACTGCAACAGACTGGACACCCCGGAAGGAGCAAAGAGAATGAGACATGATTTAAGGAAGCTTGAACAATGGTCACAAATATGGCAGCTGGAATTCAATGCCAAGAAGTGCAGAGTCATGCATCTGGGGTGTGGTAATCCAAAAGAGCTCTACATCTTGGGGGGTGAAGGGATGTTGTGCATGGAGCAAGAGAGGGCCCTAGGGGTATTAGTGTCTAGCGATCTGAAGAAGGCGAAGCAATGCGACAAGGCTATAGCTAAAGCCAGCAGAAAGCTGGTCTGCATAGAGAGGAATAACCAGTAAGAAAAAAGAAGTGATAGTCCTCTTGTACAGGTCCTTGTTAAGGCCTCACCTGGAGTATTGTGTTCAGTTCTGGAAACCATATCTCAAAAGGGACAGAGACAGGATGGAGGTCCAGAGAAGGATGACAAAAATGATGGAGGGTCTCCATCAAATGAATTATGAGGAGAGGTTGAAGGACCTAAATATGTATACCCTGCAGGAGAGGAGGAGCAGGGGAGATATGATATAGACCTTCAGATACCTGAAAGGTTTTAATGATGCACAAGCAACAAACCTTTTCCATTGGAAAGAAATCAGTAGAACTAGGGGTCACATAATGAAACTCCAGGGAGGACGACTCAGAACTATCAGGAAATATTTCTTCACGGAGAGGGTGCTGGATGCCTGGAATGCCCTTCTGAAGGAGGTGGTGAAGATAAAAATGGTGAAAGATTTCAAAGGGGCATGGGATAAACACTGTGGATCTCCTCAATACCCTCCCAACCTACCACCCGAATACTCTACCCATTGCCTGGTAACTAACAATGGTGTATGTTATTGATGTACTCAGTGTTCTCTAAATCTTATGAATGTTAATGTCAAGAACCATGGTGAACTAGTGATTTTCACTTGGAACAACAGTTACAAGACCTCTAAATAACTTGCTGGTGTGTGTGGGGGGGGGGGAATTAGATTCAGACAGCAACCAACAAGGACATTGGATTTTATGGTCTTGGAAAACAAATAAGCATGGGGGTAACTTGCTGGTGTGGTGGTTACTACCCTTAACCAACATGCCTGAAACTTTGGATGCAAGTCTAACATTGCTCTCTGCTTCAACGGCAAGACAGGAGAGAAAAAACAAATCCTTTGGAGTATATGCGAATTGTTGCTGCTCTCTAGCAACTAATCCAAATAATAAAATAATCACTTCTCCGTCCTTATGGCTCAGATCAAGGTCTAGGCTATGAGCAGAGGAGTGCTCCATCTGTGCCTTTTGGCTGAAAATGAAACCTGTATACTATCTGGGGATGGTGGGGGAGACGGAGTTAACATCCTGTCTACCCCCCCGGCCACGATGATATCATATGATCACTGTCAAACAAGGAGGCTTAAACCTTCCTTTTAATAATAAATACAGCGCAGACTGCGCTCCTAGTATAACAGCAACAGAGAAGAACGCAGAATGATGACATCACGGAGCTTCCAACAGCTGCAGGAAGAACTGAGGATGAGACAGGACACGGCTTCTCCTCTTCCCCACTTCACTCGACCCCTTCCCTCCTCTCACTTGTCTTCGTTGTCCGACATTGCGCTTTAGCAGCACCTCCTCCTCTTCAGTTACGCGTTATCGCGACCACGACCCGGAGCGGCGAGTTCCAGCGCGCGCTGGAACGCAGGATGACACGCGAGAAAAAAGAGCGACTCCAGGCGCAGGCGCGAAAAAGACGGGAGTGACGTCACTGGACAAGGCGTCAGCGAAGCTCCGCTTTCGGAGGGGGTCACCTGCTCCGTTGTCATGGTGATGGCGTCGGATGCTGCAAGGGCGAAAGGCGAATCGGAGGAGAAGCGGCCCGAGAGCAGGTACCGGGGGTGGGGGGAGGGGGAGGACGAGAGGTGGGGGGTGGGTGCTGTGAGCGTTCCTGGTGCTCCTCTTACCCCTTCCCCAACCATCACTCACATCCGTGTGATAACTCCTGGTCCTCGGGTGCAGCCCGAACCACTTCTAGCTTCACGCGCCCCCCCCCCCCCCCACCCCTCCTCCCGGTGCATTGTTGAACTTATCTCCAATATTCCTGAGCAGAAATAAAGGTCATTAAACAAAATCAAATATACATAGCAGGGGCTCTCAACCTTTTTAAACAAAGAGGCGCATGTGACATTTCAAATCACCGAGAAAGAAGAGGGTGGGGGCTGGTGTCCCTTTGGAGTTTTAGTGAGCGCCGCCGGGTCGATGGGTTCTCGCTTGCATTCTCCTGTGATTGAAATGCTGCAGAAGGGGAGATGCGGGTGACAGGATTCCTGAAAAAAGGTATGGCGGATACGGTCTCAGTAAACATTTTCCTAAGAACTTGGCAATCCTGGCACAACCCTGGTAATCCTACTACCTGCCTTGCCTTTTCTTCAGCATCTGCATCTGTCCCCTGGAATAGTGGTGGTGGTAGTGGGGTGATGTTTGTGGTACACTTTCTTCCACTCACCACCCCATACACTCTTGCTCTCTTCCCTCCCCATTTCTCACACCTGTCCTCCACCCCTCATCTCATTCCCATTGTATATATATATATTTTTTTTATTATTGCATTAGTTATTTCATGATTATATTGTATGTTAAATTTGATTGTAAACCACTAGATAATGTATTTAGTGATTGTATTTTACGTTTAATTTTATTGTAAACTGATTGGATAATTTGTTTTTACATGCAGTATATCAAATTTAATAAATATTAATAATAATTAATTTCCCTGCGCTCACACCCCTTTTCTCATTGAAGTCGCTCATCTTCCTCTCAAGCATTTTCCTTCGGCTCACACCCTTTCTCTCCTTTCCTCCCTCTCCTTCCTCTTAGCCTTTTCTCTCCTCTTAGATCCCTTCACCTTGCTGGGGTTTCTTTTAGGCTCATGGGCATTGGGGACCCCACCAACACTGCCAGATGCTTTCTATGCCCTACAAGATTTCTCATTAGCTGGTAGGGGTTGGAGACCCCACAGCATTTCCTGCTGCTTCCACTGCTGCATGAGACTTTTTTTTAGGCTGGTAGGGTTTGAAGATCCCGCCAGCACTTTCTGCTTCTTTGGCCATCATGCATGGAAAAAAAATATATAAACTTTGGTCTGCAGGCTGATTCGGCCATGAATGGGAACATTTTTGGTGGGCCAGAAAGATTTACTTCAGGGGCCAGATGTGGCCCACAGGCACTAGTTTGAGGAACCCAATATAAAGTGATCCTTTTTATTGAACTAACTTAATACTCTGAAGCAGGAATCCTGCTGTGGCAGGGTCCAAACTAATCAAAATATGTCCCTAACCTGATCCTCCAGGTCTCCTATTCCTCCCACTTCCCTTCCTTTGTCTCCACCCCACACCCCCATCCATTTCTCACTCCTTCACTGGCTCCTTCTCCCCTCCATCCCTCCCCTTGCCAGCATTCACACCCTGTCTCTCTCTCTCTTTCCACCCCCCACTCCCTCGCTCTGCTTTTCTTTCTCTCTCCCTACCACTCTCAAATCTTATCCCAAGCTCCTAGGCTCTGACTGACCACCATCCCATTCCTTCTAATGTCCTCAACAAGGTCTTCTGAGTTTTTATGTGCTGTGGTAAGAAAACATACCACAAGATATGCAGGCAACAGATCATGGTAAAAAAAAAAGGTGAATGAAAGGGATCACGTGCTCTTCAAACATCTAACTGTAAGCTTGCTCTCTTTACAGTTATTGCCCCTTCATTCACCTTTTCCGTTTCCTACCATAACCACCTTTTTTTCCTGTGTTCTGATTTGTTGGCTGAATGGCTGCTTTTGGATTGGTTGAATTGTATCATGGGATAGTTTGGATGGGTTTTTTTATTCCTTTATCACTTCTTGCTATTGTTAGCTCTGTAAACATTCCAGGCAATCTGTTGTTCAAAGTCATTCTTGAATATGCTTCTTGATATACTGATGATATATAACCTAATATTTATTCTCTTGCTTGCATGCTGGTTGTATTTATTTATTTTAAAACATATATCCTGCAAATCCACAGCTCTTAGCAGCTTACAAAGATAATTTACATAAATATTCAAACATAATATAAACATAAAATATCATCAAAACTAAAAGAAATAAAATACATGAAGATGCTGCAAATGCAAGCACTAAAACCAGAACGATAAAATCAATCAGTAAAAGCTTGCTGAAATAAAAAGGTATTTAGTAACTTTTTAAAAGACTTTAGGTGGAATTTTAAAAGTGATGCTTGTACAAAAAGGTCTGGATATTCCTAAAGGTGATGGTGGAGACTGGACAAGACTGCAGAGGAGGGAGATTAAGTATAAAAGTTATCAGATAATGGTCAGAGAGGGGAAGTACAGAGGTGGAGAAGCCTGAGAGCAGTTGAAAGAAAGGACTAGGTCTAGCAGTGGCCATGCTGGTGAGTGGAAACAGTAGCACAGAGTGGAAGATCAAATGAAAAGGTGTGGCAAGAAACTCTGAGCAAAAGGGTAGAGAGGTCATCAGTGTGGAATCTAAAGTCTCCAAGAATAAGTGAAGGGAAAGATAGTTCAAGGAAGAAGGAAAGCCACAAATCAAAGTCAGCAAGAAAGGAGATGGGAGCTTTTTAGCTGGGAGACGATAAATGACAGCTATCCACAGGGAAAGTAGGATGAAAGTCAGGTAGAGTGTCTTAAACTAAGAAAAGGAGTGGGCTTAAGGAAGAAAAATGGGTTGCAACCTGTAGGAGGAGAAGAGTAGCAGCCCAACACAACCACCATAGCTTGCCAAGTCTGGTATACAGGAGAAATGATAACCTTTTGGGTGTTTAACATGAAAATGCAGTCTTCCTGAAGATGATTTTAGGATGTAGCATTTTTATTTGAAGGCAACATAAAGTAGAGCCAGTCTTGGTCAAAGCAGGAAGATGGAGGGAATGAGAGATAAAGAGGTCATGAATGTAGGCAAGCTTACTGGGAACAGAGTGTGTAATCTACAAGGAAAATGAGAAGGAGAGAGAAGATTCAAAAAGGAGAGAGATGGAGGTAAGGTCGGAGGGGTGATGGGTTGAAGCACATAGATAGGGTAATAGTTGCCTTGAAGGACCAGGATTAAGATTTATGATTCTAGCTGAAAGGAGGAGGACAGAGGTACAGAGAGAAGTAGAAATGCAGTAAACTTGTTGAGCGTTTTCAGTTGGGACTTTAAGTCATTCCCACTCTAGCTCTTACTCACTCATTCTATGTTCTTATTCTTATATAGACTTGTTGCACTTAAGCCCCACCCACCTACTTTCCTATTTCTTGTACTTACCAAATACAATTAGAATACCTTAACATGGAACAGAATAATTTATAATCCCACAGAATGCTACATTCCACTGAGGCTTGGGCATCTGCCACCCCACACTCTTCAACAAGCACGTCACAATATCTGCTATAAGTCTATCTCAGGTCAGTATCATTTTTCCTTCTCTTTGATTCCTATGGCTCCACTATGACTCCTCTTCCTGATGTGTATCCTTCCCAACCTTATTCCTCATTGAGTCAAGACCACTGTCTACATTTTCTGTCTCCTCAGTTGTTCTGTTTTCTGCCCTGTCTACTGCTCTTGAGCTTCAAAATATGATCTCATTTTTTAATTCACAAAAACCTTCCTATGACTATGGATGGGCCGGTCAAGAGGGACCTTTGTATCCAAGAGGGTCTGCAGGCTAGTGGTATTCACTCATGCCTGCCAATACCCATACCCAGTCACTGCTGTAAGTGGACGTCTGCACTATGAAGCAACTACTATAAGCCTAGCAAAGTCAGCATCCTCAGGGCTAGGGTAGGGAGGGAAGCACAGATAAATCAAATTGCCAAGTATTTAGCGGAGTTGAGCATAAAGGATGTAACTAGTGGGTGCTGCCTGCTTTATTAGCTATGTAAACTGCATTTGCAGAATTAAGTTTGTTGGACCCTTTCTTCCTGTATCCTTTGTTACCACAGAATCCATGGCTTCAGGGGCAGGAAGGAGAGAGTAACCAGAAAATGCTTAACAACTGGTGTTGGAAGTGAGGTAACTAGCCCAGAGACCTTGATGCCCTGAGAACAGCTACCCTCGTGGTGGTCATCAAATATGGTGGCCCTGTTTCCCATTATTTGAAGGAGGACCAACTGAGAGAACATGGGTACCATGAGTCCTGGGTGGGAAGGACCTGGGGGAAGATCTGACCTCCACATCCCCCATTGGAAGGGCACCTACCAAAGGAAGGCAGTGCTTCTTGTTGCCCTGTTTTCTTACTCTCTCATGAACTTCACCAGACTGTTGCCCTGTGCCCCTCATTCTACACCCACACCATACTGCGCAGCTGCTGATTATTCCATCAACTACAGCTTTCTTGTACTTCTAGAAGACCTGCTGACATCAAGTTTATGAAGGTCAAGGGAAGTGTACACACCAGCAAAGGGTGCATCTAACTGGAGGTGGGGAAGCAACCACCAACCCCATTTGTTTGAAGACCTGAGATCCAAGAAATTGGCATGTCACCCCCAAGCGACACAGGAAGTGGGAGGAAAAAATAAGAAAATCAGTCAGCTCAAAAAAACAGAAAAGGTGACTAGGAAGAACAGCAAACCAAGGGAGAAAAGTTGAAAATCTATGGCTACAAATGCTTGTAGTCTGGGCAATAAAATCCTAGACCTGCAGGCCCTAATGGTGGAGATGGACTTGGACATCATTGCTGTTATAGAAAAATGGTTCACTGAGTCTCATGATTAAAATACAGCCACCCTGGGCTGTAACTTATTAAGGAAGGACAGAGAGGACAGAAAAGGAGGAGGAGTAGCATTTTATGTCAAAAATAATATCCAATCATCTGAAATGCAAGGAAGATGGGATAGGGAAGAAGCATTATGAACTGTCCTAAAAAAAGAAGATGGTACTTTTATTTACATCAGTGTGGTCTACAGAAGAGCTAGACAGACAGATGATCAAAGACATCCAAAAGGTGAGAAAGAATGGAGAAGTGTTGCTCATTGGAGACTTTAGTCTGTCAGATGTGGATTGGAGCATCCCTTCTGCAAACTCTACAAGAAGTAGAGAGAGAGTGGATAAACGACAAGGGGCTCTGCTCAAACAAATGGTAATAGAATCCACAAGAGAGGGTATGAAACTTGACCTAGGCTCACAAATGGAGATAATGGGGCGGATTTTCAGAGCCCTGCTCGCGTAAATCCGCCCAAAACCGGGCGGATTTACGCGAGCAGGGCCCTGCGCGCCGGGAAGCCTATTTTACATAGGCCTCCCGGCGCGCGCAGAGCCCCGGGACTCGCGTACGTCCCGGGGTTCTCGGAGGGGGGCGTGTCGGGGGCGGGGCCGGAGCGCGCGGCGTTGCGGGGGCGTGTCGGCAGCGTTTTGGGGGCGGGTACGGGGCGTGGCTACGGCCCGGGGGCGTGGCCGCGCCCTCCGTACCCGCCCCCAGGTCGCGGCCCGGCGCGCAGCAGGCCCGCTGGCGCGCGGGGATTTACGTCTCCCTCCGGGAGGCGTAAATCCCCCGACAAAGGTAAGGGGGGGGTGTAGACAGGGCCGGGTGGGTGGGTTAGGTAGGGGAAGGGAGGGTAAGGTGAGGGGAGGGCAAAGGAAAGTTCCCTCCAAGGCCGCTCCGATTTCGGAGCGGCCTTGGAGGGAACGGGGGGAGGCAGCGCGGCTCGGCGCGCGCAGGCTATACAAAATCGATAGCCTTGCGCGCGCCGATCCAGGATTTTAGTGGATACGCGCGGCTCCGCGCGTATCTACTAAAATCCAGCGTACTTTTGCTTGAGTCTGATGCGCAAGCAAAAGTAGGCTGATCGCGCTTCTTTTAAAATCTACCCCAATGTCTCTAATGTCCACGTAGGTACTACCTGAGGACCACTGATCATCAGAAGGTATGATTTGATATCGCAAATAAGATTCAGAGAAATCACACAAAGATCTGAGTTTTGAATTTCAAAAATATGGGCTTTGTCAAAATGATGATGTTCTTGGAGTAAGAACTGGAAGATTGGGAGAAAATAGATGAGGTGGAAAACAGTGGGACAATTTGAAAGGAGCTTGTTGGACTGAGCAGTGATCCCCCAGGCTTGGAGACATAAACACAGCCTGACTCCAGCCTTTCTTAAAACACTTTATCTTTATTTGCCACTTTAACACATATACATTAGTAGACTGCCTTTACCTTCAGAACAGTGTACTCCCATTACTCAGAGTTACTACTGCTTCCCTCAGTACTCATACAGCTTGTTACAGCTCAGTGTTTGGACAGCAATATTCTACAGGAGCTGCCTTCCTCCTGGAGACATGGGCCCGGTCTGACTAACCCACCTGGGTCCCAGCTCTTATTCCTCCCCTGTTGGGCCCTGCCCACAGAACTCTCTCTCACAAGGGGGATTAAAGGGGCCTGCACTGGTTTAAGGGGAAACATAGGGGCACTGCCTCACATACCGCCCCCCTCCACCTCAGCTTGGACTTATTGGTCTGAGCGTTTTCTCTCCCCCTGGATCCCATCCAGGGGAGTGCCTCACCTCCCCAGCCCCCTCTTTGCCTCCCATCAGTTAGACTAGGGATCAGAGCTCTAGGGTTGTGTTCATCCAAACCTCCCAAGGTTAACCTAGACCGCCCTACAACCACCACCCAATGTACTGCCTGCACCCCATGTCCTTGAACCAAGCCTCTTGCTGGCTCCTGATTCAAATTCCACCCCAGGAGAACTTCTTGGACTAGCTATGGTGTCTCCTCTGTTATCCCTTCAGCGCTGTCTGGCCACTTGCCTGTGCTGGTCGC
Source organism: Rhinatrema bivittatum (assembly GCF_901001135.1). Classification (NCBI taxonomy): domain Eukaryota; kingdom Metazoa; phylum Chordata; class Amphibia; order Gymnophiona; family Rhinatrematidae; genus Rhinatrema; species Rhinatrema bivittatum. The sequence goes on along the minus strand of NC_042616.1, from coordinate 413,799,984 downwards.
TGGCTCCTTCACAGCCTCATTCACTGGGGTCTCCATAGTGCCATCTTCTGGGCTCTCCACGGTTCCTTCCTCTGGGTTCTCCTCCACAGCCTCACTCACTGGAGCATTCACAGCACCTCCCACTTGTCACGTCATCTCTTTCACTAGCCTTTTCATGCCCTCTCTGGGCTTCTCATGGGAGCTGTTTCTGGACTCCCGCTAGTGTTTGGGCACCCTACAGTGTCTTCCTTGGGACCTCCTGTAGCGCCAACTTCCAACTTCTCAATACTTCCCCCTCCTGGGAATTAGTTGTCGCCCTCCCCAGGGCTCTCTGTGACTCCTCTTTCAGGGTTCTTCACTGCCCCCTTCTCTGGGCTTCTCACTGGAGCTGTTTCTAGACTCTCAGTAGTGTTTGGGCAATCTACAGGGTCTTCTCAGGACCATCTGTAGCGCCAATTTCAGACTGTTGCCACGACTTAGTCACCTTGCCAGATACCTCTGCCAGCCACTCATCCAGTTCCTCCATGAGCTATTGGTACTCCTTGTCCAGCCAGTCTAGATAATCACTCTTGGGAGGGGTTCCTTCGTTTCATGACCCTGGCTGGCTTTTTCAGCTGCCAGACCTCGAGCCTCAGGTCCTCCCTCTAACCTGGCTTTTGGGACTGGGGAGCTCTCACTACAAAGAAATGACTGTTCTTTTCTTCCAGCCCTGTGGCTGCTTTTGCTTCACTGTTGCCTCAGTACCCTGGCTGCTCCACCTCAGGTTTTCCTGTGGCTGCACTCCTTGAATAGCAGAGTAGCTTGCTTACTGGAAGAGGGCCCCACCCTGTTCCCATTCACCACACTCACAGCCCTCTCTGGTAGCTTTTCCAGGGCCACACCCTGCTCAGCACAGCCTTGCTGTACCAGTGTTCCTTCATCTTTTACTTTTCAAGGCAAAAAAAAAAGACCACTTAGGCCAGGTTCAAAGCAGTTTACAGAAATGCAAACATAAAAGGATATTACAAAGTAGAACAAACAGTCTCACTGAAAACTTTAAATACCTACCTGTTTGACTTCAAGAAGAAAGATGCTGGGGAAGGAGAGAAGGGGGAGATACTGAAGGGGAGAGAGAGAAAGTGAGATGAAGGGAAGATGGGAAGAGGGAGAGAGAAGAGATGCTGGGAAGAGAGAAAGGGGAACATTAGGAGGGGAGAGGGGAAGAGAGAAGGGGGAGACAGGGGAAGGAAGAGAGAGAAGGGGAAGTGCTGGTGGGGCAGAGAAGGTCAAATGCTAGGGAAGAGGGAGCCAGCTAGGGAAGAGGGTCAGGATTGCCAACTTCCAAAAAATATATAAAAATAGAGAAATATTCATACTTAAATACATACTCCATCTGATACACCCCTGGGAACCCTGCCCATGCTCTTTCCTAATACCTGCCCCTACCTCCCCCACCTCTCAAGCATTTCAAATTACTGAGTGGACCAAAAATAATGCTCCCTCCCCCACCCATTCAGGAAATCCCCTGAGACGATTTCCGTCTTTCCCCCATTCAGCAAATTCTCCGAGGGGACCCCCACATGCCCATCCCTCTTGGTGATTTGAAATTTTCTATGTGGCCTTTTTCATGAAAAATGGGGACCCTCTGCTCTAACAGCCCCACCTCCTTCCCATTCACATTACTGTTGTAAAAGAATTTATGATTCACTTTTAAACCATTCATTCAAGCGGACTAATATGACACCACACTACAATGTCCTTGAGAACAGCAGCACTAGAGGTGCCCCTGGGGGCCCAGATCCAGCTGTGGATGTCGCTCTGGGCTGCTGCCTGCTCTGAGGAGGCCTGTGCCTGTTCTCAGGTGGCTGTGGCCAAGCCAGAGTCTAAAAGCAGGAGGGAGGAGAAGCGGGTGAGCGCCTGCTTTTCAGAAAGTTTTTCATACTGAGAAACTTCCACAGTCCTTTAAAACGTGCGGCTCTTACCTGCCACGTATGAGCTGGAACCAGGTGTTAACACAGAGAAAGCATCTGTGTTTTAACTGCAAACTAGCTAATCTGAAGAATTCCCTTGCTGCTTCTGAAGGCTTTAAAAAACAATTTCATTTCCTGGAATAGGCCAGTCGTAGGGTTTAATGTTTTCCTTTTTACATTCTGGTCAGAAAAAAAAACAAAAAAGTAGTAAAAGTCTTCTGCTCCGTTGCTTGGCTCATTCCTCCATGGAATTTAGGACTGGAATAACTATTCAGTCTTCCTGCAAACACCTGCTAACCTTAGTTAGAATCTGATTTCCTTGTCTACTAATGTGCTTTTTCAAAAAAGGTTTTTTTCCTTTCGGTGCCTATGGAAATAATCTTTATTAACTGGACACTGAACTAGCTACAATCCGGTAAGTTGCTGGACCTGAGACAGCATGGATTCACCAGAGAAAGATCCTGTCAGACAAATCCTATTGATTTTTGATTGGGTGACTAAAGAATTGGATCAAGGAAGAGCGCATGATGTCATCTATTTGGATTTCAGCAAAGCTTTTGATACTGTACATAGGAGGCTTGTGAACAAAATGAGAAGCTTTGGAGTGAGCGCCAAGGTGGTGGAGTGGATTACAAACTGGTTGACTGATTGGGGACAGCGTGTAATGGTTAATGGAACCTACTCTGAAGAGAGAGCCGTGTTAAGTGGAGTGCCACAGGGATCAATATTGGGGCCGGTTCTGTTCAATATCATTATGAGCAACATTGTAGAAGGGATAGAAGGCAAAGTTTGTCTATTTGCAGTTGATACCAAGATCTGCAACAGAGTGGACATGCCGGAAGGAGTAGAGAATGAAAAGTGATTTTGACCACTCTTTAAGCCTTTGTCAGATTTGGCAACTGGGATTCAATGCCAAGAAGTGCAGAGTCATGCATCTGGGATGCGATAATCCAAAAGAGCGGTATGAGATGGGGGGGGGGGGGGGGGGGGGCTGATCTGCACGGACCAAGAGCGGGATCTTAGGGTGATAGTTTCTGGCGATTGAAGATGGCAATGCAATGTGAAAAGGCGAAAGATAAAGCCAGAAGAATGCTGGGCTACATAGAGAGGGGAATAACCATTAAGAAAAAGGAGGTAGTGATTCCTTTGTACAGATCCTTGCTGAGGCCTCACCTGGAGTATTGTGTTCAGTTCTGGAGCCTTTATCTCAAAAAGGATAGAGACAGGATGGAGCCAGTCCAGAGAAGGACGACCAAAATGGTGTGGGGTGAGTATCAGAAAACCTGTGAGGAGAGACTGAAGGATATGAATATGTATACCCTGGAAGAGAGGAGGCCCAGGGGAAATATGATACAGACCTTCAGATACCTAAAATGTTTTAATGATGTACAAACATCAAACCTTTTCCGTTGGAAAGAAAGCATTAGGGTCACGAAATGAAACTCCAAGGGGGATGCCTCAGAAACAATGTCAGAAAATATTTCTTCACGGAGAGGGTGGTGGATGCCTGGAATGCCCTTCCGGAGGAGGTGGTGAAAACCAAAACTGTGAAGGAATTCAAAAGGGCTTGGGATAAGTACTGTGGATCCCTAAAGGCTAAAGGATGGAAATGAAGAAAAGAGTGCATGCAGTAACTTGATGGTGCGGCGATTATTACCCCTAACCTATAAACCTTAATCCTGTTAACGCAGCTCCATCATTGCTCTCTGCTTCAACGGCAGGGGGAAAAAGGGAATTGGATTAATTCAACAACCAAGGGCTCCAACCTTTACAGTCTGGGAAAGCAAGTATGGAGGTAACTTGCTGATGTGGCAGTTACTGCCCTTAGCCAATAAGACTGTTACTTTGATGCAACTCAAACATTGCTCTCTGCTTCAACAGCAAGGTATAACAGGGACTTGTATTCAACAGCAATCAACGAGGGCTAGGGTGGGAAACAGATAAGCACAGGGGAGTAACGGGAAACTGGATTCAAACAGCAACCAATGAGAACCCAGACTTTTATGGTCTGGGAAACATATAAGCATGGGGTAACCTACACAGACAGCACAAACTGCCATAACCTTACTGGGCAGACTGGATGGACCAATTGGTCCTTTTCTGCCGTCATTTCTATGTTTCTATAAAAGATTAATTTGCAGATAATTACGCATATTCCATATTTTATAAAATCCATAATATGTGTGTATTTTCACTTCCTGTTCAAACCCCAGATCAGTCCAGACAAGTGGGTTATGCATCCCTACCAGCAGATGGAGGCAGAGAACTAAACACTTTTCAGGCACTGCTACTTAACCGAGAGTGCCACATGCAGTTCATCAGTATTTCTCTGTCTGCAGTAGATGGTAGAGGTGCAAACCTACATGTCTAGTTAAAAAAAAGGAAATAATCGTTAGTTTAGGGAAAGAAGAAAAGAAGAGCTCCCTGAGGTGCTAGGTTCCTTCGTGGGCCATCCCTCAGGTTAAGCCAGGCAAGCAGGGATTTGGTGATCTCTGTGCTGCTTTAGCCCGCGCCATCCAGGGTTAAGAAAGCCAGGGGTCCTGGTTCCCTCTTTGCCCTAAAGACTCCTTCCCCGAGGATCAGCAGCTGCCAACAGGAAAGTATTTTTCTGTGCGGGGCTGCTGTGCCTGTAATTTCCTGGTGGCTCAGGCCACCACATTTTGCTTGCTCTGTTGCACTGGGACTCACACTGCGTGGTGTGTTTTTCCCTCTCCTGCATGGTGCTAACCACAGAGCATGCTAAAACTGCAAGGCCTGTCCTGACTGTGCTGCGGGGGGGGGGGGGAGGGGTTTGAGGGGCCCTCGTCGGGTGAATCGACCGACAGGAGAGCTACCCGTTCGCAAGGCCCAGTGTAAAGGGGGTCGCTGGGGAAGTTTTTCTTTCAAGAGTTAGGACAGCTGTGCAGGATTCGATGCAAGGACCAGCCTGAGAGCCCCCAAGATTCTCCTCCTCCTCTTTCTCCGGCAATGCTGGACAGGACTGAGGATCAGAGGGTGGAAACTTTGAAGTTGCCTGAAGAGGAAGACAGTGAAGGAGAATATTTCTCCACAGAGTTTGTTTTACTCATACACAAGGCCTTTTTGCCAGAAGGGGTGAAGGGGTGAACAGTGTTTCCACCAAAAGCAGCAGCCCAATCCTAAGAAGACTAAAAAGTCTTCGGTCAAGTACTCAGGCTCCGATCTCCACCAACTGGAGCTCAATCACCTTGATGGGGATTGGGATTTAGAGGATTCAGATGACCGGTTGGACGATCTGGATGAGGATCAGACTAATGTGGACCCTGATGTTATTCAGGGGGATGAGTCGATGGAGCACGAACTTGGAAAGAGCTGAGACAAGTCTGGGGATTTATATGAGTCTGAGGAGGTCCCTGTTACAGAGGGGGATAACCCGAGAGTCTCTTCCGCAGGGAGAAGATGAAGCCACTTATTTCTCACGTCCTGAAGGAGCTGGGAGTGAAGTTGTGTGAGGTCTCAGATAATGAAGGAGTAGATCCGGTTTTGGATGGTCTTTGGGGTCCTCCTTCGGCTTTCCCTTTGCGTAAAAGAATTAGTGGATTGGGAATGAACTAGTCCGGAAGCTGGGCTGAAAGTGGCAAGGGCAATGGCGAGATTGTATCCTTTGACGGATGAGGTCTTGCAGCTCTTGTCTTTGCCCAAGATAGATGCTTTGATTTCTGCAGTCACTAAGAAAACCACCATCCCAGTGGTGGGTTCTACTGCACTAAGAGATATCCAGGATCGAAAGCTGGAAATCCAGTTAAAGAGGGTGTTTGAGATTTCGGCCTTAAGCCTGAATGCGGCCATCTGTGGTAGTCTGATGCAGAGGGCCGGTTTGCGTTGGGTGCAGAAGTCTCTAGAGGGAGCAGGAGTCTTTGAGGCAGATGCTCAGATGGCGGCTCAGTTAGAAGCTGGCATTGCTTATGTGGCAGATGTCTTGTATGATCTCATTAGGACCTTAGTTAGGAGAATGGTATTGACAGTATCGGCTCGCCGCCTGCTGTGGTTATGCAATTGGTTTGCGGATATGTGGTCCAAGTCTCAACTCTGTAATCTCCCTTTTAAAGGGAAGCTGCTTTTTAGTGAAGATTTGGAACAGCTAATGAAGCAGTTAGGAGAGTCGAAAGGAAATAGGCAACCAGAAGATAAGAAGAGCAATAGGAAATCTTTTCCAGCTCAATCATGTTTTCAGGATTTGAGGCATTTTCGTTCCAAGAAAGGTTCTTCATCCACTCAGAAATCAGGTTCCAGGAGACAACAATCCTTTTGAGGGTCCCAAAGGCCAGCCAGGGATGGTGCAGGTTAGGGGGCTGCAAATAGTAAGACTTCACAATGAAGCCAGATTGATCCACTCTCTTGAGGAGTCGATCGGGGAGCGGTTGACTCAGTTTTATGGAGAGTGGACCAAGATTACCTCGGACCAGTGAGTTCTGGAGGTAAAAAGAGACAGCTATGCTTTAGAATTTTCTCGCCCTGTCAGGGAAGCCTTCGTAAAGTCTCACTGCTCGTCCTTGGGCAGGTGAGAGGTGGTTCGAGAGACTCTGTGTTGTCTGCAGAGGTCGGGGCAATGGTACCCATCCCAACAGCGGAGCAAGGGCGAGGAAGATTTTGTTTACTTCTTCGGTCCCAAAAAGGAGGGGACGTTTTGCCCCATTCAGGACCTGCAAAAAGTCAATGCAGTGCTGCGGATTCCGTGTTTTCGTATGGAAAAGTTATGGACGGTAATAGCGGTTCACCAAGGAGATTTTCTGGCCTGTCTGGATTTAACAGAGGCCTATCTTCACATTCCCATTTGCGTGGAGCACCAGAAGTTCCTTCGATTCATGGTGCTGGGACAGCATTTTCAGTTTCAGGCCCTCCCCTTTGGGTTAGCTAAGGCTCCACGGACTTTCACAAAGGTGATGGTCATGGTGGCAGTCGCATTGCGAAGGGATTCTAGTTCATCCTTATCTTGACGACTGGCTTATTCGGGCGAAGACAGAAGTGGAGTGTGGCCAATCGGTTCAGAGGGTACTGGAGATGTTGCAGTCTCTGGGGTGGATCATGAACTTGGCGAAGAGAATTTTGAAGTTGCAGTCTCAGGTTTCCCGGCTGTTGCACATTCAGGTTCCCAAGGTGTGGGATTATCTGCAGGTACGCAGTTCGACGGCCTCAACTCTGGATCTGGTTCCGTGGACCTTTGCTCATATGTGTCTGCTCCAGAGAGCGTTTCTATCATTGGGATCCGTTGTCGAAAGATTTTCAGCAGCCTTTTCCATTACTAGGAGTCTTCAGATCCAGTCTCTCATGTGGCTGTCATGGCCCAATTTGGAGCAGGGAGTGGATCTGGAGGTCCTGGACTGGGTGGTGGTGACCACGGATGCCAGCCTCAGGGGTTGGGGTGCAGTTTGACAAGGGCAGACAGCCCAGGGATGGTGGTCACCAGTAGAGAGATCCTGATCTATAAACCGCCTGGAAACGAGAACGGTATGTGATGTGTTGAATATTTTCCTTCCTCAAGTGCGGGACCAAATGATGAGAATTTTTTCAGACAGTACAACATCGGTTGTATATGTCAACCGACAAAGTGGTATAAATAGTCAAGGATTGCCTCTGGAGGCCGAGGAATTGTTTGTCTGGGTGGAACGGTACCTTCGTGGCACTGTGGCATCTCATGTTGGAGGAGTGGACAATGTGCAAGCAGATTTTCTCAGTAGACAACAGTCTGGGGGAATGGGAGTTGTCGGAGGCTTTCAGCCTCATTCAGACCAGATGAGGCGCTTCCCAGCTGAACTTGATGGCGTTGCGCAGCAATGCCAAAGCGAACAGATTTTTCAGTCGCAGAAGAGAGTTGGGAGCCAAAGGAATCGATGTTCTGGTTCTTCCATGGCCAACAGGGATTCTGCTGTACATGTTTCCTCTGTGGCCTCTTGTAGGCTGAGACTTGTGGTGCATCGGAAGGCTTCTGGGCAGAGTGGTGTTGGTGGCATCGGAGTGGCCTCGACACCCCTGGTTTGTGGTCTGGTTCTTCTTTCCATGGACATTCCCCTCAGGTTGGCTCACCTGCAGGGACTGCTCAAACAGGGACCTATCTTCTCAGATCAGGTAGATTGCTTTTGTCTCGCAGCTTGGCTTTTGAGAGGAGATGATTAAGATCCAGAGGATATTTGGAGGCAGTGATCACGACATTGCTTCAGGCTGAGAGACCCTCCACATCGCTGGCTTATGTCAGGGTGCGGAGAGTGTTTGAGGCCTGGTGTGTGGACAGGCACTTAGATGCTTTGTGGGTGGATATTTCGCATTTCTTGTCTTTTTTACAACAGGGATTGTTGAAGGGACTTGCTTTTAATTCTGTACTGTACTCTTGTACTGTGCTGTACTCTTGTACATAATTAACCTCCTCTATCTCTCTTTTTTTCCTCCACCCCAGTTCATCAGCCCTTGTTAATTGTAACTGCATCTCTTCTTCACGTTTATTTATGTTCTTGGTTGTATTCACCACACCCCTGTTTTTATGTAAACCGACATGATGTGAACGCTATCATGAATGCCGGTATAAAAAAAACCTTAAATAAATAAATAAATAAATATAGGTGGCAGCCCTAGAATGCTTTCAAGGAAAATTTCAAGGAAGGCCCTTGGCGTCCGGATATTGTGCATTTTCTCAAGGGAGCTAAGTAGGGAATTTGAACTTGATGTTGTGGGGTCTTTGTGGACCTCCATTTGAGCTGTTGCGGAAGGCGTCTTTGAAGGACTTTACTTTAAAGAGGGTGTTCCTAGTAGCTATTTGTTCAGCCAGACGGATTTTGGAGTTGCAGGCCTTGTCCTGAGGAAAGCCATTTCTGCGAATTTCAGACAATGGGGTCTCTCTGCGGACCATTCCCTCATTCCTGTCAAAGGTGATCTTGAGTTTTCACCTTAACCAGTCGGTGGAACTTCCCATATTCCTGAATTGGGAGCTAGAAGGTCAGCTAATGAAGGATCTTCACTGCTTGGATGTACAGTGGACACTGTTGCGTTATCTTATGGTGAGGAATTCCTTTCAGTGGTTAGTTATTCTTTTTGTCCTGTTCGATGGCGCAAAGAAGGGAACCAAGGCTTCTTAAGCCCCCATAGCTCATTGGTTAAAGGAGACTATATTTTCAACCTATCTGTGTAAGGGTCGTGATGTCCCAAGGGGGTTGCAGGCGCAGTCAACCAGAGCGCAGGCGACCTCTTGGGCGGAGTGTCAGTTGGTGTTGCTACAGGAGATTTAGAGGGCGGTCACTTGATTGTCTTTACACACTTTCACCAAGCATTATCATCTGGATGTCAGAGCGCCTGAAGAGGCAACTTTTGGAGAGAGTGTTTTGAGAGTGGGTCTTTCAGGTTCCTGCCCAATATAGGGGAGCGTGGGTACATCCCACTTGCCTGGACTGATATGGGATACGACCAGGAAAAGAAAATTGGTTCTTACCTGTTAATTTCTGTTCCTGTAGTACACAGATCAGACCAGAGACCCATCCCCTCGTTTTTGGTTTTCCAAAAGATGGTGTACTTGTGAGTGGTATTTTCTGAAGCATTTACAGCTGTATATAGTTGTGTTCTAGGACCTATACAAAGTTGCTTTTGTGCAGCCTTGGATGCAAGGGCTCCAGCCAATCTTACTTGTTCGCCCTGGGAGGGACATTATTAGTTGAGATTTTTTTGGACTCTACATTGGCTTGGGTAGAGGTCAATACTGAGGGACTGGAGGTGGCACTCTCGGTTAAGTAGCAGTGCCTGAAAAGTATTTAGTTCTCTGCCTCCATCTGTTGGTAGGGATGCATAACCCACTTGTCTGGACTGATCTGTGGTACTACAGGAACGAAAATTAGAAGGTAAGAACCAATTTTCCTTTTCACATGCATACATACGTATATAAAAAAGGGGAGATCTTAGGTGTGTTCCTGTCGAGGCCAGTAGTTACACATGTAAGTTGCTATTTTAAAAGGCACTTGCATGCATACATTTTCCAACTTACTCATGTATTTTATATCTGCTAATTATCTGGCGTGATATTAAACGTGTTGATTGTGCTGTACTGACCGTGTAGGAGGTCTGGGTGAACTGGGGAGAGTTCAGGCTGAAGAACAGGAGGGTCTCGATTACCTGGAGAAGGGCTGGGAGAACAGGTAGAGAATTGGTAAAACTAGTAATTTCATCAACGTGCACATGTTATAAAATACACCAATTTATATGAGTAAATTGGGATTTATGCAGGTAAGTCCTACTTTACTTTCACGCACAAAGTATATGCATATATATTTTTTAAAGTACGCGCATTCAGTGCATTGATACACGTGGTTTCAATACATTGTATGTATTTACCCGTAGACTTACATACCTGCGTATGTTGCAGATATCATACGTGCATTATAAAATATTCTAGTAAATCTACATGTGGCCACATACATGCATATATGCCGCCACGTGCAGTTGTTTGAAAGTTATTCTTCCATATAGAAAAAAAGATTTTTCTTTCATTAAAAAATAGACCATATGTTGGTGTACTTCCTTTAAATAAATTTTGCTGACAACTGCCTATATGAGTCTTTTTAATACACCAAGTGGTAATATTCTGTAGGCTAGAATGGTGAGGCAGGCACCCAACATGGTGGGCAGGGCTTCAGAAGGGTGAACATAGAGTTAGTGATGTGTACTTATTTAAAACAGCTGTTAAAGAACACTCACCTGAAATACTGAAGCACAAGTTGTCATTTCCTCCTATCTGTTTAGCATCTGCCCAAGTATGACATCATTTCCTGCCTAAGGATGTCATAAAATGTCTTCAATTCTGAATCAACTTTAAGGCTGAGTCTTCAAGTGAATAGCTTCTGCTATTTACAGGTGAGTCCTGTGCTTTTAAGAACTTTCCACAGGGTCTTTATGACCAAAAGGGCCACTTCATATCAGATACTCACTGGAAGAATATAAAGACCTATTTCTAACTATTGACTGGATAAATGTACAGAAATAAAAGTTAACAAAAAAAAACCACCTCAAACTCCAGTGATCGGGTAAAGGAGAATGACTCATTAATGCCCTAGATTTTTTTAATCAAATTATGAGCCATAAAATTATGCTGCCTGCCATCTTCTGATCACCCAAACCCCCTCTCACCCCTTTCCCCCTGTTCCCCTTCAGCTTATTATTGGAATGTCTTTTATGATTAATTTATATTTTGTGGTAATGTCATCCTTTGCTCATTCTATTCTGACCCGAAGAAGAGAGTATTAGCTCTCGAAAGCTAGTCCTGTGCAAGTATTAAGTTAGCCCAATTAAAGGGTATCACCTTACAGTATGTGTATATATATTCTTTTCTTTAGTTTGTATTTGTTAACCTTTATTTCCTTGTATATACCTGGATCAGTCCAGACTCCTGGGTTATATAATCCCTGCCAGCAGATGAAGACAGAGAAAGTTTCACTGACACTGCTTGATAAACCCTAGTGCCACCTGCAGTTACCCGGTATTTTTTTGTCTCCAGCAGATGGTAAATGGTGCTAAAACCTGCAGTTTTGTGGTTTGGGCAGTTTTTGTTTTTGAGCCTTCCTCCCGGGGGTCTTTTTTCTTTTTGGAATCCTAAGGGGTTCTTCCCTGTCTGGTAGAGGCGGGCAAGCTGGGGGTCGGGGACCTCTTTGTGTCGCGACCTGTGCGCCCGTGGGGTTTAAATCTAGTGGTCCACATCCCCCCCCCTTCACGAGGCCGCTCTGGCGGCTGCTGGCTCTAATACCCCTTTCTTCTCTGAGGCACTCTATTCTTTTTATTTTAGGTCTAGGCTAGTGCCTCCATAAAAAGTTTTTGTTTAAAAAAAAAACAGAAGCAGAAGTCTTGAAAACAGGCAAGGCTTGCCCAGCGGGTGGCTTCCTCCTCCTTTCAGGCTTCGGTGTGGGGGGGGGGGTCTGATCTCGGAGCAAGGTAGGTTTATTTTTGGCATAGGTAGTCCCCCTCTCCGGTGCAATGACCTGCGGATCGGCATGCAGGACTTTGCTCTTGCACGGCTCAATCGGCAGGGCCTTTGTGCGGGGTGCTCCAACAGAGGGGAGGGCTCGTTGGGGGGTCCACCGGTGGCGAAACAACGTCGGGGCTCTCCCGCAGTTGGGACCTCGCTCAGCACAGCTCTGGCCAGTGTCCTGATCTTTCCTCTTTTCGTGTGAGAATGACAGCCATTTTGTTTTCTTCGTCGGCAGTTCCCGCGTCACGGGGGGAGGAGGGGGACACTCCCCAGCACCTGTCCCAGGCCTGTTCCTCCTCCCCATCCCCCCGATCGAAGCTGGAGTCGGAAGTAAGCCATAGGTTGCTGGTTACTAGCCCACTGCAGGGGGGCAAGACCTGATGTGGTCATTTTCTCCAGATTTTGTTCTGCTGCTGCATGATGCCTATTTAGCAAGGCAGCAAGCAGAGTGAAGGGCTCAATTTTCCAGGTCCCTTCCTGTCCACCAGGCTGAAAACCCTTCCGGGGTCCCCAGACAGCATGGCTCCAGGTTCAGTCAAGCCTCCCAGATCCACGACTGCTCAGTCCTCCTCCTTCTTCGAGTACCGGTTGGGAGGAGTTGGACGCTGTGCTCGAAGTTCCTGTGGACCCCGGGGAGAACACTGATCAGGATTGTCCTGTTCGACCAGGTGGATCTGGGAACCGGAGGGCCAGACCCAGGGGACAGTTTGCTCACCTCAGTCTATGAGGGGGATGACCTGAAGGTGGTTCGGCTTTTCTTCATCGGCAGTTCCCGCACCGGGAGGGGGGGAGGGAGACGCTCCCCGGCATCTGTCCACGGCCTGTTCCGACTCCGGCTTCAATCGGGGGGATGGGGAGGAGGAAGTAAGCCATAGGTTGCTGGTTACCAGCCCCCTGCAGGGCGGCAAGATCTGATGCGGCCTTTTTCTCCAGATTTTTTCCTGCTGCTGCATGATGCCTATTTAGCAAGGCAGCAAGCAGAGTGAAGGGCTCAATTTTCCAGGTCCCTTCCTGTCCACCAGGCTGAAAACCCTTCTGGGGTCCCCAGACAGCATGGCTCCAGGCTCAGTCTAGCCTCCCAGGTCCAGCAACTGCTCAGTCCTCCTCCTTCTTCAGGTACCGGTCAGGAGGAGTCAGACGCCACGCTCGAGGTTCCTGTGGACCTCGAGGATAACCCTGATCAGGATGTCTTGGTCGACCCGGTAGATCCAGAGTCCGGAGGGCCAGACCCAGGGGACAGTTTGCTCACTTCAGTCCCTGAGGGGGATGACCCGAAGGTGGTTCGCCTTTTTTGGAAGGATGAACTTGAGACTTTATTATCTTTGGCCTACCAGGTCCTCAGCAGGAGACCAATTTGGAGGGGGCTAATACCGATTTAGACGGTATGTGCAGCACTCCTACAGCTTTTCCGTACCACATATCGGTAAAGAAATTGGTGGAGGCGGAATGGAGTTTTCTGGATTCTGATCTCAAGGTGGTGAGGGTCATGTCAAACATTTATCCGGTGCCAGAGCAGGCATTGGAACGTTTTGCTCTTCCTAAAGTGGATGCTGCGGTTTCCGCAGTCACCAAGCGAACGACTGTCCCGGTGCTAGGTTCCACTGCTTTGAAGGACGTTCAGGATTGTAAGTTGGAGATCCACCTCAAGCGGATTTTTGAGGTCTCGGCCTTAGACTTGAGATCTGCTATTTGTTCTAGTTTTAAGCAGTGTGCGTGCCTCCGCTGAGTTTAGCAGTTGCAGGAGAGCCTGCCCAAGTCAGGGAAGGACGCAAATAAGGCTGAACAGATTGAGGCAGCTGTGGCTTATGGGGCAGATGCACTATATGATTTGGTGCGTACCTCCTCTAGGGTAATGGCTTCGGCTGTGGTGGCCAGATTACTTTGGTTGCGTAACTGGGCTGCGGATGTCTCCTCCAAAGCACAGTTAGGCTCGCTTCCCTTCAAAGGTCGCCTCTTATTTGGGGATGATCTCGAGCAGCTAATGCAGTCTCTTGGAGATAATAAGGCCCTCCGGTTACTCGAGGATAAGCCTAAAGCCAAAAGGTTTTTTCAAGTGTAGTCTCGGTTTCACTCCAATAGGAGATCTAGACCATCGAGGGCTGTGCCCAGTTCTCAGAGGCAGTTCTCTCATTGGGTCAGTCCTGGGGGCGGTCCTTTTGGGGTGTTGGGAGACCATTACGAGGCGCCATTGGAAGGTCTACTGCTGGAGATAAGTCCACAATGAGGCAAGGCTGATCCACTCTGTTGTTCCTATTATAGGAGGTCACCTGATTCAGTTCTACGACGAGTGGTCCAGAGTTACACAGGACCAGTGGATTCTCAGTGTAGTTAGAGACAGCTACACTTTAGAATTTGCTTGGCCTGTTCGCGAACTGTTTCTAATTTCCCCCTGCGGTCCCGTGAGCGGTTCGGGAGACCCTAAATAGTCTCAAACGCCTGGGGGCGGTAATTCCAATTCCCTCGGCAGAAGTTTGCAAGGGAAGATATTCCATCTATTTTGTGGTCCCAAAGAAGGCGAGCATGTTTCGTCCGATCCTCGATTTGAAAAAGGTAAATGCAGTGCTAAAGGTGCTGCACTTTCGGATGGCGAACTTGTGGTCAGTGATAGCGGCGGTTCGCAAGGGAGAGTTTCTGGCTTCATTAGATTTCACAGAGGCCTATCTCCACATTCCCATCCATCCGGACTCACAGCGTATTCTCCGCTTCATGATTCTGGGACAGCATTTTCAGTTTCAGGCCCTTCCTTTTGGTCTGGACACAGCCCCGTGCACTTTCACTAAGGTAATGGTGGTGTAGCAGCAGAGGGAAGGTGTTCTGGTGCACCCATATCTGGATTGGCTTATCAGAGCGAAGTCAGAGGCCCTTTGTCGCCATTCAGTTTACAAGGTTCTCGATCTTCTCAAGTCCCTCAGTTGGGTAGTGAACGTGGCAAAGAGTCATTTGATCCCTACACTGTCTTTGAAGTATCTGTCTTTGGAGTATCTGGGTGCTTGGTTCGACACTTTGGTCGGCAAAGTAAGAACATAAGAACATAAGAACATAAGAAAATGCCATACTGGGTCAGACCAAGGGTCCATCAAGCCCAGCATCCTGTTTCCAACAGTGGCCAATCCAGGCCATAAGAACCTGGCAAGTACCCAAAAACTAAGTCTATTCCATGTAACCATTGCTAATGGCAGTGGCTATTCTCTAAGTGAACCTAATAGCAGGTAATGGACTTCTCCTCCAAGAACTTATCCAATCCTTTTTTAAACACAGCTATACTACCTGCACGAACCACATTCTCTGGCAACAAATTCCAGAGTTTAATTGTGCGTTGAGTAAAAAAGAACTTTCTCCGATTAGTTTTAAATGTGCCCCATGCTAACTTCATGGAGTGTCCCCTAGTCCTTCTACTATCTGAAAGAGTAAATAACCGATTCACATCTACCCATTCTAGACCTCTCATGATTTTAAACACCTCTATCATATCCCCCCTCAGTCGTCTCTTCTCCAAGCTGAAAAGTCCTAATCTCTTTAGTCTTTCCTCATAGGGGAGTTGTTCCATTCCCCTTATCATTTTGGTAGCCCTTCTCTGTACCTTCTCCATCGCAATTATATCTTTTTTGAGATGCGGCGACCAGAATTGTACACAGTATTCAAGGTGCGGTCTCACCATGGAGCGATACAGAGGCATTATGACATTTTCCGTTTTATTCATCATTCCTTTTCTAATAATTCCCAACATTCTGTTTGCTTTTTTGACTGCCGCAGCACACTGAACCGACGATTTCAATGTGTTATCCACTATGACACCTAGATCTCTTTCTTGGGTTGTAGCACCTAATATGGAACCCAACATCGTGTAATTATAGCATGGGTTATTTTTCCCTATATGCATCACCTTGCACTTTTCCACATTAAATTTCATCTGCCATTTGGATGCCCAATTTTCCAGTCTCACAAGGTCTTCCTGCAATTTATCACAATCTGCTTGTGATTTAACTACTCTGCACAATTTTGTGTCATCTGCAAATTTGATTATCTCACTCGTCGTATTTCTTTCCAGATCATTTATAAATATATTGAACAGTAAGGGTCCCAATACAGATCCCTGAGGCACTCCACTGTCCACTCCCTTCCACTGAGAAAATTGCCCATTTAATCCTACTCTCTGTTTCCTGTCTTTTAGCCAGTTTGCAATCCACGAAAGGACATCGCCACCTATCCCATGACTTTTTACTTTTCCTAGAAGCCTCTCATGAGGAACTTTGTCAAACGCCTTCTGAAAATCCAAGTATACTATATCTACCGGTTCACCTTTATCCACATGTTTATTAACTCCTTCAAAAAAGTGAAGCAGATTTGTGAGGCAAGACTTGCCCTGGGTAAAGCCATGCTGACTTTGTTCCATTAAACCATGTCTTTCTATATGTTCTGTGATTTTGATGTTTAGAACACTTTCCACTATTTTTCCTGGCACTGAAGTCAGGCTAACCGGTCTGTAGTTTCCCGGATCGCCCCTGGAGCCCTTTTTAAATATTGGGGTTACATTTGCTATCCTCCAGTCTTCAGGTACAATGGATGATTTTAATGATAAGTTACAAATTTTTACTAATAGGTCTGAAATTTCATTTTTTAGTTCCTTCAGAACTCTGGGGTGTATACCATCCGGTCCAGGTGATTTACTACTCTTCAGTTTGTCAATCAGGCCTACCACATCTTCTAGGTTCACCGTGATTTGATTCAGTCCATCTGAATCATTACCCATGAAAACCTTCTCCATTACGGGTACCTCCCCAACATCCTCTTCAGTAAACACCGAAGCAAAGAAATCATTTAATCTTTCCGCGATGGCCTTATCTTCTCTAAGTGCCCCTTTAACCCCTCGATCATCTAAAGGTCCAACTGACTCCCTCACAGGCTTTCTGCTTCGGATATATTTAAAAAAGTTTTTACTGTGAGTTTTTGCCTCTACAGCCAACTTCTTTTCAAATTCTCTCTTAGCCTGTCTTATCAATGTCTTACATTTAACTTGCCAATGTTTATGCTTTATCCTATTTTCTTCTGTTGGATCCTTCTTCCAATTTTTGAATGAAGATCTTTTGGCTAAAATAGCTTCTTTCACCTCCCCTTTTAAACCATGCCGGTAATCGTTTTGCCTTCTTTCCACCTTTCTTAATGTGTGGAATACATCTGGACTGTGCTTCTAGAATGGTATTTTTTAACAATGACCACGCCTCTTGGACATTTTTACTTTTGTAGCTGCTCCTTTCAGTTTTTTTCTAACAATTTTTCTCATTTTATCAAAGTTTCCCTTTTGAAAGTTTAGCACGAGAGCTTTGGATTTGCACACTGTTCCTTTTCCAGTCATTAAATCAAATCTGATCATATTATGATCACTATTGCCAAGCGGCCCCACCACCGTTACCTCTCTCACCAAGTCCTGTGCTCCACTGAGAATTAGATCTAAAATTGCTCCCTCTCTCGTCGGTTCCTGAACCATTTGCTCCATAAAGCTATCATTTATTCCATCCAGGAACGTTATCTCTCTAGCGTGACCCGATGATACATTTACCCAGTCTATATTGGGGTAATTGAAGTCTCCCATTATTACTGCACTACCAATTTGGTTGGCTTCCCTAATTTCTCTTAGCATTTCACTGTCCATCTCACCATCTTGACCAGGTGGACGGTAGTATACCCCTATCACTTTCGGTAGTATACCCCTATCACTTTCGGAAGAGAGAGTCTTAAAACTGCAGAAGCAGGTGCGCCGGTTGTTGCAGTTACGTGTTCCTAAGGTCTAGGATTATTTGCAGGTCCTGGGCTCGATGGCTTCGACCCTGGAGTTGGTGCCATGGGCGTTTTCTCATCTGAGACCATTACAGAGGGTGCTTTTGGCTCGTTGGCAGCTGATATCCAAGGAATTTCAAATGCTATTGCCCCTCAAGGGCGAGGCGAGAGAGAGCCTTTCCTGGTAGCTTCAGACAATATCGTTTGAGGGGTAGACTTTAAGGTACCAGTTTGGGTGATAGTTACTACTGATGCCAGTCTCTGTGGATGGGGAGCAGTTTGTCAGCAGCACTCAGTCCAGATACATGGTCCGCGAGAGAATCTGTCTGGTCTATCAACCGGAAGGAGACCAGGGTGATCCGTTTAGCCTTGAGGGAGTTTTCTGTCGTTAATTCAAGGTCAATCAGTGAGGATTCTTTCAGACAATGCAATGACAGTGGCTTATATAAATCGGCTGGGGGGAACCAAGAGCAAAGCAGTAGCTTGGGAGGCACAACAGTTGATTCTTTGGGCAGAAAGACACCTAGAGCGCATAGCTGTGTCCCATATAACCAGGGTCGAAAATGTTCAGGGAGATTTCTTGAGTCGGACTCAGTTAGACCCGGGCGAATGAGAATTATCGGAATCCGTGATGCAACTCATTCAAGATCAGATCTAATTTAATGGTGACTCATCAAAATGCCAAAGCGTTTCGTTTCTTCGACACTGTAGTTCTGACTTGGCTGCAGGGGGTCCTCCTCTATGTGTTCCCTCCTGGCCGTTAGTGGGCAAAGTGTTGCGTTGCATAGAAAAGCATCACAGAGAGGTTGTATTGGTCACCGAAGAGTGGCAGTGGCATCCGTGATTCGCAGATCTGATCAACCTGAGGGTGGATGGACCGATTCGCTTTGTTCATCTGGAGGGTCTCCATCACAGCCCTATATTTTCCGACCAGGCTGCTCACTTTTGTCTAGCGGCATGACTTTTGAGAGGCGAAGGTTAAGGAGTAAAGGTTATCCAGAAACTGTCATAACCACCTTATTGCAAGCCAGAAGAAAGTCCACTAATATGGCTTATGTTAGAGAATGGAAGGTATTTGAGTCCTGGTGCGCTGCTCATGGAATTCGAACTTTCAAGTCCTCTGTCCCTGACATTTCTTTCTTTCTTAAAGACGGTTTTGCTAAGGGCTTGTCTCCTAGCTCCCTTGAAGTACAAGTGGCGGCCTTGGGCTGCCTTCGTTGTAAGATTGAGGGTTCCTCTATTTCGGCTCATTTGGATGGTATTAGGTTTCTTAGAGGAACAAAGAATTTGCGTCCTCCGATCAGAAGAGTTTGTCCATCCTGGAACCTTAATCTGGTCCTCCGACGTTTGCATGCAGCACCTTTTGAGCCTCTGCGGAGAGCGACACTGAAGGACTTGACTCTCAAAGTGGTTTTTCTTGTTGCTATATACTCAGCTAGAAGGATTTTGGAGTTGTAAGCTTTGTCCTGTTGGGACCCCTTCCTTCAAATTTCGAATTCAGGGATTTCGTTGAGGACAGTGCTTTCTTTTTTGCTGAAAAAGAAGTGGTTTCCACATTTCATGTGAACCAGACAGTGGAGTTTGCAGCCTTTCCAACGGTAGATGCATCCATGCCACAAGCGAAGGAGCTCAAGAGGTTAGATGTTCGGCAAGCTCTATTGCGCTATCTCGAGGTGACAAATAATTTCAGGAGGTCCAACCAACTTTTTGTTTTGTGGAGCGGTGTGAAGCGAGGTTTCAAAGCTTCTAAGGCTACTATTGTACGTTGGTTGAAAGAGGCAATTGGGACCACTTACATTACTGGAGGTCGTGAAATTCCAGAGGGCTTATGGGCTCATTCTACACGTTCGGTGGCCTCCTGGGCAGAGGCGCAACTGGTGTCTCCTCAGGAGATTTGCAGGGCAGCGACTTGGAAGTTGCTACATACCTTTGCGAGACACTATCGTTTGGATGTGGGAGATTCAGGTTCTCCTTCCTTTGGCGAGAGTGATCTGAGAGTGAGATTCTCCAGGTCCCACCCTAAATAGGGGGCTTTGGTACATCCCAGGAGTCTGGACTGATCCGGGTATGTACAGGGAAAGGAAACTTGGTTCTTGCCTGCTAATTTTCGTTCCTGTAGTACCACAGATCAGTCCAGAACCCGCTCGATTTGAGGAGGTGGAGAGTTACCCACTTAGCTGTTCTTTTTATTCCGGAAGGCCATTTTGTTGGTATAGTTTAAGAAGGTTTTCATTAGTTTGGTTTTTGCAGCTATTTTTCTATTGCTTGGGTACAGATCAATACTGAGGAACTGCAGGTGGCAATAGGGTTTATCAAGCAGTGTCAGTGAAAATTTCTTGATCTCCATCTGCTGGTAGGGATGCATATAACCCAGGAGTCTGGACTGCTCCATGGTACTAAAGGAATGAAAATGAGTAGTTAAGAACCAATTTTCCTTTCTGTGCAAATAATGACTGAAACTTCATAGTTTATGCCCAGTTCAATAGCATCTCTTTGATTCCTTTCAGAAGGCCTTCTTTCCATCATGTCCTCTCAGGAGAGAAGAGGAACTGTTCCAAGGGGAACAGGGTTTTGGAACACTGGTAGACCAGCCCAGTACAGCAAGGAAACCCAAGAGTTACTCAGGGGTGAGTACTACATTTGGAAGAATGAGAACCAGGAAATTTGGCATGTATACAATGTAAGATTTACTTTGGTAAGCAAGAGTTAAAGAAGAATTTTAGAATGTAGGATATCATTACAGGTGTAACCTTCTTTCAACAAGTCATACATTCTGTTTTTTAAAGAAATGATCATGGAACTCTGTGAGACTCTCTTGTGCTGTTAAGAGTGACCTCGATTGTTTCCTTTTGATTTGAGAGCTGTGAAGCAGAGTGCTGCTGATATCAAAAGAAAACAACTGAGAGAGTCATGTGACCCTGCTGGTGGAGATTGCTTTTTGAGATCCAGGTCCCCCCGAATGCAGGGCCAGTGCTAGCTTTTTTGCTGCCCTGTGCAAAAAATTACTGTGCCCCCCCCCCCTCCCCCCCAATTCATTCAGTGCCTGACCCAGGCCTATCAAATAAAGCCCAGCTCCGTCCTGCAATCTTTTATTTTTTAATTTATTGAATTTTGCAATGAACAACATCACAACTTAGTCAATCCACAGAACACAACAACAAACAAATCGGTTCATACATAAAGTGTGACTGAACAGTCTAAAATGGATGCTGGCTTTTCAGTGTCTCACTCAAGATGGTGTTTTACCTACGCCTAGCATGCACAAAATGCCACTGGAAATAAAGCTCTTGTATAACACTTGAAACTAGGTTGCTGATGATGTGTGTGCACTCAAAAAAGGGCTTAGAACAGTTACCAAGTTGCAAAGCTGACAAGCAGGATGCAAAAAATCAGAGGTGAATTTCTAAGATGGAGGACAATTCACATATGGTGGCTAATACTTCCATTGAGTCATTAAGCTATTAATACTGAAAGTAGAGGACTTCAAGAATAGATCCCAGGCTTAACAATCTAAGTATAATGGGAGTACTGGAGCAGGGTAGAGAGCGACGGTTCTCTCACATAGTTCATTAAATACTCTATTTTTTTATTCGTTGCTACTATCAGCCAAAGACATCCTTGTCATTGAGAGAACTTGTCTCCCTGAGGGTGGTCCTCCCAGAGCATGAATTGTCCATGAGAAGCGGAGATAGTGACCTCTTGATACAAAGACTAAACAGGGAAGGGGGGGGGGGGGCCCAAGATAATTTATTTATTTATTTAGCATTTTTTTTATATACCGAGGTATAGCAGGGTTGCCTTCACTCCGGTTTACATACAAAAAACAACATGTTACATTGAACGATGTTTGAAATTTAAAAATTTCAAAAATTAACAATAATGAGCAAAGACATAACAAGAGAATGAATATAACAGGATAACACAGGGTGGAAACCCTGGGTAGGTGAACAGATTCACATTCTGCCAAAGTGACAAATGAAATTTCCAAGGAGCGTCAGACGTTTTGTGTAGCAGAGAGATTGAGTCGTGAGCTTAATTTGAGATATGGGCTTCTTTACCAGCTGCTTACAAGTTATACGTGAGAGGGAAATAAAGTTCAACGAGCTTAGGTCAGCCTTGGTTTTTATAAATCTGTCTGAAAAATTCAGAAAAATGATGGGATAATGGTACAATGCCATCAGTAATGAGCTCTGCATAGCTGCCCAAGGAGCAGCATACACCTGTGAAACAAGCACACAATAATTTGGGACTTGATGTTTCCTCAGACGGAACTGCTAAATAGGTTCAAGATCTGCTGATTGCAGTCAGAGCTTAAAGATGATCTAAATAAGCATGTATTATTAATTTGTTAAGCTGCAGTGGGCATACCAAGGTTATTTGTTCTTCCTTCAAGTTTTATGCAGTAAATTTGGAAATTCCCTTGAAGCCTTGCCAGCCTTTCCGGACTTGAGTGCTTCTGAGCCTAATGCGTGGGAACTTCGGAAGTTAGACGTCCGTAGAGCCTTATTGCAATATCTCAAGGTCATAAATGATTTTAGGAGGTCTGATCACCTTTTCATTTTGTGAAGTGGTCCAAAGAAGGGTATCCAGGCTTCCAAGACTTCCATTGCAAGGTGGCTTAAGGAAGCCATTGGCTCTGCATACATTCTCAAGGGTCGACAACTGCCGGAAATTTTGAGAGCTCACTCTGCTGGATCACAGGTGACCTCTTGGGCAGAAACTCAGTTAGTTTTTCCTCAGGAAATTTGTAGAGTGGCGACTTGGAAGTCGCTGCGTACTTTTGCAAGACACTATCAGCTAGATGTGGGAGATTCAGAGGCTCGATTTTTTGGTGAGAGTGTCTTGCGAGCGGGACTCTCCAGGTCCCACCCTGGTTAGGGAGCTTTAATACATCCCAGGAGTCTGGACTAATCCGGATACGTACAGGAAAGGAAAATTGGTTCTTACCTGTGTTTTTAATTTCCTTTCCTGCAGTATCATGGATCAGTCCAGAGCCCGCCCGATTTATGGAGGTGGAGAGCATCCGCTCATCTGTTGTGTTTTTGACATAGCAGAAGAGTTCTTTACCAAGTTTTTTTATACTAGTTTTATACAAGTTTTGTTACACAAGGTTTTGATTGCTTGTTTTGGTATGGCACTTAGCTTGGGTACAGGTCAATACTGAGGAACTGCAGGTGGCACCAGTGTATTTGAAGCAGTGTCAGTTTTACTTTCTCTGTCTCCATCTGCTGGCGCGGATGAATAAACCCAGGAGTCTGGACTGATCCGGCAGTCAAAAAAGCAAACAGAATGTTGGGAATTATTAGAAAAGGAATGATGAATAAAACGGAAAATGTCATAATGCCTCTGTATCGCTCCATGGTGAGACCGCACCTTGAATACTGTGTACAATTCTGGTCGCCACATCTCAAAAAAGATATAATTGCGATGGAGAAGGTACAGAGAAGGGCTACCAAAATGATAAGGGGAATGGAACAACTTCCCTATGAGGAAAGACTAAAGAGGTTAGGACTTTTTAGCTTGGAGAAGAGACGACTGAGGGGGGATATGATAAAGGTGTTTAAAATCATGAGAGGTCTAGAACGGGTAGATGTGAATCGGTTATTTACTCTTTCGGATAGTAGAAAGACTAGGGGACACTCCATGAAGTTAGTATGGGGCACATTTAAAACTAATCGGAGAAAGTTCTTTTTTACTCAACGCACAATTAAACTCTGGAATTTGTTGCCAGAGAATGTGGTTCGTGCAGTTAGTATAGCTGTGTTTAAAAAAGGATTGGATAAGTTCTTGGAGGAGAAGTCCATTACCTGCTATTAAGTTCACTTAGAGAATAGCCACTGCCATTAGCAATGGTTACATGGAATAGACTTAGTTTTTGGGTACTTGCCAGGTTCTTATGGCCTGGATTGGCCACTGTTGGAAACAGGATGCTGGGCTTGATGGACCCTTGGTCTGACCCAGTATGGCATTTTCTTATGTTCTTATGTTCTTACTACAGGAACAGAAATTAGCAGGTAAGAACCAATTTTCCTATCAATATGTTTATAGCTGCTCCCTGGAGAACACAAAAAAGAGGACAGTAGCAATATGATTCCAGGGAAGATTACAATTATCAACTCATTTAGGTCCTGAAAGATGGAGATGAGAGACAGGTACTGGTGGTGGTCTGAATTGGGAAAATGTGTTAGGATTTGCTAGTAATTATTATCAAAACTTTTAAATGGTTCTTTTGTCGACAATGGTACTTTTATGTGGGAAAATAAAAATTTGATATGTGTACCAAATATATACGTGATTAACAAAAGTGATTGGAATATCGCTCTAGAGCCTCTTGAACAAAACTGGCATAGCTGATTTGTGTAGGATTTTGGCAATAATTCTTTTATTCTTTGTGTCTTGTAGTGATGATGCAGGAATCCAAACTTTCCAGTTTCCAACAACGACAGATCAATAATTGTCTTCAGCGTAAGTGCCTTCTTGTTACCTGTAGTGAATCCCACTCCCTTGCTTATTCCTTAGATCACTCTCTCACCCTCATCAATGTCCAAGCCTCATTCTTAATCTGAGATAGCAGTCACACATACATAAGATCAGTATACTATGAGGAGACACTGACAAAGAAAAGGGACTTTTCTTTGGAGGACATCTTGATAGTGTTGAATGCTCTATGGTGTTTACTGAACTGACATTATTGCTGTTTCTTCCCATAGGTGGCAACGCTCTGCCTGTAAGATGTAACCCAACATCTAGCCAAGAACCAGAGGTTTCACAGTCTTCCTCCCCTCCTTCAAAACCTTGTCTCATTGTCAGCCCAACATCCAGACCAAGCTTGAGGCCTGCAGAGAGCTGCAGAGCAGGTGATGCCTACACCAGGGAGAAATTCAAACCAAGACCCACCAGTAAGTAGCACACAACAGGTACTCTCTGCAGCAAGGGGAAGCTTTAACACCAGTTCTTAGATGCTTCACCCAAAATAGTCTAGAGCAGTGGTTCCCAAACCTGTCCTGGGAGACCCCAGCCAGTTAGGTTTTCAAGATATTCACAATGAGTATGTATAAGATAGATTTGCATACAGTACCTCCATCACAGGCAGATTTATCTCATGCATCTTCACTATGGATATCCTCAGGATTGGTTTGGGAGCTCTACTAAACATGTGTGGCAGTTCCTGCGTGGGTGCAGCCTCAGAGTCTTCTTAGTTGGTTTTTGTCCGTGCTTTAGTTAAAATATTTTCTTACACATTAGTTTCTAGCAACCCACAAGAGCACTTTTTATTGCTATTCACAGTATTCTGCTACAAAAAATGAAAGACACTTCAAGAGAAGATTGGTAGAAACCACATCAAAGTTTCAGATGTAGATTCAGATGTAGTTGAAGTGGCTTTAAGGCCAGCGTTTGTGGTTAGATAATGACTAAAACGGCTAGGCATGATCTCTGTTATCTCTACCTGGGACTGAACCATGACCAACCAAACTGTCCTTCATGTGGCCAGATGTCCCCGAGGTCCCAAAGGTCCAGAGTGACCAAGATAACCAGCTTAAGAGCTGGGTACAAGAGCAGGTCTGCTTCCAAAGTCACCATTCTTCACCATCATCTAAAAGCACCCAAAGCAGAGGAGGAAGTGGCTTCACCCGGAGAGATGGCGGCTTAGGTCCATGGCTCCCTCCTCATCCTAACTATTTTTAGCTATAATAGCGTTGCAAACTCTTTGCTAAACCCCCAAATTGGCGTGTGAAGCTGCGGAAAGCCTCAGGATTTTGGCAAAAATGAAGCAGCCCAACCTGAAACATAAGAACATAAATTGCCATGCTGGGTCAGACCAAGGGTCCATCAAGCCCAGCATCCTGTTTCCAACAGAGGCCAAACCAGGCCACAAGAACTTGGCAATTACCCAAACACTAAGAAGAACCCATGCCACTGATTCAATTAATAGCAGTGGCTATTCCCTAAGTAAATTTGATTCATAAGATCATAAGAACATTCCATACTGGGTCAGACCAAGGGTCCATCAAGCCCAGCATCCTGTTTCCAACAGTGGCCAATCCAGGCCATAAGAACCTGGCAAGTACCCAAAATCCAAGTCTAAGTCTATCCCATGCTACTGATGCTAGTAATAGCAGTGCCTATTTTCTAAGTCAACTTAATTAATACCAGGTAATGGACTTCTCCAATAACTTCTCCAATCCTTTTTTAAACCCAGCTACACTAACTGCACTAAACACATCCCCTGGCTACAAATTCCAGAGTTTAACTTGTTTGTTCACCTTTATTTTCTATCGGGCCGATACAGTAAAATCGCGGGAGCACAGGCGAATGCCTGCTCTCCCGGCGCGCACACAGGCCACTCTCCTGTGCGCACGATACAGTATTTTAATTTATTTAAATTAGGCCCGGCGGTAAAAAGAGGCAGCTGTCAGCGGGTTCGACAGTCGACCTGCCTGCTTTTCAGTTGTTAGGGATAATTCGGAAATCATTAGCTTTGGTGATTTTTTACATATAGGCACATGGACTATGTTTGCTTTTAATGGAACCTCTCTGTTGGGATGCCCTAACTCTCCTGTTTCATTAGTATCCTTCACGGATACATTTCTCCGAACCATGCACTGCTGAGTGACTGTCGGCTTTCTCCCTTCTTCTAGTTTAAAAGCTGTTCCCTGTACGTACCCGGATCAGTCCAGGACAGCTGGGTTTTGCCTCCCCACCAGCAGATGGAGACAGAAGAAGACTTTGCGGACTCTGTCCTATACCCCTGAGGTGCCACCTAGTGTCTGCCAGTATTCTTCTGTCTCCAGCAGATGGTGGAGGTGCAAAGCCTAGTGTCTCTTGGTGGTACTAAGTTAGGGGTTTGTTTGTCTTAGCTTAGTGCTGCCCTTTTTTTGTGGTTTGTTAGGGATCTGGACAGGTTCCTTTAGTTAAAAAAACAAAAAAAAAAGTTAGGAGGTTTTCTTCAGGCAAGTAGTGCAGCGTCTTGCCTCCCAGGGGGTTGTCAGGTCCTGGTGGGACCATCCCCCCTGGTATTCGAGGCTGCAGAGCAGAGGGTTGGGGACCCTATTTCTGCCGTGGCTCGGGGTGATGCCGGTGGTCTCGGCCACTCCCCTCGACCAGCCTGCTGTTTTACCAGGTAAACTTTAAATTTACTAATTTTCTTCAAAACTTGCCTGGAGTTAGGACTTCCTTCGGCCGGGTGTTCGGTCCGTTTTCGCCGTTTTTCGCCGTTTTTTTCGGCCCGGGGGAACTGGGAAATCGCACCGAACGCCACGGTTCTTTTTTCGGGTAGTCAAAAATCGAGCCCAGGGCTTTTACCGCGAGGTGCAGCCTACTGACCGGGAAATTGCTCCGAACGCTGCGGTTCTTTTTTCGGGAAGTCAAAAATCGAGCCCGGGGCTTTTACCGCGAGGTGCGGCCTACTGACCGGGAAATTGCTCCGAACGCCGCGGTTCTTTTTTTGGGCACGCAACAAATCGAGCCCGGGAATATGCCACGTGGTGCGGCCTGCTTTGCCTGTGGCAGTGCGCGCGCGCGGATTTCCCGCGCTGGGGTCTGCACAGCCTGTCTCTCCGATGGGGAAGGCTCCTCCCGGGATTTGCTTGGCAAGGAGCCAGTGCAAGGCTCCAGATCGCGTCGGGAGCCCCGGAGGCCTGATTGTTAGGGAGAAAGACCCGGTTCCGCTGGCTCCACTCCAGCTCAGTGCTGGCATGGAGGCCTTATTAGCAACCTTCAGGGACCAGGAGAAGACAGCGCTGGATGCGCTGGGTGATGGGTCTTCTCCTCCTCCACTCTCCCCGAGGCCGGCTGCTCCTGGTGGGGGCATGGGTCTGATAGCTCCAGCCGGTGTTTCCTCAGATGAGGAGGATTCGGAGTCGGATGGTTCTTCTTCTTCGTTCTCCTCCCACTTTGTGGACATGATGCGCAAGTTCTTCAAGGCTTGCAGATCTGGACGGAGGTTGCGGTCCAGGTTGCCCCGGGAGTCTTCTTCACGGAAGCGGTCCAGGCGGTCGGAGGGGGCGGATGCCCCCAAGCCGAAGCGTCCTCTCCATTCTCGGGAAAGGCTGACGGAGTCTTCTCAATTGGACTCGGAGGACGATCCAGCGCCTCCGATACCTACTGGCGACGGACAGGAAGAGGATCCTGAGCTTCATCCTCAGCCGGCCAAGCCAGGGGCAGCCCAGGCGACAGACGGCGATGACCCCAAGGTGGTGCGCCTTTTTCGCAGAGATGAGCTAGGGCCGCTGATACCGGTTATTCTAGAGGAGCTCACTATTGAAGTCCCTCCTGAGGATTCCAGGGTTGGATCTATGGACCCCGTCATGGTGGGTCTCCGAGGGCCGGCTCGTTCTTTTCCTTTTCACTGGTCGGTCACGGTTTATTGTATAAGGAATGGGACAATCCGGAGCTAGGTTTAAAGGTCGGCCGAGCGATGGAAAAATTGTACCCGCTCCCGGATGACGCGTTGGAGCTCCTCCGGCTTCCCAAGATTGATTCCGCAGTGGCCGCAGTTACCAAACGGACCACTATTCCGGTAACAGGGGGTACAGCCTTAAAAAATCTGCAGGATCGTAAGCTGGAACTGCAACTTAAGAGGATTTTTGAGGTGTCGGCCCTTAGGATCAGGGCAGCTATGTGTACCAGCTTCGCCCAAAGGGCTTGTCTCCGATGGGTTCAGGATTGGCAGGCTGAGTCCGACCTGTCTGGTGCGGCAGCAGAGCGAGCTAGTCGGCTGGAAGCGGCGGTTGCATACGGCGCTGACGCCCTGTATGATCTCCTGAGAACGTCTGCCCGGACGATGGTCTCAGCGGTTTCGGCCCGCAGGCTCCTATGGCTCAGGCACTGGGCGGCGGATACCTCTTCCAAAGCGCAGCTGAGTTCCTTGCCGTTTAAGGGGAAGCTCCTCTTTGGACAACAGTTGGACGATCTGATTAAGTCTCTGGGTGAGAACAAGGTTCACCGGTTGCCGGAGGATAGATACTGGTCGAAAGGTGCTTTTCCTCAGCGGAATCGTTCTCGGGGGAATTGTCGCTTCCGGTCCTCTCGGTCCACCGGGTCATCCTTTCGTCAAAACGCGCCCAGACAGTCTTCTTGGAATCAGTCCTTTCGGGGCCGTCGCCCAGCCAGGGGTGGTGCCCCCCAGGCCCATGGGAGCTCCAAAACTACACAATGAAGTGCGGCCGGCCCACCCTTCCGTTCCAAAGATTGGGGGACGGTTGTCTCTTTTCCGGGAGGCGTGGGTCCAGCTGACGTCCGATCAATGGGTCCTAGACATAATAGAGCACGGCTACGCCTTAGATTTTGCACGGCCAGTCAGGGACCATTACATAGTTTCCCCTTGCGCGTACAGCCAGAAGCGCTTGGCGGTACAGGTCACCCTGCAACGCCTGCAAGATCTAGGGGCCATAGTTCCGGTGCCTGCGGGGCAGCTGCAGCGTGGGCGCTACTCCATTTACTTCGTGGTTCCAAAAAAGGACGGGTCCTTCCGGCCCATCCTCGATCTGAAGCTCGTAAACCACGCTCTGAAGGTGCCCCGGTTTCGGATGGAAACGCTTCGCTCGGTAATAGCGTCGGTGCACAAAGGGGAGTTCTTGGCTTCTCTGGACCTGTCGGAGGCGTACTTCCACATCCCCATCAGTCCGGACCATCAGAGATACCTGCGGTTTGCAGTCCTGGGGCGCCACTTTCAGTTCTGCGCCCTTCCGTTCAGTCTGGCGACAGCTCCCCGGGTATTCACCAAGGTGATGGTGGTAGTTGCGGCCGCTTTGCGACGGGAGGGGATCTTGGTCCATCCGTACCTGGACGATTGGTTGGTTCGAGCGAAGTCGGAAAGTCTCTGCAGGGACGCGGTTCAACGGGTCCTCTGGAAGTTGGGCTCCTTGGGATGGGTGGTCAACCCCGCGAAGAGCCATCTGATCCCCTCTCAGAACTTGGTATTCCTCGGGGCTCGTTTCGATACGGTTTCAGGGAAGGTCTTTCTGACAGAGGAAAGAGTTTGGAAACTCAGGCAACAGGTGTCGGAATTCCAATCTCTCTCTCATCCTACGGCCTGGAGGTCCTGGGCTTCATGGCCTCGACCATCGATCTCGTACCATGGGCATTTGCACATATGCGTCCTCTTCATTCAGATTTGTTGTCCCGCTGGAAGCCTCGCTCGCAGCTTTACGATGCTGTTCTTCCCCTGTTGAGGACGGTGCGTTCCAGTCTGCAGTGGTGGCTTTCTCCGCACAACTTGCGTCAGGGGATGGACCTGGAGACTCCCTGCTGGACCGTAGTGACCACGGATGCCAGCCTCTCCGGATGGGGAGCGGTTTGTCAGGATACGTCGGTCCAGGGTCAGTGGACCAGGCAGGAGGCCTCCTGGTCGATCAATCGCTTAGAGACCAGAGCGGTTCGCTTAGCGCTTCAGGCCCTCCTACCGTTGGTGGAGGGCAGGTCGGTGAGGGTGCTCTCCGACAATGCGACGACAGTAGCATACATCAATCGTCAGGGCGGCACCAGGAGCCGTCCGATGGCGGCGGAGGCACAGCTTTTGCTCCGCTGGGCAGAGGCACATCTTTACCGGATAGCGGATGTTGTCTCACATTGCCGGTGTGGATAGAGGCACATCTTTACCGGATACCGGATGTTGTCTCACATTGCCGGTGTGGACAACATCCAAGCGGATTTTCTCAGTCGCCACCAACTAGACCCCGGAGAGTGGGAACTCTCCGACGACGCCTTTCATCGTCTGTGCGACTGGTGGTCCACGCCGGCTATGGATCTGATGGCGACGTACCGCAACGCCAAGGCCCCTCGGTTCTTCAGTCGTTGGCGGGAACCGGGGGCGGAGGGAGTGGACGCTCTGGTCCTCCCCTGGCCCAGGAACATTCTCCTGTACGTGTTTCCCCCATGGCCGTTGGTGGGCAAAGTCCTGCGCCGCATCGAAAGTCACGCCGGAAAAGTGATTCTAGTGGCCCCGGAGTGGCCAAGGCGTCCGTGGTTCGTGGATCTTCTGGCTCTGGCAGTGGACGGTCCACTGAGGTTTCATCCATCTCCCACGCTACTGCGGCAGGGGCCCGTCTGTTTCACAGAGGCAGATCGCTTTTGTCTAGCGGCATGGCTTATGAAAGGCGTTGGTTGAAGAGTAAGGGTTACTCTGATGCGGTGGTGGCCACGCTCTAACGTTCCCGCAAGACTTCTACGTCTATGGCGTATGTCCGAGTCTGGGGAGTCTTTGAGTCCTGGTGTATCGACCACTGTGTACAGCCCGCGAAGGCGTCTATTCCAGAAGTTCTGGATTTCTTACAGGCAGGACTAGCCAAGGGTTTGGCATTCAATTCGCTGCGGGTGCAGGTGGCGGCTCTGGGCAGTTTCAGAGGGAAGGTGCAGGGAGTGCCTCTTGCCTCTCACCCGGATGTGGTTCGTTTTTTGCGGGGCGTTAAGCACCTTCACCCTCCGGTCTGGAGTCCGTGTCCTTCTTGGAGATTAAACCTGGTACTCAAAGCGCTTTGTTCGGCTCCTTTTGAACCATTGCGTCGGGTGACTTTGAAGGATCTGACCTTGAAGACGGTTTTTCTGGTGGCGGTTTCTTCCGCTAGACGGGTGTCCGAGCTTCAGGCCCTGTCGTGCAGGGAGCCCTTCTTGCGTATTTCCGAGGCGGGAGTCTCCCTGAGAATCGTTCCGTCTTTTCTCCCGAAGGTGGTGTCATCTTTTCATGTGAACCAGTCTGTGGAACTTCCTTCCTTTGCGGGGGTGGATTCTTCTTCTCCAGAGGCAAAGGAGTTGCAGAAGTTGGACGTGAAGAGTGCTCTGTTACGCTATTTAGAGGTAACGAATGGTTTTCAACTTTCGGACCACCTCTTCGTACTTTGGAGTGGGCCCAAAAAAGGGCAGAAGGCATCTAAGTCAATGATTGCCCGATGGTTGAAGGAGGCGATTTCTCCTGCTTACCTGGTTCAGGGTCATCCGCTTCCTTCTGGCCTTAAGGCCCATTCTACTCACTCGCAGTCGACCTCTTGGGCGGAGTGCCAGCAGGTGTCGCCACAGGAAATTTGTAGGGCGGCCACCTGGCAGTCTCCGCATACCTTTGCAAGGCATTATCGGCTTGATGTCCGGGCTCCAGAGCCCGGTTCCTTTGGGGCCAGTGTGCTCCGAGTGGGACTCTCTCAGTCCCACCCTGGTTGAGATAGCTTTGGTACATCCCAGCTGTCCTGGACTGATCCGGGTACGTACAGGGAAAGGAAAATTGGTTCTTACCTGCTAATTTTCGTTCCTGTAGTACCACGGATCAGTCCAGACGACCCGCCCAGGAAGACGATGGAGAGTCCGCTCGGCTGGTGGCTGATCATTCTCTATGTAAGTTTTATTCTCTGCATTTCGTTATTTGTTACATGCGGTTTAGTGTGTTCATATCCTCTGCTCTGCGAGGGAGGTGGTTTTATGGTTGATAGTTATGGTTTTTTGTATCTGTTTTTTCTGCTTGGGTACTGAATCATACTGGTAGACATTAGGTGGCACCTCAGGGGTTTAGGACAGAGTCCGCAAAGTCTTCTTCTGTCTCCATCTGCTGGTGGGGAGGCAAAACCCAGCTGTCCTGGACTGATCCGTGGTACTACAGGAACGAAAATTAGCAGGTAAGAACCAATTTTCCTCTCTATCTCCTTTTTGAAAGTTAGTGCCAGCAGCTTGGTTCCACTCTGGTTAAGGTGGAGCCCATCCTTTCGGAAAAGTCTCCCCTTTCCCCAAAAGTTTCCCCAAAAGTTTCCCCAGTTCCTAATAAAGCTGAATCCCTCTTCCCTGCACCATGGTCTCATCCACGCATTGAAACTCTGGAGCTCTGCCTGCCTCTGGGGACCTGCACATGGAACAGGGAGCATTTCAGAGAATGCCACACTTTCCTTTTCGAGCTGGGAGGTGGTACAAGCAATCGGGCTTGAAGAGGTGGAGGCGGAAGGCCGTGAGGAGGGGACCGCGGCTGGTGTTTCGGACACGATCTTGGTCGAGATCACTGCGGACACCTCAGGAGTGCCCTTCCGGGCAGAATTTCAAAACTTGTTTAAGGAGGTGAGACAAGATATGGCAGGTATTAAAGCTGAATTCGATGTGGTGGTCGCTGAGCTGCGGGGAGAGGTAGCCGAGCTGGGTCAGAGAGGACACGGAGTCCTACGTCGAGGATCAGAGCACGAAGTTGCTCAGCGTTAAGGAAGCGCAGGCGGAACTTATCAGATCATTGAGTGAGCTAGAGGAGAAATTGGAGGACTTAGAAAACAGGTCCCACAGGTCCAATCTCCGTTTTCGCGGTTTTCCAGAAGAGGGTGAGCTGGGGGACTGTTTTCAGATTGTTCAAAGTGTGTGTGACTCACTTTTACAACTTGATGGCCCACTGGACAAGGAGCTTCCTATTAAGCTAGACAGGGCCCACCCATCACTTGGAGCACAACATGGAAATCTACCTTGCGATATCATCGCAGGCTTCCATGACTTTACAACAAAGGAAAAAATTGCTCAGCTGGCCAGAAAGCATGGGCCGCTTCAGTGGCGAGATCAGACAGTTGAAGTGTTCCAAGACCTGTCTTCTATAGCATTAGGAAACGTAGGGAATTTAAACACATAATCTCTGTTTTGAAAAAGGAGGCCATAAGCTACCGGTGGCTTTTTCCCGTTGGACTGTATTTCACGTTCCAAGGCAAAACAGCAAGATTAAGACTGTAGCTGCGGCAGCCATGTTTCTACATGATGTAGGAGTAACCATGTCTATGTGTTGTGTCTGTCGGTCTTCAACGGCTTCTCCCCGTTTGCTTCACCTTTTTCATGGCTCCTCCCGCTTACCTGGGCAAGATGGCTACCGCCGTGTCTACAAACTGACCTCTCTGGCGTCCCTGGAACGGCTATGGTGCAGCCTCCGCCATTGCTCCTCCCAGGTACCTACTAGGGTGCGCGCGTGAGCGCAACCTACATCTTTGTACCACCCTTGGCGCGAACATCGAGGGCGTTCCATCATGCTGATGTCACGCCATCCGGGTATATTACCTTCACTCTTTTGCTAGCTCCCTGAGTTAGCAAGGACTCGAATGCGTTCTTGTCTACGCTACTCTTCCGCTTCCGTGCTGCCACAGGAAGCTCTCCCTCTCTCTGCCCTTCGGGGTATTTGCTAACCTGGGTACCCACTCCTCGGGGGCCCTCTGCTTTATTTCAGGTGCCTTACAGGGAACAGGTACTCGCTCCTCGAGGGCCTGCTCTCCCTGCCTCTGTGCCTGTACCTTCTACAACAGACCTGGTGGAATAGCATATCAACAGCAAACACCTAGTGAGTACTCTAACTCTCAGTCTATCTCATCCACAATATCTCCTCACTGGAAGACCTGCTGCGGAACCTCTTGATGTCATCAAAGAGAGAAGAGCTCCCTCTGCCGAGGTCCCTGAGACTGCAACTACTAGACTGCCTCACTACTGCCACCTCTGGTGGTTCTCTTCAAGCTGTTTAATAAAAAAACTCTTGTGTTTGTGTAATATGAGTCTAGCCCAGTGCTATGGCTCCTCATGGGGCTCCTCTCCGTGGGCGTGGTCATCTCCACAGCACCCAAGGATCCATAAACACACATAACTACAACACTATGCCTGAAGAACAGCCGATGGATCAGCCTCTGCGGAAGAGGAGATCAGAACAACCACAATGGCAGAGGATTCCAGAGGCAGGTAGAAGGCTACGAAGATACACCAGGAATCCCTCGTCACCTGGAATGGCGAGTGGCTGATCTGGCTCAGGAATTTATATAGGAAAGCTGGTGGTTGATTCATGGCCTTTTCCTAAGGCTTCTTTCAGGTGTTCTCTGGGGCGAGTTTCATCCTTGCTGGTAGAAGCTCCTGTTTCATTAGTGGGGGATTTGAATATTTTCTATTTCTCTTTTTCTATGCTTTATTTGGTTTCATAAGTTAGCAGAGGATCGTGAGGATTTAGTGGATGGGAGGGGATATGTGGATTTGGGCCTCATCTCTTTCAGAGGCGTATTCCTCATGATGGGAGGTATTCGCCATGGTGGGATATGGCGTTCTCGGTTTGGGGCTGGGAGGGGAGGATGGGGTAGAGATTCTGGAAGGATGGTGGGGAGGCGGGGGCAGACAGACATGGATGGGGGTTCTATTTTGTTGACATGTTTCAGTCAATGAAGTGTGCAAGAGCTGGGACATTGGGGTCACAGAGTGGATATGGGAGTGGGGGGTACTGTCTTTGTGGAATGGTTAAAAATGTTGTTGAATGTTAAAGGCTTAAACACTCCCCAAAATAGGAAGTCATTGATATGAGAAACTGAGACTCTGAAATCTTATGTGATTTTTTTGCCAAGAGACCCATTTAAAAGCAAGGCATGAGCGGTTGATGAGAGCGGGTAATTTTCCTATGCAATACTTTGCACCTGCTATGAAAGATAACAAATATGGGGGTGTGGGGATTTTGTTCTCTAAACACTTGGTAGTAGATGTGAAGGCAGTAGTTATTAGAGACTCCAGTGGGAGATTCCTGATTTTAAAAGCTAATATATTGAAGAAGCTTTTCACATTTGTTAACTTAAATGCCCCGAATATTTCTCAGGGGGATTTTTTCTAATATTCTCACTGTTTGGGCTGAAGGTCATCTCTTTGTTGGAGGGGATTTTAATCTAACTAGGAATCCATTTTTAGATAACTCTGGAGGTGCAAACGGAGCACTTAAAATTCAGAAACGTTAATTTGAAAGCAATGATTTCAGATTGGGGCTTGATAGACATCTGGCAGTTACATAATCCTACTGTGAAGGATTTTTCTTTCTATTCTAAAGCCCATCTAGCATACTCAAAAATAGATTTCTTTTTGCTGGTTAAATCTCTGGTGGGCCAAACATTAGATGCAGGTATAGGTCCCATAACTTAGTCCGACTTTGCACCTAAGATGGGGAGAGACAGGGTCGGGACGAAATACTGGAGACTAAATGAGGATTTGTTATCAGATAAATCCTTTGTCTCCAAGTTGATGACCGATATTAAGGAATATCTTTTCATTAATAGAAATGGGGAGGTTATACCAGCAATTCTTTGGGAATGTCTGAAATCTGTGCTGCAAGGTAAATTTATCTCACGTGCCTCATATCTTAAGAAAGAAAGGGACTGAACACGGCAAAAGATAGGTAAATTAGAACTCCGCCATAAAAGACACCCAGAGAAATCCATTACTGCGCTACTAGATGCAGCTAAACAGGAGTTACAAAAGTTGGATCTAGCCAAAATAGCATTGCATATGAACAAAGTCAAACAAAAATATTTCGAATTCGGGGATAAGGCAGGGAAGCTCTTGGCTAGGAGACTGAAGGCCCGGCCATGCAAAATCAAATTTTGAAATTAAAAACTAAGGAAGATCAATTTATATATGATAGCAACTTGTTATCGCACCGGTTTGTTCAATTCTGTACGGACCTATATGCAGCAGATCTGAATATTAGGAATGCCAATATTGATAATTATCTTAAAGATGTTTCACTTCCAGGGCTCGATGAGACACCTGGGGATTTTCTGAACAGAAAAATAGAGATTGAAGAGGTGTTCATGCTTATTTCTAACCTTAAACCTGGCAAATCTCTGGGGATCGATAGGCTATCCTCTAAATTTTATAAAATCTTCCGCCCAGTGATCTGGACCCCTTAGTAGAAATGTTCAATTTCCTGAGAGAACGGGGGGAGTTGGCCCAGGGTGCAAATGTAGCGGGTATTATAGTATTAACAAAGGGAGGACGGGACCTTACCCTTTGCGGGTCATACAGGCCCATTTCTTTAATTAATTTAGATCTTAGCTAAAGTCCTGGTGCTAAGGTTGGGTAAGGTGGCCCCCTCCTTAATACACAGAGATCAATTGGGATTTGTGCCCAGAAGGCTAGCTGCTGACAATGTCCATAGGGTGGTAAATTTAACGTGGTGGGCCAAAATGCACCATATCCCCGCTGTTTTACTAGCAACTGATGCTGAAAAGGCATTTGACTGAGTACACTGGCCATTTCTATTCCAGGTGCTACAAAGAATGGGGCTGGGAGAGTATTTTACAAATTGGGTTCAAGCTTTGTACCGGAACCCAAAAGCAAGTATCTGGATCAATGGCTGATCCACTGAGTTCTTTTCAGTGCAAAGAGGCACGAGACAGGGATGTCCATTGTCCCCTCTATTGCATTATCCTTTTTGCCTCTAGCTATTAAAATACGTGTGAACGTATCAGTTAGGGGAATCCCAGTTGGGTCACATAGTTATAAGCTGATGCTGTTTGCCGATGATTTACTCTTTACCTTGTCCACGCCCCATCTTTCCTTCATAACACTTTAGCAGAATTGAGGGGATATGGAAATGTCTCAGGCTTTAAAGTTAATGAAAACAAATCTGAGGTTCTGAATGTTAATCTCTCCCTGGAAGGGGCCCAAAATTTGCAGGCCAGCTTACCTTTCCGTTGGGCAAAGGAGAGCATAAAATACCTTGAGGTACATCTGTGTTTGAACGAAGCTCACCTCTTTGAATTTAATTATAAACATCTGGCATCTGATATTTTTAGCGATCTGGCTAGGTGGGATAGACTAGGCTTACCTTGGTTAGCTAGAATCCATACTATTAAAATGAATATACTCCCCAGGTTTTCTTACCTCTTTCAGAAATTATCCATATAAGTATCAGATATTGTCCTACGAAATCGGGAGAAGAAAATAAAGGGCTTCATTTAGAAGAAAAGACCACCCAGGGTGTCTAAGAATGTTCTTTTCCAAACCAAATCCCAGGGAGGGTTGAGTGTGCCCAAGTTGACCTGCTATTATGCTGCCGCGCATTTAAGGGCAGTGTTAGAATGGTATTATGAGCATAAACAGAAAAGTTGGATTGACATTGAAACTGCCATCACAGGGTTCTCTTCTTTAGTTAGTTTACTGTGGATATCCAGATGTCCCCAAGAGAGTTGGGGTCAGTTATCCCCTTTCTCTAGAGTAACTATGATAGTTTGGTTTCAATTTAGAAAGAGGCTTGTTGGAGATAGGAATTACTGGCCTAGGACCTGGAAAAGAGGATTTGCATTCAGATAACTAACAACAAGGACTGAACTTCACAATCTGGTTAAACAAATAAGCGTGGGGGTAGCTTGCTTATTATGGCAGTTACTACCCTAAACCAATTAAGCCTGATACATCACTTTGAATGCATAAACAGTGTTGCTCTCTGCTTCTACAGTGGGGGGAAATGTGGAAAAGAGGATTTGCTTTCAGACAACAACCAACAAGGACTGAACTTCACAATCTGGGTAAACAAATAAGCATGGGTGTAGTTTGCTTATTACGGCGGTTACTACCCTAAACCAATTAAGCCTGATACATCACTTTGAATGCATATACAGCATTGCTCTCTACTTCAACGGCAGGGGGAAATGTGGAAAATGGATGTAGTCTGAATGTAAATCCTAACAAAGCATTGTTCTGTGCAGTCAGGGTAAATAAGCATCGGGGTAACTTGCTTGATGCGGCGATTACTACCCTTAACCATTAAGCCTTATGCTCACCTTTGATGCAACTCCAACATTACTCTCTGCATCAATGACAGGGGAAGGAAGTAAATTTGAATCAAACTATTACCAACAAGGGCCCTGAACACACTCGGTGCAGTCAGTCCCAGTGCCGTCAAAAAAGGGTAAATCGTCAATTAGCATTCCAAAATGATGCATCAAGACCTCTGAAGCAATCGATGCATGGACCTTCAAAGTTCTTGAAGCATGCCGATGCATCGGAGCAACTGAATCAACCAACACATTGTCCATCCATCTGAAGCAGGCTACATCAAACTGCCTGACACTTGATGCATCAGTGTGATCTATGCACAATGCATTGGTACAATTGATGCACCCTGTATTAGTGTAGTCGATGCACAGTGCATTGAAGACAATAAAGCACAATGCACAGAAGCCATTAACACATGAGGAATAGCCTAGTGGTTAGAGGAAGGAATAGATGGTTAGAGGAGGAATAGTGGTTAGAGGAACGAATAGTGGTTAGAGGAGGAATAGCCTAGTGGTTAGAGCAGTGGGCTACAAACCAGGAGACCAGCGTTCAAGTCCCGCTGTCACTCCTTGTGACCTTGGGCAAGTCACCTTACCCTCCATTGCCTCAGGTACAAACTTAGATTGTAAGCCCTCTGGGGATAGGGAAATACCTACAGTACCTGAATGTAAATCGATGTGATATCTCAATTGAATGTTGATATATAAAAATAAATAAATGAGGCACAAACCAGTTGAAGCACTTTTTGATGCATGCTGCATCAAAGAAGTTGACATACAATGCATCAAAATTGCTGATGCACTCTGCTATAAAGACTTTGAAACATTCAAAAGGTGATCAATCTACACTTCGGAGATCAACCTCGATGCAGGCATTGATGCACGTTGGTACTGCATCGGCGCAGCTGACACATACAGAAGGGGAGTCACTCCATATCAATTCAGATGATGGTCCATACATCTCCCCATTATCACCTCATTCTATAGCGTCTAGGAGGTCTACAGAAGGGGATCAGAATTTACCAGTGCATCCTAGTGAAATTGTAAAAGCCTCTCT
Source organism: Rhinatrema bivittatum (assembly GCF_901001135.1). Lineage (NCBI taxonomy): Eukaryota > Metazoa > Chordata > Amphibia > Gymnophiona > Rhinatrematidae > Rhinatrema > Rhinatrema bivittatum. Next base: position 413,760,762 of record NC_042616.1, on the reverse strand, counting down.
GCCTACACAACAATATGTGGCTTATGGCACTTCACTAGCAGAGGCCAGGCTACAGCTACCACCTCCCATCACTAGAGCCCTGCCGATCTCCCAGCTAATGACTCAAGGTCTCTGCCTACAATCACCAGATCCTATATGCTCCATACTTTAATCCTCCAATCATCCACTAGTATCAGAGCATTAATCTGTTTTAGTGTTGGAGGAGGACATCCCACCACTAACTACAGCTTAGAGATCTCAGCAGGCCATGGAACAAATAACAGACATAGCAAGGTGTATTTGACTCCATTGTACTAGATCAAGCCAGTTGATCACTCTTTTTATACTCATATTATAATAGTGACCTCAGTTTAGCATTAAGAAGAGAGAACAGTTCAGTCTTACTTCAAGGTATTTTTCCTGAGAATGTGCAAGAACAATTATTATTGTAATTAGAAGAATAACTGAGTGAGAGCCATGAATTCATGACAATCCTCAGCAGCTTTGGTGCATAGAGAATAAACTTCTTTGGTTCTTTTATAAACAACGAGAGGCTTCCCCCAGAATTCCTGGAACAATGGGGAATAGGCACTAGCTCAGAAGATTTAATTAGAGTCCTCTCTCTCAATATCTCTTTCTCTCTCTGTTTATGTTTTACCTTGTGCTCTGTAGGAGATCTGGAAAAGGAGAAAAGAAGGTTGCAGAACATTCTGGCAACTGGGAAGGACATTCCAGAACCAAAACGAGGACCACCACCACTGCCTGCCCCCATACAAGAGGAGGTGCCAGTGATTGACAGATTTGATGAATGTAAGTTGAGGGCATCAGGGCTTTGGGATTTTCATGGCAGAGTATAACTGTTTTCCACAGTGCCAGGCCAGGGTACTGGTGAACTATTTCTAGGAGACATTGCATGCATAATGTGGCAGCAGCAGTCACCAAATTTGTTGCCTTACTCCAGCCTTCTCCTCCTTCCTCTCCAGTGGTGAATGAAATCCAGGAGAGAAAGGAGTTCCTCGCTGACATGGAAGCTTTAGGGCAAGGGAAGAAGTATCGCACAATCATTCAAACTGAGATCTCTCAGGTAATCTCTTCAGCAGCATTTGAAGGAGCATGTAGCAAGGAGAGTGGAAAAGAGAGCCTTTGATTTTCAGCAAAGGTGAACTATTTATAGGTCTCACATGCATAACCCTTATTACAGACTGAATCATAAAACCAACTTTTTTATGATAATAATAAATTATGAAGAGCAAACTGTGAGGGTATAAGCTACTTTGTTGCCTAGAAAAAGGTGCTGGTATTCAGTACTAAACTTTTATAATTGTTTTAAAAGACACGCATTCTTTTTCCTCCCAAGATATTGCTAACCACTCACCCCTGAAAAAGGCATAAATTGTCCCAGAAAGATCACCAGGGTTGCTGGAAGCATTCGGTGGACTAGGCAGCCACCTAAAGCACCACAGGTTTGGGGGAACCGCCTAGTGCTTCCATCAGCTCTCCTCAGATGTGGCCTTAGACAGCAGAGCAAAACTCTGTAGATGTTCCTTGATAGCAGAACCTTGGCGATTATGCCGCCTTCTTCCTTCCCACGCAGACCCAGAAGTAGAGGTTGTGTCATGTGGGTCTGTGTGGGTAGGAAGGAGGAGGTGCAGTCATCATGGTAAGAGGGAGCAGATCAGCTTCACAAGGTAGAAGAAAGAAGCAGGACTCAGCAGGCAGAGCAACATCAGCCAGGCCGTTGCAGCCTGAAGAAGCAGGAGCAGTATTGGCCAGGCCCACACAGCTAAAGAGAGAAGCAGGAGCATCATCAGGCCCATAAATGGGAGAGAGAGAGGAGGCATCCTGATGGCCATGTGGGCCCAGGGAGGAGGCTGCTGTCATTTATGTGTTCTGGAGGAAGAGAAGATTGAGTGACCATATGTGGGGGATGGAGAGTTTGTATATGTGAGATAGAGAGAAGAAAGTTTGTGCGTCACCCCACTAATAAGAAATCAGTATGACAAAAAGTCAAATGGAAGAAAAGATTGCCAAAAAAGTAAAGCGAGGTGACAAAACATTTTTCAGATATATCAGCGCATAATCAAGCTATGGAATCTGTTGCGATAGGACTGGTCAAAGCAACTAACAAAGTGGGGTTCAAAAGAGGCAAGATTGACACTACCTATGGGGAGGAACCCTTCAGGTTCTCACCATCAGCAGGCAGACCCAGGTGAAACAGTCAGAGCCTTTACTTTATCAGCCCACGTTCCACACGGATTGAGCCTTCGGATGCCAGCAGGACTTAGGTAGGATCTCTGCTGATAGCAGAAGAGAAGGTCCGTTGTTAACCTGGGTTGTATACAGGCAGCAGTTAGGCGTATCAGAGGTCCAGGCAATAGTCGGGGCAGTCAGCAGTCAGTCATTTCCGGAGTCCAGGCCAAGGTGAAACCAGGTATTCATCCAAGAGTGGAGAAGAGGGATGGATAGGAAGGTCAGCAGAAAAAGACAAGAACAAGCGGGCAACATGGATGGGGCAGACTGGAGCAAGGACAGAAGACAAACCGGAGACAGCTGGACTAGGACTGAAGGTAAGCTGGATGCAGACTATAGGCAGGCTAGACGAGGCTGAAGACAGACTGAATGAAGACTGGAACAAGGCTGGAAATGAGGACTGGGATCAGATGGAGAAGCATCATGCACTATATGGCGTAGTTGGACCCGTTGCTAAGGCAGGTTGTGTTTGGGGAGGGCAGCACTCAGGACATCATCAGGAGTTGCGGGGACTTTCCTGCCACGGTCTTTATAAGAGGGTTTGTTGGCGTGTACGCATGCCTAGGGAAAGGTTCAGTGTGTAGAGGCCGGCAGCATCCTGCTGCATGTGTGCTGGCAGCATTTTCACTGCATCCTGAAGTAAGGCTGGCCTGGGCCCAGAGGTGAGAGTGACGGTTCATGGGGGTAGCCCGCAAACCACCAATTGTAACAGTGCCCCCCCTTAAGCCCCCCTCCTGAGGCCTTTGGTTTACTTGGTGTACCAATGGTAAAAGTCTGTTTTACCTCTCTTGAACTGGGGTGCCAGCCTCTTTTCGTTATCTGTGGTTTTCTTGGTTCGGATGGTGACTTTCTCAATTGGTTGATTGGTTTGTTCCCATAGTTCATGCAATTCCAGGTTGAGAGCTGAGCCACAGGTGAAGGAACTGTCACGGCAGAGATTGGAGACGAAGGCAAAGGTTGTTTCCCGTAACCCAGCTGGAAAAGGGAAGCACTGAAGGTGGCATTGACATGATTGTTATGGAGAGTCTCGGCTCCTTCCAGACTATATTGGTGGAGGACAGCCCCTACTGCAAGGGTAGAGGCATCTACCTCCCTTTCAGATTCTTGACTGGTAAAAATATAATAAACTGCTTCTTATCTTTCTTTTATGTTCTTCCTGAAGTCTGGTACATAGAATCCGTATTTCTTCATCTTTGCGGTAAAAAATGACTCAAGTCTTCTCTTTGTCAGATTGTTTTCTTCCTGTTAAAACTTCCATTTAGATCTCTCATTTTCCAGCTGTTCTTTTGAGTGTTCATAAATTATGTTGGGAGGTATCTCCTGTCCTCTGGTTTCTGAGTCTTTCAGCAATACAAGCCATACCACATGCATTACCAGAGTTGACTGGAGCATGCAATTAGAATTTCGACTGAATCATAGGGTTATTTTCCTGGAGGTGCTGAGGAATGGTCTGAACATCCCTGTTTTCCGTAATGGGAGTTGAGTGTCTTGGAAGGATGGAAGCCACAGATACCCAGTGGGTGAGCTCCAAAGTGGACCAATCAAAGTGTGATTGATGTTGTCAGAGCCATGGCAGGCCTAATATAACAGGATTCTATGCTCTGGGAAAGATGTGGAAGCTGATTCTCTCTGTGTGCAAGGATCTGGTGCGTAAGGTGAGGGACACAATGGACTGGATCATCTGTCCTGGAAGAGGGTCTTCATAGACTGAGAAAAGTACCAGTGGTGGAGTCATCTGGACAGTGGGTATTTGAAGTTGGTTGACAAGATCTTGCAATATGACATTTCCCCCGGAGACAGAGTCCACCAAGAGCCAGATGGATAAATACATGAAGCCCTGTTCTATTGTGACTGATAGGAGGAGCTGGGGAGTTGGGGTAATGAGGCCTAATGTTGTCATCTGCCCAAGCGACCCTTAGCATTGTAAGTTTCCCAGTCTCTCGGGACACTGAGCCAAGAGATAACCCTATGCTGCACAGTCGAGGCAAAAGTTTTGTTGCCTGCATCAGAGCTTCTCTTCAGGGGCCAAACAACAGCAGCCCAATTGTATTGGTCTTTCAGTGCTCAAAAGGTCGATGGTGTGGCAGCGGGCACCAGGGGAGATTTGGTAGGATAGTGCCCCATGATGCTTCTACATACCAAGCGGGTCTCTCGGGTTCTCTCCTGCAGGCACCGGTCTATCTTGCCACTGAGGTCAATGGGGGCTTCCAACAAGGTAGGAAGCTCCTGGGCGGCAAACTCATCCTTAATCTTCCCAGAGAGGCCTTCCAGGAAAATGGTGATCAAGCTCCCTCCCCCCCCCCCCCCCCCCCCCCCAAGTTCAGTTTGGAAACTAAGGTTCTAAATTCCATGGCATACTGGGCCAAGGTTTGGGCACCCTGATGAAGTTGGAGTAGGTCCGAAGCCATCAAAGCTGCCTGAACCGGTTCCTAGAAGATAGACCAGAATTTTTCTGTAAACTGCTGGAGATCAAATAGGATAGGGTCCCCTCATTCCCAAAGGGGAGAGACCTAGGCCAGTGCTGCTCCCTCTAGCAGTAAGTAGTCTTGGTTTGGTCATCAGGGAACAAAGGAATCTGCAACTGAAAGTGCATTCTTCACTGGTTAAGAAATCCCCAACATGTCTTGGGATCCCCGCATAACAGGGTGATGCTGGCAGTTGAGGGACATGCCAACTGGATGCTGAAGGAGATAGCAATGCCGCTACAGGCGAAGACGATGTGGTAGGTGCAGTCAGGATGTCCAGTCACGTGGAAAGACGGTCTGGCCAAGAGTTCCAAGGCAGCCTGTTGTTCCTGTAACTTGCGAGCTATGCCAGGGATAGCCTGTAGCAAAGTCAATTCTGCCGAGTCCATGGCCTCAGCAACCTGTTGTATCTGTAAACCCTTGGGCTGAGGCAAGATTGACGCTACCTATGGGGAGGAGCCCTTCAGGTTCTCACTATCAGCAGGCAGACCCAAGCGAAGTAGAGACCGGTCAGGGCCTTCATTTATACTATCCCACGTTTCCCTCAGGTTGAGCCTTCAGGTGCTGGGGTCAGCAGGAATTAGGTGGGGTCTCTGTTGATGGCAGAAGAGAAGGTCCGTAGTTAACTAGGGTCATAGGCAGGCGGCATTCAGGTGTATCTGATGTCCAGGTAATGGTCAGGGTCAGGCAGTGGTCATTCATATCTGGGGACCAGGCCAAGCTCAAACCAGGTATCTGTCCAAGAGCGAAGAAGAGGTAGGAATAGGCAGGGCAGGCAGGCAAGACGAGAAAATGCGGGCAACGTGGATGAGGCATACTGGAGCGAGGACAGAAGACAAACCGGAGACAACTGGACTGCAAACCGGAGACTGCTAGACTGGGACTGAAGGCAAGCTGAATGCAGACTAAAGGCAGGCTGGATGAGGCTGAAGACAGACTAGACAAAGACGAGCAAGGCTGGAAATGAGGACTGGGGTCAAATGGAGAAGCAAAATGCACTACACGACGTAGCTGGATCTGCAGGACATCATCAATAGGGACCTCAGGGACTTTCCTGCCATGGTCCCTTTAAGAGGACGACGTTGGCAGACGTATTTGCCTAGGGAGAGACATGGTATGCAGAGGCTGGCAGCATCCTGCTGCGTGAGCTAGCAGTGTTTTTGCTGCATCCTGAAGTAAGCCGGCCTGAGCCCAGAGGTGAGAGCTGCAGTTCGTGAGGTTTGCCCGTGGACCACTGATCATAACAGGTAGACTTGGGAAAGCCAGCACTTATCCCTAGGAATGAGATACAAGAAATAGATCAGCTATTGGGGATTTGCCAGGCACTTGTGTTCCAGATTGGCCACTGTTGGAGACAGAAGGCTGGGCTCGATGGACCTTGATCTGACCCAGCATGACATGTCTTTTGTTCTTAAGGCCAGAGGTGGTGTTTTAAGATTGAAAGGAGACCCCAAGGAGCAATGTGTAGAGAAAGATGAGGAAAAAAGCTGAAATATTAAATGAATATTTTATTTAGGGGTTCACAAAAAGAAAGACCTTGAAGGAGGACTGTTGCTGGTTGGCAAGAATAAAGATGGATGTAGGGTAGATACCACCCTATTTACAGAATAGGCCACTGAAAGTGGACAAGGCCATGTGTCCAGATAAGATACATCCCAGGATTCTAAGATAGATCAGAGCGGTATCGATGGGTTCACTTTAGGATCTGTTTAATAGAACCTTGGAGACAGGAGTGGTGCCACGAAGATGGAGAAGGGTGGTTGTGATCCCACTTCACAAAAGTGGAAGTATAGAGCAGACTGGAAACTAGAGGCTGGTGAGCCTTATCTCTGTGAAGACTCTGCTGAAGGAAAATATAGTGAACTATCTACAATCCGGTGGGCTGCAGGATCCAAAGTAACATGTTTTTTCCAGAAGAGGGTTATGTGAAATGAATCTGATCTGAATTTTTTTTTATTGGGTTACTAGAGAATTAGATTAAGGATGAGCACTTAATGTAGTTTACTTGGATTTCAGAAAAGCTTTTGATAGGGTCCCGCATAGGAGGCTATGAATAAAATAAATAGCCTGGGGAGTGGATCCCAAGGTGGTGAAATGGTTCAGAAATTGGTTGATGGGCAGATGACAGCAAGTAATGGTAAATGGAACTCACTCTGAAGAGAGAAGTGTGACTAGTGGAGTGCCTCAGGGATTGGTTCTGGGGCTGGCTCTGTGCAATATCTTTGTGAGCGATATTGCAGAGGGGTTAGAAAGAAAATTTTATCTCATTGCAGATGACACTACATTCTACAACAGAGTGAACACACCTGAAAGAGTAGAAAGCATGAGAATCGATCTAAGAAAGCTTGAGGAGTGGTTGAAGGTTTGACAGCGGGCATTCAATGCACAGTCATTCATTTGAGATGCAGTAATCCAAAGGCGCTGTATGTGATAGGTATTGGCAGGGTGAGAGACTGATTAGCATGGACTGGAAGAGAGACCTCAGGGTAATAGTGTCTGATCATCTGAAAGTAGCAAAACAATGTGACAAGGTGGTGGCTAAGACCAGAAGGACTGAAGAAACAGCAAGGAAGGCTGTCTAACAAAGCCGTGAGGGCAACAAAACAGGATTAGCAGCCAGATGTCCAAACAGGATTTCTTTATTGAGCAGCAACACGAATATGTAAACAAGCCCGACTCTGGCCGAGTTTCACCCTCTTTCAATGGGGCTACATTAGGTATCCCGGTCTTAATTAAGACTCTACAACAGCTGATTATTAAACAGACCTTGGAAAACATATATGGGCAGTGGTGCCCCTGCCTCTCATTCACTCAGGAGTACGCATGTGTTTATGTGCCGATATTATTGGATGTGCTTACGGTGGCAGGCGTCAGCGGCAGCACCTCTCTCCCGTATTCACTCATACAAAACTCATGGCAAAACCAGCAGGAAAAAGGAGGTGATAATGCCCCTGTAGAGGTCATTTGTAAGGTCTTACCTTGGAGTATGGTAGTCAGGCAGTTAGCGTAGCTGGGTTTAAAAAAGGTTTTGACAAGTTCCTGGAGGAGAATTCAATAAACTGTTATTAACAAAGTAGACTTATGAAATAGCCATTAATTATCACTGAGTGATAGCAGCATAAGATCTGTTTACTGTTTGGGATCTTGTCAGGTACTTGTGACCTGGATTGGCCACTGTTGGAAACAAAATACTGGGCTGACCCAGTATGGCAAGTTCTTATATGACAGGATAGAAATGGTCCAGAGAAAGGCAACCAAAATGGTTTGGGATTTTTACTGAAAGACATATAAGATGAGACTGTAGACCCTAGATATGTATACCCTGGAGGAGAGGAGAGGAGAGACAGGAGGGTTGTGATACAGATGTTTAAATACCTGAAAGATATTAATAAAGCACAAAATCAAACCGTTTCTGATAGAAAAGAAGCTGTAGAACTAGAGGAAACTGCAGGGGGTAGACTCAGGAGCAACATAAGAAAATATTTCTTCATGGAAAGGGTAGTGGGGCATAGAATGCCTTCCTGGAAGAGGCAGTGAAGACAAGAACAGTAACTGAATTCTAAAGGGCATGGGATAAACACAGCAGAGTCCATATTCAGCAGCATTTAGCTGGATAACTTGTGAGCTATCCAGCTAAATGCCAATATTTGAATATTTCAGCCAATTATCCAACTAAAGTTTACTTAAATGGGGTAAATCAGCTGGGAAAAGGATCTAAAAGAGGAGAAAAACCACAAGCAGTTGCAAATGAAAGATTGGTTCCAAGAGGTAGAAGCTCAAAGGAGCAAGAGGAATCTGCTAGGTATCTATTCCCCCCATCCCTTTCCCTCTCTCCCCCCTTCCCCTCCCCCTCCATCAAAAAAAAGGGAGAATATGCAGAGATCTATCCAGGAAGTAGATGCCCCAGCTGGGGATTCAGACTGACTATCTCTTTCTCACTTCAATGCAGAAACTGAGGGAGATGAAAGTAATTGATAAGAAGAGAAGCTCAGAGTTGAGACAAAGGCTAACATCCTCTGGCCAGGAAGAGCCAGAATCCTCTCCAGATTAATCTCCTCATCAGCCAGCTCAGGCATCCAGGCAGAAGAGGCTTGCTCCATCCATCTGTGGCAATGGTTCGGGAAAGAAACGTTCGGCTGCTGTATAGTCACTTACTGCTTAGGGTGCTCAGGAGCACAGAGTAGAGAGGAACAGGTGTATTCAGCATATGTAGGTGAGAATCCACATCTGACAAGTGCGTACACCTGAAGGCATAATGTCACTTGGTTGGAGACTTGATTTTTATTTTAACATTTCTATGGCATTTAGGAAAGTCTGTGTAAAAATGTACAAAATGTTTTTACTGCAAGTTGTAAAAAAAGCAGTTAGTATACCCAGAGCAGAAAGGCTTCCCAAATATGTCAAGGAAATGCGCCTTGGACTCTGCTCTGTCTGAGCAGCTATTTCCTTTTGGAAGGATACCGATTTTCATCATTAGAAGAAGTAATAAAAGTTGGGGTTTTTTTTGTGGTGAAGATGGGACTTTGTTTTCAGGTAGTGCTTCTAACCTTTTTGTTGGTTGTCCCACCATTTGCTTTTGTTTCTGCTCCCTGCCAAGTCTCGAAGCATAGCTTCCTTTGAGAGAAGAGGCCACAGGTGCCACTCTGTACCAAGCACCAAGTGCTTCTATGTGTGCATGCTGCTAGGCCTTCCCTAATGGGTCAGGAGCGAGGCTACTGCAAAACTCCCGCGAGGTGAGACTGTGAAGCTTTGCCCAATACATAGCTGCCGCAATGAGAAGCAGTGGAATAGGGGAGGCTTAGTCTAGCTTCCAGGCATCAGAGAGCCACCTCACTTAAACTCCCCTTCAATTTTCATGCTACTTACATTGCTGCAAAGGCTGCAGGTACTTTTCACTCGTGGTCTTTGCACTCATTTTCCAATGAAAAGTAATAACACATTCCATTTCTTTGAAAATTGCCCCAGGAAAAGGACCTGCTGAGTTCTCTACACCTGTTTTTGGTTTTTTTCCCCTGTGGATCTTTTTTCTATCCAAAACTGCACAGAGTTTTCTCCCCCGACCTAAGGAGAAGCACAAAGGTTGTGCAACTGTGTGTGCACTTTCACCTGCATACAGGGTGGGCAGTCTTCAGATGGGTTGATTTGTATGGATAAAAATGCTTTTTACCCCTGGAAATCCTTCATCAGAAAACCAAAGGAGCAGGGATACTATGTTGCTGCCTAAACCTTAGCAGCAGAGGAGATGAAATGTATGTGTGCATTTGTAGTGCATTGAAGTGAATCTTAAGACCTGCGCGTGGGCGCACGTGTGCATTTGTTTGCTGGCGTGTGCATATGGATACGGCGATTTTATAACATACATGCGTATATGCACGTATATGAGCACTTGTTATAAAATCGGCTATACGCGTGTACAGGTGCGCACGATTTTATATTGACATGCGCATGTGCATGCAAATGCCGCCTCAAGCGCATAAGCGGAGAGAATTTTAGAATTACGCGCACCGATGCAATTGCCCTTTTTCGCAGTTCGCCTCAGTAAAGGAGGGACCTTCCTAATTCTCCTAACTTGCCTCCCTTTTACCCTACTAGCCCTGACCCTTAAAACCCTGCTGACTAGCCTATTCTTTTTGCTACATGACTTACATCCATTCATAGCAGAAGCGCACTTGTGCGCATAAATACTTACGCGCTGACTTCATTTTTCAGATTGGGCTCACCCATGATCCGCCCAGAGCCCACCCTCGCCCCACCCCTTTTTTGCTTTTTATGATTTGAGCGCGTAATAGGAGACACGCATGTACCTGTATGGGTTTAGAATACATGCAGCATGCGCTGCACTGAGTCACGCACATATTTCCTGACTTCAGCGTGCTTTAAAATCAACCAGATTGTGTATACTTTATTTCATGGACACACAAGACTGGGTTCCATCACAAGCTGTCCTTTTACTATTGTATGCTGACTAGAATTCCCTACCGTAAGGGTGTAATTTTCAAAAAGATTTACACGCTTAAAACTGGGCTTTACACAAGTCCTTTATGCGTGTAAGTGGACTTTTGAAAATTACTACGATAGTTTGTGATATTTATGTGCGTAACTCCTTTGAAAATTACCTCCCCTACGTATATAAATAAAATATTTATTGTAACCGACATTAAACTTCATTATAGATTAGCATCTTAGACAAAGTGGTATGGTTGCTGTGAATGCACAGAAATAAAGGTCAAAGAACAAAAAAAATTATATAAGATGATAAATCTATTAAGTTAGTCCAACAAAAAAGGTATCACCTTGTATAATTTATTTTCTTCATTGCCATTTATTTTTGCCTATAATCTGCCCAAACAAAAATAGTATAAACTTGACAAAACAACAATATAAACTTTATGCTGGCTTTTATTACTTATGCTGCTACTGCTTGCAGATCATAAGACTAGCCATGAGGGGAGTTGAGGGCTGAGTGTGCAAGGACCCATAATAGACTAGCCAACCATGGAGAGCACAGTATCCTAACTAGGTGAATGCTTAACAGTGCAGAATGGTTAGACTAAAGGAACGTGAGAGAGGTTCTGTAAGTGACAGAGGGGAACTAGGTCACTGCTTAGATGATGGAGGGTACCTGGTAGTAGGGGGAATGGCAGAGAGATGGCAGGGGGATATATTATTTGCATTTAAGGTTTGCTAAAGATCAGAACTCAATCTCACACTGGAGACATTTGAATGTATAGCATGGCATAGGGGCCAGGGTATAATGGGCTCTACACAAGGTGCTGTTGCTATGAAGAGATCTAGAAAACAGCAATTATAAAATACATTAACTAAATTAGCAGCTACAAGGAAATTCAGAGGCCTATTTTTATATGTAATTTCCAGTCCTCACTGAATGCTGTTACAGGGAATATACAGGTATTGTCATCTCTTTACCTCACTGTATCACACACACAGTGGAATGTATGCTTATGCCTTCTGCTCATTAAATGTGGTAATAAAACATTGAAGGGGGCCTGGATGTTAAATATTGGTCTTGTTAGAATCAAAGCTGAAGATGACAAAGCCTAACATGTTCTGATTTCCACTACCAGAAGTGAAGATCAGAACATACTTGGGACAGATATGGAGGCAGTAGTAGGAAAAGGGTTGAGAGGTTAGGTAAAGGATGAGATGGGGCAGGAATGGGAGAGAGCTGGTGTTGGGTTACATATGAGAATTTATATGTTTATCTTCTCAAAGTGGACAAATTTCAACTGGGCAGACTGGATGGGCCATTTGGTCTTTATCTGACATCCTCTGCCCGGGCCTATTATAATTCAATAACAGCTAGTTGTGATGGCATGGGTATTGGACTGTGACGTCAGTGAAGGAATATACAAAAAGGGAACGACGAAATAAAATAATGTTCAGCAACGAGCCAAGACAAAAACAGCACTGCAGAAGAAAAACCTAGCATAGTGATAAGTTTTAATAAAATCCGACCTGCTTTAAAATGCACATGGCCGAAGTTATCAGATGTCTTGAAATAAATGCAAGAGCCAGGGGGCGTTTCAACTGCACAGTAGTGCATGTTTATTTGGAGATCCTGGGATGTCCCACCAAGTTCATATAGTGCAATCATTTAAAAACAAGACAAATCAAAGGAAGAGGAGAAAGACCAACCAACTCAATGGCCTTTGCAATGATGTTTTTGTCAACGGCTACCACTATCAGCTACCAGGCCAAATGGCAGCCTGCTCTTCACAAGGAGGTATTTACCTGCTTTTAATAAGAACCAAGAATGTCAGTCCTCATTTTAACACAACATGCACTTCTATAATAAACAGTGAAAAGAAGATATTTTATTACTTTCTAAGGAAACTATTGTTTGTGCTATTGATGATCAACATGCTCTTGTGTGATGATGTAACAAAGCACCAGGTACTGCATTACCCATTACATCTGAACAAGAATCAGTAGACAGCAACCGCTGAGAAGGCCCCCCTCTAAGATTCAGACACCAAACCTCTAGTCATTTGTCAGACTATTCTATTACAAGGACCCATGACAGATCTTGGCTGTAAGTTAAGGTCTCCTGTAAGACATCACAGACTGCAGGACAGGATTACAAAGTGCTGGTTAGTCAAACTCTATGAAATCAGCCAAGTTCACATAGAGATCAACAAAATCAGTATTCACTGTTTATCTATCTGTTAACTTATAAAGGCCAAGAAAATTCATGTGCCAAGGAGGAAACTCATGCCACAGAACTTTTTCAGAACAATTTAAAAGCAGCAGTGCTACTTACCTCTGGGTAAGTAGTTTAACTAATTCTGTACCTTATTTGGAATTCAGAAACTTCAGTGAACAGTTTTTGAAAATAATTTTCAAGGATGACGCAAGGTTAAATATGATCACAATTGTGCTTGTCTGATTTTCAGGTTTGTTACTTTGCTCAGCTTCTAAAAAATGGCAGAATTTGAGCTCCTGTTAATTAAACAAGCAAGGAGGAGAAGGGTGGGTTTAAATTGCTGCAGAGCCGCTAGCAGAAACAAAGAAAGAGGTCAGCACACACTGACCCCTAGTGGGATTACCTAGGGAGAGGAAAATAGTTCACCAATAATGGAAAAATTGGTTCTTACCTGCTAATTTTCTTTCCATGAGTCCTACCAGACCAGACGCATGGCTTTTTTCTCCCCTACCAGCAGATGAAGACCAAGAATACAAGCTTCACTGTATCAGCCCTTTAAGACACTGTGCCACCTGCAGAGATTTCCTTCTGCATGCTTCCTCTGTAACAAGAAAATGCAGCTATTTGGGCACTGGGGGAATTAAAAGCTAAACCCTTCTTTCTGTAAGAAGGAAAGAATAGATACCACTGGAGCCTCAAACAGGGAGATCCACTCTCATACACAGGCCTTGAACACCTTCCAAACACAGATACAGGCTAAAAAAATTGAACTCCTGGCTTGCAACAATGTTGAGAATTTCCTCAGAATACCTTTGCCCCTCAACCTTCTATTTCAGAGCCAAGCTACAAGACAAAAAAGTGATCCACCTGATCTAAGCAAATCAGACCTTGATGAAGCAATTCTGGAACACGACTGAGCCTCAGTGGACCCTCAATGCTGACTCTTAGCAAATCTGAAAACCAGGGTGTCTGGCCTCTCCAGGGCTACCAGATTAATTGGACCCCAATGCATTTCTATAAAACAAATCACCATTTTTATCACAGGCCAAGGTAGAAAAGCATTCAGGGCCACAACTGTAAAAAGATGACTAGGCTCTCTGCTTCTGGTTCCTTTCTTTGGCTGAAAAACCAAAGTCTCTTGGAATTTTTTCTCATTTCCATTAAATCCATCCATGGCTTTCCCCACTTTGAGCTTATCTTGGAGAACATCTCTTCCACCAATTCCCATTCTCCGAGGTCCAACATGTGCCTGCTCAGGAAGTTAACCTGCACATTCTCCACCCCAGGTAAGTAAGAAGCCAATAGTGCTGCCAGATGATGCTCTGCCTGCTGGACTCCTCATTCCTCTTTACATACATCACCATCATTACATTGTCCAAAGGTACTCTCACTGTCGTCCCCTGACCAGAGACAGAAAGATCAGTAGGATCTTGTGATGTTCTTGTCTCTAAACCAATGATGAATCAATATGCCTCAAATCCCTTCCAGAGACCTTGGGTTGTATGTTCCTGGCGAAGAGCCCCCAGCCATTCAGACTGGCATCCATGTTACTACTATCCAATCTCAAATCTCCAGATCCATCCCTTTGGATAAATTGAATTCTGAGAGCCTCCAGTTCAGACTGAGCTTGGCTTCCTCCAGAAAAGATAATCTGATCTCATAATTCTGATACTGAGGACTCCACCTCAAGAAAAGTGCTCTCTGTAATGGTGTCATGTGAGATCCCACCCAGGGAACTAAATCCAAGATCATTGCCATTGATCCAGCACTTGCAGATAGTCCCAGGCCTTAGGACTCCTCCTTGCATAAACTCACAAATCTGCTTCTGAAGTTTCAATATCCTTTCTATAGTTAGAAACACTTTTCCTCACATTGAAACGAGCATCCAGGTACACCAGGTCCTTTGAAAAACTGATAACCCAATCTAGAGCCTGCAAGAGCTGGACCACTCTCTAGACTGCGTGCTGACAATCTTCCTCTAACTATGCTTGAACCAACCAGTCTAGGATAAGGATGCACCATTAATCATTCTCGATGAAGAGCCACCACCTCTATGACCTTTAAAAAAGGGCAAGGTACAATCACCAAAATCAAAAGGAAGAGCTTGAAAGTGGAAGTAACACCCTAGAATTGCAAACTCTGAGAAACCTTGGATCAAGATATGCAAATAAGCTTCTGAAAAGTCCAGAAATGCCAGAAACTCTTTCTTACCGCCGCAATTAAAGTGGATCTCCATGCAGAAGTAGGGCATCTTTAAGGATGCATTCACTTGCTTTAAATCCAAAATAAGCCGGGAAAGAGTCCTCTTTCTTTGGAACCATAAAATAAATGGAATAATCCCCCCAGGATCTTATTATCCCTTTGGCACTGGTACCACTGCTGTCAACTAGAGATGATGGTCCAGCGTGGTCTTTACAGCTTCCTGTTTTCTTTGGGAAGAACATGGCAACACCATGAATGTATCTGGTATTGGTCGAGCAAATTCTAAGGCATCCACTCTCTGTAAAATTGAAACAAATGAATCCCGATCTGGAGAACAGAAGGATGGACCCTTTGTCTCTCATTGTAAACCCTCAACTCTTCCTGAGCCAGCAACGGTATCCATCCTTATCACCTCTTTTGACCCACTCAAAATGAATGAGATATACCATCATACTGTCTCTGGGATACCAAACTCCTGGCTGATAATGTCTAATTTCCTGAAATTTTGGTCTGTTGTATAAACTCTTACAAGCTCCCCTGGCTTTATCCTCAGGTAGCTTATGAATCTTGGACTCGCTAAGATGCTTGACTAGCTTTTCAAAGTCCTCTCCAAATAGCAGCTTCTTTTGAAAAGGCAGGTGACTAAGCTGTGATTTGGACCAAACATCTGCTGCCCCAATTGCACAGCCATAAAATATTGTCTAGCGAAAACAGATGAAACCATACTGCTGGCTGAAGTTTGAATTAAATCATATCAGGCATCCGAGATGAAGGCAAGACAAGCCTCCAGCTTCTTCGCCTCCTGTTCTGCCATTACTTCTTCAAAGGTGGCCACTAGAATGTGTTATACCCAGCACAAACACACTTGAGCCAAATAACTGCTACATACAGATGGACAAAGAGCAAAGGCCCTCTTGAGCTGTCTCGCAATTTTCCTATCCTGTGCATCCTTTAGTGCCACACTACCTTCAACCAGTATGGTTGTCTTTTTGGTGACTGGACACTAAAGCATCTATCTTAAGCAGCCACAACTGTTCCAAGATTTCCTTAGGAAGGGGATATAACTTTTCCATGGCCTTGCCCACCTTCAGACAAGCCTCTGGAGAATCCTATTCCTTAAAGACTTGGCTTTATCTGTCCTATAATAGGGAAAGGCCTTTTGCAGGATCTCTGAGACCATCTAAAATTGTGTCTTTCTCTCTTGCTCCAGTTCTGCCTTCTTTTCCTTAATTCCCAACTCAACTAGCACATGAGTTATCACTGTTGTCAATCATCCTCGTTTAAATAAGTGGACTTGCTTGGATCATTTCCCTCTGCCATGGGGTATTCCCCCTCCTCCAAAGAATCTTTGCCCTGATCACTGTCCACGACTCCCTCAGGAGCTTCTCCCAGAGAATCCTTCCCACACTCTGATTACATCCCTGTCCTTTCCCAGTCTAGGATGCTTAGGAGGAGGGGGCTGCTGGAGACTCCAAAGAAACTCCCACCAAGTTGAGAGAACATAAACCTTTCTTAATTAAAAAAGATTTCCCCAAGGGGGAAAGGACTGAAGGATCTGTTAACACTCAAAACCTCCTCCCTCAAGACCAGGACTTAAAATAGCTACTGTTCCCGCTCACCTAGGTTCCCCTTCGGCACTATTAGGTTCCCCTTGTTGCGACATTAAGTTGGAGGAACCACATAAAGCAGAAACTTAAAAAAAAAAATGTTTTTTTCACATCTTGATGTTTTTCACAGCACAGCCACAGGTTAGGAAAATGGCCACTTGTAAATTAAGTGTCTGTTTTCCTAACCCGCGCACAGCCACCTCTTCTGGGCACCCGATTCCGAGGAGGTGCTAGGCACATGAAATTTTCCCTAGTGCCTTCTTCTTAACATAGCAGCTCATTGGCCTACTGCATCGCGCGCCCGGAACAGATGGATGGGCAAGTGTTAGGAAAGCGGGCACTCTATCATGAGCACCCATTTTTCCCGCACAGATATAGCATTGGCCTGCAAGAGTCCAAAGGACTGCACCACAGGAGAGGTAGCCACTGGACTCTAATTCAGTCCCCCTGCTCTAGCCAACAATTGTTTCTCTAACACTTTTTTTGTTAAACTTTACTGAGCCAATCCAGCCAGCTGAATTAATAAGAATTAAATACTTCCCTGAACGATGTCTTCAGGAGCCAGAGCAGAGAGGAGAGGTGAGTAGAGAAAAGGGAATGAGAGAACCAGCACCACTGGCTTTCAAACCACTTCACAAGCACACCGAGGACCCCAATCCCAAGCTTGCCCCTACTTGATCAGGATGATAGCCTTTGCAGACCTGCCACAACCTCTGGGAGTAATTTGTTCACCAGATCATCTGTCTGCAGGTTTGGCATCTCTAAACTCTGCTGGAGATAGAGAAATATTAAGGAGCTGCAGGTAGCACAATGTCTTAAAAGGCTGATATAGTGAAGTTTTTATTCTGTCTCCATCTGCTGGTAGGGGAGAAAAACACATGCATCTGGACTGGGCAAAAAGAAAAATATTCAGAGGCAAGACATACAGAAACCTTATTCTGGGGATAAGTACAAATATTTTAATACATGACTTTATTATCTACCTGCAAAACACTGCTGGCTTTAGGAACTGAAAAATGAGCAGCTTTGCACATTCTACTGATCCTTTAGAAGAATATGCAGAATAGAAAAAAAGGTTTTCAAACTTCAACCATACATGCACACTCCAGTAGGTTACAGCTTGTGGTACATGTGGGCAGAACTCAATAATTCTGAAGTAACCAATAAAAACCAAGTCAGATGATTTTTTTAAGAGGTCTCATAAAATTTGGTTACTAATAAAAATCCATTTTTCATATTTAGCAAAATGATGAGACTTCACTTGTACTGCCTAGTCACAAACCATAACTCAGGAGAAGCACAAATCTTAACAGAGAAAAACCGATATAATAAATGCGCTCCTGCTTGCAAGATTTCCTAAAATTAAAGATAATAGTTCAGACCTTAACGTACAGGCTTCAAAGAATTAAATACACAGACTTTTGTTTCCATCACTCCAGCAATGAATTGACTGATGAAGCAGTAATGAGCGTTAAATTTATTTAAAGTGCTAAATGAGTACTCTGAGTATGGACAAAAGATAAGATTTTAGTGTGTTCAGGCAAATTGCAATCTGGTCATGAGAGGCCAAGGAAATTCACTGTTCTTGTTCAAATGCAGGACAGTACTAGAAGCTCTGTTATATTGCTGAGGACAAACAGGAAAGACCATGAAAACAGATAAGAGGAGACAAAACATTTTCCTAGAAGAAAACCAATCCAGTAGCATTTACTGCAGAAAGATGGTGGTTAGCGTTAAAAGGGACACAGTGCACCTTTGAAGCAGTGGTTTAGCGGCAAGCATGTACCGCTATGGGGACAACATTCAGACTGGGACTTTTTACCTGCAGACTTTGCACTCAGTTTCCAAAGAAAGCCATCTGTGTACTTTACCTTTGAAACGTGCCATAGAGGAATCCGTGGACTTTTTGCCCCCTCTTTTTATGTGGGTAGATTTTCTGAGGAAAAGTAACGCTTGCAGACTGAAATACAGTCTACACGTATTATTGTCCAATCTCCCCCCCCCCACCCCACCCCTCAGGAACACCTCCCTTAAATGAGGCTAAAGGTATAGCTATCACGTAAATGGCTTTCAAAATTGTTCTCTTAGAAAAATTCATTTTGTATAAGAACAGAGCTCCCAACCACCTCCAAGCCATGAGAGATAATAAACTGTCTCTCATAATTGGTTATTGCCACACTTTAATATGCAAATCAGCCAACACGGACCAAATCATTTTGTTTAGCAGGATGAGAACATGCAGAGAGAGTCTCTCTTTAATACAAGCCAGTGAAATAGCAGCTGTTCTTTCTGGCTCTTATATCAGTTTATAATGCACAGGGGGAAAAAAAGGCAAGAATGAAAATGCTAAATGTGGCTCCTTCTGCTCACAAGTCATAATGTGGGCATTATTAGTGAACAAAATGGCTTCTTCCATTGCAGGCTGAATTGTACGTTAAAGTGTCACACAACATTCAGGATTGCATAGTTATGAAGCTACCTCCGAGACCCCCACCTCTACAGGATGGGGCTGGTGGCAGTGCTGCAGCAAACAGTGGAAAACCCTCTGTCAGTCTTAAGCGAGTTTCACGTCCATTGGTCCTGTGTCGTCGTCGGAGGACGCCTTTCACGCTACATTTTGCCTGGGCTGAAAGGTGCGGGTGCTCGGCAGGAGGTGTGCTGCCCGAGGCTTCGGCTTTGTACAATGCCCATGGAATTGGGCAAGAATATGTGAACCCCCACCCCTTGCAAAAACCAAAAAAACAGAACAAAATAAAAGAACAGTTTAGGCTTTAAAACACCAACCAATCAGATTAAATATTCACTGTACATGTAACAGGCAGAAAAAGGAGAGCGCATGTCTCCAGCCACCATACAAATTCCCCTTACTCCTGCCAACCAGGAATCATTTTTATAGACATGTAAGAAACTTGGCCAGCTGGAATTGTTTATAAAGTACTGGAGCAAACAAATTCAAAATCTACAAGCATATCCACTCTTAGTTAAAACTGTCAGAGGGTAGAAGCCTCCTCTCTCAGTAGTGGGGGCTCAGGCTTTTCTTGACCACTTTTGACTTTCCCCCCACCGTCTAAGGACTGGCTTAGGGAATTCATCTCAGCACACAAAGCTGCACGTTCCATAAAATGTATTATTATTATATACTGAGTAGAAGAGAGAAGACCCCCTTTCTCCATCAGAACAGTAAAAATTTATTTTTGGTTTTAAAGCAGTTTTAAGCCCTTGAACCCCTCCCTTAGGGTTCAAATCATGTTAAACCTAGCAAGGTGGACTCCAGAGCCCTCTTGCTTGAAAGTTAAAAGCTGGCATCCAGCTCCGCCGTCCCCTAACTGTGTTTGCCAACAAAGCGACCCCCAGCTACAAAGCCCACCATCACATCTCTTGCATGGATTGCTGCAGCTATAATAAAAAAAAAAAAAAAAAAGCCTCATCTCTAAGAACTGTGATACTCGTGACAGCATAGTCCCCCAAATTAAACATATTGCCTCCTTATCCCCCAAGCTTCAATAGGTCATGCGCCGGGGGAAGAAAGCACTTTTTGGAGACAGCGCCTGAGGCAAAAGGTTGAGACAAGGAACAGAGCAAACATGGAGGTGGTCACCAACCATCGGCCACACAGAATAAGAATGTCTGCAACTCGTGAGAGGCAAGGGAGCGCCAGAGTCCCGCCACTCTCCATCTACTAACAAATGGGCAGAGGCTGCTGGATTGCAGGGAGTAATGGTAGGGCAGACGGTATGGGCTGCCCCCATACTTGGCCAGAGTAACAAATGGGCAGGAGAGAGGATGAATCCTGAAGCTTCCTCACCACTATTCAGGAACGGTGCAGGAACGATGGAGCCGCCTGGTAAATAAGCCCCGCCTCTGATGTAGGCTGAAGGCCCCACTCTCTTTCTTTACTCTCAGCCCTCATGTTCATTTTGCTTTCGCTCTCCTCCTAGACTCCTTTACCATTTCCTAAAGGAGAAAGCGCACACACTCACTCAATTAAGCCAGCTTCAGAGCAAAGGGCTGCAAAGCAACTTATAGATTTCATCTCTCGGATCGTAACAGGATTTGTTGGCACCATTGGACGTGTGCAAAACCATCAAGACACAAAAGAAAAAACATTTTTAAAGGTTAGGGAAAGAAGTGTTTGGTTTTTTTCTGCGGTTGCTGCTGCTGTTATGAGCTTTGAGTTTGAGCTGCTGGACTGAGGAGACTCAAGGTTAGGCACATGTGAGGTATTGTGAGGCACTGACCCGGGGGGGGGAGGAGGCTTGAACGCGCAAACTCATTCAGCAGTACAGTCCTTGCTTGCTCACATCCCTTCCTAATCCCGACTCTGGACAAGGACACCACGTCACGCAAATGCCGTCTTTTGTTCCCTCACCAACTAGGTTCTTCAGGTCTGTCCCCCTCAGCGGCTGGAAAGAGCGTCTTCTTGCCCCTTTCCGATCCATCCTCGGTGCAAGTTTGCTGCCGTGACCTCTCTTCTCGGCTGGTTCTGGCTGCGCGCCCTCAAGTCCCTTTTATAGAAAGGAATCCGACGTGCTCAGTGCGGGCTGTGGACTGACAGGGAAATGGCTTCAAAGGATGAGCATCATGGGGGTGGGCAGGGGCAAGAAATAGGAGGATATCTGCCTGGGGCAGAGCAGACCCTCACATCAGGCCTTGCTCCGGCTTGGTAACAAACCCTTTTCCACTTTCCTCTTTTTTTTTTTTCCCCGTCTTGCTCTTAGCTTTTGTCCTTTGGTGACTTGGTTTTGGACTCCTGTTTGTTGCCCAGCAGTTTCAGTACCTTAATGGGCTTGAACTTGCCTTTCTTCTTAACTTCGGTCTCAGCATCCTTGTGGAAATCTGCCAAGGGAGAGAAAAAAAGAGTGGCGTTTTTTCCCCCTTCTCATTGTAAGGTTACAGAGTTTTACTACTGAACAAACAATGGATTCAGCAGATAACCTGTTCCAGAGGGAACAACCTGTCTGCCAAATAGGATCCCACCATCTTTTAAGTCTTAAAAAATTATTATATGTACACCCCTCTAGCATGGTTGGACTCGCAGCACAATCCAGGCACCTGAACTGCACAAGGTTTCGAATGTCAGGAGAGGAAAAACTTTGCTCAACTGAAGCTGGGCCACCAAAGGTGCCAGCAACTTGCCCAAGGTCACGCAGCCAGAGGCAGAGGGGAATCCTGCTCCCATGAGTTGCGTGGTTTTAAGCCTTCAGTGCACTGTCGGTTAGACCCGACCTCCTTTGGACCCTTGCATAAGGAGGGTCTGACCTCAACATCAGCAATCCAGCTACACAGGAATATTTGGATCCTGTCATGACACACAGCATTCTAAAGTGCTTATTCTAGACGTGAAATGAAAAGGCGGTTTTGTAAAAAAACAAACAAACAACTTTTATGCTGGCACGTTCCTTCTAGAACATTCAGCGCCTCATCTGTCCATGGCACAGCCAGATCTAGTCCATGCTGTGCGCTGACCTCTGTCACAGGCAGGGGACATTTCACACAATAACCTTTCCTGACAGCTTTTCATAAACAAACCACCCAGCCAGGAGCAGGGACACCCACAGGGACTCGGCATTAAAAAAAAGAAAAACAGCACCCCACTATTTAATGGCTCTTACTAGGCAGCCCATGGGTCTCCTTTAGCTTTTTCTTTTTTTTTTTTTTGTATTATTTATTTAAAAACATTTATTTTACCGCCTATAACAGACCAATCTGATTCAAGCAATGTACAAAACATATTAAAACATTTCACAACAATACATTATAAAACAACATAAAGCAATTATAACAACTTAATAACCTCGGGCAACAAGCTCCACAATATGGGGCCCATTGCTGAAAAATGATTTTGATTTTTAAATCTCTAAAAATGCAAGGTCCAAGATACTTTGTGGGGCTCCTGAATAACTATTCTCTTTCCCGTTCTCTTTGTTCTTAGGGAAAATCCCTCTTGGCAATCCCGTCTGTTCAGGTTGGCTGTTTTAAGTACAAGAAAAAAATCGGGCATACTTTAAATGTTTCTTGAGAAAGAAATATCAAGTGCAATGCCTTTTCTTTTCTTTTCAGGAGAGCAGGATGCTGGAACACGCAGCAGGGTTGCTGTCTTCCTCTCCTGCAGGCCGATACAGTAAAGTGTGCTCAGCGGAGCGCACTGTTTAACCCAGGTTGGACGCGCATCCACAACCCCTTATACAAAAAGGGACACCCCCCTCTGAAACTAATAGCGCTCATCACATGCAAATGCATGTTGATGAGGCTATTAGTCATTCGCCTGGGATACAGTAAAAAAAAAAAAAAAAATTGTGCGCCCAATGCACACATTCCACCCTCAAAAAAAGTGTACAGAAAAGCAGAAAATACTGCTTTTCTGTACATCCTCCCACTTAATATCATGGCGATATTAAGTCAGAGGAACCAAAAGATTAAAAAGAAAAAAAAGTGGGTGGCTGAGCACAGGTTAGGGAAACGGACGCTCAAAAAATTGAGCATCTGTTTTCCAAACCCGCTGACAGCCACTTCTCCTGGACTTCCGCTGCTAAGGAGGTGCTAAGAGCGCGCTATTGTCCCTTGTGCCTCCTTTTCAGCCTGACCCCTCATTTAAATACGGTATCACCCGCCCAGGAGAGGTGGCTGGGCGTGTGTTTACCTGTGCTCTTTACTGTATCGGCCTGACAGAAGCATATACAGATCTTCCTGCCCCTTTTCCCTGTCTGCTGCAATACTGCCCATCCTCATTCTTCCCTCCCACCTCTAAAGAGCCTCCATGCCCATCCCATGCATTTACATCACACCCATATCCAGCTGTTTTCATAGTTTCCTTCCACAACAGACTGATTCACAGAGCTAGAGCTTTTCCCCAAGGTATAGTTTTCTCTGATCACTCATTACCCCTCCCCCAACCTTTTTACAAAAAAGATCCCTTTGTGGCCACCAGCCTGCATCTTTCTCTGGAGGTGCAATGCCAGGTGCATTCCTCCCCCATGGAAGATGTTGGGCAGAGCCCTTGGGAGGCATTACCCGTGCATGCAGGATGAAGGTGAGACAAGGCTTACCACCTGCCCAGGTGCGAGGCGAGACATGAGCTAACAGCCATGTCCCTTCCATCACTGGAAAAAAAATAGTAAGCGCCAGCTGATCTCACACCCAGGAGAGGTTTAATGCCCTTACAAAAACATCTTAGAACTAAACCAGCTATTTTAGAAGATGAAAGACTAGTTTGGGAGGGACTGGTCTACAGAGAAACAAAGCCCAGCATCTGAAAGCAAACCACAAGATGGACAAATTACAGCTTTCTATTACTGCATTTTTCTGTGTGCCTGGCAGGGAGGAGGAGGGGGGTGGGGAACTGGGAGCTAAGAGCCCTCCCTCACTTTCAAATGTTGCGTTTATTTCTTACCTTTTCTTTTGATCATGGCTTCTAACATCTTATCCTCTTCCTCCTCTCTGCAAGAAATACATGAGAATAAGACATCG
This sequence comes from Rhinatrema bivittatum, assembly GCF_901001135.1. Lineage (NCBI taxonomy): Eukaryota > Metazoa > Chordata > Amphibia > Gymnophiona > Rhinatrematidae > Rhinatrema > Rhinatrema bivittatum. The sequence goes on along the minus strand of NC_042616.1, from coordinate 413,736,628 downwards.
TGAGAGAGAGAGCGTGTGGTGTGTGTGTGTGTGTGTGTACCCCTCTCCCCCGAGCAGAAAATTCTGGAGCGCTTTCCTTGTTTTCAAATAAATACATCCAGGGCCAGATTAAGGCAGGTCAAGGTTCTAAGCTAGGTCAAATTTAAAAGTCTCCACAGCATTACCCCAAAAAAACCTGAAATTCAGTAATTTTTTTATATTTAGAGGACTCTCATAACCTGATACCCTATGCCAGGGATTCCCAAACTACGGCTTGATGGTCAGACCCAGCCCACAGAGCTTGTGTTTCCGGCCCCCAATGCTGTTCCTTTCTGTGGCCAAATCCATCCTGTGGAGGAAATTTTTTTTAGGGGGGTGGGTGGGGAGGAGAGAGGATGTTTTAGACGTACAGTGGCGGTAGAAGAAAGGCCCTGCTAGTGGGAGAGCTGCTGCAACATCCACCCCCAGCAAGTGAAATGCTGGCAGGGAGACCAGGCCCTGCCAGCATGAGAAGAGTTGCTGGACCCATGCTGGTGAAGGGAAGTGTGTGTGTGTGGTGGGGGAGGGTTGGTTGGTGGGGGATTTAGAGGAGAGAAGGTGGTTTGAGAGAAGGGAAGAGAAAGAGGAGGAAAGAGGATAAAAAGAAGGGAAGGAAGTGTAAGGGGAAGGGAGGGGAATTTCAGTAAGAGGGGAGGGGAGAAAGGGGAGGGAAAGAGAGAGATCATGCAAGAATGTATGGGGGGTAAGTGAATGGGGAGAATGTGCCGGAAATACATGACCATGCCAGCCAGTCACCCACCCCTGCTCCTCAGGGAGAAGATGCAGATCTGGAGGACAGAGGAAGACAGGGGCCAAGTTTCCCAAGGATGTGTGGCAGGGTTACCAACTTCTTAAGAAATATTTTTACTGACACCCATATCTCTGTGGGAACCCTGCCCCTGACTCCTCCCTTCCTCAACATTTCAAATCACTGAAAGGGGCAGACTCGAAGGAAGAACACCACCTTTCCCCCTTCATCAAACTTTAAAGAGGAAGCCCTCCCCTTACCCAGGCCTCTCATGATCTGAAATGTCACATGCAGACCTTCACTTGAGAAATGTGGGGATCCCTATCCTACACTGTAGCTTGGCTCATCCTCAAAACGCAGACCAGCTAGGGAGGCAAAGAAAAAAATATGACGACACACTGTGATGGGGTGAGTAGACCTCACGTGGGATGGACAAGCAGAGGGTTACAGCTGCCAGAGGACTGCAGGGGAGCCTTATAATTGCTTGAGAAAGGATGGTTATGCTGAGTGAAGTTGACTGAGAGCCATAGTGTGCAGTGTGTATGTGCGTGTATGTGTGCACACGTGTGCGTGTATATGGGGGAGGGGTGCTGCCTGCGTCTCAAAACTTCCCTCTTTCTGGTGATCCTGGAACAACCCTATTTTTTTTCTTTGCTGCTGTGAAGAAACCCTCAGTGGGATTTTCTGCTGCACAGATAATATGACCAGGTCCGTGGAAGGCCACAGACCGACCTTTGTATGCTGTTTGAACTCCCTCAGGCAAGGGTGAAAGACTTCCCTGTAATTTTGCCTGGGAGCTCTTACCCTGTTGAGGAGGGCAGAGACTCTCTTAAAAGGCCAAAAGCCCATGTTTCCTGGTTGTTCTCCACTGTTATAAAGCTGTACCAGTTGGTACAGACAACATTTCTATGTCACATTTATCCATGTAATTGTTCCTTCTAAGTCACCCTGTCACAGGCATTTAAGATTTCCTGTTTTACATATGATTCTTTTTCACTAGAATAAAAAACCATATTGGGGAAAACAAACTCCCCTGCTTCTTAACAATACTCCACTCCCTTCTCCTGCTTAGCAGTGTATCATCGCACGGATTTCTGCTGAACCCAAAATAGCAGCTAAGAAACATCCCTGAGCAAACGGGCAGCAGTAGTGTTGGCTCCCCTCCCCCTCCGCCGGCATCACCTCTGCCGATCCTCATCCAGGCAGTTCACAATGGCATTCCGCTGCTCAATGATGGTCACTAGCTCCTGCATCAGCACCTGCTCCCGCTCCCGGTCATCTTCACTCCAGTCTTTATCTAGGAATACAAAGCCCACCGTGAGGCCTGGGCTCCTGCCGCCCCCCCCCCCCCCTCACCACCACACTGGCGTGTTCTGGTCAGCCTGTGGCAGCAGAAGGGCGGCCATGAAATCCCTGAACTGATTTCACAATATTCGGTAGGCAGGCAATTTTTAAAAGCAATGTATCCAGCTAAAAGACTATTTACCTCGATAAATAGGCTGTTTGAAAATTGCCCACCCTGAATATGGATAAAAGTACACACCAGAATCAACAATATGCCTACTTTTACCCACAGGGAAAAGGCAGGCAGGCACCTGGCAGTTAAGTCAAGGGAGGCACTAATATTTATACTTTTACATTCTCAAATCCATACATGTTATTTTTCATGGCTAAAGTACCCACAGAAAAAGCAGGTGTAAACCTCTACAAGTGTTTTTCCTGAGCAATTCTGAAAGGAAAATGTCAGCTTACAAAATATGCTCACAGCCTTTTGAAATGTTGTCTTTTAAGATGGTGGAATCTGCCAGGGGCACAGACAGCTGCCTTTATACCCTACAGTGCACAACCCTGGATTCAGCTTCAACACACAGAACCATGGAGTGCAATTGGGGTACCCTTCCCAGGGACCTCAGGAGCCTTAACTGAACATTTGTCACACTTAAAAACATAAGACTTGCCATAGTGGGTCAGACCAAAGGTCCATCAAAGCCCAATATCCTGTCTCCATCAGTAGCCAAATCCAGGTCACAAGTACCTGGCAGGATCCCAAGGGGTAGACAGACTTCATGCTGCTTATCCCAGGGATAGAAGTGGATTTCTGCAATTCCACCTTAATAATGCTTTATAGACTTTTCCTCAGAAACTTGTCCAAACCTTTTTTTTACAAGCAGCTACATAAAAGCTTTCACCACATTTTCTGGCAATGAATTGCAGAGCTTAATTATACATTGAGTACAAAAATATTTTATCTTATTTGTTTTAAATGTATTACCTAGTAACTTAATTGTGCGCCCCCTGGTCCTTGTACTTTTTCAAAGCATAAACAACTGATTAACATTTACTCATTCCATTCCATTCCTTCTCTTCTCCAAGCTGAAGAGTCCTAACCTCTTTAGCCTTTCCTCATAGGGGAATTGTTCCATCCCTTTATTATTTTGGTTGCCCTTCTCTGTAATTTTTTTTTAATTTTGCTATATCTTTTTTGACATTCGGTGACCAGAACTGCACACAATATTCAAGATCAGGTCATACCATGGAGTGACAGAGAGGCATTTTGATATTCTCTGTTTTATTCTCCATTCCTTTCCTAATAATTTCTAGTATTCTCTTTGCTTTCTTGGCTGCTGCTGCACACTGAGCAGAGGATTTCTACGTATTATCAATGATGACTCCTAGATCTTCTTCTTGAATGGTGACTCCTAATGTGGAACCTTGCACTGTGTAGCTATAATTTGGGTTACTCTTCCCTATGTGCATCACTTTGCACTTGTCCACGTTAAACTTCATTTGCATGCCCAATCTCCCAGTTTTGCAAGGTCCTCTTGAAATTTCTCACAATCCTCTTGCAATTTAGCAACTCTAAATAATTTTGTGTCATCAGCAGATTTGATCACCTCACTTGTTGTTCCCAATTTAAGGTTGTTTATACATATATTAAAAAGCAGTGGTCCAGTATAGATCTCTGGGGGACTCCACTATTCACCTTTCTCCATTGGTAAAATGTATTATTTAGCCCTACTCTTGGTTGACTATCTTTTATCCAGTTTGTCATGCACAATAGGACACGGACCCTCATCCCATGACTTTTTAATTTCCTAAGAAGTCTCTCATGATGGACTTTGTCAAATGCTTTCTGGAATCCAGATACACAATATCAACTGGCTCATTTTTATGCACGTTTATTTATGCCCTGATTTGCCCCCTCGCCAGCGGAGGAGCCAGTCAAGGGAGAACCAAAATCTGGCGTCCCCCCAGTCAAGGCTGTGAAAAACCCATCATCAGAATGAGAAGAGCTAGACTTAGCAAAATCTGAGGAAGACAACTCTCCCTGAGCATCTGAACAGCACTGACAGAGGTTAGAAGCCAGGTCAGGCTGAGAAGCCCTAATATGACAGGCAACACAAATGTCTCCATCTACTGGCAGGGATGAATAAACCCAGGAGTCTGGACCGATCCAGGTACGTACAGGGAATGCTGCGGTTAACGTGCATCAGAATGGCTCGCACTCAAAAATGAAATGCGACCAAAAATTAAACACCTAGAAGAAAGCGTGGCAAGGCGCACGCACCATCTATGCGCCAAGTTACGCGCATAAGGTTTGTGCATGTAAAAAGCACGCCCAAAAATTGAGTGCACAATGCATGCACAGAGCGACACACCGCACACACCGACAGCCTATAGAGGGTGGCAGAACACGCACAAAAGCACACGAAAGCAACCGCCGCAGCCTACCATGCGGCATGCAAGGAAAAAGCCTAAGTGCGGGGCCTAGTCCACTGGGGGCTGCTCAACCGGCCAGGCTGCCCAGTTCCCCAAACCCAATGGGAACAAACGTCGGCACGGCACGCTGAGAACGGAGACCAGAGGAGGTCCTGAAACCCCTCTGTCTCTGATTCAGGTAAACCTCTCTCTTTTTTTTTTTAAACTTACTGAGCTCAGTACTTACCGGCTGAGTACAGAGACAGTCTCCAGCTGCGGGGGGGAGAGAGCATCTGCCGTCACCGCCGCACTCAACCTCCTGCACCCGCTGCTGCCTTTCAGCTGAACTAGCAGCTAAGTCCATGCCAGGAAACCCAGCTACCAAACCAAGGCACTCATCTGAGGGACCACAGAAATCGCCTCAGGAATTCTCAACTGGGGGAGGGACCTTTAGGTATCACCACAGGAGAGTGAGGCTTTCTTTTCCTGAATTTAGAATTTCAAATTTCTCCTTTCAAAAAGCTCAAAGCAATCCCCACAGGGAGATGCACGTCCACCATCTGCTGGAATGGAGAATAATGGCAGGCTGGGGTCACTGTAGGGTTATACATACTGTGATGTCAGCTTGCTCTGACTCCATCTGCTGGCAGGGGAGCATAAACCCATTGGTCCTGAGTCCATCTGTCTAGGAAATTCTCTCTTTGCCTTCCTCATCAATGCTTTGTATCTAACTTGCCAATATTTATACTGTTTTCTGTTCTCTTCATTCAGATCCTTTTTTCATTTCTTGAAAGATGTTCTTTTAGATATTATAGCCTCTCTCACCTCACCTTTTAATCATGCCGGTGGTCGTTTAGCTTTCCTTCCACTTTTTCTAATGCATAGAATACATCTGGTCTGGGCTTCCAAGATGGCATTTTCAAATATCCATGCCTAATACATACTCTTAGACAGTAACTTTTAAACAATTGCATGTGTGCACATGTACGTGTATATGCTGGCCCACGTCCATAGACACTGCCATTTTATAATATACACTCATATATGTACACATGTTGTAAAATAGGCTGAACACGCAAATGTGCACAATTTTAAATGGACGTGCTCATGTGCACGCAAATGCCACGTCTTCCGTGTAAGTGGAAGAATTTTACAAGGGAGGTGCACCGACGCCATAGCTAGTTATCCCAATTTGTTCCCAGTTCACCCAGTTTAGGGATAGGACTTCCAAACCCCCCCCCTAGTACAATAGTCTCTCTTTCCCTCGGTTAGCCTTGACTCTTAAAAACCAGCTGATTAGCTTACACTTTTTTATTTTATTACTTACAAGCCATCTATAGCAGTGGTAAAGTTACATGGCGGGGGACCCCGGCGTGCATGTGAAGTGTTTACACACACATCACTTGGCCTTCCCCCAACATGCCCATGCCCTGCCCCTTTATAGAAATGTTTGCCTGTGCACGCAGCAGGAGATATGCGCATCTATGGGCGACTTATAAAACCTGCTTGGCGTGCGCAGGCCCAACTTGTGCACATTTCTCACGGCTTAAGGCGCGCATAGGGCTTTTTAAAATTTGCCTGTAAATCTTTGCAGCTGCTCCTTTCGTTTTTTTCCTAACCATTTTCATTTTGTCATAGTCACCTAGATGAATGTGAAATGCTGTTGCAGTACATTTGTTTTAGTGTCCTCACTCTAGTTATTAAGTCAAATTTGATCATGTTGTGATCACTATTGCCAAATGGCTTCAACACTGTTACCTCTTGCACCAAATCCTGTTTCCACTAAGGACTAGGTCTAAACTATTTTCCCGTGAAGCAGACATTTCCATGAAGAGGAAAATTAGTTTCTTACCTGATAATTTTCGTTCCTGTAGTACCAAGGATCAGTCCAGACACCTGGGTTGTGACTCCGCACCAGCAGATGGAGACAGAGCAAAACTTGTCGGGCACCCCTACATATAGTAAGGCGCCACCCACAGCCCGTCAGTCTTACGTATTGTCAAAGCAAAATTGGAACATCCCAACTAGCTAACTATACCGCCCGAAACCCGGGCTGATTCAAAGAACCCCCAGCTGGATCAGAACTCCCAAAACCAGAGGCCCCAACAACATACAAGGAAAACCATAGAGTGCCAACCGAGCGGACTCTCCTCCTCGTGATACGAACAAAAACAGATTACATGGGCGGGCTCCTGGACTGATCCTTGGTACTACAGGAACGAAAATTATCAGGTAAGAAACTAATTTTCCTTTCCCTGTACGTACCAGGATCAGTCCAGACACCTGGGATGTACCAGAGCTGAATTACCAAGGGTGGGAGCCAGAGAGTCCCGCTCGCAGAACCCTCTCTCCGAATCCCCCGGAATCCCGGCCCTGAACATCCAATTGGTAGTGTCCGGCAAACGTGTGCAACAACTTCCAAGTCGCCGCTCTGCAAATTTCCTGTGGGGACACATGCGAGGACTCCGCCCAGGAAGCAGCTTGCGCTCGCGTCGAGTGAGCCCTAAACCCCGCGGGAACCGACTTCCCGTTCACTATGTACGCAGAAGCAATGGCCTCCTAGAGCCATCGCGCAAGCGTGGTACGGGACGCTGCCGCCCCCCGTTTTGGCCCCGAGCACAAAACAAAGAGATGGTCCGAGACCCGAAAGTATTCGTGTCCTCCAGATAACGGATCAAAACTCTGCGAACATCAAGCTTCTTCAACCTCCTAGCCTCAGGATCCGAATTCCCCCCTTCCGGAAAAGCGGGCAGCTCCCCAGATTGGTTCAAATGAAAAGCTGACACCACCTTCGGGAGGAAAGAGGGAACCGTTCTCAACAAGACCCCCGCCTCCGAGAAGCGTAAGAATGGCCCTCGGCAGACAGCGCCTGTAATTCTGAGACTCGTCTCGCCGACGCAATCGCCACGAGAAATACCGTCTTAAGAGTGAGGTCCTTTAGCGTCGCCCGCTTGATAGGCTCAAAAGGCGAAGTACACAGAGCAGACAGAACGCAATTGAGATTCCAAGAAGGACAAAGCTGACGTAGTGGCGGCCGCAGATGCTTAACTCCTCGCAGAAAACGCGCCACATCCGGATGATGTGCGAGCGACCTACCATGCACCTGCCCTCTAAGGCAACCAAGTGCCGCTACCTGGACCCTAAGCGTACGACAAGACAGCCCTCTAGTGAGGCCTGCCTGAAGAAACTCAAGGACATCCGGAACGGATGGCAGCACCGGACTCAGCTTCCGAGCTCTACACCAATCTTCAAACACCGTCCAAACCCGAACGTAGGCGAAGGACGTGGACCGCTTCCGAGAACTGAGCAAGGTGACTACCACCGCATCCGAACATCCTTTATTCTTCAAGCGTTTCCTCTCAAAGCCAGGCCGCGAGACAGAAGTGATCCGCGTCCTCCAAACAGATGGGTCCTTGACGTAGAAGCGCTGCCGCCCCTCGGAACCTGAGAGGGGGCTCCCGCGCCAGCTGCAGGAGATCCGCGAACCAAGGACGCCGCGGCCACTCGGGCGCCACCAAAACCACGTCCGTGGGATGCATCTCTATACGACGAAGCACTTTGCCTATCAGAGGCCAAGGAGGGAACACATACAGCAGAATGTCCGTGGGCCAGGGGAGGACCAGAGCATCCACCCCTTCGGCCCCCCTTTCTCTTCTTCGACTGAAGAACCTCGGGGCTCTGGCGTTCTGCGCCGTGGCCATCAGATCCATGTGTGGCGTTCCCCACCTCTCGCAGAGGAGGTGGTAAGCTAACTCCGGCAGTTCCCATTCCCCCGGGTCCAAGCGATGTCGACTGAGAAAATCCGCTTGCACATTGTCAACCCCGGCGATATGGGATGCCGCGAGGCTGCTTAGATACTTTTCCGCCCACACCATCAGTTGCCGCGTCTGCTCTGCGACGGCTCTGCTCCTTGTTCCTCCCTGGCGATTGAAGTACGCCACTGTGGTCGCGTTGTCCGACAAGACTCTGCCTGCCTTCCCGTGTATCAACGGGAGAAAGGACTGCAGCGCCAACAAGACCGCCCTGGTCTCCAAGCAATTGATGGACCACTTTGACTGAGCTGTGGACCACTGTCCTTGCACCTAGCGTCCCCTGCAGACTGCCCCCCAGCCTGTTAGATTGGCATCCGTAGCGACCACCGTCCAGGTGGGCGTGAGCAGGGACACGCCGCGTGTCAGATTGTCGGAGCTGAGCCACCACTGTAGGCTGGCTCTCGCCTGATCCGAGAGTGGAAGCGGAAGGTGAAACTCCTCCGATACTGGGCGCCAGCGGGAGAGCAATGCAGATTGTAATGGCCGTAGAGGAGCAAACGTCCAGTGAACCAATGCCACCGTCGACGCCATCGACCCCAAAACCATCAGATGATCATGGACCTGAGGGCACCGCAGGGACATTAACCGGCGCACCTGCCCCTGGAGCTTGCACACCCTCTCCGGTGACAGGAACACTCTGCCCTGCTTTGTGTCGAACAGCGCTCCCAGGTACTGCAGTGTCTGAGTGGGAACAAGGCAACTCTTGGCAAGGTTGACCACCCATCCGAGGGATCGCAAGAGGTGCAGGACCCTGTCGACCGCCTGTCGGTATCGGCTCTCCGTCTTGGCCCGGATGAGCCAGTCGTCCAAGTAGGGATGTACCAGGAATCCCTCTTTGCGAAGCTCGGCTGCCACCACCACCATTACCTTTGTAAACATTCGCGGAGCGGTGGCGAGGCCGAAGGGGAGAGCCTTGAATTGATAATGCCTGCACAGGATACAGAAGCGCAGGAACTGACGATGGTCTGGCTGAATGCCGATATGAAGGTAGGCCTCCGTGAGGACCAAGGATGCCAGGAACTCGCCTGGACGCACCGATGCTATCACGGACCGGATCGTCTCCATCTTGAAACGCGGGACACGAAGACATCTGTTGACCCCTTTCAGGTCTAGGATGGGCCTGAAGGTACCTTCCTTCTTTGGCACGATGAAGTAGATGGAGTACGTTCCCCAACCGTGTTGTCCCGGTGGCACGGGCATTATTGCGCCCAGGTCTTGTAATCGACACAGCGTCTCCCTGACGGCCGCTTGTTTGCCGCGCCCCTTGCAAGGGGAGACCAAAAACTTTTCCGCTGGCAGCCGTGCAAAATCTAAAGCGTAGCCTTGTCTTATCACGGTGAGGACCCACTGATCCGTCGTTATCCTGGTCCATTCCCCGTAGAAGCGCTGCAGCCTGGCCCCCACGTTTGGCACGGCCGGAGGAGCCGACCGCCGGGAATGGACCGCTCGAATTTCATTGGGAGGGCTTTGGACCCGACCCCGAGGAGGGCCCGTCTCGCCTCCCAAACCTTCTGCCACGAAAGGACTGCGACCACGACGGTGTCCTCGAAGATCCAGACCCAGCCCGGTAGGAGGGCCCCGACGACCTCTGCGGCCGCGACTTTCGAGGTCCCTGAAACCGAGCTCTACTGGAGAAAGACGTCCTGCTTCTGTGCCTGTCCTCAGGCAACTTGAAAACCCTGTTCTCACCAAGCGACTGCATCAGGTCGTCCAGCTCCTACCGAACAGCAGCTTCCCTTTCAACGGGAGGGCACCGAGATGAGCCTTAGAGGACCCATCCGCCGCCCAATTCCTGAGCCACAGCAATCTGCGTGCCGAAACAGCTGAGACCCGCATTGGCCTGAAGGACCTGCGCCCAGCGCAGCCCGGCTCGGAGCGCAAAGTTACTGCAAATGGCCGCGCGGACTCCCAGGGCCGACGCTTCGAACACCTTCTTCAGCTGACCTTCAAGCTTCCGGTCCTGAATATCCTGAAGGGCCGTGGCTCCTGTGACCGGAATGGTGGACCGCTTTGTAACCGCCGACACCGCGGCATCTACCCTGGGAAAACGCAGCATCTCCAGCGCGTCCTCCGGTAATGGGTACAGCTTATCCATCGCTTTACTGACCTTTAAACCCAACTCTGGAGTATCCCATTCTCGGAATAGAATATCAGTCGCCGAGAAGTGGAACGGGAAGGCCACCGCTGGTCCTGTAAGACCCAGCAGCACCGGGTCCATCTTGGCATCTGTCCGAGACCCCACCGGTGGGGCATCCACTCCTACCTCTTGCAAGATGGCCGGGATCAACGGAGCCAGCTCCTCCTTCCGGAACAAGCGTACGACCTTGGGGTCATCACCTTCCACCGGTGGCGCTCCTTTAGCGCTCCCGGCTGGCACCGCCTCCGGTTCGGCGTGCGCCCCAGTCTCACCTGGTGGCTCCGCATCCAAAACCTCCTCCGCAGAGGAATCCGCCTCGGACTCCGAATCTTGGGGGGCCCCCCGTAAGGGTTGCCGCTCCCTGGGGGGATCCGCGGGTCGCCGCAGGGCTTCCCCTGCCTTTTTCTTCCGGGGTACCGGTTTGTCCGAACCCCCTTTAGCTGATCTTCTTTTTCTCCTTGATTGTTTGTACTTCACAAGTTTGTGCAGCAAACTTGCCAAATCTGAGGAGAAAGAGGCCTCCGAGTCCGAGGAGGCCCCCTGCAGGCTTCGATCATCCGGTGAGTCCTCCGCCCCCGGGGGGGCCCCCCCGGAGGGTCGCTGCTGCGGGGAAAGTGGGGGGGGCAATCCGGCATCCCCCCCGGCCTTCCTCGTGGCTTCTCTTACCGAAGCCAAAATGGCCGCCGTTCCCGCGCTCAGCGGGAACGGCTCAGCACTGCCCCCTGCAACATGCTCGTCGCGCGGCGGCGATCGCGTCGGCCGGGAACGGACCCCCCCCGACCGCCCTCGGACGGCCCCTCGCCGCCCGAGACACAATTTGAGCAGACCCCCTCCCTAGAGACGCGCACGCGCGGCACGAAGCACCCCTCGGCATGCGGCACACTGGCTACGGCCCGCGGCCGGGAGGAAGGAGGGAAATAAAAAACAAATTGCGCGATCTCGGACGGTCCCTGAACGGCCCCGCTCCCCCCCCCGCGACGAAAACGGAGCGAAACGGAGCCCAATCAAACAAAAATAAAACACAAACTTTTTTTTTTCTTTTCTTTTCTTGTACTCGCCGCTGGCCCTGGTCCTGATTCCTCCTGTCCAGCGGGGGTAAGTGAACCGGGCTCCCCGGTGTCACCCCCGACGCTGCTGCCAGTCCTGGCCGGGTTCTCAACCCCAGCAGCGGCCTCAACCAGAGGGGGATGGTCCCCTCAGGACCTTACAACCCCCCTGGGAGGCATACAGGACTCGGGCGTCCGCTGCAGATTTCTTTCCTCTTCTCTTCTTCTTCTTTTATTTTATATTTTTCTTTTTTTCCCCAAAATCCCCTGACTAGTTAACTAACCAGGATCAATCGAGACTGTGGGTGGACCTGCCCCATCTGCTGGAGACAGAGAAAGACTGACGGGCTGTGGGTGGCGCCTTACTATATGTAGGGGTGCCCGACAAGTTTTGCTCTGTCTCCATCTGCTGGTGCGGAGTCACAACCCAGGTGTCTGGACTGATCCTGGTACGTACAGGGAACAGACATTTATTTCATCTAGGAAAAGAAAATTATTCCTTACCTGCTAATTTTCATTCCTGTAGTACCATGGATCAGTCCAGTGGGTGGGTTACGTCCCCCGTCCAGCAGATGGAGTCAGACAAAACTTCAGAGGGTGCTGCCTTATAAGCCAGTGCACCCTCTGCCAATCTTCAGTAATAAGAATAGCAAAGCAGTAAATACTGAGAATGATGGATCAAGGAAACCAGACCTGCATAACTACGAACAGAGAATACAAATTAGACAAATTAGTGCCAAAGGATAATGGCCTGAGCCCAATTCCCTGGGCGGCACTGGAAGAATTGCTCCGAGGGCCAGGAGCCTGTTGAGAGTCTGCCGTACAATGAGCTGCTTTTGGGGTGATCTGCAGGGAGAGAAGAGAAACCTGTCTCTTGGGGCTCGAGCAAAATCCAATGCGTAGCCACGCCTTAGGATGTCTAGGACCCACTGATCCGACGTGATCCGGACCCACTCCTCGTAGAACAGAGAAATCCGTCCCCCGATCCTGGGGGTCGGGGAGTGGGTCACTCTGGCATCATTGCTAGGACTTTGAGGGAGCCCCCTGGACAATCCCGTCCCTTGTCGGTCTGCGGCCTCGAAAGGACCAGACCCAAGACTGAGATTGGGAAGAGGGCGTCCGAGGGGTCATTTGTGTAGTAGTGCGGAAACAGCGTTGACTGTGGAACCGGCTCCTAGAGAAATTGAACGATCTCGAGGCTCGTGGCCTATCTTCTGGGAGGCGATGAACCGTATTCTCTCCGAGGGACTTGATAATCTTGTCCAAATCATCCTCGAAAACAAATTTCCCCTTAAACGGGAGAGACCCCAACTGCGTCTTGGATGAGGAATCAGCCGACCAGTTGCACAGCCAGAGGAGATGGCGAGCCGACACTGCTGAGACCATGGATCTGGCCAGGACTCTGAGGAGATCATATAGGGCATCAGCTCTATAGGCTATAACAGCCTCCAAACGGTCTGCCTGTCTTGCTTCCTCCGGTGGTAGCTCTTGTAAAGTAAGGAGCTGCTGTACCCAGCGAAGACCTGCTCTTTGTGCCAGCAAGCTACAGATGGCCGCCTGGACTCCCAGGGCGGAAACCTCAAATACCCTCTTGAGATAGACTTCTAGCTTCCTGTCCTGCAGATCTCGCAGAGCTGTGCCTCCCGTCACCAGAATGGTCGTACATTTCATGACAGCCGAGACCGCGGAGTCGACCTTTGGGACCTTAAGTAGTTCGATTAAGTCCTCAGGGAGAGCATACAGCTTGTCCATTGCCCTGCTGACCTTCAGCGAGGCTTCGGGCGAATCCCATTCCTTCTCCATCAACTGAAGGAAGGTGGGATGGGCAGGAAAAGCCCTGGATGGAGGGCGATGACCTGCCAGCAATGGGTCTCCCTTCTTCACTGAAGTGGAGGGGCCAGGTAGATCCCCGGGGGCCTCAATGTCCAGTTCTTGTAGAATGTGAGGAATAAGATTGTCCAACTTGTCGCTTTGAAAAATCCGGAGGGCCCTAGGGTCGTCCCCTTCCATCAGGGCCACAAGGAGGGGATCATCCAGGAGAAGAGGGACATCCAATGCAGGGTCTGTTCCCAGGTCTACCCCTCCCGTAAGGGGGAGAGCCAGACGCACCCGGGAGGTCCCTGGAGGGACCCCCTGGTGCCCTCCCAGCTGAGATCTCTACTCCCTGGGGGACTACCCCAGGAGGAGGATCAGCTGCCCTGGGTATCTTGGGAGGCAGAGGCCCTGTTGCAGAATCCGGGGGCTGAGACATTCTGGCCAGATAAGCATTGTGCATGAGGAACACAAAGTCTGTTGAAAACGGAGGGGGGTCCGGGGGGGGGCATAGGAGGGGGGTCCCCCGGAATTAAGGAGGACCCTAGAGGAGGAACCAGAGTTAAAACCGGTGGTAGGCGTGCAAAAACAGCATCTGAGTCCTCTCTGGAGAGCAGTGGAACAGCCGGCTCCAAATCCAAAATGGCCGCCGGGAGCCGGCCCCTGCCTGTGAAGACGCGCTTGGATGCGCGAACCAGGGCGTCTCGGAGGCTGCGAGGTGCCCTCCTCACCAGGGAGGCACCTCGTGCAAACGCCCTCCCGGGGGAGCCGGGCGACTCCCCGCAGGCTGCACATCTGCAAGCCCTCGGCATGAAAGGAGGGGCGAGCCGCGAGGAAAACCAGCATTGCCGCGGGCAGCAGGAAAAACGCCTCCGCTAACAGAATCACCGACCCCGGAGAGGCACAAGTGCTTGCACAGGAATGTTACGTCTCTGCGGTAAGCAGCCGGTCGGGCTGTGGCAGGAGGGGGGGGAGAGGTTGAAACCTCCAACGTGCACCCCTGGTAGAGCTGCTTTAAGGAAAGAAACCTAAGGGGAGAAAAAGATCACAGGAACTTACCCCATACAGCCATAGAAGAAAAGTGAGAGACAGACAGTGAGAAAACAGATCTGCCTGCAAGTTAAATTAGTGAAATCGCTTTAGAATTAGTCATAGTCTTTTTTTTTTTTTTTTTTAATAACTTGATCCATCTAGCAAAGCAGACGAGAAGGAAGAAACAAACATTCTATCCAAGTACTGGGGAAACAGAGGTTCCCCTGCTCCTATCTGCTGGAGTCAGAAAGATACTGGAGATTGGCAGAGTGTGCACTGGCTTATAAGGCAGCAGCCTCGGAAGTTTTGTCTGACTCCATCTGCTGGACAGGGGACATAACCCACCGTCTGGACTGATCCAGGTACTTACAGGGAACTTATCTCTCTAGAATGTCCTGATGTGACATTCACCCAATCAATAGTAGGGTAAGTGAAATCACCCATTATTAATTACTGTGCTGCTAATTTTGTTAGAGGATTTCTCGTAGTATGCTACTTGCCCATTCTGGCCAGGTGGGCGGTAATACACTCCCACTATTTTATTCTCCTTTTCACCTGGAATTTCTATCCATAAAGTTTCTATAGTGCATTTTGTGTCCTGTAGAACTTTTATCCTGTTTGACTCAATACCCCTCTTTAATAAAGAGTGCCACCCCTCCACCAATTTGATCCATCCTATCATTTTGATATATTTGTACCCTGGTATCACAGTGTCGCATTGGTTATCCTCCTTCCACCAGGTCTCTGAGATGCCAATCATATCAACCTCTTAATCCAGTGCTTTACACTCTTAACTCTCCCATCTTATTGACGTCTAGCATTTGTGTACAGACATTTCAAAGTCTATTTTTTGTTTGTATTAACAACCTGCTTATCAGCTGAGAGGGATAATTTGAAATCTTTCTGCTGTCTGCTCTTTACTTCTGCATGAGAGAAGGAAGCCACATGCAAGCAATTTGACTGGAGAGCTGCGAGAAATGAGCCATGCTCTATGGTCTTAACTAACTGGCCTTTAGGCCTGACTAGTACCCAAACAAACCCGGTCTGGTCATTGCAGCAGTGGTCATGAGCCAGGGTTCCTTCCAGAACCTTGCAATCACGGGCTCTGAACCTGGACACTAGGTATTACCTTTGAGTGTTGACCGACTTCCTTTCCCCCTGGGTGACTGTGAATGCCACCTGCATAGTTTCCCCAGCCCCAATTGACTCAGAGATCGAACCATGGACCTTCCACAAAGCAGTGTGTATCACTGCCACTGAGCTACTAGGCCAGTCTGGGAAAAAGCACTCTTCTAATAAATGTCAACTGCAATTTAAAAAGACGACAGGTCATTTGGAAGTGCATAGTGGCCCTGTGAGCACTCACCTGGCTTGTTCAGGAGGCACCGAAGCTCATACTCCACATCTGCCTGCCGCTGTTCCAGATTCTGTTGCTTAAAGCTGGGAGAGAAAGAACAGCCATCTGAGAAAGGCATCGGGGGTGGGGGGGGCAAATGCTGGGAGTGAAGGTGTATAGTTCTGTCAGGAATGGCGCAGCTACAGCAGAGCAGGAAAGGGTGCCAATATGCTGGGGCTGCCTAGGAGGGTCTCTGAGAAAGGGTAGGGAACTGCTACAGCTGTGTAAGTGTGCGGGGTGACCTCACTCACATGTAGACGAGCTCCGATTCACGTCGCACCAGCATGTGCTTCTCATGGATCAGCTTAAACCACTCAACCAGGAGATTGTCCTCTTCATTTTCTGCCAATAAACCCAGAGAGAGAGAGTCCAGTCACAGGGTGAGATGAGAGAGTACAGTTCTTGCTCTCTCCCTGCACCTTAATTATACAGGAATGGTACCACCATATATAAGACAGTGCAACTCCATCAACTGCTTATTCCCCACGGAGATTGTATAGTCCTGTCCCTCCTCGTACAGCGACGGAACAGCCCTCTTACCATTCTCAATGCTGCGCAGTTTCTCCTCCAGGTCCACCCCGCGGTGCTCCAACTCATCTAGCTGCTGTTCGATGGCATCCATCTCCCCCTGAATGTCCTCCTCTGGGATATACTGATCTGCCTGCACCTACCAAGCAACGAAAGAACCTGTCACCCTGCCATCTGGCCACCAGAGGAATCTGTAAGAGTGCCAACACCATACCTTGCGCTTGATGAGAGGGAATCCATGGCCTGGGGCAGGAGGACGCGCCGGCTTGGGTCCTTTTGAATTTTTCCTCTTTGCAGGCGAGGGGACAGGCGATGGTTTTCTGTTGAAGGGATTCTCTTTGCACGACAACTAGTAGGGGAGATGGTAGGAACAAAAAACCACAAAGATTTTCAGGAGCCACCTGGCACAGACTCTTGCACTGAGAACTGGGACATTTAAGCAGCAGCAGAGAGGTCTGCTTCAGTGTTAATGGGCAGAAGAAAAACTGGGTTTTATATTTAACCCAATGTTGCAGAATTGTAAAAACCATTTTGGTCCTGAAGAAAACCTGATCCCTTGCAGGCAGTGTGTCGCTATTCCTTTAACGGACCTCTTTCTTCTTTGCTCACCTCTAGCTCTATTTAAAGTATTTTCCCCTACGCACGTCTCCAGCAAAAGGCCATTCTAAACAAGAAAGCTAATCAAGAAACTGTTCAAAAAAAAAAAGAGAGAAAGAAAGCAAGTGAGACCAAGAGTAAAGAGTATTCATAGGAGAGAAAAAGAGAGAATGAGAGCAGCAATCAATCACAACAGATGCATCAGTCCAAATTCCACCAGCAAAGTTAAATTCAACTATTAATTAGAAACTCTGCACCACACTCAGCATTCGCTTTGCAGGAACTGCCGTCATATCTGTCAATGGAAAAGAAAACACAGCCACCACAGCTACAGCAGCTGAGAAAAGGCACACACTACCTTATAAGGTATAAGAGTTATCCGGCTAACTAGGAACTTATCCGGGTAAATTTTGGATTTTGGGCTCCATATTTGTTAAAATATGGAGCCCAAAATAAATGTTTTGTTTTTAATGTTTACTAAATATCAGTATAGCCCCTGGCTCGATCTGGTCCTGGTCACAGGGGCTGGGGGGGGGGGGGGCCCTCATGGATCAGAGCCAGTCCATAACACTCATGGAGGCTCCCTTTTCAAGGTCCTTAGGATTTCTTCTTACTAGGGCTCCTCCGCGCATCAGTCCAATCAACACAATTACCACAGACTCCCAGATTAGTTATTCAGAAAACTGAAGTTCTTTTAGTAGCACCTAAGATAGGCAACACAAAGTCCAAATTAAATATGGATCACTAGTGAAGCCTCTCTCACCCATTGGTCTGCAGACTGGCACTATTTCTGCCGGCCCACAGTGATTGCAGGGCGAGGAGGAAGCAATATCTACCTTATAGCTGCACATGCCGCACCGCATCCTACACCACAGCCAGCGGAGACCTTTTCTATCCCCCCCCCCCCCATTTGTCCATTTGGGGCTGGTCAGAAGCCCCCCCCCCATCTCTGAGAGGGGAGCAACTGCAGCTGAATGTTAATGAACTGGCATGAGACTGGGTGCTCTCAGGCCCCACCTCCTGTACAGCGGCTATAGGAGGGGACAGAGACACTGCGGGGCCTGACTGCACAGGTGACGCTGATTCAGTCTCATGCTGATTTACTGATATTCAGCTGCAGCTGCTCCCTTCCCAGAGATCAGGCTTCAGAATCGGCTCCAGCAGGAAAAAAAAAAAAAGAAAGTGCAGGGGCAGGGATATTAATTGTAGTAGTGCTGCTGACTGGCAGGGGGGAAGGAGATAGAGAGAGGGAATTAGTTATTTATTTACTTACTTATTTATTTATTTATTTATTTATTTAATAAACTGGTGGGAGATGAGAAAAACGATGAGATTTATTTCAAAGTTCAACTAATGGCTGGCTAGGAGGGAAAGGGAGGCTTTTTTTTCTTTTCTGTTAGCAGGCTGGGAGAAGGAAGGGGGAAGAAAAGGTTTTTTCTTTTTATTTGTTTATTTCTTTATTTTTAGAACAGCTATTTCTTTTTTAGAAAACAATTTTCTTAAACTGGCTAGATGCCTCCTTAAAATCTCAGACCCAGTTGCAGGGCTGAATCATTAGATTAAAGACTAGGAGAGGGAGGAAGTATATCCTCTCCCCCCCATGTTTACATTTTTTGGGGGTACCTCTGGGCACTCCTCACCCTGTACTGCAACCAGTCCACGTAACTAAAGGAAAGTAGCTGCCCAGTCCCTGGCATACAAAAAAAACCCTGAGAAACACTGCACTTGCGAATAATGTGGCACACAACAAAGAAATCTCAAATGGTACAAAACCAGATTCAGTCTGTAAGCAAAATCCACCTTCTCTCAATTTGGTTTGCTCCCTGGGGCAGGGGACTCCTCATGACTTAGGTCTTTCCCCAGTACCCTCTTCTCTTTCAACAGCTTCTGTCATTCAGTGGGGTTTCTGAGTGACCTCCTATGTCAGTCAGGAACTCCTACAGAGCCTCTCTTCTGGTGGGCAGACTCCTTCCTCCAAATATTCCCCCTGTGTAGCCAGAATACCTGAAGGCTGGCTCCTCTGCCACCCCTAGCTCATGCCTGCTCAATCCCTCTTCACTCTCAGGATTGAGTTTTTTTTAGAATAAGCATACATGATTTTGTTACACTCATTGCCAACTTAACCTTTCCAGACTCCACTCTTTAGCTGTTAGAACATAAGAACAAGGGACCTGTCAAACCAAGTCAGACTAATGGTGTGTTGAACCCTGCATTTCTTGAGCCAGTCCTAGAATATCCTATCCCTTAGCCAGACGAGTTTTCAGTATGTCCACGATAAATAGATAAAAATTAGATGTGTCTACGATGGAGGCAGTTCACACAAATCCATTGTAGGTGTCTTGAAAACTGGACTGGCTAGAGGGGGTAACTCCAGGACCAGCTTGAGATATACAATTCTAGCCAATCCCAGCCCATCCCTCGGTAAGCGGTAGGTGACTAGAAGAAATATGTAAGACAGAACATATGTAGAACTATCTACTCCTATCAGACCCTGTTTCTAACTGGCATGGATTAGGGATACATCAATCTCAAAGTGACATCCCTGATTGTTATACATAATAGCCTTTGATAGATCTGTCAACCTAAGTTTTATTTAATCTCATTTTGACCCCAGTTATACTATTTCTTTATACAATGTCCTGTGCCATAGGTGAACTCTGTTATGTGAAGTTCTTCCTTTGTGTGCTTTAAATCTAAAGTCTAATGGTTTCACTGCGTCCCACCCAACTCAGTTCTTGTAAATGAGGCATAATTAATATGATTCTTTAAATATCTGAAATTAGGTAAGAAAGCATTTCTTTCATATCTCCGCAAGTTAGCAGTTGTTCCATAACCCCTAATCCTCTCTGTTGCTCTTCTCCACACCTTTTCCAAGTGCAGTGTCTTCTTGTGACGTCCAGATAGGCAATTCTTGCAAGGGACATCTGTGGGCTTCAAAGGGATATCTGGTCAGTCCTCCCAGCTCCTTGGCCCATGCATCCTGCTGGCAGCCATCATGTTTTCTGTTTGGACATATACAACTTCCAGATTTTCAATCAGTAGGCTGCCAGAACTTGATTCTCATTCTCTAACCCTCTCGAGTCCTGCTTCCAAGTTTGCCTCACTGCATTGACTCCAGCATATTTCTTGCTTTTTCAGATTTGTTGATTCTTCTCATCTGGTCTTCCTGCTTCCAATGCACACTTGTGCTTCTTATCCGTGTTTCTGCTTAGTCCTGGTTCGGGGCCTATTACCTAAGCCCTGTGTAGAAATGGATGGTGCTGTAAGAGTCCATATTGCTGCTCCCTGTAGTGCAGAGCCTGGCCAGCTTTGTAATACTGGGCAGTAAAGAAACTGAGCATTGAAATAAAAATAAAACATATGGGAATCCAAGGTCATTTGGAGGACATATATGCAGTGGGATAACAGCCTGAATAAAAGTGAATAAATAGGTATCTGAGGTTTGCACCTCTGATAATAAGAAAGTAAAGTTAAAAACTCTGGCATTTTCCAGAAACTGAAAAGTTAACAGCAAAGCAAGAAAGTGCTGTAGCTTGTAGATAAAAGCTGGAAAAGACTAGTTCACGCTGGATAGCAGGGAATGTTGTGAAAAGCTACAGTGAGAGATTTGTGTGTTGGAAATCATGCATGCCTGTTTACTTCAGAGTACAAAGGGTTGATGTTGTAAAATTAGGATTGGCATACTGCCCTTGTTCCCTCAGCAGAGTGCTGAAGGTCAGAACATTATCCCCAGGAAGAAAAAGACGCAAGGAACCAGTCCCCTGGGAGGAAGGCTCACCGAAAAAGAGAACCCCCCCCCCCCCCCTAAAAGCAAGGATAAAGAAAAAGACTGCAGGTTTATGCACCCGCCATCTGCAGAGTCAGAGAAAATACTGAGCTACTGCAGGTGGCACCAGGGCTTTTCAAGCAGTGTCAGCGAGGCTTTGCTCTGTCTCCATCTGCTGGCAGGAATGAATAAACCCAGGAGTCTGGACTGATCCGGGTACGTACAGGGAAATACTGCTTACTAATTGGAACCTCTTTGCTTGCCGTCTACCAAATAAATTAATCTAAATTATTTATTTAGTGTTTTTATTATACCGGCATTCATGAAAGGTATCACATCATGCCGGTTTACATTTAACAGGGTGTGAAAATACAGAGAAATACAAAAAAACTATAACAAGTGCATGGTTAGAAAATTGCAGTTACAATAAAACAGGGACGTGCACAACTGGGGGCAGAAGAGAAAGTAGAAGGGGTTTAACCGAGAGCAAATTATTTACAATGTTGTAGAATTAATGTAGTGAAGGAGAATTTTAACAGTGTGTTGGTGATGTCTGATAGCAAATTACTTCAATTGGCTCAGAGTAGATCACTTCCTGTACATTAAGTTCAGGTAAATATATTAAAAATTGGAGCAGATCCAGGGATAAGCACCTCAAAACTTTAGCCCGAAGCAGCCTCTCTGGTAAACATATGAGACGGGGGCTAAACACCTGCTGGCCACCGGTAGCCAAGGGCTCAGCAGCCACTGCAGGCAGAAGATGCCCTGCTACTGTTCCAGTTGGAACCCATCTGACTCATCTTGCCAGTGCACTGAATCTGGCCTTGGGGTCACACCTCATTAAGATGGGCTGCCCAGAACTGTGTTTAGTATACAAAATGTGAGTTCACCATGGAGTTATATAATGGCATAAAGGAAAATTGATTCTTACCTGCAAATTTTCATTCCTGGAATACCACAGATCAGTCCAGACAAGTGGGTTTTGCCTCCCTACCAGCAGATGGAGGCAGAGAATAAAAACTTTTCAGACTCTTCTAATTAACCAAGAGTACAGGTACGGGAGACTGGCTGATACTCCTTACGGCCCAGTCAAAACCCCGTCCCTGGGTTTGACTGAGGAGCTGGCTGGGGATTAGAGGCTCTCTGCTGCCTGGGACAACCATGAGAGCTCTGAATATGAGGACGAGATTTAGGAGGCAGAGGGCAGTATTTTCTTTGGCGAAAGAAGGACTTCCTTGGCCCCTGCCTCAACCGCCTTCTAGAAGAGGAGGACAGGTCCGGAGTGCTGGTGGAGAATTGTTGGAGGATCTCATGATGGTCCCGAAGTTGGCCACAACGTCACTCATGCTATCGCCATAGAGATTCTCTCCTATACACAGCATGTCAGCGAGTCATTCCTGTACTTCAAGTTGGAGATCAGAGGCCTTTAGCCATGCCATTCTGTAGGTGCAGATTCCTGCTGCAGAGACTCTCAATGCCCTCTGGCATGGCAAAAAGGCCTTGGCCTGAGTCATGTCTAGCAGGGCTCCAATGAAATCCAATTGAGGAGACTGACTGATATGGGACTTTTGGGTACTTGGAAACGAACCCTAGTGAGTCCAACATCCAAATGGCCAAGCGCATGTACCTGGTGGCCCCTGTTTGAGTTATGCTCTTGACCAGCCAATCGTCCAGATACAGGAAAACATGCACTCCCAGTTTGCGGAGGTGCACCGCCACCATGGCCAGGCATTTGGTGAAGACCCATGGGGTGGACACGGCCTGAATGGCAACACCCGGTACTGGAAATGCTGTTTTGTCATCACAAATCGGAGATACTTCCTGTGATTGGGGAAAAGCTCTATAGGGGTGTATGTGTCCTTTAGGTCGAGGGAGCATAGCCAGTCCCTTTTTTGCAAAAAGGGGATCAAGGTACCCAGGGAAACCAAATTGAACTTTTCTTTTTTTTAGAAACTTGTTCAAAGCCCTCAGGTCTAGGATGGGATCCTCCTCCTGTTCTCTTTGGAATCAGGAAGTACCTGGAGAAGAATCACCGCCCTCTTTGCCTTGTTGGTATGGGCTTGATCAATCTTGCCATTAAGAGGGAGGGCAGCTCCACTTGTAGTACCTCCTGATGTGCTACTGGCCCCCAATGTAGGCATGGAGGGCAATTTGGTGGGACACTCAACAGATTTAATTAGTACCCATGGCGGATGATGGACAAAACCCATAGGGGTCCAAAGTTACACTGGGCCACTGGTTCGCATAGAACCACAACCTGCCCCCGACCAGAGGGTCCACTGTCCAGAGTATGGGCAATTGGCTTACGCTCCCTATGGCCCAGTCAAAACCTCATCCCTGGAGTTGACTGAGGAGCTGGCTGGGGCCTGGGAGCTCTCTCCTGCCTGGGATGGCTGCAGGAGCTGCGATGGTGTTGACGGGATCGAGGAGGCAAAGGATAGTACTTCCTCTGGCAAAAGAAAGCCTTCCTCGGCCCTGGCCTCAATGGCCTCCTGGAGGAGAAGGACGGGTCCGGAGTACTGGCGGAGAGTTGTTGGACGGTTTCATGATGGTCCCGGAGTTGAGCATCCCTCTTCCTAGCTCCGAAGAGATTTTCCCCAGTACACAGCACGTCAGCAAGTTGTTCCTGTACTTCTGGTCGGAGATCCGAAGCCCGCTGCCATGCCATTCTGCGGGCGCCGATTCCCACTGCAGAGACCCTTGATGATGTCTTGAAAACATCGTAGGCTGCACAGACCTCGTGTTTCCCACACTCCAGACCGTTATGCACCAGTGACATGAGGGTGTCTTGCTGCTGTTGAGGCAGCTGCTCAGCCACCTCCTGCACTTGCTTCCAGATGTCCTGCAAATATTGGCTCATGTAGAGCTGGTAGGAAGTGATGCTGGCAATAAGCTTGGTGCCTTGGAACACCTTTCTCCCAAGAGCATCCATCACTCTATGGTCCTTCCAGGGAGGGCGCCGAGAAATGGGCCCGAGAGCACTTAGCCCTCTTGAGAACGAATTTGACCGCCACCAACTGGTGAGGAAGCTGTGGCTTATCAAATCTGGCAGCCTACTGGATGAGGTAAACCCCGTCCACCTAATTACGGGATGCACTGTGAGGGGGTGTTCCCAAATCCTCAGCAGCAGCTCCTTAAGGATCTTGTGCACTGGAACTGCCACGATCTCCTTAGGAGGCTCCACAAACTGGAGGATCTCAAGCATTTTGTGCCTGGCATCCTCCTCAGTTAAAAACTGAAAAGTGATGGCCTCTGCCATCACTCTCACAAACCCTGCAAAGGTTAAGTCCTCAGGCGGAGACTTTTTACTTTTCCGAGAAGCCTCTCATGAGGAACTTTGTCAAACGCCTTCTGAAAATCCAAGTATACTACATCTACCGGTCCAACTTTATCCACATGTTTATTAACTCCTTCAAAAAAGTGAAGCAGATTTGTGAGGCAAGACTTGCCCTGGGTAAAGCCATGCTGACTTTGTTCCATTAAACCACGTCTTTCTATATGTTCTGTGATTTTGATGTTTAGAACACTTTCCACTATTTTTCCTGGCACTGAAGTCAGGCTAACCAGTTTGTAATTTCCCGGATCTCCCCTGGAGCCCTTTTTAAATATGGAGGTTACATTAACTATCCTCCAGTCTTCAGGTACAATGGATGATTTTAATGATAGGTTAAAAATTTTTTACTAAAATTTTTTACTAAAAATTTCATTTTTTAGTTCCTTCAGAACTCTGGGGTGTATACCATCCGGTCCAGGTGATTTACTACTCTTCAGTTTATCAATCAGGCTTACCACATCTTCTAGGTTCACCGTGATTTGGTTCAGTCCATCTGAATCATTACCCATGAAAACCTTGTTTCCTTTAGCAAGCCTTAAATAATGTACTTACATTCAGGATAGGACAAAGCTCTCACTTTTTAGATGGTCAGCAGCATATATGCAACCGGACTCTTTATCTACCTGTGATGTAAGATGTTCGATATGGCTGGCAACACAGAGAAGCTGCTAAAGCACTTCTCTGAGAGAAAGAATAAGGATATTTGATAACCTGAGTATCTTGGATACTCTGGTTTTACTTAAAAACTCTCATACCCCCCCCCCCCCAAACACAAGGAAGAGAAATAGCAGCGATATTGGGATCTGGGCAATGAACCCCTAATCCACTGAGCCCTCTGCTTTCTGCATGAGAGTAAGGAGCAGCTGTTGATGGGTGGAGAGATTTTTTTGAGGGGAGGGAGGCAGGAGGCCTTCACTGTAGTGTTCTACTGGCAACAGAGCACAATAAACATTCTTTTCCCTCATTTATTGTTAGCAATGGGCATAAGAACATAAGCAGTGCCATGCTAGGTCAGATCAAAGTTCAGTTACTTGCAAAGAAAATCCCACTGATAAATGATCTGTTAGAAGAAACAAATCCAACTATCTTCTGCATTTCTGAAACCTGACTGAACAGCAAAAGATAATGTTCTTTCAAATCAAATCGATCAAGGTACAAACTCAGATTGTAAGCCCTCTGGGGATAGGGAAATATCTACAATACTTAAATGTAATCCGCTTTGAAGTGCCGAAAAGTGTAATATAAAAATCTAAATAAATAAATAAAATACATCAAAGATCCATCAAGCCCAATATCCTGTTTCTGACAGTGGCCAATCCAGGTCACAAGTACCCAGCAGGATCCCAAAGAATACTGTAGATCCAATCTTTCTTGTTCTTATCTAGGGAAAAGAGAAGGCTTTCCCAAGTCATTCCTATCAGTGGTTTATGGATTTTTCCTTCAGGAACTTGTCCAAATCGTTTTAAACTCAACTAAGTTAATCACTTTGACCACATCCCACTGGTTTTATTGTGCGTTGAATTGGGAAAAAAAAAAAACAAAAAAAACCCTCTCTCCAAGTTCTTTTACATCTGCTACCTACTAGTTTCATGGAGTGTCCCTAGTCCTACTACGCACTTTGAAAGAGTAACTAACCATTTCTTACTTACCCATTCCATTCCACTCATGATTTTATAAATGTCTTATATCCTCTCTGCTGTCCCTTCACCAATCTGAAGAGCCCTAACTCATTTAGCCTTTTCTTATAAGGGAGTCATTCCATCCCCTTTATCATTTTTGTCACCTTTCTCTGTACCTCTCCTATGTCCGTTGACTTTTTTGAGATGGGGCAACCAGAATTGCACACACTACTCAAGGTGTGATCGCACTATAGGTTTATATCCTCTGCTTTATTTTCCATTCCTCTCCAAATAATTCATAACGTTCTATTTGTTTTGGTTTTTTTTTTACCACTGCCACACAGTGAGCTAAGGATTTCAACATATTGTCCACAACTCCAAGATCCTTTTCCTGGGTGGTTACTCCCAATACAGAACCCAGCATTGTGTATGTACCTGTAATTGGGAATATTTTTCTCTGTGTGTGTCATTTTGCACTTGTCCACATTTAAATTTCATCTCCAATCAGATGCCCAGTTCCCCAGTCTCGCAAAATCCTTCTGCAGATGGGCACTTGTTTATCTTTTAACTACATGAAAATCTGCTAATTTGATCAGGTCACTCGTTGCTTCCTTTTCCGGATTGTTAATGAGTTAAAACACTGGTCCTAGTTCAGATCCCTGGAGCAATCCACAGTTTCCCTTTCTCCACTGTGAAAACTAACAATTCAGACCCCCACTCTTAGTTTTCTCTCTTTTAACCAGTTACCAATCCACAGTATCCCATGATTTTTTAGTTTCGTGTGGAGTATCTCAAGAGGGCCTTTATCAAACACATTCTGAGAGCACAAACCGCAGATCCCTCCAATCCAGCTTGCATGGACTCTGTCGTGTCACTAGGAGTTAATGTTGTGCAATCACTTGTATCCCCTCCCCCAGGGGCTATAAATGCTACCTCCACAGCATCTCCATTCCTGGCTGACCTGGGAAACAGAGTCCTGGTATGGGAATCACATCCAGCTCAGCATGGCACCAAGTCAGGAGGCTAGTCTAGTCTATCACTTTATTGCTCACTTGGTTTTATGAGACATTTGTTGACTTTCACCATCTACTTTGCTCTTGTTTATCTGGTAAAGTTTTCTATCATGAACAAATGTTGCCACCTCCCTGTTTACTTCCTTATCTAGACGGTTTATGACTACAGAGGTTCATATTCAGACACAGTCCGGATAGCAAAGTTAGCTGGATAAACTACTGAATATAGCCATATATCTTAAAGTTCGCCAGCTAACTATAGCCGCCTAACTTTAGCAAAGCTCTTTGGCCTGACCAGGCTTAGCCGTTTATGTCATCTGGCTAACTCTGAATATTGCAGTTAGCCAGTTAACTCAGCAGGCTAACTCAACTCCTCCCAGTTACATCTCCAGAACGCCCCTAATTTCTCCACCTAAATTCTAGCTGCCTAACTTATTAGCCGGCTAAATGCTTTTGAATATGAACCTCATATTAAACTGCACTGATCCAAAAAGGATCCTTGAGAGACCCCACTGTTTACCCTTTTCCATTGTGAAAATTGACCATTTAGTTCTACCCTTTGTTTCTGGCCTTTTAATTTCAGTCCATAAGAGCACTTTTTCTCTTATCCAAGGACAATTTAAGAATCATTCACTAAAAGGCCTTGATTGAAACCATCAAAACCTTTTGAAAATCCACGCTGTGTCCTGCTTTCCATGTGTCAGTGAGATGCCTGCAGTGGGCGCCAACGAAGAGCAACACAGCAGCACCCAATTTTTTTTTTTTTACATTTATCGTGGCAGGAACAGCTAAGTCAGAGGCATTCTTTTAGTATCTTTAAACTCTATTATTAGCTTAGGAATGAAATAAAAATCAGAACAAACATGAGAGAAACCTTAATATTCATATTTAACTATCAACGGAATAATCCAGAAACCCTATTTGTTAGCAGCTTTTGATTTACACAGGCACTTCATGCTCCGACAGGCAATACTCTTTCAGGTCCCTCTGCATTTAGGTTTGCTAGTTTCTAGGAGTGGTTAATTGATATGTGCATACTCTGGCTAAATTCCAGTACAAGTTGCGTAATCTGGCTCCTGATAAAACTTCCTCCCAGAAAATGGAACATTTTTATATATAGAAACCTTTTTGCTTTCCCAGAGCCTACTTCTGCCTGCCCACCCACCCCCAGCCCTCTTGTAAGGTGCAAACACAGCGCTGCCCCCTCAGGGGAGTTGGGCAAACTCCACGCTTAAGAATACAACTTACTGCACGCAACTCCTGTGGCCTGGCAGCTTTCTGGATGCATATTTTGTTTCTATGTACTTTATTTGTATGTAAAGATAAACACATAGTCTGATAGCACATGGCAACTCAAACAACTGCCAGCTTCACAACAAGTCATCTGTGCTCGGCCCACTCGCTGCCCGTAAGCCCGGGGTCACTTCTAGAGTTGCTCAGCTTCACAAGAGGTCACACAAAACTTGAAATAAGTGATGCAAAACTTACAGCACATAACAGAATCATAGGGATATTAGCCATGTGGTACACTAGACTGGATATATCTTTGCAGTCCTAAGAGTGAGCACAAATGAGGAGAATCCACTGCCACCCCCTGCCCTAAACAAAAAAAAAAAGAGAAGGTTGTAAAGTCTCTGCACTCACCTTGCTTGGAGTCTTAGGTGAGGAAGGTGCTTTGCTTGCAGGAGGGTCTCTGGCTGGCAGGGTGTGGCTGGGGCTGGTACCTGCAGGGGGTCTGGGAGGAGGCCGGCTTGGGCTGGTCTTTAAGCTGCCACAGGATGAGCTCCTGCTGCTCTGCGGGGAGGTTCCCGGGACCTTGCTGCTGGCAGGAGGGTCTGCACTGGGCAAGCAGAGAGTGTGCACCGTGGGCTCGGAGGAACTCTTGGTGACCGTCTCTGCAGGGGCAATCTCATCCTGGTCTCCCGAGGTCTTGGCAGAGCTCTCCGATGAAATGCTCTCAATACTACGGGCCGGAGATGGGGTGGAGGAAGGAGGCTCCGAGTGAGAGTGCCTAGGGGATGGGAGGAGGTCAGTCTGCCGGGCTGTAGAACAAAATAAGATTACAAAACCATTTAAGTCTTCCAGGAAAAATGAGGTTCTTATCTGCAAATTGTCTTTCCTCAGAGTCCTACCAGACCAGTCCAGATGCATAGGTTTTGCTCCCCTACAAGCAGATGGAGCCAGAGAACAACTGTTTTAATGTCATTACCTCTTATAGGGGAGTCTGCCACCTGCAGCTCCTCAGTATTTCTATGTCAAAATACACAACACTTAAAAATATGAACTCCCCCCCCCCCCCCCCCAATGAGCAGGCTATTACCAAAACTGACCCTGAGTCCGAATCCCAAAACATGCCTGAACTATGCAAGGATTTAAACTTCTTTAACCAATTCAATTCTATAAGGAAATAAATATACCCACTCAGTAAGGCAGGCTACAGGCTGAAGAAAATCAGGAGGAATCCTGGACTGATCTCAGAGGTCTCAAGGAAAGAAAATTAGCAGGTAAGAACCACATTTTTCCTTCTTTATCGTCCCACCAGACCAGTCCAGATGCATGGGATGCACTCAAGCCACCTTTACACTGGCATTTTTCAGTTTTTAATTTTATTTTACAAGAACTGCAGAGAAATAATGAATTGTGACTTTGACAATTCACTTTAAGAGCAAACTGATTTGCAATAAACAATACTGTCTGGAACAATCTGTGCAAGTGTCATTTGTAATCCACACAGATTTGCTGACTTTTTAGGGGGTCCAATACTTTTGCAAGCCTCTGTATATTTCAAAGGAGACTTATATAAAGCTGACAAAACCTATTGAAATCTCAAGGAGGAAAAGATTTTTGGATTGGCAAGCAAAGATGTTTCACTCCCTTCAGAAAACACTAGACATCCAGGTGAGCTGATAAGGTCACTTCTTGCACTCTCCTACTCTGACAGGTAATGGCTGCCACTTGCGCCTTGAGGGAATTCAACACCAGACTCTTCAGTAACTCCTTCTGCAAAAAAAACAAAATCAAAAGGGCCTGATGTTTTAAAAGGGGAAACCCCCACCTTGTCACACTAATGCTCGAAAACTTTTCAGACTGTGATATAGGTTGAAGAAGTTAACTTCTTCCATACTTGAAGCAAAGTGGTTACCACCTCATCCGAATATCCTCTATTCTTCAGCCTTTGCCTTTCAATACCCAGGCCACGAGACAAAGAGAACCACGTCTTCCATCACAACTGGACCATGGTGCAACAGCCCATGACTGGGTTTGAACCTCAACTGGGCTTCCCTTCTGAACTTAATGAGCTCTGCACACCAGGGACATTTGGGCCAATCTGGAGCCACCAGAAACATCAGTCCTCGAAGTCTTTCTATCTTCTGAAAGATTGTTCCCATCATCAGCCACGAAGGAAACGCATAAAGCAGATCTCCCAACAGTCACATCTATGACCGAGCATCCAGACCCTCGGAAACCATTTCTTTCCTCTGACTGAAGAAACAACATACCTTGGCATTTTGCTTTGAAGCCATTAGATCCCCACCTATCCAAGATAATCGCAAAGACAGAGTCTGTCAACTCCCACTCTCCAGAATCTCTAGGATATGACGACTCAAAATCCACTCTAACATTGTTCACTCCTGCAGATGTAAGACGAAGAAAGCGCTTGGAGATGATGCTCTGCCCATTTGAACAGATGATTCATATCCCTCAGAGACAGCACAACTCCTTGCCTCTCCTTTTCTGTTCACATATGCCACTGCAACAGCATTGTCTGAAAACCTTTTTACCACACTCCCTTTTACTAACAGGAAAATTCCTATAGGGATCTCCTTATAGCTCGTTTCCAAACAATTGATAAACCATTGTGCCTCTGTAGCATTACAGCACACCTAAGCCAACCCTGACAATAGGTTCACCAACCACAGCCCAATCCAGAGCCTCCAAGTTCATTCCCTTGGACAAGTTTTGATCCAAAAGCCACCAATCCAGACTGCTCCCGACTACCTTCCATCTTGGAATTCTGGGACTGAGGATTCCAGTAGGACAGGAGAACATTCTGTAAAGGACAAATATGCTCTCCAGCCCACAGTACCAGATCTACGATTGCTGCCATCAACCTGAGAACCTAAAGATAATCCCAAGCTGTGAAAGCAGAAAATCTGAAACTGAAGCTTGTCCAGCCTTTTGAACATCAAAAACAGCTTTCCCTTCAGAGTACTGAAACCTACTCCAAGATACACCAAAACCTGGGTATGTTCTAGCCTGTTCTTGGCAAAACCAATTACCCAACCCATGTCCTGTAGAAGCTGAACTACTCTGGATATTAACACCCCCCCCCCCCCCCAAAAAGAGATGCATATACTTTATAAGATTCCTAATATTCATACTTGTACTTTACAACATACAAATGTACATAACACATCAAAAACAATTCAACATCACTATATTTATACAAACAAATCATAAAATCAATATACATAGAGGCTTTAGATACAAATATTCATCTTATAAGAAATAACATATGTGCATCATTACAATGTATTTTTTTCAAATACAACAGAATAAACACATGTAATGTTTAATACATGTTCTCAAGCATTATACATTTGTAACTACACACTACATACATATTATTATCCACTATCCCTCATCCAATCCTAGCTAATACTCTAACACTATATTAAAACTATGAGACTTCTGTAGGGCTGAAAGCTGCTGTTCATATATCCCATTTTCATGTATATCTACTCTTCACCTCAAGTCCAACCAGGGACCCTTGTTTCATCCGAAGGCTTCTACTAGGGGAATACTACTCACAATTACAAATGGCCTCTCAAACACGTCAAGAGGATATAAACCTACTAATGTGTCTCTCTGCTACTACTTACTTCGAATCCAGATGGAAAAATGTTCAACCTCATTGGAGCTCCATATGATATTTTTACATAGCAGCCCCACATATATACTCATAAATTTCTCAACTATCCATTTCACAATAGCAGTTCCTAAAACAAATATCACAACCACACTTAATTCTGCAGCTCCCGAAACTTCAAATATTTCCTAAGTTCACCACCAAACTAATATACTTTGCAGCCACTGAGTCTTTCTTCACTATATTCACAGTGGCTCACATGACTGAATTTTCTATCAGCATCAACAGTATACAAATACAAACTAACCTTTTAATTCATATTCAAGCACCAATCAGCTAATCTACTCCACCAATGGAGAATGTATACCTTCAAAATGTTAGTACCTCTATAGTATCCACTTACATTTTGTGGCACGTGAAAATAATAATTCAGAAAAAAACAATTCCACGCAACGCAATTACAAAAAAGCAAACCACTCTCTATCTCCATTTAATCCACATGGTTTTATAGCATTCCCCTTAAAAATAAACCGCTGTTCACGCTGAAGCAATTTACGCAAAATGATGCCAAATGGCACTCCTCTTCTGTCTTTGCCTGAATCAGATAGTCTTCAAGGTATGATTGGACTTCTTCCTTGCAAAGATCCGCCACTACCACCACCATAATCTTGGAAAATGTTCTTAAAGCAGTAGCTAGACCGAACTGAAAAGAACAAAACTGAAAATGACTTTTCAGGACTGCAGACCAGAGGAACCCCTGATCTACACAAATGGAAATATACAGATAGGGAAAAATTACTACTTACCTGATAATTTCCTTTTCTTTAGTATAGAAAAGTGGATCCAAAACCAGTGGGTTATGCACCTCCACCAGCAGATGGAGACGGAGCAAAGCCGACATCACAGTATACATACTCCTGCAGTGACATCAGCCTGCCAGTATTCTCTGAAAAAGCCAACTGTGGACAAACAAGCAAAAACTTGATTATTAACACACAGCCACTCCAGTACTCAGCCAACAGGAAACCACTGAGCTCAGACAAGGAGTGCAGTAACACTAGTCCAGGGGCTGCATTGACCCTTACCAGTACTCCCTGGAACACACAGCCACGCAGGAGGACCATAGCACAACCATTCGGCAGCCAAGGGCAGGAAGGTGGATCCACCTGTCTGTACTAAAGAAAAGGAAATTATCAGGTAAGTAGTAATTTTTCCTCTCTTAGCATTCAGACAGGTGGATCCAGAACCAATGGGATGTACTAAAGCTACTCCCGAACAGGGCAGGAGGCTGCCCGAGGTCCAGTCAAAACCATATGTGCAAAGGCTACATTCCTCCAGGGCCTACACATCCAGGTGATAAAGCCTGGAATAGGAGTGTAAAGAGAACCACATCGTAGCTCGGCAAATGTCGATTGGAGACAACAGTCTAACCTCCGCCCATTACACTGCTTGAGTCCGAACCTGACTAGACAACAGCTGCTCAGCATCCACATACGCGGCAGTGACTACCTCGTTAATCCGGCGGGCTAATGTAGCCCCCGAAGCCGGCTCACCCTGCTTACTTCCACCATGGAGAACAAACAGGCGATCCTTTTTCCTAAGAGGTTTAGAAACCTAAATACCTCGAGATATGCCACTTGACATCCAAGGGCTGTAACAGGCAATATTCCTCCACCTCTCTTTCCCTGTCCAGAGACTGCAGGGAAATGGGACTGATTCAAGTGAAAATCCAAGACCACTTTTGGCAAAAAGAAAAGGAACAGTACACAGTGGTATTGCCCCTGGAGTCACTCGTAGAAACGGCTCCCAGCAAGACAAGGCCTGCAGTTAAGATACTCAATCTACAGAAGAAATTGCCACAAGAAACACAGCTTTCAAGGTCAGTAACTTCAAGGAAAGGTTACACATTAGTCGAAAAGTAGGGCCCGCTAAAAAATCCAAAACTAGATTAAGACTCCACAAGGGCACAGGTAACTGTAAGGGAAGATGAAGATGCTTCACTCCTTTCAAGAAATGGGTCACGACTGGAAGAGCCGACAAAGGTCCACCATTCACCTGACCTCGGAAGCAGGCAAGAGCTGCCACCTGTATCTTTAAGGAATTAAAGGCCAACCCTTTACTCAATCCATCCTGCAAAAATTCCCAAATGAGAAGGATCTTATCCAAACGAGAAAGAACCCCTCAATCTTCACACCAAGCCTTAAACACTTGCCAAACCCGCACATAAGCTAAGGAAGTAAAGAACTTTCTCACACGTAGCAAGGTAGCAATCACTGCAGTAGAATACCCACACTTCAGCAGCCGAGCCCTCTCAAGGGTCATACTGTAAGACAAAATCAAGTCGGATCTTTGTGAAGAACAGGCCCCTGCCATAGCAAATCCTTGTGTGCTGGAAACTGGAGGGGAGAGTCCACCAGGAACCTTCGCAAATCTGGCCAATCTGGTGCCACCAGAAGCACCATCCCCCTGTGACTCTCAATCTTCTGAATCATTCTGCCCAACATGGGCCACAGGGGTACATACAGCAGCTTGCCCTCCGGCCACTCCAGCATGAGGGCATCAATGCCCAAGGAATCTGGATCTCTCCTGCGACTAAAGAAGCGAGGAACCTTCGCATTGCGAGAAGTCGCCAGCAGGTCCAGAAAAGGAAGGCCCCAGCGATACGCTATTTGCTGAAACCCCTCTTGTGACAATTCCCATTCTCCTGGATCCAGACTCTGTCTGCTGAGAAAGTCAGCTCTTACAATGTCTTTGACTGCAATGTGTGAGGCCGAGATCTCCTAAAGATGCACTTTCGCCCATTCCATAAGTTGGGCTATTTCCTGTGACACTTGCTGCCTCTTGGTTCCTCCCTGCCAACTGATGTAAGCCACTGTCATTACATTGTCAGATATTATCTGGATCACTCAACCCTGCAATCAGTTGTCGAACCGCAAGCATGCCAACCGGAGTACACAGGCTTCCAGCTGATTGATGTTCCAGCTCCTTACAGTGAGCTCCCCAACCTGGAGGCTCGAATCTGTCATGAGTACTAGCCAGTTCGGTGATCTTAGGAAAACCCCTATTCTTAGATGATCCGCTTTTAACTACCACTGCAGCTGAGTGCAGACCTCCATTGGTAGGTGAAGCCAAATCGAATATCCTGAAACTGTGGGCTCAAACGAGAGAGCAGAGTACGCCGAAGAGGACACATACTCGCCTTCGCCCACGGCATCACCTCCAGGGTCGCCGCCATCAATCTGAATACCTGTAGGTAGGAACACACTGTTGGGTGTACCGTGTTTGTCAATAGACACACCTGCGCCATCAGCTTCTGAATACGGCCCTCCAGCAGGAACATCCTGCCCTGTTTCGTGTTGAACCAAACACAGAGATACTCTAGCGACTGTGATGGCTGAAGATTGCTCTTGGTCAGTTTCACCACCCAACTTAGCTCCTGCAATAAGATCACCTTGTGCGAAACCCAGAGGCTCTCTTCTTGACTCTTGGCCTGAATCAGCCAGTTGTCCAAATATGAGTGTACCAGGATCCCATCCTCTCTCAATTCTGTCGCCGCCATCACCACCATAACCTTGGAGAAAGTTCTGGGCATCGTGGCCAAACCAAAAGATGGCTCTTAAAACTGATAATGATGCCCCAAAACCATGAACTGCAGAAATCGTTGATGCTCCAGCCAGATGTGAATATGCAGGTATACCTCAGGCAAATCCAGGGACGTCAGAAATTTCCCTGAGTGTACTGCCATTATCATTTAGCGCAAGGTTTCCATGCGAAAATGAGACTCATGCAAATGACAGTTGAACACTTTGAGATCCAGGATGGGATGAAAAAAGCCCTCCTTCTTGGGCTCAACAAAATAAATGGAATATCAGCTCATATTTTCTTGAGACGTGAGCACTGGAACCACAACCTGAGGAGTTTTGACAACGTACACACCACTGCCTGATTCTTCTGAGGAGAGCTGCAGGGAGACACCATGAGCACATCCCCAGGAACACTGTGAAACTCCAGCGCATAGGCATCCCGTATCACATCCAGAACCCATTCATCTGATGTGATTTCGACCCACTTCCGATAAAAGAGAGAGAGACGACCCCCTAGCTCCTGTTCCTGGGGGTAGGTCAGCATACCTACATTGGGAGGCTCGGTGGGCTCCACTACCTGAGCCTGAGCCCTGTCTGGACAGCTTGGGATGAAAGGACTGAGACCTATCCAAAGGTCGAGCCCTCTGAAAGGCCACTCCTCTGTAGGGTCGAAAACATTTGGATCCCCTAGTACGACCTCTCATGCTGAAGAAGCGAAGCATCTGTTTCTTATCCTCTGGCAACAGAGGAACCTGGGATTCACCCCACTTATTGACCATTACCTCCAGTCGCTCCCAAACAAGAGTGAACCTTTAAAGGGCAACTTCGTAAGGTTAGCCTTGGAGGTTGCATCGGCCTATCAAGTTCTCAACCATTACTGATGCCTGTCCGCTATTACCAAAGCCACCCCTCTGGTCGAAGTGCGGACTAAATCGCAGGCCACATCTGACAAAAAGGCAGCTGCTGGTTCCATCACTGCCCTGGGATTCACATCAGATTTATCGACTTTCTGAGAGAGAAGTAACCAAGAGTGAGCCACCAGGGAACAAGAAACTATATGAAAAATCATTGTCATTGCTTCAAAGGCCTGCTTAAGGATAGCCTCAATTCTCCTATCCTGCGCATCCTTCAAGCTGCTCCACCTTCTATGGGAATAGTAGTCTGCTTGGTAACAGCACACACAAGTGCATCCACTTTCAGAAAGTGCAACTGCTCTCTCGCAGCTGGATCCAGGTGGTACAGTCCTTCCAAGATTAGTCTCCCTTTGAAATTAGCTTCCGGGGGCACCCCATTCAACATCAATCAATACTTGAATGGCCTCCATAATAGGGAAAAAACATGAGGCTTTACACAAAGAAATCAAAATACAATCTTTCTTTGGCTCAAATATGGATTGGGCCCCAGTTACTCCCAGCATCATCAATGTCTGGGAATTCAGGGCGGTTAACTCATCTCTATGAAAGAACCACAACATAGTTCTATACAGCTCCTATCCTGGAGAATTTTCACATCCTCCAGGGAGTAAGGATCATCTTCATCATCCGAGTCCCTATCGGAAAGACCAGCAGCAGATCTAAGCATGTGGGATTTCACTGCCTGCGACCCTGACCTGTTAAGATTGGCCGGGACTGAGGACTATGCCTGAAGAAAAGACTGCCGTCCTTGAAAAAATTCTATCCGAGAAAAGGCAGAGGGATCCATGCCAAAACCAGGGGGTATCTGTCCTGTGCTCACTGAACTACCTTCCCCTGCTGACAAACCAGATAGGGGAGCTCCAAAGTCAGGCGACCCTTCTGGCAGCTCTTTTCCCAGTCCCACATCAGGCTAGGAAGAACTAGGCTTAGTAAAATCAGACGAAGGCAATTCCCCCCGAGAGGGAATGCTAGGCTGAGATGCCCGGATATGACAAGCAGCACAGAGGGTAAGGCGCTTAGGTTTCTTTGCTATAGGCACCCTCAGTCTGTGAGTATGCTCTAACAGGCGTCTGAGAAGTGTGTCCCCAACTGTATTCGCACTGCAAAAAAACTAGGCACCAAAAACTTAGGTATCCAAAATTTAGACACTCAACATTGTGCGTCCAAATACTGAGCTTCCACGAGGCTGTTCAGATTTTATTTTATTTATTTATTTAAAGGTATTTATATACCGTTTTTTAAAATAAAATTTTATCAAAACGGTTTACAACATGTTAAAAATAAAATAAAAATAAAATATAACTAAAATAAACTTAAATACATAAATTTGACTAAATAGCTAGATGATAACTAGCTAAAAACAAATTATTAATTAAAATTAGAATAAAATAAAGGTAGCGTGCCTTGAGCAAGGAGGGCAGGGAGGGTAAAAGGGGAACGAGAAGGGACGAATTGTGCATGTAGATAAGCATGTAGATTGTGCATGTAGATAAGCACATGCATGTGAACACCCAGATAGATGTCCCTAATCAACTGGATGCCCGACCAGGCACACAACTGGATGCACTAGCATGAACCAACAGAACTGAAAATGCGCAGAAAAAAATGCATAAAATGCCGACATGGCCTACCACATGGCGAACAAGAAAAGCCTGAGTGCAGGGCCTAGCCAAAAGGCTGCTCATCTCGCCAGGTTGCCCATGTTCCCCCTAAGCTCCCCTGGAGGTGGAAACGAACATCGGATCAGCATACCGAGCACGGGGACCTGAGGAAGGCGGAATCCTTACAAAACTTCCCTCCTTCTCTGATTTTTAATTTTTTTTTTCTCCTTACTTGCGCTCAGCCCATCCCGGCTGAGTACAGAGTCGGTCTCTGGCTGCAGGGGAAGAGGGTATATACTTTCACCGCCATGCTTGGCTTCCTCCACCCACTGCCTTTCAGCTGTTTTATGTTTTGTTTTATTTTTTTTTTTATTTACAGTTAAGTCCACACTGGCTGAAAATCAGCTACCAGACCAAGGCGCTCATCTAAGGAAGGGATCCAAAGATATCAACAAGAATTCTCAACTGAGGGAGGGACCTTAAGGTATCACCACAGTAGAGCGGAGCGAATACATTTCCTTTTTTTTTCTCCTTTTAAAACTTTAAGCAATCCCCAGCAGGGAGATGCACGACCATCACCTGCTGGAGACGGAGAATACTGGCAGGCTGTTGTCAGTGCAGGGCTATATATATACCATGAAAGCAAAGAGGAAGGCGATCTATGATAGCCATCAGGATAACAAAAACAAAATAGATGCCTCAGTCTTATTCCAATATTTATTAAAAGAGAGATGTGTTCAGAGGATGCCCGACTCAGGCCAAGTTTCGCAGCTTGTTAGCCGCTGCCTCAGGGGCTTGAACACTTCAGATCCAAAATTAGTCTCATCAAAGGTACAGCAAATGTAAGACCAACATTCTGGGTAGTGTACCACACTCAATCTAGCATTCAATCAAAGAAGGGCATAACACACTGGTTCTGGATCCACCTGTCTGAACACTAAGAAAGCTTCTGACAGATCTAGCGATCATAGAAATTCTCCCTTTCTAAAAGCTATAATCACCAAACATAGTTTTTCCATCTAGACTTGAGGTATTCAAAGCTTTGGTCACCTGCTTCAAATCCAGAGTAGGTTTAAATATAGCCTCCTTCTTGTCAACCACAAAGGAAATGATTACCTTCCTTGTCCCCACTCCTACTTTGGAACTGGGACCAAAGGTGCCAACTGAAGGACGTGGTCTGAAGTGACCTTTACCACCTTCGTCTTTCACTGGCAAATGACAAGGAGAAACCATGAAAAGCATCCAGTATCATCCGTGAAAACTTAGTGTAGCCAACTCTTACAACTGATGGTCTGATACGATTCGAATCCACTCCCCATAAAACTGGGATAAAAAATGCCCAATCCTTCTACCTGTCCAAAAAGACTGGGACTTGCCTCTGACATAGCCCTTCTGAGAGGATGTACCTTTTTCTAGCCAGTAATGTCTTACCTCTCTAAATATGAGCCTGCTGGGAAGTCCCCTTCGGGGACACTTTGGCTTATCTTCTGGCAATTTAAGTGACTTATTTTCCCCAGGAATCTTTACCAGCTTTTCTAAATCCTCCACAAAGAGAAGTTTTCTCTGGAAGGACAGCTTACTTAACTTCACCTTGGAAGAGACATCAAGACAACAATTGTGTAGCCACAGGAAACACTTTGTTGACACAGAAGCCACTATTCCTCTGTCCAAAGTTCAAATCAAATCGTAAAGAGCATCCACTCTAGTTTTAGTTTAGTTTATTAAAATTCCTTGGTCATTTAATGAGCATGCTCTAAGCGATTAACAAAACATACATAATAAATATAAAACAAAAACAAAATTAACAAACAGTAAAACAACACAGGTCATACTATCAACATAGTCCAGATCTTAAAGGTTAAAGTTAGCTGAATGCCTGCTTGATCAGGAAGACCTTTAACACTGCTTTAAATTTGTTTTTGTACATTCCACTCTAAAGACCAGACAAGCCTCCAATCTTTCCACCTCCCATGTAATTATCCCTTTATCCTTACTGCCCACTGGGATATGAAACTATTTCAAATCTCTGCCCTCAGTGCCATGGCTGGAACCTCAAAGGCCTTCTAAAAAAAAAAAAAAAAAAAGACTTATCTTCCTATCCTGAGCATCCCTGAGAGCGATACTCCCCTCAACAGGGATCACAGTAACTGCTGAGTCGAAGGCACACATCTTAGGGAACCTCAGCTGTTCCACTGCCTTCCCAGGGAGGGAGTACAGTTCGACCAGAGCTCTACCTACTTCCGGACCAGCTTCCAGAGTCTCCCGCTCAACAGAAACTAATGCTTTTAACTACAGTATGAAAAGGAAAAGCCTAAGCTGGTCCTCCGAGAGACTTTCCAAAATAGGGTCATCCCCCCCATCTTTGGCAGGCTTTAAGCATTCCTCAGCTCTGCCAAGCTCTGCCAGGGCCTGAGTACTGAGTACTAACCACATGTGGCTCACTGCCCCTTCCTTTTCCAGAGGATCCAGCTCACTAATCTCCTCAGCAGGAAGCTCCCTCAGAGACCCGGCCAACTCCATCTCGGGTTCGGATTCCCACTTGGCCCTCTTCAGCTGAGACGGCTCATTAAGGAAGCCACAAGGCTGGGACCAGACCTAAGAGAAGTGGACCCCTGCTTAATTATAAATGCTTGGTGCATAAGAACCACAAATTCGAGAGAAAAAAGGGGACCGATGAATCCTGAGCCAACTCCCCAGAAAGGGGAAAACATTTTTTCCCCAGAGTTGCTAAACAGCATCAAAGCTAAGTATTGTTTAATCAAAAGATATTAAATACTGGACTTATATAAGAATGATGGCTTAAAAATGGCTTTTTAAGAAATATGCTAGTTGCTTCCCAAGAATTTACATCTAATGCTTTTTTTTTTTTTAATTTGAAATGATTAAAAGCTATGGTAAAAAAAAAATAATTGTTAGGGTTCACATTTGGATAAAAACTAAAAAAGAGGTAGTTTTTCTGACTAGTGGGTTTGCCCATTGCTGGATCCGTGAGGTTTCACAAATCCGGCATCTGAAGTCTTTTCCTCCAAAACACGACGTTTTTTCATGCGATGTATCTTTAAAGATTTTGGGTACAATTTTCTCTTTGTTGTTAATTCTTTCTTGTACACCTTGCCTATTTATATTTTTTGAGACCTCCTCAAAGAAAACATGTTTATTTTAATTATTTAAAATCTTTTCTATACTGTCGTTAAGTTATATACCATCACAACGGTTTACATACATGTGTCCTCAAATCATCCTTCCCACCACCACCCCTAGTGACGCTCCTAAATAGTCTCTAAAACGTGCCACATCTTTGATGAGGGGACATGTCAACTACAGAAGTTGGCAGAAACAGACCAGGCAAAAAGAGCAGTGTCAGAACTAGGAAAGGCAACAAGAGGGGAGGAGGAGGAGGAGGACAGACACTGGGAACGAGTGCAAAGGAGGGCAAGCAGCATGGACCGCAGGGGGCAGGGTAAGGCAGGGGACAGAAAAAGAAGCAGCACCTAGGGACCAGGGTAGAGGAGCAGCAGGCATCAGGAAAAGGACTGAACAAAGCTGGGACACGGTCAAGAAGGTGGCATGGTGGAGACTAAGCTGCATCAGGAACAAGGGGAGTGGGTGAGGAACAAAAAATACCAGCACAGAGACAGGGAAGGGAAGTGAAGGAGAAAGTCAAACCAAGAGGAGCAATGCATCGGGACTGGATGTAGGCAGGGTGGAAGAAGAGCATAGGGTGGGTTGTGGAGAGACATTCAACAGCATGGTGTTGGGATAGGAAAGGGGAGGGGGAAGGATGGCAGGATGAGTGCTGGGAGTGGAACACAGAAGCAGTGTCAGTACAGGGGGAAGGAAAGTGGAGTGCTGGGATGGAGGGAATAAGTTTTGGCAACATGGGAGACAGAATGAGTGCTGGGACTGCAAGGTCAGGAGGCACAGAGGATAAATGCACAAACCCCTGCTCAACTCTCCTCCCAGCTGTAAACTGTAAGGTCACACGGTGCCATGCTTCCATGCGTGCTCAGTGCTTAGTGACAGACAGATATCTGTTATTAGGGTTAATGTCTATACCTTTAAAAATCCCCTCTGCCTGGAGGCATGCGACTCACAAGGGAGCACTTTCTTGGCTCACAGGTTTGGTAGAAAGGTGGACGATAACCCACAGATGCCTCTCCCTCTGCTGCACCACGCCCTCCCTACCTGATCCTGCTCAGGCACGGGAGTGTGCTTGTGTACTCTTGTGGAGGGGGATGAATCAACGCCTTCCAGATCCTCACTAACAATTTTCTGCCCAGTAAATGCTGCCACTACTCTGAAACCCTGGCCAAATCAGTCCAAGGAACAGAAGCCAATGTGAAGTCCAGTTTAGCACAGCACTGTGGCTACAAGACAGAAATGGCCTGGAAAGCTTTGCTTTTCAGTGTGATTTCATTTCCCTTCAAGTCTGATGAGGGCATGGATTCCTGAGCACAGACAGCAGGGCTAGCCCCCATCTGAGAGGCTTGTGGAGCCTGATCTATGGGCTGTTGGGTTAGCGTGCACCTCGGGCCATGTACATACACACCCAGCGTCAGTCGGAGCAGATACCATTTCCCATCGCCCGGGAAGTGAAGCATAAACTCACCTAGCGCTGATGCGCCGGGGGCTCTGGGAGCTAGTCGCTTCTTGGACTTGGGGCTGCTCGTAGGTGTGATGCCGTACCAGGGGTGAACGGGCTTCCCAGAGTTCTTGCCCCCCTCCTTCGCCATCTCTTCATCCTCTTCATCGTCCTCGAAAGGGTTGTAAGGTTTGGGCTCTGGTGCGGGCTCCCCCTCCGTGGGTCTGTCCTCTGGCTCCTTTGCTGGGAGGGTGGGGTTCCCATCTTGTCCTTGCTCTTCAGCAGCCTTCAAAGCTGCCTGTCCACCGCTGCGTGGAGGAAGGGGAGCCATCTTCTTCTTGGAGTCTGACGGGACTAGTGCCATCCAGGGAGGATCCTTGTGTCTTTTCTCATCCTCCGCTCTTAGTGGCAAATAAGTACAAACAATACACAAGAACAATGAAGAAAAGAGTGAGACAGTGTTGGACACAAAAAGAGGTGAGACACTAAGGTAAGAGTCAGAAAGAAGGAGAGGGGATAACAGCAGAGAGGGAGCGAGAGAAAAGAACAAGTCAGAGGAAGAGGAGGACATAAAAGATAACAGAATAAAAGTCAAAGGGAAACAAAGAATGGAAAAACAGAAGGTGAAAGAAAACAGATGGAGAGGAAAGGGATCCTGTACCTTTCTGAGGACCTGGGCCTCCCTCTTGGTTTTGGGACAGGGGGACTCGTACCTACACCAGATAAATAATGAAAAAAAAAAGAAGACAAATACCTCTGACACAATTAACAAAACAAGTGAAAGAAATGATGTTCTAATCTAGAAAAATGGAACCAACTACAACCATGGGAGGGACGTGTACCAGCAGAACAGCCTTTGTCAGGCCCCTCTGGGGCTGCCACCGAAGGTGTCCCACAGGAGGGAGGCATG
Source organism: Rhinatrema bivittatum (assembly GCF_901001135.1). Taxonomy (NCBI): domain Eukaryota; kingdom Metazoa; phylum Chordata; class Amphibia; order Gymnophiona; family Rhinatrematidae; genus Rhinatrema; species Rhinatrema bivittatum. The sequence goes on along the minus strand of NC_042616.1, from coordinate 413,693,610 downwards.
GGACAGTTCAATAGCTTATCCAAATTATTCTGCAAAACATTAGCTAACCAGCGGCATTTCACAGTGTCTGCACCCTCATAAACTCAGTTCCTCCCCCCTTTGTTGCATATACACAGAGAGCAAGTTTCAAAGGGATCCCCACAGATAAAGAGCATTTTACTTGCATAAGTTGCTTTTCTGAAAATTGTCCTCTTTGTATGCAGGTGAAAGGATGCACACAGTTCCACCACCCACACACTGCACTGTAGTGGAGGTATTCCCAGGGTAGGATTAGGTAAGAGGAGTAAACCACTGGTATAGTTTTCAATTTTCCAAACTGTGCAGGTGGTTTTGGCCAGAAAACGTGTCTGCAGAAAAAAGCAGGTGCAAATCTCTGCAGGTCCTTTCCCTGGGGTGATTTTCATTGTAAAGTTATGCACGGATTTTTCCTTTGAAAGTTAGTGCTAAGACCATGGGTGAATGTAGCCAGAGACTTTTGCAGTAAGGCGGGCAAGTTTGAAAATTGCTCCCATAAAAAAACCCTTCCTCCATATTCTCTCTTTTCCCACATGGTCTAAGCTCCCTCAGGCTATAGTTTTCCACACATATGATGTGAAGTAGGGATTAAGCAAAGTGAAGAACCAAGGAATCCACCACCCCAAACAGCTTGTTCCTGATAGGTATGCTACCAACATACAGTGACCCTCTCTAATCCGTGCAAACCCTTAGTTTCTCCTCTGAAGAAATAGGCTCATAATGACCAAATTATCGTCTCTTCTGATCAATTATGTTATTTCTGGGGATGCGAACCTCAGACCTCGACTTAGTTTTTGGGTACTTGCCAGGTTCTTATGGCCTGGATTGGCCACTGTTGGAAACAGGATGCTGGGCTTGATGGACCCTTGGTCTGACCCAGTATGGCATGTTCTTATGTTCTTACCTACAATCTGGTGGCCATGGCTTCAAGGACTGAACCCCATAAAGTGCTAATACCACCTATCTACTCACTCCCACAGCCCACAGTCTTTTTACCATTTGTTAACTGGACCATTCCATGAGGACTCTGCTCGACGGCGGCATGGAGAGGGAGTCTTGGTCGTGGGACAGGTGTTGTGCTGGAGGGCTGTATAGCCTCCACAGTCCTCCTGGGAGCAGGGACAGGACGGGTGTCCTTGGTTGCCCCCACAGGCAGGCTGTTACCGTGGGAGAGAGGTTCTGCCTGCTCCTGAAGAACAGCTGGTTTGTTGGGCAGCAGAGGTTTCTGTGAGGTTTGGGGTGGAGGCCTGTGCTGGGAGCTGGGTATTCTTATCTGATTGTCCAGCTGCTGCATGGATGACACTGAGATCTCTGAGGAAGAGATGGCAGCTTGGGAATTATCCACTTTTTCTGGCTCTTTGGTGCTTTCCTCTTTGGCAGGAGGTGGGTGAGACCTCCATATAGATACAGTGAGTTCTGGTATCTCACCCCCAGCTCCCAGATCCTTCTCTGCAAGGCGTTGATCCAAGCCCTCATTCTGTGCCTCTGTAACATCTGCATCCTCTTCTGTCCTTGCAGCGACCACCTTCTCTTGCTCTCCAGGACTTGCAGCCATTCTCTCTGTTGGTTCATTCTCCATCTGGTGGCCTGGCATGCTGCGCCTCTGACTTGCAGGCACTTTTACGGATAGCCTGGCTCGATGGTGGGTACACACAAAGGTTCCATCTTCTGGGCCCGGCTTGTATGATCCTGGAAGCAGTGTGCTGAAGCACTCTTTACACCTGAGGGTAGGAAAAGAAAATTATTCCTTACCTGCTAATTTTCATTCCTGTAGTACCATGGATCAGTCCAGACTGTAGGTTATGTCCCCCTTCCAGCAGATGGAGTCAGAGCAAAAACTGAGAGGGTGGACCCTCATAACTGGTGCGTCCTCTGTAAACCTTCAGTATTAAGAATATCCAACCAATAAGGAAAAACACCTTGGATGGATCAATACAAAATTGAATATCAACTGTAAACAAGTCTAAGCAAAAAACTTGCAACCTGAACTCTTAATCAATCCCATAATTACACAGTCGAGTTGAAAGATTATCCCAAAGAACCCCCAACCATCCGTAGGCTGGGCGTCTGGACTGATCCATGGTACTACAGGAACGAAAATTAGCAGGTAAGGAATAATTTTCTTTTCCCTGTACGTACCAGGATCAATCCAGACCATGGGATGTACCAAAGCTTCCCTAAGGAGGGTGGGCCACTGATAGCCCAGCTCGAATGACCTGAGCCCCAAAGGAGCCCATGATCGGTGATTGAAGATTCAAGCGATAGTGACGCGCGAATGTGTGTAATGACTTCCAGGTAGCCACTCTGCAAATCTCCTGCGGAGAGGCCGCTCGGCTTTCTGCCCAGGAGGCTGCTTGAGCTCGGAGAGAATGAGCCTCTATACCGTCTGGCGGTGGACACCCAGCGCCAACGTATGCCATAGAAATTGCTTCCTTTAGCCAGCGGACAATGGTGGTTTTAGAAGCCTGGTTTCCCTTCTGGGGACCACTCCAGAGGACAAAAGGTGATCCGATAAATGGAAGCATTGGTAGCCTCCAGACATCAAAGGAGGACGCACTTGACATAGAGGTGTCTAAGCTCTCTGGAATCCTAGTCCTGGAAGGCGGCAGCTCCACCAACTGATTCAAATGAAAGAACGAGACCACCTTTGGTAGAAAAGATGGTACGGTACACAAGGATACCCTGCTCTGAAATTCTGCAAGCAGAACAGATAGACACCAGGAATACTGTCCTGAGAGTGAGGTCTTTGAGGGTAGTTCTCTTCAGAGGTTCAAACGGTGGACCGCCTAGAATTCGAAGGACCAAATTCAAGCTCCACGAAGGACCTAAATTGCGTATCGATGGCTTCACATGCTTTACTCCCTTTAAGGACCGGACTATGTCAGGGTGCGATGAAAGAGAAGTTCCGTCCTGAGGATGGAGGGCACCAAGGGCTGCCACCTGTGCTCTGAGAGAATTGTAGGTTAATCCCATCTCCAGACCTCGCTGCAAGAAAGATAAGATCTGGGGTATTGTCGCATGACGTGGAGACTGGCACCAAGACTCAAAAACTTTCCAGACCCGGACATAGGACATGGAGGCGGAAGACTTCCTAGCCTTGAGAAGAGTGGAGATATCAGCGTCTGGGTACCCTCCTCTTCTCAGCCGGCACCACTCAAAAGCCAGGCCGCTAGACAGAAGCAATCTCCCTGGTCGAAAAATACTGGGCCCTGTCGGAGAAGGTTCGGCAGATGTCTCAGTCGAAGCGGGCCGTCCACAGCTAGGGTTGACAGAGTCTGCAAACCATGGCCGTTGAGGCCATTCCGGAGCTACCAGGATCATGGGCCCCTGGTGACTGTATTCTTCGGAGCACCTTTCCCACTAGGGGCCAAGGCGGAAAGACGTAGAGCAGGAGGTCCCGCGGCCACGGGAGGACTAAGGCATCGACGCCCTCTGCACCTTGTTCTTCTTCTGCGACTGAAGAAGCGCAGAGCCTTCACGTTCCTTTGAGTGGCCATCAGATCAAGATGGGGAGTCCCCCATCGCGTGAAGAGGAGTGACACTGCTTCCTGGAACAGCTCTCTCTCCCTAGGATCTAAACGTTAGCGACTTAAGAAGTCCGCTTGAACATTGTGTACGCCTGCAATGTGAGACGCCGCCAGATGGGACAAATGGAGTTCCGCCCACGGCATTAGCTTGTTCATCTCCCGAGCAACATGGAGACTCCTTGTTCCTCCCTGACAGTTGATGTACGCCCCTGTCATTACGTTGTTGAAGAGAATTCGGACTGCTCGGCCTTGGACTAGAGGCAGAAAGCGCTTCAGCGCCAGACGAACCGCTCTTGTCTCCAGATGGGCCACGCTGACTGAACTGGCGTCCACTGCCCCTGCGTTGACTGGCGACTGCACACAGCCCCCCAGCCGGCGAGGCTGGTGTCTGTCGTAATGATCACCCACTGCGGAACCTCTTGGTCCACCACTCTTGGCAAGTGATCCAGGTTGAGCCATCAGGTCAGGCTGTCCTTGGCTAGAGATGAAAGCGGCAGAAGAGTCTGAGATTCCCGAAATACTGACTTCCAACGGGAGAGTAATGCTCTTTGCAAGAGACGCATTTGGGAAACGCTCAAGACACTACATCTATAGTGGAGGCCATGGAGCCCAGCACCTGGAGATAGTCCCAACCAGTGGGAAGTCGGAGGTTCCAAAAGCACTGAATCTGAGAGAGGAGAGAATGGGCCTGAACCAAACATCACTTTGGTGCCGAAATGAGCTCCCAAAACGTTGAGTGACTGCACCTGAGTGAGGCTGCTCTTGGCAAGATTGACGATGCAGCCTAACGACTGGAGGAGAAGTAATACTCTTTCCACTGAGTGCTGGCACAAATCCGTGGACTTCGCCCGGATGAGCCAGTCGTCCAAATAGGGATGGACCAGAATCCCTTCCCTCCGTAGGGCCACCGCCACCACCACCATAACTTTGGTGAAGGTACGAGGAACGGTCGCCAGGCCAAATGGCAAGGCCTGGAACTGGAAATGCTGCCCTAAAATCTTGACAAACCTGTCCCTGAGAGGTCGAGCAAATTCTAAAGCATAACCGTGCCGTAGAATATCCAAGACCCACTGGTCTGAGGTGATTTTGATCCACTCCTTGTAGAAGAGGGAAAGATGTCCTCCTATTCTGGGAACTGAAGAGTGGGCCGGCAACATTTCATTCGGTAGATGTAGCAGAAGCTCCGAGCTGGTCTCCGGCCTCGAAAGGAATGAGACCTGGACTGCGACCTCAAGAAGAAGGAGTCCTGTGAGACACCGGTCTAGTCTGACGACAATGCCATTGGCCTCTGAACAGAGTCCGCATAGTGACGATTTTCCGGCAATTTATGCACTTTACTCTCTCCAAGCGATTTAATGATCTGGTCAAACTCGTCTGGAGCGGACCCATCAATGTCCCCATCTGCATTCCCAAGGAGAAGGTCCTGCGACCCAGAATCCGGCAGATTAGGAGCTAAAGACCCCGAGGAATTAACAGCTGTCCATCCTGACTGTCCCCTAGAGGGATCCAACACCCCTGATGGCCTGGGGATCTTTGCTGGTATAAGTCCCTCCTCCTGCCATTCAGCCTCCGCTTCTAAAAAAAAAAAAAGCTTTGTGCATTAAAATCACAAACTTAGAAGAAAAGGTCTGCTGTCTCTTTAAGGTCCCCCCAGGCGAGGGGCCGCATCAGAAGGAGAGGCAGGCTCTAGGTCAGCCAGTTGCACAGGGCTTAAATTAAGTGTAATAAAAGTACAACATCAGTAGGAAAATGAGAATTCCCTGCCCACATCTGGCAAAGAAACAGGTGCAGCAGGCTGGCTCTCCACATGTGGATACAAAATGGCAATCGAGGCATCAGGAGGGAGGGGGGGTGAGGAGTTGCCGCGGGAATGGAAAGTCCTTCTGTGCCCGGCTGCTGCGAGCGGGAGAGAGAGAACTTCTCTCCGCTCCTTCCCCTTGTACAAGGACCTCGGGTCCTTGTACAGGGTACTGATTAATAAAAAGTAAATACCTTTCCTCTTTTTCCTTTTCCCCTCCAGACAGCCTAAAGTGACAGTGGGATTTTACTTCTCTGACGAGACCCCTGAGGTATGAGGCTTCTCAGGGATGAGAAAGTGACAGAGGGATTTTACTTCTCTGATGAGAGACCTGAGGTATGAGGCTTCTCAGGGATGTGAAAGTGACAGAGGGATTTTACTTCTCTGATGAGAGACCTGAGGTATGAGACTTCTCAGGGATGTGAAAGTGACAGAGGGATTTTACTTCTCTGATGAGACCCCAGAGGTATGAGACTTCTCAGGGATGAGAAAGTGACAGAGGGATTTTACTTCTCTGATGAGACCCCTGAGGTATGAGACTTCTCAGGGGTCTCCACGGGGAAGGGACTGGACCACCCCTCTCCCAGCTCCTCACAGGAACAAGAAATTCAGTGCTGCTACCTGTCAGAAACGACCCGCTCTCCCGTTCAGTCAGAGGAATGGCGCGTCTCTGCAACTGTTAGGCTGCCCAGAGGAAGAAACGGCATCTCAGGACAGCAGGGGGTCGTGGGGGAGAGGTTGGACCACCAACATTCACCCCTAAGGCAGCTGAAATACTGGCTGTAAGAAATAAGTAAACACTTACCCCAAAAACAACAGAATAACATAAGACTGAAAGTACAAGACAGATCTGTCACTGAAAACAAAGTTCTGCCTGCAAGTCTCCAGAGAAGCTGAACACAGACTTTTTTTTTTTTTTTTAACTTTATAACTATGATCCATCCAAGGAAAGAATTGGAGGAAAACAAAGAATAAAGAAATTCTGTAAACTATCCTCTAAATGAACTGGGGAACCGAAGGTGCAACTGCCATCTGCTGGAGTCAGAGAAATACAGAATGTTTACAGAGGGCGCACTAGTTATGAGGGACTGCCCTCTCAGTTTTTGCTCCGACTCCATCTGCTGGAAGGGGGACATAACCCACGGTCTGGACTGATCCTGGTACGTACAGGAAACAAGAAGATAATTCACAATCACAAGACAGATGCACCTCTCCGACTTGCACAACACTTCAGACATGCACCAGACAAGCCATACTTCCTGGGCTAGTCCTATGGCTCAGCAGCACTGTTGTGTGGAAGACCCTAGTTTGATTTCTGCCCCTGATGTCTGCTCCCAGATAAAGGTAATGTTCACAGCCCCTCATTGGAGGGAATCTCAGTCACTACAAAATGGTGGTACCTGCTCACCGGCCTTAGGGTGCACAGACTTTTATGATCTGGGGAACTGATAAGCATGAGCAGCAATTACTACCCTTAATAGAAGACATGGGATTACTACCCTTAACTATTAAGCCTTGATGCCTTTGACACAACTGCAACATTGCTCTCCACTTTGACAGAGCAGAGGAAGTTGAGAGAAACTGGATTCAGACAACCAACATGGGCCCTTACTTTTATGGTCTGTGGTACTGATACACAGACATAAAGGAAAAAGCACAGAACTGCTTCAACAGCCAATTCCATAGGCAATGCACGACAAGCAGCAGTGTCTGAATTTTCAAGAAGGCTCACACCCAGTAAAAGAGAAACACAGGGGTAACCTACAGTGTGGTGGATACTACCATAAGAAGCTTGCTGGGCAGATTGCTGCATTTACTACGTTATGTACCAGGTTCTGAAGGGAACCATAGTCTGAGTCCCAGCCAAGGGCTTCCACTGCAATGGCTAGGTTAGGTGAGAGGGGAGTTCTAGAAACAGAGGGGAAAGCCCCAGGGAGTTGCAAATAAAGGCTCATGCTGAGTACTGTAGCCAAAGTAGACGCTGGTTTTTAGGTTTTCTATTGGTTTATGTATTATTGCTTGTTTTATTTGTTGTTTTAATTGATTTCTTTGTATTTGTTTTTTCTTTTAAATGTTTTATTTGATGTTATATTATGTATGTTTTTATTGTACATCGCCTAGTCCCATGTGTGTTAGGCAATTCATAAATTAATAAAATCTAAATCTGAGCTGGAAGCCCAAACTAGCAGGCAGAAAATGCAGAGTCAGAAATATTTATAAAAACCTCTTACCTGTAGCAAATAAAATTTTTCATATTATCATTATTACTAAAATTCTTTCAGATTCGTTCGTGCAGTTCCACGGAAGCTTTCTTGTTAGCTAGCGACAAACTACTTCACAATCATTCACTCCAATTGGTCCAAAATGACTGAGATCACAGACTTCTTCATACAGGCTGCATAAACCAATCAGATTGCAATCCAAGGCCTAGGGCCACCAAGCCACAAAGTTTTATCACGGGAGGGGTAGTATTATCTTGAGGGGGAGGGCAGGTCGGTGCCATTTTGAAGGTGCACCCCAACCCGGGATCCGCTACTTAATTTTAAAGGTTCGGAAGGATGCGGGAGGGGAAAGGGGAATGGGTGCCTTAAGGGGGGGACTGGGGCCTGGGACCTCTTTTTTGGAATTTAACCTTTTAGGGAGGGGGTGGGGAGGTCGGCAGCTCAGGACTCACTTGCATGTTGGACTTTGCTGGGGAAAGGGGGGCCTCTTATCACTCATTCTATTGGGGAAATCAGGGAAAATGGGGGACTTTGTATGACTTGTGCTACTGAGGGAAAGGGAGGCCAGGGCCGTTGCCGCACACCTACATTTTTTCTTTATCATCACTTTCGGAGAGTTGGGGCCGCCTTGAGTGGAGGCCCCCAGGTTGAGACAGAGGTCAGCCTTGACCCCCACTCAACTTCCCCATGTGGCTGCAGGAGATATTTTTCCATTTTGGAGGCCCAGTAAATGTAATGCGGGAGCCTCGGGACCCGCATTAGGGTCCCAGGGCTCTATTGTTACATTTACAGAAAATTGAAAAGGTGGTGTTTTATTGCAGCTGACCACTTTCTCGGTCGGCCATGACAAAATATTTGCATGAAATTGCCTATGAATGACCTTCTTTGCATGCATTTGCATTATTTTGCATGCAAATTACATGCAAAGGTCATTATAATAGGGGAGAATAGGAGAGAGGGGAGATACAAAATATCACGTATAATCACACGCTGTTTAACGCACATTAGAGCACTAACACTGAATATCCCTGATTAAAGTTATCCGTCTAATGGTAGTTAGATAACTTTAAATAACCAGATATTTTTTTGAATATGTTCGGTTAAGTATAAAATTTTTCGGCTGTAGTTAGCCAGATAACTGTACACATAACTGGGTATAGCTGGTTAAGTAGTGATCCAATGTAAAAAAAAAAAAAAAAAAGAAGATCATGAGCCCATAGATTCTAACCAGACCAACTCCTTCCTTCCACGCATGCTCCAAAGGCTCGGCCCTTCCCCAGGGTGTCTGCTGCCCCCTCCTCAAATCGGCCACATCTTGATTTTAAAATAATAATAGGGCCAAGGGTCAGTGCCTCATCCCCTCCACCCCCCTTTTTTTTTTTTTTTTTTAAATGTTTCTCTCTCCAGGGCTAACCCCCATTCCAACCCTATCCCTCTCATCCCCTGATCCTTAAATGATCTAGGCCCAGCGCTTCTGCCTCTGCATTGCTAGGCAGCCATCAATCTTTTATGTAGTTATTTTAGTTTGATTATAGCTGGTTATGTTAGACCTGCTTCAGAGCAGGTATAAAGTAACCCAGTTAACCCAATATTTGGCTAAGTTAGCCAGATATCTCAGCCCCTCCCCCACAACACCCCTTTTTCTCCCAGCTAAATTATAGCTGGATAACTACTTATCTGGCTACAATTTAGCCAGATAAGTGGCTGAATATGCCACATTTGCCATTTAGATGTGAGTTATCTTTCTAAATGGCTTTTGACTACGGACTGCAATAAAACTCCTCCTCTAGAGGCCGAATATTACTGCTTAGGTGTACAGGGAGGGTGAGTTGCTGGAATATGCAGTGGGAGAAGGTACAGAATGAGCATCAGCAGAACCTACCTGAAGCACTGTCGGTGGTAGAGTTTGCCTTCAACTAGGTAACGCTGAACCAAGTGGACATGCTTCTGGCAGGCCGCACAGGTACTGCTCAGCGAGGTACGTGGAGAAGACACTGCATCGTTCTAAAGAAAGGGAGAAAAAAAAAAAGAAAGATAGCTGGGTATAGAGAGGAACTGCCTCCCTCATTGGGAGGCACATACCCCTAGACCCTCTCTCCTGACACCTCCGGGACATGACATGGAGCTTCGAAAGCCAGCTGCACCTTGTGTCTCTTACCTGTGGCGTGAGCACTCTCTCTGTGCTGGGGACAGTCTTTTTGAGTGCCGGCTCCGATGGAGAGGAAGCAATGGCTGTGCGCTTCATGGAAGTGGAGTGAGGCTTGCCAGCTATCAGGAGACATACAGTGAGACATGTCAGTGAGACACAAGCACACTTCCCTAAAATGCTGCTGAGCAAAGCTTTAAAAGAGCAGATGACTAATCAGCCATGACGGAATGTGGTCAGGGGAAGCCAAATTTACTCTGACACTGCAGAATGAAGTTTCTACTTCACTGACTGCTGGCACAGGACCCTCTTGATCCTGGACATAATCATGCACATAACATACTTGGAAGAGGTCATGGGGAGAAGGGGGGGGCCACACAGTCAGCTTCTTAATATTGGGGGAGGGGCAAAAGTCAGGGACCAGACATCTGATAATCAGTTTTGTTTTTTTTGTAAATTACATTTTATTGCTTCAACATGAAATCAAAAGAACAATACAGCAGTTTATTTTGATTTAATAAAGCAAGTTGAGCATACACAAATTTTCAATACCATTTGTAAATCCTTCAGTTTCTCCCCCTTCTTATAACCCCCACCCACAGAATATACAATACAAATTGTATTACATAATTGACTGTAGTTAGACCAACTCAAGTACCCTCTGTAAGCTTTAAGCATAAGCCAACTAGATAGGAATGAATAAAATATATCTAAGTACAACCCCCAACCATCCCTCAAATATATCTGCATAGCTATGGTCGAGACTGTTGCCATCTCATAAATGGAGCCCATTGCTTTCCAAATTTCGAAAGATTGCCATTTTTATAGCGGTCAATTTATTCAAGAAAAGTATTCTCTCAAATCTCTGGGCGACAGCCCCCAACAAAGGAGGTTCTACAGCCAACAATAAGCTATTTCACATCTAGCTGCAATTAAAATTTGGTGTACTAAGGGCCAGAAAGAAGTTGCTTCCGTTTCAAGAGGTATGTTCAATAAAGCACTTTTGGGAGAAGCTGTTATTTGTAAACCAGAAATCTCAGTAACCAACACAAAGATTTCCCTCCAAAATATCTTTATAAAGGGGACATTTCCACCACAAATGATAAAACTTCTTTACAATCCCTCCAACATAATCCCCCAAAGTCAGGAAAGCTTTGTGAAGACGTTCTAGGGAGAAATACCACTTTGTAGCTATTTTCTGCTATCATCACTAATATAGAGCTTTTCTTGGTGTTGAAGAGTAAATCCTAGTCAGCCTCCTATAATTCAAATCCAAGGACTTGCTCCCACGCTCTCACCAAAGGTGGTTTGACATTCAGCTCTTTATTAAGATAACTATATAAACTTGATATCATTCTCTGCTTTCTATCTGCATTATCAGACAATTCAAATTGTGTTTTACCTAGAAGCAAATCTTTTCGTACCCAACTAGACTGCATAAAATGCCTAAGTTGCAAACAGTAAAATGTGTATGATATGTCTAAAGCCAGGTGAGCAGGCCCGGCCGCGTTGGTGCCGCGGCCGGGCCTGCTCACCTGGCTTGCCCGTCTACCAGCTCCTCACTTGCGGCCCGTCTACCAGCTCCTCCACTTGCGTCCCCGGGCGTCTCCAGGCCCATTGGGGCCTTCCCTCTCGCAGCGCTCCTCGTGCCGGGGCTCAGCGTCCTCCATAGTGTCGGCCCCGCCCCTTGTGCGCACACACAGAAGTCCCGGACATTTAAAGGGCCAAGCACGAGAAACCCATCCGCAGCGCACCCCGATGACATCACCTAAGTCCCGTATATAAGCAGGGCTCAGACTACTGCTCTTTGCCTTGAGAATCGGGTTGACACCGTTGGTGTGTTAGTTTGCCTCTGTTCCAAGTGTCTCCTGTTCCAGCATCTCCAGTCCCAGCGTCTCCTTGCTCCTGTGTCCTTCCCAGGTAGTACCTGTCCGGACTGACTTCTTGGTACTGATCTCTGCCTGCCTGACCATTCTACTGTCTGCCGCCTGGAACCAGCCCTTGCGCTTCACTCGGACACTCTCTTCTGGCCCCCAGTGACCTCTGGGACAACGTACTTGGATAACAACCGCGGCTTCCATGTGGTTAGACCTGCAGGCGCTGCCTGTAATTCGGAGGACCTCTCTGAACTGTTGCCTTTCTGAGGTGTCCGGAGCTTCCGGTTCAGGTCTAGCTTCTCCGCTCTGCATCAGCAGCGCACCCTTGCTCATGGTGGGCACACCTCTCCGATACCTCTCCAGGAGACCACTGGAGGCCCATCTAAGTCCAGGCAGTCCGGGTACCCTAGGGCTCAACCTGCGGAAACCTCGGACTGTTACTGGCGAAGCTCCAGCTACCCTCAGTCTCCTTGTTTGCTCCGCCTCCTGGTGGCAGGCACTCTCTGGGTCTGACAAGAGGGCTGTACCAATCCTGCACCAGGCCAAGGGTCCACCTCCAGCGCAACAATTTATCACTAAGTGCTTAAAAACATATATTATCATCTGTCCACAAATTGCCCAACCTGGAAATTCTCTTATCAAACCAACCCCATGAGAAATATAGAGGGGGGATAGAGTCTGTTTATGCATTCTTTCTAGGGCTGCCAAGTTACTCCAATGTTTTCTTCTCACTTCCATTTTTTCTTAAAGGAGGCCCTAGAAATTAACCGACCTCTAAACAACCGCTTTCGAGCATGCCCAAAAAAGTGAAGGAGTGATATCAGCATTGGAATTAAGCTCAATATACTCTTTAATAACATCTGACAGTTGTTGGCTGAAACGCTCATCAGTTAATAAAGTGTCATTAAGTCTCCAGTATCGGGATCCTTTGTCTATTTCTTTCAATTGTAAATCCAGCATAATAGGAGCATGGTCTGACCATGTGATCACACCAATCTCTACATTTACCACTAAACTGACCAAAACATTTTCCACAAAGAACTTACAGGCCGATACAGTACAGTGCACTCCGGTGGAGCGCACGGTTAACCCGCGTTTGACGCACGGCCAACCCCCCCGAAAATAATAGCGCCCACGCCCTATTAGTTATTCCCACGCAATTCAGTAAGTAAAATGAGCAGCCAAGCCGCACATTTTACTTTCAGAAATTAGCGCCTACCCAAAGGTAGGTGTTAATTTCTGCCGGCACCGGGAAAGTGTACAGAAAAGCAGTAAAAATTGCTTTTCTGTATACCCTCAGACTTAATATTATGGCGATATTAAGTTGGAGGTCCCAGAAGTAAAAAATAATTTAAAAAAAAGAAAATTTTAAATCAGCCCGCGGCTCGTGGGTTGAAAACCGGACGCTCAATTTTGCTGGCGTCCGGTTTCCGAACCTGTGGCTGTCAGGGGATTGAGAACCGACGCCGGCAAAATTGAGCGTCGGCTGTCAAACTCGCTGACAGCCGCCGCACCTTTCAAAAAAGAAGTGCTAGGGACGTGCTAGTGTCCCTAGCGCCTCTTTTTACCATAGGCCCTCATTTGAATACTGAATTGCGCGCACAGAAGAGTGGCCTGCACTCGCCCGCTCTCCCGCAACTTTTACTGTATCGGCCTGATATCGATTTGGGAATAAGAGTTGTGAGGATGAGAATAAAGTGTAATTCCGGGCAACAGGAAAATGTATTCTCCAGATATCCATAAGATCCCATTTTTTTCATCAATGAAGTAAGTTTGGTTCTTTGCTTAGTCCATACCAGCCCACCTATGGCCGAACTGGCCAATGCAGGGGAACAAGTCATGTTAAAATCCCCTGCCACTATTATATGTGCCATTAGCACCTCATCTAAAGTTGCAAGAAAATCAGTATTCCATTGTCGAATAAGCTGATTTGCCATTGTAACCTCCCCTCACTGAGATTGGATAGAGATATACAAAACTGAGATTAGACACCTGGGTCTTGTGTTACAACAGAATATACCCTCCAACCCTTCATAGTTACCCACTTCATAATTAATTGCGTGTTTTGAGATATCAAGTGAAAATAAAGGCACCTGGTGGAATTTGGTATCTGAAATTCCTTCATTAAATCCGTAAAGGACTTAAAGTTGTCCCCATAACCTATGGTCTCTCTTTTCCCATTTATCCACATCTAGGAAGAATGTGTGTTTAGATAGGTCTGGGTTCAGTGACAGAGGAGGTGTGTAAGACCATTGTACATCCAATGTTGTGTTCTCTGGATTGATGGACCTCCGATGCGGAGCGTAACTGATACAGTCTCGCAAGTCACGTTGCCCGGCAAGGGCTCCCCATGAATGGAAGACAACAGTAGTGGATCTTTTAATTTGCTGAGAGGGATCGTCAAGTATTCCACTAAACGTCTAGTAATGAAGTTACCTCCTGCCCCTGAGTCCACCAGGGCAGGAGTCCGAACTGTGACTGGTCCATAGGTCAGGGAGACTGGGAGAGAGAGCAGAGGAGAGGATGCGGTCAGACCCAAGAACCAACCTCCCACCGGGCTGAAGTCCATCCGTTTCCCGGACAAAAGGGGGCAAGTAGAAACATCATGGTCGGGCTGAGCACAGTACATGCACAGACTGCGTTTCTTCCGAAATCTTCTCTCCTTTGAGGTCAAGTGACCATGACCAAGTTGCATCGGTTCATCTATATCAACAGCAGGAATTGCAGGATCTAACCAAGGTGCAGGGGTACTGGCCTGTTTCAACCCAATTAACACCTTAGGCCGGGGTTCCTTCACCTTGTCTCAGAGCTGACAATCAGAGTAGCTAAGACTATCAATTTTTCCAGCGAGTCAGGTGTCTGGCGAGCAGCCAGCTCGTCTTTCAAGCGGGTATCCAGGCCTCTGCAGAAGAGAGTCTTGAGACATCTGGGGTCCCAGTGAAATTCCACTGCAAGAGTCTTGAATTCTATGGCAAATTCAGCCAATGATCTGTTGCCTTGCTTCAAGTCCACTAAAGCAAATCCGGCAACAGACATGAGAGCAGGGTCATCAAAAACAGATTTAAACAAGTCTATAAATCCTTCTACGTCCTGCAATATAGGGTCCTTGCGTTCCCACAAGGTAGATGCCCACGACAAGGCTTTCCCATCCAAGTACGACAGGATGTAGGTAGTCTTAGAGAGATCCGTGGGAAATAATAAAGGCTGTAAAGTGAAATGCATGCTGCACTGGTTCAAAAAGCCCCGAGTCTTCTGGAGTTCTCCGGCAAAGCGAATAGGAGCAGCCAATGGAACAGCAGTCTTTATAGTTACCTCCTGTAACTGACCTTCTTGTGCAGAAGCTGCGCCTTGTATCTTCTGTGTGTGAAGCTGATGGAATGCTGCAGTAAGTTTCTCCAACGTTTCTTGCTGCTCTGAGATGCGTTGAGCCAGGCCCGGTATAGCCTGCAAAGCGGAGAGGTGTGCCGGGTCCATAAGGTTACTGACATCTCGTATCTTAAGCTGGATTCCCAGGAGTACTGCTTCTCCAAATAAGTGGGATCCACTGGAGTTAGCAATCTGTTATGGATCTGATGCCAGATGGGCGGAGACATCAGATAGGAGTTTGCAATCTGTTAAGGATCTGCTAGGGAGTTAGCAATCTCTTATGCTTTGACTCCTGAGAGGGGAGGAGTTGGTAATCTTGCTATGTGCAAGCTCCTCTGGGGGGAGGAGCTAGCCCTCTGTTATGGTTAAACTCCTATGAATGGGAGGAGTTAGCAATCTTGTTGGAAAGCTCTGTGATAGAGCTAGGAGTAGCAATCTGTTGTATACTAGCTCCAGAAGGAGGTGGAGTTAGCAAGCTGTTATGAATCTGTTGCTGAAGACTCCTGGTCGGACAGGAGTAGCCATCTGTTACCAGCGGAATGCTTGGAGAGGACACTCCGCTGTAGAGGAATGTAGATAGGTGGATCCTTGGGCCGATGGCAGATGACTGCGCCCCCAGGAGGATATCCTGAGAGGGACCAGCGGCTAGGCTTGAGTATGGAGACAGACACAGAATTCTTTTATTAGACAGGTAGTAGAACCACCAGAGGTGGCAGTAGTGAGTTGCTACGCCCGGCAGGGCTGAAGTCCCTCAAGTACTGGAATCACAATCCCAGGGTAGCTGAGCTGTAGAGAAACTATAGATAGTGAGTAGACAGGGTATGCTGTGTTCATAGCCAGAACTGGATGACAGATCTCACATAAGGTCTTTAGAAAGCTCAGTAGCTGGAAAGAGTTAGGCCCTCGAGGAGCGAGTACCTGGTTCCAGGGAAAGCTCTGAGAGAACGATGGTAACTCACAATTGTCTGTATCTGCGATAGCTTCCAGGCAGTAGAGAATCTTCAGAGTGTTCAGGAACATGGGCCCTCGAGGAGCGAGTACCGGTTCCTATCGGCAATCTGAAATAGAGAAAAGAGAGCGAGGCCCCCGAGGAGCGGGTACCCCTGCTAAGTCCGAGGAGGCAGAGTAGCTTAGGTAGCGAAACCCTTTGCTAACTCGATCCGTTAGCAATTTCTGAGACCTTTTATATTGGAAGCGGATGACATCAGTTCAGGGGGACGCCCCCAAGGTTTGCACCCTTGCTGGTACATCATTCGGAGCGTGCGCGCGTCCTATGTCATCAGGAACATGGCGGATCCACAGCATCATGCCGCTCCAGGGACGCCGAAGGAAGATGGCAAGACGACGCCGCGGCAGCAAAACATCCATCAGGCCCGGAGGGAGTCGCCACAGTGGTAAGGAGGGCGGAGGGAGGGCGTCGAGCAGCGACGGACGCAACAGGAACTAGCCTAACTCCCTAACTTCCCTTCCTCCCTTTTCCCCCTCTCCACCACGACCCCTAAACCCTACCTCACTACTCTTTTTTTTTTTTTTTTATTTTAAAACTTACCTGCTCCTTTGAGCAGAAGTAAGTTGCACGCGCCGGCCAGCTGCCAGCACACGCTTCCCCAGGATAGGACCTAATGGCCGTGGTCCCGGTCGGACCCTGCCCTCCCCCCCCCCCAGCCCGCTCCTTTCAAGGAGCCCGGCACCTCGGTGCGTATTGGGAGATACACGCGTGGCTGGGCCGTTTTTAAAATGCGCTCGGTGTTCACATGGCCCGGCCACGCACATATCCCCCAGTTTTTGCGCGTGCCGGGCTTTGAAAATTTGGGTTTAAGTTATAGCTATGCAAGTAAGGAACTCAAGGGTGCCTCATCCAGTTGGCAACAAAAGCAGGAACCCCTCAAACTGCTACACATCTAGAGCCGTGCAGCAACTCACCCCACACACACTCAACAATTCTAATAGCCCAGGGCTTCAAAAGTATGATGGGTCTTTGTGATACCAGCGTTTATTGGAAGCTCCTAGATGTCATAACTGCAAATTTACTTTTATAAAATAATTATTTACTGCTAAGACTGCTTTGGTAATGGTTTGGTTCATTCTCTTATATCCTACACTTAGAAAGGAAGTAGTGCGCTGTAGTTCATGCATACGCTTTTGCACACAGCATGGAGCATTACATCATCAATGTGTCTTTTCAGTGATGCACCCAATAAAAAATACAATTATAACAAACACTTGTCTACTGAGCTGTCGGCAGGCATGGCAACGGGCAGCACACTGCCGTAAGATGCAAACGAGCCATTTCCTTACCAGGGGGCGGGTTGCGGAAGTAGTTGTAATACTGGGAGACATAAGTCATGATGCTAAGGCGGTCGGGGATTTTCATGGAGACCATATCGTCTGGATCCAATAATGCTGGAATCCCCAGCTCTTGCTCCGCCAACTCAAACGCCTGAGAGGGAGACAAACAGTGAGAGTAAGGAAAGAAAGACAGCAAGGGGATACACAGCTTTAGTTATCTTAAGGTGGATGTCAGAGCTGATAAACTCAATCATTTCTGTTTCACAGCTGACAATCCCAATGGTTTTGGAAAACTGAAAGACAGCAGTGCTCTGGTATCTCCCACAGAAGAGCTCCAGATGTCAACCAGTCACAGGGAGTA